>NC_092098.1:33777679-35090679 GCF_045679555.1 Salvelinus alpinus
GGGGCATGCTTATTTAAGATGGTGAGGAAATTACTTTTAAAGAACGACCAGGCATCCTTGACTGACGGCATGAGGTCAATATCCTTCCAGGATACCCGGGCCATGTCGATTAGAAAGGCCTGCTCGCAGAAGTGTTTTAGGGAGCGTTTGATAGTGATGATGGGTGGTCGTTTGACCGCGGACCCATACAGGCAATGAGGCAGTGATCGCTGAGATCCTGGATTGAAAACAGCAGAGGTGTATTTGGAGGGCAAGTTGGTCAGGATAATATCTATGAGGGTGCCCATGTTTACGGATTTATATGATAAACAGAGATCTCATGTCAGATGATGTGGAAGTAATATCAGGTTTATCGGCCTCACCTAAAGCCTATTCTCATAGGAAGTTGCTATATACCACCAAGTGCTAAAAGTCAGTATTTGGACTATGTGTGTGAAATTCTCAATAATGTATGTGATATCAACAGAGGTATATTTTCTGGGTGACCTAAATATTGACTGGTTGTCATCAAGCTATCCACTCAAAAGAGAAACTTCAAGATGTCTGCAATTTGGTTCAGGTTTTCAGTCAACCTACCAGGGTATTTACGAACAGAACAGGAACTAAATCATCCGGGTGTATTGACCACATCTTTACAAATGGTGGAGAAATCTGCTGTAAAGCAGTATCCACACCCATCGAAGGTAGTTATCATAATATAATAGCCATACCTAGAAAGACCAATGTCTGAGCCTTCATATTCATGCATTTCGGACCAAATAATGAAAGACAAGCACTGTAGTTTTGAGTTCCACAAAGTTGGTGTGGTGGTAAGAGGCCAGGGTTCTGGTCTAGAAGCATGGTTTCTACTGCTCCCACAGTTTTGCTTCAGTACTGAAATTTAACTGATGCCCGGCCCAGAAAGACCATTTCCATTGACGGCCTCAAAGAGAAGTCAGATTTTGTGCGCAGATCACCTTTGCGCACAAAACATCCATTGAATTATTCAAATAATTGTCACAGAGGCAGATTTTTTGTTCCCATCACTCTCAGACGAAGATATTAACATTTTATATTCATCCAATGTATCGTGTTTTTGGATGACGTGATGACGTCGTCGCTGCTCCCTGTGCTGAGTGCTAATATGCATGTGATGTTGGTCCGTATAAACCGGATGCAACCCAGATAAATGGTCCATGAATCAGCATATGTAGACGTGAGTAGATTACCTTGACAACAGCAGTCAAACATATTGGACGCAGTCTCCAGTTCTTGTTACACCGCAGTGTATGGAAGAGGTGAAATAAGGACAAGCCACCTGGTACCGACAACCTGGATGGTAAATTCCTGAGGTTGGTAGCGGAATACATTGCGACATCTAGAAAACTGTGTGTGCCATCAAGCCCGGTAAAGGTCATTCTGCTGCCCAAGAATAGAAAAGCACCCTTTAATGGTTCAAGCAGCCAACCAGCCTGTTACCGGTGTTTAGCAAACCTTTTGAAAAAATGGTGTTTGACCAAATACTATGTAATTTTACAGGAAAATTGTCAACGGACTTTCAGCATGCTTATAGGGAAGGGCACTCAACATTGCCAGCACTGACTCAAATGACATGATTGGCTGAAATAAATTGATATTAAGAAGATTGTGTGGAGGTATTTTGTTAGACTTTAGTGTAGTTTTTGCTATTATTGATCATAACCTATTGCTGAGAAAACATAGGTGTTATGGATTTACATCCTCTGCCCTTTCATGGATTGAGAGATACCTATCTAATAGAACATAGAATAAAGCCTGTGTGTCTATGTACACTGATGACTCAGCAGTATACACGTCGGCTACGACAGTCAAATAAATAACTGACACCCTTAACATAGAGCTCCAGTCAGTTTTAGAATGGGCAACTAGCAATAGGCTGGTGCACCGGAGGGGCATATCACCAGATAGATGTCCTATTTGGTGATATTCTCTGGTGTGAATTTAAGTCCGTCTCACTCACCTGCAGTTTCAACCTCAATGCTCAACTATGAAAAGCCAACTGACATGTACTCCTTTTGGTGCTGACCTGTTGCACCCTCTACAACCACTGTGATTATTTGACCCTGCTGGTCATCTATGAAGTTTGAACATCTTGAAGAACGATCTGGCCTTAATGGACATGTACTCACTCTTAGCCTCCACCCGGCACAGCCAGAAGAGGACTGGCCACCCTGCATAGCCTGGTTCCTTTCTAGGTTTCTTCTTAGGTTCCTGCATATCTAGGGAATTTTTCCTAGCCACCATGCTTCTACAACTGCATTGCATGGGGTTTTAGGCTGGGTTTCTGTATATGTAAAAAGGGTAACTAAATACATATGATTTGCTAAATATCCCCAAAATTAAAAGCATAATTTTGGGGACAGAGTACTCGCGCAACGCTAAACCTCATCTAGATATATTGAATAATGTGGCGATTGAGCAAGTTAAGATTAAACTGCTGGGTGTAATCCTTTTTTATTTATTTATTTAATTTATCTAGGCAAGTCAATTAAGAACAAATTATTATTTACAATGACGGCCTACTGTGGAACAGTTCAGGTGCAGAACGACATATTTTTACCTTGTCAGCTCTGGGATTCGATCCAGCAACCTTTTGGTTACTGGCCCAACGCTCTAACCACTAGGCTACCTGCCACCCCAATCCTAAATAGCAAGCTGTCATGGTTGACTCAATGGTTGCAAAAATAGGAAGTAGTCTGTCCATGATAAGGCATTGCTCTGCTTTCTTGACATCTCAATCAACCAAACAGGTCCTGCAGGCCCTATTTTTGTCACACCTGGACTAATGCCCAGTTGTGTGGTCATGTCCAGCAAAGAAGGACATACGCAAATTGCAGTTGGTCCAGAACAGAGCAGCACGTATTGGACATAGATGTACAAGGAAGGCGAATGTATTTATGAGAGGTATTGACATGTTGAATGCACTGAGCTGTCTGTCTGAACTACTGGCACACAGCTTGGACACCCATGCATACCCCACAAGACATGCCACAAGAGGTCTCTTCACAGTCCCCAAGTCCAGAATAGGGCTGGGCCATATGGGCAAAATATTATTTTTAGTTTTTGAATAATTAAAGTTCTACATGAGTAGATTTATGAGTAGAGAATGATCCTGGGGTGGCAACACATACATTCTAAGTGATTTCAATGAGTCTTTCTCCATTCTGATTGTTTTATACTGTTCAATTCAACTACAACCAAAACAAATTTCAGCACTTTTTTAATTTCAGAATTCCCTACACTCAATTGCAGTGGTGGAAAAAAATACCAATTGCCATACTTGAGTAAAAGAAGAGTCATTTTCTATAAATTAAGTAAAAGTGAAATTCACCCAGTAAAATACCAGAGTAAAATTCTAAAAGTATTTTGTTTTAAATATACTTAAGTATCAAAGTAAATGTAATTGATCAAATATACTTAAGTATCAAATCATTTCAAATTCCTTACATCAAGCAAACAAGATGGCACCATTTTCTTGTTATTTTTTTACATTTATGGATAGCCAGGGGCACACTCCAACACTCAGACATAATTTACAAACAAAGCATTTGTGTTTAGTCCGCCAGATCAGAGGCAGTAAGGATGACTAGGGATGTTCTCTTGACACGTGCGTGAATTGGACCATTTTCCTGTCCTGCTAAGCATTCAAAATGTAACGATGACTTTTAGGTGTCAGGGAAAATGTATGATGTAAAAAAATACAGTATATTCTTTAGGAATGTAGTAAAGTAAAAGTTGTCAAAAATAAAAATAGTAAAGTACAGATACCAAAAAAAACAACTTAAGTAGTACTTGAAAGTATTTTTATAATAATCTAGGACTTATTTTAACCAAATGTTGCAATTGCGATTTGACTTGCGAATTAGAGCAAAACTGTTGGAATCTGGAAATAGAATGACTATTCTAATTCTATAGTTAGAATATAAAAGTGGGCACTTTGAATACAGTGTTTGAGATGACAACGAATTAAAATGCCAAGGAGTTATCATGACAGGGTAGGAACTAAAGTGTTGATAAGTGTTTCCTAGGGGACCCTATAAGCTTTGGCTACATTGCATGTTTTCTTTTGAGAAACATCAAATGCGCTCCTTGAGTGACAGGGAGCATGGCTAGGTCTGTGTGGAAAGTGGCAGAGAGAAAGAGCAGAGAGAGATGACTCAAGTAGCGAAGTAAACTATAAAAATTGACATTACACATGGCGTATCACATTTAACAAACCAAACATTCAAATACCGGTATAGATGGCAAAATAAAAACCCAAACCGGTCCCTGCAACAATAGCGGTATATCATAAAATACGGTATGCCGCCCAGCCCTAGTCCAGAACAGACTATGGAAGGTGCACAGTACTAAATAGAGCCATGACTACATGGAATTCTATTCCACATCAAGTAACTCATACAAGCAGTAAAATTAGATTCAAAAAACACCTTATGGAACAGCGGAGACTGTGAAGCAACACAAACATATGCGCATACACACACACACGATAGCATACGCACTATACACACGTACATATGGATTTTGAACTGTATATATGTGGTAGTGCCTTAATTTTGCTGGACCCCAGGAAGAGTAGCTGCTGGAGATCCATAATAAATACAAATACAAATGACATGCATGTCAATCTCTCCTGGCTTAAAGTTGAGGAGAGATTGACTGCATCTCTATTGGTCTTTATGCGAGGTTTTGAAGGTACCGAATTGTCTGTTCAAGCAGTTGGCACACAGTTCCGACACTCATCGGTCCCAGAACAGAGGCCAGGAACAAAAGAAACAGTATTAAATAGTCAAGACTACATGGAACTCTGCCATCCCAGGTAACTCATCCTAGCAATAAAATTAGATTACATTTTTTTTTAAACAGATAAAAGAACACCTTACAACATGACAGGGACATTTTTATATATTTTGTATTATACATTACATTATGTATTGTTATGTACTGTATATTATGTATTTGTTATGTTTTGTTTCTTGTTTGGACACCAGGAATAGTAGCCTTGGCAGCAGTTAATTGGGGATCCTAATAAATATTACTAATACTATCCCTTCAAGGGTTGAGAGACCGATGCACTTTTACTTTTTTCACACCATAATTTATGCATAGACACAGCCATAAGGCAATAGATCAAACAGGTTTATGTGTAGTATGTGTGTGTGCTAAGGCCAAATAGCACCTTGAATGGGAGGAATGTCAATATTATTATGTGCGGAGGCAAAGTAGCACCTTTGCAGAGGGAGAATGTCAATGTAATTTAGCCATGGAGCCATGAAAGAAATGTTCTGGCCTCAAATCATTTGCTTTTGATAATAATGACTTGAGGATGTAGCCTATAAAAACAGGTGTAAGGTAAGATTGAACTTAGTTGAGATATAGCCTACATACAAGTGGAAGGCTTGAAGCATCTGCATACAGTACACACAAAATGAACATTACCATACACACATCCCTTTATGCACTTTTTTACACAAGCACACACAAATTACACCAAAAGCTGCACATGAAACACCAACATGTTTATAAATCTACCACAACTCATCTCCAGACTAATGTGTGGTCTATTATGAAGCATACATAACACGGATATAACCTGACATAACGTGATGCAAGTCAAGCATTCACCGACACATCACTGGTACCCATGAAACTACCAATTCATGTTCAGATAGGAGTCGTGATTAAATTGATATCCTTTCAGAAATGCTCATGATACACATACTAGGCTACTTCTAACAGTTTTACATCTGAGACAGTAACTAAACTACCATGATGATGTAGGCTAGCCTATATTTCAGTGATAATGCCCGAGAAGCCGGTGTTTGGAGGATATATTGTCAAATATATCCTCCAAACACCGGCTTTGAGGGCATTATCACTTTTATACAACGGCTTACCACATATTCAAATAACGATTGACATATTTTCATTAAAAACGTTATTTTGATGAGATTATTCATACTATTTCATCCTTCCACAAGATATAGTCAAGTCGGCTGGTCGTTCGTTCTATTGGTTCGGTTGTCATAGACGCGACCCAGTCGTTCAGTCTTTTTGTTCTGTATCTATGGACGCAACCCAGGTGTTCGTTCTAAATGTTCTATTACCATACTGGCTGGCAACGTTCTTATCCCTTGCTTGCCAGCTACGGCTAACTTACACAGTCACGTCAAACAGTGCAGCCAGAATAACAACAGTAGCAGTTTTCAAGTGGCACATCCATAATGAGCTAATGAGGCGCGATTTCGTCTGGAATAGAAAATGTCCTCTCTCGTAAGGACATTGCTGTTCAGAGTAGCTAGCCAACAACACATCTAACTTTTCAAACTGAAGCTGGAAAGACTGCAAACTAGATGCACTTTGTTTCATTTGACCTCTTTTCAATTGACATTTCTTTGTATATATCCATAAAAATGATGCCAGATGATTCATGATTTCGACTGGCTGAGAAACGCTGCCCGCCATTCTGTCCGCCATTCTGTCTCGTCCCGACTACCGACACGTTCATTACTATGGGACAACAGGAGATCGAATTTGAATATTGAAACAATGTTGCAAATGTCGGAGAAACAGACAGCAAGGTTTATACAAATCTACGGTGTTGAAAACTAAATGTTAGTCTAAAAAATGTAAGATCATGTCTAGATGCTTTTTACAGTGGAGATCAAGTTTATAAAGTGCTTGGCTGGGTTGATGAGACAGTTGATTGCGCAGTCAGATGGAACAGAGTATATAGGCATTTTAACGTCATAGATTAAGCTGGTGGTAACTTGTGGAATAGACACTGGCTGGAATGCAGTTTTAACCAATCAGCATTAGACCCACCCGTTGTATAAGGAATAATTCAACAATAAAGAATTCCATTTACATCTACAGGCCTTCTAGAAGTTTGACTTCTGAGTGACTTTTGGACCAATTTAGTGTATGTGGTGAAAACACAGTCAATCAATACCAATGTCTTGGCCTGCTGCCTGGTGCTAAAAATACATTACTGTCTATCCTCCTACACCAGCACACACAAAACTGCTGATCCTGTTTCTGTAAACTGAAGGTAGGCCAACCAATTTTTCTGGGAAAGAGAAACAAGCACAAGTCCACCTCTCCTACCTACCCCATAACACCGCTTGACCTCAAACACACGCTGACACACACACAAAACAGACATGAGGGAGAGAGCTAGAGAGGAAGAGAGAGGCCCTGGGAGCAGCAAGATTCCTGCTGCATTATGACAGAAAGACACCAGCCTATGGATAGAGGATACAGACTGTTGGGTCTCTGTCTGTATAATCATCAAGCACTTGATTGGTTGAATCAGGTGTTAGTGATGGGCTGGAACAAAAAAAAAGCACATTGACGGTGTTCTCCAACAATGTATTGGTAAAATCACAACAAGGATGACAACACCATAAAGGACATCATAGAATACGCCCAGTATGATGCTTGTGGGACTGTGTCATAGCAGTGCCTCCATTGTCTTGTGACACACACACACACACACACACCCTCCAAGGAGGTTGTTAAATCAGTCGGGCCAATAAAAGTGGTTAGAAAATGCTTCATGCAAACATCTCCAAGGAGGTGGGCCCAGAAGGTCATTAACAGTGTTGATTACAAACCCAGGGCCGGGGAGAGACGGAGGGAGGGGGACAGAGGAGGGCCCGGGAGGGAAAGAAAGGGACAGAGAAAGGAGACAGGAAACTGTCCCGAGACAGATTGAGAAGAGAGTCACGGTTGGTTCAACCTGAGAAAAGGCACACATGCTAAATTGTAATTATTTCGCCTCTATGGCCTATTTATTGCATTACCTCCTTAATCTTCTACATTTGCACACACTATACATAGATTTGTTCTATTGTGTTATTGACTGTACGTCTGTTTATGTGTAACTCTGTGTTGTTGTTTTTGTCGCACAGTTTTGCTTTATCTTGGCCAGGTCTCAGTTGTAAATGAGAACTTGTCCTACCTGGTTAAATAAAGGTGAAAAAAAAAAAAAAAACACAAGCAGAAACGTGCACCCCCATCCCTGCATACACACACTCAACACAACGTCTCTAGTCGCTCTCAGGGAATTGCGATCTTCATAACATTTCACTACCTTGAGTCAGAATGTTGTCACAACATGTAATGATCAAATGCATCTGTACCAAATCAAGTGAACCAAATAGCCTCAACCTCAGAAAGCCAGAAGGGTAGAAAAAAACACCTGAGTATAAGTGAGTGGTGGTGCTTTGCTGGACTGCAGCTATAGGGGGCTGAAGAGCTGAAAGTTTGCTCTGACTTGGATGTCACCCATCTAGTGAGCAGGTCATGTTGTTGTTGTGATTTACAGCAGTGTCCCCTCAATCTCCCATCAATGGACTGGCGCCAGTCCATGAGATGTTGCTGGCCGTTCCCTGAGATTGAATTACACAAATTTAGTAAGGTCTAGTGATAGTTTTAATGTAAGCGGTTCCCCTAAGTAGGAAAAACGCTTGCCGGTACCTGGTTCAATGAAAAACACTGATCTAAAGCTAGAGCCACCAAAGCAACTCAGAGAGCGTGGAGTTGAGTACACAGACTTCGGGCTCTATAAAATCAGTTTAATTATTTTGCCAAATTCTGTGCCATCCTTTTTGTTTTTCCAAGTTTCTGTTTCCTCCTGTTTTTCAGGTTTTCATTCTCAGGCTTTAATAGAAAAACAACTAAAGTGTATGTTCTAAGTACACAACAATGCTTAAACCACATCAGGAGACAATTTTTAAGGTCTGGGAAATATTTGAGAAATTGTATTTTTTTTGGTTGCAGTTACCCTTTAATTCTAGTGTGCACCTAGCAAGAGGCTGTTGTTTAGCTGTATATTTTAGGGCACGTGATGGTAGTTTGCAAAACAAATACCCACTGAATTGATGCAAATAATCATGATATCATTCTGGCAGGCAAGCATAGGCTACTTTGTAGAGAACATTTATTTGAGAAGGTTTTTGTGAAAGACTTTAAATCTACCAGAATACCTTAAATTAGCATAATCACTAACGGCTATGCACCTCACATACATAGGGC
Source organism: Salvelinus alpinus (assembly GCF_045679555.1). Taxonomy (NCBI): domain Eukaryota; kingdom Metazoa; phylum Chordata; class Actinopteri; order Salmoniformes; family Salmonidae; genus Salvelinus; species Salvelinus alpinus. The sequence continues at coordinate 33,786,737 of NC_092098.1, forward strand.
TGGGCAATGTTGCCAAAATATCATATCACAGTATAACTTTTATTTTTAAATGGTATTTTGTTTTTGAGTAGTGTATGACACAGTAGTGTATGAGACAGTACCAGTCAAAAGTTTTATAACACCTGCTCATTCAAGGGTTTTTCTTTATTTTCTACATTGTAGAATAATAGTGAGGACATCAAAACTATGAAATAACACATACGGAATCATGTAACCCAAAAAGTGTTAAACAAATCAAAATATATTTTATATTTGAGATTCTTCATTGCCTTGATGACCGCTTTGCACACTCTTAGCACTCTCTCAACCAGCTTCATGAGGTAGTCACCTGGAATGTATTTCAAATAACAGGTGTGCCTTGTTAAAAGTTAATTTGTAGAATTTCTTTCCTTCTTAATCCGTTTGAGCCAATCAGTTGTGTTGGGGTGGTATACAGAAGACCAAGTCCATATTTAGGCAAGAACAGCTGAAATATGCAAAGAGAAATGACAGTCCATCATTACTTTAAGACATGAAGGTCAGTCAATCTGAAAATGCAAAGTGAAAACAGCATTGTTGTATGTGCTGCATTTACCATGCAGACTGAACGCAATTGTCTCGTGGTCGAGGAACAAAAAATGCGCTCCTTGAGTGACAGGGGGCAGGTCTAGGTCTGTGTGGAAAGCAGCATGGAGAGAAGAGTGGAGAGAGAAGAGTATAAAAATGGACGTTACACACAGCGCATCACATTTAACAAACACCATTATAGAAGGTAAAGTAAGAACCCAAACCGGTCAGGCATCAGTACCACTATATCGTAAAACACGGTATAATCGCCCAGCCCTACACAGAAAATTATTGTTGCCTCTTCAGAATGTTCCAGGAAATACGAATCACTGATGCATTCTGTTCATGCCTTATGATAAACTTCTGCAAATGTATAAATTGGAACTGTTGAATCCTGTTTTAATGTCTGTATTCCGTCTGTGCTCGCTGCATCGCAGATTTATATAGGGCCCTAAAGACTCCACAGACCTTACATCAGAGAGACATCAGTCGGGAAGTTAAAGATTGGTCGCAAATGGGTCTTCCAAATGAACAAATGACCCCAAGCATGAAGTAAGGGCTTTGTGATGGTCACTCCAATACCTTGACTTTGTTGTCCTTAAGCCATTTTGCCACAACTTTGGAAGTATGCTTGGGGTCATTGTCCATTTGGAAGACCCATTTGCGACCAAGCTTAAACTTTCTGACTGATGTCTTGACGCCATCTATTTTGTGAAGTGCACCAGTCCCTCCTGCAGCAAAGCACCCCCACAACATGATGCTGCCACCCCTGTGCTTCACGGTTGGGAGGTGTTCTTTGGCTTGCAAGCCTCCCCCTTTTTCCTCCAAAAATAACAATGGTCATTATGGCCAAACAGTTCTATTTTTGTTTCATCAGACCAGAGGACATTTCTCCAAAAAGTATGATCTTTGTTTCCATGTGCAGTTGTAAACCGTAGTCTGGCTTTATTTATGGCGGTTTTGGAGCAGTGGCTTCTTCCTTGCTGAGCAGCCTTTCAGGTGATGTCGATATAGGACTCGTTTTACTGTAGATAGATACTTTTGTACCCGTTTCCTCCAGCATCTTCACAACGTCCTTTGCTGTTGTTTTGGGATTGATTTGCACTTTTCGCACTAAAGTACGTTCATCTCTAGGAGGCAGAACGCGTCTCCTTCCTGAGCGGTATGACGGCTGCGTGGTCCTATGGCGTTTATACTTGCGTACTATTTTTTGTACAGATGAACGTGGTACCTTCAGGCATTTGGAAATTGATCCCAAGGATGAACCAGACTTGTGGAGGTCTACAATTTATTTCTGAAGTCTTGGCTGATTTCTTTTGATTTTCCCATGATGTCAAGCAAAGAGGCGGTCCTAACCGACTTGCCAAAACTATAGTTTGTTAACATGAAATTTGTGGAGTGGTTGAAAAACGAGTTTTAATGACTCCAACCTAAGTGTATGTAAACTTCCGACTTCAAATGTGGATATCCGCTTTCCGGACAGTACTGTGTCACAAAGAACGTGGCGACTTGACCCACTACAACTATCCTGTGTAGTGCCTTTAAAAAATGCATATCAACTCACATTGATGTTTTTTTACAGATCAACTGCACCCCTGACGTGTCTCACTCAATTGATTGGGAGTTGTTAAAAGCATATCTAAGGGGCAAAATTATTTCATACACAGCGTATGGCACCAAACGCTTATCGGAGCTATCTCAACTCTTCTAGATGTGGACAACAGATATGCCTCTTTGCAGACTCCTGAACTCTACAAAGAGAGACTGCTACACCAACCGGAATTTAACAACCTTTCCACCAAACAAAAGGAGCAGCTTCTGTTTAAGTCGAGGCAAAAATTCTATGAACACGGAGAGAAAGCTGGCAAGTTGTTATCTCACCAGCTTCGACAATCCGCTGCTCGCAGCACCATACCTGAAATCTGTGTTGCAGTTGATTTAACTTCCACCAATCCCAAAGAAGTCAACAATCAATTGAAGCAATTATTTTCTGCTCTTTACTCGTCAGAGGCTCTTTCTGACACATCTCGTATGCATGCATTTCTAGACAATCTGGACATCCCCTGCCTCAATTCAGATGAGCAAACCAACATGGATGCCTCAATAAGTGATGAAACTACTCTGGCAATCCAGTCCATGCAGAGCAGTAAAGCCCCTGCGACTGATGGCTTCCCTATTTAATTTTATTAAGCCTTCTCCTCTAAATTATCCCCTATCCTCAGCTCAATGTACAATGAAATCCGTTCTAGTCAGAAACTACCACAGACACTTACCCAGGCGACAATTTTGGTTTTGCTTAAAAAAGACAAGAATCCCCTAGACTGTGGATCATACCACCCTATAAGCCTTTTGGGCTGTGATTATAAAATTCTCACTAAGGTCTTCTCTTGCCGTTTAGAGACAGTGATGCATAATAATTAACTCTGACCAAACCGGATTTATCTCAGGTAGGCAATCTTTCTATTATATGCGCCGGCTATTTAATGTCATGTTCTTTATCCTCTACAGCCAGAGGTTGTCATCTCTCGATGCTGAAAACGCTTTTGACCGGGTTGAGTGGGAATATGTATTTACAGTACTAGAGAAATTTGGGTTTGGCCTGTCATTCCTTTCCTGGATTAAGATTTTGTACTCGTCCCCAGTGGCTTCTGTTCGCACCAACAATGTTACCTCCAGCTACTTCCCTCTCCACAGGGGGGCCAGGCAGGGTTGCTGTTTCCCCCCTTTCCTATTTGATATGGCTATTGAGCCTCTTGCTATCGCCCTGCGGGCGAAGGAGAGGATTAAGGGAATATTAAGGGTCAACATAACTCACAAGGTGTCCTTATATGCAGACAATCTTTTATACATCTCTAACCCTGTGGAGCCTATACCCTCTCACTTGGACATGCTACAAGGTTTTGGGACATTCTCTGGTTATAAGTTAAACCTAACAAAAAGTTTGCTCCTCATTAATCAGTTAGCAGAAGGAATTGGTCATGCCAATTTCCCATTTAAGGTGGAGCATCAGGTCTTTACTTATTTGGGGATCAAGGTCACACGCTCATTTAAGGCTGTTTAAACATAACTTCAAAACCGTCCTGTAGCGCACTAAGCAGGATTTCATAAGGTGGTCGTCTCTTCCCATTTCATTAACAGGTCGCACTAATTCTGTTAAGATGACTGTACTACCTAGGTTTTTGTACTTATTCCAAATGATTCCCATTTTTCTGACAAAGTCGATGTTCAAACAACTGAACAGCTACATTTCCAACTTAATTTGGAATAAGTCAAATCCCCAAATGAGAAAGGCAGGATGGGCCTTCCCATTTTTTTTACACTACTACCGGTAAGCAAATATCTCTAAATGTGTTTATTAGGTTTTTACATTTGAAAACAAGGATGTCCCAACGTGGGCCATCATGGAGTTACAGTCAAGCCTTCCAACTTCTCTGGTCTCGCTCCTGTGCTCCCCAATGTCCATGAACCTTGGCACCCATGTTTTGAACCACATTGTTAAGAGCTCCCTTAAAATCTGATCCCAATTCCAAAGACACTTTAGCCTTTAACAAGCAAGCGGCTTCGCCCCATTAACATCTAATCATCTCTTCCCAGCCACAGATTGACACGACATTCCAGTTCTGGCATAGGAACGGTCTGGTGTTTTTTTTGTGACCTATTTGTTGATAACACGTTTGTCTCATTCAATACTCTGAGGGTTGACCATAATATTCCCTATACCCACTTTAGATACCTGCAAACTCGCAGCTTTGACAAAAAACATTTCCCTTCATTTCCACTCGAGCAAACTAAGTGTCCAGTCGAGAGGTGCTTAGATCTCAACCCTTATCTGAAGGGCACAATCTCCAAATTATACGACATAATACAGAATATTAATCCGCCTTCCTTTGCAAATACAAAATCTGCATGGGAGGCAAGAGATAGATGGCGAGCTACCCGATGATATATGGCAATAAAGTATTGAGCGTATCCACGCATCATTTTGCATAAGGCATGAGCTTATTCAGTTTAAGGTTTTGCACAGTCTCCATTAGTCAAATGACAGATTTGCAAAAATATACCCAAATGTTGACCAAGTGTTTGAGATGCCACCAGAGTCCAGCGACTGTGGGACAAATGTTTTGGTCATGCCAATCTTTGAGTGGCCTCTGGGACCCCATTTTTGAGGCACTCTCACATATGTATAATACAACTGTTAGCCCCAACCCAGTCACTGCCATTTTTGGGGTACTTCCCCTAGACCAGAATGCTACCACTCATCAGTCAAATGAGAAATGCCTCGCTGCTAGCTCGCTGCCTTGTCCTCTTTCACTGGAAGTCTGCAAAGCCTCGCTCCTTTATGCAGTGGGTTATGGAGGTGATGTCATCTCTGCCTCTGGAGAAGGTTATGTACACTGTGCATGGGTCCCGACAAAAGTTTGACTTAGGCTCTCCACGTATTAATGGGGACCAGGTTGTATTTTACTTAGTGAAGCTTGCATAGTTTGGTAAGCAGTCATGTCTGTTCTAGTGGCCATTTGTGCTGATAAGAATTTTGATAGAAACAAAAACAATGGAGAAAAAAAGTTCACTGTTTCTGTTTTTCCTTTCCTATTTAACTTACTTTTATAGAAGCCTTGGTGGGTGGATGGTTTGGAGGGCGGGTGGGAGGGAGTGGAGGGTATGATGGATGGCTAAATAAATGAATGGATGGATGGATGGGGGGGTTGTACTGTTTTTGTTGTTATGTGAAAATCTATAAATAAAGTGACCAAAAAAAGAAAAGAAAAAAGAAGTGGAATAGAGAGGGACGGAGATAGTATGGAGAAAGACCATAAGAGCAGGTCCTAAGCAGAAAGGTGGAGGTGTGTGTGTGGTGTGTGTATGTGTATGTGCCTGAGAGCACTGGGATAGAGAACCTTACTGCTTTCTTCCCTAGGGGAAGAATATCAATCTGCAAGAGCCCTAGACAACACTATCATGTAGATGAAATTTACTGTCAGTCTCTTTCACTGAATGAGAACACAAACCTGCTCTGCCTACCTCTCCTCTATGTTGCAATGTTGGGCAAATATCTAATGTATGCTAAGCTGCTGCTGCCATGGCAACCCCTGCACAGGCATACAGGATTTGGACTCAGTTCAACACAGAGAGAAAGAGTGTAGTGGGGCTGAAAGGGCTGCTGGACTGAGGCTGTAATCCTCAGAAAGGGGACAATTCCAGTAGACCCCCTTGTTAGAGCCAAATTCCCGTACTGTCAGTCTCACTATAAATGTTTATGATTTGCCTAAATGGAGTCAGGAAATATTGACGTATTAAATATAACTCTGTATATTGCAATATGAATTATGGAGTATGGTTGATGAACTCATGTTTTTGGTTTTCTATTATGGTTATCATTGGTATTTAAAAGCAATAGTCTCTCTCTCCTGGGCACACCCCTTTTTTTCTACATGTTCCCCTTCTGGGTTTGGCCGGTGTAGGCCGCCATTGTAAATAAGACTTTTTTTCTGACTTGCCTAGTTAAATGACCGCTAATACTTGGAACTAAGAAAGCTGCTACTAGTCTATACTCTTTTGTTTACCATTTAAATCTAATTGCTTTGACTTTGATCATGGATGGAACATAGCCTATGAAATTACCTTTGTTTGGAAAATACATTGTTTGTTTTTATACTATTGAAGCTTTTGAGTCTCCTTTTTTGTTTGCTTTGTACGTGCATCTGTACGCGGCATCACATACAGTGCCTTCACAAAGTATTAATATTACTTTTAATCAATCTGTCTGGATATTTCAAGACATGACATATGGGAGTGTAGGGAGATACCCAATGGGCTGGACGATTATCTTCTCATCACTCATCCTGAAAAAATTTATATTAAAAACTTGGAAATCAATTGAACCGCCATCATTAAAACAGAAAAATCTAATTATTTTGTTATTAAAATAGCTTTGGAGACCGAGAAAAACGAATTGGTACAATTTAAGGCCATTTGGCAAACAATAATGCAGGCACTAGGGATGGAGGTGTGAGCATGCAGGTCTGGTAGAGGAGATGAGTTGTTTGCGTACGTCTGTTGTGTATGTTTGTATTTGGTGCGTAACTCACATTGTTGCGTTACAGCTTGAATTTAAAAAAAAAAAATCCCTCAACCTCTACACACGACACCCAATAATGACAAAGTGAAAACATGTTTTTAGACATTTTTGCAAACACATTTAAAATAAAATACAGAAATATCTATTCACACCCCTGAGTCAATACATGTTAGAATCACCTTTGGCAGCGATTACAGTTGTGAGTCTTTCTGGGTAAGTGTAACAGCTTTGCACACATGGATCAGCATTGGAAATTAACACCCACCACTCATGGGTAGATTTTGTCATCGGCGGGTAAGAATGTCTACTTCACCAGCCATGTTGGCAGGTGGACACAGAGCATTTGGGAACAGTTGTTTTTATTATATTCAGACCTGTTCCCCCTTTCCACATTTTGTTACGTTACAGCCTTATTTTCAAATGGATTAATACTTCTTTTTTTTTTTTTTACCTTTCTACACACAATACCCCATAAAGACAAAACGAGAACAGGTTTAGAAATGTTGGCAAATGTATAAAAAATAAAAAACATAAGTACCTTATTTACATAAGTTTTCAGACCCTTTGCCATGAGACTTGAAATTGAGCTCAGGTGCATCCTGTTTCCATTGATCATCATTGAGATGTTTCTACAAATTGAGTCCACCTGTGGTAAACCATGCAGTACAAGTGAGTTGTCAAAGGCCAAAACAGCAATTATTCACTGTGCGTAACATGAAGCCTTCAAATAGGAATTCAAATGCCCTGAGAAAGGAAAAGAGTTCCCAAAATAAAGTACACTCAAAAAGCTGAATTGATGAGGATAGGTTGCTGAGGGTGGGAGGCCGCTTATCGTCTGCCGACCTGTCAAGACGAAAAACATCCTCTCATCATCCCACGGACACACCATGTCGCCACTCTGCTGGTTAGACATTATCACGAGCAAGTGGCTCACCGTCATTTTTCAGATGGAGCTATTCGAGCAGCAGGCTTCTGGATTATTGGGAGCAAATGTCTGGTCTCTGGTTTCATCCAGAAGTGTGTCACCTGCCGCAAGGTTAGAGGGAGGTCAGTTGAGCAAAAGATGGCTGACTAGTCTGCAGACAGACTCGCACCCGAGCCACCATTCACCAGCGTTGGACTTAATGTGTTTGGACCATGGAACGTCATAACTCGTCACACTAGTGGTAGTGCAGACCCCAAGCGCTGGGCGGTACTCTTCACATGTAAGTCTACTAGAGCAGTCCATATTGAGCTCATCGAATCCATGTCCACATCCAGCTTCATCAAGGTGTTTTTTCTCCATCCGTTGTCCAACAAAAGTGCTACGCTCTGATCAAGGTACAAACTTTATAGGTGCCTGCAGGGAACTGGGAATCGACACAAATGACTCAGAACTGAATAAATACCACACAGACAAGGGATGTACTTGGATATTTAATCCCCCACACTCGTCTCATATGGGTGGTTCTTGGGAGACACTCATTGGGGTTACCAGACGCATCCTAGATGGTATGCGGTTTCAGACGGGCTCCACTCGTCTCACACGAGGTCTTGAGCACACTTATGTCTGAAGTTTTGCCAATAATCACTGCGAGACCCCTAGTGTCAGTGTCAACCGACCCCGACATGCCTGCGATTCCTCACACCCTCAATGTTACTGACACAATCAGCCCCTTCTGGATGCTTCCACATGAACAGTGGCGAACAATTTATTTTAAAAAAAATATCTGTACATATACATGAACACATAAACATATATATGTATATACATATATATAGATAGAGATATATATAGATATCTATCTATATACATCTATGTACATACATATATCTATATATCTATCTATATACATCTATGTACATACATATATCATATATATATATATCTATACACATACAGACACACACGCTCACACATATACATAGATACATATGTGTATATATAGATACATATATAAACATATATATCTATCTATACAACTACATACAGTGGGGAGAACAAGTATTTGATACACTGCCGATTTTGCAGGTTTTCCTACTTACAAAGCATGTAGAGGTCTGTAATTTTTATCATAGGTACACTTCAACTGTGAGAGACGGAATCTAAAACAAAAATCCAGAAAATCACATTGTATGATTTTTAAGTAATTCATTTGCATTTTATTGCATGACATAAGTATTTGATCACCTACCAACCAGTAAGAATTCCGGCTCTCACAGACCTGTTAGTTTTTCTTTAAGAAGCCCTCCTGTTCTCCACTCATTACCTGTATTAACTGCACCTGTTTGAACTCGTTACCTGTATAAAAGACACCTGTCCACACACTCAATCAAACAGACTCCAACCTCTCCACAATGGCCAAGACCAGAGAGCTGTGTAAGGACATCAGGGATAAAATTGTAGACCTGCACAAGGCTGGGATGGGCTACAGGACAATAGGCAAGCAGCTTGGTGAGAAGGCAACAACTGTTGGCGCAATTATTAGAAAATAGAAGAAAATAGAAGAAGTTCAAGATGATGGTCAATCACCCTCGGTCTGGGGCTCCATGCAAGATCTCACCTCGTGGGGCATCAATGATCATGAGGAAGGTGAGGGATCAGCCCAGAACTACACGGCAGGACCTGGTCAATGACCTGAAGAGAGCTGGGACCACAGTCTCAAAGAAAACCATTAGTAACACACTACGCCGTCATGGATTAAAATCCTGCAGCGCACACAAGGTCCCCCTGCTCAAGCAGGCGCATGTCCAGGCCCGTCTGAAGTTTGCCAATGACCATCTGGATGATCCAGAGGAGGAATGGGAGAAGGTCATGTGGTCTGATGATTCAAAAATAGAGCTTTTTGGTCTAAACTCCACTCGCCGTGTTTGGAGGAAGAAGAAGGATGAGTACAACCCCAAGAACACCATCCCAACCGTGAAGCATGGAGGTGGAAACATCATTCTTTGGGGATGCTTTTCTGCAAAGGGGACAGGACGACTGCACCGTATTGAGGGGAGGATGGATGGGGCCATGTATTGCGAGATCTTAGCCAACAACCTCCTTCCCTCAGTAAGAGCATTGATGATGGGTCGTGGCTGGGTCTTCCAGCATGACAACGACCCGAAACACACAGCCAGGGCAACTAAGGAGTGGCTCCGTAAGAAGTATCTCAAGGTCCTGGAGTGGCCTAGCCAGTCTCCAGACCTGAACCCAATAGAAAATCTTTGGAGGGAGCTGAAAGTCCGTATTGCCCAGCGACAGCCCCGAAACCTGAAGGATCTGGAGAAGGTCTGTATGGAGGAGTGGGCCAAAATCCCTGCTGCAGTGTGTGCAAACCTGGTCAAGAACTACAGGAAACGTATGATCTCTGTAATTGCAAACAAAGGATTCTGTACCAAATATTAAGTTCTGCTTTTCTGATGTATCAAATACTTATGTCATGCAATAAAATGCTAATTATTACTTAAAAATCATACAATGTGATTTTCAGGATTTTTGTTTTAGATTCCGTCTCTCACAGTTGAAGTGTACCTATGATAAAAATTACAGACCTCTACATGCTTTGTAAGTAGGAAAATCTGCAAAATCAGCAGTGTATCAAATACTTGTTCTCCCCACTGTATATATACAAACATACAGGCACACACACACACACACACACATAGACACATGTGTATATATAGATGCATATATATACACATCTATATACATATAAATATATACATACACATACACACACATATATATGCATAAACACACACACACACACACACATATATACAGACACACACATATATAATATATTACATATACACACATATATACAGACACACACACATATACACAGACAGACACACACATATATACAGTGGGGCAAAAAAGTATTTAGTCAGCCACCAATTGTGCAAGTTCTCCCACTTAAAAAGATGAGAGAGGCCTGTAATTTTCATCATAGGTACACTTCAATTATGACAGACAAAATGAGAAAACAAAATCCAGAAAATCACATTGTAGGATTTTTTATGAATTTATTTGCAAATTATGGTGGAAAATAAGTATTTGGTCAATAACAAAAGTTTCTCAATACTTTGTTATATACCCTTTGTTGGAAATGACAGAGGTCAAACGTTTTCTGTATATCGGCCGATTCCGATATATATCGTGCATCCCTACAATTAAGATCTCTGCAATTTGTTTTTTTGAATGGTACATTTCTTCAGTTATCTTAGATTAATTCTGACAATTTTGAGGCAGTGCCCAACTGGCCAGGGCATCTCAAGTTGGACAAACAGTACTATTTGCAGCTTTTTTCTCATTTCTCAAGCGAATGTTTTTTGAGGAAGTAAGTGAGCACACTTGTTCGGTTCGCCTAACCGAGTTCGGCTAGGCATCAGCCGAACCAAAGCATGCTGACCAGTGGTTGGAACTAAAATAACTTTTCAATCGTTTTGTTTTGAACAGAACCAATGTTTTTTGTTCTGTTCCACTGTTCCGACCAGCAAGTTCTGAACCAGTTCAAATGGAAAAAAAAGTTACGGTTTATAATCGTTCCTTTCTATTCCTTTTTTAAACCTCAAATAATAACATATATATAAATATATTTTACATTTAGCTACTTCACCAATGGATAGAGTAGCTTGATATGGGGTGGGCAAGCTATGTACATGCATTGGACAGACAAGTGTAGAGAAGTGACTGAAAATGTTGTGGGTGAGGAGAGCGCTGGGCATCTTGTTGTTATGACATGCATTATCTGAATTGTATCCACAGAGGAGTGACTTCTATGAAGGAACTTTGAACTTCAGAGAGTTGGCTTAAATAACGTTGGACCAGAACTAGCCCTTGATCATGACTCAGTTCCATGCCACATACTGCCAGCTGGAGCTAGACCAGCGTTCGCTAGCTAGCGAACAAGCTTGTGTGTGCTGAGTGGCACCATAATTCAAATAAAAACACATCTTACCTTTTTTGTAGTTAATGTGAAACGTGAACAATTGTATCCTTAACTAGGATTGAAAAAGTTAATCCATTCTTATTAAAAATCGCTCCCCCTAATTGTATCATGCTTGTAATGTCAGTAGCTACAATAGACTAAGCTTCGGAGGGAGGGGAGGGGCAGGTAGCCTACACACACAGGCAAAAATGTCTCTATTTTGTCTGTTCTCTGAACCGGTTCCAACCCCTGATGCTAACGGCTTAACAATCAACAGCCACACACATACACAAGCCAGTGTGGCAGGGAGATAGCGGGGTCATCCTATGAAAAGGGCTGGTCTGATGAGAAAGGGAGCCAGCTGAGTTTCCGAAAGCGGTGGAAGAGAGAGGGGATGAGTGTCACATTGGAAAGCATGCAGCCAGGCAGTGGCTGACATGCTGGATGACTGGGGAGCACATTGTGCATCACGTGTGTCTGTCAAAGGCAGGCAGAGGAGTGGGTGATGGGAGACACACCAGTCCAACATCTTAATGGTGCTTCCTCTCCTCTGCTCAGCAGCAGTAGAGTTGTGGATGTGCTTTACCATCTAGCTAGCAGCATGGCTCTGTTCAGAGAAAACAAGCCCTCCAAAAACAGCTTGCTTAAAACCTCTTTGGGCTAGGTGGGACGCTAGCCAACATCCGGTGAAATTGCAGAGCGCGAAATTCAAAATACAAAATTCGTAATATTAAACATTCATGAAAATACAAGTGTCTTACATCGTTTAAATTGTTAACTTCTTGTTAATCCAGCCGCCTGGTCACATTTCAAAAAGGCTTTACGGCGAAAGCACACCATGCGATTATCTGAGGATAGCGTCCCACGTAACAAAAGCATTACAAACATTTTCCAAACAAGCAGAGGCGTCACGAAAGTCAGAAATAGAGATAAAATAAATCACTTACCTTTGAAGATCTTCCTCTGTTTGCAATCACAAAGGTCCCAGCTACATAACAAGTGGTCCTTTTGTTCGATTAAGTCGTTCTTTATATCCCAAAGAAAGTCAGTTTAGTTGGCACGCTTGACTCTGTAATCCCTCGTTGAAAATGCACACAAATTAATCCCAAAAGTTACCAATAAACTTCGTCCAAACAAGTCAAACAACGTTTCTAATCAATCCTCAGGTACCCTAATATGTAAATAAACGATCAAATTTAAGACGGAGAATAGTATGTTCATTACCGGAGATAATTACCGCTCTCATCCACGCGCACCACAATACTACAGCCAAAATGGGAGCCACCTAGAAAAACTACAAATTCAAGCAAATTTTTCAAGAAATAAGCCTGAAACTCTTTCTAAGGACTGGTGACATCTACTGGAAGCCCTAGGAACTGCAATCTGGGAGGTATTCCTTTGATTTTCCCATAGACAGGCATTTTAAATGGTGTCACCTCAACAACAACAAAAATTCCCAGATGGATTCTCCTCGGGTTTTCGCCTGCTATATCAGTTCTGTTATACTCACAGACATTATTTTAACAGTTTCGGAAACTTTAGAGTGTTTTCTATCCAATACTAATTATATGCATATCCTAGCTTCTGGGCCTGAGTAACAGGCAGTTTACTTTGGGCACATCATTCATCCAAACTTCAGAATACTGCCACCTAGCCTTAAGAAGTTTTAAAGGAAGATTAATAGGTGTGTGTGTGTGTGTGTGTGTGTGTGTGTGTGTGTGTGTGTGTGTGTGTGTGTGTGTGTGTGTGTGTGTGTGTGTGTGATGACTAGGGTTGGGCGATATGATATTTTGGCCATATCACGGTATTTTTCAAATTTGACGGCATTTTATATTTTGGAATAAAAATTCTCAATTTGCTTTATCAATAGTGCATGACCCTATGGTGGCAACACAAATTCTATGTGATTTCAATGTGTTTTTTTCCCCTCCATTCTGATTGTTTTATACTGTTCAATTCAACTTCAACCAAAACATTTTCTGCATTTCCATCAATTTCTGCATTTCCTGCACTCATTTGAGAATTTCCACACTGCCACAAAGGGCTGCACGATATTGGCAATTCTTTTGCCTTATTTTTAGCCAAATGTTGCAATTGCGATTTGACTTGTGATTTAGATCAAAACACCTGGTTGAACTGTTGGAATCATGGAAATATGTTTATTCTAACTCTATAGTTAGAATATAAATAATAGTAGGCACTTTGAATACAGTGTTGTTTGACATGAAAATGCCAGAGAGAAGTTTTTGTGACAGGGTAGGAACCAAAGTGATAGTCAGTGTTTCCTAGGGGACCCTATAATTTTTGGCCACATTAACATGTTTTTCATGTAGCCAACATATTCATGCTTTGCCTATTGATTTAGATGATGCTGTTGCACAAACAACATGCTGATTTAGGCCTACACCAGCACTTTTGTCAGGCTGTATTAGCTATCTACGTTTGCTCTGACTCAGTACATTTTTTTAGCTAGCTAGCTAGCCAACTAATTAGCGATTAGCATTAGCAGCTAACACGACTTAGCTAAAACTTGCTAAGTAAAGAAACACAAACAAATTGTGTAATTATAGAACGATTGTGGATTTATATTAAGAAGCAAAGTGGAAACACTGTCATCAACATTGTTGCATGTGCTGCATTGACCATACAGACTGAACGCAAGTGTCTCGTGGTCAAGCAACAACAATTGCGCTCCTTGAGTGACAGGCAGGACTAGGTCTATGTGGAAAGCGGCATGGGGAGAGAGTGGAGAGGGATGACTCAAGTAGCAGTGTAAACTATAGAAATGGACGTTACACACGGAATATCACTTTTAATAAACCAAACATTCAAATACCGTTATAGAAGGTAAAGTAAAAACCCAAACCGGTCTGTGCATCAATACCTGTATATAGTAAAATACGGTATGCCGCCAAGCCCTAGTATGGCTCTATAATAGGCTCTGAAAAACTGTGCGCATGCCTTCCTACACTACCCTACAGTATGTGCGTATGCTACATTGACTGGGTTGGAATGTGTAGCTTATGCTATCCTATGCTTTTGAGTGGGAATTGGTCCAGCTGAAGCTGATCGATGATGTAGCTGAAAGCTGATATATTAGCCAAACGAACAGAGGAGGTAATGCTGTAGCTTGCTAGCTCTGTCATTAAGGAAATATGAACAAGGGTTCCCAGCAGTGATGGTCCGTAATGGCTGCACTGCATACAGCATATCAGTGACTTTGGTAAGCCAGTCAGCCTGATGGCACAGTAAGGAAATTGATTATTGCGAACGCTCCCCCTTAACCTAACCGACATCACTCAGGCACGTCTGCCACTGCCTCCCTCTGCCTGTGCTCACACTGGTGTAATTTATCATTGAAGCATTTAAAGTGAGGAGCAGGGGGAGCCAGCCAAGCCACACACGAGGTAGCGCAGACGCACACATACAAACAAACTAGTGCAGGGCCCTCTCAGTTAGACACCCCGACACAACAAACACAACACACAGCCCTACACGTGTTCAACATTGTAATAAAACACAAACACCAAAAATCTTATAGTAGCTAACGAACATATTACACAGCTATTTGCATGCTGTAACTAACTGTACGGATACACACACACGCTTTTACTCTTACTGTACAAACAGAAACAGATACAGCTCCACCTGCTATAAAACTAGGGTGGGGTTTGAAATGCTTCCCCTGGCCAGACAGCTATGGGACAGACTAGAGTAGTAGAGGTGAGTGTGTGCTATGACGCTAGGTCTTACCTGTCAGAGATGTCATGGCTGGCTGCTGCCGTGGCTCCGAGCAGTCCTAGAGCTGCACTCCCCACTGCTGCCTCCATGATACTGGCTCACTGCAGGAGTAGCCTGCCAGAGAGGGAGGAGAATGTGGAGAGGTAGGTGAAGAGAGAGGGGAGGGAGAGAGAGATGGTGTGAAGAGGAAGGTAAAGGGGAAGATTGACAAGGGACAAAGCTAAGAGAAGAGGATTGAAAGAGAAGCTGTTGTGTGTGTTTGTAGCTGGGGATTATATCCAGCAAGCTGCAGATGAAATGCATTTAACCCCCGCTATTCTGGAAGATTCTTGAATCCAAGATGGCGTAGCAGTCGGACGTGTGTTTGTCTTGTCTTGTCCCGTGTAAATAGTCCTCGTATTTTTCGTATACATTTCGTATATATTTTAATTTCACTTTCCATCTAGGAACTGAATATACATTCCTACATTCCGCCTCACCCAATGTGGTACGGACCTGCTATTTTTTATACTTTAGAACCGTAACCCCAATCAGAAGCTAGCCAGATAACTAGCTACTAGCTAGTAGTCAGTTAGCCACTGCTGCGGTCTTCACCCTTAACTCGGACACAGCCAGCTTCAGCTCGGGCCAATACCTGCCAGTCTGCAAGCGCGATATCAACCCAGAGCATATAGGACTGCTTTTTCTCTACCACATCACCGGATTCCTGACGCAAGCTCTGGACAATTACACCGTATCATCACAGCTAGCTAGCTGCAACCGAGTGGCTACTACTGGCTAACACCTCTGTCCCGAAGCAAGCACCAGTTAGCCTTGAGCTAGCCTCGAGCTAGGCCCATCTGCCGGCTAGCCGAAGAGGTCTACCAGCGAATTCTTGGGCTACAATACCTCTTTTGCCAATTGGACTGGACCTTTTTTTGCCGACACAGAGCCCTGCCAATCCATCACAACTGGTCTAAATCAGCTACAAGCTAATTTAGCCATTTTTTGCCGCTGCTAGCAGCTTTTACCTTCTGCACAGACACCAGCCCTGTTATTAACCTGGATATTACTCACCAATTTACCAGCATCGGACTGTCTCTCGACAACAACGCCGGATTCCTGCCGTAATCCCTGAGCCACTACTTCTGATCCTCACAGCTAGCTTGCAGCTAGCGCAGCTAGCGCCACTGCCACGAAGCTAGCACCAGTTAGCAAACACAATTCTACAATTCACAACCTCTCTTTTGCCATCGCCATCCGGCTTGGATTCTCTGTCGACACGACCACGTCTGAGCAGACCCCCTCCGTCTGAGCAGACCACCCCCCGGGCTACTAACTTTAAACGCCGCGTGCTAGCTTAGTGGAGGCCTCCCTGCTCCATCTACGGCTGCCCCCTGGACACTATGATCACTTGGCTACATAGCTGATGCCTGCTTGACTGTCCATTAATTCACGGTACTCCATTCTGTTTATTTGTGTTTTATCTGTCGGCTCTGTGCTTTAACTCAGGATCTGTGTGTAGTTAATCCGACCCTCTCTGCCTAGTCGTCGCCATTTTTACCTGTTGTTGCTGTGTTAGACTAGCACCCTGTTATTGCTGCTGTTATCTTACCTGTTGTTTTAGCTAGCTCTCCCAATCAAGACCTGCAATCACTTTATGCCTTATTGTATGTCTCTCTCAAATATCAATATGCCTTGCATACTGTTGTTCAGGCTAGTTATCATTATCATTGTTTTGGTTTGCAATGGACCCCGTAGTTCCACTCTCCGTACCTCTGATACCTCCTTTGTCCCACCCCCCACACATGCGGTGACCTCACCCATTGAGACCAGCATGTCCAGAGATACAACCTCTCTTATCATCACCCAGTGCCTGGGCTTGCCTCCGCTGTACCCGTGCCCCACCATACCCCTGTCTGCACATTATGCCCAGAATCTATTCTACCACGCCCATAAATCTGCTCCTTTTATTCTTTGTCCCCAACGCTCTAGGCGACCAGTTTTGATAGCCTTTAGCCGCACCCTCATCCTACTACTCCTCTGTTCCTCGGGTGATGTGGAGGTAAACCCAGGCCCTGCATGTCCCCAGTCACCCTCATTTGTTGACTTCTGTGATCGAAAAAGCCTTGGCCTCATGCATGTCAACATCAGAAGCCTCCTCCCTAAGTTTGCCTTACTCACCGCTTTAGCACACTCTGCCAACCCTGATGTCCTTGCCGTGTCCGAATCCTGGCTTAGGAAGGCCACCAAAAATTTTGGGATTTCCATACCCAACTATAACACTTTCCGTCAAGATAGAACTGCCAAAGGGGGAGGAGTTGCAATCTACTGCAGAGATAACCTGCAAAGTTCTGTCATACTTTCCAGGTCTATGCCCAAACAGTTCGAACTTCTAATTTAAAAAATTAATCTCTCCAGAAATAAGTCTCTCACTGTTGCCGCCTGCTACCGACCCCCCTCAGCTCCCAGCTGTGCCCTGGACACCATCTGTGAATTGATCGCTCCCCATCTAGCTTCAGAGTTTGTTCTGTTAGGTGACCTAAACTGGGATATGCTTAACACCCCGGCAGTCCTACAATCCAAGCTTGATGCCCTCAATCTCACACAAATCATCAAGGAACCCACCAGGTACAACCCTAAATCCGTAAACATGGGCACCCTAATAGACATTATCCTGACCAACCTGCCCTCCAAATACACCTCTGCTGTCTTCAATCAAGATCTCAGCGATCACTGCCTCATTGCCTGTATCCGCCACGGGTCCGCGGTCAAACGACCACCCCTCATCACTGTCAAACGCTCCCTAAAACACTTCTGCGAGCAGGCCTTTCTAATCGACCTGGCCCGGGTACCCTGGAAGGATATTGACCTCATCCCGTCAGTTGAGGATGCCTGGTCATTCTTTAAAAGTTACTTCCTCACCATATTAGACAAGCATGCTCCGTTCAAAAAATGCAGAACCAAGAACAGATATAGCCCTTGGTTCACTCCAGACCTGACTGCCCTCGACCAGCACAAAAACATCCTGTGGCGAACTGCAATAGCATCGAAGAGCCCCCGCGATATGCAACTGTTCAGGGAAGTCAGGAACCAATACACGCAGTCAGTCAGGAAAGCAAAGGCCAGCTTTTTCAAGCAGAAATTTGCATCCTGTAGCTCTAACTCCAAAAAGTTCTGGGATACTGTAAAGTCCATGGAGAACAAGAGCACCTCCTCCCAGCTGCCCACTGCACTGAGGCTAGGTAACACGGTCACCACCGATAAATCCGTGATAATCGAAGACTTCAACAAGCATTTCTCAATGGCTGGCCATGCCTTCCTCCTGGCGACTCCAACCTTGGCCAACAGCCCCGCCCCCCCCGCTGCTACTCGCCCAAGCCTCCCCAGCTTCTCCTTTACCCATATCCAGATAGCAGATGTTCTGAAAGAGCTGGAAAACCTGGACCCATACAAATCAGCTGGGCTTGACAATCTGGACCCCCTATTTCTGAAACTGTCCGCCGCCATTGTCGCACCCCCTATTACCAGCCTGTTCAACCTCTCCTTCGTATCATCTGAGATCCCCAAGGATTGGAAAGCTGCCGCGGTCATCCCCCTCTTCAAAGGGGGAGACACCCTGGACCCAAACTGTTACAGACCTATATCCATCCTGCCCTGCCTATCTAAGGTCTTCGAAAGCCAAGTCAACAAACAGATCACTGACCATCTCGAATCCCACCGTACCTTCTCCGCTGTGCAATCCGGTTTCCGAGCCGGTCACGGGTGCACCTCAGCCACGCTCAAGGTACTAAACGATATCATAACCGCCATCGATAAAAGACATTACTGTGCAGCCGTCTTCATCGACCTGGCCAAGGCTTTCGACTCTGTCAATCACCATATTCTTATCGGCAGACTCAGTAGCCTCGGTTTTTCTAATGACTGCCTTGCCTGGTTCACCAACTACTTTGCAGACAGAGTTCAGTGTGTCAAATCGGAGGGCATGTTGTCCGGTCCTCTGGCAGTCTCTATGGGGGTACCACAGGGTTCAATTCTCGGGCCGACTCTTTTCTCTGTATACATCAATGATGTTGCTCTTGCTGCGGGCGATTCCCTGATCCACCTCTACGCAGACGACACCATTCTATATACTTCCGGCCCTTCCTTGGACACTGTGCTATCTAACCTCCAAACGAGCTTCAATGCCATACAACACTCCTTCCGTGGCCTCCAACTGCTCTTAAACGCTAGTAAAACCAAATGCATGCTTTTCAACCGTTCGCTGCCTGCACCCGCACGCCCGACTAGCATCACCACCCTGGACGGTTCCGACCTAGAATATGTGGACATCTATAAGTACCTAGGTGTCTGGCTAGACTGCAAACTCTCCTTCCAGACTCATATCAAACATCTCCAATCCAAAATCAAATCAAGAATCGGCTTTCTATTCCGCAACAAAGCCTCCTTCACTCACGCCGCCAAACTTACCCTAGTAAAACTGACTATCCTACCGATCCTCGACTTCGGCGATGTCATCTACAAAATAGCTTCCAACACTCTACTCAGCAAACTGGATGCAGTTTATCACAGTGCCATTCGTTTTGTTACTAAAGCACCTTATACGACCCACCACTGCGACCTGTATGCCCTAGTCGGCTGGCCCTCGCTACATGTTCGTCGTCAGACCCACTGGCTCCAGGTCATCTACAAGGCTATGCTAGGTAAAGTGCCGCCTTATCTCAGTTCACTGGTCACGATGGCTACACCCACCCGCAGCACGCGCTCCAGCAGGTGTATCTCACTGATCATCCCTAAAGCTAAAACCTCATTTGGACGCCTTTCCTTCCAGTTCTCTGCTGCCTGCGACTGGAACGAATTGCAAAAATCTCTGAAGTTGGAGACTTTTATCTCCCTCAACAACTTTAAAAATCTGCTATCCGAGCAGCTAACCGATCGCTGCAGCTGTACATAGTCCATCTGTAAACTACCCACCCAATTTACCTACCTCACCCCCCATACTGCTTTTATTTATTTACTTTTCTGCTCTTTTGCACACCAGTATCTCTTCTTGCACATGATCATCTGATGATTTATCACTCCAGTGTTAATCTGCTAAATTGTAATTATTCGATTTATTGCCTACCTCATGCCTTTTGCACACATTGTATATAGATTCTCTTTTTTTTCTACCATGTTATTGACTTGTTTATTGTTTACTCCATGTGTAACTCTGTGTTGTCTGTTCACACTGCTATGCTTTATCTTGGCCAGGTCGCAGTTGCAAATGAGAACTTGTTCTCAACTAGCCTACCTGGTTAAATAAAGGTGAAATAAAAAATAAAAAATAAAAAAAAAGAGCAACTCCAACAAGTTACTATAGACAGCTATGGAGCAGGTTTTCTGTTAGGAAATTGTGGCACCAGACATTTTAAAAAGGCAGTATTTTAATTTACCTGACATTTGGACCCATAGGCATTGGGTGTGTAACCTGATTAGGGTGTCCACCCATGGTGCTCAGAATGATAACAATCACATTTAAAATATGGTCATTCATATTAACAGAACATGCAAGTCGAGGACGCAACGATGTCCGGTCCTTCTTACCAAATTTTGAAGATAGAATAACTGTCCACATGTACTTTTCCTCAGCCAACAAGACAAGTAATGAGCAGCAAAAGCACTAGCTTATGTCAATCTACTATCCCCCATTGTTTAAAAGTTTACCTATTCTATTGGTCAGCTTGTCGAGAAAGAAATAGCCAATTCCAAACAGACTCTCAGACAGTTTCCTTGCCGAGACAATAAGACAGTGGCAGAATAAATTCAACCACACCTTGTGCTGTGGACAATAAAAAGGCCACTTTAAGGTGAGTATATTTCGGTGTGTAATAAAGGCCTTTTGTGGGGAAAAACTCATTTTGATTGGCTGGGCCTGGCTGCCAAGTGGGTGAGCCTATGCCCTCCCAGACCCACCCATGGCTGCACCTCTGCCAAGTCATGTGAAATACATAGATTAGGGCGTAATTAATTTTTTTATCAATAAAATATTTGAAATTGCATTTTGCGTTCATATTTCAGTTCAGTATATTTAATACGACTTGTAATTCCATCAATTACTAGGCTAAAAAGCATTATTTCTTCTCTAGGACAATTGGCCAGTGCAAATCTTATTTAAAAATCGGCTTTTCAATTATATTTTTTGACCAAAAGCCGGCTTTCACCGCCTAAGGAAAACCCTGATATGGAAATAAAAATGTAAACAATTATATTTTTTTTGTGCGAGCGAGAGAGAGAGCGAATGACTGAGAGTGTTGTCACATGCGAGAACACAAAGGGTGTCGACTTGACAGTGAAATGCTTGCTTACAAGCCCTCCCAACGATGCAGAGCAAAAAAATTATCAAGCGTAAAACAGTAACACAAGTAATAAAATACACAATAATGTAGCTGAACTCAGCAAAAAAAAATAATGTTCTCTCACTGTCAACTGCGTTTATTTTCAGAAAACTTAACATGTGTAAAAATGTATATGAACATAACAAGATTCAACAACTGAGCCATAAATTGAACAAGTTCCACAGACATGTGACTAACAGAAATTGAATAATGTGTCCCTGAACAAAGGGGGGGTCAACATCAAAAGTAACAGTCAATGTAGCTGGTGGCCACACCAGATACTAAGTACTGCAGTGCATCTCCTCATGGACTGCACCAGATTTGCCAGTTCTTGCTGTGAGATGTTACCCCACTCTTCCACCAGGGCACCTGCAAGTTCCGAACATTTCTGGGGGGAATGGCCCTGGCCCCCACCCTCCGATCCAACAGGTCCCCAATGTGCTCAATGGGATTGCGATCCGGGCTCTTCGCTGGCCATGGCAGAACACTGACATTCCTGTCTTGCAGGAAATCACGCACAGAACGAGCAGTATGGCTGGTAGCATTGTCATGCTGGAGGGTCATGTCAGGATGAGCCTGCAGGAAGGGTAACACATGAGGGAAGAGGATGTCTTCCCTGTAACGCACAGCATTGAGATTGCCTGCAATGACAATAAGCTCAGTCCGATGATGCTGTGACACACCGTCCCAGACCATGACGGACCCTCCATCTCCAAATCGATCCCGCTCCAGAGTACAGACCTCGGTGTAACGCTCATTCCTTCGACGATAAACGCAAATCTGACTATCACCCCTGGTGAGACAAAACCACGACTCGTCAGTGAAGAGCACTTTTTGCCAGTCCTGTCTGGTCCAGCGACAGTGGGTTTGTGCCCATAGGCGATGTTGTTGCCGGTGATGTCTGGTGAGGACCTGCCTTACAACAGGCCTACAAGCCCTCAGTCCAGCCTCTCTCAGCCTATTCCGGACAGTCTGAGCACTGATGGAGGGATTGTACGTTCCTGGTGTAACTCGAGCAGTTGTTGTTGCCATCCTGTAACTATCCTGCAGGTGTGTTCAGATGTATCGATCCTGTGCAGGTGTTGTTACACGTGGTCTGCCACTGTGAGGACGATCAGCTGTCCGTCCTGTCTCCATGTAGCACTGTCTTAGGCGTCTCACAGTACGGACATTGCAGTTTATTGCCCTGGCCACATCTGCAGTCCTCATGCCTCCTTGCAGCATGCCTAAGGCACGTTCACGCAGATAAGCAGGGACCCTGGGCATCTTCATTTCGGTGTTTTTCAGAGTCAGTAGAAAGGCCTCTTTAGTGTCCTAAGTTTTCATAACTGTGACCTTAATTGCCTACCGTCTGAGGAAAAGGGATGCTTCTTTATTTGCTGAGCTTATATACAGGGAGTACCAGAACCATATTAATTTGCAGGGGTACGAGTTATTTGAGGTAGATATATACATGAAGGCAGGGTAAAGTGACTAGGCATCAGGATAGATAATGGTAAGACTAAAATAAAGAACAGTCACAGCAGAATATGATGTGTAAAAGTGTGCGTGGGTGTATATGTGTTTGTGTTGTGTCGGTATGCGTGCATATGTAGTGTATGTGAATGTGTGTGGGTTGTGTGCGCGCGAGTGTGTAAATAGTGTGTATAGTCTGAGTGTCCGTGCAAGATAGGGTCAGTGCAGATAGTCCGGGTAGCCATTTAATTAACTATTTAGCTTTCTCATGGCTATTTAGCAGTGTTATGGCTTGGGAGTAGAAGCTGTCTCGGAGCCTGTTGGTACGAGAGCTAGTGCTCCGATACCATTTGCCGGAAGGTAGTAGAGTTAATAGTCCGTTTATGGCAGGGGTTCCCAAACGTTTTTGGCCCGCAACCCCATTTTGATATCATCTGACAAAGGTGATGTAATGTAATCAATAGCCAATGTTTACTTTTTTAAATTTGGGCAATGACAGTCTATTACAAATCAGTGTGACAGTACTTTTGACAGAAGGAATTATGGTTTGAAGTGACAAATGCCTCTGAAAGGTATTGGGAAGTTGGAAAGCAGTAGCGGAACGTGGGTAAAATCACTGAGGAAACCAGAAAAAAAGGCCATATTACAACCTTTGTTGTGATAATTGCGTTGTTTGCTCTATAACCTGTTAGTTCATATGCCTTGCCAATGCCTTGCCTGAGACAATAAGAAAACACAATGGCAGAAAAAATTCAACCACACCTTCGTTTCATCCCAAAACCGGAGAGCAACATCTGTCCGGTGAAGTCAGCAAAGCATATGGCATGTAACAAACAGTTACATGACCTACAGCATGGTCAAGCAAGTTAATATTTACAAAATTTTCAGACTACTAACCAACTATTGATTTAGAACCACGGAGTTACCGCAAGTCGCAAAGAAAACAGGAGCTACCTCAACTACTCCAGACCCCTTGACTTTTTCCACATTTGTTACATTACAGCCTTATTCTAAAATTGATTAAATTACATTTTCCCTCATAAATCTACACACAATACCCATAATGACAAAGTAAAAACAGTTTTATAAATATCAGCTACAGCGCCTTCGGAAAGTATTCAGACCCGTTGACTTTTTCCACATTTTGTGACATTAGCCTTATTCTAAAATGGAATAAATAAAAAATCCTCAATCTACACACAATACCCCATAATGACAAAGCGAAAAAAGGTTTTTAGAAATGTTTGCTAATTTATAAAACATGTTTCCATTTCTACAGATTGATTGAGTCCACCTGTGGTAAAGTCAATTGACTGGATATGATTTGGAAAGGGACACACCTGTCTATAAGGTCTCACAGTTGACAGTGCATGTCAGAGCAAAAACCAAGCCATGAGGTTGAAGGAATTGTCCGTAGATCTCCGAGACAGGATTGTGTCGAGGCACAGATCTGGGGAAGGGTACAAAAATAGTTTTGCAGCATTGAAGGTCCCGAAGAACACAGCGACCTCCATAATTCTAAAATTGAACAAGTTTGGAACCACCAAGAATCTTCTTAGAGCTGGCAGCCCAGCCAAACTCGAGCAAATAGGGGAGAAGGGGCTTGGTCAGGGAGGTGACCAAGAACCCGATGGTCACTCTGACAAAGCTCCAGAGTTCCTCTGTGGTGATGGGAGAACCTTACAGAAGGACAACAATCTCTGCAGCACTCAGCCAATCAGGCCTTTATGGTAGAGTGGCCAGATGGAAGCCACTTCTCAGTAAAAGGCACATGACATCCCACTTGGAGTTTGCCAAAAGGCACCTAAAGGACTCTCAGACCATGAGAAACAAGATTCTCTAGTCTGATGAAACCAAGATTGAACTCTTTGGCCTGAATGCAAAGCGTCACGTCTGGAGGAAACCTGACACCATCCCTACGGTTGAAGCATGGTGGTTGCAGCATCATGCTGTGGGGATAGTTTTCAGCGGCATGGACTGGGAGACTAGTCAGGATCGAGGGAAAAACGAACAAAGCAAAGTACAGAGAAATAAATCCTTGTGAAAACATGCTCCACCTTCCAACAGGACAGCGACCCTAAGCACATAGCCAAGACAACGCAGGAGTGGCTTTGGGAGAAATCTCAATGTCCTTGAGGGGCCCAGCCAGAGCCCAGACTTGAACCAGATCGAACATCTCTGGAGAAACCTGAAAATAGATGTGCAGCGACGCTCCCCATCCAACCTGACAGTTCTTGAGAGGATCTGCTGAGAAGAATGGGAGAAACTCCCATAATACAGGTGTGCCAAGCTTGTAGATTCATACCCAAGAAGACTCAAGGCTGTAATCGCTGCCAAAGGTGCTTCAACAAAAAGTACTGAGTAAAGGGTCAGAATACTTATGTAAATGTGATTTCAATTTTCATTAGTAATACATTTGCAAAACCTTTGTTATTATTGGATATTGTGTGTAGATTGATGAGCAGGGAAAAAAGTATTGAATCCATTTTAGAATAAGGCTGTAGCGTAACAAAATGTGGAAAAAGTAAAGGGGTCTGATAACGTTCTGAATGCACTGTATACATAATCAAAATCACCTATGCTTAGTCTAATACAGTGACAACTAAAAGATACCAAACATAATTTAGTCCAATCAAAATAAGCTAAATATGTGGCTTTCCTTGGGTCTGATGTATGGGTGTGTGTGTGTGTTCGTGCAAGTAGAAAAAAACATGTTGGCTCACCCTAGTTGTAAAGAAACGCCAATGCCATCCTCTCTTTCATGTTGACGAAAGGGTCTATAACTGTCATACAGTAAACGCTTTTAGTTTTTGTTGTCCTAGGCTACCTGGCTAAATTGCTTGCTCGCTAGCCTAACTTCCTTTCATGGGCAACGATGAGCCAGCTAGTTAACATTAGCCCACTACATATTGAACTTCCATCCTCTCAGGCCAGGGGCACAATGTATGAAGTTATGGTTGGAACAGAATCCCTGTTATAATCATTGGCCAGTACAGAGAACGAAGAAAAATGACAAGTTTAAATCCCTATCTCAATCCATGGCTAATTTAGGAAAGGGACAATTTTAGCTAGCTAGCCACCGGAGGACGACACAACAAGATTCAACAATTCACGTTGTTTCTGTCAATTACGTTTTGCTTTTGATGTAATTGGTTTGAAGCCAAATCCAAACTGGTTTCCCTTGACACTTTTTCTTGGTGAGCCAGGACCATTCACAGTTGTGCTCACTCAGTTTAGATCAACAGTGATTGACTATTATTTATACATATTTTTTTTTAATCATGGGATGCCAAACGCTCGCTGGCTTTCCTTGCATTCAACAAGACAGACAGCTTCAGATAGATGGGCTACACATACAGAGACAGAGGGGGCGCTGTTTCGCTCGCTCGGATGTGTTCTCCAGTGAGATATATTCAGCCTCTTGCGACTTGAAGGAAAATTATGAAACACAGACGACAAATAAATTATTCTACATGTTTTTTGGGGGGGAACCTTGCTTCCCTTGGCATCCATTAATACATACCACTGTTCAGATCATCATCAGGCAATCATTTTGAATGATATTCTGTGTAGAAAATAACATTGTGTAGAAAGGTCGCCAATTTGAATCCTGGAGCCGACTAGGTAAAACATATGTGCCCTTGTGCAAAGCACCTAACCCTAATTGCTCCTTTAAGTCGCTCTGGATAAGAGCATCTGCAAATTACTAAAATGTATAGTATGTATGTGTGTGTGTGTGTGTGTTGGTGTGTATGTGAGATAGAGAGACCAAAACTGAGAATGTATATGTGTGTCACTGTGATAGAGAGAATGCATTTGTCACATAGAAAATTTGTATTGTCAAAAGGATTGTGTGTGTAAGAATGGATGTGATGTGCATGACAGAAAATGTGTCCGTGTGTGTGTGCGCCAGTGAGGCAGGCAGGCAGCGAGGGGCCAAGCGGACTGGGCTTCACACGAATACCTGACGCAGCAGAATCCCCATAAAGTGAACGACCTTGCCGGAGGACAGTGCATCTGCTCCTCCGACATCACCCCATGCCATGCCAGGGACACAGAATCTCAATACACACTGGATGTCTGGATTAACACCACTGGAAGTACAGAGGGTGAGGGGAGGTGTCCATCGAAGAATGGGACGATCAAAGAAATTAAAATCTCTGCAGATGACTTTGGGAGTACATTGCATTTTGGATCATTAAATATGCAGTGGCCACGCGAAGGCACACATGTTACTCTTTAGGAAAATCAAAATCAATACTTGGATAATACCCTCAGTTGAAAGAACGTAACACAGTATATTCATAGGGATTGAGAAAGAACTGTGTCAGATGATATTTAGTTGACATCCCTGGTAATACAGTAGGCATATATATATATATATATATATTCATAGGGAAAGAAGTGTTAGAAAACGTAGAAACCATCTGATTCGCAATTACCTCTGTCTCAAGTAAGAACCAACTTTATCTCTGATGTTGTCATCTTTAGTTGACGTCCCTGCTAACACAGTAGGCCTTTGCAGAGCAATAGTAAAGGCATCTTTTTGTAAGCACCAACTCCGGCATGGCTCATTGGTCAAAACCTATGGGTAAAGGAATGTTTTTTTTGGAGGGTTATTGGATAAACTCTGATCAGCTCACGTCACTTTTTGTGAATTCTGAAGTCTCTATATGTAATCAAAACAAGCACAGACTTCAGAATTCATAAAGGTCATGTTAACTGACTGATATCTCATTGAACAAAACGTATAAGATCTCCTAAGCTTGTGTTAACCACAGACCTTATTTTTGGCGTTTATCCCAAAACTCCATTCTTTCCACATTAATTTCCCCCATAGGAATGGCTGAGCGAACCAGAGGTAACTAATTACCATTCTTTTAGGACTACAAACTGGCGAGCTCTATACCCATAGAGAGAAGTGTTTTGAAGCGCAGAAACTTCTGGTTTGTAATGACCACCAGTCACTGTCTCAAGTAAGAACGACTTTCTCTGAGATTGTCATCTTCAGTAGATGTCCCTGGCATTTAATTGTGTCCGATGAGCCAATTCTCCCCTCCACTCCACTCTTGCCCTCTATCCAGCCGGCAATTAGTCAGACCTGACATTTGCATTACGATACCCGCCGTTTACCATTTAATGAGAAGGCAATCACGCTACGGTTGGGCTAATTGAGTGACTCAAAACTGATCCATACAACCTTTTGTACATTTCCGGCCTACTCACCGCCTCTTGTGCTTTTCAGAGAGCTTACGATTGTGTTTGCGATCTTTTGAACAGTATGTGGGAAAATGTTGTGCGGTTTGCGCTAATCAGACCATCATTCAGTGGAATGAATATAGAAGGTGGGAGGCACGGCTAAAGTGCCACGAAGAGAAAATAGTTGTAGTTTCTGAAGCTACTCAAAGATGGCTATTCAAACATTTTAATATTTCAACACACGGAGAGGGAGATAACTCACCAATTAGACAGTATATGGAAATAAATGGCTGTAGCGTAGGGCTTACAGTATTTGATAGGCAATGCAAAGACATGACGCCATCAGATCGACAGACTAAGAATGAATATCCTGCGATTTCTGAATGTCTCACAAGAAAGAGGGTTGACACCCACCATCTCAGATTTTTCTGAAATTGTTTTGGTTGTTAGAAACAGATAACATTAGCATTCCTGCGACATTTTATTGAAATATAATTTGATCTCTGAGAAATTAAGCTAATTGATTGCACCCAAATTGGCCATTTTAATTTATTTGATTAATATAATTAATTTATATAGTACCTAATATCAGTTTTCTAACAATGAATTAGACCTGAGGAATCCAAAGAGATGGTCAAAAGCCACCATCGGACCCTCCACGCCAACCCACTCCAACAACTGGTACACTGGATGATTTCTCTGTTTGACAAGTAATATGGAGCTGCGGCTGAGTATTGTTTCTTCATCCTATAAATGTATTCCCAGTGAATTATGTGTTGTCTTTTCCCCTGTTCAGAGAATTTAGTTAGATTTATGTCCCATCTTACAACCTGATGTTACCGTGTTCTGACCACTAGATAGTGCTGTTCCTGCTATTCATTTTTTAAAGAATACCCCCCCTCATTGCTAAAGGGATAGTTCACCCAAATTACACAATTATGTATTGTTTCCTTACCCTGTAAGCAGTATATGGACAAGGTATGACAGCAGCCCATGCTTAGGTTTTATTTAACTGGCCACCGTTTCAAATGCATTTTTTTTATAGCATTTGTGGCATCACTCCAATGCTAGTCAATGGTACATATATTAGCTTTTTTGTGCTTCATATCCCCCCCAAAATCACCTAATTCACTGAGAGTTAGGGATGCACGATATATCGGTGAGCATATTGGAATCGGTCGATATTAGCTAAAATTGCCAACATCGGCCCAATGTCTAGTTTAACGCCGAAGGTGAAAAACCGATGTCAAAGCTGACGTGCATACCTATATAACGTAAGTAGATGACGTAATGACGCCACAAAAAAATACAGCACTACACAGAAAAACACTAAGCACACACTTCCAACAACTAAACAAGTTCAAGTCGAGCAGTCATTTGAAAGAGTAAGAACTTTTCAGGGAGACAACATCCATTAATGCCAAGATAATGGATTTCATTGCCCTTGACAATCAACCGTCCTCTGTCTTGGATGATGTTGGCTTTCGCCGAATGGTCGAGCCCCAGTACACAGTATGTTTTAGATGTTGCCCTACCGGAGTTACACAGTATTGTTGAATCGCACATCCATGAGCTACATGCTATGGGCGTCACTGCTATTAGCTTCACGACTGACATTTGGACCAGTGATGTGAGCCCCATGAGCAGGCCGAGTCTGACAGCACAGTGGGTCGACGAGGATTTCGTACCGACGAAAGCCGTTTTGCATGCTCAAGAATGTGCTAGTTCTCATACCACTGCTGCAATTTCAATGGCATTTGAGACCATGTTTGAAACGTGGAAAAACTCCTAACGCCATTCAAACAACTGACTTGACAAATCAGCTAATCAACTGCGTCTGCAGCAGACGTGATACCCTCTGTCATGGAATTGAAACACCTGCTCAACAAAACTGCAGACACAGACCGTGGGGTTAAAACTTACAAAAGTACTCGAGGCTCTGAACAAGCGATTCGGTGGCATTCTCTCTGAGCCTCTTTACTCTTTACTGTGTCGCCACCATGCTATGTACAAGGACCGCTACTTCGAAGCAGACAAGAAACAGGGTTTACGTGAAAATGTTACATAGAAAGCTGGACAAGATGGAAACGGACACTGTGACAGTGCGCACCGAGGAAGAGAGGCCACGGACAGACAGAGCTGAAACTTCACTGCTTGACATGTATGATGAAATCCTGGTTAAGAATGAAATGACTGAACAAATGAACAATGAAACAGCACAGCAAGAAAAATAAATAGGTTTTGATTGTTTTACTGGTAATGGGGACATACGTAAATGCCAACAAAATCACTTTTTGGGCAGTGTGAGTTTCAACTATTTAACTGTACTAGAATGCTTAAAAGGCCTCTAAAATGTGAAATATCGGTTATCTGTATTGGGGTTTTTTTGGCAAGGAAAATCTTGGATATCAGAATCTGCCAAAAATGTCATATATGTGCATCCCTACCTATAATTAATTGCAATATGAATTAATAGATTTCCTTCAAAATAAAATATCATTAAGGATGGTAAAAAGCAGCTTTTCTCTGTGCTCCTGCCAGGCCTGTTAGCCAATGAGACGTACATGCACTTGGATATTCAAATTAGCTACCAACTCCACGTCAGGAAGGGTTGCACATACTGGCTAACAGGCTTGCTTTGTTTTACCCATGCGGCAGCATATTTCGGGATTTTGGCAATGAGGCCCTGTATCTACTTCCCCAGAGTAAGATGAACTTGTGGATACAAATTTTATGTCTTTGTGTCCAGTATGAAAGAAGTTAGAGTTAATTTTGCAAGCCAATGCTAACTAGCGCTATCACAATGACTGGCAGTCTATGGGTGTCTGCTAGCATGCTATCAGATGTCCCTGGGCAAGAAAAAGGTTCCCACTCTAATTTATGCATTGGCCACAACTATACTTAAAGGACGAGTCAACAACATTTGTGTACACGCAAAAAATAATGAGCTTTTCACTGGACAATAACTTTAAGCCTTTGCAGCTCAAGTGGAAGGATTTGACGGACTGGGTGAACACCAGAAGAGCTAATATACTGTAAGAACCACTAAACTAGCATAGCCACCAGAAAAATCTATAACACTCAAGCACAGGATTGCCTTTAAGGACTCCAGAAGTGGGGATATGGCATGGCGCATCAATCAACATTGTTTTTAAACTAAATGTCCTCTGATTTCTGTCATCTTCAAATCCAATGTTATTGGTTGCGTACACATATTTTGCAGGTGCAGCAAAATGCTTATGTTTCTAGCTTGAACAGTGCAGCAATACCTAACAATACTGTTACGGATACAAGTGTTCTGTGTGTATCCTGTGTATTTCTTTTCTCTCCTTCTCCCCTACTCACAGGTGACCATCATCATTCCCCAATCAGTCATCAATTAGTCGCTAATCAGAAGACACCTGCTCCTTTTCCCTTACCCAATCACAGTCCCTTTCCCTTGGTTTAAAACCCCTGTCAGTTGTTTTCTCCCCAGCTCAATCTCTTTTGTAAATGCCTTCTGTCTGTAGATCGCTTGTGTGTTTTGCAGCTACGTGTCACTTGGTCTCCATCTGTGAGTATTGTTTTTGGTTATGGTGTTTGAGTGTTTGTTTGATGGTGGGAAAAGGGGGTAACCAGACAAGTTGCCCTTGGGCTACACTACCCGTAGTTAAATACTGTTAAAAACACTAGTTAGAACTGGGCGGACCACCCCCTGTATTTTTGGTTAGTTAGCTATTTGTGAAGTAGGCTAGTCTAGCTTAGGGGTGTTTTGAATTATTATTCTTTCATTCCTTGGGTCCCGCTCAGCCCCTTTTCCTGCTCCCCCCATTTACCGTGTGTTTATAAATAAACATTTAGTGTTTGACGGTAATTAAGTTGTCTGTGGTTATTTTTGTTCTCACTGATACGTTGTCACGATAATAATTTGCATGAGTTGTGTTACGGGTCCCATTACCATCACTCCTAGATTGTCGGGCCAAAGGGATTCGTAACATAAGTGGGGGCTCATCCGGGATATGTCTTTATTGACACCCATACCGCTTATGCAAATTGTTGTAGTGGTATAGTTCAGTGTTGAGCGCTGTGGTGAAGTAGCATTAGTGTTTGCTATTTTTTTTTTTGGCTCTTGTGTAGTAGTTCAAGATGGCTACTTTTGATTTGAAGTCCTTTTTGGATAACCCTTCGTGGGAGGTTTTTGATAGATGTCGTAGGGTAGATTTAATGACCTTGGCTGACCATTATTCGGTTTCGATTCCGCCGGGTTTAGTTAAAGCGGAGGTTAAACAACTAGTGTTAAATGTTTTGTTGGAAGAGCAGGTGCTTGTATTACCGCTGCCTGAGCCTACTACCCCTGTAGGGGATGTTGCTGCTCCTCTAAGCCCAGTGGTGTCTGAGGGCGAGGCTAAAGCTCCTGCCACATTGCCCCGTTTTGATCCACTCTCCCCACTTTCAACCGGTGATGCCAGGAGGGATGTCCGTTCCATACAGTTCCAACTTGAGGCAGAAGGAGAACAGCGGCAGTTCCAGTTGGAGATGTGTAAAATTGAGGCAGAAAAAGAGGAAAGGCGAGAACAGCGGCAGTTAGATTTGGAGATGGGTAAAATTGAGGCAGAAAAAGAGGAAAGGCGAGAACAGCGGCAGATGGAGTTAAAGATGCGCCAGATGGAACTGGAGGCAGAGACAGCGAGGCTAGCCTTCAGGCCTGCAGCGACTGTTAGTGAGGAGTCCTCACCAGCTGTAGCTTCCAACACTTTTGACATTAGTAGGCAGATTGCCTTAGTACCTGTGTTCAGAGAGTCAGAGGTTGACTCCTATTTTTGTGTATTTGAACGTATAGCCATAGCCTTGAAATGGCCTGAAGAGGTATGGTGCCTATTACTTCAGTGTAAATTAACTGGTAAAGCTCAAGAGGTTTTGTCAGCGCTACCTCTTGAGGACAGTTTAAATTATGAAGTGGTCAAAGCTACTGTTCTTCGCGCCTATGAGCTTGTGCCTGAGGCATACCGACAGAGATTTAGGTCTCATAAGAAGTCTTCTAGTAAGACTTATGTGGAATTTGCTAGAGAGAAGGGAAATCTGTTTGATAAATGGCATGCTGCTTGCAAGGTAACTGATTTTAACTCTCTCCGGGAGTTAATCTTGTTGGAAGAGTTTAAAAATTGCTTACCTGAACGCATTGTAGTGTACCTAAACGAACAGAAAGTATCCTCCCTGTCAGAAGCGTCTGTGTTGGCAGACGAGTTTGTGTTGACGCACAAGAGTGTGTTTTCGGCTCATACTGAGAGTAGAGTTACAGAATTGCCTACTTATAGCCCTAGTCGGCCAGCAGTATATCAATCACGCCAGAAAAATGAGCGTCCCTGTTTCTATTGTCATAAGGTGGGACATATGATTAATGATTGCTTCCTGCTAAAACGTAAACAAGGGATGCCTCTTCGTGCCAAGCCACCAACAGGTGTTGGTCTAATTCGTACGGTTGTGAGGTCTGAAACGAAACAGGTGCCTAAGGGTAAATGTATTTTGAAAGACCCAGTTCCCGACCGTAGTTATGAACCGTTCATTTTCGAGGGGTTTGTGTCCCTAGCGAATGACGAAGCGTCTCAGCGTCCGGTTAAAATCCTTAGAGATACTGGTGCGGCGCAGTCGTTTATATTGTCTGATGTGTTGCCCTTATCCGACGATACATACTGTGGTTCCAGTGTGTTAGTTCAGGGTATAGAAATGGGTTTTGTTCCAGTGCCATTGCACTTTGTGAAAGTACACTGAGTTAATCAGTGGAATATTCAGAGTGGGGGTACGTCCTATGTTGCCAGTAAAAGGTGTGACCTTTATAATGGGTAACGATATTGCCGGAGGAAAGGTAGTACCCGTATTGGAAGTATTGGATAAAAGTGACCACGCTCTCTCCAATGAGCTGGCACAGAGTTATCCACATGTGTTCCCTGCTTGTGCTGTCACTCGTGCTCAGGCACGACAAGAGAGTGACGTGATAGATTTGTCGAAAACTGTTCTGTTCAAAGAGGATGACCAAGAGGATGGGTTGTGCGCTATCTCTGGGAAGCTGATCACCTCTGACAAACAGCCCAGGAAAGAAGAGAAGAATGTCGAACTTGTTGCTGATGCAATACAGTTACCAGTCACTCGTGAGCAGCTGGTTACAAACCAAAAGGTTGACACCAAGCTTGCTAAATGTTTTTCTAGTGTTGTCTCATTGGAAGAGGTAAAGAAGAAGAACGTGGCTTACTTCATTGAGGGTAATCTCCTCATGCGTAAATGGACATCCCATGATGACGCAGGCGGAGATTGGAATGCTGTTTACCAAATAGTGATTCCTACAGCCTTTCGACAAAAAGTGTTATCCCTTGCTCATGATCACCCATGGTCTGGTCATTTAGGAATCACAAAAACATATGATCGGATCCTTCGCCATTTCTTTTGGCCAGGTTTAAAACAAGATGTGGCTCAGTACTGTCGTACCTGCCACACATGTCAGATAACAGGAAAACCAAATCAGGTTATTCCTCCCGCTCCTCTTTGTCCAATACCTGTCATAGGTGAACCATTCGAACATGTGGTGGTTGATTGTGTTGGACCGTTACCGAAGACAAAATCGGGTAACCAGTTTCTGTTGACAATTATGTGTATGGCAACAAGATACCCCGAGGCCATTCCTCTGCGTAGGATTACAGCCCCGGTAGTGAGTAAAGCCTTAATAAAATTCTTCACGACATTCGGATTACCTATGGTGGTACAAAGTGATCAAGGTACCAATTTCCTATCCAAACTCTTCAAACAGGTGTTAAAATCCTTATCAATTACGCACCGTGTGTCAAGCGCCTATCACCCAGAGTCTCAGGGTGCGCTTGAAAGATGGCATCAGACACTGAAGTCTATGCTACGTAAATATTGTTTAGAATCTGAGAAAGATTGGGATGAGGGAGTTCCTCTAGTTTTGTTTGCTGCTCGTGAAACTGTACAGGAGTCCCTAGGTTTCAGCCCGGCTGAACTAGTGTTTGGTCACACAGTGAGAGGACCAATGAAAGTTCTTAAAGAACAGTTTTTGTCCCAAGAGTTGTGTACAGGAGATGAAAATGTGTTGGACTACGTTAGTCGCTTTCGGGAGCGCCTACACCAAGCCTGTGCTCTTGCAAAGGAAGCTCTGTCTTCCTCCCAAAGGAGCATGAAAAGACACTATGATAAAGAGGCTGTTTCTCGTCCACTACAGCCAGGTGACCAAGTACTGGTCTTATTGCCTGTTCCAGGATCTTCACTGTCAGCTCGTTTCTCTGGTCCTTACTTCATTGAGAAGAAATTAAGTGAAACTGATTATGTGCTTCAAACGCCTGATAGAAAACGCCAATCGCGTGTGTGCCACATTAACATGTTAAAAGCCTACCACACCCGACCCGTCACCCAAGTGGATAGTTCAAAAATAGAGGAAGGTACTGCTGTCTCCTCTGCTTCTACTGCTATGGTAGTGGACTGTCATATTGATGATGGTGAGGGAGATGGATTAGTTGCGCAATACTCAGCAGCAGTGCGTTAGATTGCCCAACTCAGAAATGCTGCTGTCTATCCAGTCAGGTCTGGTTCATTTAACGGACGGACAGGCCGACGATGTTGTGAGGCTACTACACAGTTTTCCATGTCTCTTTAATGACGTTCCTACTCGCACAAACGTGTTGGAACATGACATTAATGTTGGAAATGCTACACCTATCAAGCAACACCCCTATCGTATCAACGCTTCCAAAAGGAAGATAATGAGGGTTGAAGTGACATATTTGTTGGAGAATGACCTGGCTACGCCAAGTTCAAGCCCTTGGAGTTCTCCTTGCATTCTGGTTCCTAAACCTGATGGTACGTCCAGGTTATGTACGGATTATCGAAAGGTTAATTCTGTCACAATGCCAGATTCGTTCCCGTTACCCAGACTGGACGACTGTATCGACACTATTGGTGCTGCTAAGTATGTTACTAAGTTGGACCTCTTAAAAGGTTACTGGCAGGTTCCGTTAACTTCACGTGCTTCGAAGATTTCTGCCTTTGTAACCCCAGACAACTTCCTACAGTACTCAGTCATGGCTTTTGGGATGCGAAATGCACCAGCCACTTTCCAACGACTGGTTAACTCCGTATTAGCTGGAGTACCCAACTGTAGTGCTTATCTTGATGATCTGGTGATTTATTCGTCTGAGTGGTCAGATCATGTTGACTCTCTCAGGGTAGTATGTGAACGGTTGGCAGCTGCTTCGCTAACCCTGAACTTGGCAAAGTGCGAATTTGGAAAAGCTACTGTTACTTATCTTGGCAAAGAGGTCGGCCATGGACAGGTGCGCCCTGTTGATGCCAAGGTATTGGCTATAACTGCATTTCCCGCACCTACCACCAGACGACAGCTACGCCGCTTTTTAGGGATGGTTGGCTACTACCGTAGTTTCTGTCAATTTCTCTGCGGTAGTTGCTCCATTGACCGATTTGCTCAGTCCGGCTAAATCATTTGTGTGGTCTCCGGATTGTAAAATAGCTTTTGAATCTGCGAAAGCCCTCTTGTGTAATACCCCTGTACTTGCTGCTCCGGATTTTGAAAAATCGTTTCAACTTGAGGTAGATGCTAATGCCAGAGGTGCTGGTGCTGTTCTACTGCAGCAGGACAAGAGTGGAGTGGATCATCCAGTGTGTTATTTTTCTCGGAAGTTTAACAAATGTCAGACAAGGTATGCCACAATAGAACAAGAAGCTCTTGCTTTGTTGTTGGCTCTGCAGTACTTCGAGGTGTACATTGGTTCCAGTGCCCTACCCGTGATTGTATATACGGACCACAACCCCTTAGTGTTTCTCCACCGAATGTACAATCAGAACCAGCGCCTAATGCGTTGGGCCCTGATTGTGCAAAATTATAATTTGGAGATCCGCCACAAAAAGGGTTCAGAAAATGTATTAGCAGATGCTTTGTCACGTGTGTAAAAATAATGATGTTTGTATGTTTTGTAAATGTGTTCGCAATCCCTAGGGTTGCTCTTTTAAGGGTGGGAGTGTTACGGATACAAGTGTTCTGTGTGTATCCTGTGTATTTCTTTTCTCTCCTTCTCCCCTACTCACAGGTGACCATCATCATTCCCCAATCAGTCATCAATTAGTCGCTAATCAGAAGACACCTGCTCCTTTTCCCTTACCCAATCACAGTCCCTTTCCCTTGGTTTAAAACCCCTGTCAGTTGTTTTCTCCCCAGCTCAATCTCTTTTGTAAATGCCTTCTGTCTGTAGATCGCTTGTGTGTTTTGCAGCTACGTGTCACTTGGTCTCCATCTGTGAGTATTGTTTTTGGTTATGGTGTTTGAGTGTTTGTTTGATGGTGGGAAAAGGGGGTAACCAGACAAGTTGCCCTTGGGCTACACTACCCGTAGTTAAATACTGTTAAAAACACTAGTTAGAACTGGGCGGACCACCCCCTGTATTTTTGGTTAGTTAGTTAGCTATTTGTGAAGTAGGCTAGTCTAGCTTAGGGGTGTTTTGAATTATTATTCTTTCATTCCTTGGGTCCCGCTCAGCCCCTTTTCCTGCTCCCCCCATTTACCGTGTGTTTATAAATAAACATTTAGTGTTTGACGGTAATTAAGTTGTCTGTGGTTATTTTTGTTCTCACTGATACGTTGTCACGATAATAATTTGCATGAGTTGTGTTACGGGTCCCATTACCATCACTCCTAGATTGTCGGGCCAAAGGGATTCGTAACAAATACACACAAACCATTTTTTGTCTATTGGGTGGAAAATTATGTATTTGAGAAGCGTGCCTTTGATTAAACTTGAATGAGTGCACCTGGTTGTTTTGGGCATTTCTATTCGTGACAACCTACAAAATCTGTGAATTGCTACACTTCACTGTATTGCACCAGTACAGAGACAGCATTTTGAATATTGGGTGTGTTGTGTACACCTATAAAAGGGTGTGTATGTGTTTGGAATCTGATCCAACTGTCGATAAAGTTGACTGTGTTTCCAGACATGGCTGACCCATACTAAATGTGAACAAGCTGGGTGGCGGTCTCCATGAGATGAGGGGCTGGGTCCCGTCCCTACAGAGCATGACCTTATCTGAGGTATCGACTGGCCAGCAGATATCAGACCAAGTACATGTTACATACAGCCATACTGAGTATGTTTACAAGCACACTAATAATTTCATATTAAACTGATTATGGCAGTAGGCTGAGTATGGCATTAGTCATGTAAACACCTTACTCCGATTATGTTAAATCGGCGTACGGTCATAATCGAAGAAAGAATCCAGCTTGATTAAAACACCTCGTGACAACCTGTATTGATTGTCACGATTGCCATATTCTGACCAATCTTTTGAATTATTAGCACATAAACCCATTAATCAGAGTTACAGCGGTGTATTTGATCTGCACATGTGCTAGGGCGAGCTTCCTTCTTTTGCATGAGTGAAGTGAGTTCAGAAGGTGGAGACAGCACAGGTGCATCAAAGCTGTGACTGACAGACTGAAAAACAGCTTCTATCTCCAGGCCATCAGACTGTTAAATAGTGACCACTAGCCAGCCTCCGCCCAGTACCCTGCCCTGAACTTGAGTCACTGTTACTAGTCGGCTACCACCCGGTACTCTACCCTGCTTCTTAGAGACTGCTGCCCTATGTACACAGTCATTAAACACGGGTAGGCTGTGGCGGTCACAAAATTTCGTCAGCCGGTGATTCTCAAGAAAATAACTGTCGGTCTCACTGTAATTGACAATTAACAATAAACACATTTAACATCTCCTGGATTACACACAGACTTATTTTTAAATGGCTTGTAGGCTAATAACTTCATGTAATACAGCCTAAACCTTCACAAAAAATCCATTATTTATTTTAGACAGGTCTAAAGAAGCATGATAAGAAGAAAATGTAGTATATTTCAGAAAAAAAGAATAGCATACTCTGAGTTGTCCTTATGTTAGGTCCTGATGAGACTATGCCAAATAGCTGTGGGCTACACTAGTTCATTTAGCAGACAAGATTTGCTTAGAATTCCGTGGCATTATTTTATAGTGTGAAGAATACAAATGAACAAAGCTAAATAAAATAAATATTTTCTCCAAACGATTTGAGGGAGTGCGCACATGGGGCTATTCTGTGTTGAAATCTAGGTTCTTCCTAGGTTTTGGCCTTTCTAGGGAGTTTTTCCTAGCCACCGTGCTTCTACACCTGCATTGCTTGCTGTTTGGGGTTTTAGGCTGGGTTTCTGTACAGCACTTCGAGATATTAGCTGATGTACGAAGGGCTATATAAAAGAAACTTGATTTGAGCGGTTAACAAAGAAATACAGTGGGGCAAAAAAGTATTTAGTCAGCCACCAATTGTGCAAGTTCTCCCACTTAAAAAGATGAGAGAGGCCTGTAATTTTCATCATAGGTACACTTCAACTATGACAGACAAAATTAGAAAGAAAATCCAGAAAATCACATTGTAGGATTTTTTATGAATTTATTTGCAAATTATGGTGGAAAATAAGTATTTGGTCACCTACAAACAAGCAAGATTTCTGGCTCTCACAGACCTGTAACTTCTTCTTTAAGAGGCTCCTCTGTCCTCCACTCGTTACCTGTATTAATGGCACCTGTTTGAACTTGTTATCAGTATAAAAGACACCTGTCTACAACCTCAAACAGTCACACTCCACTATGGCCAAGACCAAAGAGCTGTCAAAGGACACCAGAAACAAAATTGTAGACCTGCACCAGGCTGGGAAGACTGAATCTGCAATAGGTAAGCAGCTTGGTTTGAAGAAATCAACTGTGGGAGCAATTATTAGGAAATGGAAGACATACAAGACCACTGATAATCTCCCTCGATCTGGGGCTCCACGCAAGATCTCACCCCGTGGGGTCAAAATTATCACAAGAACGGTGAGCAAAAACCCCAGAACCACACGGGGGGACCTAGTGAATGACCTGCAGAGAGCTGGGACCAAAGTAACAAAGCCTACCATCAGTAACACACTACGCCGCCAGGGACTCAAATCCTGCAGTGCCAGACGTGTCCCCCTGCTTAAGCCAGTACATGTCCAGGCCCGTCTGAAGTTTGCTAGAGAGCATTTGGATGATCCAGAAGAAGATTGGGAGAATGTCATATGGTCAGATGAAACCAAAATATAACTTTTTGGTAAAAACTCAACTCGTCGTGTTTGGAGGACAAAGAATGCTGAGTTGCATCCAAAGAACACCATACCTACTGTGAAGCATGGGGGTGGAAACATCAGGCTTTGGGGCTGTTTTTCTGCAAAGGGACCAGGACGACTGATCCGTGTAAAGGAAAGAATGAATGGGGCCATGTATCGTGAGATTTTGAGTGAAAACCTCCTTCCATCAGCAAGGGCATTGAAGATGAAACGTGGCTGGGTCTTTCAGCATGACAATGATCCCAAACACACCGCCCGGGCAACGAAGGAGTGGCTTCGTAAGAAGCATTTCAAGGTCCTGGAGTGGCCTAGCCAGTCTCCAGATCTCAACCCCATAGAAAATCTTTGGAGGGAGTTGAAAGTCCGTGTTGCCCAGCAACAGCCCCAAAACATCACTGCTCTAGAGGAGATCTGCATGGAGGAATGGGCCAAAATACCAGCAACAGTGTGTGAAAAACTTGTGAAGACTTACAGAAAACGTTTGACCTCTGTCATTGCCAACAAAGGGTATATAACAAAGTATTCAGATAAACTTTTGTTATTGACCAAATACTTATTTTCCACCATAATTTGCAAATAAATTCATTAAAAATCCTACAATGTGATTGTCTGGATTTTTTTCCCTCATTTTGTCTGTCATAGTTGAAGTGTACCTATGATGAAAATTACAGGCCTCTCTCATCTTTTTAAGTGGGAGAACTTGCACAATTGGTGGCTGACTAAATACTTTTATGCCCCACTGTAGGTACTCCTAAAATGATCTTCCCCAAACTTGAAACTCATGCGCTGCTTATGTATGTAGGCTCAAACCCCTTGTAAAGCGGATTAATGTGCTTCATTTTAAGAAGTTATTTGGCCACTTTAGTTGTGATACAAATGTTATCAAAACATATAGGCCTATAGGCTAGGCTACATGAGGTGTGCAACTAGGATTAGAAAAAGTTGCGCAAAAAAAGGCAGTTTATTACGCTGGACATCATTCACAAGTGATAGGCTAATATTATACTATTCTTGATTTAATCTTGTCTTTACATATACAAAATAATAATATATGTGTGTGACATTTGTTTTTGACTGCATAGCCTAAAGAAATGTTGCGAACCATGAACTCAGAGTGATTAGAGGGACAATAGTGTGAAGTACCAGGCAATTAGCAAGGTCGGTAGGCTACTAATGACCATCAGCAGCATCAGGGTTTGGCGAAGCCTACCGTGACTAAACGGTCACATGGAATGACGGCCTACCCTGGCCAAACCCTAACAATGCTGGCCGATTTGCGCCGCCCTATTGGACTCCCAATCAGGGCCGGCTGTGATACAGCCTGGAATTGAATCAGGGTCTGTAGTGACGCCTCTAGCATAGAGATGCAGTGCCTTAGACCTCTGCGCCACTCAGGAGTCCAACGCTTCCCACAGTTGTGTCAAGTTGGCTGGATGTCCTTTGGGTGGTGGACCATTCTTGATATACACCGGAAACTGTTGAGCATGAAAAACCCAGCAGCATTGCAGTTCTTGACACAAACCGGTGCACCTGGCACCTACTACCATACCCCATTCAATGGAACTTAAACATTTTGTCTGGCCCATTCATCCTCTGAATGGCACACATAACCAATCAATGTTTCAATTGTCTCAAGCCTACACAGATAACAATCTACACAGATTTAAGTGGATTTAACAAGTGACATCAACAAGGGATCATAGCTTTCACCTGGTCAGTCTGTCATGGAAAAGCAGGTGTCCTTAATGTTTTATACACAGTGTATGTATACAAAAATACACACTAACACAACATGAAAAAAAGTATGTGGACACCTGCTTGTCGAACATCTCATTCCAAAATCCCTTTGCTGCTATAACAGCATTCACTCTTCTGGAAAGGCTTTCCACTAGATGTTGGAACATTACTGCAGGGACTTGCTTCCTTTCAGCCACAAGAGCATTCGTGAGGTCGGGCACTGATGGCGGGAGATAAGGCCTGGCTTGCAGTCGGCGTTCCAATTCATCCCAAAGGTGTTCGAAGGAATTGAGGTCAGGGCTCTGTGCAGACCAGTCAAGTTCTTCCAAACCAATCGACAAACCATTTCTATACGGACCTCGCTTTGTGCATGGGGGCATGCTGAAACAGGAAAGAGCCTTCCCCAAACTTTTGCCACAAAGTTGGAAGGCACAGAATAACCTAGAACATCATTGTGTGCTGTAGCGTTGGAACTAAGGGGCCCAGTCCCAGATCATTAATCCTCCTTCACCAAACTTTATAGTTGGCATTCGGGCAGGTAGCGTTCTCCTGGCATCCACCACACCCAGATTCGTCCGTCAGACTGCCGGATGGTGAAGCGTGATTCATCACTCCATAGAACCTGTTTACACTGCTCCAAAGTCCAATAGCGGAGAGCTTTACACCACTCCAGCCGACGCTTAGCATTGCACATGGTGATCTTTGGCTTGTGTGCAGCTGCTTGGCCATGAAACCCATTTAATGAATCTCCAGACAAAAAGATTTTGTGCTTAAGTTGCTTCCAGAGGCAGTTTGGAACTCGGTAGTGAGTGTAGCAACCAAGGACAGATGAGTTTTACAAGCTACGCACTTCAGCGGTCCCCTTCTGTGAGCTTGTGTGGCCTACAACTTCGCGGCTAAGCCGTTGTTGCTCCTAGCCGTTTCCACTTCACAATAACAACAGTTGACTGGGGTAGCTCTAGCGGGACAGAAATTTGTTGAACTGACTTGTTGGAAAGATGGCATCCTATGAGCTCTTCAGTAATGCCATTCTACTGCCAGTGTTTGTCTTTGGAGATTGCATGACTGTGTGCTCGATTTTATACACCTGTCAGCAACGGGTGTGGCTGAAATAGCAGAATCCACTAATTTGATGGGGTGTACACATACTTTTGTATATATAGTGTAAGTGTGCTTGTATTTGTGGAGTAGCCTAAATGGTAAGCATTCTCAATTATGCTTTGCTTTTATAATAAAATAACAAGAATTAACTTTAAGTACACTGCAGCTGACAATACATCATGCATTTATGGTTGTTCAATGGCCCTTTGATTGGTCTATAACCTCCCCACAGATGTAACATGGGACCTAATCATCTCTGACAACAAATTCTCAATTAAATCCTTCCATCTCCGCTCATATTGTCATGCAGCAGGTAGCTAGCGTTATCACTGGGTTCACTCTGGGGAGTGACTAGGGTTGCATATTTTGGGGAATATTCAGAGATGTAAACTTTCCGTGGGAATTAACAGGAGCATATGAGAATTAAAGGAAATATATGCAAATTAATATTAATACCATTTAAATGTAATGTTTTTTTGCATTGGGTATATTTACCATAGCATATGGAGACAGAAACATAAACCTTTTACCTTATCATAAGTAGACATAATTGCAAATGATTAAATCCTTCGGATATATATTTTTTTA
This sequence comes from Salvelinus alpinus, assembly GCF_045679555.1. Taxonomy (NCBI): domain Eukaryota; kingdom Metazoa; phylum Chordata; class Actinopteri; order Salmoniformes; family Salmonidae; genus Salvelinus; species Salvelinus alpinus. Next base: position 33,830,606 of record NC_092098.1, read on the forward strand.
ACTATTTAGGTACGAATCTAACTTTAATTAAATGTTGACTCTTCACATGAGATGATTTCACTGAACAACAAAAGGGAATATTGAATGATTCCCAATGATCCACCGCATCTCCCAAAAACATGTTCAACATACATCTGTGAAATGGTAGTCTAGAAACTAAAGCTTTGGTTGTCTTCCTCTCAGGCTTCCAGGTCTTCTCCCTGGACCTCCTCAATGTCCACCTCTTGAACATCACACTCTGGGGCCTCATTGTCACGGTCACTTTCCAACCTTGTTGAGGATGGCTCGTTGTCAGGCTCAAAAAGCCTCAAATTCGCCCGGATGGCCACCAATTTTTCAACCCTTGTATTGGTCAGCCTGTTGCGTGCTTTGGTGTGTGTGTTCCCAAACAAGGACCAGTTGTGCTCTGAGGCAGCTGATGTTGGTGAGATTTGGAGGATGGAGGAGGCAACAGGGGAAAGAGCCTCAGATCCACGAAGTCCCTTCCACCAGGTGGCTGTGAGATATGTTGGCATGACTGCCATATTGCATCTTCATCCCAAAGCCCTTGCTTGGAAGTGTACTTCGCCAGACTGTCAAGAACCTTGCCCTTATCCAGGCGACGAGACATGGTAGTGATGACACCATAGGCCTTGATGATCTCTGCACCAGACAGGATGCCCTTGCCAGCATACTTGGAGTCCAACATGTACACTGCTGCGTCTATGGGCTTCAGGCAGACGTCTTCACGCTTTTTGATGCATTTCAGAACTGCAGTTTCCTCTACTTGGAGCAACAGTGAAGTGGGCAGTGCCGTACAGATTTCTTCTCTTACATCTGCAAACAGAGTCTGAACATCAGACAGGATGGCATTGTCTCCCTCAATCTGTGCAATGGCTACTGCTATAGGTTTCAGGAGTTTCAGGCTGCTTAACACTCTCTCCCAAAATACATCATCCAGAAGGATCCTCTTGATGGGGCTATCCATATTGTCAGACTGTGATATGGCCATTTCTTGGAGAGACTCCTTCCCCTCCAGGACTGTCAAACATGATGACAACACCACCCCAATGGGTGTTGCCGGGCAGCTTCAATGAGGTGCTCCTATTCTTCTCACTTTGCTTGGTGAGGTAGATTGCTGTTATAACTTGATGACCCGTTAACATACCTAATCATTTCCTTGGCTCTCTTGTAGTGTATCCATTGTTTTCAGTGCCATGATGTCCTTGAGGAGCAGATTCAATGCATGAGCAGCACAGCCAATAGGTGTGATGTAAGGGTAGGACTCCCCCACTTCAGACCAAGCAGCCTTCATGTTTGCAGCATTGTCTGTCACCAGTGCAAATACCTTCTGTGGTCCAAGGTCATTGATGACTGCCTTCAGCTCATCTGCAATGTAGAGACAGGTGTGTCTGTTGTCCCTTGTGTCTGTCCTCTTATAGAATACTGGTTGAGGGGTGGAGATGTAGTAATTATTCCTTGCCCACGAACATTCGACCACCCATCAGAGATGATTGCAATACAGTCGGTTTTCTCTATGATTTGCTTGACCTTCACTTGAACTCTGCATCCAGCAAATTAGTAGATAAAGCATGTCTGGTTGGAGGGGTGTATGCTGGGCAAAGAACAATCAGAAATCTCTTCCAATACACATTGCCTGTGATCAGAGGTGAACCAGTTGCATACACAGCTCAAGCAAGACATTCATCAGCATTTCTCTGACTACGTTCCTCCATTGAGTCAAAAACACTTCTGATTCCAGGAGGACCATGAGCTGTTGCTATTGTTAAGGTGTCCGATTCAACATTTTCACCTCGAATAGAAGTAGAGGGACTTTTGTCAGAGGTTGCTTGTTGTGAGCGCTGAGGGAACTTTATAGACTTGGCCAGATGATTCTGCATCTTTGTTGCATTCTTCACATATGATTTGGCACAGTATTTGCAAATGTACACAGCTTTTCCTTCTACATTAGCTGCAGTGAAATGTTTCCACACATCAGATAGTGCCCGTGGCATTTTCCTGTAAAGATTAGAAAAAATAGTAAAAAAAAACAAATACAATTCCTTGTACAGATAAATACCTAGATTAAAGTCCTTTGTAAGATACATTTTTAAAAATTAAACATGTACGGAAACAGGTGAATTAACACTCCTCAGTTAGCAGGCTCAAGCAACCTAAAACCCACATGGTAGCAAAAAATAACTAGCAGAAATTGTTGAGTTAGAAATGATTTAAACACACTTTGCTGTAGCCTACTATTTACTAGTTAACAAAAATGTATGTATGTCATAAAATATATTCACCCCACCCAGTATTGTAATCAAACCTTACCAGAAAGCATGTAGTCCTTGGCTCAGACAGTGTAGTAGTGTGGGCTCAATAGCCTCTCATTAGCGTTCAAGATCTTGAGAATCAGCTGTACATGTGATGGAAGACCGCATTGCACATGTGATGGAAGAATGCACTGTGCATGCAGTGTTGCAATTCCATTGAATTGGGGATAGTTTAACAAAAATATGCCACAAGACCTACAATTGCCTTGTGTATGCCACAAAAAAAGGTTTGCTTTTAGAAGATAACTTTTTTTGGTGAATTTAAGCAAAATTCCCCAAATTCCTGCGCTTAACTTCTCATGGAAAAATTCCGTAAATTTACAGTTATGTTTCCAACCCTTTGCAACCCTAGGAGTGACTGCAATTTTATCAGGAAAGGTGTTTAGCCCAGGTTCACCTGTGTCCAATCACTGCCAACCTTCTTTTGTGTGCTAATGCAACCTTGCGAGATCGGAGGAAAAGTGACAATTCCCTTGTCGGATTTTGGTCCCTTCTCGACTACAGCACACAGTCGATGCAAGTTTCACATCAATATTAAAAGGTTAGGAAGTAGGAAAGTGACCCAAAGCCTGTCAGACACCCTAGATGTGTTGTCATGAGAAGCAAAACTGGGTAATAGGCCTACTGTATACCCAACCTGTTTATGGAGAATACCACTGTAGCTATAAATCATGGTTGTGTTACTTTGCTTGCATTTCAAACTGCTTTTCTGGGGTGTTTGATCAATCGATTACGGTTGGGATATGGGAGTTGATTGATGAGAAGCTGGACTTCCACATATTTTCCGTATAGGTCTGCTGTGAAGAGGATCCCCAGGGTGAGACAATTGAACAGGGCTGAAAAGACTGGCTGTCCCTCCCACAGGTACGGCCATTAAAATACTGATATAGTTTATCAGCCAGCAAAACCACAAAAATGCTTCATAATGCAATGATTGATAACGTTGATTATCCACCTACTCCGTTTATAAATTCAGAGCTCTCGAGACATGTTCAGACTTGCCTGGATATGTGTTGCTGCAGACACTCCAGCACCAAAACATTGGAAATAAATTGTCTGGTTTATAGAGTCTGATGTGAAGAGGGTAGGACCTACGCTGACAAATAGATCTGGGACTGCTGGCTGACGGGAAGCCGGCTGCCCCAGAAATAACTTAATAAATAAATGAATGATTGACAGAGGGAGCGAGTGGAGAGTCTCCCAGGCTTGCACAAAGACCTGCAAGCTTAGTGGATTAACAAAGAGAACATTCCACTCAAAAAAATTAAGTTTGGCTCCTGGGGCTCCAGTGGTGATTGGGCACTAAAAGGAAGTGTCGTAGAGGTCACACCGTGTGAGCAGCACGGAATCTACCGACCCCCCATGGGACTCCTAGGAACATGGCACCTACTATAGTACAGGAGGAGTGTGTTTCAGCTTTAGTCACAGAATGTCGGCCAACAAGTAATTGCAGTGAAAGCTTGTCCACACCTTGCTATTATCTCCAGTACACTCCTCTGGGAGCTTTGACTCGGTCACAGAACGGATACACAGGGAGGGGATGAGGTGATGACTAAACGAAAACCGAGATTACAACATTTTCATTTTATGAACGCTAAACCCACGCAAGCAATTAATTTGGTTAATAGACAATTAGAATGTGATTGAGTTAATGAAGCCCATCAGGTGGAAACAGACATCACAGTCTAGTACAGATTTTAATTATTCAGATTGCCTTATTGTCCCAAGTTCTCCCCGTTTTGTCATTGGATAAATTGTGAACTATTATTTCAATTGGAATTTCCATGTCAGCCACCTTACAACCACTCAGAGGTCAAAAAACACTATTTAACAAAAAGCAACAACAAAGGTCCGTAAATACCGTTGGTTGAGGCCGGTGAGTGAAATTCATCTTCTTGATGTCCTCTGCAGTGCATCTGTGCAAAGGCTCAGCGACTTTGCCTAGAATGACTCATTGCCTCGAGGAGTGTTGTGCAGGGGCCTGTTGCCACTGTGCAGTGGGAATGAGAGGATTTTAGCTGAACTCAGTCAGGTCACCACTGTAGGTGACCTGCAAACTGACAAGTACAAATCATTAAGTGATTACTCAATGGCGCCTCGCATAAGTTTCCTGGTGCGCCTTGCTGATGTTGTTTGCCAGATAAGCTACATTTGATACTTGCCTACCACTGTGATATCTCTCACCTATTTTGATAGTGTATAACTGGAGATGGGCTACCACCCTTCCCTATGGTTGCCGATTGGATATTCCCCTGCATGTCTCTTCCTCATTACCTTCACTCTCACTTTGATTAATGAGGCAGAGATAGCATGCCAATGCTGATCCTGTTAGTTGCAGGCTAACACTACACTAGCTCAACAAGCTGGATAAGGACACCTATTTGTAGACAAGCCAGAGACGGCGAGGAGATGCCTGTAGGCATGCCTCCTCTGAGACTTGGGCGCTGCCATCTTCTTTAATGAGTCACGGCATACAAGATAGGGAGGGGAAAAGTAGGACAGCTGCCGTGAAACTACATGTAAAGAAAAGGCATCCATATTCATGAGGGGAGAGGGAGACAAGTGTTTTTGAAGTGTGTATTTTGATACTCGACAACCCTGGGTTATACATTGTGCATCATGCTTAGTTGTGGGGTCTTTGGCGTGAGGTAATGAAATGTAGCTCATGTCTCCATGAGTAGGCCAAGGACTAGTGAGCGAGTACAGAGTCAATGTCTGATTCATCCAAAACAAGAGTTGTGTGGGGATGTTCTGGCACCAGTCACTCGCAGAGCCAACAGCTGAGACAGCACAGCATTCCATTGCCCCCATGCTATCTGAGGGAGCGCCTTGAAGCTAAATCACTAGGTCAGACAAATTCTTGGTCACATTTGTCTGGGTTTATATCATGCCAACATAGCATCTCATTATGGCTCATTCCTAGTGTACATCATAAGGACACCCCATCAGTGTGACCAACAGTGTAGCATTATGTAAAGCTGGTTGGGATATGCAGGTGATATCTGTGGCGTAAATAGTTTGAGCTGTGGCTCCAAACATTCTAAAATATGGGAGATGAAATGGGAGGATGAAACAGTGGATGAGACGAACAAGGACTGTGCAAATCTCCAGGGCCCTGCCGTTCGGCTCCCACACTGACAACCAAATCCTCGTGGGCTTCCAGTGCTGTTCAAAAGGTACTGGAAGCTTATATCTCAACAGCCCTAATATGACAGGACAGATGGAGAAAAGAAGACACTATCTGGTTCCTTATCAACCAACTGTTGGCAGTAGCGAGCAAGGCAAAAGAACAGAGCAGTTTTCATTTTGATAACCTTTCATTGTTTTCAGTTGGGTATGCATGTTCCCTGAATACAAATTAGGGGACATATATTCAAAATTAGGGATGGGCATTTGGAATGATTTCAGTATTTGAACAATATGATATTCTTTGAGATATCGGGATAGTCGAAATACATGTTTTAAAGAAAATATATTTTTAAACTTCAATGGAGACTTGCGCGTGCAACTTGTGATCGCCAGTGCGCTGCGCTCTGACAATCTGTGTGTGGCACAGAGGGAGAAAGTATCCAAACAGACTCGCACTAGTTAGAGAAACGTGTTGCTGCCCTAGGTTATCAATCCTACCATCTGGTAGTACCTTTCTTGACTGCGTCAAATCATTGTAAAGAAGCTAGCTAGCTACTAGCCAGCTAATGAAAGTAGCAAGCCTAATTGGGGGCTATTTCTCTGCGCTCCCTGTCCAATGTCTACAACAACTCCATTAATTTGAAACAGCCTACCTGTTGGATGATCATTGTAGCCTTTTCATTTAGCCAATTTAATTACGTAATTTGAATTACATTTTGCATTGATTAGAAATCTCCCACTTCACTTGCTACACATGGCGTGTCTGACTGTAGCTCTGCTTTGATTGACCAACAATAACAAGCTACACGTGTGAAACATGTCTAGGCCACTGGTGCGTCTTTTTTTTTTCTTTCTTAAAATGTAAAATGTAATGGTTTATCCTTGTATGCTATAAAGCAATGTCACATAGATAATTTTATAACATTTTAGATAAATATAAAGGCCTATTTTTTTTACGCAAAAAATGAATACTCTTCCAAGTAATCGAATACTAAAATCTGTTCAGATATGTATAACCGTGCCCATCCCGAATTCAAATGACACTGTTTGGCACCCATGAGCCATTTGGCACTCATGGATAACTCCCACTTACCTAACTTCTTACGGGAGGTTAGCCTGTAGCCTATAGGCCTGGGTGGCCACACATCAGTATCATCCCTCGTTTACAAAGTGAACCTCTGATGACAAACAGGTTACTACAAACTAGAGGGAGGAAGTGCGCAGTGAGCAGTGCGTTCAGAAATATTCAAAGAAAGGAGATCCTAACCCGGTTAGCATTAGCCGTAACAATGCCAATGAGAACTGTTCATTTTCAATGAGCGGCGCAGTGCATTCTGGTTCAAGGAGCACACTCCTTCCAGGAGTGAATGGGATTCAATTGGGCGCTAGCATGAATTACGTGAACAAGATGCACAACATTACAGATCTTTTCAGGGATGTGAGATTAACTTGTTCTTCGTAATATCATATAGCTTTGAAATCGTGACAATGTACTTTACAGGAAAATAAGTCGTTTCGACTCATACCCTAACTTTTTAGGAAATACCTGACGAATGGTTTAGAAACCATGTGATGCAGCATGACAACATGACCATGATTGGTCAACAATCCCCATGCTCTCTGAGCATTAAGCATTTCTACATTCATCTTTACTTTTGTTTAGGGTCTCCATTGTGAATAGTCAGTGAAACACTGTTGGTGCAGGGATTAAATACGTAATGGATGCAAGTCACCTACAGGTAAAGAATAATGTAGTCTGGCATTGAGAGTCTGGTCTGTAAATGTACAGGATTACTTTACCCCTTTGAAATTAATTATTGAAGACAGAAAAATAACATTTCTGAAGAAACTCTTCCCATGCGTATAAGCATGTGAATAAGCAAGGAAAGCAAGAGATGGGTTGAAGAGAAAAAAGGAGGGGGGGTTGTGCGCTACCGCCGTCCTACTCTAGATTTAATTCAAAAGAAAAGCACACAGAGGCTCGGGGTAAGACTACAGGAACTGAGTCTTCATTCTACTTGAACAGCTCCTTAATTAAGGCCCATGTGAAACAGGATGGCACAGAGAGCGAGGCTGCAAACTTAGCTCCAGTACCAGTGGAAATCTTGAGAGAGGATCTGATAAAGGCAATGCTGCCCTAGTGTGTTGATAAGGCCAGAATGGTTTCTTTCTTTTTCCATTGCTGGATCACCAAATCTGATCATTAAAATGATTGAATGCAAACAGGTAAAACATAGGCGTAGTTGGAAAAGACTGACAGTGTTTTAATGCACAAACACACACGTCAATGCCCCCAGATCATTGAATGATATATGTTTGCAAGGGGTTAGGGGGTGAAATGGTCCTTTAGACTAAAATATGTATTAGCAACTGTTGCCCATAAAACTAAGAACACAAACATAGCCAGCTACTCTCATCTCTGACTGTTTGTCTTTATGAACATTATAGTAAATGTGTTTGTTTAAAACTGTTCAAATGTGTATTTTGACACGTTTGCCTAATCATTTATAGTCTTGATATGTATTATGGATAGTTTTAATGATCTAAGGAAAATAGTTGTATTGAACAACTCATTTTTTAAATTTAGTACATTTACAAATAGTACATTTGCATTATACTATTGTAGTGAAAATACATTAAAAAACATTTTTAGCTTTTTTATCGGTTTTTAAAATGGTCATATTGGGCGCTAACAAGGGCTATGCTGATATGTTGGAGCAGTCAAATGAAAAACAGGAGACACATGAGGGAACAACCCCTCTGCAACCATTGCATTTCCCCCTCTCAATAGTGATATCTCTCCGATTAAAACAGGGCAGCTCAGTCAAACCAAAAAAAAAAAAAGAGAAACTGAAAATTTAAGGCATCCAAAGGTGAGGCTAAATCAATCCCAGAGAGCCAAAGGGTTTACGGGTCTGGATTTTGCGCCGTGTGGGGAGAGAAAGATGGCAGATGCCGCTTGGATTTTGTCCCTTTATAAAGAGGAAATCAAAAGCGCTTTCTCTAGCCATCCTGAGGGATTGCAAATCCGGATTGCTCTTGTACAATGCAGGGATTTTCTGCGTCTGTCTCGCACGGTCATCAGCCAGACCTGTTTGATCTCTCCCTGACTGAAAGGCATGGACCCCCTGAAAGGCATGCACTATCCAGCGGGTAGTGCATATTCATGGGGTAATTTGGATCCAAGCGGGAAATAGGTCACCACCCCAAGGACTGCAGTGTTTCTGGGAGAGGATAGGTAAGAGTAGAGAAGACAGCTGACAATGTGGGATAGACAGTAGAGAGGAGTACAGAAGGAAAGAGGCAAGCGCAGCAGAAAAGAGGAGAAGGAGAAAAGGGATAAAGAAAAGAGAAAGGAAGAAGGACAGAAGAGCCTTTTAAGAGATATTTACTTGTTTCAAAGGGCTAGACCTGAGTATGGATCCGACTCAGGACACAATGAATCCCTCTGGCTTAGTCAAGCAGCAAAATGCAGGTGGTGATCACTCAGGATTTGCAGTAGTTATTTTGATCCAACATTATTGCAGTTACTTTTCATTCAATAAAGAATACTTCCCTCACAGTAGCCGCTTATGAAAATCTAGAGTAGCTACCATTGGCGAACCGTGACTAAGACCTAGGACTTCAGAGGGATCAAAAATCATCCAATACGTTGTATCAAACTAAATAATCAAGAAAATAACAGAAAACATAGTATCACTTAATGCGCCTGACATATCTTCTGCAGTTGGAACATTCTAGTGAAGGAGGAACGAACAATGCTTTTTGATGACATTATAAATGAATCAAACAATTCATGGTGCTGAAAGGACAGCGACAATAATACCTGTGCACTCAATTGCGCTTAAATTGAGCAAGTTTTGGTTAAACAAATAGACATGGCAGACAGGCGATAGCAGTCACAGAGCATAAAATAATGTTAAAGAATAAGCATCCCATTCACTCCAGTAGGCCCCATGAAATCATAATAATACAAAAGCACAACCATTTAATTTCCAAAATGAAATTTACAAACCAGCAATTACTTCCCATTGCAAATATATTTTAATCACGTTCATCACACTAACCGGGGATTTAAAGTTTAAATGCAACAATGTTTCACAGTCATTATACTTAAAAGAGATAGTTAACAGCAAGCGAGATGCAACAAAAAAGTGCCCCTCACCATATGATGATCATTTGTAAACGAAGTCTGAACACATTTTGAAAGTTAATCTTGAAAAGGGTGATGCTAACAAGTTAGCAACAACATCAACCTTGAAGTTGATAACAGCTGCCTTCGCTATTGTCACACTACTACAACACAAGCTAGCTAACATTGTCACACTACTAGAACACAAGCTACTAACGTTAGCAGGGGAAAACTACTGGTTGCGCCACTGATTATTTTACTTTGCGCTCTCAGTAGTGATGTGTCTAGGCATTCCATTTTCGTTTTTTTTTTACATTGCAAGTTAAAAACTTCTTGACACTACAGGGGGTGCTGTTTCAACTTCGACATTTAGCGTTCCCAAATTAAACTGCCTTGTACTCAATTCTTGCTCCTACAATATGCATATTATTATTACTATTGGATAGAAAACAATCTCTAGTTTCTAAAACCGTTTGAATTATGTCTGTGGGTGGAACAGAACTCATTCTGCAGCGAGATTCATTACAGGAACTGCGAACGTCTGAAAACTAGACTCTGTTCTCAGATCAGTTTAAAGCTCTGTATGTGTCCTATGGGTCGACATGAACTGCACCCGCCTTCCCCTGGATGTCAGTAACCAATGAGAAGTGGAATGGTGTTTCTACGTATTTCTCAGAGCTTATAAAGCCCCAAGGAACGAAGTGCGCTCTCTTTTCGACTTCCGCCATTACGCAACGCAAGACCTCAGGATAGCATTTTGAAACGCTCAGTTATCGGCCTTAGATATGTCCGTCTGTAATTTAATTCGATATAGGTGTTAGAAACATCATAACGAAGTTATTTTAAACCGAGTTATATCAGTTTATGCGAGTATATTGCTATTTTCGGTATTTCCTTAGTATTGCACTTTGGCCATTTGGGCATGTTTGTGCGACATAGCTATTGTTAGCTGCTAATTCCGAAGTTGAAGACGACGTTTTACAACCAAGCAACGATTCTTTTGGACAAAGGACACCTTGCCCAAGATTCTGATGGAAGCTCGTCCAAAAGTAAGAACTATTTATGATGTTATTCCGTATTTATGTGGAAAAATGTAAAAGTGTTTGGTCGCCATTATTGCGGCACTGGTCTGGCTGTAACGCACACTGTATGTCTAGTAACGTTAATTTTAAAAATCTACCACAGCGATTGCATTAAGAACTAATTTATCTTTCATTAGCTGTCCAACTTGTATTTTTTTAGTCAAGTTTATGAATAGTTTTCGATTAGAATAGGTGCTAATCCAAGATGGCGCCGGACAGATTGCTCCACTATTCTCATTGTATAACCACGATTTATGCCGCTAAATATGCACATTTTCGAACAAACTCTATATGCATTGTGTAATATGATGTTATAGGACTGTCATCTGAAGAATTCTGAGAAGGTTAGTGAAAAAATTTATATCTTTTGGTGACTTATACTAATCGCTATGTTTTTGCTTGAATCAATGCTGTTGTGATGTTTGCTATTGTGGTAAGCTAATATAACGTTATATTGTGTTTTCGCTGTAAAACACTTAGAAAATCTGAAATATTGTCTGGATTCACAAGATCTGTGTCTTTCAATTGCTGTACGCTGTGTATTTTTAAGAAATGTTTTATGATGAGTAATTAGGTAATACACGTTGCTCTCTGTAGTTATTCTAGTCGCTTTGGTGAGTTTTGTGATAGTGGCTGCAATGGTAAACTATGATTTATACCTGAAATATGCACATTTGTCTAACAAAACACATGCTATACAATAAATATGTTATCAGACTGTCATCTGATGAAGTTTTTTCTTGGTTAGTGGCTATTTATATCTTTATTTGGTCGAATTAGTGATGGCTACCTATGCAGGGAAAATGGTGGACAAAAAAAAGTTGTGTCTTTTGCTATGGTGGTTAGCTAATAGAAATACATATTTTGTCTTCCCTGTAAAACATTTAAAAAATCGGAAATGATGGCTGGATTCACAAGATCTGTATCTTTCATTTGGTGTCTTGGACTTGTGATTTCATGAACATTTTATTATATGATATCCCTGTAGCTTTAGGCTAGGCTATGCTAGTCTGCTTTTTTGATGGGGGGATCCCGGATCCGGGTTTGTGACTCGTTAGAGGTTAAAATGTAACTGGTTCATTCCTCTGCCACTCCAAAGTTCTGCTCAAATACAGTTGAATGCCAAAGGCCGTCTGTCCAGCTTCTGAAGACCTTGAATAAGCTAGCTCGATTGTTATACCCAGAGACCACCAAAGAAAATTGGATATTTTGTTATTTTCAGTTTGTGCTGGAAAGAGAAGGGTTAATACTGAGGAGAAAATAATATCCAATCAGGATTTTCTTTGATGGTCTCTGGATTTTCAAGAAGGCCTAGACACGTCAACTTTTCTTTTTTTTACAGTCACACCCATTGCAAGTCAAAATGTGACTGGTTCATTCCACTGTCATTTTGTCAAAGACAGTGGATACATTTAGGAGGATGAGAAGAGGAGAGAGCGAGCTTTAGCAGAACAGAGAGTGGTCTTAGTTGAATGAGCAACCTTGAAGCCTGACTGGTTAGGGTCATGAAGATTGTTCTGAGAGATATTGAGAGAGTTGGTCAGAGACAGCACACTCAAGTGTCTGTAGTTTATGTCAGAGGGGTTGAGTGTTGTTTTCTTGAGGAGGGGAGTGACTCTGGCCATTTTGAAGTCAGGGATGAGTTGATGAGGAATGGGAGAAGATCTCCAGAGATGGTCTGGAGAACGGAGAAGTGGATGGGGTAAAGTGGGCAGGTTTTTGGGCGGCCGGACATCACTAGTCGCAAGATTATATCTGGAGACAGCGGGAAGAAACAGGTCAAGGCGTAGGATAGTTCTGCGTGAGTGGGACCAATAGACAAAGTAGACTGAGTGAATGAGTAGCGGTTGTCGTCAATCTTTTTTTTAATAAAGTGGTTGACAAAGTCGTCCGCGGGTGCAGGATTAAGGAGGGAGGAGAAAGTGGAGAAGAGTTTCCCAGGGTTGGAGGCAGAAGCTTGACATTTAGAGTGATAGAAAGAGGCTTAGCAGTGGATACAGAGGAAGCAAAGCTAGAGAGGAGGGAGTGGAAGGATGATAGGTCCTCTGGAAGTTTAGTTTTCCTCAATTTCCGCTCAGATGCCCGCAGCCCTGTTCTGTTAGTAAGCAGTGAGTCACTCAGCCACAGAGCGGGAGGGGAAGGTCAGGCTGGACAGGAGGAAAGGGGACAGTGAGAGTCAAAGGATGCGGAAAGGGAGGAGAGTAGGGTAGAAGAGGAAGAATCAGGAGATGAACAGGTGAGAGAGTAGGAAAGATAAAATCTCAACTTCGGAGAAATGAGTAGCCCTGTGCAACGACCAGATGAGCTCGGATGATGAGAGAACAGTTTAATCTTTCAAAACAGACAAACAAATATTCAATGTATGTCACAGATGTTAAAACGTAGACTAGGGCTTCTAGAGTGGCGCAGCCGTCAAAGGCACTGCATGGCAGGACCGGGAGTCCCATAGGGCGGCACACAATTGGCCCAGCATGGTCCGGGTTAGGGGAGGGTTTGGCCGGGGGGGCTTTACTTGGCTCATCGTGCTCTAGCGACTCCTTGTGGCGGGCCGGGCGCCTACTGGCTGACTTCGGTCGTCAGTCGAACAGTGTTTCCACCGACACATTGGTGCAGCTGGCTTCCAGGTTAAGCGGGCAGGTGTTAAGAAGTGCGGCTTGGCTGGTCATGTTTCAGAGGACGCATGACTCGACCTTCGCCTCTCCCAAGCCCGTTGTGGAGTTGCAGCGATGAGACAAGATCGCAATCACGGAATTGGGGAGAAAAAGGGGGTAAAATTACTATATTTTATTTTATGTAGACTAGGCCTAGTATCAAATGTTACAGGAATCATAGGCTAAGAGATCAACCGATATTAGCCCTTTCTTAGTCTATTGGCGCAGCCCAAGTCCCCTTCACCGTGCCTCTTTTGTCAAACTGCTGCAAGCAAGATGTAGAATGGCGCCGGAGATGATGGCTGACATTTTACGTGCTCCTAACCAACTGATTTTGTTTGTTTTTTGTAACTTCTTTTTTTACATAATGCTGCTGCTACCGTCTCCTATAACCGAAATTAACTTCTGAACATCAGAACAGCGATTACTCCCCATGAACTGGAAGAAGACTTTTCCTTTAACGAGTCCGACGTGAAGGATATACTGCTTTCCCGGGAATAGGCCCAAATCCCTGTCATTTGCGTATAGAGAAGACGAAGAAAAGGGGGGCTGAGGTCGGGCTGCCTTCTGAGAATTCATAAGCGAGCAAGTAAACCCCCCCCCCCTGCCATCCATTCTATTGGCCAACGTGCAATCATTGGAAAATAAAATCGATGACCTACGAGCAAGATTAAACTACCAACGGGACATTAAAACTGTAATATGTTTTTCCGAGTCATGGCTGAACGACGACATGAATAACATACAACTGGTGGGTTATACACTGTATCGGCAGGATAGAACAGCAGCCTCTGGTAAGACAAGGGGTGGCAGCCTATGTATATTTGTAAACAGCTGGTGCACGATATCTAAGGAAGTTTTGCTCGCCTGTATCTCATGATAAGCTGTAGACCACACTATCTACCTATAGAGTTTCTGTATTTTTCGTAGCTGTCTACATACCACCACAGACTGATGCTGGCACTAAGACCGCACTCAATGAGCTGTATACCGCCATAAGCAAACAGGAACACGCTCACCCAGAGGCGGCGCTCCTGGTGGCCAGGGACTTTAATGCTGGGAAACTTAAATCAGTTTAACCAAATTTCTACCATCATGTTAAATGTGCAACCGGGAGGGGGGGCAACTAGACCACATTTACTCCACACACAGTGACACGTACAAAGCTCTCCCTCCATTTGGCAAATCTGACCACAATTATATCCTCCTGATTCCAAGTAAACATTGAAGCAGAAAGCACCTGTGACTTGGTCTATAAAAAAGTGGTCAGATGACGCAGATGCTAAACTACAGGACAGTTTTGCTAGCACAGACTGGAATATGTTCCGGGATTCTTCCAATGGCATTGAGTACACCAAATCAGTCACTGGCTTCATCAATAAGTGCATCGATGACGTCGTCCCCACAGTGACTTTACGTACATACCCCAACCAGAAGCCATGGATTACAGGCAACATCCGCACTGAGCTAAAGGGTAAAGCTGACGCTTTCAAGGAGCGGGACTAACCCGGAAGCTTAAGAAATCCCGCTATGCCCGCCGACGAACCATTAAACAGGGAAAACCTCAATACAGGACTATGATTGAATCGTACTACCTATAGCATAGGCCTATGCTACTTCTTAATTTACCCAGTTTATCAAGAGCCATTCAAATACATGATTGCAATTATGATATGTAATTAGAATGTTTTTACCGAAGTACAATTGATTGTATGATTGATTAATGCATGCATGGCTGTCTCGGGGAAATCAACAAAAAATATCATATTTATTGATATTGAATATCGACTTCAAATATCGGCAATTAGTCTCATTGGCACCCAAAAATCAGTACCAGCCCTGAAAAAAAGAAAATTAAGTCGTTCTCTAAATAATAACCATTTTAATCAATAACTGGACAGCTGGGCCTTTTCTCTAGGTGATTCGCAAAAATTACTTGACAAAGAAACCTTTTGTGGATGCAATGTGTCTGGCAATTTCTCTGGAGGATCATGTGCCTTTCTGCTTTCAACTCAGTTCCTATCTACAAGGACAAACAGTCAGACACGCTTGAAAATTCTAACAATTTCTATCATCGCTATAAAAACAGCCGTGATCGAGACCTTCGCTGAGAGAACAAATGCATACTGACAGTGTTTATTTTCTTAAAACAAGAACGCATATGTCCAGAACAATTCACATTCAATGCTAAGAGAAATGGTTAAACCACAAAACTATTTACCACAGATATAATACAAATGTATAGGAAAACTTGGCACTGTGAGATAAGAGGAAATGCAAAGGAAAGATAATATTTTGAAAGAGCAGAGGGAGAGAGAAAAAGAATGTGTCTTTCAGTGTATCTGTGTTTTATTGTACGAGTGTCTGGAGAACAGGAAGATGGCTTTTTCCAGATGTGCATATTACACAGCACGAACAGTGGATAAGGTCATGGAGCAACCCCATCAAGAGGGGACATTCCAATGATGCTGTAGAGATATTTTTTTTTGGGGGGGGGGAATTGGCGTGCCACTGGCTCTTCCATTTAGTCAGGCCGAGTGCCAATCACTATGATTCTCAATGGTGCAAAATTGCAAGTTTCAGGCTATTAAGACTAAGACGATGCTTGTTTAATAGTTCCATGCCTGCATTTGGCATGGTCACAAAAATAGGAGAATGAGAAAATAAGTGTTAATAAATATTGTACAAAAATATATACACTACCATTCAAAAGTTTGAGGTCACTTAGAAATGTCCTTTGTGAAACAAAAGCACATTTCTTGTCCATTAAAATATCAAATTGATCAGAAATACGGTGTAGACATTGTACATTTTGTAAATAACTATTGTAGCTGGAAATGGCAGATTTTTTATGGAATATCTACATAGGCGCACAGAGGCCCATTATCAGCAACCATCACTCATGTGTTCCAATGCCACGTTGTCTTAGTTAATCCAAGTTGATCGTTTTAAAAGGCTAATTGATGGTTAGAAAACCCTTTTGCAATTATGTTAGCACAGCTGAAAACTGTTGTCCTGATTAAAGAAGCAATACAACTGGCCTTCTTTAGACTAGTTGAGTATCTCGGGCATCAAAATGTGTGGGTTCGATTACAGGCTCAAAATGTCCAGAAACAAAGGACTTTCTTATGAAACTCGTCAGTCTATTCTTTTTCTGAGAAATGAAGGCTATTCCATGCAAGAAACGGCCAAGAAACGTAAGATCTCGTACAACGCTGTGTACTACTCCCTTCACAGAACAGCGCAAACTGGCTCTAACCACAACAGAAAGAGGACTGGGAGGCCCCGGTGCACAACTGAGCAACAGGACGAGTACATTAGAGTGTCTAGTTTGAGAAACAGACGCCTCACAAGTCCTCAACTGGCAGCTTCATTAAATAGTACCCGCAAAACACCAGTCAACATCAACAGTGAAGCGGCGACTCCAGGATGCTGGCCTTCTAGGCAGAGTTGCAAAGAAAAAGCCATATGAGACTGGCCAATAAAAAGATTAAGACGGGCAAAAGAACACAGACACTGGACAGGGGAAGATTTAAAAAATGTGTTAAGGACAGACGAATCTAAGTTTGAGGTGTTAGGATCACAAAGAACATTCGTGAGACGCAGAAAAAATTAAAAGATGCTGGAGGAGTGCTTGACGTCGTTGGTCAAGCATGGTGGAGGCAATATGATGGTCTGGGGGTGCTTTGGTGGTGGTAAAGTGGGAGGTTTGTACACAGTAAAGTGGGAGGTTTGTACATGCAATAAAATGCAAATTAATTACTTAAAAATCATACAATGTGATTTTCTGGATATTTGTTTTAGATTTCGTCTCACAGTTGAAGTGTACCTATGATAACAATTACAGACCTCTACATGCTTTGTAAGTAGGAAAACCTGCAAAATCGGCAGTGTATCAAATACTTGTTCTCCCCACTGAAGATGGTAACACATTTTAATGCAATCTGTCACAATGCTCTTAAACAGTATATTTAACATTAACATTTAAGTCATTTAGCAGACGCTCTTATCCAGAGCGACTTACAAATTGGAGTATATCTCTGACTGATGTAAACTTGTCTATCTCTATTGTTAACATGAAATCAATACTGGAGTGTGCTGTAGCGTGACAAAGCCAAATGTAATATTTTATCATTTCACCCAGCCCTCCACAAGCTGTCGGCCTGATATCAAGTGCAATTTCAGTCAGAAGTTTATTGACTCCTAACCTGATATGTATGGCTTCTTCACAGCCCTATTTGCACATACCTTTTTTCAATATTAATTTGCTGTAGAAGATGGGCGAGAGTAGAAGATGGGCGAGAGTGCAGGAGGTGTGCTGACTGTGGTGAAGATGGCTCCCCTGGGAGTGCTACACCGACACATCATGCTGCTCAGCCAATGTGTTTTGAGAGTGACAAGTATGAGGTACATACAAAGCCGATTACACTTACATTTTTTACATTTTCCAAAGTAAGTACACTCTTACTTTGGCTGTCAGTTAAAACTTCTTCTTAATAGGGGGCGCCATTTCCACTTTGGGAAAAAATAGTGCCCAAATTAAACGGCCTCGTACTCTGTTATAGATCATATGATAAGCATATTATTATTACTATTGGATAGAAAACACTCTGAAGTTTCTAAAACTGTTTGAATTATATCTGTGAGTAAAACAGAACTCATTTGGCAGGCAAACTTCCAAACAGGAAGTGAAAATTCTGAAATGGGTCTCTGAAGGGCTGCTCCTATTCAATTGCCTTGTATTTATGGATATGTATGCACTTCATACGCCTTCCACTAGATGTCAACAGGCAGTACAACGTTGAATGAGGTGTCTAGCCTGATGTGGGACCGAATGAGAGCTTTTGGAGTGACAGGTCAGCCATATTGGCAGTATTTTGCTGCGCACCTGGGAGCACCATATCATTTTCTGCAATGCGTTAGGTAGACACGAAGAAATGCTCCGTCTGGGACGTTATTGGATACATATGAGAAAAACATCATAAAGATGGATTTTCAACTGAGTTTGACCAGTTTATTCGACTTTTATTATGACTTTTGGAATTTTTCGTTCCATGCGCCAAACTTTCATGGACACGTGAGCACCATGATGCTAGCCAAAGTTGCTAACTCGACACAAGAAATGGACATTCTAAAACAAAACAACGATTTATTGTGGAACTAGGACTCCTGGCACTGCATTCTGATTAAAGTTCATCAAAGGTAAGAGAATATTTATGATGTTATTTCATATTTTTGTTGAATATGTTGACTCCAACATGGCGGAGAATGGCTGAGCGTGTCTCAGATTATTGCATGCTGTGCTTTTTACTAAAGTTATTTTTTTAAATCTAACACAGCGGTTGCATTAAGAACCAGTGTATCTTTAATTATATGTCCAACATGTATTTTTCAGCAAAGTTTATGATGAGTTTCTGTTAGATTACGTGACTCTCCAAAATTTCTCCGGACAATTTGGAGCATTTTTGCGCCATGTTCACAATGTAAAACCAGGATTTGTAGCTATAAATATGCACATATTCGAACAAAACATAAATGTATTGTATAACATGATGTTATAAGACTGTCATCTGATGAAGTTGTTCAAAGGTTAGTGATTCATTTTATCTCTATTTGTGGGTTTTGTGAAAGCTATCTTTGCGGTGAAAAAATGGCGTTGTGTGTTGCGCTATTGTGGTGAGCTAACATAAATATATGTTGTGTTTTCACTGTATTTTTTATTTTTTAAATCAGACATGTTGGCTGGATTCACAAGATGTTTATCTTTCATTTGCTGTATTGGACTTGTGATTTCATGAAATTATATGATATTCCCTGTGGCGCTATGCTAGGCTATGCTAGTCAGCGTTTCTGATGAGGAGGATCCCGGATCCGGGAGGGTGGGTCGGTAGAGGTTAAGTTTTTCAAAAATATTGCCTGGACGTGAACGCAAGGGATGTAGGAACTGCAAGAGGGAGAGAGAAATGCATTGAGAGTGAGCAAGAGGGACAAATAGAAAGAACAAAAGGGAAGAAAGAAAGATGTAAAGCACTAGAGTGAAAAAAAAAGCTTGAGACCAAGAAAAAGAATGAGTGAGATAGCGGGAGGATTCGCCCAGCCGGGCAGCACATCAATGGACTTCAGTGGAGCAAATGTGGAGAACCGTGCAGTATACCAGGGGGCACTCAGATGGTTTTCACTCGCCCCGGGCAGCCGGTTGGCATGGGCCCGGGGCACAGCGTGCCAGTTAAGTGTTACAGCCTCTGATCAGAGGAACACAGGGAGCCACGCCAAACAACACTCAAGAACGAAAAGAGTGAAGAGAGGCACAGAGACGCTCTCAGCGCACGCTGTAAAGAGGGAGTTGCTCTAGGCATGAAGACCTGGTGTGAAGTTTCTCTGTAAATGGCTTTCAAGCAAAGAGGAGCAGACATGAGGACTGTTTATTTTACTTTACGATGACTTCCTACTAAATGAAGTCACAGATCCACAGATGATGCAATCTCAATTCCACGTCACATGCCCTCTCCCACCTGGACAAGAGGGGAAATAACTATGTGAGAATGCTGTTCATAAACTATAGCTCAGCGTTTAACACCATAGTCCCCTCCAAGCTCATCACCAAGCTGGGGACCCACCACTCTCTGTAATTGGATCCTGGACTTCCTGACGGGGAGGCCCCAGGTGGTGAGGGTAAGCAACAAGACCTCCGCCACGCTGACCTTCATCACGGGGCCTCTCAAAGGAGTGTGCTTAGTTCCATCCTGTACTCCCTGTTCACCCACGACTGCGTGGCCACACGACTCCAACGCCATCAAGTTTGCTGACGACAAAGCGGCGGTAGTCCTGATCACAGACGGTGATGAGACAGGAGGTCAGAGACTTGGCAGTGTGGTTCCATGACAACAACCTCTGCCTCAACATCAGTAAGACCGAGGAGATAATCGTGGACTACAGGAGAAAGAGGGGAGAGCATGCGCCCATCCAAATCAAGGGGGCTGTAGTGGAGTGAGTAAAGCACTTCAATTTCCTTGGTATCCACATCACTCACTAAGGACTTAACACGCGCAGTCATGAAGAGGGCATGAAAGCACCTCTTCCCCCTCAGGAGGCTGAAAAGATGTGGCATGGGCCCTCAGATCCTCAAAACGTTCTACAGCTGCACCATCGAGAGCATCTAGACTGGCAGCATCACCACTTGTTATGGCAAATGCACCACCCTCGACCGCAAAGGGCAACAGAGGGTGGTGCAGACAGCCCGGTACATTGCTGGGGCTCCCTGCCATCTAGGAACTCTATATATCAGGCGGTGTCATAAAAAGGACTGAAAAATTGCCAAAGACTCCAGCCACCCAAGCCATAGACTATATACTCGGTTACCGTCCGGGCAAACGGTACCGGAGCGTCGGCTCTCAGATCAAAAGGCTCCGAGACAGCAGTCTATGGCTTGGGGTAGAAGCTAAATAGTTAACTAATGGTTACCCGGGCTATCTGCACTAACTCTATGCACATTCACAATACTACACAGTGAGTGTACAAAACATTAGGAACACCTTCCTAATATTGAATTTCACCCCCTTTTGCCCTCAGAACAGCATCAATTTGTCAGGACATGGACTACAAGGTGTCAAAAACAATCCACAGGGATAATGGCCCATGTTGACTCCAATGCTTCCCACAGTTGTGTCAAGTTGGCTGGATGTCCTTTGGGTGGTGGACCATTCATGACACACACGGGAAACTGTTGAGCGTGCAAAACCCAGCAGTGTTGCAGTTCTTGACACAAACTGCTGCACCTAGCACCTACTTCCATACCCCGTTCAAAGACATTCTAATATTTTGTCTGGCCCATTCACCCTCTGAATGGCACATATACACAATCATTGACTCAAGGCTTTAAAAAAAAAAAATCTTTAACCCATCTCCTCTCCTTAATCTACACTGATTAAAGTGGATTTAACAGTTGACATCAATACGGGTTTATAGCTTTCACCTGGTCAGTCTGTCATGGAAAGAGCACACACACACACACTTTTAGACTCACACACTTTTAGCACACACTTTTAGACTCACCATATGCTGCTGCTACGCCATGCTTTATTTTGCTATTATTATCACCACCATCATCTATTAGAGGTTGACCGACTGATTTTTCAACGACGATAGCGATTATTGGAGGACCAAAAAATGCCGATACCGATTAACCGGCCGATTTTTATATATAATTGTAATAATGACAATTACAACAATAGTGAATGAACAATGAACCCTTTTATTTTAACTTAACATAATACATAAATCAAATCTATTTGGTCTCAAATAAATAACGGAAACATGTTTAATTTGGTTTAAATAATGCAAAAACATCGTTGGAGAAGAAAGCAAAAGTGCAATATGTGCCATGTAAAAAGCTAACGTTTAAGTTCCTTGCTCAGAACATGAGAACATATGAAAGCTGGTGGTTCAATATTTCCAGTTCTTCAAAATTTTAGGTTGTAGTAATTATAGGAATTTGACACGTCGACTATCCCTCTATACCATTTGTATTTCATATAACTTTGACTATTGGATGTTCTCAAAGGCACTATAGTATTGCCAGTAATGTCGGGAGTTGATAGGCTTGAAGTCATAAACAACGCTGTGCTTCAAGCATTGCTAAGAGCTGCTGGCAAACACAGGAAAGTGCTGTTTGAATGAATGCTTACGAGCCTGCTGCTGCCTACCACCGCTCAGTCAGACTGCAGTATCAAATCAAAGACTTAATTATAATAAAACACAGAAATACGAGCCAAGGGTCATTAATATGGTTAAATCCAGAAACTATCACAGAGAAAAAAAATGTATTATTTCAGTGAAAAACGGAACCGTTCCGTATTTTATCGAACAGGTGGCAACCCTACGTCTAAATATTGCTGTTACATTGTACAACCTTCAATGTTACGTCATAATAATGTAAAATTCTGGCAAAGTAGTTCACAACGAGCCAGGCGGCCCAAACTGTTGCATATACCCTGACTCTGCTTGCACTGAACACAAGAGAAGAAGTGACAATTTCCCTAGTTAATATTGCATGCTAACATGAATCTTTTAACTAAATATGCAGGTTTAAAAAGTATATACCTCTGTGTATTGATTTTAAGAAAGACATTGATGTTTATGGTTAGGAACATTTGTGCAAAGATTGTGCTTTTTTTCAGCAATGCGCTTTTGTTAAATCATCACCCGTTTGGCAAAATTGAAGTAGGCTGTGATTCAATGATAAATTAACAGGCACCGCATTGATTATATGCAACGCAGGACAAGCTAGTTTACCTACTAATATCAACCATGTGTAGTTAACTAGTGATTAACTTCACTAGGGTAGGAGGCAGCATTCAACATTTTGGATGAAATGCATGCCCAAATTAAACTGCCTGCTTCTCGGGCCCAGAAGATATGATATCCATATAACTGGTGATTTGGATAGAAATTTGGCAGGCGGAAACCTGAGAAAAATCCATTCAGGAAGTAGTTTTTTGGTTTTGTAGTTTTCTATTCAATGCCATTACAGTATCCATTGACTTGGCTTGGGACTCAAATTGCAGTTTCTATGCCTTCCACTAGATGTCAGTCTTTAGAAATTGTTTCAGGCTTGTATTCTGAAAAATTAAGAAGTAAGAGCAGTCTGAATGAGTGGACCCTAAAGTGTCAGAGCTTTTTCCTGCGTGCGACCGAGAGAGTGCGTTTCTTGTTTACCTTTTAAATTGACGGCGTTATTGTCCGGTTGAAATATTATCGATTATTTAGGCTAAAAACAACCTGAGGTTTGAAAATAAACATCGTTTGACATGTTACTATGAACTTTACGGATACAATGTGTGGAAGGTACCAAACTGTCTGTTCAAGCAGTTTTGCACACAGTTCGGACACTCATTGGTACAATAACACATGCAACCAGAGGTCTTCACTGAAATAATTTTATATATCTTGTATTGTAATTTGCACTATATTATGTATTAGAATGAAATATTGTGTGAATGTACTGATATGTTGGCTGTGTGACTAGGGCTGTGGCGGTCACAAAATTTAGTCAGCCGGTGATTGTCAAGCAAATAACTGCCGGTCTCACGGTAAATGACCATTAATTAACAAACACATTTACCATCTCCTGACTTCCACACATAGCCTACAAGCCATTAATGCAGACTTTTGGAACATCTACATTTTAAAAAGTCTAAAATCCATGTAAATGTCATGACTGTCCTGTGAGGATCCGAATGGGTCAGATCAGCTTGGCAATGGATGACAGTAACCAGACCCTCTCTTACCCACAGAGGGAAGGAGTGAGCTGGTGGGGGGTTGACAGCTCACACCCTGTAATAAATTAAAGGAGAGGAGAGAGAACATCACTCTCCAAATTTCACAGAGGAATGTGCTTTGTCTACACAGGTTTCCCGCCAAAAATCTAACACGTTCTAAAGCGAAACCTGGAAAAATATTACTAACAGAGAACGTAGGTCAACACTAACCAATGTCATATTGGTTTTTATTTAGTGGTCATGTAAAGTGTTATAAAGGAAACACTAACTTGAAAAGTATATACACTACATGTACGAAATCTCCATCCTTAATGTTGTATATGAAATAGGAACAATTATTAAAGTATTTTTGTTAAGATATGAATGTGATTTTAGGAGTCATAAGAGAATTTGTCTCCTATAAACTTTGCACAGTATGTAGCCACGCCCAGTGTGAGGTCAGAGAGCATTTCAGCCTGTTCCTTTCAAAGAGAGTGCATAAAAGGATTGGTAAAGAAATTAACATTTAGACCAAAACATCGCCAGACTGCAGGTGCGCTAGTTGTGATACAAACGTTGGGCTGTACAGTGCATATGAAAAGTATTCAGACCCCTTGACTTACAGCCTTATTCTAAAATGTATATATTTTTTTAACTACACACAATACCCCATAATGACAAAGCGTAAACAGGTTAAGACATTTTTGCAAATGTATTACAAATAAAAAACAAAAATAACTTATTTACATAAGTACACAGACCCTTAGCTATGAGACTCGAAATAGAGCTCAGGTGCATCCTGTTTCGACAACTTGGAGTCCACCTGTGGTAAATTCAATTGATTGGACATGATTTGGAAAGGCACACAACTGTCAATATGTGACTCAGCACCTGGATTTGGTCTTATGCAGCAAAATTTGAAATTGTGTTTTTTTTTACATGGGATAAAAGTAGAGACTCAGAGCTACAAAATGGTATATCATACACTGCATTTTTGAGGAACAATGGGAAAGTAATTTTGATTTGAAAGTTGATAAACTCACTTTTGAGAAAATGGCCTTTGAATATTTTGGTATTTAGTAAAGAGCTCTTCTTTGTCTACACCCATTCAGCATCGTTCGCACACTCTTAAGCTTTAGCCTCAACCATCTCGTGTTTCTCTCTCGGAGCATTCAGAGCTCACACTTGACTCTCTGGCCGGTTATTTGTTAAACTCTGGATAACATGAACACAGCCTAACCTGATCTGCTGGCAACAATTTCATTACGCTTTTTCCCCCAACGTTTATTTCCACCGGCCATATTCAACGGGTGTTGTACACTTTAGCTTAAGACATATAGCTAGCTAGGTAAACAATGAACCTAGCTAGGTAAACAACGTGTAAGATCACACACGTCATGTTAGCTAACGAGCCAGCCAGCTAACATTAGCTAGTTAAACAACAATGAACATAGTGCCAAATCATGTCGTTACTACCCTGCATGAATCTGCTGGAAACTAACCAACCAGGTTCAATGTTAGCTAGCTAACATTAGGCTCTAACTAGCAAAGCAAACGGTTCTGGGATACAAATAATAACGTCATACACGTAACGTTAGCTAGGGAGCCAGGCAGCTAACGTTAGCTAGCTAGGTAAAAGTAGACTTTAGCTTGAAATGAAACCACTGTCAAAATTAGAAATGTGTAATGTCTGAAAAAGTAGCTAGCTAGACTATCTTACCCGTATAAATCATCATGCATGATGGACACGTCTCCCTGTCACAGATGCCATGCCACGGTTGCCCTTGGCTTGAAGATGTAATCCGGAGACAGGTGTTTTCTCCATCTCTTTAGCAATCATACTCTAATTCCACTGATTTCAAAACTCAACCCTCCAGAAAAGTAGAGAGCAACACTTATGCAGCTCTACTAAACAATATATAAAAAATCCGCGTTCGACAGGATTACCAACACATACTGACCAGCTCAAATAGACAGAAGCCTTCTATATGGCAGACCAATCCGAACTACTATCTCGGCATGTCCAGCCCACTCATTATCTCAGCAAATCATGGCTAGTGGGAAGGTTGCTGGCTTTTTCTGTAGCTTTACCAACAAGGCTCGTAATTTAACAATTTTATTCGTATTTACAGATTGCATACAAGTTTGTTATTAAAACTTCTTAGGGATCAGGCCCCTTTTTCTCCATTTCCGCCTGAATGACGTGCCCAAAGCAAACTGCCTGTAGCTCAGGCCCTGAAGCCAGGATATGCATATCATTTGTACCATTGGAAAGAAAACACTTTGAAGTTTGTAGAAATGTTAAAACAATGTGGGAGAATATAACAATAGATATGGTAGGAGAAAATCCAAAGAAAAACCAACCTGATATATATTTTTTGAGAGACCATCCTCTTAGAAATGCAAGAAAGCTCAGATTGTAAAATAGCTCCTTGGATGCAATGGCTTCCACAGGGTGTCATCAGTCTATGTTCAAAGTTTCAGGCTTGTAACTTCAAAAACGAATAAGAAAAAATAGTTTTTGTATGAGGACACAGTCTTGAAAATCCGTAAGCACCTGCTAAAATCGATTTCCTATTGAACATACTTCTTTCCGAAATAAATATTATAGTTTGTATTTACTCCTCAGACACCCTAAAATGTAATCAAACGCATTTTGACTTGTTGAAACAAAATTTAAGGGTATATTTTCAGATTCCTTTCTCTTCAAGTTGAACGAGTGGATTACTCAAATCGATGGCGCCAACTATAAAGACCTTTTGGGATATGTCCAGCCCACTCATTATCTCAACCAATCATGGCTAGTGGGAAGGTTGCTGGCATTTTCTGTGGATTAACCAACAAGGCTCGTAATTTAACAATTGTATTAATATTTACAGATGACAGAAGTTTATTAAAAGTTCACATTCAAGAAGGCATTTCTGCCAAAAACGAATTTTGAAAAATATTTCAACAATTACGATCAAATGGCTCTCTGTGAAGTCGTGACTTGTGACATACGCCTAAGTTTCCTGAAACGGGTCACATATAAGGTCCCACAGTTGACCGTGCATGTCAGAGCAAAAACCAAGCCATGAGCTCCGAGAGAGGATTGTGTTGTGGCACAGATCTGGGGAAGGGTACCAAAACATTTCTGCAGCATTAAAAAGGTCCCCAAGAACACACTTGTTCATTCATAAATGGAAGAGGTTTGGAACCACCAAGACTCTTCCTAGAGCTGGCCACTTGGCCAAAATTGAGCAATCGGGGGAGAAGGGCCTTGGTCAGGAAGGTGACCAAGAACCCAAAGGTCACTCTGACAGAGCTCCAGAGTTCCTCTGTGGAGATGGTTGTCCTTCTGGAAGGTTCTCACATCTCTGCAGCACTCTACCAATCAGGTCTTTACGGTAAAGTGCCCAGACAGAAGCCACTCCTCAGTAAAAATGCACATGACAGCCCACTTGGAATTTGCAAAAAGGCACCTAAAGGACTCTGAGCATGAGAAACAACATTCTCTAGTCTGAAAAAACCAAGACTGAATTATTTGGCCTGAATGCCAAGTGTCACATATGGAGGAAACCTGGCACCATCCCTATGGTGAAGCATGGTGGCAGCATCATGCAGTGGGGATGTTTACAGCCGCAGAGACTGTGAGACTAGTCAGGATCGAGGGAAAGATGAACGGAGCAACGTACAGAGAGGTCCTTGATGAAAACCTGCTCCAGAGCGCTCAGGACCTCATACTGGGGTGAAGGTGAAGGTTCCAACAGGACAATGACCCTAAGCACACAGCCAAGACAACGCAGGACTGGCCTCAGGACAAGTCTCAATGTCCTTGAGTGGCCCAGGCAGAGCCCGGACTTGAACACGATCAAACATCTCTGGAGAGACCTGAAAATAGCTGTGCAGCAACGCTTCATCCAACCTCACAGAAGAACGGGAGCAGTTCCCCAAATACATGTGTGCCAAGCTTGTAGCGTCATACCCAAGAAGACTCGAGGCTGTAATTGCTCCCAAAAGTGCTTCAACAAAGTACTGAGTAAAAAAATTCTAAAAACCTGTTTTTGCTTTGTCTTTATGGGGTATTGTGTGTAGATTTATGGGGGGGGGGGACAATTTAATCCATTTTAGAATAAGGCTGTAACCTAACATTTGGAAAAAGTCCAGTGGTCTGAATACTTCCCGAATGCACTGTATGTTTTGATTTTTAACACATGCTAAGGCTGCATGACGCGACTAATAATGATTTGAAAAAAGTTGCATTAAAAGGCATGAGCTCTGCGTTGTTTTTTGTGCAGGCTATACACACTTCATCAGTCCCTCATAAAAAAATTGACAAGAATTTCCCGGCGGAATCCCCTTCGTGTGGCTGTAATGGCCCCCTAAAAAAATCCATGTATTATGGCCAGTGGCCATTTTGCCCTTGGGCTGAATATAATAATTGTATTTCCCTTCTCCCTGCGTGCTGCGAAACATGGCTCTCTGTCACGTGATAGGGTCTTTCTCACAGGCTACAAGTTAAGACAAACACATTGGGGACGCAACTGCGCCTGTCCTTATCTAATTGCGAGGTACGTATTGAAGATATTGGAAGAACTGTCCACATTTACTTTTTGTCAGCCAACAAGATGAGTAGGCCTATAAGCTATAAGCGTGAATGTTCCATTAGCGGGAAAACACCATTATCAGAAGTGACCGCAAATACAATTATGCATGTAATGGCCACTTTAGTTGTGACACAAACCTTATCAAAACATAGGCCAATGATTTGAAAAAGTCTGAAAAAAAAGGCGTGCATCGTTTCTTGCCTTACGCTGGGCATCATTCACAAGTGATAATATATAATTCACAAGTAATATGCTAATATTGTCACCCATCAGACTATTCTGGATCTAATCTTGTCTTTACTAAATAATATATGTGTGAAATTTGTTTTGATTTAGAATGGACCATTATCATGCACCGGTCTCGAAACAAGGGCAGGGGGAAAAAATACATGTAATCTACTCACTTAAAATGCGAATGGAGGACGCTTTTCCCGTGGTTAATTTTCATGCCAGCCAGGAAGGTAGGCTATACTCTTGTTGTAAAGAGAACCAATGTGCATAATATTAGGAAAGTTGAGACATAAATATAGTAGGCCTAGCCTATAGAAAGCTGATGGGATCCTCCTCATTTTAATAGAGACCATCACTCTATTTCCTCATGCAATTGCATAGCCTATAGAAATATTGTGTAACGTGAGCTCATGGGCTCTAATGAAGTGTTTGATTGGATTTTCGTTTAGATTTGCATTGATGTCAGAGTGATTAGAGGAACAATAGAGTGCTGAGTACCAGACAGCAAGTTTGGTAGGCTACTATCATCAGCAGCATCAGAGCTTGGAGAAGCCTCATTACCATGACTAAACGGTCACGTGGAATTTGACTAACTTCATGACTCGTGACCGCCGGTGTTGCGGTAATACAGTCACAATAACAGCCCTATGCGTGATATTTTATGTAGTTCAGTCCTTGACTAGTAATGTTCTGTACTATGTATTATGTCATGTTTCATGTGGACCCCAGGAAGAGTAGCTGATGCTTTTTGCAGCAGCTAATGAAGATCCTAATAAAATACCAATACCATATACCAAATGTACATATCTACCTCAAATACCTCATACCCCTGCACAATGATCTGATACTTCCTGTATACATCTCCATTCTTGTGTATTTTATTCCTTGTGTCACTATTTAAAATGTTTTACACCGCATCGTTGGAAAGGGCTCGTAGGGAGCAAGCATTTCACGGTTTAGTCTACACCTGTTGTATTCCGCGCATGTGACAAATACAATTTGATTTTACTTGTAGTGACATTTCAATTAACCAAGCAGACTAAACCCAGCATCTCTTTGAGTCATTGAGTTCAAGTGATGATATTCTATTTGTTGAAAATGTTGATGCTTTAGATATTACAAAAGTGTCAGGGGAACAGGACAGGGGTTCTTTCAGAATGGTGGAATTTGCTCAAATTTGTCTCAATATGGCCATCTGACAAATTAAGACCAAAAGACCAAAGCCAGAAACGCAAACAGAGTGAGTAAACCAATGAGCGGTCGCTTTGACAGCCTCAGTCTATGATGAATAATTAAATAACTATATCCTAATTACTTTTTTTATGAGCCACAAATCCATATTAGCACTGGTCTCTTCCCTCAGGGAAGGCATTGTAGGCGTACAACTGACAATTGCTCCAGGATTCCAATCACTTCACATTATGATAAACCAAAGTCAACAACAGCCATGTAAAAATCACTTCAAAATTGATCAGGTGCCATACAGTAAGTATAATGGATTACATTGTTAAATACAAAGCAAAAGACCATGAAAATCAACCAGTACATTTGAGAATCAAATGCTGGCTGGGTTGCAGGTCTATTCATTTCGGCTTGAACTCGGTTTCTTTAGCACAGCTTGTGCAGTGCACAAACACACCCAAACCAGGCCAACTACAGCAAAAAATATGTACGGAGAGAATATGGAATTCATTAACACCTAAAAAAAAGAATGGGCTAAAAGCAGTCAATAGTGCTGAGCGATTAACCAAAATGTCAGTTATATTTTGTTTTTCAAACAACTAATGTCTTCAATGAGTGTGTACATACACACTTCAATGAGTACATACACACTAATAATTCAATATTAAACTGATTATGGCAGAAGGCAGAGTATGGCATTCGTCATGTAAACACCTTACTCTGCTTATCTTAAAATCGGCGTACGGTCATAATCAAAGCATATGCCGATTAAAACATCTGGTTTTCTGAGCAATCTTTTCTAAATATTAGGACATGAAAACAACTTAAATAGGAGTTCCAGTGGTGTATTTGATCTGCGCATGTGCCAGCACCGGGTAGCGCAAGCTTCCCTTTTATGCGAGTGAAGTTCTGAAAAACAAGTCTATGCAAAAAATAACCTGGTCACTGTGGTAGAAGTAAATTTTGATTGCCGATTTTCAGCATTTATCAAAAGTCCCATCAGTAGCCTGATTTAAGATGTGTCCATGTATACAGGATTATTAGGGAAATCGTTCTTGCAAAGCATGTAAACGTTTTAAAATTATATTAACCTGAATATCCACAATAATCGCAATTATTTGAATCCATGTAGTTTTTTTTCTTCTTTGAACTCAATGCTTAGTTTCTCTAGAGATAAATTAGATCAAGCCTGAACTGTGCGATGTAGTAGGGAGTTGTAGTTTCCAACAGGCCAATATTCTACATAGTTTAGCACAGATAGTGGTAATTAACTACAATGACCATAATCCATTGCGTGACTACGGTCTGTGTGTTTCTTTTACGCCTGCTACGGTAGGTTAGTGTGGTGCAGACAAGGAAAGAAGAGAGAAGAATACAAGATCGAGAGGGATAGAGAGCCATTGCTTTGCGAGGTATCTCTAGCTGAAAATACATGATCTAAGTAATTGATAGTTGGTATTCAGAAGTCATAAAGTATACCGTATTAACTTTGAACTACTAAAATAGTGATTTTTGTCAGCAGCAGCTCTATAGAGAACAGATGACTTGTAACATACACAACTGAAATATTTCATTAAAGTACAGTAATGTGAATAAATTATTGTTAATAAGTGGTAAGTAGTAATGGGCAGTCTACCGTCAAGGGACTTTTATGAATAGTTTTATACTGTATTGTTATCAAAACCGAAAACAGTGATCATTTTTTAATAATTGAACCAAAATGACCTCAAAAAGCACTAATGCAGCTTTGCACAGTCAGACATTTCCTTTCCCATGATGGCGATGAGATAAGACTGGGCCCATCGGTTTTGCGATCTCTCGATCGAAATAAACGTTTTGGAGCATTGACTAGAAAAGAGTGGTTGATCACTCTCAAAAGGTTAGCAAAGGCCCTTTGGCATCAAAGGAAAAAAACTTTAATGTGAAAAATATTACAGATGACTCAAAGAATGTGATATCCATGCTGGGAGGGGCTTGGGTTGAAGAGATTACACTGCACTGCTATCCATCTCTGCTTCCCTCTCGTGCCCTGCTAGGGATGTCCCGATTCTGTCAGGTGTGGTTTCTCTCAGGATTTAGTACGTGCTTAAATTCTCCCTGCATCATAGGAAGCCGGCTCCAGCATGTTTCTCCAGATGAGAGTATCAAAACTGAAAATGAGCAGTTGGTAAAGTGGTGGGTTGGCGCAATTTGTCACAGGTCACAGATTGCAAATGACTGTTAGCGCAGCACAAAATCAGCTTAAAGCCTGATAGGTGTACACATATTGGTAAATTTTGCTGTTGTCTAACTGACCCACATTAACCGGTTAAATTCGTTCAAGATAGTACATTTTTAGTATTTTTTAAATTTAAATCTAGTCAGTTAAGAAGATATTCTTATTTACAATGACGGCCTACCCCAGACGACGCTGGGCCAATTGTGAGCTGCCCTATGGGACTCCCAATCACGGCCGGATGTGATGCAGCCTGGATTCGAATCAGGGACTGCAGTGACACCTCTTGCACTGAGATGCAGTGCCTTAGACCTCTGCACCACTCAGGAACCCAATGCCATGACCAAAAGAAAATACAAATGCATGCATACAAGGAACAGATATTTTTCATTAAGACCTTAATTGAAACAGGCAACATTAAGTCTATCGGATTATACAGCCAAGAGGATTATTAAAGATGCAGCTACTATAAAACAGCCAATGTAAAATATAATTTTCAATAACAGTAGTAGCCTAGGTTTTCCCATCTAACTATAGCCTATTGGTAAATTGTACAAAATAAGCTTGTCCAACAATTGGAAAAGTATTGTAGCATAAAACAAAGCTGTTTGAGTAGCTGCGAGCTCTAGTGGCCCGAAAGGTGATATTCCGCTCCATCTAGGCTCTGTGTGCATGCTATATGAACTAAAATACGTGAAAATGTAATTCTACAACATTATGCAAATTAACCTATAACCCGATAAGCATGACCAGTTAAATTTCTTACGACTATCGGTTAACCTCTCTGGGGCAGGTGGGACGCAATCGTCCCACCGGCCAATAGCCAGGGAAAATACAGCGCGCCATATTCAAATAAAATGATATAAAAATCAAACTTTCATTAAATCACACATGTAAGATACCAAATTAAAGCTACACTCGTTGTGAATCCAGCCAACAGGTCAGATTTCAAAAAGGCTTTTCGGCGAAAGCATAAGATGCTATTATCTGATGATAGCACAACAGTAAACAAACAGAGTAGCATATTTCAACACTGCAAGCACAACACAAAACGCAGAAATAAAATATAAATCATGCCTTACCTTTGACGAAATTCTTTTGTTGGCAATCCAATATGTCCCATAAACATCAAAAATGGTCCTTTTGTTCGATTAATTCCGTCTATATATATATCCAAAATGTCAATTTGGACCGTTTCATCCAGAAAAACACAGCTTCCAACTTTCGCCACTTCACTACAAAATATATCAAAAGTTACATGTAAACTTTACCAAAACATTTCAAACTACTTTTGTAATACAACGTTAGGTATTTTTAAACGTTAACAATCGATCAATTTGAAGACGGGATGATCTGTGTTCAATACAAAAAGAAAACAAACGGACGCAACTTTTTTCGTAACGTGCCTCTCTCAAAAAATTTACTTCATGTGACCCTCATTTACAATAGCCCTACTTCTTCATTACACAAAGGAATAACCTCAACCGATTTCCAAGGACTAGTGACATCCAGTGGAAGCAGTAGGAACTGCAAGCAAGTCCATTAGAAAGCTGGTGTCTCTAAGAAAACTAATTGAAAAGACAGTGACATCAAAAAAATAAAAATTCTGAATGGTTTGTCCTCAGGGTTTTGCCTGCTACATAAGTTCTGTTATTCTCACAGACATGATTCAAACAGTTTTAGAAACTTCAGAGTGTTTTCTATCCAAATCTACTAATAATATGCATATCTTATATTCTGGGGATGAGTAGCAGGCAGTTGAATTTTGGCATGCTATTTATCCAAAAGTGAAAATGCTGCCCCCTGCCCACAAGAAGTTAACATACCTAGAGCCTGCACATTCACAAGTGCATTGAGTTACCGAGTGGCACAAGTTGCGTGGTTGACATAATGCTCATCACTTTGCCAAGTTGTTTTGTGCTTACCTGCACGTCTCCTCTTTAATTTCCACTGAACATAACCGGCACAAATAAAGTGAAAGACATATTACAAGAGAGGCCTTGGGAGGACTACAACACTTGCTATAATGCATGAGAGCTGTCCTGGGTAGAATTCATACCACATTAAAGTAGAAGATTCATGAATGCATACAAAAAGAAAAACTGATGAATTACTGTATATTCTCAGCTGCCACCCAGTGCCATAGACCAGGGAAATCGCTGTTACAAGCAAGCACTGTAGCCTACATTATGCTACAAATAAAAAGGATTGCCAAAAATAATGTTGCAGTAACTACACAGTAAGACCTCAGGCCTACACATATAGTCATGGCTTTAGAGAAATACAGTGCAGTGAAAGTATTTGCCGTTCTCTGATTCTCTATTTTTGCATATTTATTTATACTGAATGTTAGCAGATCTCCAACCAAAACATAATATTAGATAAAGGGAACCTGAGTTTACGAAAAAAAAGGATAATTATTATATTTAACAAAGTTATGCAACACCCAATTACCATGTGTGAAAAAGTAATTGCTCCCTTACACTCACTAACTGGTTGTGCCACCTTTAGCTGCAATGACTGAAAACAAACACTTCCTGTAGTTGATCAGTCTCTCACGTCACTGTGGAGGAATTTTGTCCCACTCTTGCATGCAGAACTGTTTTAATTCAGCAACATTTGTGGGTTTTCAAGCATTAACTACTCGTTTCAAGTCCTGTCACAACATCTCAATCGGGATTAGGTCTGGACTTTGAATAGGCAATTCCAAAACTTCAAATGTGTTTATTTTTAGCCATGTTCATGTAGACCTGATTGTGTGTTTTGGATCATTGTCTTGCTGCATGACCCAGCTGCGCTTCAGCTCACAGACGGATGGCCTGACATTCTCCTGTAGAATTCTCTGATACAGAGCATAATTCCAGGTTCTGAGGCAGCAAAGCATCCCTAAACCATCACACTACCACCACCACAATGCTTGACCATTGGTATGAAGTTCTTACTGTGTGCAGTGTTTGGTTTTGCAGTGTGTGGTTTTCGCCAGACATAAATGGGACCCATCTCGTTCAAAAGGTTTGACACAGGTTTGCCAAAAAGCACCTGGATGATCATCAAGACTCTTGGAAGAATGTTCTATGGACAGATTAGTCAAAAGTTTTACTTTTTGAGGGCCTCCCGGGTGGTGCAGTGGTCTAGGGCACTGCCTGGTTCGCGCCCAGGCTCTGACGCAGCCGGCCGCGACCGGGAGGTCCGTGGGGCGACGCGCAATTGGCCTAGCGTTGTCCGGGTTAGGGAGGGTTTGGCCGGTAGGGATATCCTTGTCTCATCGCGCACCAGCGACTCCGCTAACCAAGGGAGCCAGGTGCACGGTGTTTCCTCCGACACATTGGTGCGGCTGGCTTCCGGGTTGGAGGCGCGCTGTGTTAACTTCTTGGAACTATAGGGGGTGCTGTTCCGCATTAGCATATTTTGGTCTCCAAATTAAACTGCCTCGTGCTAAATTCTTGATCGTACAATATGCATATTATTGTTATTATTGGATAGAAAACACTTTCTAGTTTCTATAGCCGTTGGAATTTTGTCTCTGAGTGGTACAGAACTATATCTACAGCACTTTTCATGACAGGGGTCAGATTTCAGAAATTTTTACCCCTGATCTGGAGTCTGTTTTTAAGGTGACAGTGAATGCTATGAAGAAACCGACACTGCCTACGTCTTCCTCTGGGTGTCTGTACGTCATCACGTTTTGAATGGAGTCGATTGCACAATCACAGCCACTATAAAAGAACAAAACGTGGAGGTACCTCCCTTTCTCGTCGCGCGCCTGAAGCGTGAAGGACATCGGACTTGCCTCATTCCAAATCGTTGTTTAGCCAGCAATATTTCTCTGGTCATGTTTTTACTCGTTATAGTTGTTAAAAACATCATAATGTAGTTAATTTGAACCGTTTTATAGCAATTTATATCCGTTTAGTGCGATTCTGAGGAATTTCTTTGTCGTGCACTTTCTAGCTTTGGGAACGTTTCGGGGTCTCGGTCGTTGTTAGTGGACATTTCGAAGGACAGAGGACATCTATCGACCAAAAGAAGATTACAACATAGAAAGGATACATTGCCCAAGAATCTGATGGAAGAACAGCTCAAAGTAAGCAATATTTAATATGATAAATCGTTGTTCTGTCGAAATATTTTAAACGCATATTTCGCCATTTTGTTTGTTATCGCGTCACTTGGCGAACCCTGTATTGAAAAGTAAGGATAATTTTAAAAATGTAAGTCAGCGGTTGCATTAAGAACTAATTTGTCTTTCGATTCCTGTCAACCCTGTATTTTTTAGTCAAGTATATGATTAGCTTTCGATTAAACTAGATCACTCTGAAAGCTGACGTCCCTCATTTTGATGCTTGAGTTGCTACTATTTTCATTGTATAACCACGGTTTTGTATGGCTAAATATGCACATTTTCGAACAAACTGTATATGTATGTTGTAAAATGATGTTACAGGAGTGTCATCGGAAGAATTCTGAGAAGGTTAGTGAAAAAATTAATATATTTTGGCGGTGATTACGTTATAGCGCTCTTTGGCTGGAATCGATGCTCTGGTAACGTTTTCACATGTGGTATGCTAACTTATCGATTTATTGTGTTTTCGCTGTAAAACGCTTAGAAAATCTGAAATATTGTCTGGAATCACAAGATCTGGGTCTTTCCATTGCTATGCTTTGTCTATTCTTATGAAATGTTTTATTAAGAGTAAATTGGTCATACACGTTGCTCTCTATAGTAATTCTAGTCGTCTTGTGATGGTCGGTGCAATTGTAAACTGTGATTTCTACCTGAAATATGCACTTTTTTCTAACAAAACCTATCCTATACCATAAATATGTTATCAGACTGTCATCTGAAGAGGTTTTTTCTTGGTTAGTGGCTATCAATATCTTAGTTTAGCCGAATTGGTGATAGCACCTGAAGTAGTAAGAAACTGATGGAGTTAGAAAAGTGGTGTATTTTGCTAACGTGTTTAGCTAATAGATTTACATATTTTGTCTTCCCTGTAAAACATTTTAAAAATCTGAAATGGTGGCTTTATTCACAAGATCTGTATCTTTCATCTGGTGTCTTGGACTTGTGATTTAATGATATTTAGATGCTACTATCTACTTGTGAAGCTATGCTAGCTATGCTAATCAGTGTGTGGGGGGGTGGGGGGTGATCCCGGACCCGGGGTAGAGGCTCGTTAGAGGTTAAGAAGCAGTGCGGCTTGGTTGGGTTGTGTTTCGGAGGACGCATGGCTTTCGACCTTCGTCACTCCCGAGCCCGTACAGGAGTTGTAGCGATGAGACAAGATAGTAATTCCTTGGGAGAAAAGGGGGTAACATTTATTAAAAAAAAAAAAAGTTTTCCTTTTTGGACGACATGGGTCCCATTATGCCTGTCAAAAACCCAAACGCTCGTTCTGCCGTGACTGTGCATCTTCCGATTTACACCCACCCGTTCCCACCCACCCACCCACCCACCAAGCTCCTCCTCCTGCCTCACAATAAAGATAACCTCACTTCTTTCTCTCTGACAAGCGGTATCAACTTGGTCATATGGACACCGAAAGGCATTGAGACATTTTACTGTAATAAATAAGATACCCTTTTCATCTCAAATTGCATGCAGAGCAGACACTACTAAAACAGTAGAATAAATTAACATGTATGCTCAGTTTGTCGTGACACGTACAGCTAGCTGTACTGCTAGCAGAATTTTAGCCAAAGACTGTTATACTAGCTTTCTAGGCTGTGTTTAATAAATGTGCAATAACCATAAAAACACAATTGGCAACACGGTCTTATTCTGAGAAATAAGGTAGGCCACTTGGTTTCAACATCTAAACAAAGTGGACAGGCTAACATGCTGTTCAAACAGTTGGAGACGAACCGAAGGGTGTGTTCATAACAATTCAACTGTTCTACCTTGTTGGCTAGCAAATAGATCCAAGTTGGATAAACTGGAAATATAAAAGATTAGCTGGCTACTCACTAGCAGGTGAGCTTGTGCTTGAGAGATGGTTTATGAGACCTGTGTTAGTTTTCTATAATGCCTGCTAAAAGTTAGTCATTATGGTTAAATTTGTAACAAAAAGGCCATTTTCATAGACTTGAAAGCCAGATAATTAATTACTGAAAAAAAGTAGGTTCAACTATTTAAATAAAATAAATAGTGGTTCTTATGGTTGTGGAAGGCTTATATTTAGCTTAGGTATAATTTCACAAGCCCTGAATTCATTAGATTATTGCTGACTGTTTGAAATGCAGTGTATTTGAACTTTAAAATTGTATAACAAAGACTATTTAGAGAAAAACATAAAATCGAGACATCGTGAATCACCCATAAAATTAAAACAAATAAAAATTACAAATAATACAGAGATATGATTTTTAGGCCATATCACCCAGCCCTAAAATGGGACAGATTACGTCATTTGTGGAATGCACCTCTCCTATCCTTTCAGAAAATTCCCTGTGTAACAGTGCTAATTGTGCATTTTCCCAGGAATGGGAAATGTAGACATCAATTATAAAATCAATAGACATATCCTAGGTTTTGTATGAATGTCTCTCAAAGAACAGTTCTGATCATTCAACTTCACGTCAAGCCAGAAGGACTGAAGAGATCAGGGCTAGCCTCTAAAGAGCATTCTCATGTGGCTCCATGCTTAGTGAACATCTTGGTCAGACAAAGTGTTCATCTATCAGCACCACTGTAAATAAATCTGATCCCTTTGCCAGACTAAGCCCTAAACCAGGGGTCTGCCCCCGGGGTATGACCTGTGACACCATTTTTAACATTTAAGCACTAGCTTTCACACATACTCAGAAGATTAAAAAAAATATATGATAAGCATAGCCTGACGGCGATGGACTTTTTTCTTTTTAAGTATGAGAACTATGGCTTATTTTCCCTCAACTAAGAATAGCCTAATTATGAATTCAAGTTTGACAGGGTACTTCAGGTGCACAAAAATACTTAGCCATTCATCAAATAAGCAATGGATTAAACTTGACATTTTGTTCAGCATTTTCCGTGTCGTCATTTATTTTTGTATAACAAAGAGTAGCTATGGCTGATTTGCATAGCTAAATTGGTCAGTCAATGGTTAGGTTAGTTGTTCTCAAAGTGAATAGAGATCTAATTACTAATCCTGCTATTCAACG
Source organism: Salvelinus alpinus (assembly GCF_045679555.1). Classification (NCBI taxonomy): domain Eukaryota; kingdom Metazoa; phylum Chordata; class Actinopteri; order Salmoniformes; family Salmonidae; genus Salvelinus; species Salvelinus alpinus. The sequence continues at coordinate 33,869,525 of NC_092098.1, forward strand.
CACTCTAGGCTGTGTTATACAAAGGTCATGCAACTAGACTGTCATTCTGTTAAGCCGAATGCACTCCACATCAGTAAATGCAGGATGAGGGCTGGTGGACCACTTGGATTTTTGATCAAACACTAAAATCAAAACTCTGAGGTTCTCAGTCAATATGTAAGAGATACACAGTGTAGGGCTATCTTGAAACCAGTGTTGTAATGACACATATTCGGAGTCACTATTGAGTTTTAATACACAAAAGTCCAAGCCGAAGTCCGAGGCATCAGTCCTTGAGTACACATGAAGTAGGTAGTGATAGTCGGGTTGGGTGTCATTAGGGATCCTTTCCCATAGTTAGTTACAGTATGTAGGCTATGTATGATACAAATAGCCTAATGTATTTTTCAATCACTTCTTTGATTTCATACTGCTCATGTCTAAATTGCAGAGTTTGAGTCCAGCAATCTAGCATCCCTGACCTTATCCGACCCATCGGTCTACAGATTCCAAACCAATTTGCTACATGTGTCTGGGATTAGCGGGCTCACTGAAATCCAGCCACATCCAGACAGCTGCCTCATCAAAACAGCACCCGCAGTGCCAGATAACAGGATGGCGACTGACTGAGTAAGTGAGAGAGACGGTGTTTGGCAACTGCAAGGGGCTATGATGACAAACATATTGAATTGCAGTAAAAGCAGGTAGTTTGATATTTTCCATTACAGGGGCCATTTGGTTGATCATTTCCAACAGACATAATGGCTAAATTGCAGACAGATTACAGAGGTTGTTTTTAGCCAACAGACACCGAGTACAGAATATCAGATGGCTTGAAACTACCATCCAGCAACCCTGTTTGAGATTGAGGAAGCTTCTAGTTATTACCAGTTCTTCCAAGAACAATGCACACTCCATCCATACCAAATGTAGGTTTTCCAATGGGCTATATAGCTTAAAAAGTGAGTGCCTTCCAATGGGCTATATAGCTTAAAAAGTGAGTGCCTGAATTTCTTCCAGGGGTAGAGGGGGAAATATCCTCGTACAATCCAATAAGACTGCCACTGGCTCGATGGCTTCTGGCCCTGGAGATGCATTTTAAAACAGCCTATGGGGATGTAGCGCCTCTGTAAATTGCACCAATGCCAACATCCACCCCGCAGCTTCCTCAAGCCTCTTAGTCACGGCACATCCGTTCCCTCGCACAGACACACGCGCACAACAAAACATGGCACCATTTGCATTTCAGTCAAATTAGGAGCAGCAGGAAGAATAATAAGCCCTGGTTGTCAGGCTTGGGACTCGGGGACGCTTCTCCACTGATGACTCGTCGCTCAAATTGCCTCTTCTCCCCACAGCTGAAGGATCAGGCACGGTGTAGCTTGCTTTGAATAACGGTGCTGTTGGAAACCCGCTCTGGAAATTACAATGGAACAGATCCTCTCAGATAAAGCCTTCTATTTGAGTGGAGGGAGGGACTGGGAGAGGAGTGGATAGAGACCATTACAGGCTCATTCTCAACTTGGGAAGCGCTTCAGGTGGGAGCAGAGCTGAGACACTTGTCTTTCACTTCAGGGGAGGGGGGGGCAGCCAGTCCCTCTTCATTATTATGAGCACCTTACTTCAACAGTGCTACCGTAAGGAAATTATGATTAACCTACTTCTGTAGGCAGTGTCGGGTGCAATCCTATCAAAAGCTACAGTTAGAAGCCAGGTCATGGAATCGCCACTCAAAAGAAAGAGACCACCCTCCTGTGACATACTGACAAGTATCTCTGCTGGAGTCTCTCTGCTGAAAGCTGAGAATACAAAACACACTGAATACTCGTTCTGAATACGTGTTTTGAATACACACCCAAAAGTGATAGACGGTAAGGTAGGCTAATAAATGGAGAGTACACTGGGTCAAGCTGGTATGATAGTTCTAAAAGGAGACATAGCAAGTGAGTGAGGAAAGAGAGATGATAGTCTTATGGAAATGGAGTGGATGAGACTATTTTCCAATGATGTTCACAAGAGACTTGACTTTCTAAACTCATGACAGAATTTAGGACTAATTTCTCAGCATCATCCTATCCACATTCAAATCTAAGTGTGTGAGTGAGGATGCCATTACCCAGAGGTGTTGCTGTCCCACAGTTGACCCTTTAGAAGGGAGTGGAATGGATTCCAAATCAGAGCAGATATTAACAAAGCAAAAGAAATATAAATAAATCTGACTAATTCTGTCATTAACTAACCCAAGTACACAAATGATTCGGGATACGGGCAGCCTACGAAAGAAGTCCCTGAATATTTTAGCAAAAATCTCAAAAACAAAGGAGACTTAAGCCGACTGACTGGGACATTTGATGATTCATTCCTTAAAAATATCCTCCCATGTTAGGAAACATTAACTTCTTGTTTTCAAACGGTCACCTAATTCAAATCCTCTAGGGTAGCCCTATTTTCATTGTTTTCACCGACAGCAACATCAGTACTACGCCTATGTGAGTCATAACTGGAACGACGAGGAGAGTTGCCAAAGCATGTAAGCTTATGACAGTCACTTCAGTAGACCTGCCAAAGACAAAATTAAAGTAGCAGGTGTATGCCTAAAATTCATTGGAGAGTGATTAATGTGGCTGCAATGTGCAGTGGCAGTACGTGACAAACCCCCCGTCCACTGTAACCTACTTCCTGAACTGCACCCAGGGTATGCGACACCCATCAAAACGAATCACTCGCTACCGGTTCCCAGGGTATGCAGTAAGTAAGACAGTCTGCATACTATAGCTTATATATATATAGTTAAAAGTTTAACTATTACTGTATGCTGGCATTCAGTCAGGTTTCTATGACAACACAAAAATAGTTATTTAACAAGGGGTCTGTGTCAGACAAGATGGAGCAAAAACAAATCTACTCTGAGGGAAAAGCATGTAGGCCTGTGGCATACATAATCTTAACAGCAAACTACAAAAGATAGGCAAAGTGGACTGAAGCAAAAAAACATAAGCGCAATAGCAGGTAGGCTAAAGGCTATAACTTTGGATGTGAGACGAGTAATGGCAAGTAGACATTTACTTGAGGAAAGGAACAATGACTATTTGCATGCTTTCATCTACCTCTGGTTTACAAGTTTGATGCCAAATACAGTTCGCTGAGGCAACAGGTGAAGCCTACATAGCGAAACAAAGATGCCTGCATGCAATAGACAACATAACTTAGCCTACTTTATTTTAACAGAAACATTCAATATTGCCGTTGTATATCTTTAATGACCAGATCTATGCTGATAACCTGATATAGGGCTGGCTGTAGTTTGTTTGATGAAAAAAAAGCTTTATATAAATCTGAGGTTTTCTTGCTCCATTTATCCTTAAGCTAAAACAGAAAGAGATTAGAGAAAGTGTGTGTGAATGTGTGGTAGGGTTGTAACTTGGTCTGACACCATGCCCAAACCGGATACATCGCGTCCGCGAGCGTTGCAAAAAAGAATTACACATACATGTTATGTTATTGCACCCACACTGCTTGCGAGCGCCAATGAGCATCTGCGTTGCCAGGCGCTAAAATAGAAGTTGATTCTATTGGTGACGCGGAATGCTCTGCAAGTCCCACCTCTCCCATCAGTTTTTAGAAGCATATACCCACGTGCCATCTTCACGTGTCATCATCAGGAACATATACCCAAGTGGGTGATGAACTGAGGTTGGTTGTGGTAATGCACCTTATTAGGAAAGTTAGTTGCCAATCGCCATATAAAGTCCAAAGAAGAAAAATAAGCCTTGAAGGAGGAGAGATAACTAGACACGAGTCGGTTGACCGTTTTGTGTGTGGATTAATTGTCGGAGTAGAGGACCTTGTGCATTTCAGGTAAAATAAACTCAATGTTTATATCCAAGGACAAATTAGCTAGCAACTGCAAGCTAGCTAGCTAAATTTCCATTAATGTTTAATGCTTTTTGACCTGTCCCCAACTTAATACAATTGGTTCAGAGTTTGTTTTGATATTTCAACCTGCGTGTTGTGATCGCGTTTGGTGTGGGGGGACAAAATCTATTTGCGCATGGTAGGGCATGGTGTGAGGGAACAATGCAGGGGAGGGCCTTTTAATATATGTTATGTCTCTCCCTCGTTGCTGGAGATTCTTAATGAGTAATTTACAACTGCTCTTCTCTCCCAGTTCCAATTTGTTTTTTGGGGTGGGGGGATTCAGAATTATGCGCCACTGTCACAATCATCGCAAACGAATGGACTCACCCTTCTATATCCCAGGAGAATGCTCACAACTACTTATGACTAGAGGTCGACCAATTAATCGGAATGGACGATTAATTAGGGCAGATTAAGTTTTCATAACAATCGGTAATCGGCATTGTTGGACACCGATTATATTGCACTCCACGAGGAGACTGCGTGGCAGGCTGACTACCTGTTACGCGAGTGCAGCAAGGAGCCAAGGTAAGTTGCTAGCTAGCTAGCTAGCATTAAACTTATCTTATAAAAACAATCAATCTTCACATAATCACTAGTTAACAACACATGGTTGACGATATTACCAGTTTATCTAGCTTGTCCTGCGTTGCACATAATCGATGCGGTGCCTGTTAATTTATCATCGAATCACAGCTTACTTCGCCAAACGGGTGATGATTTAACAAACGCATTCGCGAAAAAAGCACTGTTGTTGCACCAATGTGTACCTAACCATAAACATCAATGCCTTTCTTAGAATCAATACACAGAAGTATATATTTTTTAAACCTGCATATTTAGTTAATATTGCCTGCTAACATGAATTTCTTTTAACTAGGGAAATTGTGTCACTTCTTTCGTGTTCTGTGCAAGCCGAGTCAGGGTATATGCAGCAGTTTGGGCTGCCTGGCTCGTTGCGAACTGTCTGAAGACTATTTCTTCCTAACAAAGACCGTAATTAATTTGCCAGAATTTTACATAATTATGACATAACATTGAAGGTTGTGCAATGTGACAGCAATATTTAGACTTAGGGATGCCACCCGTTAGATAAAATACAGAACGGTTCCGTATTTCACTGAAAGAATAAACGTTTTGTTTCCGGATTTGACCATATTAATGACCTAAGGCTCATATTTCTGTGAGTTATTAAATTATAATTAAGTCTGATTTGATAGAGCAGTCTGACTGAGCGGTGGTAGGCAGCAGCAGGCTCGTAAGCATTCATTCAAACAACACTTTCCTGCATTTGCCAGCAGCACTTCGCTGTGCTTCAAGCATTGCGCTGATTATGACTTCAAGCCTATCAACTCCCGAGATTAGGCTGTCAATACTATAGTAGAGGTCGACCAATTAAATCGGAATGGACGATTAATTAGGGCCTATTTCAAGTTTTCATAACAATCGGAAATCTGTATTTTTGGGCGCCGATTTGCCAATTATATATATTTTTTTATACCTTTATTTAACTAGGCAAGTAAGTTAAGAACACATTCTTATTTTCAAGGACGGCCTAGGAACGGTGGGTTAACTGCCTCGTTCAGGGGCAGAACGACAGATTTTCACTTTGTCAGCTCGGGGGATTCAATCTTGCAACCTTACAGTTAACTAGTCCGACGCAATAACGACCTGCCTCTCTCTCGTTGCACTCCACAAGGAGACTGCCTGTTACGCGAATGCAGTAAGCCAAGGTAAGTTGCTAGCTAGCATTAAACTTATCTTATAAAAACAATCAATCATAATCACTAGTTAACTACACATGGTTGATGATATTACTAGATATTATCTAGCGTGTCCTGCGTTGCATATAATCTGACTGAGCATACAAGCATCTAAGTATCTGACTGAGCGGTGGTAGGCAGAAGCAAGCGCGTAAACATTCATTCAAACAGCACTTTTGTGCGTTTTGCCAGCAGCTCTTCGTTGTGCGTCAAGCATTGCGCTGTTTATGACTTCAAGCCTATCAACTCCCGAGATGAGGCTGGTGTAACCGAAGTGAAATGGCTAGCTAGTTAGCGCGCTAATAGCGTTTCAAACGTCACTCGCTCTGAGCCTTCTAGTAGTTGTTCCCCTTGCTCTGCATGGGTAACGCTGCTTCGATGGTGTCGTTGTGTTGCTGGTTCGAGCCCAGGGAGGAGCGAGGAGAGGGACGGAAGCTATACTGTTACAATGGCAATACTAAAGTGCCTATAAGAACATCTAATAGTCAAAGGTTAATGAAATACAAATGGTATAGAGGGAAATAGTCCTATAATTCCTATAATAACTACAACCTAAAACTTTTTACCTGGGAATATTAAAGACTCATGTTAAAAGGAACCACCAGCTTTCATATGTTCTCATGTTCTGAGCAAAGAACTGAAACGTTAGCTTTCTTACATGGCAAATATTGCACTTTTACTTTCTTCTCCAACACTTTGTTTTTGCATTATTTAAACCAAACATGTTTCATTATTTACTTGAGACTAAATTGATTTTATTGATGTATTATATTAAGTTCAAATAAAAGGGTTCATTCAGTATTGTTGAAATTGTCATTATTACAAATATATATATCTTTTTTTAAATTATTATTGTTATGGTATTAAAAAAAAATATATATATTTTAAATAAATAAAAAATAAAAAAGTATTTTTATTTTTATTATTATTATTCTTTTTTAAATCGGCCGATTAAATCGGTATCGGCTTTTTTGGTCATCCAATAATCGGTATCGGTGTTGAAAAATCACAATCGGTCGACCTCTACTTATGACCACACACACACACACACTTCAGTTTCACTCAGAGCACCTATTTACAGAACCTTCAGAAAGTATTCACACCCCTTGACTTGTCCCACATTTTGTTGTTTTACAGCATGACACACAATACCCCATAATGTCAGTGGAATTATGTTCTTAGAACTTTTTACAAGTTAAAAATGAAAAGCTGAGATGTCTTCAGCCAGTAAGTATTCAACACATTTGTTATGGCAAGCCTAAATAAGTTCACAAAATAAGTTGCATTGACTCACTCTGTGCAATAACAGTGTTTAACATGATCTTTTTAATGACTACCTCATCTCTGTACCCCACACATAAAAGGTAATTGTAAAGTCCCTCAGTCGAGCAGGGAATTTCAAACACAGATTCAACAACAAAGACCATAGAGGTTTTCCAATGCTTCACATAGAAGAGCACCTATTGATAGATGGGTAAAATAAAAATAAAAAAGCAGGGACTCCTGAGTGACGCAGCGTTCTAATACACTGCATCGCAGCGCTAGAGTCGTTACTAAAGACCCAGGTTCATTCCCGGGCTGTGCCACAACCGGCCGTGGCCGGGAGTCCCATAGGACGGTGCATAATTAGCCCAGCGTCGTTCGGGTTAGGGGAAGGTTTGGCCGGTGGGGCTTTACTTCCCTCAAATAAAATACAAAAAGCTGACATTGAATATCTCTGAGCATGGTGAAGTTATTAATTACACTTTGGATGGTGTATCAATATTCCCAGTCACTACAAAGATAGTCGTCCTTCCTAACTCAGTTGCCGGAAAGGAGGGAAACCACTCAGGGATTCCACCATGAGGCTAATGGTGGCTTTAAAACAGTGCCATAGTTAAATAGGGGATTCATCAACAACATTGTAATTACTCCACAATACTAAGCTAAATGACAGAGTATTCCAAAAGATACATCCTGTTTGCATAACGCAATTAAAGTAAAACTGCAAAAAATATGGAAAATAAATTAACTTTATGTCCTGAATACAAAGCATTATGTTTGGGACAAATCCAACAACACGTCACTGAATACCACTCTACATATTTTCAAGCACGGTGGTGTCTGCATCATGTTATGAGTATGCTTGTCATCGGCAAAGACTTATGTTCCCTCTAAGCTGCGCGTGTGAAGAAGAAAAATCAGCCTGTGCAGTGAAGCACGAGATTGAAATTCACTTAACTTCCTAGAGTTTTCCACCTTAGTTAACACTACCAACATTTCCCTTTAGTGAGGGAATTGTGATGGAATAAACGCAATATTAGCAACTGTCAATGCAACATACCAAAACAAACTAGTATTCAAAACTATGCAAGAGATTTTGAACTGGACTGTGTTTACAGCATGAGCGGTCGTGAGTAGATGTGCTTGTTTTGAGATCAAAGCGTGAGCTGCATGTACAGTAGCCACGTGTGCACATTTGTTCATATCCTTTACTAGTTAGTGAGTTTTTAGCACAGTTAAAGACCATTTGTAATCAGCAATGAGGGAGTGATTGCTTCCTACAAGAGCACAAAACATGTACATTAATAGACATCTTTGAAAAGCAAGTCAGGTAAGGAGCTTTTTTTTCCCTCTTAAAGGGGCAGTCATGTATTTTGAGACATTTTATTCAATTCTAAGTAGCCAACAGGCAGAAGATAGCATTATTACAGAGAATCAGACAAATTATGCTATGGGAATAATAATGCATTACATTTTGTAAAGTGGTTTATTGCATCAAGAGGAATACATATGCAATAATGCTGTTCATTGACTATAGCGCAGACTTCAACACCATAGTACCCTCCAAGCGCATCATTAAGCTCGGGGCCCTGGCTCTGAACCCCTTCCGAAGCAACTGGGTCCTGGAACTGCTGACGGGTCGCCCCCAGGTGGTGAAGGTAGGAAACAACACCTCCAATACACAAGTCCTCAACACAGGGGCCCCACAAGGGTACATGCTCAGTCCCCTCCTGCACTCCATGTTCACCCACGACTGCGTGGTCACGCACACCTCTAACTCAATCAAGTTTGCAGACACAGCAGGACTAGGCTTGATTACCAACAATGACGTGGCAGCACACAAGGAAAGTGAGGGACCTAGTGCCAGGAAAATAACATCTCCCTCAACAAAACGAAGGAGCTAATCGTGGACTTCAGGAGACAGCAGAGGAGCACGCCCCCATCCACAACGATGGGACCGCAGTGGAGAAGGTGATAAGCTTTAAGTTTCTCGGAGTACACGTCACTGACAATCTGAAATTGTCCACCCACACAGACAGTGCGATGAATTAGGCGCAACATCACCTCTTCAACCTCAGGAGGCTGAAGAAATGTGGCTTGGCCCCTAAGACCCTCACAAACTTCTACAGATGCATAATTAAGAGCATCCTGTTCGGCTGTATCACCGCCTGGTAAGGCAACTGCACCAACCGCAGGGCTCTCCAGAGGATGGTGCGGTCTGCCCAACGCATCACCGGGGGCACACTGCAAGCCCTCCAGGACACCTACACAGCACCTGACGTCAAATGAAGGCCAAAAACAGGTCTCTTCAACCCGCTAACATCCAGAAGGCCATCACTAGCCACCTACCACCCAGTTACTCAACCTCTGCACCGTAGAGGCTGCTACCCTATGCACATCGACATGGAATCACTGGTCACTTTAATAATGTTTACATACTGTTTTACTCACTTCATGTATATACAGTACCAGTCAAAAGTTGACACACCTACTCATTTCACTTTATTATTTATTTTTTACTATTTTCTACATTGTAGAATAATAGTGAAGACATCAAAACTATGAAATAACAAAAAAGTGTTAAACAAATCAAAATAAATGTGAGATTCTTCCAAGTAGCCACCCTTTGCCTTGATGACAGCTTTGCACACTCTTGGCATTCTCTCAATGAGCTTCATGAGGTAGTCACCTGAAATGCATTTCAACTAAACAGGTGTGCCTTGTTAAAGTTAAATTGTGGAATTTCTTTCCTTCTTAATGCACTTGAGGCAATAAATTGTGTTGCGAGAAGGAAGAGGTAGAGTTTGTACACAGAAGATAGCCCTATTTGGTAAAAGACAAAGTCTATATTATAGCAAGAACAGCTCAAATAAGCAAAGAGAAACAACAGTCCATCATTACGAAGACATGAAGGTCAGTCAATCTGGAAAAATTCAATAAGTTTGAAAGTTTCTTTAAGTGCAGTCGCAAAAACCATCAAGTGCTCTCATGAGGACCGCCACAGAAAAGCTGCAGAGGTTAAGTTCAGAAAACGGCAATTAACTGCACTTCAGATTGCACCTCAGAGTTCAAGTAACAGACGCATCAACATAAACTGTTCAGAGGAGACTGCATGAATCAGGACATCATGATCGAATTGCTGCAAAGAAACAACTTCTAAAGGACACCAACAAGAAGAAAATACTTGCTTGGGCCAAGAAACACGAGAAATGGACATTAGAAATGTGGAAATCTGTCCTTTCGTCTGATGAGTCCACATTTGAGATTTTTGGTTTTAAACGCTGTGTCTGTGTGACGCAGAGTAGATGAACAGATGATCTCCGCATGTGTGGTTCCCACCGTGAAGCATGCAGGTGGTGGTGTGATTGTGCTTTGCTGGTGACACTGATTTATTTAGAATTTAAGGCACACTTAACCAGCATGGCTACCACAGCATTCTGCAGCGATATGCCCTCATCTGGTTTGCACTTACTGGGATTATCATTTGTTTTTCAACAGGACTATGACCCAAAACACACCTCCAGGCTGTGTAAGGGCTATTTGACCAAGAAGGAGCGTTATGGAGTGCTGCATCAGGTGACCTGGCCTCCATATTCACCTGACCTCAACCCAATTGAGATGGTTTGGGATGAGTTGGACCGCAGAGTGAAGGAAAAGCAGCCAACAAGTGCTAAGCATGTGGGAAATCCAACAAAGACTGTTGGAAAATCATTCCAGGTGACTACCTCATGAAGCTGATTGAGAGAATGCAAAGCTGCCATCAAGGCAAAGGATGGCTATTAAAGAAACTTGAAGAAAAAATATATATTTTGTATTGTTACTACATGATTCCATATGTGTTATTTCATAGTTTTGATGTATTCACTATTATTCTAAAATGTACAAAATAGTACAAATAAAGAAAAACCCTGGAATGAGTATGTGTGTCCAAACTTTTGACTGGTACAGTAAGTATTCTGACCCTTTGCTATCAGACTCGAAATTGAGCTCAGATGCAGCCTGTTCCTATTGATCATCCTTGAGATGTTTCTACAACTTGGAGTCCACCTGTGGTAAATTCAAATCGATTGGACATGATTTGGAAAGGCACACCTGTCTATATAAAAAGGTCCCACAGTTGACAGTGCATGTCAGAGAAAAAAAACAAGCCAGGAGGTCGAAGCAATTGTCCATAGAGCTCCGAGACAGGATTGTGTCGAGGCACAGATCTGGGGAAGGGTACCAAAAAATGTCGCAGCATTGAAGATCCCCAAGAACACAGTGGCCTCCATCATTCTTAAAATGGAAAAAGTTTGTAATCACTAACTCTTCCTAGAGCTGGCTGCCTAGCCAAACTGGGCAATCGGGGAAGAAGGAACTTTGTCAGGGAGGTGACCAAAAACTCGATGGTCACTGACAGAGCTCCAGAGTTCCTCTGATGAGATGGGATAACCTTCCAGAAGGACATCTCTGCAGCACTCCACCAATCAGGCCTTCATAGTTGAGTGGCCAGACGGAAGCCACTCCTCAGTAAAAGGCACATGACAGGCCTCTTGGAGTTGGCCAAAAAGTACTCAGACCACGAGAAACAAGATTCTCTGGTCTGATGAAACCAAGATTGAACTATTTGGCCTGAAAGCCAAGCATCACGTCTGGAAGAAACCTGGCACTATCCCTACGGTGAAGCATGGTGGTGGCAGCATCATGCTGTGTTTTCTTTTTCAGCGGGAGGGACTGGCAGACTAGTCAGGATCGAGGAAAGATGAACGGCGCAAAGTACAGAGAGATCTTTAATGAAAACCTGCTCCAGAGTGCTCAGGACCACAGACTGGGTCAAAGGTTCAGCTTCCAACAGGACAATGACCCTAAGCACACAGCCAAGAAAACGCAGGAGTGGCTTCGGGACAAGTCTCTGAATGTCCTTGAGTGGTCCAGCCAGAGCCCGGACTTGAACCTGATCTAACATCTGAAAATAACTGTACAGCAACGCTCCTCATCCAATCTGACAGAGCTTGAGAGGATCTGCAGAGAATAAATGGGAGAAACTCCCAAATACAAGGGTGCCAAGCTTGCAGCGTCATACCCAGGAAGACTCAAGGCTGTAATCACTCCCAAAGGTGCTTCAACAAATACTGAGTAAAGGGTCTGAATACTTTTTTAATTTCTAAAAAACTGTTTTTACTTTGTCATTATGGGATATTTTGTGTATATTAAATGGGGGAAAAATGATCATCCATTTTAGAATACGGCTGAAAGTAACAAAATTCGGAAAATGTCAAGGGGCCTGAATACTTTCCCAATGCACTGTATCTTTTGATTAATTAATTTTAAGGTTTATATTGATAACAACTAAAGTTTCCAAATACCTATAAATATACCATATAGGTCATGCTTTAAAATATCACTTTTACGCTCACCATAGCCACATGTGTGCACTCTCCCTCCGGAATGGGGTAAAAAAATATTCATTTTTTATAACAGCTAAGTTTATATTTATATATTCTTCTTACTTTAAAATCATGTAACATAAAATAATGGCAAATCTTGTCTGCTAAATGAACAAGTCTACAGCCTATGGCATGGTGCATAGCCTGATAACGCACAGTTGGCCAACTCATATTCTGTTCTTCTGAAATACATTTTCATCATAATGTTTCTTTAGACCTGCCTAAAATAAATTAATTTATTGTGATGGTGTATATTCAATTGATTTTTGAACATACACCATCACTTTTTTTTAAATGTAAATGTTCCAAAGGCACGCATTAGAGGCTTGTATGCTGCTTGTATGCTGCTTGTATGACTGGAGCCTGGAGTAGAGGTCAACCGATTATGATTTTTCAACGCCGATACCAATTATTGGAGGACCAAAAAAGCCGATACTGATTAATAGGACAATTTTTTTATTTTTAATAATGACAATTACAACAATACTGAATGAACACTTATTTTAACTTAATATAATACATCAATAAATATCAATTTAGCCTCAAATAAATAATGAAACATGTTCAATTTGGTTTAAATAATGCAAAAACAAAGTGTTGGAGAAGAAAGTAAAAGTGCAATATGTGCCATGTAAAAAAGCTAACATTTAAGTTCCTTGCTCAGAACATGAGAACATATGAAAGCTGGTAGTTCCTTTTAACATGAGTCTTTAATATTCCCAGGTAAGAAGTTTTAGGTTGTAGTTATTATAGGAATTATAGGACTATTTCCCTCTATACCATTTGTATTTCATTAACCTTTGACTATTAGATGTTCTTATAGGCACTTTAGTATTGCCATTGTAACAGTATAGCTTCCGTCCCTCTCCTCGCTCCTCCCTGGGCTCGAACCAGCAACACAACGACAACAGCCACCATCGAAGCAGCGTTACCCATGCAGAGCAAGGGGAACAACTACTAGAAGGCTCAGAGCGAGTGACGTTTGAAACGCTATTAGCTAGCCATTTCACTTCGGTTACACCAGCCTCATCTCGGGAGTTGATAGGCTTGAAGTCATAAACAGCGCAATGCTTGAAGCACAGTGAAGAGCTGCTGGCAAAACGCACGAAAGTGCTGTTTGAATGAATGATTACGAGCCTGCTGCTGCCTACCATCGCTCAGTCAGACTGCTCTATCAAATCATAGACTTAATTATAACATAATAACACACAGAAATACGAGACTTAGGTCATTAATATGGTTGAATCCGGAAACTATCATTTCGAAAACAAAACGTTTATTATTATCGCATATACCCTGACTCTGCGCGCAATGAACGCAAGAGAAGTGACAAAATTTCACCTGGTTAATATTGCCTGCTAACCTGGATTTCTTTTAGCTAAATATGCAGTTTTAAAAATATATACTTCTGTGTATTGATTTTAAGAAAGGCATTGATGTTTATGGTTAGGTACACGGAGCAACGACAGTCCTTTTTCCGCGAAAGCGCACCGCATCGATTATATGCAATGCAGGACACGCTAGATAAACTAGTAATATCATCAACCACGTGTAGTTAACTAGTGATTATGATTGATTGATTGTTTTTTATAAGATAAGTTTAATGCTAGCTAGCAACTTACCTTGGCTTCTTACTGCATTCGCATAACAGGCATGCTCCTCTTGGAGTGCAATGAGAGGCAGGTGGTTAGAGCGTTGGACTAGTTAACTGTAAGGTTGCAAGATTGAATCCCCGAGCTGACAAGGTAAAAATCTGTCGTTCTGCCCCTGAACAAGGCAGTTAACCCACCGTTCCTAGGCCGTCATTGAAAATAAGAACGTGTTCTTAACTGACCTGCCTAGTTAAATAAAGGTGTAAAAAAAAAGCGGTGTCCAAAAATACCGATTTCCGATTGTTATGGAAACTTGAAATCGGCCCTAATTAAATCGGCCATTCCGATTAAATCGTTCGACCTCTAGCCTGGAGATGCTCAACATGTTTATAACAACTAATGGTCAATTACCGTGAGACCGCCAGTCTTTTGCATGACAATAATCAGCTGAAAAAATGTAATTACTACCACAGCAATAATCTCACCCAATTTCACTGATCTCCTCACTTAGTAACTAAACAACTCTCCCAAACGTAGAGCCGGTACACTTTTTCCACTCGTGTTCAGTACTTTCAGACTTTGTGTATTTATTCTATGACTGAGTAAAACCTGCAAACCTAAAAATGGCTTCCCAAACATCTGTAAAACACTTAGCTAGGGGGGCACAAATGAATGTTGATGGGATTCCCCACTGAAAACATTAGCATGATAACCTGAGGAAAAACAGATAGTGAAGACATGGAACATAGACTACCAATCCAATCCTTCTTGATCTTTATATAGTCTATATATTTTTATTTTTTTTAAGAGCAAAAACATAACTATGAGTGGAGCGTGAATGTTTTTCAAGCCTTGCTAAAAAGCAATCTGAAATTCCTGCCAACAGCATGACTGGATGCCTCCCCTGCACAGGGAGCACAATGTCTGGGATTGTGAGTGTTGGTGGAAGATCCTGCTCAGGTATCAGCTCTGTGGCTCTCTAAGCACTGCCACACAGTTTCACACCATGTTGCCAATCCAGGCCCTGAATGAGAATTCCCTTTGTCAACGCTGCTGCCTCATTATCCCCGCCTCTCCATTGTAGGAATACCCTGGCAGCTTTCCAACCTCCCCTCTCAATGCAGGAATTGTTTACGGGGGAATGGAATCCCGTTAGGGAAATCCATGGCATCCTCAAAAGCCGGTGTATGTACGGCCAGGGAGGCTGCAGGGAGAGCGAGTTAGCAGTTCCGTTAATGTGTGGGGTCGGGGCCAGGGACACTGGGCTATGCCAGTTATGTAATTAATGAACATGCAGAGGGGATCCACAATGGGCGCTGCGGCCCACACAATGCTCCTCCAGCATCCGGGGCATCCAGCATTCAGAGGCCGAAGACAAACAAGGAGCCCTTTGAGATTGTATGCGCACTCACAGACATAACAAGTGTACAAAGGAGTGTGGTTGGTTGCATAATATGACTGCAGGGCTGTTTAGAGCCACTCAATTTTGAATATCTAGAACATCTGATTAAACTCAAGCTTATGTTCACTAGTTTATGCTTGTTCGTTAACACCTTCATTCGTTAATTTGCCTTGGTGGATGCCGAGCTACCTAGCCAGGTTAATGCATGTGATGGAAACATTGAGATTATTATTTTTTTTAAATACAAGTTAGCTACTATTGGGATAAAAAGGCCCCTTATTTACAGAATTGTCTGCTGGCAAAAAGCAGATCAATTGAAAAGGGTTGTGTTTAAGTCAGACAGGGTGTTCGCACCTTGTTAGCTAATAGCACCTCTTTTCGGGGCCAGGAAAACATATCAAATGGAAGCCTTTGGACAGAGAGCAGCACCAGAATAGAACGGAAGTCTGGTTTTAAAGCACATGAGCTAAAGAATCAGCGTCCTTGTGCCCCACAATTCCGAGTGGAGAGCTGACGTAGTCTTTGAAAAAGTGCCATGTAAGGTCTGTTTAGAATGCTGTGCTTGCCAAAGAACTTCCAAAAGCATAGCACTTCGGTCATTATGACACCAGACAAAACCTAGCGTAATTGCGGACGCCACAAAACGCTGAAACAAAGCAGAGGAAGTCCCTCAAGTGATTTGGCTGCCACACAGTTAGGTGAGCTCCTATTGTTGAGGCTATTGTATATCGCCTTGTTGTTCTTTCGCGATCTCTCACTCTCATTCCCATAAGACTCCTCTCACTCTCTCTGCTCATCTGCCAAGTATCTCAGGTCAGGCTGCAATGCGACAGGCCAACTCAAGAATCCGTCGATAAATCCTTGTGTCTCGGTGGCTACGCACAATATACCCCCCCCATCCCTCCTATGGCCTACAGGAACCCTGGAGTGCCAGCTAACAAGGCTCTGGTGGCTCCTCTGCACACTTCACTCTCAGCTAACTGATGAGTAACAGCTATCTGTCTATCTAACCACGACAC
Source organism: Salvelinus alpinus (assembly GCF_045679555.1). NCBI lineage: Eukaryota > Metazoa > Chordata > Actinopteri > Salmoniformes > Salmonidae > Salvelinus > Salvelinus alpinus. Next base: position 33,885,887 of record NC_092098.1, read on the forward strand.
AGACACCACTATGAATGTTCTATAAAGATTATGCGAGCATCCTGATATTGCCCTAAACCTGAAATTACATTTGTTTCCACGTTCATTTGGGACTGTTACTTAGAGATCAGTTAACGGGAAGGCTAGATGAGCTGAATGGCCTGTTCTCATAACACAAATGCTTTTAGCTTATGTTTTTATGACAGCAGTCCTTTTAAATGAGGAACACTCATCTGCTACACAAACATGGCATCTATAATAAATGTAATGGCAAGTTGAGAGGATTAGTACCGCTTTTTTCAGTCTACAGGACTGCAGCAGTCAAAACACGATGCTACTAAAAGTAGAGCAATGAGGCTGTTGTGTAAAATCACCCACTTGTCTGTCTTCTCACAAATGTGACAAGCTTAGACAAGACTGTGGAATTTCAAGAGTGCAATGCTCCAAATTGCAACATCCATTTCACAGAGATAAAGAATTATAATTTCGACAAAGCTTAGTTTGAGTAATGCTTGTTTGAGAGAAACCTGAACTCGCGCTGAAGGGGTGGGAAGGGGTTGAAAGTAAGATTTGTCACAACCTAGCCTAATCCTTAACCTAAGTCATACCCTGCACATTTATTATCTTCTACATAATCTTGAATCATTTATGTTTACATTTGTATTTCCATGGACTAGGCCTAGATAAGATAAATTAGATAATCACACCATGATTCTTGAACCAAATATATTGATATCCGCTAGTGGGATGGATGCAAGACCGATATTAAAACAAAGCTTGAAATTTAGTAGCCGATGTAAAAAAAGAGAAAAAAAAGGAAAGAAAGACAAGTGTAGCATATAGGCCTAGTGTTCGCTGTTTCTACATAACGCTACAATTAGGGGGCTTTTCCCAGGTAAATAAGAAAATGCAAACAAATGCCAAAATGCTTCAAGCTTACGGAAAAAGTCAGACATCTGCTACAATGGCAATGTCTAACCACAAAATACTGATACCTGGAAACAAGTAACCATGCACGGTCCGTAACACACATATTAAAAATAAATACCTTCTTTAAACCCTTGTTTACTTAGAGAACCTACAGAATACACTGGCTTTACAATACTAGCTAAACTCTAGTGACGGGAAGAAAAAAAATTGATAGTTACAGTTGAAGTCGGAAGTTTACATACACCTTAGCCAAATACATTTGAACTCAGTTTCACAATTCCTGACATTTAATCCTAAAAATAAAATAAATAAAAAATAAATAAAAAATCGCTGTTTTAGGTCAGTTAGGATCACCCCTTTATTTTAAGAATGTAAAATGTCAGAAAAACATTAGAGAATGATTTATTTCAGCTTTTATTTATTTCATCACATTCCGAGTAGGTCAGAAGTTTACATACACTCAATTAGTATTTGGTAGCATTGCCTTTAAATTGTTTAACTTGGGTCAAATGTTTCGGGTAGCCTTCTACAAGCTTCCCACAATAAGTTGGGTGAATTTTGGCCCATTCCTCCTGACAGAGCTGGTGTAACTGAGTCAGGTTTGTAGGCCTCCTTGCTCGCACACATGCTTTTTCAGTTCTGCCCACAAATTTTCTATGGGATTGAGGTCAGGGATTTGTGATGGCCACTCCAATACCTTGCCTGTGTTGTCCTTAATCCATTTCGCCACAACTTTGGAAGTATGCTTGGGGTCATTGTCCATTTGGAAGACCCATTTCCGACCAAGCTTTAACTTCTTGACTGAGGTCTTGAGATGTTGCTTCAATATATACACATAATTTCCTACCTCATATGCCATCTACTTTGTGAAGTGCACCAGTCCCTCCTGCAGCAAAGCACCCCCACAACATGATGCTGCCACCACCGTGCTTCACAGTTGGGATGGTGTTCTTCGGCTTGCAAGCCTCCCCCTTTTTCCTCTAAACATAACCATGGTCATTATGGCCAAACAGTTAAATTTTTGTTTCATCAGACCAGAGGACATTCTCCAAAAAGTACGATCTTTGTCCCCATGTGCAGTTGCAAACCATAGTCTGGCTTTAATATGGCAGTTTTGGAGCAGTGACTTCTTCCTTGCTGAGCGGCCTTTCAGGTTGTGTCGATATAGAACTCGTTTTACTGTGTATATAGATACTTTTGTACCCGTTTCCTCCAGCATCTTCACAAGGTTGCTGTTGTTCTGGGATTGATTTGCACTTTTCACACCAAAGTACATTCATCTCTAGAAGACAGAATGCGTCTCCTTCCTGAGCGGTATGACGGCTGCGTGGTCCCATGGTGTTTATACTTGCGTACTATTGTTTGTACAGATGAACGTGGTACCTTCAGGCATTTGGAAATTGCTCCCAAGGATGAACCAGACTTGTGGAGGTCTAGAATTGTTTTTCTGAGGTCTTGGCTGATTTCTTTAGATTTTCCCATGATGTCAAGGCACTGAGTTTGAAGGTAGGCCTTGAAATACATCCACAGGTACACCTCCAATTGACTCAAATTATGTCAATTAGCCTAAATAATTTTCTGGAATTTTCCAAGCTGTTTAAAAAGGCACAGTCAACTTAGTGTATGTAAAGTTCTGACCCACTGGAATTGTGATACAGTGAATTATAAGTGGAATTATCTGTCTGTAAACAATTGTTGGAAAAATGACTTCTGTCATGCACAAAGTAGATGTTAACAAACTATAGTTTTGGCAAGTCGGTTAGGACAAGACATTTTTGGAGTGGTTGAAAAACGAGTTTTAATGACTAACCTAAGTGTACGTAAACTTCCGACTTCAACTGTACATATCGGGATATTATTTTTGACGATATATTGTATCGTTTTGACAATATCTCATCTCAATATTATTTTTGCGCTAGTTGGTTGTACCTGCACCAAACCTCCAGTTTTTTGCATCATAGCTTGTTCTCCATCTTTTTAAAATAGGAGAGACAATTTATTTTCATCACTTCCATGACTGATCAAAACTCGTTTTCTCATGGCTCTTTCATCCCTTGTCCATCTGTAGAAAACATAGTGAGCAATAAGTTTGGAACAACAAATCACAATAACATTTGCAGTATCGAATGGCAATACAGGGCTTGACATTAACTGTTTAAGTCAATTGCCCTCCAGACAAGCATTGAATCCAAGATGGCGTAGCAGTGTAGGCGTGTTTTGTTTCGTCCTCTCATGTACTTTTGGATTTTTCGTATATATTAAAAAAAAAAAAAATCTCTCTTTTCGATTTTTAATTTGATTATACCTTCCGGTAACCTACCTCACCCAATGTGATACGGAATCGCTATTATTTTTTAACTTTGGAACACATTCTGGTACGAATACCCCATTCAAGAACCTCCAGTAGCTAACCAGCTAATCAGCTACAAGCTATTTAGTCATTTTTAGCCACTGCTAGCAGCTTTTAGCTTCTGCACAGACACCAGCCCTGTTATTAGCCTGGATATTACTCACCAATTTACCAGCATCGGACTGTCTCTCCACAACAACGCAGGATTCCTGCCGTAATCCCTGAGCCACTACTTCTGATCCTCACAGCTAGCTTGCAGCTAGCGCCACTGCCACGAAGCTAGCACCAGTTAGCAAACAAAATTCTACAATACCTCTTTCGCCATCTGGCTTGGATTCTCTGTCGACACGGTGCCCCGCCGCACCACCACGTCTGGTCTGCCGACGAATACCCCATCCGCTGTGCCCTCAACCGGCCTCCGTCTGAGCAGACCTCCTCCGTCTGAGCAGACCACCCCCGGGCTACTAACTTTAAACGCCGCGTGCTAGCGTAGTGGCGGCTTCCCTGCTCCATCTACGGCTGCCCCCTGGACACTATGATCACTTGGCTACATAGCTGATGCCTGCTGGACTGTCCATTAATTCACGGTACTCCATTCTGTTTATTTGTGTTTTATCTGTCGGCTCTGTGTTTTAACTCAGGCTCTGTGTGTAGTTAATCCGACCCTCTCTGCCTAGTCATCGCCATTTTACCTGCTGTTGCTGTGTTAGCTGACTAGCTGCTGTTATCTCACCTGTTGTTTTAGCTAGCTCTCCCAATCAAGACCTGCAATTACTTTATGCCTTACTGTATGTCTCTCTCAAATATCAATATGCCTTGCATACTGTTGTTCAGGCTAGTTATCATTGTTTTGGTTTGCAATGGAGCCCGTAGTTCCACTCCCCGTACCTCTGATACCTCCTTTGTCCCACCTCCCACACATGCGGTGACCTCACCCATTGTGACCAGCATGTCCAGAGATACAACCTCTCTTATCATCACCCAGTGCCTGGGCTTGCCTCCACTGTACCCGTGCCCCACCATACCCCTGTCTGCACATTATGCCCAGAATCTATTCTACCACGCCCATAAATCTGCTCCTTTTATTCTGTCCCCAACGCTCTAGGCGACCAGTTTTGATAGCCTTTAGCCGCACCCTCATCCTACTACTCCTCTGTTCCTCGGGTGATGTGGAGGTAAACCCAGGCCCTGCATGTCCCCAGGCACCCTCATTTGTTGACTTCTGTGATCGAAAAAGCCTTGGTCTCATGCATGTCAACATCAGAAGCCTCCTCCCTAAGTTTGTCTTACTCACCGCTTTAGCACACTCTGCCAACCCTGATGTCCTTGCCGTGTCTGAATCCTGGCTTAGGAAGGCCACCAAAAATTCTGAGATTTCCATACCCAACTATAACACTTTCCGTCAAGATAGAACTGCCAAAGGGGGAGGAGTTGCAATCTACTGCAGAGATAGCCTGCAAAGTTCTGTCATACTTTCCAGGTCTATGCCCAAACAGTTCGAACTTCTAATTAAAAAAATGAATCTCTCCAGAAATAAGTCTCTCACTGTTGCCGCCTGCTACCGACCCCCCTCAGCTCCCAGCTGTGCCCTGGACACCATCTGTGAATTGATCGCCCCCCATCTAGCTTCAGAGTTTGTTCTGTTAGGTGACCTAAACTGGGATATGCTTAACACCCCGGCAGTCCTACAATCTAAGCTAGATGCCCTCAATCTCACACAAATCATCAAGGAACCCACCAGGTACAACCCTAAATCCGTAAACATGGGCACCCTAATAGACATTATCCTGACCAACTTGCCCTCCAAATACACCTCTGCTGTCTTCAATCAAGATCTCAGCGATCACTGCCTCATTGCCTGTATCCGCTACGTGTCCGCGGTCAAACGACCACCCCTCATCACTGTCAAACGGTCCCTAAAACACTTCTGCGAGCAGGCCTTTCTAATCGACCTGGCCCGGGTACCCTGGAAGGATATTGACCACATCCCGTCAGTTGAGGATGCCTGGTCATTCTTTAAAAGTTACTTCCTCACCATCTTAGACAAGCATGCTCCGTTCAAAAAATGCAGAACTAAGAACAGATATAGCCCTTGGTTCACTCCAGACCTGACTGCCCTTGACCAGCACAAAAACACCCTGTGGCAAACTGCAATAGCATCGAAGAGTCCCCGCGATATGCAACTGTTCAGGGAAGTCAGGAACCAATACACGCAGTCAGTCAGGAAAGCAAAGGCCAGCTTTTTCAAGCAGAAATTTGCATCCTGTAGCTCTAACTCCAAAAAGTTCTGGGATACTGTAAAGTCCATGGAGAACAAGAGCACCTCCTCCCAGCTGCCCACTGCACTGAGGCTAGGTAACACGGTCACCACCGATAAATCCGTGATAATCGAAAACTTCAACAAGCATTTCTCAACGGCTGGCCATGCCTTCCTCCTGGCAACTCCAACCTTGGCCAACAGCTCCGCCCCCGCCCCCCCGCTGCTACTCGCCCAAGCCTCCCCAGCTTCTCCTTTACCCAAATCCAGATAGCAGATGTTCTGAAAGAGCTGCAAAACCTGGACCCATACAAATCAGCTGGGCTTGACAATCTGGACCCCCTATTTCTGAAACTGTCCGCCGCCATTGTCGCACCCCCTATTACCAGCCTGTTCAACCTCTCCTTCGTATCATCTGAGATCCCCAAGGATTGGAAAGCTGCCGCGGTCATCCCCCTCTTCAAAGGGGGAGACACCCTGGACCCAAACTGTTACAGATCTATATCCATCCTGCCCTGCCTATCTAAGGTCTTCGAAAGCCAAGTCAACAAACAGATCACCGACCATCTCGAATCTCACCGTACCTTCTCCGCTGTGCAATCCGGTTTCCGAGCCGGTCACGGGTGCACCTCAGCCACGCTCAAGGTACTAAACGATATCATAACCGCCATCGATAAAAGACAGTACTGTGCAGCCGTCTTCATCGACCTGGCCAAGGCTTTCGACTCTGTCAATCACCATATTCTTATCGGCAGACTCAGTAGCCTCGGTTTTTCTAATGACTGCCTTGCCTGGTTCACCAACTACTTTGCAGACAGAGCTCAGTGTGTCAAATCGGAGGGCATGTTGTCCGGTCCTCTGGCAGTCTCTATGGGGGTACCACAGGGTTCAATTCTCGGGCCGACTCTTTTCTCTGTATATATCAATGATGTTGCTCTTGCTGCGGGCGATTCCCTGACCCAACTCTACGCAGACGACACCATTCTGTATACTTCTGGCCCTTCCTTGGACACTGTGCTATCTAACCTCCAAACGAGCTTCAATGCCATACAACACTCCTTCCGTGGCCTCCAACTGCTCTTAAACGCTAGTAAAACCAAATGCATGCTTTCAACCGTTCGCTGCCTGCACCCGCACGCCCGACTAGCATCACCACCCTGGACGGTTCCGACCTAGAATATGTGGACATCTATAAGTACCTAGGTGTCTGGCTAGACTGCAAACTCTCCTTCCAGACTCATATCAAACATCTCCAATCCAAAATCAAATCTAGAGTCGGCTTTCTATTTCGCAACAAAGCCTCCTTCACTCACGCCGCCAAACTTACCCTAGTAAAACTGACTATCCTACCGATCCTCGACTTTGGCGATGTCATCTACAAAATAGCTTCCAATACTCTACTCAGCAAACTGGATGCAGTTTATCACAGTGCCATCCGTTTTGTTAATAAAGCACCTTATACGACCCACCACTGCGACCTGTATGCCCTAGTCGGCTGGCCCTCGCTACATGTTCGTCGTCAGACCCACTGGCTCCAGGTCATCTACAAGGCTATGCTAGGTAAAGTGCCGCCTTATCTCAGTTCACTGGTCACGATGGCTACACCCACCCGTAGCACGCGCTCCAGCAGGTGTATCTCACTGATCATCCCTAAAGCCAAAACCTCATTTGGCCGCCTTTCCTTCCAGTTCTCTGCTGCCTGCGACTGGAACAAATTGCAAAAATCTCTGAAGTTGGAGACTTCTATCTCCCTCAACAACAGTTGTTCCACTGGATATCTCTACTTACGGCTTACGTCACTTCCTCTTGAATTTGCAGACGTGTTGCTGTGCGTTTTGTTGCCAACTTTACTTTGCTAGCCCTGCTTTGCTAGCTGACAACTTTACGTTTATATTTTTAGTTTTTCCATCACAACTTTTTTCCCTCATTCAACTTTTTCACTCCGGACGCTTTATCTGGACATGGTTCGTCAGCACCTTCAACAGCCGAAGCTAAGTAGTAACTTTAACATGATGTCTTCTAACTGCATTCGCTGTACTCATAATATACAGGAGAATGATCGCCTAATGGCGAGGATAGCTATGCTGCAAGGCCAGCTTCAGACGCAATCGTTAGGCAAGGGTAATTTCAGTGTAGGAAAGGGTGAAACAGCGTCTGTGCCACCAGTAAGTACAGATAGTAACGTTAGTATAAATCCCCCCGCACTGTCCCCGCAGCCGGACAATTTTCTCATGGCTTCTGGAGGGAAATGCTGTTGGAATGCTCAACCGGTGTCGCTCATTCAGCCGACAGAAACTTTCAACCGGTTTTCCCCATTGAGTAGCGAGTCGGAGTCTGAGGCCGAGTCTTCTCTTGTCTCTACTCCTCCCGTTACGGGGTCTGAGACGCCGAAGGCTCCCACCATTAGCTCTGACAAATTGAAAACCCTAGTCATTGGCGACTCCATTACCCGCAGTATTAGACTTAAAACGAATCACCCAGCGATCATACACTGTTTACCAGGGGGCAGGGCTACCGACGTTAAGACTAATCTGAAGATGGTGCTGGCTAAAGCTAAAACTGGCGAGTGTAGAGATATTGTTATCCACGTCGGCACCAACGATGTTAGGATGAAACAGTCAGAGGTCACCAAGCGCAACATAGCTTCAGCCTGTAAATCAGCTAGAAAGATGTGTCGGCATCGAGTAATTGTCTCTGGCCCTCTCCCAGTTAGGGGGAGTGACGAGCTCTACAGCAGAGTCTCACAACTCAATCGCTGGTTGAAAACTGTTTTCTGCCCCTCCCAAAAGATAGAATTTGTAGATAATTGGCCCTCTTTCTGGGACTCACCCACAAACAGGACCAAGCCTGACCTGCTGAGGAGTGACGGACTCCATCCTAGCTGGAGGGGTGCTCTCATCTTATCTACAAACATAGATAGGGCTCTAACTCCACTAGCTCCACAATGAAATAGGGTGCAGGCCAGGCAGCAGGCTGTTAGCCAACCTGCCAGCTTAGTGGAGTCTGCCAATAGCACAGTCAGTGTAGTCAGCTCAGCCATCCCCATTGAGACTGTGTCTGTGCCTCGACCTAGGTTGGGCAAATCTAAACATGGCGGTGTTCGCCTTAGCAATCTCATTAGGATAAAGACCTCCTCCATTCCTGCCATTATTGAAAGAGATCGTGATACCTCACATCTCAAAATAGGGTTACTTAATGTTAGATCCCTCACTTCAAAGGCAGTTATAGTCAATGAACTAATCACTGATCATAATCTTGATGTGATTGGCCTGACTGAAACATGGCTTAAGCCTGATGAATTTACTGTGTTAAATGAGGCCTCACCTCCTGGTTACACTAGTGACCATATCCCCCGTGCATCCCGCAAAGGCGGAGGTGTTGCTAACATTTACGATAGCAAATTTCAATTTACAAAAAAAAAAATGATGATGTTTTCGTCTTTTGAGCTTCTAGTCATGAAATCTATGCAGCCTACTCAATCACTTTTTATAGCCACTGTTTATAGGCCTCCTGGGCCATATACAGCGTTCCTCTCTGAGTTCCCTGAATTCCTATCAGACCTTGTAGTCATAGCAGATCATATTCTAATTTTTGGTGATTTTAATATTCATATGGAGAAGTCCACAGACCCACTCCAAAAGTCTTTCGGAGCCATCATCGACTCAGTGGGTTTTGTCCAACATGTCTCTGGACCTACTCACTGCCACAGTCATACTCTGGACCTACTCACTGCCACAGTCATACTCTGGACTTAGTTTTGTCCGATGGAATAAATGTTGTAGATCTTAATGTTTTTCCTCATAATCCTGGACTGTCGGACCACCATTTTATTACGTTTGCAATCGCAACAAATAATCTGCTCAGACCCCAACCAAGGAGCATCAAAAGTCGTGCTATAAATTCTGACAACACAAAAATTCCTTGATGCCCTTCCAGACTCCTTCTGCCTACCCAAGGACGTCAGAGGACAAAAATCAGTTAACCACCTAACTGAGGAACTCAATTTAACCTTGCGCAATACCCTAGATGCAGTTGCACCCCTAAAAATGAAAAACATTTGTCATAAGAAACTAGCTCCCTGGTATACAGAAAATACCCGCGCTTTGAAGCAAGCTTCCAGAAAATTGGAACGGAAATGGCGCCACACCAAACTGGAAGTCTTCCGACTAGCTTGGAAAGACAGTACCGTGCAGTACCGAAGAGCCCTCACTGCTGCTCGATCATCCTACTTTTCCAACTTAATTGAGGAAAATAAGAACAATCCAAAATACATTTTTGATACTGTTGCAAAGCTAACTAAAAAGCAGCATTCCCCAAGAGAGGATGGCTTTCACTTCAGCAGTAATAAATTCATGAACTTCTTTGAGGAAAAGATCATGATCATTAGAAAGCAAATGATGGACTCCTCTTTAAATCTGCGTATTCCTCCAAAGCTCAATTGTCCTGAGTCTGCACAACTCTGCCAGGACCTAGGATCAAGGGAGACACTCAAGTGTTTTAGTACTATATCTCTTGACACAATGATGAAAATAATCATGGCCTCTAAACCTTCTAGCTGCATACTGGATCCTATTCCTACTAAACTACTGAAAGAGCTGCTTCCTGTGCTTGGCCCTCATATGTTGAACATAATAAACGGCTCTCTATCCACCGGATGTGTACCAAACTCACTAAAAGTGGCAGTAATAAAGCCTCTCTTGAAAAAGCCAAACCTTGACCCGGAAAATATAAAAAACTAATCGGCCTATATCGAATCTTCCATTCCTCTCAAAAATTTTAGAAAAAGCTGTTGCGCAGCAACTCACTGCCTTCCTGAAGACAAACAATGTATACGAAATGCTTCAGTCTGGTTTTAGACCCCATCATAGCACTGAGACTGCACTTGTGAAGGTGGTAAATTACCTTTTAATGGCGTCAGACCGAGGCTCTGCATCTGTCCTCGTGCTACTAGACCTTAGTGCTGCCTTTGACACCATCGATCACCACATTCTTTTGGAGAGACTGGAAACCCAAATTGGTCTACACGGACAAGTTCTGGCCTGGTTTAGATCTTACCTGAATAGATCTTATCTTACAAAACAGAGATGCTTGTTCTAGGTCCCAAGAAACAAAGAGATCTTCTGTTAAATCTGACAATTAATCTTGATGGTTGTAAAGTCGTCTCAAATAAAACTGTGAAGGACCTCGGCGTTACTCTTGACCCTGATCTCTCTTTTGACGAACATATCAAGACTGTTTCAAGGACAGCTTTTTTCCATCTACGTAACATTGCAAAAATCAGAAATTTTCTGTCCAAAAATGATGCAGAAAAATTAATCCATGCATTTGTTACTTCTAGGTTAGACTACTGCAATGCTCTACTTTCCGGCTACCCGGATAAAGCACTAAATAAACTTCAGTTAGTGCTAAATACGGCTGCTAGAATCCTGACTAGAACCAAGAAATTTGATCATATTACTCCAGTGCTAGCCTCCCTACACTGGCTTCCTGTTAAGGCAAGGGCTGATTTCAAGGTTTTACTGTTAACCTATAAAGCGTTACATGGGCTTGCTCCTACCTATCTTTCCGAGTTGGTCCTGCCGTACATACCTACACGTACGCTACGGTCACAAGACGCAGGCCTCCTAATTGTCCCTAGAATTTCTAAGCAAACAGCGGGAGGCAGGGCTTTCTCCTATAGATCTCCATTTTTATGGAATAGTCTGCCTACCCATGTGAGAGACGCAGACTCGGTCTCAACCTTTAAGTCTTTACTGAAGACTTATCTCTTCAGTAGGTCATATGATTGAGTGTAGTCTGGCCCAGGAGTGTGAAGGTGAACGGAAAGGCTCTGGAGCAACGAACCGCCCTTGCTGTCTCTGCCTGGCCGGTTCCCCTCTCTCCACTGGGATTCTCTGCCCCTAACCCTATTACAGGGGCTGAGTCACTGGCTTACTGGTGCTCTTTCATGCCGTCCCTAGGAGGGGTGCGTCACTTGAGTGGGTTGAGTTACTGACGTGATCTTCCTGTCTGGGTTGGCGCCCCCCCTTGGTTTGTGCTGTGGTGGAGATCTTTGTGGGCTATACTCGGCCTTGTCTCAGGATTGTAAGTTGGTGGTTGAAGATATCCCTCTAGTGGTGTGGGGGCTGTGCTTTGGCAGAGTGGGTGGGGTTATATCCTTCCTGTTTGGCCCTGTCCGGGGGTATCATCGGATGGGGCCACAGTGTCTCCTGACCCCTCCTGTCTCAGCCTCCAGTATTTATGCTGCAGTAGTTTATGTGTCGGGGGGCTAGGGTCAGTTGGTTATACCTGGAGTACTTCTCCTATCTTATCCAGTGTCCTGTGTGAATTTAAGTATGCTCTCTCTAATTCTCTCGTTCTCTCTTTCTTTCTCTCTCTCGGAGAACCTGAGCCCTAGGACCATACGTCACGGCAAACCGGGCATGATGACTCCTTGCTGTCCCCAGTCCACCTGGCCTTGCTGCTGTTCCAGTTTCAACTGTTCTGCCTGCTGTTATGGAACCCCTACCTGTTCAACTCTTAATGATCGGCTATGAAAAGCCAACTGACATTTATTCCTGATTATTATTTGACCATGCTTGTCATTTATGAACATTTTGAAAATCTTGGCTCTCTCTAATTCTCTCCTTCTCTCTCTCTTTCTCTCTCTCGGAGGACCTGAGCCCTGGGACCGTGCGTCGGGGCTGCCGGGCGTGATGGCTCCTTGCTGTCCCCAGTCCACCTGGCCTTGCTGCTATTCCAGTTTCAGCTGTTCTGCCTGCGGTTATGGAACCGCCACCTGTCCCGGACCTGCTATTTTCAACTCTTGATGATCGGCTATGAAAAGCCAACTGAAAATTATTCATGATTATTATTTGACCATGCTTGTCACTTATGAACATTTTGAACATCTTGGCATAGTTCTGTTATAATCTCCACCCAGCACAGCCAGAAGAGGACTGGCCACCCCTCATAGCCTGGTTCCTCTCTAGGTTTCTTCCTAGGTTTTGGCTTTTCTAGGGAGTTTTTCCTAGCCACCGTGCTTCTACACCTGCATTGCTTGCTGTTTGGGGTTTTAGGCTGGGTGTCTGTACAGCACTTCGAGATATTAGCTGATGTACGAAGGGCTATATAAAATAAACTTGATTTGATCTGCTATCTGAGCAGCTAACCGATCGCTGCAGCTGTACATAGTCCATCGGTATATAGCCCACCCAATTTACCTACCTCACCCCCATACTGATTTTATTTATTTACTTTTCTGCTCTTTTGCACACCAGTATCTCTACTTGCACATGATCATCTGATGATTTATCACTCGTGTTAATCTGCTAAATTGTAATTATTCGATTTATTGCCTACCTCCTCATGCCTTTTGCACACATTGTATATAGATTCTCTTTTTTTCTACCATGTTATTGACTTGTTTATTGTTTACTCCATGTGTAACTCTGTGTTGTTGTCTGTTCACACTGCTATGCTTTATCTTGGCCAGGTCGCAGTTGCAAATGAGAACTTGTTCTCAACTAGCCTACCTGGTTAAATAAAGGTGAAAAAATAAAAAGTAGGACTGATTTTTTACTTGTCATTGCCCTAACAACACGTTGCTGAGTACCACTCTCCATATTTTTAAGCATCTTGAAATCTGCATCATGTTATAGGTATGCTTGTAAATAGGGATACACAATATTTAAAAAAAATATATATAATAATAACAATAAAAAAAAGTCAGTGAAGATAACAGAATCAGACGATATTAGCTAAAAATGCCAACATCGACCCGATGTCTAGTTTAATGCCGATGTGCAAAACCGATGTCAAAGCTGACGTGCATATCTATATAACGTAGGTACATGACGTAATGACGCCACGTAAAATGTAGTGCTACACGTGCAACACAGCATTCCTAACCTAGCCCACCATGTCTGCTGTGTGGCTCGAGCAGTCAACAAGTTGAGCAGTCATTTGAAAGAGTAAGAACATTTCAGCGAGACATCTCAAAGGTGAAATCCATTAAACTCCAAGATAATGGAATGCATTGCCCTTGACAATCAACCGTTCTCTGTCGTGGGTGATGTTGGCTTTCACCAACTGGTCGAGCACCGGTACACACTACCAAGTGTGCTATTTTTCAGATGTTGCCCTACTGGAGTTACACAGTAATAGCGTCACTGCTATTAGCTTCAGGACTGACATTTGGACCAGCGATATCAGCCCCATGAGCATGCTGAGTCTGACAGCACAGTGGGTCGTCGAAAGTAGTGCGTACAGCCCAGTACATCACCGGGGCCAAGCTTCCTGCCATCCAGGACCTCTAAACCAGGCGGTGTCAGAAGAAGGCCTTACAAATTGTCCAAGACTCCAGCCACCCTAGTCATAGACTGCTCTCTCTGCTACCGCACGGCAAGCGGTACCGGAGCGCCAAATCTAGGTCCAAGAGGCTTCTAAACAGCTTCTACCCCCAAGCCATAAGACTCCTGAACTGCTAATCAAATGACTACCCAGATTATTTGCATTGCCCCCCCCCCCCCCCCCCCCCCACGCTGCTGCTACTCTGTTTTAATCTATGCATAGCCACTTTAATAACTCTACCTACATGTACTCAATTACCTCAACACCGGCACCCCAGCACATTGGCTCTGTACTGGTACCCCCTGTATATAGCCCCGCTATTGTTATTTACTGCTGCTCTTAGATAAGAATAACAAATCATTTCTTACTTTTGGGCATGTAAGTACGCATTTCACTGTAAGGCCTACACCGGTTGTATTCGGCGCATGTGACAAATAAAATTAGACTTCGTACTGATGAAAGTCGTATGTCATGCTCATTAATGTACTGGTTGTCATACCGCTGCTGCCATTTCAATGGCATTTGAGAACATGTTTGAAACATGAACAAACTAGCAGACGTGATACCCTCTGTCATGTCATTGAAACGCCTGCTCAACCAAACTGACACAGGCTGTGAACAAGCGATTCCGTGGCATTCTCTCTGAGCCTCTTTACTGTGTCTTTACTGTGTCGCCACCATGCTCAATGCTATGTGCAAGGACCGCTACTTAGATGCAGACAAGAAACAGGGTTTATGTGAAAATGTTACATACACAGCTGGACAAGATGGAAACGGACACAGTGACAGTGCACACCGAGGAAGAGAGGCCACGGACAGACTGAGCTGAAACTTCACTGCTTGACATGTATGATGAAATCCTGGTTGAGAATGAAACGACTGAACAAATGAACAACGAAACAGCACAGCAAGTAAGTGAAAGAAATACGTTTTGATGGTAATGGGGACATACGTAAATGCCAACAAAATAACTTTTTGGTCAGTGTGTGTGTGTGTGTAACCTTTATTTAACTAGGCAAGTCAGTTATTAAGAACAAATTCTTATTTACAATGACGGCCAAACACGGATGACGCTGAGCCAATTGTGCACCGCCCTATGGGACTCCCAATCACGGCCGGATGCATTCCAACCTGCATTCCCACCAGGGACTGTAGTGACGCCTCTTACACTGAGATTCAATTCCTTAGACTGCTACGTCCATGTGTGTGTTAACTATTTAACTGTACTAGAATGCTTAAAAGGCCGCTAAAATGTTAAATATCGGTATCGGAGTTTTTTGGCAAGGAAAATATCGGATATCGGTATCGGCCAAAAATGTCATATCGGTGCATCACTACCTGTAATCGTTAAGAAGTGGGTAATTTCTGGATATTTTTTTTTTTATGGAATGGTGCTAAGCACAGGCAAAATGCTAAAAAACCTGGTTCAGTCTGCTTTTCACCAGACACTGGGAGATGAATTCACCTTTCAGCAGGACAATAACCTAAAACACAAGGCCAAGTTGCTTACCAACAAGACAGTGAATGTTCCTGAGTGGCCGAGTTACAGTTGACTTAAATCTTGAAAATCTATGGCAAAACCTGAAAATGGTTGTCTAGCAATGATCAACAACCAATTTGATAGAGCTTGAAGAACTTTAAAAATAATAAAAATGGGCAGATATTGCACAATCCAGGTGTGGAAAGCTCTTAGAGATTTACCCAGGAAGACTCACAGCTGTAATCGCTACCAAAGGCGCTTCTACAAAGTATTGACTCAGGGGTGTGAATACTTATTAGATATCTGTATTTCATTTTCAATACCTATGTAAACATTTCTAAAACATGGTTTTCACTTTGTCATTATGGGGTATTGTGTCTAGATGGGTGAATCCATTTTGAATTCAGGCTGTAACACAACAAAATGTGGAATAAGTCAACAGGTACGAATACTTTATGAAGCCACTGTATCTCCTGCCGCTGTGATCTTGAGCAAGGCACTTAACCCCTCACAAAGTAAAATAGTGCACTGATAGACCACGTCTTTTATACCGTAGCCTATCAACCCGCCATCTGGAGATCTACTGGGTGTGCAGGCTTTTTAGCCAACCCTGCTCAGCTTATTGGGCCCTGTTGAGCAGCTGATTAAAATTATAAATAAGTGGTGTGTTCGAGCAGGGCTGGAGCAAAAGCCTGCACTCCCAGTAGCTCTCGTGGACTCTCCAGGAGGAGGCTTAGACACCCTGCAAAATTATAATTCACCAAAAAATAATTCCCTCAATGAACCAGGGATCAAATGGCTATGGTGGGAGAGGTAGCTAACTAAAATGTTTATCCTTTTTTGTAAGGTTAAACTATTCAGTGTTCAGGGGAGATCTTGACAGCATAGGAGTTACTTGTCAATTAGGCTACTCTATGAATATTTAACTTTTGTCAGAATTACATAGCCAGTATAGAGGAGCATCCTAGCCAATTTTGAGCACTTGAGATACTGGAGTATGCAGCATTGGTTTCATCAACTGCGTGTTGGCCATTTGCGGTTATTTTTTACATTTATTTAACTAGGTAAGAACAAATTCTTATTTAAAATGACGGCCTACCAAAAGGCCTCCTGCAGGGACAGGGGCCTGGGTTATACACAAGTCCTGGTGGAAAGTTATTTTAGGACATGACAATGACATTAATGCATGCTAACAGCTAAATAGTTAACTAGCGAGATGGCTAATTCAAAACAAATTGTGTAGTTTGGCTGGTTATCTAGTTAGTCTGTTGTATCATTATTTTACCTGCTGCGCAAATGTCACTCACTATGACTTTTCCAGGATTTTCATTGCTGACCAAAAATTTGCTATAACTGGGCAAATAACTCACCAGCAATTGATCAACAAAATGTGCAAACACAGTTAGGCTCGCTTTGATCTAAAAAAACATCTCACTACTGCATGATTAAAAGACTGCTTGTGCCTGTCCATGCAGGCCTACAATACTTATACTCCGATGCACTCTGCAGAGATTGGGAGGGCAGGGAGCAAAACATTGCACCCGAAGGACACTTTGATTCACTTCCATTCAGACAACTTAAATCTATAATCTGCTTGTACCACAAAATGTTTTACTTGCCCCAGGCAAGCATTAATGTAGATCCCTGCAATATCCCAGCCCTATTAAACTCACCACACTCGTCCCAGATGATTTGATTCCTCTCACCACTTGATTCCAGCAAAGTAGCCAAAACAAAGAATGTTTCTGTGCCATAGTTTGTGACCACTATAAGCGGTAGATTCTTAGATCTGTGACGTGGACTACCCTCTAAGATCTCTCAGCACGTAGTGTAATCGATTCTTCAGGGTCTGCTAATCATATGTATGTTGAGTTAGGCATGTAACAAAATTGAGTTCACATCATGGGGTATAGTGCAATTTGACCTGAGTAGTGGTCGATCCAGTTTTGGAACCGTCAACAAATATCCTAGGCTAATTATGCACCAGTAATGTGACACATACCCCTTAGTTCAATGTCCAGTTAGATGTCCTTAATCACCAAGCAAGTGTTTGAAACATACTTAAATGGAGTCCCTTAGAGAGCTAACGCTACACTAGGGACATGCAGTTGAAGTCGGAAGTTTACATACACTTAGGTTGGAGTCATTAAAACAGGTTTTTCAACCACTCCACAAATTTCTCGTTAACAAACTATAGTTTTGGCAAGTCGGTTAGGACATCTACTTTGTGCATGACAAGTCATTTTTCCAACAATTGTTTACAGACCGATCATTTCACTGTATCACAATTCCAGTGGGTCAGAAGTTTACATACACTAAGTTGACTGTGCCTTTAAACAGCTTGGAAAATTCCAGACATTGATGGCATGGCTTTAGAAGCTTCTGATAGGCTAATTGAGATAATTTGAGTCAATTGGAGGTGTACCTGTGGATGTATTTCAAGGCCTACTTTCAAACTCAGTGCCTCTTTGCTTGACATCATGGGAAAATCTAAAGAAATCAGCCAAGACCTCAGAAAAACAATTGTAGACCTCCATAAGTCTGGTACATCCTTGGGAGCAATTTCCAAAAGCCTGAAGGTACCACGCTCATCTGTACAAACAATAGTACACAAGTATAAACACCATGGGACCACACAGCCCTCATACCACTCAGGAAGGAGACGAGTTCTGTCTCCTAGAGATGAATGTACTTGTGCGAAAAGTGCAAATCAATTCTAGAACAGCAAAGGACCTTGTGAAGATGCTGGAGGAAACAGGTACAAAAGTATCTATATCCACAGTAAAACGAGTCCTATATAGACATAACCTGAAAGGCCGCTCAGAAAGGAAGAAGCCACTGCTCCAAAACTGCCATAAAAAAGCCAGACTACGGTTTGCAACTGCACATGGGGACAAAGATCGTACTTTTTGGAGAAACTGTTTGGCCATAATGACCATTGTTATGTTTGGAGGGAAAAGGGGGATGCTTGCAAGCTGAAGAACACTATCCCAACCGTGAAGCACGGGGGTGGCAGCATCATGTTGTGGGGGTGCTTTGCTGCAGGAGGGACTGGTGCACTTCACAAAATAGATGGCATCATGAGGGAGGAAAATATATGGATATATTGAAGCATCATCTCAAGACATCAGTCAGGAAGTTAAAGCTTGGTCGCAAATGGGTCTTCCAAATGGACAATGACCCCAAGCATACTTCCAAAGTTGTGGCAAAATGGCTTAAGGACAACACAGTCAAGGTATTGGAGTGGCCATCACAAAGCCCTGACCTCAATCCCATAGAAAATGTGTGGGCAGAACTGAAAAAGCGTTTGCGAGCAAGGAGGCCTACAAACCTGACACAGTTACACTAGCTCTGTCAGGAGGAATGGGCCAAAATTCACCCAACTTGTAGGAAGCTTGTGGAAGGCTACCCGAAACGTTTGACCCAAATTAAACTATTTGAAGACAATGCTACCAAATACTAATTGAGTGTATGTAAACTTCTGACCCACTGGGAATATGATGAAAGAAATAAAAACTGAAATAAATCATTCTCTCTGTTATTATTATATTATTTAATATTTAATAACATTCTTAAAATAAAGTGGTGATCCTAACTGACCTAAAACAGGGAATTTTTACGAGGATTAAATGTCAGGAATTGTGAAAAACTGAGTTTAAAATGTATTTGGCTAAGCTGTATGTAAACTTCCGACTTCAACTGTACTTCAGCTATCCATCTATGGGGGAGGTTAAATGAGGCACTTGGAAATGAGGCCACGATAACAGGCCTTGGAGGCAGATTCTGGTAATGGGAATTGTAGGGCCTTAATAAAATCCGCACTACGGAGAACGTGAATGGAATCAAGGAATCCAGAAAATAAAACAGAATTCAACAATATTCACAAATGTATTGAACTTATTAGTAAGCAATCAACTAAATGTATTGAACATTTATTAAGTTTATCATGAGAAATGAATAGAATGCATCAGTGATTCGTATTCCCTGCAACTTTCTGAAGAGGCAACGAGAATTCCCTGTCTGTATGTGCGGTGTGCACAGCTTTCACTTTGTGTAGCCGTTAGCAATGATGCTAACGAAAATAAATATTCTGGACGACGGGAAGGCTTACCCAAAAAACTTCTCAATTAAAATGTTAACTATAAAGTAGCCTATGCTTACCTGGCAGAATGATATCATGATTATTTGCATCAATCCAGTGGGTATTTGTTTTGCAAACACAGCACACTGCAATTAAAGGGAAACTAGTCCAAAAATAAAATCCCAGACCTCAAATGTGGTCCCCTGATGTGGTTTAAACATTGGTTTTAGACCTATAACTAATCAATAAAAAACCTGGGGGGAAAACAAGGGGCAATGGAAACCTGGAAAAACAAAAACGGAATTTGAGGGGGGGGGGAATCTGATTTTATAGGGCTTTAGAATAAGACAGGTTCAGTGTGCCTCTCCTGATACAAAAGGTAGGTGATACCTCCACTCAATATCCAATGCTACTTTAAGAGGACAGGTGGTTAACCATTGAGATCCCTAGTTGTTGGCCAATAATAATAAGTGTGTGGTGCACTTGCCACTGGTTCCATTGACCAGTCAATGCAGGCAATTAACTTTATTTTCCCAATTTTACAAGCCTACGTTGTTAAATGGAAGCACTGATAAAATCTTGAAGACACGACTTGAAAAAAACAGTTGAGGAAAGATGCCCCTGATCAAAAAAGGTGATATAGGGCAGAGCTCAACATCTTCCACAGAAAGTCTTGTTCCAAACAACTGACAAATAAGAACAGGCCACTGAGTCCATTACATTGGATTTAGAAGGGGTAAACTTGTGATTGGTGTAACCGCATATCTCAAATGTTGCAAATTTGAGCTGACATGACAAGATTATTTTAGATTCTCCAATGTCATAGAATAATTGCCTGTTCAGTGTGTCCTTTTATTTTAATAAAGCTGAAGTTACTGACAGTGAGAATTTGACAGTCATGTTCCGTGGATTAAACATATTTTTCGAGCTTAGGAAAATAGGCAATTTGTCCAACTTCCTAAAAATCTAAATTCAAGCCAACTAAGTCTAAAATATTGTTCAATTAACCAATTTACACCACTTCATCTGAGCAGTAGTCTACTCCCAGTGCTTGGATAGTTGGGCTAACAGCTCACTTAGGTGATGACGTTGCATCTAATTTTTCAACCATGGCTGAATAGAGAGGGGAATGGAGTCGCTGGTACCCTACAGGCCTGACGTTCTTTAGCTCATTGAATAGGGGGGCTGCATTAGCCTGGCCCGTTTTAAATAACCTGCCGGGTCAGCACACTTATAAATAAATGAAGAGCAAAGGCAGATAGATGCAGAGTCATTTATATCCACACTAGTGAGCTCTGCCTGCCACCCTGAAGACCTGGTTCGAATCCAGGCTGCATCACATCCGGCCGTGATTGGGAGTCCCATAGGGCGGTGCACAATTGGCCCAGTGTCGTCCGGGTTTGGCCGGGGTAGGCCATCATTGTAAATAAGAATTTGTTCTTAACTTCTTATGGCTAGGGGCAGTATTGAGTAGCTTGGATGAATAAGGTGCCCAGAGTAAACTGCCTGCTACTCAGTCCCAGAAGCTAAGATAATCATCTACTAATTATATGCATTGAAAGGTGTCTGGCATGAGCTGATCACGCGCGCGCTCGTGAGAGCGACCTGGGATTGAGTAAGGTCTCTCCCAGAGTGCCATGAGCTGACCTCTCACGTGAGAGGTAGCTTGCGTTCCATTGCATTTCTGAAGACAAAGGAATTCTCCAGTTGAAACATTATTGAAGATTTATGTTAAAAACATCCTAAAGATTGATTCTATACATCGTTTGACATGTTTCTACAAACTGTAATGGAATTTTTTGACTTTGACTGACCTGCGCGTCGTGAATTTGGATTTGTGAACTCAAGGCGCAAACAAAAAGGAGGTATTTGGACATAAATGATGGACTTGATCGAACAAAACAAACATTTATTGTGGAACTGGGATTCCTGGGAGTGCATTCTGATGAAGATCAAAGGTAAGTGAATATTTTTAATGCTATTTCTGACTCCACAACATGGCGGATATCTCTATGACTTGTTTTGGTCTCTGAGCGCTGTACTCAGATTATTGCATGGTGTGCTTTTTCCATAAAGCTTTTTTGAAATCTGACACAGCGGTTGCATTAAGTAGAAGTATATCTATAAGTCCATGTATAACACTTGTATTTTCATTAACATTTATAATGAGTATTTCTGTAAATTGATGTGGCTCTCTGCAAAATCACCAGATGTTTTGGAAGCAAAACATTACTGAACAGAACGCGGCAATGTACACTGAGATTTTTGGATATAAATATGAACTTTATCGAACAAAACATATGTATTGTGTAACATGAAGTCCTATGTGTGTCATCTGATGAAGATCAAAGGTTAGTGATTCATTTTATCTCTATTTCTGCTTTTTGTGACTCCTGTCTTTGGCTGGAAAAATAGCTGTGTTTTTCTGTGATTTTGCGGTGACCTAACATAATCGTGTGTGGTGCTTTCGCTGTAAAGCCTATTTGAAATCGGACACTTTGGTGGGATTAACAACAAGATTACCTTTAAAATGGGATAAGATACATGTATGTTTGAGGAATTTTAATTATGAGATTTCTGTTGTTTGAATTTGGCGCCCTGCACTTTCACTGGCTGTTGTCATATCATCCCGTGGATTGCAGCCATAAGAAGTTAAGAACTGTAAAATACCATACTTCTCTGAGTCATGGCTGGACATGGATAATATACAGCTAGCTGTAGCAGGACAGAATGGCAGAGTCCGGTAAGATCAGGGTTAGTGGTGGTGTGTCTGAAATCTAATATAGTGGTGGTGTGTCTGAAATCTAATATAAAGGAAGTCTCGAGGTTCTGTTCACCTGAGTTAGAATACCTCATGATAAGTTGTAGACCATACTATCTACCAAGAGAGGTTTCATCTGTATTTTTTTGTAGCCGTCTATTTACCACCACAAACCAATGCTAGCACTAAGACCACACTCAATTAGCTGTATAGGGCCATAAGCAAACAATAAAATGCTCATCCAGAGCCGGTGATTTTAAATGCAGGAAAACTGAAGTCCGTTTTACCTCAATCTATCATCATGTCACCTGTGCAACTAGAGGGATAAAACTCTAGATCACCTTAACTCCACACACAAAGGAGCATACAAAGCTCTCCATTGGGCAAAACTCTATCCTCCTGATTCCTGCTTACATGCAAAAACTCAAACAGGAAGTACCAGTGACACACCCAATACGGAAGTGGTCCGATGTAGCAACTACAGGACTGTTTTGTAAGCACAGACTGGAATATGTTCCGGGATTCATCTGATGGCATTGAGGAGTTCACCACATTGACGACAATGTCCCCACAGTGACCGTATACACCACAAACAGAAACCATGGATTACAGGCAACATTCTTACCGAACTAAAGGCTAGAGCTGCCACTTTCAAGGAGCTATTCCAGACGCTTATAAAAGATCCAGCTTCGCCCCTTCGACAAACCATCAAACAGGCAAAGCGTCAATACAGGACTAAGATCTAATCCTACTATACCAGGTCTGACACTCGTCGGATGTGGCAAGGCTTGCAAACTACAAATGGAAACCCAGTCAAGAGCTGCCCAGTGACGTGAGCCTACCAGACGAGCTAAATGCCTTCTATGCTCGCTTTGAGGCAAGCAACACTGAACCATTCATGAGAGCACCAGCTGTTCTGGACGACTGTATGATAACGCTCTCCATAGCAGATGTGATAAGACCTTTACAAACAGGTTAAAATTCACATGGCGGATTACAATGACTCTCAGTCAGAGCATGAACTGACCAGTTGACAACTGTCTTCACTTACATTTTCAACCTCTCTGACCCAGTCTGTAATATCTACATGAAATGCTTTGAAAGGCTGGCCATGGATCACATCAACGCCAGCATCCCAGACACCCTAGATCCATTCCAAATCACATACCGCCCCAACAGATCCACAGATGAAGCAATCTCTATTGCACTCTACACTGCCCTTTCCCACCTGGAGAAAAGGAACACCTACGTGAGAATGCTGTTCATTATCTACAGCTCAGGGTTCAACATCATAGCACCCTCCAAGCTCATCAATAAACTAAGGACCCTGGGACTAAACACCTCCCTTTGCAACTGGATCCTGAACTTTGATGGGCTGCCACCAGGTGGTGAGGGTAGGTAACAACATATACGCCACGCTGATCCTCAACACGGGGACCCCTCAGGGGTGCGTGCTCAGTTCTCTCCTGTATACCCTGGTCACCTACAACTGCATGGCTGTGCACGATTCAACTACCATTATTAAGTTTGTCGACACCACGACGGTGGTAGGCCAAATCACCAATGAGACAGCAGTGTGACCTGGCAGTGTGGAGCCAGGACAACAACCTCTCCCACAACATGGGCAAGACAGAGGAGCTTATCATGGACTACAGGACACGGAGGACCGAGCACGCCCCCAGTCACATCGACAGAGCTGTGGTAGAGCGGGTCGAGAGCTTCCAAGTTCCTCGGTGTCCACATCACTAAGGACCTAGCATGGTCCAATTACACCAACACAGTCGTGAAGAGGGCACAACACCTTTTCCCCCTCAGGATGCTGAAAAGATATGGCAAAATGTTAAACTCAGATCCTCAAAAAGTTCAACAACTGCACCATTGAGAGCATCTTGAATGGTTGCATCAACACTTGATATGGCAACTGCTTGGCATTCGAGCGCAAGTCGCTATAGAGGGTAGAGTGTACGGCCCAGTACATCACTGGGGCCGAACTCCAGCCATCCAAGTCATAGACTGTTCTCTCTGCTACCGCACAACAAGCGATAATGGAACGCCAAGTCCATGAACAAAAGGCATGTGAACAACTTCTACCCCTATGTCACGAGACTGCTGAACAGTTAATAAAATGGCTACCCGGGCAATTTACATTGAACGCCTACATGATTTATTTCTTTATCTTAATAGTTTTGAACTGACTCCCTTGCACTGGCTCTATGCACACTCACTAGACTCTACCCACACACTACTACACTGACATTCCAACAAACACAAACGCATGTTGAAGCCACACACATACGCTGCTGCTACTCTGTTTACTATAAACTCAGTAGAAAAAAGAAACGTCCCTTTTTCTGGACCCTGTCTTTCAAAGATAATTCGTAAAAATCCAAATAACTTCACAGATCTTCATTGTAAAGGGTTTAAACACCGTTTCCCATGCTTGTTCAACGAACCATAAACAATTAATGAAAATGCACCTGTAGAATGGTCGTTAGGCAATTAAGGTCACAGTTACGAAAACTTAGGACACTAAAGAGGCCTTTCTACGGACTCTGAAAAACACCAAAAGAAAGATGCCCAGGGTCCCTGCTCATCTGCGTAAACGTGCCTTAGGCATGCTGCAAGGAGGCATGAGGACTGCAGATGTGGCTAGGGCAATAAATTGCAATGTCCGTACTGTGAGCACTACAGGAAGACAGGATGGACAGCTGATCGTCCTCGCAGTGGCAGACCACGTGTAACAACACCTACACAGGTTTGGTACATCTAAACACACCTGCGGGACAGGTACAGGATGGCAACAACAACTGCCCGAGTTACATCAGGAACGCACAATCCCTCCATCAGTGCCCAGACTGTCCGCAATAGGCTGAGAGAGGCTGGACTGAGGGCTTGTAGGCCTGTTGTAAGGCAGGTCCTCACCAAACATCACCAGCAACAACGTCGCATATGGGCACAAACCCACCGTTGCTGGACCAGACAGGACTGGCAAAAAGTGCTCTTTACTGACGAGTCACGATTTTGTCTCACCAGGGGTGATGGTCAGATTCACTTTTATCATTGAAGGAATGAGCGTTACACCGAGGCCTGTTCTCTGGAGCGGGATCGATTTGGAGGTGGAGTGTCCGTCATGGTCTGGGGCGGTGCGTCACAGCATCATCGGACTAAGCTTGTTGTCATTGCAGGCAATCTCAACGCTGTGCGTTACAGGGAAGACATCCTCCTCCCTCATGTGGTACCCTTCCTGCAGGCTCATCCTGACATGACCCTCCAGCATGACATTGCCACCAGCCATACTGCTCGTTCTGTGCGTGATTTCCTGCAAGGTAGGAATGTCAGTGTTCTGCCATGGCCAGCGAAGAGCCCGGATCTCAATCCCATTGAGCACGTTTGGGACCTGTTGGATAGGAGGATGAGGGCTAAGGCCATTCCCCCCAGAAATGTCTGGGAACTTGCAGGTGCCTTGGTGGAAGAGTGGGGTAACATCTCACAGCAAGAACTGGCAAATCTAGTGCAGTCCATGAGGAAACGACACACTGCAGTACTTAATGCAGCTGGTGTCCACACCAGATACTGACTGTTACTTTTGATTTTGCACTGTCCCACAGTTGACAGTACATGTCAGAGCTCCGAGGAAGGATTCTGTCGAGGCACAGATATGGGGAAGGGTACCAAAACATTTCTGCAGCATTGAAGGTTTGTTCAGGGACACATTATTCCATTTCTGTTAGTCACATGTCTGTGGAACTTGTTCAGTTTTGTCTGTTGTTGAATCTTATGTTCATACAAATATTTACAGTTGTTATATTTGCTGAAAATAAACGCAGTTGACAGTGAGAGGACGTTTCTTTTTATTCTGAGTTTATATCCTGATTGCCTAGTCACTTTTACCCCTACCCACATGTACAGTGCATTTGGAAAGTACTCAGACCCTTTGACTTTCCCCCCCAAAAAAATTTATGTTACATCTTTATTCTAAAATGGATCCAATCGTTTTTTCCCCCTAAATCTACACACAATAACGGTAAATCGTAAACAGGTTTAGACAATTTTGCTAATTTATCACATACATAGCTTATTTACATAAGTATTCAGAAGTCTCTGAATGTCATTGAGTGGCCTAGCCAGAGTCTGGACTTGAACCCGATCTAACATCTCTGGAGAGACCTGAAAAAAGCTGTGCAGCGATGCTCCCCATCCAACCTGACAGAGCTTGAGAGGATCTGCAGAAAAGAATGGGAGAAACTCCAAATGCAGGTGTGCCAAGCTTGTAGCTTCATACCCAATTAGACTAGAGGCTGTAATAGCTGCCAAAGGTTCTTCAACAAAGAACTTAGTAAAGGGTCTGAAAACTTTCTAAATGTGATATTTCCGTTTATTTTTTATAAATTCGCAAACATTTATAAAAACCTGTTTTTGCTGTGTCCTTATGAGGTATTTTGTGTAGATTGATGAGGGGGAAGAACTATTTAATCAATTTTAGAATAAGGCTAAAGTAACATGTGCAAAAAGAGAAGGGGTCTGAATACTTTCCAAATGCACTGTACATAATCAATTACCTCGTACCCCTGCACTCGGTACTAGCACTCCTTGTATGTAGCCTTGACTGTTTTTGTGTTTCTATTTCCTTTTTTATATAGCAAATGTTTGTCTTACTTTTTAACTCTGCATTGTTGGGAATGGGATTGTAAGTAAGCATTTCACTGTAAAGTCGACACCAGTTGTATTTGGCGCATGTGACCAATAAAATGTATTTGATTTTTGATTACGGCCCAGTATCATCTTAGTCATTATGGCTGATGTAGGCCTAGATGATGTGGCATTGGAAATCCAACAAAGATTGACTAGCGCCAGTCATGTCGCTTGGTAGTTTCCCTTGGTAGTGATCACATGATCTGGTCTTTCAAGAGTAAGGAACTCCTTGTTAGTTAGGGTCAAAATTTAGGGAAGCCTTGGAAATTTCAGTACATCATGTAAAGATCTTGAGGGCCATTACACTCCACTAACGACAGACTGTTTTGTGCACAAGTTGGTCATAGCAATGCAAGGAATTGTCTAACCATTTTTCTCATGCACTTCTCCGCCAAAAATTATATATCAGTGAACGCACTTTGGAAAGTCTGAACATTTTCATTACATTCTGAACCAATAGTTTCACTCTGTAAAATGTTGATGTGCTACTCTCGAGTGCTTTGCAGGCTGACTTGCTTTTAGGGTGCGAGACAGATTGGTGCCATGGACTAGATTACACTGTAGGCTATGGATGGAATCTCTATGTAATATCAAAGGGGTATAATAAGGGAAGACAAACAACCATATAAATAACAGGTTGACCGTGAGCAAAAAGGCTACTACATATTCATTAACTTGCTTAAGCAGAGATGTGTTTTGGATGATTAAAGAAGAAGTTTGATTTTTTCTTTTACAACCGAATGGCAAGTGTTTGCTATCACATGTGTAGGCTTGTTTTTTTCTTGTTAGCTTTGATGCATGCTTATGGTATCGATCAGACTTCCCTTACGGAACCAACACGGTTATATTTACACAATAATATGATTATTGTGGATAGTCAGATTAGTATAATAGTTTGTTTAACCTTTCTAGCCCAGGGGTTCCACTAGCACCCTGCTGAAAAAGCAGCGTGCGAAATTCAAAAATATTTTTTTGAAATATGTAACTTTCACACATTAATAAGTCCAATACAGGAAATGAAAGATAAACATCTTGTTAATCTACCCATTGTGTCCGATTTTTAAAATGTGATTTTTTAAATTTAAAACACAACGTATATTTATGTTAGATCACCACCAAATCCAAAAAACACACAGCCATTTTTCCCAGCCAAAGATAGTCACACAAAAGCAGAAAGAGATAAAATGAATCACTAACCTTTGATAATCTTCATCAGATGACACTCATAGTACATCATGTTACACAATACATTTATGTTTTGTTTGATAATGTGCATATTTATATCCACAAATCTCGGTTTACATTGGCGCCATGTTCAGAAATGCCTCCAAAATATCCGGAGAAATTGCAGAGAGCCACGTCAAATAACAGAAATACTCATCATAAACTTTGATGAAAGATACATGTTTTACATATAATTAAAGATACACTGGTTCTTAATGCAACCGCCGTGTAAGATTTTTTTTTAACTTTACGTAAAAAGCACACCATGCAATAATCTGAGACGGCGCTCAGATTTAACAACATTTCTCCGCCATGTTGGAGTCAACAGAAATACGAAATTACATCATAAATATTCCCTTACCTTTGATTATCTTCATCAGAATGCAGTGCCAGGAATCCTAGTTCCACAATAAATCATTGTTTTGTTCAATAATGTCCATTACTTATGTCCAATTAGCTAATTTTGCTAGCATGTCTAGTACACATGTCCAAACGCTCGTGCAGATGCAGGCAAACGGACGAAAACTTCAAAAAGTTATATTACAAGTCGAATAAACTGGTCAAACTTAGTAGAGAATCAATCTTCAGGATGTTGTTATCATATATATCCAATAACGTTCCAACCGGAGCATTTCTTCATGTCTGTATAAGTAATGGCACACATTGCCATTCCATGACTAGTGCGCGTGACTAGGAACTTGCATTCTGCCAGACCACTGACTCATTCCCCTCCCATCCGGTCCCACATCACACTAGAGGCTTCATTCCACGTTCTACTGACTGTTGACATCTAGTGGAAGGCGTAGGAAGTGCAAACAGATCCATATATTACAGGGAATTGAATAGGCGATGACTTTCACATCGACCCTTCTCAGAATTCTCACTTCCTGTTTGGAAGTTTGCCTGCCATATGAGTTCTGTTATACTCACAGACATAATTCAAACAGTTATAGAAACTTCAGAGTGGTTTCTATCCAATACGAATAATAATATGCATATATTAGCAACTGGGACTGAGGAGCAGGCAGTTTACTTTGGGCAGCTCTGTGCACCTTTCATCCAAGCTACTCAATACTGCGCCTGCAGCCATAAGAGGTTAAAACATTTACATGCTTTGCAAGATATACAATTTCCCCAATAATCCTGTTTACATGGACACATCTGAAATGAAGCTACTGATGGGACTTTCGTTGCCTAAACATCGGACCATTAGCATGGTTACTCTATGGATATCAGTCAATGTCGTCGCTAAAAAAATACAATAGTCTTTACAAAGCAGAATGTTCAATAAAAT
This sequence comes from Salvelinus alpinus, assembly GCF_045679555.1. NCBI lineage: Eukaryota > Metazoa > Chordata > Actinopteri > Salmoniformes > Salmonidae > Salvelinus > Salvelinus alpinus. The sequence goes on from NC_092098.1 coordinate 33,915,266, forward strand.
TATATTTACACTTACTTTACCGGTTGTACATGCCGTTTGTCCTTTTTGTAGTAGGAGGCGGCGATAGGGTATAAAGAGGAAAGTGTGATTGACAACTTTTTGCAGCACAGGGAGGTTCTGTATCTTGTATTTTCAATCTATTGACGCATATTATTAGTCATAATACCCATAAAACCTAGGGGTAAAACAAGGAAATGATTCCAATCGTTTTTTCACCATGCATTTTCCCATAGAGGATTTTAGAAACACTTAAAATAAGGGCTGTGTATGGTGTAGGCTTCCCCTGGCGTGACATTTTGATAAATGTATAAATCACTTTAGGACAAGGTGATATATCAATACATTTGCCTGTACTTACCCCCCAAAAATGAAATGACATTTAGCTGCTAAGGTGGCTATCACAAAGAACTACAAATGCTATGATGTGGACGAGATTTACGAATCAAGAAAAAAGGTCATCTCTGGATTAACTATATAATGTCAGCTAAATGTAGTAATGAATAATTTTACATTTCATTAAAATGGACAATTCTGTGAACCGTCTTGTGCAAGTTTTAAATTGACACAATACCTGTTAGCATGCAGGAGCTTGCAGGGATTTGAAGTCTTGCATGGTCTACTTTTATGCTAATTAACATATGAGCATAAATCTGATAGTAAATATTTAATTTCACCAATATTTAACCAGGTAGACCAGTTGAGAATAAGTTCTCATTTACAACTGCGACCTGGCCAAGATAAAGCAAAACTGTGCGACAAAAACAACAGAGTTACACATGGGATAAACAAAGTACAGTCAATAACACAATAGACAGTCTATGTACAGTGTGTGCAAATGTAGTAAGATTAGGGAGGTAAGGCAATAAATAGGCCAAAGAGGCGAAATAATTACAATTTAGCATTAACACTGGAGTGATAGATGTGCAGATGATTATGTGCAAGTAAAGATACTGGGATGCAAAAGAGCAACAACAAAATCAAAACAATACGGGAATGAGGTATTTAGAGATGGGCTGTGTACAGGTACAGTGATCAGTAAGCTGCTCTCGCAGCTGATGCTTAAAGTTAGAGAGGAAGATATAAGACTCCAGCTTCAGTGATTTTTGCAATTGGTTCCAGTCATTGGAATGAAAGGCGGCCAAATGAGGTGTTGGCTTTGGGGATGACCAGTGAAATATACCTGCTGGAGCGTGTGCTACGGGTGGGTGTTGCTATGGTGATCAGTGAGCTGAGATAAGGTGGGGCTTTACCTAGCAAAGACTTACAGATTACCTGGAGCCAGTGAGTTTGGCGACGAATATGTAGCAAGGGCCAGCCAACGAGAGCATACAGGTCGCAGTTGTGGGTAGTATATGGGGCTTGTGACAAAACGGATGGCACTGTGATAGCAAACTGGATGTAGTCTGAGTAGAGTGTTGAAGGCTATTTTGTAAATGATGTCGCCGAAGTCGAGGATCGGTAGGATAGTCAGTTTTACGAGGGTATGTTGGCAGCATGAGTGAAGGCTTTGTTGCGAAATAGGAAGCCAATTCTATAATTAATTTTGGATTGGAGATGCTTAATGTGAGTCTGGAAGGAGAGTTTACAGTCTAACCAGACACGTAGGTATTTGTAGTTGTCCACATATTCTAAGTCAGAACCGTCCATAGTAGTGATGCTAGTCGGGCGGGCGGGTAGCAATCGGTTGAAAAACATGCATTTAGTTTTATTAGCATTTAATTATCAGTTGGAGGCCACGGAAGGAGTGTTGTATGGCATTGAAACTCGTTTGGAGGTTTGATAACACAGTGTCCAAAGAAGGGTCTGATGTATACAGAATGGTGTCGTCTGCGTAGAGGTGGATCAGAGAATCACCAGCAGCAAGAGCGACATCATTGATATATACAGAGAAAAGAGTCGGCCCGAGAATTGAACCCTGTGGCACTCCCATAGAGACTGCCAGAGGTCCGGACAACAGGCCCTCCGATTTGACACACTGAACTTTATCTGAGAAGTAGTTGGTGAACCAGGCGAGGCAGTCATTTGAGCAACCGAGGCTATTGAGTCTGCCGATAAGAATGTGGTGATTGACAGAGTCGAAAGCCTTGGGCATGTCGATGAAGACGGCTGCACAGTACTGTCTTATCGATGGCGGGTATGATATCGTTTAGGACCTTGAGCGTGGCTGAGGTGCACCCATGACCAGCTCGGAAACCAGATATCATAGTGGAGAAGGTACGGTGGGATTCGAAATGGTTGGTGATCTGTTTGTTAACTTCGCTTTCGAAGATTTTAGAAAGGCAGGGCAGGATGGATATAGGTCTATAACAGTTTGGGTCTAGAGTGTCTCACCCTTTGAAGAGGGGGATGACCGTGGCAGCTTTCAAATCGTTGGTGATCTCAGACGATACGAATGAGGTTGAACAGGCTAGTAATAGGGGTTGCAACAATTTCTGCAGATAATTTGAGAAAGAGAGGGTCCAGATTGTCTAGCCCAGCTGATTTGTAGGGATCCAGATTTTGCAGCTCTTTCAGAACATCAGCTGTCTGGATTTGGGTGAAGGAGAAGGGGGGGGGGGGCTTGGCAAGTTTCTGCGGGGGGGCAGAGCTGTTGGTAGGGGTAGCCAGGTGGAAAGCATGGCCAGCCGTAGAAAAATTCAATTGTCGTAGATTTATCGGTGGTGACAGTGTTTCCTAGCCTCAGTCCAGTGGGCAGCTGGGAGGAGGTGCTCTTATTCTCCATGGACTTTACAGTGTCCCAGAGCTTTTGTGAGTTTGTGCTACAGGATGCAAATTTCTGCTTGAAAAAGCTAGCCTTAGCTTTCCTAACTGCCTGTGTATATTTGTTCCTAACTTCCCTGAAAAGTTGCATATCGCGGGGGCTATTCAATGCTAATGCAGTACGCCACATGAGGTTTTTGTGCTGGTCAAGGGCAGTCAGGTCTGGAGTGAACCAAGGGCTATATCTGTTCTTAGTTCAAATTTTTTTGAATGGGGCATGCTTATTTAAGATGGTGAGGAAAGCACTTTTAAAGAATGACCAGGCATCCTCTACAGACGGGATGAGGTCAATATCCTTCCAGGATACCCGGGCCAGGTCGATTAGAAAGGCCTGCTTGCTGAAGTGTTTAAGGGAGCGTTTGACAGCAATGAGGGGTGGTCGTTTGACCGCGGACCCATTACGGACGCAGGCAATGAGGCAGTGATCGCTGAGATCCTGGTTGAAGACAGCAGAGGTGCATTTAGAGGGCAAGTTGGTCAGGATGATATCTATGAGGGTGCCCATGGTTATGGATTTAGGGTTGTACCTGGTAGGTTCCTTGATCATTTGTGTGAGATTGAGGGCCTCTAGTTTAGGCCCCATAACAGTATATATCCCAGTTTAGGTCACCTAACAGTACGAACTCTGAAGATAGATGGGGAGCAATCAATTCACATATGGTGTTCAGGGCACAGCTGGGGGCTGGGGGGGTCTATAACAAATAGAGCCAAATATATTGATAAAAGGCACCTTGTCCGGGTGAGATTTACATGGTTATCAAAACATCACACCAAAACATGAAACACAACCCTTATTTTAAGTGTTTATAAAATTCCCTATGGATAAAATGAATGGTGGAAAAACGATTGGAACCATTTACCATTTGACCACTAGGTTTTATGGATATTATTACACCTCCACTGTGGGGCTCTATTACACAATATGTAAACCATATGCGAATGTAGTCGACCTAAGCATGTTACCTCACCTGGCAGTTTGATTAGTCACAGTGCGAATTGCATCAGTATTGAAAATAAAAACGATATTGACCAACATACTCTAGGTCAGTTTGCTACACTACTCTGTGGATATTTTGTCTCACATTCCTACCTGTAAAACGACCAACCACACGGACAACCGGTGGAGTAACATTTTATTCACTCTTTTGCCTTGTATTGGTCGTGAGAGTTAACTTTCCTGTTCCAAACGCTAATTTCTGCCTACATAGAATTATTTGCAATTCAACATCGGGTTTTCAGGCTAGGACTTTAGATAAATGCAGAAAATCGCCAATCCAAATAAACGTTATACCACAGTAACCATGTTATTTTTGCTAAACGTTTTTGATTCAGATTTCGTACATAACGTTAAAGTTGTATGTGAAAACAATTTCTAAAGATCCATACTTTGTTTTTCCAAAACTCACTTCACTCGTGCATGAAAGGGAAGCTTGCGCTACTGGTTTTGGAACACGCACAGATCAAATACACCGTTGGAACGCATATTAAACTGTTTACATATCCTAATAATTAAAAAGATTACTCCGAAAACCAGGTGTCTTAATTGGCGTATGTTTACTTTGATTTTGACATTAATCCGTTTAAGATAGTCATGTAAACACATTACTCTATTTCCATACTCGGACTACTGCCTTAATCAGTTTACTATGGAATTATTGGTGTTCATGTAAACGTTTGACAACGTTAACTGAAGTGACAGAAATGTCTGTTTACCGGTGTCTGATGAGATGTTTTTCGGGTTATCACTCTCGCTTTCACCACAGCTTCCTCCTCCTGGTGTCTTCCACGCCAGCTGCAGAAACACAGCTTGATCCCTCTGAGCCAAAACACCGCATTATAAAACAAACTAAAGATGCGAGATATTTTATATAGCTAACGTTAAGCTAGTTAGCAAAATGTTTCCTGAATACGAACGTTACGTCCCATTAAAAAAAATATCGCCTCAACCTCGCTGTCCGTGTGTTCAAAAACTCCCGTTGGAGATGGCTCGTTGGCAATGTTCAAACAGCTGTTATCGTGTTTAAGTAAAGCTAAACTGCCTTAAAAAATTTGATGGTACTTCACGATGAGAAAACATTGACTGTAATCCCCTTTGCAGCCAGTTGAAGGACAGTTTTATAGGTAAACTTTACTATCAAACTGGAGGCTCGCACTAAAATATTCGAACCACCACTTTCAAGAGAGAATCTCAGGACATCGTGAACGCGCAGAGGCGTACCGTTCGTGACTGTGCGCACTCTCGTGGAATGAGCGCACGTGGATTAGATTTAACATGCTCGGTCTCTCAGGACATTGCTCATCAATCAGATTGCAATTTTGGAAAACACTAAGTATGTTTGAAACCCACCTCTGAAACTATCATCTTTGTAGTGTATTTTTACCCGACTACTCTGCCATCCTCTGGTGCTTGTCTGTAATGGCATCCTCTAAAGGTTACCATAATTTACACTGTTGTGACAGTACACCACACCAGTGACTGGCCACCACACCAAATTGCCTCAGGAAAAGCTTATTCTGGGGCCCCAAAGGCAGGTGCCCAGGGGCAAATAAGAGGCATGCTACAGTACAAATGACAAAAAAAAAAATTGTTTTGTTAACTTTTATTATATCAAAATACAAAACATATCTGAAGCAGAGTAAAATCTGACAATGTCAACTCAATAAGTTCTGCAGAGTCAGCATGGAATGGGTGAGAGGGAAATGGGCCTTTAATTGGTACTGTTATCAATACAACACTACCTTGGGCAGCAGGGCACACATCTCAGTAGACATGAATTGCTACTTCCCATGAGCCTCTGGCTAATCAATAGCTAAGAAACGCTCAACTCCATTGTCTTATATCCAGGCAGAGTTGAGTTTTGATAACTGGTCACAGGATTTGGTAGCAACAACATTGAGTCACCATCAGTCGATTCTTGTAAAAACGTAAATTCTGAAAACGCTTACCTGGACCTATGTTTGTCCTGTACAACTGCGGTCCTTCCGCGGGTGCTGAAATTCATACTTTTAATAAAAACTTGTATCGAATACAACCACCGACATTTTCCTCATTTGTATTGCTCATACTACTTACTATGTCAATTGAGATTCAATTGACATATGCACATAGAGTACCACAGTATGAGTCAAACAGGGAAATGGTTCCAATCGTTTTTCGACCATTCATTTTCCCGTAGGGGATTTTAGAAAAACTTAAAATAAGGGTTGTGCTTCATGTAGGCTTACCCTGGCGTGACGTTTTGATAACTGTGTAAAACTTTTATCAATATATTTGGCTCTATTTACTCTCAGATACGAAAATGCTAATTTGCATTAAAGAAGACATCATGCAACACTACAAATCCCTGTAAACTCTTGCACATCCTCTCTTTGACGCCTTTGCTAACAGGTATTGGGCCAATTTAAAACCCAATACCTGTTAGCAAAGGTGTCAAAGAGAGGATGTGCAAGAGCTTACAGGGATTTGTAGTCTTGCATGATGTCTACTTTAATGCTAATTAGCATTTTCGTATCTGAGAGTAAATAGAGTCAAATATTTTGATAAAAGTTTTACATGGTTATCTAAACTTCACACCAGGGTAATCCTACACGAAACACAGCCCTTATTTTAAGTGTTTCTAAAATCCCCTATGGAAAAAATGTATGGTCAAAAAACGATTGGAACCATTTCCCTGTTTGACCGCTAGGTTTCATGAGTATTGTGACACCTCCACTGTGGAGCTCTATTCGCGCTGAGCTAAGCAACACAAATTAGTAAAAATTAGGTGGTTGTATTCTATAAAAGCTTTTGTTAAAAGTATGAATTTCAGCACCCCACGGAAGGACCGCAGTTGTACAGGACAAGCATAGGTACAAGTAAGAGTTTTCAGAATTTACATTTTTACAAGAATCACCTGATGGTGACTCAATGTTGTTGCTAGTAAATCCTGCAACCAGTTATCAAAACTCAACTCCGCCTCAATATAAGAGAACAGAGTTGAGCGTTCCTCAGATAGCCACACAACTGACTGACAACGGATGCCAATGTAGATCCTGGGCACCTGTGTAGATCTCAAAGCATCAGATAGGTAGAGCACCCACAAGCAGAGCTACCATGGGGGGAATGGTGCGACCCCTCTAGGGCCCAAGGGTGCCTGCCCCAGGGCCCATGCACCTAAAGTAAATTATGATGTACCAAAGCCCAAAGAAAAAAACTATATTTAAAAATATAAAACATGGCAAAATTGATATATAATATGATTTCATTAATTCAATCCTGGAACTGAGTTGGTTTTTAATTATTTTATAAAGCTCAAATAGGGGATGCTTGTATTTGTACAAGTGTGTGGTGTGAAATGGAAATGTATTTTTTGCATATCCCACTCCCCTGAGACACCCTTGGAGAGTGGGGTCACTGCCAGGGATCAGCCATTATTGACCGCGACGCAATTAGGGTTAATTGTCTTGCTGAAGGGCAGATCGACAGTCGGCGTGACTCAAACCAGCAACCTTTCGCTAAATGGCCATACGATCTGACCGCTAGGCTCCCTGCCACTATGTACAGCTGTGTCTGTCCCTATACCGCCTTGAGGGGCCCCCTGGCCTGGGACTGGCGGCTATGCTTCTGGTTGGCTGCTGGTGGTGGTGGTTGAGGGACCAGGGTCTTCAAAATGATTATGCATTTATTTATTTTTAGTAAGTTATTTAAATACGTTTAATAGTTTAAATTTAGTTAACACACTGCCAGGACTTGAGGTAGGCCTATACAAGAAACAGCCAATGACACCTTTTGTCTACATTTTAAACAGTCTAATAAATCAATTTAATATATACCATCACATAAATAATATATTGTTTGTGTTTAGGTAGGTCTTAAGAAACAGTAGGAAATTAAAAACTTAGTTTTGAAAGGCCTCTGAAAGCAAAAGTTGGATATTTTATATCAGATGACAAGGTTGAACTATAGCCTAACAGGCACATGGGATTCAGTTCCTTGTGCTTGACTACAGGTGTCATGTTTTGTCTTTGATCATCATGTCTTGTCCCTGTGCTTCCCTCTGCTGGTCTTATTAGGTTCTTTCCCTCTTTCTATCCCTCTCTCTCCCCCTCCCTCTCTCCCTCTCTCGCTCTCTCTCTCTATCGTTCCGTTCCTGCTCCCAGCTGTTTCTCATTCTCCTAACTACCTCATTTACTCTTTCACACCTGTCCCCTATTTTGCCCTCTGATTAGAGTCCCTATTTCTCCCTCTGTTTTCCGCTTCTGTCCTTGTCGGATTCTTGTTTGATGTTTGCTGTTCTGTGTCCTTGTTCCGCCCTGTCGTGTTTTTGCCTTCTTCAGATGCTGCGTGTGAGCAGGTGTCTATGTCAGCTACGGCCTGTGCCTTCCTGAAGCGACCTGCAGTCTGTGGTCGCGTCTCCAGTCGTTCCTCTCTACTGACGAGAGGATTTCAGTTTCCTGTTTTGGATTTTCCTATGATAATATCCAGGAGTATCATTGTTTGTTTAAGACTGGATTAAAGACTCTGTTTCTCTTAAGTCGCTTTTGGGTCCTCATTCACCAGCATAACAGAAGAATCCGACCAAGAATGGACCCAGCGACTACGGATTCTCGCAACACTGCCGTCGAGTTCCAGGGAGCAATGCTCGGCAGACACGAGCAGGAATTGTTTGCTGCTCGTCATGCCGTTGAGACCCTGGCCGCTCAGGTCTCCGATCTCTCAGGACAGTTTCAGAGTCTTCGTCTCGTGCCACCAGCTACTTCCTGGTCTTCCGAGTCTCCGGAACCTAGGGTTAATAACCCACCATGTTACTCTGGGCAGCCCACTGAGTGTCGCTCCTTTCTCACCCAGTGTGATATTGTGTTCTCTCTCCAGCCCAACACATACTCAAGAGAGAGAGCTCGGATCGCTTACGTCATATCACTCCTTACTGGTCGGGCTCGGGAGTGGGGCACAGCTATCTGGGAGGCAAGGGCTGAGTGTTCTAACGTTTATCAGAACTTTAAAGAGGAGATGATACGGGTTTTTGATCGTTCAGTTTTTGGGAAGGAGGCTTCCAGGGCCCTGGCTTCCCTATGTCAAGGTGATCGATCCATAACGGATTACTCTATAGAGTTTCGCACTCTTGCTGCATCCAGTGACTGGAACGAGCCGGCGTTGCTCGCTCGTTTTCTGGAGGGACTCCACGCTGAGGTTAAGGATGAGATTCTCTCCCGGGAGGTTCCTTCCAGCGTGGACTCTTTGATTGCACTCGCCATCCGCATAGAACGACGGGTAGATCTTCGTCACCGAGCTCGTGGAAGAGAGCTCGCGTTAACGGTGTTTCCCCTCTCCGCATCTCAACCATCTCCTCCCACCAGCTCAGAGACTGAGCCCATGCAGCTGGGAGGTATTCGCATCTCGACTAAGGAGAGGGAACGGAGAATCACCAACCGCCTTTGCCTCTATTGCGGTTCTGCTGGACATTTTGTCATGTCATGTCCAGTAAAAGCCAGAGCTCACCAGTAAGCGGAGGGCTACTGGTGAGCGCTACTACTCAGGTCTCTCCATCAAGATCCTGTACTACCTTGTCGGTCCATCTACGCTGGACCGGTTCGGCTGCTTCCTGCAGTGCCTTGATAGACTCTGGGGCTGAGGGTTGTTTTATGGACGAAGCATGGGCTCGGAAACATGACATTCCTCTCAGACAGTTAGGGAAGCCCACGCCCATGTTCGCCTTAGATGGTAGTCTTCTCCCCAGTATCAGATGTGAGACACTACCTTTAACCCTCACAGTATCTGGTAACCACAGTGAGACCATTTCCTTTTTGATTTTTCGTTCACCTTTTACACCTGTTGTTTTGGGTCATCCCTGGCTAGTATGTCATAATCCTTCTATTAATTGGTCTAGTAATTCTATCCTATCCTGGAACGTTTCTTGTCATGTGAAGTGTTTAATGTCTGCTATCCCTCCTGTTTCTTCTGTCCCCTCTACTCAGGAGGAACCTGGTGATTTGACAGGAGTGCCGGAGGAATATCATGATCTGCGCACGGTCTTCAGTCGGTCCAGAGCCAACTCTCTTCCTCCTCACCGGTCGTATGATTGTTGTATTGATCTCCTTCCGGGGACCACTCCCCCTCGGGGTAGACTATACTCTCTGTCGGCTCCCGAACGTAAGGCTCTCGAGGATTATCTGTCTGTTTCTCTCGACGCCGGTACCGTGGTGCCTTCTTCCTCTCCCGCCGGAGCGGGGGTTTTTTTTGTTAAGAAGAAGGACGGTACTCTGCGCCCCTGCGTGGATTATCGAGGGCTGAATGACATAACGGTTAAGAATCGTTATCCGCTTCCCCTTATGTCGTCAGCCTTCGAGATTCTGCAGGGAGCCAGGTTCTTTACTAAGTTGGACCTTCGTAACGCTTACCATCTCGTGCGCATCAGAGAGGGGGACGAGTGGAAAACGGCGTTTAACACTCCGTTAGGGCATTTTGAATACCGGGTTCTGCCGTTCGGTCTCGCTAATGCTCCAGCTGTCTTTCAGGCATTTGTTAATGATGTACTGAGAGACATGCTGAACATCTTTGTTTTCGTTTACCTTGACGATATCCTGATTTTTTCACCGTCACTCGAGATTCATGTTCAGCACGTTCGACGTGTACTCCAGCGCCTTTTAGAGAATTGTCTCTACGTGAAGGCTGAGAAGTGCGCCTTTCATGTCTCCTCTGTCACATTTCTCGGTTCTGTTATTTCCGCTGAAGGCATTCAGATGGATCCCGCTAAGGTCCAGGCTGTCAGCGATTGGCCCGTTCCTAAGTCACGTGTCGAGTTGCAGCGCTTTCTCGGTTTCGCTAATTTCTATCGGCGTTTCATTCGTAATTTCGGTCAAGTGGCTGCCCCTCTCACAGCTCTGACTTCTGTCAAGACTTGCTTTAAGTGGTCCGGTTCCGCCCAGGGAGCTTTTGATCTCCTCAAGAAGCGTTTTACTTCCGCTCCTATCCTTGTTACTCCTGACGTCACTAAACAATTCATTGTCGAGGTTGACGCTTCAGAGGTGGGCGTGGGAGCCATTCTGTCCCAGCGCTTCCTTTCTGACGATAAGGTCCATCCTTGCGCTTACTTTTCTCATCGCCTGTCGCCATCGGAACGCAACTATGATGTGGGTAACCGCGAACTGCTCGCCATCCGCTTAGCCATAGGCGAATGGCGACAGTGGTTGGAGGGGGCGACCGTCCCTTTTGTCGTTTGGACTGACCATAAGAACCTTGAGTACATCCGTTCTGCCAAACGACTTAATGCACGTCAAGCTCGTTGGGCGTTGTTTTTCGCTCGTTTCGAGTTCGTGATTTCCTATCGCCCGGGAAATAAGAACACCAAGCCTGATGCCTTATCCCGTCTCTTTAGTTCTTCTGTGGCTTCTACCGACCCCGAGGGGATTCTCCCTGAAGGGCGTGTTGTCGGGTTGACTGTCTGGGGAATTGAGAGACAGGTAAAGCAAGCACTCACTCACACTGCGTCGCCGCGCGCTTGTCCTAGTAACCTTCTGTTCGTTCCTGTCTCTACTCGTCTGGCTGTTCTTCAGTGGGCTCACTCTGCCAAGTTAGCTGGCCACCCCGGCGTTCGGGGTACGCTTGCTTCTATTCGCCAGCGGTTTTGGTGGCCTACTCAGGAGCGTGACACGCGCCGTTTCGTGGCTGCTTGTTCGGACTGCGCGCAGACTAAGTCAGGTAACTCTCCTCCTGCCGGTCGTCTCAGACCGCTTCCCATTCCTTCTCGACCATGGTCTCACATCGCCTTAGACTTTATTACCGGTCTGCCTTCGTCTGCGGGGAAGACTGTTATTCTTACGGTTATCGATAGGTTCTCTAAGGCGGCACATTTCATTCCCCTCGCTAAGCTTCCTTCCGCTAAGGAGACGGCACAAATCATCATTGAGAATGTGTTCAGAATTCATGGTCTCCCGTTAGACGCCGTTTCAGACAGAGGCCCGCAATTCACGTCACAGTTTTGGAGGGAGTTCTGTCGTTTGATTGGTGCTTCCGTCAGTCTCTCTTCCGGGTTTCATCCCCAGTCTAACGGTCAAGCAGAAAGGGCCAATCAGTCGATTGGTCGCATATTACGCAGCCTTTCTTTTCGAAATCCTGCGTCTTGGGCAGAACAGCTCCCCTGGGCAGAATACGCTCACAACTCGCTTCCTTCGTCTGCTACCGGGCTATCTCCGTTTCAGAGTAGTCTTGGGTACCAGCCTCCTCTGTTCTCGTCCCAGCTCGCCGAGTCCAGCGTTCCCTCCGCTCAGGCTTTTGTCCAACGTTGTGAGCGCACCTGGAGGAGGGTCAGGTCTGCACTTTGCCGTTACAGGGCGCAGACTGTGAGAGCCGCCAATAAACGTAGGATTAAGAGTCCTAGGTATTGTCGCGGTCAGAGAGTGTGGCTTTCCACTCGTAACCTTCCCCTTACGACAGCTTCTCGCAAGTTGACTCCGCGGTTCATTGGTCCGTTCCGTGTCTCTCAGGTCGTCAATCCTGTCGCTGTGCGACTGCTTCTTCCGCGACATCTTCGTCGCGTCCACCCTGTCTTCCATGTCTCCTGTGTCAAGCCTTTTCTTCGCGCTCCCGTTCGTCTTCCCCCCCCCCCCCCCGTCCTTGTCGAGGGCGCACCTATTTACAAGGTACGGAAGATCATGGACATGCGTTCTCGGGGACGTGGTCACCAGTACTTAGTGGATTGGGAGGGTTACGGTCCTGAGGAGAGGAGTTGGGTTCCATCTCGGGACGTGCTGGACCGTTCGTTGATTGATGATTTCCTTCGTTGCCGCCAGGGTTCCTCCTCGAGTGCGCCAGGAGGCGCTCGGTGAGTGGGGGGGTACTGTCATGTTTTGTCTTTGATCATCATGTCTTGTCCCTGTGCTTCCCTCTGCTGGTCTTATTAGGTTCTTTCCCTCTTTCTATCCCTCTCTCTCCCCCTCCCTCTCTCCCTCTCTCGCTCTCTCTCTCTATCGTTCCGTTCCTGCTCCCAGCTGTTTCTCATTCTCCTAACTACCTCATTTACTCTTTCACACCTGTCCCCTATTTTGCCCTCTGATTAGAGTCCCTATTTCTCCCTCTGTTTTCCGCTTCTGTCCTTGTCGGATTCTTGTTTGATGTTTGCTGTTCTGTGTCCTTGTTCCGCCCTGTCGTGTTTTTGCCTTCTTCAGATGCTGCGTGTGAGCAGGTGTCTGTCAGCTACGGCCTGTGCCTTCCTGAAGCGACCTGCAGTCTGTGGTCGCGTCTCCAGTCGTTCCTCTCTACTGACGAGAGGATTTCAGTTTCCTGTTTTGGATTTTCCTATGATAATATCCAGGAGTATCATTGTTTGTTTAAGACTGGATTAAAGACTCTGTTTCTCTTAAGTCGCTTTTGGGTCCTCATTCACCAGCATAACAACAGGCATATAGAATGGTGCTGGATTGGATAGCTGCCGTATTACGGGCTCCTGATCAATTCTGCTATTTTGAGTGTGTTTTTTGAGCTGATCTTAACTTATTTTGTACATAATGAACAGCAATCACTAACCTCGATTTGGATGAAGATTTTTACTTCAATGAGTCGTCATCGCAGGACATACTGCTTACCCCGTACCAAGCCCTAATCTCTGAGATGCATAGAAGAAAGAGGTGACATAAGCGGGGCCGACGTGCGGGCACTTAGAGGAAACTATGATGCCTCTACCCTCCATTTTATTGGCAAACATACAATCACTGGAGAACAAACAGGACGAGCTTGGTTGTAGATTATCCTATCAACAGGACCTGAAGAACTGTAATATCCTTTGTTTCTCTGATTCGTGGCTGAACAAGGACATGGATAATATACATATATCTGTTTTTTCTATGCATCGGCAGGACAGAACGGCAGCTTCGGGTAAGGTAAAGGGGGAGGTGTGTGTCTCTTTGTTAACAACAGCTGGTGCACAATCTCTAATATTAAGGAAGTCTCGAGGTTCTGCTCGCCTAGAATACCTCATGATAAGCTGTAGACCATACTATTTACCAAGGAGTTTATCTATATTTTTCGTAGATGTTTATTTACCACCACAAACCAATGCTGACACTAAGACTGCACTCAACAAGCTGTATAGGGCCATAAACAAACAAGAAAATGTTCATCCAGAAGCGGAGCACCTAGTGGCCGGTGATTTTAATGCAGGGGACCTGAAATCCGTCTAACTGCATTTCCACCAACATGTCACCTGTGCACCTTTACTCCACACACAGAAATGCATACAAAGCTCATCCTCGCCCTCCTTTTGGCAAATCTGACCATAACTCTATCCTTCTGATTCCTGCTTACAAGCAAAAACTTAAACAGGAAGTACCAGTGATGCGCCCAATACGGAAGTGGTCCGATGTAGCGGATGCTAAACTACAGGACTATTTTGCTAGCATACACTGCAATATGTTCCAGGATTCATCCGATGGCATTTTGGAGTTTACCACATCAGTCACCAGCTTCATAAGTGCATTGACAACGTCATCAAATCAAATCAAATGTATTTATATAGCCCTTCTTACATCAGCTGATATCTCAAAGTGCTGTACAGAAACCCAGCCTAAAACCCCAAACAGCAAGCAATGCTGGTGTAGAAGTCATCCCAACAGTGACCGTACGTACATATCCCAACCAGAAGCCATGGATTACAGGAAGCATCAGCACTGAGCTATAGGCTAGAGCTGTCACTTTCAAGGAGTGGGACACTAATCTGTACGCTTATAAGAAATCCCGCTACGACCTCCGTTGAGCCATCAAACAGGCAAAGCATCAATACAAGATTGAATTCTACTAAGCCAAATGCCTTCTATGCATGCTTCGAGGCAAGCAACACTGAGCCATGCACGAGAGAACCAGTTGTTGCGGACGACTGTAGCGAATGTGAGTAAGACCTTTAAACAGGTTAACATTCACAAAGCTGCAGGGCCAGACGGATTACCAGGACGTGTATTCAGAGCATGCGCTGATCAGCTGGTAAGTGTCTTCACTGACATTTTCATGGCTCACATGACTCACATTAACACCATCATCCCAGACACTCTGGAACCATTCAATTCGTATACCGCAGCAACAGATCCACAGATGGCGCAATCTCTATTGCATGCCACACTGTCTTCTCTGACCTGGACAAAAGGACACCTATGTGAGAATGCTGTTCGTTGACTACAGCTCAGCTTTCAACACCATAGTGCCCTCCAAGCTCATCACTAAGCTAAGGACCCTGGGACTGAACACCTCCCTCTGCAACTGGATCCTGGACTTCCTGATGGGTCGCCCCCAGGTGATGAGGGTAGGCAACAACACATCCGCCATGCTGACTCTCAACACGGGGGCCCCTCAGGGGTGTCTGCTTAGTCCCCTCCCGTATTCCCTGTTCACCCACTACTGAGTGGCTGCGCACAATTTCAACACCATCATTAAGTTAGCTGATGACACGACGGTGGTAGACCTGATCACCGGCGATGTTGAGACAACCTAAAGGGAAGAGGTCAGAGACATGGCAGTGTGGTGCCAGGACAACAACCTCTCCCTCAACGTCGCCAAAGACAAAGGAGAATTGTGCACTACAGGAAATTGAGGGCCGAGCACGCCCCCATTCACATCGACGAGGCTGTAGTGGAGCGGGTTGAGTGCTTCAAGTTCCTTGTGTCCACATCACTAAGGATCTATCATGGTCCATACACAACAACACAGTCGTGAAGAGGGCACAACAAGGCCTCTTTTCCAATCCAGGAGGCTGAAAAGATTTGGCTTGGGCTCTCAGATCCTCAAGTTCTACAGCTGCACCATTGAGAGCATTTTGACTGGCTACATCACCGCTTGGTATGGTAATTGCTTGGCATCCGATTGCAAGGCGCTACTGCAGTTAGTGCGTACGTCCCAGTACATCACTGAGGCTGATCTCCCTGCCATCCATGACCTCTATACCAGGCGGTGTCAGAGGAAGACCCTAAAAATTGTCAAAGACTCCAGCCACCCAAGTCATAGACTGTTCTGTCTGCTACCTCACGGCAAGTCTAGAACCAACAGGACCCTGAACAGCTTCTACACCCAGGCCATAAGACTGCTAAATAGTTAGTCCAGGTAGCTATTTGGTTAACTATTTAACTAACTGCACTGACCCTTTTAGCACTAACTTTTTTGACTCATCACTTACGCTGCTGCTACTGTTTATTATATATCCTGTTGCCTAGTCACTTTATTCCTAGTTATATGTACATATCTACCTCAATTACCTCGTACTCCTGCACATCGTTTCTGTACTGGTACCCCATGTATATAGCCATGCTGTCATTACTCATTGTGTACTTATTATCACTTTTATTAAGTGTTAATACTTTTCTATTATTTCTATATTTTCTTTCTCTCTGCATTGTTGGGAAGGGCCCGTGAGTAAACATTTCACTGTTAGTCTCTACACCTGTTGTTTACGAAGCATGTGACACATAAAATGTGATTTGATAAAGCAATATCGAATTGATGGATGGTTCTGCTGCTTATGTTGTGAGGACAGCTGTCTACCTGATCTTACATGATTGATGTGATTTTGTTGCCGTCCGACTATTCTAAAGAACAAGGTTCTCTAGCTTGGCCTAATTATTTCTCCATGATTTTGACTTTAGCTGCTCGTTGCACATTGCCTTTTATCAATCTGTGCACTCCATAATCTGGGTACAGGTATAGTGTACTTAATGATGACTGACGACCATTCAAACATTAATGCATTGATGATACTAGCTACTTTTGAAGTTATTAGCCCTAATTGTAAAAAAAAAAAAAAAAAAATAGGGGGCCACTCAAATGTTTTCGTCCCCCCTGTGGCGAAACCCAAGCTCTGCACCTGGTTGAACCTATCCAATCCTTTGATATCCAAGTGCCTTTTGGGGCCATCCTGCTCCACTATCAATCACAGACAACAGGAAACATGTTTGTACATAACAAGTATCCCCTGTAAAGCTGCACGGGCTGTCACACATTCTTGATGTTTTTGTCTCGTTCCTCCGTGACTGAATCATAATTTCATACCAAAACCCAAAACATCCATATAGTGGCAGCTAAGAATGACTTCTGTCACTCTGTGCATTTCTGAACACAATTATCCAACTGATTGATTAATTACGATTCATGTTACAGTCAGTGAAGCAGGATGACAAGTTCTCATTTGTGACGGCATCTGTAAGTAGTATGCACTTTCTAAAGCTTTCCATACATTCCTGGGGGAGGCATTGGTCTGCCCAGAGAGCACAGGAGAAAGGGTGGTAAAAACAGAAAAATTACACAAGGCTTTTGTTCAGCACCATTTACAGTACATGTTTGTTTCTCTCTCTTTCACATAAAAGGAAATGTATCAGGGAAATTCATATAACAATAATACCAGAAGATGAGGTGCAATTAACCCTCTGGGTGCCTCTTGTATTTGTGAATTATTTATGTAGAAAAGCTAATAAATAAGTTGTGTCAGTAAACAAAAAAATGAAATATATATAATTGAAATGGTTTGTTTTCAAAGTCACTTTGAAGGGAAATTTAAAAAATGGTCTATAAAATATGTTTTGAATGGACAGGTACATTAAATGCCATTGATCCATTTGCTTAGAAATCACTCAAAAATTATAATTATTATATAACACAAAACAATACTTTAACCTAAAAGTGATGTAATATACATCAGTAAACCTACTGCAAATTTGAACACCAAACATACCAGTACACTAGAAATAAAATGTTGTCTGTTTATGGAACGTTTTAGAATGTCTGGGATGACCAGAAGTGAGGAAGTAAATGGCAATACATTTTAGTTATTGTGTCTGTGCTGGCAGATTTACATGCTACTATACCCTGCTCTCAAGTGGCCTGATGGCCGGATGATAGTAACATCTCTATGTGAAGATATCTACAATGAGGCATTCTGAGGTACTGAGTTGTCTCTGGCTTCAACCCTACTGTGCTGTAGATTTAATTGAACGTTACCCAAAAATTCAGAGCGGGAGACCAAATAAGGATGGGACAATATTTAGCTAAGTACATCTGAACAGTCCTTTGTACACTTGTATTGCATTTAGTGAGGCATAATGATGTGAAAAGATGGATGGCATGGAATTAAATCATACACAGAGGCACCAAAAGGGTTAACACTACTGCAGTTGAGTGCTTGTAAACTGAATTGTCAAGCAGTGTTGTGCAAACCTGTAAAAAACGTGTGAAACTGTATAATGACCACCAATACTTTGACATACAGGACAGAGCAATCAATGTCTCATTTTATCCAGCATCAACACCCATGTACTCTGTACCAAGAACGACATGGGAGTCATAATAATGAAATGTCTTTCCAATCTATGGCAACTTGGATTCTCATAAAATGGACAATGAGGATGTAAGTCCATCTCATCTGATTATTCCCTGAAGCTGCAACACAAATTCCTCTGACACAGCAATATCCATTACATACAGTAAACGCACACACAAAAAACTATGAATCTATGCCAAATAATAAGTACTTTTTCCTGTTTTCTTTGATCAGCAACGTACCTCTACTCTGTACTGTACCTGTACTAACTAACAATGGGCCTACGTCTAAAGGTTTACCTCATTTGATATCCTACTAAACTGTCAATTAATTTGCTATCTTTGTATGTCAAAGACCATAACAAATACAACGTCAGTACAACACCAAGAAGGGTTTGTTCATTGCTAAAATGTCTAACCACAATGTACAGTTTCAGGACAGTTCTATAGTAGACTACAACATTGTTTGTTGGTTAAAAAAAACAGGGTGTTCACAAGGTGTGTGAAGCAAGGAGTTAAAAACCTCTTAAGGATCCTCCCCTTTTTGTCAATTTTCGCCTAAAATGACATACCCAAATCTAACTGCCTGTAGCTCAGGACCTGAAGCAAGGATATGGATATTCTTGATATCATTTGAAAGCAAACACTTTGAAGTTTGTGGAAATGTGAAATGAATGTAGGAGAATATAACACATTAGATCTGTTAAAAGATAATACAAAGAAAAAAACATGCATTTTTTTGTATATTTTTTTTACCATCATCTTTGAAAGGCCATACTGATTTATTCAGCCCAGGCGTAATCTATATTTTGGCCACTAGATGGCAGCAGTGTATGCCCAAAGTTTAGACTGAGCCAATGAACCATTGCATTTCTGTTAAACAATTTGTATCAAGACTGCCCAAATGTGCCTAATTGGTTTATTAATAGATTTTCAAGTTCATAACTGTACACTCTCCTCAAACAATAGCATGGTATTGGACAGTGTAGTTAGATTAACAAGAATTTAAGCTTTCTGCCAATATTAGATATGTCTATGTCCTGGGAAATGTTCTTGTTACTTACAATCTCATGCTAATCGCATTAGCCTACATTAGCTCAACCATCCCACGGGGGACCCACCAATCCTGTAGAGGTGTTAACTCACCACCTAAAGCAACACAAAATTGATTGATAATAGCACCAGTTGTTGTCAGAATGTGTGCAATGGAATTACAAAGTCAATATGCCCCACTTATGGGTCTCTAGAAAATGGTACTGTCATCTTTATAGTCTGGTGCAACTCTACTAATCAAATCTTTGCACCTATTGAGAGCTAGAGGCAGAACATATACGTTACACCATAAACAATGTGTTTAAAATTGTTTTTCAAAGCAGCATTGAATATCTGTTACATACACATACGCTGTAAAATATCTCTGATTGCACAATCTGTTGACTGGAGGAATATAGATTACACATACAGTATATTGTAATCTGCTGCTATACAGAACGCAAATGAACACCTGCATGAAAACTTTCCCTCTTTCCAAAAGCCAATTGAGTCCATGACAAGATACAGGGAGGGTTCTTGAGCGGGCCAGCAGTAACATTTGGAGTTGAGGATCTGTGGCAGTCTTGGGAACAGACTGGTATAATGATGGACCTATTGTAGAGCCACATAGTTATTCATTTTTCCCATTGGCCAAGCTAGCCATGTTAGCGTATTCCAAGATCAACTTGTCAGAAATTATTCATTGCAGGTAAATTAAGTAAAGAATTAATTCCAGTGCTTTCCAGTTATGCTTAACAATTTGTAAAACCCTGTATCTTTATCTTAGTCGTTAATAAACCGATGACACTTGCACCCTTTTTTTGTTATTTATTTTGTTTTGTACAGAACTGAAATGGTTTGCCTCAAAGGCATTTCTGTGTCAGTGGAATATAAATATTCTCTATTTGTATGATTCTGTTTATCTAAAAAAGCAACAAGTGGATATAAAAATAAAAATAACATGAAATAATACACCATGAAAACCATTGACACCAAATGTATTCTATATCTGTTTGATTTATAATACTGAATCATTAAAACTAATTTGTAGTATTTAGAATAATTCAGTCACTCACATAGAAATCTAGTGGTCTGCTACTTGTCACAATGTACCACTGAAACAGACTGTACACTACTCAGTGCCCACTCACTCTGCAATATACTCTGTGTGTATCATATTCTCATGTACAAAAAATATATATGACAAGGTATGCTTTTTTTAAACATTATTTACACTGCGTTTGCTGTAGTCTTTTGAGTCTTAGCACATTTTTCTTTATTTAACTAGGCAAGTCAGTTAAGAACAAATTCTTATTTACAATGACAGACTAGGAACAGTGGGTTAACTGCCTTGTTCAGGGGCAGAAAAAAATATTTTTACCCAGTCAGCTCAGGGATTTGATCTAGCAACCTTGCAGTTATTGTCTCAATGCTCTAACCACCAGACTACCTGCCACCCCTAGTAACTAGTAAACCTACAAGGTTGATTGTATTTCATACTGTACATCTTGCTTGGCCTCGACTTGACTGTGTACAGTACAGTACTGTGCAGTGTTTTCAAATGTCATTTTCTTGGGGTGACATAATGCTTTGGTATTTTGTTATACAGCTATGTTTTGGTTTTTACATAATTTTGTGTGGAACTCAGATTGGCGTATGGGAGATTACCAGTGTTATATTCAAAATAACAACATATCATGTGTGATCTACCAGAGGAAATAAAATTCTGAAAATAATTACTCATATAAAACACTGTCCTTGAAAACTTGTGTTTTAGCACCAGAGGTTCTTACTCTACAGACTCATTTAATGAATTAGGCATAGAACAACCATCAAAGACCAAAATACATAGGGGCTTTACAATGCTCTGTAATGCTCTATGCTCTGCTATGAAGTAGTAGCACCAAACATCTCCTCTTCCATAGAGCAGACAACTATGATGACAGTTCCTCTTACAAGGTGTTACTTTTCCGACCCCTAGGTTGCAAACAATATGACCGCTATTAGATGACCTCTGAGTATGGTTCAGATACACCAGAAAAATAGCTATTGCTATACTTGACAGAAAGCATCATGTCATTGTTAACTGTAAAATGTACCGCTGTACAGTTTAGATGTGGGCCACTACATCATGTAACTGCTTGTATATCTCCTGAAGTCATTTACACAAATGCCCCAAATATCTGTAAAAACATAAAGGGAAATCTCAGTTACACATGATTGAGTAGGTGAAGTAATGCACTGTATAATCAGTTTAGCTATGGTCGTTTGTAGCTCAGTTGGTAGAGCATGGTGCTTGCAAATGCCAGGATAGTGTGTTCAATTCCTGGGACCACCAATACGTAAAATAATGCACACATGACTGTAAGTCGCTTTGGATAAAAGTGTTTGCTAAATGGCAGATATTATGATACAGTCAAATCAGAGTGTATTCACACACAACACACAAAAGCTTGCTTATTACATGTCATACTAATATTCAGAGTCATGAAATGTCAAAAAAATATATCTATACATATTATTATTATTAAAACATTTAGACTTGACTTGAACTTAAAGAACGCATTTCAGCATTATAAATGGTACATTGATTAGTCCGTGGCATGATTAGGCAGCAACTTTTTTGGTCTTATTCGCTGAACTCAAAATTACAGCAAATATATTAGGCTAGCATCATATTTTCGCCAAAGTTAACCAATCGTTGGTCCACAACCCCTTGAATGGGAAGTGATTCTATCCAAGCGATGCCATTTAAATCATTCCAATTCTCTCCAGAGCCACAGACTTTCAACCTCTGCCCATTGTGATATACAATAGTACTCTCTGCTTCAAATCCCAACTGTGGGAGAGGTGGATCAATGTATGTGCTTTGATTGCATCTTAATGTTGGCAAAACGCTATTGTTTTATTCAAAGGTTCAGGTTAGTCGGTTTTGTGATTTCTAAATCCTTCTCATGTGACACCACTCTGCACTCAATATCAACACTCCACTGACTCAGTATACTGGCAAGATATGTATAATATTCCCCAAAATATTGAGGATTATAATGACCTCTAAATTAGTGTTCCTGTTTTTTACTTATCCTCTCTTCTCATATATATTAAGTATTGTAAATGCATTCCCTCTTTTCACAGCAACATTCAGAAACTTTAACATGCAATGATCTCTCTGCTATACACTATGTACATTTTATCCATATCCATTGCACATTAAATGGTCAATATATATATATTTTTAAGAGGGACATTCTACTGCTCCCCTTCCCTCATGCTTTACAGCATTTCCTTCATGTTAAACTCTTTTAAAAAATCTGCCTGTATGCACATCTCAAAAAGGACATTTTTCAGATGTCTCATGTTTTAGGCCTTGGGAAAGCCATTCATTTTTAAATAACTGTACATTCTGAAAAATAGCAAAGGGCTTATTCCCTCTATCTAGAGATTTATGGTCAATATATAAACTTTTTGAATGTTGGTGATTATTAATGTGGTTGCTGAAAGCAAGAGCACTACTGTTATTCTACATACTTATTTAGTTATGTGCTACTTTATGTGCGTAATGTGCTCAACTTTGGAGAGGTGTTTATCATCCTCTCTACATTCAGCTTACATAACAGACACATGTACAGAAACAACAGAATATGACGCACAGAGCCCTTGCCAGCCTTGGGGATATTCTACAAATATCTACAAAGGGTCCGTCTGAGTGGAGAAGGCAAAAGGCCAGTTTGCATTATTCAGATTTCTGCATTATTCTGCTGATACTTTAAGGGCCACAATATATCGTAAATGTAAATGTGTAAATATAAATACAGTTGAAGTCGGAAGTTTACATACACCTTAGCCAAATACATTTAAACTCAGTTTTTCACAATTCCTGACATTTAATCCAAGTAAAAATTCAGGGTCTTAAGTCGGTTAGGATCACCTCTTTATTTTAAGAATGTGAAATGTCAGAATAATAGTAGAGAGAATTATTTATTTCAGCTTTTATTTATTTCATCACATTCCCAGTGGGTCAGAAGTTTACATACACTCACTTAGTATTTGGTAGCATTGCCTTTAAATTGTTTAACTTGTGTCAAACATTTTGGGTAGTCTTCCACAATAAGTTGGGTGAATTTTGGCCCACAGAGCTGGTGTAACCGAATCAGTTTTCTAGGCCTCCTTGCTCGCACACACTTTTTCTATAGGATTGAGCTCAGGGCTTTGTGATGGCCACTCCAATACCTTGACTTTGTTGTCCTTAAGCCATTTTGCCACAACTTTGGAAGTATGCTTGGGGTCATTGTCCATTTGGAAGACCCATTTGCGACCAAGCTTTAACTTACTGACTGATGTCTTGAGTTGTTGCTTCAATATATCCACATCATTTCCCTCCCTCATGATGCCATCTATTTTGTGAATCAATCCCAGAACAACAGCAAGCCACCCCCGTGCTTCACGGTTGGGATTGTGTTCTTCGGCTTGCAAGCCTCCACCTTTTTCCTCCAAACATAACGATGGTCATTATGGCCAAACAGTTCTATTTTTGTTTCCTCAGACCAGAGGACATTTCTCCAAAAAGTACGATCTTTGTCTCCATGTGCAGTTGAAAACCGTAGTCTGGCTTTAATATGGTGGTTTTGGAGCAGTGGCTTCTTCCTTGCTGAGCGGCCTTTCAGGTTATGCCGATATAGGACTTATTTTACTGTGGATATAGATACTTTTGTACCTGTTTCCTACAGCATCTTCACAAGGTCCTTTGCTGTTGTTCTGGGATTGGTTTGCACTTTTTGCACCAAAGTACGATCATCTCTAGGAGACAGAACGCTCATCCTCCCTGAACGGTATGACAGCTGTGTGGTCCCATGGTGTCTACAATTGTTTTTCTGAGGTCTTGGCTGATTTCTTTTGATTTCCCCATGATGTCAAGCAAAAACACACTGAGTTTGAAAGTAGGCCTTGAAATACATCCACAGGTACACCTCCAATTGACACAAATTATGTCAATTAGCCTATCAGAAGCTTCTAAAGCCATGACATAATTTTCTGGTATTTTCCAAGCTGTTTAAAGGCACAGTCAACTTAGTGTATGTAAAGTTCTGACCCACTGGAATTGTGATACAGTGAATTATTAGTGAAATGATCTGTCTGTAAACAATTGTTGGAAAAATGACTTGTGTCATGCACAAAGTAGATGCCCATGACAGACTTGCAAAAACAATAGTTTGTTCCCAAGAAATTTGTGGAGTGGTTGAAAAACCTAAGTGTATGTAAACTTCCGACTTCAACTGTATGTACTGTGTAAATAATGTAACAATATATTACTTTAGTTACTTCAGTTCGTGTTTCAATGTTGGCATGTGTCTAAAATGACCATGATCATTCAATAGGTTTATTTTTGCTGACAAGGTTTTTGACTGAGATGATGGTTCAATTCAGTGAAAGAATTGTGCCATTATAAATCATAACTGGTTTCTCTCATAAACAAACAAAGCTAAGTGTCAATAATATATTACTTGAAGAAGTTCCTATAACTTATGTTTACTTAAAAAGTAAAATGGGTATCTGAAAGAGCCTCAGGTTTTCAAAGATAAACTTAGCCTTAAGATGCTTTTGGTAAACCAGGCCCAGGATAATAGTTGAGATTTGATACTCTTTGAATTACCTTGACAATGATATTAATGCCCTAAGGCAGTATTGTTCCTTACCTGAGCCCCTACCAATTTATTTTGTGCAAGTAGTCACCCTTGTGGAAAAAGTACTCTACATAAATATCATTTTCATATATGAAATCCAAAATATCAGAAAATATATATACGCATATATGTAATTGCATGCATATATTGTCCAATTTATTTAAAATATATACTTTTTCATAATACATTGTGCAATATATGCTACAATTGAATGAGAATATATTTTTATATATTTAATATATTTTCTATAATAGAATATGTTCCTTGCATTTTGATTCGTCATATTTATATAATTCTTCCGAGGGAGAGTTTGAAAATAAATGCCAACAACTTGCATTCCTAAATAATCAGCAGATACATATTTTTTTGTAAAAAATTGAGAAACCATAACATATTTCTGAATGTTATTGCCATAACAAAGCACCTTGATTTTGATTTAACGTGTAAAATGTTTTAATTGAAGCTTACAGTATCGATAAATCCTGTTGGATCAGCACAAATGAAGGAATATTTCAAAATCATCAGTCTAGGAAGGGAATAGTATGCTAATTATTTAAAGTATCAGCCTATACTGTGAGAATGTTAACATGCACAGTAATAATTCGATATTAAACTGATTATGGCAGTAGGCAGATTATGCCATAGTCATGTAAACACCTTATTCTGTTTATCTTAATCGGCATAAGGTCAAAATCGAAGTAAGCATACGTCGATTAAAACAATGGTTTTCTGGGAAATCTTTCAAATTATTAGGACATGTTAACACCTTAATCGGCGTTCCAGCAGTGTATTTGATCTGCGCATGCGCTAGCACCATCCGCGTGAGTTCGGAATAAATGTATGTATGCGTCTTAGAAGTAGTTCTCACATAGAAACTTTATATGTCCTAACTCAGAATCAAATATGCTTTCCAAAAATAACATGGTCGCTGTGGTAGAATGTTTATTTTGATTGCCGATTTTCTGCATTTATCAGAGTGCCATTAGGCAGCCTGATTTCAGATGTGTCCATGTAAAAAGGATTATTAGGGAAATCGTTCTTCTTGAAAATATGTAATTTTTTTAATCAAACTATTATATTAATCTGACTATCCACAATAATCATATTATTGTATGCATGTAACCGTACTCAATGTCATGTGTTTACAAGTGCAACGTGGGGGATTTACTGATAAATAGAATATCCTGATCCTGCCGACTACGCCAAATGTAACACTCAGGCTCAGTTTAGCCACAAATTGATAATAAACCATCCAAAAAGTCCTGTACTGTCAAACAAAAGTCAAGAAATTGTGGCCACTTGACACAAGTTCTAACTTGTTCCTCAGTTGAGGTTTCTCACTTGAAGTTCAACAGAACACACTGTAACCTGGCTCCATAAAACCATAGTAGAATAACTTTGAGAGTTTCTTCTTTAGCAATTTTGTTCGTCTTTCTTTCAACTCTTTAAGGTACATGACTAGGCATCCACAATATGTCATCTGTTTATGATGTAAAATACATATGCAGGCAAAGTATATAAGTTCTACACACCAAAAAATAAACATAACATGAGCATTAGCATCCATGATTCAGACTCTCTAGGACTCAATGTACACATCCAGCTTAAGAAGCACCAAGATGGATGTTGAAATTGTATTGCACCAACCGTAAAACATCAAGTATGATCAATTACAGTATCATTTCATATTTGTGGTAGCTGTCATTCCTCTGAAATTACTAATCTCTCTGCAAGTAGAAATACCACTTTCAGATTTGGTGAGTTTGTTAGCACCTGAAGTTGCAACTCTTAAAGGAAAACTCCACACAAAAACTATATTTTGATATTTGTTTCATTAGTCCATTGTTGACAAAGTCCCAAAATGTTGACTTTGTCAACAATGAAGTAATGAAACAGATACCAAAACATAATTCTTTTTTTTTTTGGGGGGGGGGGGGGGTATCAATAAGATACCCAATGAGGGAAATGTGTTAATATACCCAAATCAAAGTGCCTACTTTACATAATTCAGGGAAATGTCAAACCAGCAGTGAACCAAACAGTTGAACCAAAACATATGAGCAATTGGTCTCAAGTGCACAGCAGCACCTGTGTTCCTACATGTATGGGTGAAACCATTCCAAACACCCCTCTCCTTTTCTGACTATCACCAGATAACCCCCCATTGCCATGACACACACAGTTCAGCCTTGACGAGCCCAGATATGTCTATATCGACATGATAATACATGCCAATTTATAAAAAAGCACCCTTCAATGACAGAATTTTTTTTTAAAAAAAATAAAAACTTTAGCAGCTCTGCGTAGCCGTTATTCCACAAGAAGCTCCTCCATTGACCTTTCCGAAGGAGAATAGACAAGTGTCGAGACATTCTCCTCATCACAGCCATGTGGAATTCCAAGCACATGAAGAGAAAAAGATGCCAAGGCTACAAATAAAGCAAATGGCCATCAAAGGCAGTTACTTTCATAAACAATTGAGAACAAAATGACAAAAAAAGACCCCCAAAAAAGAAACAAAACTGAAGGGGGCAACCAGAAGAAGCCATATAAAGGCCATCATAAGCCTCTTGTTCATCGAATCAGGCCCATATGAATGAAAAAATACTATAGTATACTATGGCACAAAATCCTATCCTCCTCTCATTACAGTACACGTGATGTTTTTATTGATTAAGGAAGTTGTAGTATTTTTGGCATTACTATAGTACTTTTTAAATAGGATATGGAGCCCTCGGAACTATTCACAACGCTACAGTAAGTGTAATAGTACAAGTGAAGATGGCATCAAATAAAGACAAAAACAAACATTATTTAGCAAAATGGCAAAAGACAAAATTTTGCTCCAGTGCAAACTCCTTTCCCAGACGATGACACACCCAAAGTCCAACCTGAATAGTAACTGTGTTGTGTAGAGTGTGTGAGGTTGTATGCCTTGAGAGATGTACAGTAGCCTAGAGTGTAGTACCTGTTCTGTTCAAATGGAGCATAATCCCAATTTAATCCCTTCCCCTCGCCCTATTCAAAATAGATCTATGAGCTTTTGTGCTTACTTTATGACAGATCTTCCCCATAAGGGGAAATACTCACCATTCCTTTATGGGTTTAAGGGAGAATAAAATTGAATGAATGTTTATACAGAATAACTCAACTGTACAATCACCTTCTAAATGATTCCAAGAGAATACTTGATGATGTATACTGTATGTCCACAACATATCAAATATGTAAAGCATAACATGCTCCATTTCCCTAATAGCCATTATGAACACTTCAGTTATGGTGTGTCAAAAGACCAGAGCCCAGGGATAGATTTTTGATCTGCATGATATCATTCTACGACTTATAGTAGACCTACATCGACCTAATCAAATGTTGGTATATATTGTTACCATTTGGATTTTCACATTTGGAGTTATTAAAATTGTGTCAAATTTCAACAAAACCCTGCTTAAATAAGATATAAGATCATAAAAAAACATACACGCCAATACAGTTGTGTTCAGCTAGCTGAGCCTCGTTGTGGTGCCATGTCCTGTGCTATGAGGTATATTTTGTAGGATGTGAGTGAGAACCCTGTGTGGATGGGAGAGTCTCTGGGAGGTGATAGAGGGCTAGCAGAGTGAGGCAGGTGAGGATACTCGGGTGCTGTAAACTGAGACCTAACTAGGCTTCATGTGCCGTTTTTACAATGGGCTACGCCTGTACTGAAGTATAAAGATGAGATAGAAAATGAAAACCTCAGACGGGTCCTTTCCCAAATGGTTAGAACAATTGTTTCAAAGTAATCTATGTTGTAGCACACAGTATTACTTCCCTCAAATTAAATATTTTGCACTGGAGTAAAACTTTGGAAACATTGGATAGCCACTGTTTTACTTTCAACTTCTCTTAAAAAAGGAACTTAAAAGCATTGATTGATGCTGGGGAATGAGCAACGCTTTAGACTGAGAGGTCATTTTCCAGGTGGGGTTTTGTGGCATTTTGGGGGAAGAGTGTAACCTGACTCCCCCACAGTGTCAGAGGAGAGTGGCATGGTCTGGGTCCATGTTATCCATGCTGGCCAAAATGGCCTTCCGGTCCTCCCGGGGCGGGCGGCGGTACAGCAGAGCGGAGAAGCGGGCATACGGGTCCTGTCTGACTGGCCGTTTCTTCTTCTTGCGGAGGTAGAGAGCTTCTTCGGGCTGGAGTACCTGAGAGGTGTAGTCCTGCTGGGTCTGAAAGGTGGAGACACCTGGAGGATGGGGATAGCGACATACAGGTCAGAGGTGAGCGAGCCCTAGGTCAGGATAAGAGGGCAGAGGTGGAGAGTAAGGGTCCTGGGTGCTATCAGACAGACATTGGGCCGGAAGGTGAGGCATGCAAAACACACAGGAAACCATGGGTCAGAAAACAGGGTGGTTGAATTAGAGAATGAGCTCAGTTCCAATCCAAGGTAAATACTTTACGCTGTACCACTCACCATACCATACCACCACAATATGGTTATTTGCGCACAATACTCTAGGAGAGTAGATAGTTCCCAATCAGCAAAATGTAAACGTTACTTGGGTTAGTTACATCATCATAACGTCCCCATCCTCAATAATAATAAATTAACACATTTGGATAGCTACAGTAGGCTTTGGGTTTAGCAAATGCTAGCTAGCCAACAGTCCATAAAATGCATTTCAATGCCAGATGAAGCCAACAGTCCATAAAATGCATTTCAATGCCAGATGAATGACACTATTGGTTTGAATGTTTCAAATTCATTAAAGGGCTTCTAAATGTGGCACCTACATGTTTGGGACCAAAATAAGGTAGTTGGGTAACAAAATAATGATCTTACAATGGTTCAAATAAGTTCATGAGTTAGAAATGCAACATGAATAAGTGAGACGTTGAATTGTATGATTCAAAAGATAAATTGTATTAACTGATCATCTACAGTCATTTGATACCTGTGTAAGTATTATTAGAAATTATGTCATGACTATGGAGAAAGTTGGTGTCAAAGTTAGGTTTCTGGAGAACTGCAGAACTCATTGAGGGAACTACCTTGGTGTTACCACCACTAAGGCTGGGTATCAGAGATGGGGAAAATATCACACCATGGTACCTTATCACACCATAGTGGCGTGCCGCTGAGTAGATAGCATCGTATGATGCATATATGTAATTTGATTGGCGCCTGTAAAAGAGAAAGTCCTTGTTAATCCTGTTGTGGTGAAGTCTCTAAAAATATATATGGCTACTGAAAACAAATCTGCCAGACACAATTTCTGTCAAAAGAGCGGTATGCCACAAAATGTGCATGTTATTCAATCATTGTCTTACGTCAGGACCATACAACCACAACGCCAGAGGACTCACCTGTTTTTCTTCTGGACTTGGAGTTGTTGTTGTTGACCACCATCATCTTCTTGGCCTTTTTAATACGTTGGTATCTCAATGCATCAAACCTCTCAGACCCCGCAGGGGCACCCGGCTCACCTCGACGATTTCTGAACAAAAAAAAGGAGGGAGAAGACACGTAACCCTGAGGAACATCTGTCTACTGGACCTCTCTGTCTGCATGAGAGGCCCTCAAAGTCCAAGGGTCAAACCTTATGAATTCAGCTTCACATTACCTAACGTTTGGAGCAATGTGAGGTTTGGAGCAACCTGAGGTTTCTGACTGAACAAAGCCAATAGTTTGGCCAAACGAAATCAAGAGGTATGTTTGTGTGACTTGAATCTAGGCTGTTCCTGTATTTTACACCATCTGTTCTATGATTTGTTAAATAATATAATAATCCTTGTAACAACGTTGTGATGCGTCAATTTATCCCAAGGTGAGGTATACAAGATTATTACAGTGCTTAAACATTTAGAAAAAATATTTACAAAAAATATCTGTTATTTTCAGAGGGGAGTGAAAAGATATATGTATAAAAAATAAACCATACAAACGGAATTTGATTTCAAGCTTAAGTGTAAACAGCAACACTTTCTTATGTTTTATTTAAAAAAAATTATTCTGAAAATAACAGTTGCAAATCTGAAACAATATTGTCATTTGTAGAACATGAACGAGTATTCCTATCCAGATACCGAGGCACATTAAAACGGCAGCCCACAAATTCTGTCACCAACACACCAGTTTCTCACAAGACACGAAAACAAATAGCATATAGGGCTGTCCTCCAGCTGTGGCTGCAGAGAGAAATTGAAGGCTTTTAGAAGAGAGGGAAAATCACAGCTGAGCGACAAAGCATCATCAATATGTATTCATAGACATGGATATTGTCTACAATGGGCTTCACCATGCTGACAGGGAGAGATGGCGGGAGGGGAAAATGGCTACTTGGGAACAGTCACATAAAGAAAAATAAGCCAAAACCAAAACGAACAACAAATGTAACAAGAGTTTATTCAGATATTTGTTTATTGGGGGGGACTGAATAGCAATATTTAGCGATGGCATGCATGGCAGTTTGCACATGGAACAGGACTTTAAAGGGGAATACTCCGAAAAGTGGTCCTGTATGGCTCAGTTGGTAGAGCATGGCGCTTGCAACGCCAGGATTGTGGGACTGATTCCTGGGGCCACCCATACTTAAAATGTATGCACATATGACTGCAATTCGCTTTGGATAAAAGCGTCTGCTAAATGGTATATATTATATTATTATATAAAAGCACTTCATAGGACTGTGGACCTAAAACCAGCGGGTGCTTGGTCCCCCTCACACCCTGGGCTAATGCTACTTTCCCCACAATATCAAGAAAGTGTGTCAACAGTTGTGGGAGGACACTTGCTTCACATGGTAGTGAGAACTGTTCTGCAGTCCAAACTTACAAGTGTAATTAGGTTATTTGGGTGTTTTGTTTCATACTGACTGGAGTTAAGGGAGTTTCGACTGCCAATCATATAAAATATTTCCTAAGAGCATGGGTCCAAAATATTTAATTGGTGTATTATACAAAAGCACCTTAAGTAAGAAAGGATAGTATGTCCAACTTGTAAGTCGCTCTGGATAAGAGCGTCTGCTAAATGACTTAAATGTAAATGTAATGTCTACTGCTTGAGAGGAATGCTAAGAATGTAACAAGTCAAAGAGGACATAACAAAGTGCCCATTGCCACAACCCACAAGACTAGACGAGAGAGACAAGCTACTACAGCCTGGACAATCTATAATATAACCTTGGGTAGGCTTAGAAAAGGGCTATTACAATTGTAATTGTCTTTGTCAGATAAATATATATTTCCTCTGATATCTACTGCTCATTCTTTATGAAGACACAAAAGAAGGCACAAAAAAGTAAAAAAAGTGTAGCTAAGCTGCCAAAGTAACACCATTATACATAATAATGCTTCTGTAGTCAACAGAACAGATAACATTTTTGTCAGGGCCTTGCTTGTGCAAGGACTTTCTTTCAGCTTTTTATGTGTACCTGTCAGCTGTCATGGTAGTTAACCAAAACAATCTTAATCGAAAAATAACGAGTGTTGTTAGCATACATCTCAAGCATACAGTTGTGTCAGGGATACAGTGCCTTCAGAAAGTATTCACACCCCCTGACTTTTTCCACCGTTTTTTGTGTTACAACCTGAATTTTTAATTGATTAAATTGAGATTTTTTGTCACTGGCCTACACACAATAGCCCATAATGTGAAAGTGGAATATTTTTTTCTGAATTTTTACAAATCATTTAAAAAAGAAAAGCTGAAATGTCTTGAGTCAATAAGTATTCAATTCCTTTGTTATGGGAAAGGGGGATACCTAGTGAGTTGTACAACTGAATGCTCTCAAATGAAATGTGTCTTCCGCATTTAACTCAACCCCTCTGAATCAGAGAGATGCGGGGGGCTACCTTAATCAACATCCACAGCGCACAGGGAACAATGGGATAACTGCCTTGCTCAGGGGCAGAATGACATATTTTTACCTTGGGGATTTGATCCAGCACCCTTTTGGTTACTGGTCCAACGCTCTAACCAACAGGCTACCTATGGCAATCCTACATAAGTTTAGGAGTAGAAATGTGCTAAACAAGTCAAATAATGAGTTGCATGGACTCACTCTATGTGCAATAAAAGTGTTTACGTTACTTTTGAATGACTACCTCATCTTTGTACCCCACACATAGAATTATCGGTAAGGTCCCTCAGTCGAGCAGTGAATTTCAAACACAGAGTCAACCACAAAGACCAGGGAGGTTTTCCAATGGCTCACAAAGAAAGGCACCTGTTGATAGTTGGGTAAAAAAAAAGCAGACATTGAATATCCCTTTGAGCATGGTGAAGTTATTAATTACACTTTGGTTGGTGTGTCAATACACCAAGTCACTACAAAGATACAGGTGTCCTTCCTAACTTATTTGCCGGAAAGGAAGGAAACCGCTCAAGGATTTCACCATATTTTCAAGCATAGTGGTGGCTGCATTATGTTATGGGTATGCTTGTAATCGTTAAGGACTGTGGAGTTTTTTTCTGGATAAAAAAAAGGAATGGAGCTAAGCAAACATGGTTCAGTCTGCTTTCCACCAGACACAGGGAGATTAATTCACCTTTCAGCACAAGGCCAAATCTATACTGGAGTTGCTTACCAAGAAGACAGTGAATGTTCCTGAGGGGCCAAGTTACAGATTTGACTTAAATCTACTTGAAAATATATGGCAAGACCTGAAAATGGTTGTCAAGCAATGAGAGCTTGAAGAATTTTGAAAATAATAATGGGCAAATGTTGCACAATCAGGTGTGGAAAGCTCTTAGAGACCTACCCAGAAAGACTCACAGCTGTAATCGCTGCCAAAGGTGTTTGTACAGAGTATTGACTCAGGAGTGTGAATACTTACGTAAATAAGATATTTCTATATTTCATTTTCAATAAATTTGCAAACATACAGTACTAGTCAAAAGTTTGGACACACCTACTCACTTCAAGGTCTTTCTTTATTTTTTACTATTTTCTACATTGTAGAATAATAGTGAAGACATCAACACTACGAAGTAACCAAAAAAGTGTTAAACAAATCAAAATATATTTTATATTTGAGATTCTTCAATGTAGCCACCCTTTGCCTTGATGACAGCTTTGCACACTCTTGGCATTTTCTCAACCAGCTTCATGAGGTAGTCACTTGGAATGCGTTTAATTTAACAGGTGTGCCTTGTTCAAAGTTAATTTGTAGAATGTATCTCTCTTCTTAATGCGTTTGAGCCAATCAGTTGTGTTGTGACAAGGTAGGTGTGGTTTGGTAGCCCTATTTGGTAAAAGACCAAGTCCACAATAAGGCAAGAACAGCTCAAATAAGCAAAGAGAAATGACAGTCCATCATTACATTAAGACATGAAGGTCAGTAAATGCGGAACATTTTAAGAACTTTGAACATTTCTTCAAGTGCAGTTGCAAAAACCGTCAAGCGCTATGATGAAACTTGCTCTCATGAGGACCTCCACAGGAAAGGAAAACCCAGAGTTACCTCTGCCACAGAAGATAAGTTCATTGGAGTTTACTGCACCTCAGATTGCTGCCCAAATAAATGTTTCACAGAGTTCAAGTATCAGACACATCTCAACATCAACTGTTCAGAGGATACTGCGTGAATCAGGCCTTCGTGGTCGAATTGCTGCAAAGAAACCACTACTGAAGGACACCAATAATAATAAGAGACTTGCTTGGGCCAAGAAACACGAGCAATGGACATTAGACCGGTGGAAATCTGTCCTTTGGTCTGATGAGCCCAAATTTGAGATTTCTGGTTCCAACCGCCGTATCTTTGTGAGTAGGTGAACGGATGATTTCCGCATGTGTGGTTCCCACCGTGAAGCATGGAGGAGGAGTTGTGATGGTGCTTTGCTGGTGACACTGTCAGTGATTTATTTAGAATTCAAGAGACACTTAACCAGCATGGCTACCACATCATTCTGCAGTGATACACCATCCCATCTGGTTTGCCCTTAGTGGGACTATAATATGTTTTTCAATATTACAATGTCTCAAAACACACCTCCAGGCTGTGTAAGGGCTATTTGACCAAGCATGAGAGTGATGGAGTGCTGCATCAGATTACCTGGCCTCCACAATCACCAGACCTCAACCCAATTGAGATGGTTTAGGATGAGTCGGACAGCAGAGTGAAGGAAAAGCAGCCTACAAGTGCTCAGCTTATGTGGGAACTCCTTCAAGACTGTTGGAAAAGCATTCCTCATGAAGCTAGTTGAGAGAATGCCAAGAGTGTGCACAGCTGTCACGAAGGCAAAGGGTGGCTACTTTTAAGAATCAAAAATCAAAAATATATTTTGATATATTTGTTTAACATATTTGTTTTGTTTGTTTGTTTAACATTTGTTTAATATATTTGTTTAACACTGTTTTGGTTACTACATGATTCCATATGTGTTATTTCATAGTTTTCATGTCTTCACTATTATTCTACAATGTAGAAAATAGTAAAAATAAAGAAAAAACACGGAATGAGTAGGTTTGTCCAAACGTTTGACTGGTACTGTATCTAAAAACATGTTTTCAATTTGTCATTATGGGGTTTTGTGTGTAGATCTGCGTTACTTAAAGTATGGGTTGCGACGGGACCTGTTAATGGTGGGTCGCGACGTAAATGTATAATTATTTAATTAATTACTGGAATTGACTTGGCCAAGCGCAACTGCAGCTCTCGGTTCATTGCGCTCTCTGTTTAGCAGCGGTCTCTGCTCAGTTTGGCAGCTGCTCGAGTGGGAGAGGTAGAGGGAAATGCCCGTGTGCTTCGCAGTTTACCGGATCTTTTTCCTGCAGTTTTCTTGAAGATCACTCCACGACCCACACGCTGCAGCGCTGTCTTTCAAGCCACTGACTTGTTATCCCCACTCGCCATCACTCACTGCTGCAATGAAATGGACTCATGCTAGCCACAAGTTCTGACTGAGCTCAATCGTAATGAAACGCAAATACAGTGATTACTTTTTGTCTCTTTCATACAAACTTTGAGATATAACGAGGAGCGCCCACTGTGTTTTGTGTGGGGAAGTGCTTAGTAATGAGTCTCTCAAAACGAACAAATCAAACAACATGACGGTAAACCCAGGGAGTTATTTCAGAACAGGGCAGAATGTTTCAGGAAACTGCTTCGAAAGTGGAAAAGTAAGTCAACTAGCAAGGCATTGTTGTCATTTTATAACAGGTGATGATATGCAGAAATAAGGGAGTACTATCTCTCATAGTAGTAGATGTGAGTTTCTCTTTCAAACAATCCGCTGGACTTGTAACGTTACACAGCTAATAGCTAACGTTAGCCAAAGCAAGGTAACTAGCTCCTGATAGTGCAACCGTAAGAAACAGTACAGATGAAGATGAAAAATTATCAGGCCTACTGTACAGTTTACTGTATAAATTATTGTTGGAAACAAGTCTAGCTTGGAACTGTTGCTGTTAAAATACAAGTAATATTTTTTTATTCTGAACTGGAATAAACTGATTGAAGCAAGATGCTTTTTGAGGCAAACACTTACTTACACAGTTCTGGGTTGCTCATCTGCTGTCACACCCTGGCCTTAGTTATCTTTGTTTTCTTTATTATTTTAGTTAGGTCAGGGTGTGACATGGGGGATGTATGTGTTTTGTATTGTCTAGGGTTTTTGTATGTTTATGGGGCAGTGTTCAGTCTAGGTGTTTGTATGTCTATGGTTTCCTAGATTGGTTCTCAATTAGAGACAACTGTCTATCGTTGTCTCTGATTGGGAGCCATATTTAGGCAGCCATAGTCATTAGGTAGTTTGTGGGTGATTGTCTATGTCTTTACGTTAGTTGCTTGTGTCTGCACTTTCGTTATATAGCTTCACGGTCGTTTGTTGTTTTTGTATAGTTTGTCAGTGTTCGTTTCGTGTTCGTCTTCGTTAAATAAAGAAGATGTATTGTTATCACGCTGCGCCTTGGTCCTCCTCTCTTCCACAATACGACGATCGTGACATCTGCAGCAGGAAGCAGTCTCCTGCCTGACTGAGAAAGCAGTAGATATTCTGATCCAGTTTGGCACAACATACCTATGCCAGTCAGAGTTCTCAAGTACAGAAACAGTGTCAATGCTGACCATGACCTCAGTGTTGCACTGTCAAAAACTGAGCCCACCTCTCATTAGGACTGTGTGTATGTGTGTGTTTTCTGGTCTACATCTGTGTGATGTGATCAATCAGTTTATTCCAGTTCAGAATAAAAAATATGTATTTTAAGAGCAACAGCTCCAAACTTAGACTTTCTATCAACAATAATTTATACAGTAGGCCTGATCATTTTTTATCTGTATTGTTACTTAGCGTTGCACTATCAAAAAGCCTGTGTGTGTGTGTGTTCTGTTATACATCTGTGTGATGTGATCAATCCGTGTATTCCAGTTCAGATTGAAATGATTTATTGTATTTTAACAGCAACAGTTCCAACCTAGACAGGTATGTAGGAGTGTTTTTAATGGGGAAAAATAAACATCAAAATATATTTATGGGTATTTCATTTTTAGGCATAAGGGCAAAGAAATGTACCGATATGTATGTATAGTCAACTTGTAAGTCGCTCTGGATAAGAGCGTCTGCTAAATGACTTAAATGTAAATGTAAATGTAGTTGCATATTTTACTAAGTGGGTCCCAGGAAAACACAGAATTTCTCATTTGGGTTCCAGGTGGAAAAAGTTCAAGAACCCATGGTGTAGATGGTTGAGGAAAAACATCCATTTTGATTTCAGGCTGTAACACAATAAAATGTGGAATAAGTCAAGGGGTATGAATACTTTCTGAAGGCTTTGTATGTGTCTAACCTTCAAATCAATTATCCTAAAGGGTGACATATGCATGTTTATGACAGAATGCATACATTATTGCAGACTGTAGGACTCAAAATGCATAGTACTTTGAAAAAAGGAAATGAACTGCAAGTTGATTGGAGTAACAAACTAAACAAAGCAAGACCGAAAGACTCGTATTCCCCTTTAAAGGACGAGGTGATTCAAAGCCCCACCTGCTGCCCCCCCCCTTTCAGACATGGATCCAACCCTTACCTATTGTGGTGTAGAGGACCTGGTCACAACAACGCTGCCCAGATAGCTGAGATCAATCAAAAACAAAGCAGGTAAGACTCCAGGAGCCATCAAGAACGACCAACTGCCCCTAATCAATAATGATGGAGACATTGCAACACATGAAAGCGGACAGATCCCTGCAACACGCTTCGCCCAACAAGCCTCCCTGTAAGTCAGACCTGGGATGTCCTGGGGGCAATGAAGGGGTGGGTGAGGGATGGGGTTGGGGTGGAAGGTTCAGGGAAGAGGCAGTCCATGCAGTCAGGTTACTTTTAAGTACGAGGATGGACCCCCCTGTGCCTGCTGAGATGGACTCTCATAAAAGTACCCTCTGCATGATAAATACGGAGTCCTAAAAGGCCTAAGAGTTAGACACAGCAATGGTGTTTGTTTTGTCTGAGAGTCAATTCGGATGCACATATGGGATTCCTCCTGTTGGGTGAAAGCAGGGTAAAGCATGACACACATGGAAAACCAGGGATCTTGTGGTGATGTCCCTCTGATTCCAGGCTTTTAGGGGCTTGTATCAAACAAACTGCACAATGCATTTGAAATGGTTTAGATAATAATAGCATTTTCTCCAAAGACTTACTGTAGCCCCGAAAGGTCTGTAAGGTAATCTGTGAAGCAAATCATTTATCTTGTTAGGTCACAAAGGAGTTGATCCACCAAGTCCGAATTTAGAGGAAAATTAACAATCGGGATTTGTCAAAAGACAAGTTTGGTACAGTGCTTCACAGATTCAATGGATGGATGTTTGAAAGTTGATGTCTGACATGAAAAGCAGCATTGATCGAGTTGAAAACGGCAGAACTCCCAAGCCCATAAAATAAATCTATACAGCAAAATTACATTGCAAGGAATAATGTAAGAGTCCCTAGTCAATTTATCATCATAAATTATATCCTTTGATTAAGTCATTTGTCAAGAAAAAAAGAAAAAAAATCTATTGATATTTCACTCTAAAAACTGACATTGGTATGTAGTCCAACCCAAATTTTCCTGACAAGTGCATTTAGCTTTTAAAAGTAGAACCAAAATTGTCTTCAATGTAACTGCGTTCAGAACTCAAGGCGCAACCTAACAAGTTAAAGCAATTGGTAATGGGGCAGATAACAAGTAAATCCCTCCCTGAAGGCCTAGTGCACCTACCCTGAAGCTGACAACTGGGGTGGAGAGGGCTCGGACGGAAGGACCTCCTCCTCAGTTCTCCTCTGGGATGGTATCTGCCCAATGGGATCACTTGGGATCTGCCCAAACATGTTGCTGCTTTCCATGGGGGGTGACGGGGACTGGGACGGGTAGCTTGTGGCGGAGGTGGCAAAGGCCATGTGGGAGCGGAAGCTGGGACTTGCCCTCTTGCTAACCTGACCATGGGCGGGAGAGGAAGAGGGAGACGACCTCCGGGAGAAGCTGGCTGAAGAGGGTGGAAGCAGGGTGATCTCGGACATCTCTGGAGGTATGGAGGGCTGGACGAAGCTGGGACGGGGACGCGGTCGCACTAGAATCTCTGGGGAGCCCTCGTGGGAACTAAGTGGACTCTGGGTGAGGGGCGAGAGGCGGGAAGGTTGGAGGACCATCATGCTAGGCTCCATCCTACGAGCCTGCCTGGGGCTGAGCCGGGGGGTGGGCTCGAACCACCGGGTGTCCAGGCTACTGAATGTGCTAGGGCTGCCCATGAGGACTGTTGGGTCGGGGTAAGGCAAAACTGGCACACCCATACCGTGGCTTTTGTGTCTTAACTTCCCTAGACTCTGTGCCTCTTGCATAGCTAAACGCTTGACTGGAAGGCCCTGAGGCTTGACCTTGCTGGGAGACTTGCCTGGACAGCTCTTTGGGGCCTCCAGCTGCAGAACACCGTGGTAGGAGGGCACCTGGAGAGAGGATGGCTGGAGAGCACCAAGGGGAAGAACATGGGGAGGAGGAAAGAAAGGTTCCCGGTGGAGATGCAAAGGGTGGTGGGGTGGGAAAATGAAGTGGGGCCTTTCCAGACTTGCAAAGGGGAAATCGGGTCTGTGCCAGATCTCCGGGGAGCGAGAGGAAGAGGTAAGCGTCAGGGGAAGGGGGAAGCTTGAGACGGCATAGTGATGAATATCTCCTTCCCCCATCTCCTCAGGGATGCGGTGGTGACCAAAGGGCCCTTCGGGATGGTAAGGTGGTGACGACATGACAGAGCTCAGAGGGCTGGTGTCTACCATGTAGAAAGGGGGTGGAGGGTCGGGTTCCCCAGGGCTGCCAAGGTACCCGTAGAAGTGACCGTGGCTGTGGGGGAAGGCTCTGTGGTGCAGGGAGCCTTGGATCTGCCCCGTGGCCTCGAGCCGACTGCTCTCCATGATGGTCATACCTTCCATGGGCCTCTGAAAGCGGGGGCTGTAGGCTGGTGGCTGCAGGTAAGACTCCTGGCTGGAGATGGGGGAGATTTGGTGAGGTCGAAGGGTTGCCATGACGGGGGGTATGGGCCCGGGATCATCGTTCTCCTCATCCGACTGGCGGAATTCGGGATAGCGGTCTGACTCTTCGACGAAGGGAAAGCCCTCAATTCGCCGGGGATTGACGGAAATCATCTCCATGTCGCTGGGGTCCATGACGAAGCGTCCGTCAGGGCCTCGGCTGATCAGCTCGATGGGCGTGGTTGCCTCCATTTCATACTTGGACTTTTTGCTCGTTATTGCTCGCTTGGTTTTCTTGTACAGGGAGAGTTCTTCCTTCTTCACAGGACTCGGGGGGATCTTCTTCATGCTCATGCCATGCCCGTCCTCAGAACACTCTGATGGTTGTCCCATGGAACGCATGCTCTCCGGACTCACCTTACCAGAGGAGAACCTGAGAAACAATGGAAAGACAGAAGGCCAGTCAATGCCTGCTCACCTATCTCCTTTAACATGACTCAGCAAACAACCAAACCAAGCACCTCTGTCGATGCCTTTACTGCCAGGCAACATTTTAACTGGAAATTACGATGGAATAAATAAAATAAAGAGCCAAGCTCTGACTATAAGTGTTTCATATTTAGGTAACAAAATAAATATTGTCATAATTGTTTATCTGAACTGGAAAGTCAGATTATGTGCTGTTCTAAGTTTAGTTTGAGCCTGAAGTTTAAATGGGGATTTCAGACACTGCTACGATGCGCCAATGATTTGATCTGACAAGGCAGGGATTGAATGTTTATCATTTGATTATGAATAGAGGATGGAGATGGAGGGACCATGTGCAGCAGTAACTTTAGAGTTTTGGACTGGTCTCCTACGCAACATTATAAATAAATTGTTGAGTCATAGGTGCATGGTTGAGTCATAGGTGCATGGTCTTGGTATGGAGTCAGATGACCCACTGAGTAAAGTATATTTTGTGTACAGGGTTAACAGTCTATGTTGTCTATTAACTTTCCATTTGCTCAACCGCATCACTTGAACAGCTCATCAGGAGACTGTGCTGATTATAAATCATGTCTGCCTGTTCGTTTCTGATTGAGTAATATTTTCATTGTTCAGTCATGGTAGTGTAATTGATGTGAAGTCAGTCACATT
Organism: Salvelinus alpinus; assembly: GCF_045679555.1. Lineage (NCBI taxonomy): Eukaryota > Metazoa > Chordata > Actinopteri > Salmoniformes > Salmonidae > Salvelinus > Salvelinus alpinus. Next base: position 33,956,571 of record NC_092098.1, read on the forward strand.
AATTAAGTGTCTCTCAGTGGAATAACAATGCTTAATGTGTGTGTTGTATCACCTGACATTTCCATTTACTTAGATTTTCATAAACCTCTGATAGTCATTGCCTCTGGTTGGCTCTAACATGCCCCCACCCCACCCACACATTCCCATTGCCCAGACATGGCCATCTTGATGACTCAGGTGACCATCTTTAGCAGAGTGGGCATCTGTCCCTTTTTCCCCTCCTTTTTTCTCGATAAGTCTTGTCATTACTCAACTTCCCTGGACCACATACTCTCGAGCCTTGTTCTCACTATATTTATATGTGGTGTTGACATGCATGTTATTTGTATTTCAAATTGTGATTTGAATTTAAGAATATCCACTTAGAATACAGTACATTCTAAGGTCATCATTGTAGAAATTGGACTACGTGTTTGTTATTAGTTATATGGGTTTTATTCATTAGGAAGAAATTTGAAAGTCCATTTAGTCAAGAGAGTATTTATGTTATACCAAGAAATGAGGAACAACAAGCATTTTCCAGAAAAGAAAAGAGAAAAATCGGGACGTTTTGATAATACTTTATTCAGAGTACAATGTAAGGCTGAGGCTTTTCAGTCTCTCTTTTTTGCTGAATCACTAAGGCCTAGCTGTGCTTGTGATGGCTGCGGTGGCAATGGAGGGGCTGAGTTTCTAAGGCAACTGACAGTCGATGACCCGCATTGAAAAGCAATGACGTTCTCTTTCTCTGCTACGTATGAGGCACGTACGTTCTCTCTCTCTCTGCAGAAGGCACTGTCTGTCGTGGTGCAGGGTCTTCAAGTAGAGTGCGTGACACAGGCAAACACATCTGACTCCACTGGATGCAGAGCACAACTCACATTCAAGATGCTTCCAGCAAACTATTCAATATCTACTACTCATGTGGTTCATAATATCTAAAACTATATCAACAAGTTGAATACATAGAAATAGCTATTACAACCAATACTATACACATACTTCAGTCTAGATAGAACTGTTGTTACAGCTATAAAATGTAATATGCTGGCTTGTTTGTTTCTATAAAAATCACTTTTGAATATAGTATGACATTTGCTGAATGTGCCATTTTTCATGTTAAGATTGTCACCGCTCATATTATTATGAGACAAAGATGTATTAACACTGGTTATAGCATGAATTTTAGCAGTACAGCAGATGAGGACAATACACATATGTAAAAGTGAGAACCTCATAAGTGTTCTCCTGGTCATATAGATTCACTGGTTTGATTACAACGCTGTAAAATTACAGGTGGTCACAAATACAACATTATACTTCTAGTATGTTACTGTATGTACTGTATATACGGTGTCATGTGCTTTATACAGTAACAGGAGCACCATTTGGCACCAACACTGTATGCTTACCATTACACATACTCACTCGACTAAACTTAACACTAAACACTCTTGACTTTTCAAGGAATCCAACAGAATAGCTGAGAGGAAAATAGCAAAGCATAGAAAAGAGTAACTGCCAGGAGAAAATAACATTGTGTTGAATTAACTACGTATCACATGAAATCAATTCACAAAGAAAATAAGAAAGCGTTTCTAGTTTAGGCAGGGTTAAGTCAAGCTTAGGTGTGCAGGGGCAGGTTCATCACAAAGAGATTCAGGGGCTGCTCGGCTGCAAACAATCTGGAAGTACACAAGGTATATTCAGCTAAGACTTTTTGTGACATAGCAACATGAGGGAGATTTCTACAGTATGCTGTCCATTCTAGCAAAAAGGTGCTATTGTTATTGACAACAAAGGAACATTGAAAAGACTTGCTTGTATAAAGATAGGACAAACTCGTGAGAAACCACAGTGAAATTTGATGAGATTAAATATTTATGTTGAAACTGACATAGAACAACTATGTATTGTGTGAGTACGTCCTGCAGACAGCCACATTAACATTTCCAAAAGTCTAAAATGAATTCTGTAAAAATTAATTTTACTTTGGAAAGCCTTTGATGAAAGCCTGCATGCTTGTTATAATCATGTATGATCCTTTATTTTGTATAATACGCTTATAATATGTCCATCTATGTAGGAAATGTAGGACATTTTCTTAAAAGTGACTCAAAATGGCTTATTTAGTAAGGATGATTATGAGAGTAATTATAAGATAATAATAAGAGGGCCATACATTCTTATGACAAGTCTTATGATGCATTCTAACAGCATAATGGATTACACCTGCACACTTGAAGTAAATTGTTACCGGTACTTTCAACCCACAGTTAAATTAAGAACTGAATGATGTTGACATTTTTATGGCAACATATTTGCTATGTTTAAACCACAATCTGTAACTTTCATTCCCAGTTGAAAGTGCTGCCCATGCATGTACAGTCCCAGTCAAAAGTTAGGACACACCTACTCATTCAAGGGTTTTTCTATATTTTTACTATTTTCTACATTGTAGAATAATAGTGAAGAAATCAAGACTATGAAATAACACATATGGAATAATGTCGTAACCTAAAAAGTGTTATACAAATCAAAATATATTTTATATTTGAGATTCTTCAAAGTAGCCACCCTTGCCTTGCGCAGATTGTCACGATCGTTATAAGACGAATGAGTGGACCAAGGCGCAGCGTGTAAGAAAGCCATCTTCTTTTAATGAAGAAAAAAACAAACACTTGCAAACGAACAAAAACAACAAACGATCGTGAAGCTAAAACGAACTAAGTGCACACATGCAACATAGAACATAGACAATTACCCACAATCACCTAAAGCCTATGGCTGCCTTAAATATGGCTCCCAATCAGAGACAACAATAACCAGCTGTCTCTGATTGAGAACCAAACCAGGCAACCATAGACTTTCCTAGACCTCTCTCCTGAACACAACCCCATACACTATACAAAACCCCCTAAACAATACACACACCCTAAACTAGCCAAAACACACAAACTTCCCATGTCACACCCTGACCTAACTAAAATAATAAAGAAAACAAAGAATACTAAGGCCAGGGCGTGACAGTACCTCCCCCCAAAGGTGCGGACTCCGACCGCACAACCTGACATTGAAGGGGAGGGTCCGGGGTGGGCCTTATTATGGCGGCGGCTCGGGTGCGGGACGTGGCCCCCACTCCACCATTGTCAATACCCGCTTTGGCGGCTCTGGTAGATCCTGGCTGGCGGGCGACTCTGGCTGCTCATGGCTGGCGGGCGACTCTGGCTGCTCATGGCTGGCGGGCGACTCTGGCTGCTCATGGCTGGCGGGCGACTCTGGCTGCTCATGGCTGGCGGGCGACTCTGGCTGCTCATGGCTGGCGGGCGACTCTGGCTGCTCATGGCTGGCGGGCGACTCTGGCTGCTCATGGCTGGCGGGCGACTCTGGCTGCTCATGGCTGGCGGGCGACTGGCTGCTCATGGCTGGCGGGCGACTCTGGCTGCTCATGGCTGGCGGGCGACTCTGGCTGCTCATGGCTGGCGGGCGACTCTGGCTGCTCATGGCTGGCGGGCGACTCTGGCTGCTCATGGCTGGCGGGCGACTCTGGCTGCTCATGGCTGGCGGGCGACTCTGGCTGCTCATGGCTGGCGGGCGACTCTGGCTGCTCATGGCTGGCGGGCGACTCTGGCTGCTCATGGCTGGCGGGCGACTCTGGCTGCTCATGGCTGGCGGGCGACTCTGGCTGCTCATGGCTGGCGGGCGACTCTGGCTGCTCATGGCTGGCGGGCGACTCTGGCTGCTCATGGCTGGCGGGCGACTCTGGCTGCTCATGGCTGGCGGGCGACTCTGGCTGCTCATGGCTGGCGGGCGGCTCTGGCTGCTCATGGCTGGCGGGCGGCTCTGGCTGCTCATGGCTGGCGGACGGCTCGGGCTGATCCTGTCTGGCGGACGGCTCGGGCTGATCCTGTCTGGCGGACGGCTCGGGCTGATCCTGTCTGGCGGACGGCTCGGGCTGATCCTGTCTGGCGGACGGCTCGGGCTGATCCTGTCTGGCGGACGGCTCTAGCGGCTCGGGACAGACGGGCGGTTCTGACGGCTCGGGACAGACGGGCGGCTCTGACGGCTCGGGACAGACGGGCGGCTCTGACGGCTCGGGACAGACGGGCGGCTCTGACGGCTCGGGACAGACGGGCGGCTCTAACGGCTCGGGACAGACGGGCGGCTCTGACGGCTCGGGACAGACGGGCGGCTCTGACGGCTCGGGACAGACGGGCGGCTCTGACGGCTCGGGACAGACGGGCGGCTCTAACGGCTCGGGACAGACGGGCGGCTCTGACGGCTCGGGACAGATGGGCGGCTCTGATGGCTCGGGACAGACGGGCGGCTCTGACGGCTCGGGACAGACGGGCGGCTCTGACGGCTCGGGACAGACGGGCGGCTCTGACGGTGCTTGGCAGACGGGCGGCTCAGACGGTGCTTGGCAGACGGGCGGCTCAGACGGTGCTTGGCAGACGGGCGGCTCAGACGGTGCTTGGCAGACGGGCAGCTCAGACGGTGCTTGGCAGACGGGCAGCTCAGACGGTGCTTGGCAGACGGACAGCTCTGGCCGGCTGAGGCGCACTGTATGCCTGGTGCGTGGTGCCGGAACTGGTGGTACCGGGCTGGGAACACGCATCTCAGGGCTAGTGCGGGGAGAAGGAACAGGGCATACTGGACCCTGGAGACGCACATTAGGCCTAGTGCGTGGTGCCGGCACTGGTGGTACCGGGCTGGGAACACGCATCTCAGGGCTAGTGCGGGGAGCAGCAACAGGACGCACAGGACTCTGGGGACACACAGGAGGCTTGGTGCGTGGTGTAGGCACTGGTCGTAATGGGCTGGAGACACGCACCATAGGGCTAGTGCGTGGAGGAGGAACAGGGCTCTGGAGACGCACAGGAAGCTTGGTGCGTAGTGCCGGAACTGGTGGTACCGGGCTGGAGACACGCACCACAGGGCTAGTGCGTGGAGGAGGAACAGGGCTCTGGAGACGCACAGGAAGCCTGGTGCGTGGTGTAGGCACTGGTGGTACTGGGCTGGGGAGGTGGCGCCGGAAATACCGGACCCTGCAGGCGTACTGGCTCCCTTGAGCACTGAGCCTGCCCAACCTTACCTGGTTGTATGCTCCCCGTCGCCTGACCAGTGCGGGGAGGTGGAATAACCCGCACCGGGCTATGTAGGCGAACCGGGGACACCATGCGTAAGGCTGGTGCCATGTATGCCGGCCCGAGGAGACGCACTGGAGACCAGACGCGTTGAGCCGGCTTCATGGCACCTGGCTCAATGCCCAATCTAGCCCTGCCAGTGCGGGGAGGTGGAATAACCCGCACCGGGCTATGAACACGTACAGGAGACACCATGCGCTCTACTGCGTAACACGGTGTCTGCCCGTACTCTCGCTCTCCACGGTAAGTACAGGGAGTAGGCGCAGGTCTCCTACCTGACTTCGCCACACTCCCTTTTAGCCCCCCCCCAAGACATTTTTGGGGCTGACTCACAGGCTTCCTACCGCGTCGTCGTGCTGCCTCCATTCGCCGGTATCCCTCCTCGCACTGCGCCAGAGAATCCCAGGCGGGCTCCGGCATTCTCCCTGGGTCTATCGCCCACCTGTCGATCTCCTCCCACGTAGTGTAGTCTTGTCTTTGCTCCTGTTTCCTTGCTGCCTCCTCATACCGCCGCCTCTCGGCTTTAGCTGCCTCCAGCTCTTCACGAGGGCGGCGATATTCTCCAGGCTGAGCCCAAGGTCCCTTACCATCCAGTATCTCCTCCCATGTCCAGAAATCCTTAGTAGGTTGCTCCTGTTGCTGCTTAACACGCTGCTTGGTCCGGGTTTGGTGGGTAATTCTGTCACGATTGTTATAAGACGAATGAGTGGACCAAGGCGCAGCGTGTAAGAAAGCCATCTTCTTTTAATGAAGAAAAAAAAAAACACTTGCAAACGAACAAAAACAACAAACGATCGTGAAGCTAAAACGAACTAAGTGCACACATGCAACATAGAACAGACAATTACCCACAATCACCTAAAGCCTATGGCTGCCTTAAATATGGCTCCCAATCAGAGACAACAATAACCAGCTGTCTCTGATTGAGAACCAAACCAGGCAACCATAGACTTTCCTAGACCTCTCTCCTGAACACAACCCCATACACTATACAAAACCCCCTAAACAATACACACACCCTAAACTAGACAAAACACACAAACTTCCCATGTCACACCCTGACCTAACTAAAATAATAAAGAAAACAAAGAATACTAAGGCCAGGGCGTGACACAGATTCATGAGGTAGTCACCCAGAATGCATTTCAATTAACAGGTGTGACTTGTTAAAAGTAAATTTATGGAATTTCTTTCCTTCTTAATGCGTTTCAGTCAATCAGTTGTGTTGTGACAAGGTAGGGGTAGTATACAGAAAAGAGCAAAGAGAAATGACAGTACATCATTATTTTAAGACATGAAGGTCAGTCAATACGGAAAATTTCAACAACTTTGAAAGATTCTTCAAAAACCATCAAGCGCTATGATGAAACTGGTTCTCATGAGGACCACCACGCAGAGTTACCTCTGCTGCAGAGGATAAGTTCATTAGAGTTACCAGCCTCAGAAATTGCAGCCCAAATAAATGCTTCAACAGAGTTCAAGTATCAGACACATCTCAACATCAACTGTTCAGAGGAGAATGCGTGAATCAGGCATTCATGGTCAAATTTCTGCAAATAAACTACTACTAAAGGCCACCAATAAGAAGAAGAGACTTGCTTGGGCCAAGAAACACGAACAATGGACATTAGACCGGTGGAAATCTGTACCTTAGTCTGACGAGTCCAAATTTTAGATTTTTGGTTCCAACCGCCATGTCTTTGTGAGACGCAGAGTAGGTGAACGGATGATCTCTGCATGTGTGGTTCCCAACATGAAGCATGAAGGAGGAGGTGTGATGGTGCTTTGCTGGTGACACTGTCTGTGATTTATTTAGAATTCAAGGCACACTTAACCAGCATGGCTACCACAGCATTCTGCAGCGATACGCCATCCCATCTGGTTTGCTCTTAGTGGGACTGTCATTTGTTTTTCAACAGGACAATGACCCAACACACCTTCAGGCTGTGCAAAGGTTATTTGACCAAGAAGGAGAGTGATGGAGAGCTGCATCAGATGACCTGGCCTCCACAATCACCTGACCTCAAACCAATTGAGATGGTTTGGGATGAGTTGGGCCGCAGTGAAGGAAAAGTAGCCAAAATGTGCTCAACTCCTTCAAGACTGATAGAAAAGGATTCCAGGTGAAGTTGGTTGAGAGAATACCAAGAGTGTGCAAAGCTATCATCAAGACAAAGGGTGGCTATTTGAAGAATCTCACATATACAATTTTGATTTGTTTAACACTTTTTTGGTTACTACATGATACTACATAGTTTTGATGTCTTCGCTATTATTCTACAATGTAGAAAATAGTCAAAATAAAGAAAAACCCTTGACTGAGTAGGTGTGTCCAAAATGTTGACTGGTACTGTATATGTAAACTGTGTGGGTGGGTCTTGACATATGTCACTACGACAGAGTTATTTGAATTATGTGGTAACCTAACCTTCCCCAAAACTATAGACTACTTGGGGTGTTTTTGGAGTCGGATAGCCCAGACTTCAAATAACTCTGTGGGAGTAATTTGCACTTTTGATAGGGAAAGAAAGTTACATTTCCCCAAACTCCCAAAGTAACAGATAATGGGGCAGTAAAAGCAAATTATTCATAATTATTGAATAACTGTCAGCTTCTGTTGAATATCAATCTCATTTGAAGTAGAACAAAAGAGACTCCATTTTCCAATGGTCTCCCTGATGTAATCAATTAACCAAACCCATTGCTTTCCAGTTGTTGTACACCAGACCTGTTCCCTTTGTATAGCCATCCCAAACTTAAAACGCCATTGGTCTACCTGTGCTAGGTTTAAAACAGGTCAGGCCAGAGCATGTGATGCTATGCCCGTGAGCTTCATGACAAGTGGCGATATGTTCCTGTTATATTCTTAGTGTATGGCATAGGAGGGAAGTTGGGGGGTGGGACGTGAGGAGAAGCAGCAGCAGCAGCCCGACCAATGAAACCCACGAGATGGGAGGAGAGAATACTGGGTATGTGCGCCCAGTGGAAATCCTCAATGGGACAGAGTCGTCTGTCGATTCAAAGGAGAGTAAACATTTTGTCCATTCTGAACACTGGAGTGGTTTCATCTTACATGTCCAGCATGGTGGTCAGCATCGGGGGCAATTGGTACCATTTCGGGAAAACTGAATACAATGGCCTCCTGTGCAATGTTGTGTTATTGTGTTATTGCCCTCAGAACAGCCTCAATTCATCGGGGCATGAACTTAACAAGGTGTCGAAAGTGTTCCACACGGATGCTGGCCCATGTTGACTCCAATGCTTCCCACAGTTGTTTTAAGTGGACCGGATGTCCTTTGGGTGGTGGACCATTCTTGACACACGGGAAACTGTTGCGCTTGAAAAACACAGCAGCATTCAAAGAGAGCAGGTGTTCTTAATGTTTTGTACACTCAGTGTAATTCACTGTTGTTACACCACTTACCGTGGCTTATATGTCAATTTGAATTTGGAGCAGTCTGACCGCTGAAAATCCTTTTCAGTTCGCGGTGCTATCACGCTACGTTTGCACGCACCTCGGGGAGACCATTAATAGTACTGGTCTAAATTGCTATTTGGCCCATTTTGGGACAATTTCTGAGATATCGGGATCTAGGGCTTTCGTCTTGAATCGGATGTATTTAAATTCAGCTCAACAGCTTTCTCAAAGGGCACTTTCTACCCAACAGGTAGAAAGTGCGCAAGTCACCCTCTGCTGGACATCTAAGACTATGACATCTCCGGGGACCATAAAACAAGTATGACTCCAGGTAGGTTGCTTAGTGCGTATCTTTTTACAGCTGTATCTATTCAATAATTCTGCATCTCCTGTGAGTGGACCGTGAGGGAGTTTAGGGCCCCAACTGCTTGAACTGGCATGTGACCGTGCGACTGTGCCCAGCACATGAAGCATGCGGCCAAGCCAGCCAGCAGCACACTGACTGAGGGGCGGGCTGAACAAGGTGCAGTTAGCCACACTCACTGAGGGCTGGAGGGCGGGGACCGGTAGCTGCTGGCGTCTGGCCCCTCACAGTAGGGCTCTATGCCGGGCAATGGGCTAAGAGGAGTCCTGCGGTGGGAAATACAACAGAGACGGGAGAGGAGGAAGAAAAAGAGGGGAGAAGAGGGAGGAGGAGGAGGAATGCTGTCAATGAGTCTCCAGAGGTTCCACGTCCAAACAAAGAAAGAGAGAGAGAAAGAGAGTGAGGGATGATAGAGGAGAGACAGAGAGGAGGGAGGGAGAGAGAAAGAGATGGTCAGAGAAACGGAGTCAGTGACAGAGGGTGTGAGAGAATCTAAAATAAAAGGCTGGGTAGGGATAAAAAGATGGAGAGACAGGGAGACAGAGAGAGGGGGAGAAAGAGATACAGTCAGAGAAACGGGGTAAGCAAAAAATTAGATGAAAAAGAGGCAAAAAAAGGAAGAGGAAGGAGAAAGATGGGGATAAGCTGAGTCGGAGAAACAAGCAGAAAGCAAAAGGGAGGCAAGACAGAGAGAAAAGGGAGGAGAGGAGATAGAAGCAAGAGCTAGAAACAGAGAGGAATAAAGAATACAGGGAAGGAGCGAAAGACACAAGAAGATATTTGTACGATGCACGTCTGACAAGCTATCCATTTATTATGCACAATGAGTCATTCAGCATACCATTAGACACCCACACATGCTAGGACTACATACTGAGTACTGTGGAAGTAATGCATTTCAGAGGGAACGGGGGTATCCCTCCGTCTGGCTTTGGTAGCAGCACAACACACACCCTTGTTCCTATGTATTTTGGGAGACATTTCCAAACATCCTTAATTTCAACCCTAAACCTATTAGCAGTTAATAGTTCATATTGGTGGGATGGAGAATAAGTAAAGGAGTATATATATATATATATATATATATATATACACTCAGTTGAAGTCGGAAGTTTACATACACCTTAGCCAAATACATTTAAACTCAGTTTTTCACAATTCCTGACATTTAATCCTAGTAAAAATGCCGTCTTAGGTCAGTTAGGATCACCACTTTATTTTAAGAATGTGAAATGTCAGAATAATAGTAGAGAGAATTATTTATTTCAGCTTTTATTTATTTCATCACATTTCCAGTGTGTCAGAAGTTTACATAAACTCAATTAGTATTTGGTAGCATTGCCTTTAAATGGTTTAACTTGGGTCAAACGTTTCGGGTAGCCTTCCACAAGTTTCCCACCTTAAGTTGGGTGAATTTTGGCCCATTCCTCCTGACAGAGCTGGTGTAACTGAGTCAGGTTTGTAGGCCTCCTTGCTCGCACACGCTTTTTCAGTTCTGCCCACACATTTTCTATGGGATTGAGGTCAGGGCTTTGTGATGGCCATTCCAATACCTTGACTTTGTTGTCCTTAAGCCATTTTGCCACAACTTTGGAAGTATGCTTGGGGTCATTGTCCATTTGGAAGACCCATTTGCGACCAAGCTTTAACTTCCTGACTGATGTCTTGAGATGTTGCTTCAATATATCAACATAATTTTCCTACCTCATGATGCCATCTATTTTGTCAAGTGCACAAGTCCCTCCTGCAGCAAAGCACCCCCACAACATGATGCTGCCACCGTCGTGCTTCACAGTTGGGATGGTGTTCTTCGGCTTGCAAGCCTTCCACTTTTTCCTCCAAACATGACGATGGTCATTATGGCCAAACAGTTCTATTTTTGTTTCATCAGACCAGAGGACATTTCTCCAAAAAGTACGATCTTTGTCCACATGTGCAGTTGCAAACCGTAGTCTGGCTTTTTTACGTCAGTTTTGGAGCAGTGGCTTCTTCCTTGCTGAGCGGCATTTCAGGTTATGTCGATATAGGACTCGTTTTATTGTGGATATAGATACTTTTGTACCTGTTTCCTCCAGCATCTTCACAAGGTCCTTTGCTGTTGTTCTGGGATTGATTTGCACTTTTCGCACCAAAGTACGATCATCTCTAGGAGACAGAACGCGTCTCCTTCCTGAGCGGTATGACGGCTGCGTGGTCCCATGGTGTTTATACTTGTGTACTATTGTTTGTACAGATGAATGTGGTACCTTCAGGCGTTTGAAAATTGCTCCCAATGATGAACCAGACCTGTGGAGGTCTACAAAAAAAATTCTGAGGTCTTGGCTGATTTCTTTTGATTTCCCCATGATGTCAAGCAAAGAGGCACTGAGTTTGAAAGTAGGCCTTGAAATGCATCCACAGGTACACCTCCAATTGACTCCAATTATGTCAATTAGCCTATCAGAAGCTTCTAAAGCCATGACATAATTTTCTGGAATTGTCCAAGCTGTTTAAAGGCACAGTCAACTTAGTGTATGTAAACTTCTGACCCACTGAAATTGTGATACAGTGAAATAATCTGTCTGTAAACAATTGTTGGAAAAATTACTTGTGTCATGCACAAAGTAGATGTCCTAACTGACTTGCCGAAACTATAGTTTGTTAACAAGAAATGTATGAAGTGGTTGAAAAACTAGTTTTAATGACTCCAACCTAAGTGTATGTAAACTTCCAACTTCAACTGTATATATACAGTGCATTCGAAAAATATTCAGACCACTTGACTTTTTAAACATTTTGTTATGTTACAGCCTTATTCTAAAATGTATTAAATATTTTTTAAATCCTCATCAATCTACACAGAATACCCCATAATGACAAACCAAAAACAGGTTTTTAGATATTTTTGCTAATTTATAAAGAAAAACAGAAATACCTTATTTACATAAGTATTCAGACCCTTTGCTATGAGACTCGAAATTGAGCTCAGATGCATCCTCTTTCCATTGATCATCCTTGAGATGTTTCTACAACTTGATTGGAGGCCACCTGTGGTAAATTCAATTGACTGGACATGATTCGTAAAGGCACACACCTGTTTATATAAGGTCCCACAGTTGACAGTGCATGTCAGAGCAAAAACCAAGCCATGAGGTTGAAGGAATTGTCTGCCAAACTGAGCAATCGGGGGAAAAGGACATTGGTCAGGGAGGTGACCAAGAATCCGAATGTCACTCTGACAGAGATGGGAGAACCTTCCAGAATGACAACCATCTCTGCAGCACTTCACCAATCAGGCCTTTATGCAGAGTGGCCAGACAGAAGCCACCCCTCAGTAAAAGGCACACCTTAAGGACTCTCAGACCATGAGAAACAAGATTCTCTGGTCTGATGAAACCAAGATTGAACTCTTTGGCCTGAATGCCAAGCGTCACATCTGGAAGAAAGCTGTAACCATCCCAACGGCGAAGCATGGTGGTGGCAGCATCATGCTGTAGGGATATTTTTCAGCGGCAGGGACTGATAGACTAGTCAGGTTTAAGGTAAAGATGAATGGAGCAAAGAACAGAGAGATCCTTGATATAAACCTGCTCCAGAGCACTCAGGGCCGCAGACTGGGGCAAAGGTTCACCTTCCAACAGGACAACGACCCTAAACACACAGCCAAGGCAAAGCAGGAGTGGCTTCGGGACAAGTCTCTGAAGGTCCTTGTGTGGCCCAGACAGAGCCCGGACTAGAAGCCAATCGAACATTGCTGGAAAGACCTGAAAATAGCTGTGCAGCGACACTCCCCATGCAACCTGACAGAGCTTAGAGGATCTGCAAAGAAGAATGGGAGAAACTCCCCAAATCGAGTTGTGCCTAGCTTGTAGCATGATACCCTTAGAAGACTTGAGGCTGTAATCGCTTCCAAAGGTGCTTCAACAAAGTACTGAGTAAAGGGTCTAAATACCTATGTAAATGTTATATTTTCATTTTTTTATACATTTGCAAAACTTTCTAAAAACGTGTTTTTGCTTTGTCATTATGGGGTATTGTGTGTAGATTGATGAGGGGGAAAAAAAAAAATTATGTAACAAAATGTGGAAAAAGTCAAGAGGTCTGAATACTTTCCGAATGCACTGTGTATATATATATATCTTTAATTGTTCTATTGCTCTAAAGTGACTTAGTGAACTGGAGTGCAATTGGCTCGTGCCAACATTTACAGACGCCAATAATGACAGCTTGCCCTCCAAAAAAAATGGATTGTCCATAAATACCCAATTGACAACAATACATTAAACTTTGTTTTGAATTTCTGTTCTCTTTCTTCTGTGACTATGTTCAAGCCTTATAATATGTACAGTGATTAGAGAGATTTGGAAGATAATGTGCAAGTGCATAACCACAGCCAAGGCAAACTCCTTCACTTTTTCTTCAATGACAAGTGGATGGAAAGTATGCAATGTTGATGATGAGTACTGCATATTACACAAATAATAGGATCATATGTACAATGCAAGAGATTTCTGCTTGACATGGTGTGTAAACCATTAAGCCATATCCAAAAGTCATCAAAGGGGGCAGTTATTAGAACTGGGGGGAGAAGACACGCAAAAGACTGGTTCATTAAATTAATGAATTGAAGAACACGATCATTTATCTCATTAGGCTCAGTGAGCAGTTTGGTCAGTTGTTCTTTTCAAGTGTGATTTCAGAGTTTGGAAAATGTGTCAACTTGCCATGATAACATTAATAAAGTGTTTCAGTGTACCATGGTAAACTGCTGAGCAGAGTAAAGCTAGTGCCTGTGGCCCAGGGTGCCACGCCCCCCACCCCCATTTTTTTTTTTGCCCTGCGGTATAATTTGCACTCTGAATGGCACAACATACAAAGCAATCTACGGTCAGGGTGTGACAACATCAAAACTATGAAATAACAAATATGGAATCATGTAGTAACCAAAAAAGTGTTAAACAAATCAAAATATATTTTATATTTGAAATTCTTCAAATAGCCACCCTTTCCCTTGATGACAGCTTTGCACACTCTTGGCATTCTCTCAACCAGCTTCATGAGGCAGTCAATTGGAATTCATTTCAATTAACAGGTGTGCCTTGTTAAAAGTTCATTTGTGGAATTTATTTTCATTCTTAATGAGTTTGAGCCAATCAGTTGTGTTGTGACAAGGTAGGGGGGGTATACAGATGATAGCCCTATTTGGTTAAAGACCAAGTCCATATTATGGCAAGAACAGCTCAAATAACCAAAGAGAAATGACAGTCCATCATTACATTGAACTTTGAACTTTGAAAGTTTCTTCAAGTGCAGTTGCAAAAACCATCAAGCGCTATGATGAAACTAGATCTCATGAGGACCGCCACAGGACAGGAAGATCCAGAGTTACCACTGCTGCAGGGGATAAGTTCATTAGAGTTACCAGCCTCAGAAATTGCAGTCCAAATAAATGCTTCACAGAGTTCAAGTAACCGACACATCTCAACATCAACTGTTCAGAGGAGACTGTGTGAATCAGGCCTTCATGATCGAATTGCTGCAAAGAAACCACTACTAAAGGACACCAATAATAATAAGAGACTTGCTTGGGCCAAGAAACACGAGCAATCGACATTAAATTTGACCTTTGGTCTGCAGTGTCTTTGTGAGAAGCGGGGGGGGGGGTTGCTTTTCTGGTGTACCGTCTGTGATTTATGTCGAATTCAAGGCACATTTAACCAGCATGGCTACCACATCATTCTGCAGCGATACACCATCCCATCTGGTTTGGACTTAGTGGGACTATCATTTGTTTTTCAACAGGACAATGACCCAACACACCTCCAGGCTGTGTAAGGGCTATTTGACCAAGAAGGAGAGTGATGGAGTGCTGCATCAGATGACCTGGCCTCCACAATCCCCCAACCTCAACCAAATTGAGATGGTTTGGGATGAGTTGGACCGCAGAGTGAAGGAAAAGCAGCCAACAAGTGCTCTGCATATGTGGGAACTCCTTCAAGAATGTTGGAAAAGCATTCCAGGTGAAGCTGGTTGAGAGAATGCCAAGTGTGTGCAAAGCTGTCATCAAGTCAAAGGGTGACTATTTGAAGAATTTCAAATATAAAATATATTTTTATTTGTTTAACACTTTTTTTGGTTACTACATGATTCCATATGTGCTATTTCATAGTTTTGATGTATTCAGTATTATTCTACAATGTAGAAAAAAGTTAAAATAAAGAAAAACCCTTAAATGAGTAGGTGTTCTAAAACTTTTGACCGGTAGTGTAAGCTGAAGCATTTAATGTGTGGAACAATCATAATTATATTGAAAAAATCCATCTAGCATTGATTAAGTTTCAAAATGTTATGGCCCACCTAAACTGTGTCGGTGCCCCACCTTGGCCGCCCCATTCAAAATGTTCTGGACACGCCACTGCACAGAAGCATGGGTAGTAAAGCCAGGGGCCAGGATGGTGTGAAGAAGCATGAGGGAGGCCCCAGGATCCAAATGAAAAAAGACAGCTAGGAAACATAATTCACAGCATGCATGTTTTTTACCATGTTAAACTTCAGTTCTTGCCAGCGCCAAAAAAGTATTCTCGACAAGGATCAAAGAACATTGTTGTCAGGGTAGGAAAGAGGAATAATGACAAATAAGAACAAGTCAGGGGATTCTGGAAACTCGCATGTACCAGCCGTACTTTGCTAGTGAGCCACTTTTCAACCGCAGCCTTTCAGCCAGATCCTCTGCTAACCTATAGTCATACACATAGTGAGCGTAGAGGAGATAGGCATAGGGGACAGAACAGAACATAGTCCAGGCTGAATACTTACGTTCTGGGGTGAAGTTTCCCTAGTTAGAGATCTAGGATCAGCTTCCCTCCCCAATTTCTAACCTTAACCGTAAGCACAAGCATTTCGCTACACTCGCATAACATCTGCTAATCATGTGTATGTGACCGACAAAATTTGATTTGATTTTAACCATTGGTTTGGAAAAGCAAAACTAACCCAACATCAGCGACCCAAGATCAGCAATTTCAATCTACACCAATACTAACACAGAGAGAGGGATTGATCTCCTTTCAGTATCTGAAGCTGGTCTCTGATCACAGCTTTCACCTGACTTCATCTTTCATCCATGAACTGAGAATATGGGTTAGCAATAGCATGTTAGCGCTTGTGTGTGTCCTAGTGGTGTGATTTATAATTGCACACCATCTAGGTTGGATTAGCCTATGCACGGTTGCCAGAAAAGAGCTAAAATTCGTTTTTAAGGGATACAGTATTTTCAACCTATCCTCCGTTTCCCGTGAAAAATGGGTGTGGGAACATTGCTCAGGCGTTTTTTTCCGCCTGCTACGTAAGGTTAAGGTTGAGTTATCACGGGAGAAAAAAAGTTTACTTTGGACTATATAACCTATTGCCCTTTTCACACTATTACTGAGCCGGGCCATGACAAGCCGAGCTGTACTTGGCTGGCCTGGTTACATACCCACCATAGTTGCTGGAAGTTTGCAGGATAGGACAATGTGGAAGGAAAACATCCAAACCAGCACAGTACGGTTCGGGTCGACACTTTAGTGTTAAAAGGGTCAAATGGAGTCCCAAGACGAGGGCTAAAGACATGAATCACAATCAAGTGGCAGCTTTTGAAAAAATAACAGGCTACAGTGACAAATCGGATACTTACCTGTTACTTTTTTTTTTTTTTTTACCTCTTACCTAACATTTAAAACACCACAACTTTACAGACATAACACATTCTCTTCTCCTAAAATGTTGGTTGTACGTCCTGTTGCAATGTTAGTACCACTACACCAGGAGTTCAACAAAACATGCTCTGTAAGTGAGTGGATCAAAAAATACTTCCATGGAATGCAGCTCAACAACATATGCTTGTTCAGTCCTCAAAGCCCACAGAAGGAATGAGTTTGAGAAAGAGAGAATCTATGTGGCAATTAAGATGCTATTTTAATGAGGCCACAGTAGCCAAATGAGGCCCTTGGAAAGATCTGAGGGAGAGCCATTTCTCCAATCCAACAGTTTGTCATACCTCTGAAGCACCGCCCTCAAATAATTATCAAACGTTCTGCCTTTAATGTCAGGGATTTTTGATTGATGTCTCTATGTAGGATTGTTTTCTTTTGATACTAAAATACTTGGGTTGCGTCTCAAATTATATCAAATTATACCCTATTCCCTTTATAGTGCACTACTTTTTTTTTACCAGCACCCCATATGGCTCTGGTCAAACGTAATGCACCATATAGGGAACACACACACAAAGACTTGGTTGCTAGATTAGACACCAATGTTTGTGAACACGGCCATGACAACCTCTCTGTGACCAAGAGGTATTGATCGTTCAGTCCCACTGTTATTAGGAAAACAAGGTCAACAACGATGAATTGAACGTTCTGGGCCGTGACAAAAGACAAGCTTGTGTACAAGCTCAGCTCTACTAGTCCATTAAGATTACATGAAGGAAAACATGTAGCTGAAAGTGTTTTCTCTAGGCCGCAATTTGTTGGGAATTATCGACAACATGATTTGAATTTGGTAAATGTTTATAAAATATGAGTTGTATTTTTTCAATATCATATTGAGCATTTACTGTACGCGACAAGTATCGTTCCAAATATGACCGTTAAAAAGCAAGTATGGGCTTTGCTGAGATGAACTACGGGTAATGGCTAGCTACACAGTGACCGCCCCCTGTCCGTCAATATCTGGCCAATCGCTGGCCAGTAATTGGTGGTCCTGCCAATAAGCTTTCTCTATTTGATGGGCGTGTCTGCTAGAATCCTTGAGTTGTGATGCAGTGCACCCTGCCCTTGATTTGCATAATTTGCAACGAAGTAAGAAAAAGAGAAAAGCGTTGTTGGCTTAGGGTTACTTACGGAGTTTCCACACTTTTTCTGCAGTGTGTTATCGAGAGAGGGGGGTCTGAAAAAGAGGTGGGGGGGATTAATTCAATGTTTAATTTGATGTCAATTCAAAGAAATGTCAAGAGAGCTCTATATTGCTATATCAGCTGTCAAATCATGTGTATGTGTGTCTGTCTGTAAATCCTTGTGTGTCTCTATGTGTCTCACCTCTCCTCCTCTTGAGCTTTCGTCGGCGCTGCTTGTTGACGAAGCAGGCTGCCAGTGTGCTAAAGAGGACAGCAGCTGCCAGGAAACAGATGGTAGCCACGATGCCAGCCACCACCGGCCGCGCCAGCCCCCCCTCATCCACCATTTCCGGGGGTGGGAAGAAGTCTGGGGGAGAATAGGGGGGTGTGTGAAAGAGAGAAAGAGAGAGAGAGAGGGGCGGGAGGGGAGAAAGAGTGTTTTGGGGGGGTGTAGGATAGGTGAAGGGGGAGAGAGGGAGAGAGAGTGAGAGTTTGAGAGCGAGACATGACATGACTTGTCTGCCTGGAGGCTATAGGCTTGGACAGGTTTTTGACCCAAAACAATACTGTGACCGATATCCACCCACAATAATAAGTATATTCGCTTTATATTGGTATAGTAAACTAAGCATATTGGTATATTAGAAACCAAATCTTTCCAGTCTAGCCATTAAACATGCAATCTTGTGAGCAAGAAAAGTGTATTACATTGTTTAAATGACTTGAGTAACTCTACATAGCCTTTGTACTAGGCTTGGACTTTAAGGAGAATGTAACTGATTACTACGTATGGGAGGGCCTGACATCTGACATCTGCAGGCCTCTATCAGTCACCACACCAACTGTGTGTGTGTTCATGTCCGTGTGTGTGTGTGTCTGTGTGTATGTGTCTAGCTGGCTCCTGCCAATCACCACACCAACTGGCCGTCCAATTCACCTGATTCAGCGACTCATCATTTATTGTCCTGAATCGATAGACACTTAGTGGAAATGGATTAGGAAACTCCTTTCCTCATCTACTATCCTTTCATGACCACAGACTGTCTAGATGACTGGATAGTGAATTAGTTCTCGCCCTCCTCATTTTATCTTGGGGAGAATTTGAAATATCAACATTCAGCAAGACTGTGATCAAATACTGTTAAAAAAAATGTAGTACAAGTATTTTATCAGGAGGGGGCAGCAAAGTACTTCCAAGTTTAGGAAGTAAACTCTTGTGAATTATGGTGTAAATTACAAGATTATGTTATAATGCTGTAATTGCATCAAATGGTTGTTTTATGCAACAGAATAAGGGGTTATTAGAATGCTCATTTGTATGTGTTCTACTGAGGATGGGCCTCTGGAAGATTTACGATGTCTTTGAGTGATACCGCATTCCAGAGCATGAGTTAATGTTTCTGTTCTATAAGGTACCAGGGAGAGATGACTCCAGGATGGAGTTGGGAGGACAGACACTGGTCTCTACACAATGAGTTCTCATGTTTTTAGAGCAGATACTGTCTGCTGTGAATTATAAGTATATTTCATACAAATCTTAACCTTGAGACCCATTCCATACAGTACATCTGTTGCGTGTCATGTAGACTGAAGGAGGATGGACTTTGCTATAAAATGCTGTGGCTCAAACCAGCTCATTGAGTTCTCAGTGATCACCTCCAGGGGTGATTACCGACCAGCTCCATTACTGCACTAATTAAATAGTAAAGTTTGATTGTTTTGAAGAAATCTTAAAAGTCTCTCCTTTTGATTACAACTATTCCACCACAGAATTGTTTGCAGCTCTGGCGATGCTTTCACAGTTGCTCACAGTCACAATTTCTGTGACAATATATTCCCTGTGACCTCCACACCAGAACAACATCACAGGGTAGAGAGTATTTCAACCTGACAGCACTGAAGATGGACATCTTATGTGAAATGTCCATAGGAGGAATATGAACAGGGGTTTTGTGATGTCATACTTTTCAGGCTGTTCCAGGAAGTATTCGTGCCTGGTCCCAGATGTGTTAGTGCTGTCTTGCTAACTCCTATGGTCATTGTCACGTTTGACACTTAAGAATTGGCAATCCCTCTGGATCTCTTACAATATACACCACCAGTCAAAAGTTTTAGAACACCAACTCATTCAAGGGTTTTTCTTTATTTTTACTATTTTCTACATTGTAGAATATTAGTGAAGACGTAAAAACGATGAAATAACACATATGGAATCATGTTGTAACCAAACAAGTGTTAAACAAATCAAAATATATTTTATATTTGAGATTCTTCAAATAGCCACCCTTTGCCTTGATGACAGCTTTGCACACTCTTGGCATTCTCTCAATGAGCTTCACCTGGAATGCTTTCAGGTGAAGCTGGTTTGAGAGAATGCCAAGAGTGTGCAAAGCTGTCATCAAGGCAAAGGGTGGCTATTTGAAGAATCTCAAATATAAAATATATTTTGATTTGTTTAACACATTCTTGTTTACAACATGATTCCATATGTGTTATTTCATAGTTTTGATGTCTTCATTATTATTCTACAATGTAGAAAAAAGTAAAAATAAAGAAAAACACTTGAATGAGTAGGTGTTCAAAAACCTTTTACCGGTAGTGTATATTTTGTATGATCATTTTATACAGTTTTGTGGGATTTAAATGGGTCATTAAATTACCACTCCACCAAATTACATTACAGTGTTTTTTAACAGGATGAATCCCTACAATTATTTCCCCATTTGCTTTGTTTTGTCATGTTTTCAGTTAATATCTGCCATATCTCAATTTTAGTCTACCACTTGCCCCATGCCTCTGTCTCTCAAATCCTAGACATGTTTTGTGTTGTTCACTCACCTGTACTGGACACTCCTACTGTGTTACTGGGCTCGCTGACCAGTTCCTCCATGACTGCTATGACCCGGAACTCATACCACGCCTCCTAAGTCACACACACCAGGGAGATGAGAGTAAGACAGGGGCAGAGGAAACACTGTATTTGTGTGTGTGTTAGTGAAACATCTGTTTAATGTTGAACTCTGTCATTCATGTTGTAGTCTGTCCCATTCTTCTTAGAGTCAATAAAAACTATTGTTTACAAAAAATAAACCAGTTTGTTCGTTTTAGGAGGAAATCCACAAGGAAATCTACCTGTCAAAGTGGGCATGAAAATGTTTCGCATCACTAACAGTATGTTAGCGAAGAAGTAAAAAGGCAGAGCAACAAATAGACAGTCCCTCGTGGTCCAATTACCTCAATAGCTTGAGTAAAAAGCGAGCTGCAGGAATGTGCTACAGTATAGGTGTAATGAGTGATAGAGACGTGTGAGTGGGTGTTGGGAGTCATGCTAGAATAAAGTACCTGCATTGAATGTATCCGCGTCCCAAATGGCACCCTATTCCATTTATAGTGCTGATATGGTATTTAGTATCCTACTTGCGCCGTGGTCAAAAGTAGTGCACTATAAAATAAATAGGGTGCCATTTGGGATGCACCCTGTGACTGATGGCTGAATGAGACAAGAAAATAATAAACATTTCACGCCAGGAGCGCAATCCGACATACAACAAAGGAATATAGATTTTTTTCAACATAGGTGGAAAAATACATTTCTTTTTTTTGAATATTTTATTTTTGCATTTTCCAATTAACAACATTCAAGACAAACGTGAAAAGATATTAGACAACAATAGGACAAAGTGACAGTAACAGATGAGCGTAACAAAAAGTAAAAATCAAACAAATTATAAATATATATACAAACAAACATACAATAAAAAAAGATTATAATGAGACATTGGATCATATGGTCACCTGCCGTAGGTTACATATTATACATTACGTGTGAAACATTATATAAGGATAATATAGAGATTCATTCAATGTGATGTGGGGGGAGATTCTCCATATAGTCAATAAAAGGTTGCCAAATTCTGTAAAATGTATTTAACTTATTCCTCAAGCGGTAAGTGATTTTCTCCAGTGGGATACAACTATTAACTTCTGATAGCCACATTGCAACTGGCAGGGGGGAATCCAATTTCCATTTCAAGGCAATACATTTCTTGGCAATCGCTAGCAATATTTCTGTTAGCTTTATAGTATGGCTTTGCCTAAGATTGGTGTTAGTAAAGTTGCCCAGTAGACAGACCTCCGGGTCTAAAGGGAATGCAACCCCATGAATTGAGGATATGGTATCGCATACCCCCTGCCAGAAACCGTGTAGTTTTGAACACTGCCAAGTGGAATGGAGGAATGTTCCTTCATCTGAGCCACATCTAAAACATAGGGAGGAGATATCAGTGTTGAACTTGTGCAGTCTAGATGGCGTGATATAGAGCTGATGGAGGAAATTAAACTGGATCAGTCTGTATCTGGAGTTCAGTGTGGATGTGACACCATTCCTGCATAGGTCACTCCATAGACCCTCATCAAGATCAATACCCAGATCTTTTTCCCATCTAAGTCGGGGTTTATCTAGCCCGGTCAGTGTTAGTCCTGACATAAGAGCATCGTAAACACGGGAAATGGTCTTGAACAGTGGTTGGTCTGCGTGGCAGAGTTGTTCAATAGGTGACATCTTAGGTAGGTTCCATTGTCCCTTGAGAGACACCCTAATAAAGTTTCGTAGTTGTAGGTAGCTAAAGAAGTCCCTGTTAGGCAAGTGGTATTTCTGTTTCAGCTGATCAAAAGACATAAGAACTCCCTCCTCGTAACAATGTTCCAGAAGAGTGATCCCCTTATCAGACCATGGTCTAAAGTTACTATTCTGGAAAAACATAGGAATCAATCTATTGTTCCATAAAGGGGTTTTAGGGGAAAGGAATCCCCCTCGTCCGAACAGCTCTTGCAGTTTGCACCATGTCAGGACAGAATGTATGATTAAAGGGTTGTCTGTGATGGTTTTAATAGATTTTCTGTCCCATTTGTAAAACAATTCTGCCCCAGTGTCATCGTTTACCTCAAGCTTTTCAATGTTCAACCATGAGGGAGAGGGACCCTTATCAAACCTCTGAGCCAGAAACCTCGACTGTGCTGCCCAGTAGTACATTCTAAAATTGGGGAGGTTTAAGCCTCCTTGACTGTAATCCAGGGTCAGTTTATCCAGGCCAACCCTAGGGGTTTTGCCGTGCCAGATAAACCGTCTGGTCATCTTGTCGAGAGAGGAAAAGAATGCTGCGGGGACAGGGATAGGGAGAGATTGAAACAGATATAGAAATCTGGGCAGGACATTCATTTTAATTACATTGATTCTACCCAGTAGAGTGAGAGGTAAGTCCATCCATTTACAAAGGTCACCCTCCACCTTTTGTAACAAACTGGCCAGATTGAGTTTATAGAGGTTGTTCAGGTTACCATCCACCATTATGCCCAAATATGTGAAGCCCATAGGCGACCATCTAAAAGGAAACTTGTGCTTGATGGTATGATGGTCAAAGACAGACAACGGTAAGATTTCGCTTTTATCTAAATTGACCTTATATCCAGAGAAAGAACTATAACACTGTAGCAGGATCTGCAAGTGAGAGAGGGAGTGTTCTGGGTTTGTTAGAAATAAGATAAGGTCGTCCGCAAAGAGTGATAATTTATGGGTATGGGGGCCCACCTCAAAGCCATGTATGTCAGGGCACGTTCTAATAGCCTCAGCCAACGGTTCGATGGCGAGGGCAAAGAGGTGGGGGCTAATTGGGCAACCTTGTCTGTTCCCCCTATAGAGAGGGAAAGAGGAGGAAGTAATCCCGTTGGTAGCAATCCTAGCTTTAGGAGATTTGTAGAGTGATTTTATCAAATTTACAAACACGGTGCCTAAACCAAACTTTTCCAAGACGCGAAAGAGGTATGGCCATTCAACCCTATCAAAGGCCTTTTCAGCATCGAGGGAGACTGCGACACTAGGTATTTTGTTTTTGTTAGCAAGGTGAATTATATCAAAGAACCTTCTGAGATTATTGGAGGACAATCTATTAATTATGAAGCCAGTCTGATCTGGGTTGACCAACAGGGGAAGACATGACTCCAGTCTCTTAGATAGCATCTTGGTGACCAGCTTACAATCTGTGTTAAGGAGAGAGATTGGTCTATATGAGGCGCACTTTAGTGGATTTTTCCCTTTCTTGTGGATTACAGTAATCACTGCTTGAGAGAAAGACTCTGGAAAGTAGTTGTCTTCCCTGGCTTTTTTAAGTACCTCCATAAGGTAGGGGACCAACAGCTCCCTAAATTCTTTATAGAACTCTGGAGGGAAGCCATCCTCCCCAGGAGATTTATTAGAAGGTAAGGATTTAATGGCCTCCAACAATTCAGGAACTGAGAAGTGTTCACTCAGGCGCTCGCTGTCTTCCCCTGACAGGCATGGGAGGTTGAGAGAGGAGAGAAAGGAGTCGATCTCTGATAGATCATCGCTTGATTGGGAAGTGTAGAGGTCTTCATAGTATTTCTTAAAAGTATTATTAATTTCAGTAGGGTCGAAAGATATCTCATTAGTAAGAGTTTCTATAGCATTAATTGTCCTCTTACTTTCCTCTGCTTTCAGTTGCCATGCCAATACTTTGTGAGCTTTCTCTCCAAGCTCGTAATAACGCTGTTTTGATTTAGTGATGGCCCTCTCAGCTTGATATGTGTTCAGAATATTATATTTCAGTTTTTTATTTACCAAAAGCCTGTATAGATCTTTAGTCGGGCCTCTTTGGTAGGTTTTCTCTAGCTCTGAGATTTCAGATTCAAGGGCACTCAGTTCCGCACCGTGTTTTCTCTTCAGCCCTTTAGTATAGGAAATGATCTGTCCCCTCAGATAGGCCTTCAATGTGTCCCAAAGAATGAAACTGTCAGGAGCGGAGGGTTTGTTTGTCAAAGTGAAAATATTGATCTGCTCTTTGATGAATGCACAAAATTCAGGTTGCTTTAGGAGTGTAGAATTTAGTCTCCATCTATATGCTCCATTTACCTTGGTAGGAATGGAGATTGATAATACCAGGGGAGAATGGTCACTAAGCAATCTGGGGAGATACTCAACATCTAACACTCTATGAAACAGTTGTGTCGATATTAAAAAGTTATCTATGCGTGTGTGTGTCTTATGTGGGTGTGAATAAAAAGAGTAGTCCCTATCCTGTGGGTGCAACTGTCTCCAGATGTCTAGTAAATTGAGATCTTTCATGAATGACATGGTGAGTTTGCCGGCTTTGGTAAGAAGTGAGGGTTTATCAGAGGACCTATCAAGAACTGTATCTAAACAAAAATTAAAATCTCCTCCAACCAGTAACCATCCTGGTGGTGCTTGAGCAACCTGAAGGAAGACATTCTGAATAAACATATGGTCATCGAAGTTAGGAGCATAGATATTCAATAGGGTCCAAGACTCTGAAAACATATGCCCCTGCACCAAAACAAACCTGCCAGAGGGATCAGAGATGGTGTTGTTGACGCAGAAGGGGATGTGTCTACTTATCAAAATTGCAGTTCCTCTTGCTTTGGAGTTAAAAGAGGACGCAAAAACTTGTCCTACCCATTCCCTCTTCAATTTCTTGTGTTCACTGGCTGTGAGATGTGTTTCTTGTAAAAACACAATGTCAGCCTTTAATTTCTTAAGGTATGTATAGACTCTCTTCCTTTTAATCGGGCTGTTAAGACCTTTTACGTTGAATGTGACATATTTTAGTGGATTAAGCATAGTTGGGTTTCAAATATGTAACTGAATGGAATTCTATCATATGTAGATAGTTAGGAAATGTTTCAACTTTGGTTTTAACACAGAAGTGACCTATGTGTCTCTTTAGGAAGGAAACAATAAACATAGAAAAAAGGGGGAAAAAATTAAGAATCCCACCCACCCCGATTGTTAGACTAAAACCACAATCCCAACAATCAAACATGAATACACTTGTAGAGATACGTTGCTGCTCGCTTTCCATCTTGCTCTTACTAGCTAAACCTTGGCGTAAACTAAAACCTGCGAGCTCTCTAAATTGAAAACAAACGTTGTGAATAGACATTTATGGCTGAATATTTACTGCCCACGGTAAGGGCTGCTTGAGTCTCTTTTCGAAAGATTAACATAAATGAGGGGGAAAGCAGTGGGCCTAAACCCACTTATTTGCTTCGCCCAGTGATATGGACTAAACCAAAATATACTCTCCTGTAAATGTAATAGAACTCACCCCGGAAAGATACGGTTAGTTGAAAATGTACAAATCAATTATAGCGACCGGAGGATATCAGCGGTTCAGTCCGGATAAGAGAAAACAAACAAACTGCATCTTATCCCCCAAAGAGACCGTCCTGGCTCAGACGTTGCTCAGTTCTTTGAGAAAAGTGTACACTTCTCCCGGTGTGTTGAAGAGATGGCTTCGGCCTTTGTACTGAACTTTCATCCGCGCAGGGTGGATGAGGTAGCCGATGATGTTCTTCTCCTTCAGTGCTTTGGCGGCAGGTCTGAACTGCTTGCGACGTCTTGCGAGATCCGCGCTCATATCCGGGAAAAGGCTGACCCTCTTGCCATCAATGGTTATGTCCCCTTTGGCTTTTGCGAGTTGCAGTACCTTCTCTCTGTCTTGGAAACGGAGGAACCTGATCAGGACGGCCCGTGGGGGCTCATCTGGCCGGGGTTTCGGCGCTGATGTTCTGTGGGCGCGTTCGATTTCCAGTGGCTTGGTGAAGTTGATTGTGCCTAGGACATCCGGGATCCATTGAGTGAAGAAACGGGCCGGGTCACGGCCCTCGCTGTCCTCTTTCAATCCCACCACACGGATATTACTACGTCTGCTCTGGTTCTCCATCTGATCTACCTTGTTTTTGAGGTAGGCATTGTCCTTTTGCAGTTGTATCAAGACCTGGTCATGTCGAGCGATGGTGTCTTCAACTGTGCTAATGCGCAACTCTGCCTCAGTCGTTCTCAAAAGGAGATCATTCATGGAGGATTTCAGGTCGTCGATGGAAGAATGGAGTTCAGCCGTTCTCTTATCGATTTTCATAGAAAGACCTTTGTTACCGTCCTGAATTTCCCGGAGGAGAGTAGCCAGCATGTCGGCAGGCTCGCAAGGGGCCGAGAGCAACAGTCTGGAACTGTCGTTTGAGTTATGAGGGCTAATGCTAATCTTGCTAGCGTTATCGTTATCTTGGGAATCAACGACGTTTTGGTCGTTCTTCTTGCCTCTCGGTCGGCGGTCCATGGCTCTTTGGGAAGTTAAGTACTTGACAATTTATCAGCCGATGTTAGAATATTGTTTCAACGTTGTTATTTAGGTAATAATAGAATAACTTTGAAGAGCTCGGTTTGTCAACGTCTGCTCAGCTCCGCGGCATCACGTCCCTCCGGAAAAATACATTTCTATACTTTAACACATCACTCTCCCCAGATGGTGTACTTATGTGAGACTAAGTATGCATTCCAAATGGCACCCTAAACCCTATACAGTGCAATTCTTTTAACAAGAGCCCTGTGAGGGAATAGGAAATTTGGTACTATTTGAGAAGTATCCTAAAATGTTTTATGACTTCTTTGAGATATCAGATTGGGCTGACAAGGAAGATAAAATAATAATTTTCATATACACTGAGCATTCAAAACATTAGGAACACCTTCCTAATATTGAGTTGCACCCCATTTTGCCCTCAGAACAGGCAAAATGTTTCAGGGCATGGACTCTACAAGGGGTCGAATGCGTTCCACAGGGATGCTGGCCCATGTTGACTCCAATGCTTCCTACAGTTGTGTCAAGTTGACTGGATGAGCATGAAAACCAAGCAGCATTGCGCATGGCATCTACTAACATACCCCGTTCAAAAGGCACTTAAATCTTTTGCCTTGCCCATTCACCTTCTGAATGGTACACATACACAATCCATGTCTCAATTGTCTCAAGGCTTAAAAATCCTTCTTTAACCTGTCTCCTCCCCTTCATCTACACTGATTGAAGTGGATTTAACAGGTGACCTCAATAAGGGATCATAGCTTCACCTGGTCAGTCTTTGTCATGGAAAGAGCAGATTTTTCTAATGTTTTGTACACTCAGTGTAACATTATATAGTTGGTCCTTTGAAGAACACATTTTTTAAAAACACAACTGACTCCTATCCCCAATCATCATACAATATATATACAAAAGTATGTGGACACCCCTTCAAATGAGTGAAGAGGTGTCCTACGTGGCTAATTCAGCCACAGCCGTTGCTGACAGGGGTATAAAATCGAACACACCGCCATGCAATCTCCACAGACAAACATTGGGAGTAGAAAGGCCTTACTGGAGCTCAATGACTTTCAACATGACACCGTCATAGGATGCCACCTTTCCGACAAGTCAGTTTGTCAAATCTCTGCCCTGCTAGAGCTGCCCCGGTCAACTGCAAGTGCTGTTATTGTGAAGTGGAAACGTCTAGGAGCAACAACAGCTCAGCTCCGAAGTGGTAGGCCACACAAGCTCACAGAACAGGCCCAGCGAGTGCTGAAGCGCGTAGCCTGTAAGAATCGACTGTCTTCGGTTGCAATACTCACTACCGAGTTCCAAACTGCCTCTGGAAGCAATGTCAGCACAAGAACTGTTCGTCGGGAGGTTCATGAAATGGGTTTCTATGGCCGAGCAGCCGCACACAATCCTAAGATCACCATGCACAATGCCAAGCGTCGGGTGGAGTGGTGTAAAGCTCACCACTATTGGAGTCTGGAGTCTGGAGCAGTGGAAACGTGTTCTCTGGAGTGATGAATCACGCTTCACAATCTGGCAGTCCGAGACAAATCTGTGTTTGGCGGATGCCAGAAGAACCCTACCTGCCCGAATGCATAGTGCCAACATAGTGCCAACCTCCCAGTGAAGGGGAATCCTAACGCTACAGCATACAATGACATTCTAGATGATTCTGTGCTTCCAACTTTGTGGCAACAGTTTGGTGAAGACCCTTTGCTGTTTCAGCATGACAATGGCAGGCACAAAGCGAGGTCCATACAGAAATGGTTTGTCGAAATTGGTGTGGAAGGACTTGACTGGCCTGCACAGAGCCCTGACCTCAACCCCATTGAACATCTTTGGGATGAATTGGAACGCCGACTGCGAGCCAGGCCTAATCGCCCAACATCAGTGCCTGACCTCACTAATGCTCTTGTGGCTGAATGGAAGCAAGTCCCTGCAGAAATTTTCCAACATCTAGTGGAAAGCGTTCCCAGAAGAGTGGAGGCTGTTATAGCATCAAAGGGGGGACCAACTCCATATTAATGGCCATGATTTTGGAATGAGATGTTCGACGAGCAGGTGTCCACATACTTTTGGTCATGTAGTGTAGTCATAACCATAGTGTTGGATGAAGGTGTGTTAATGAGCTTGGCTGGAATTAAAGCCTGTGCCCACACCAGCCATGCGGATAACTGTCCACCCGTCATTCTGTATGAAACAGTGTTTATACAGTAAGCTACCTGAATGAGATCTCTGGCTAGCAGCTCTGTCTCTCCAGCGGGGATGGCATCATCCAGGACATCCCACCTCTCCCCTAGGCGGAACTCCATGACGTAGCGCTCGATCGGAGCCGTGTGGTTGGCTGGCGGGATCCACATGAGCAAGACGCCCTGCTGCGTTCGATTGGCTATGAGGCATCGTGGTGGGGTAAGCAGCACCAGTGGTTCAGGGGTACTTATAGGAAAAACTGGACGGAGAGAAAAAAGGAGAGAGAGAGAGACAGAGGGGGAGAGTTGGAAAGAGAAAGAGAGACTGAGAGAGGTTAGAAAGCTGTATTTCAAATGCAGTAGCAGTGTAACTGCAATTGTTGGTACGAGTTCTTTAGAAAGTCGATGAGCAACTTTTAAACCACAACACATTGCTACTACAGCTGCTGCCACAACACCACTGTCT
Source organism: Salvelinus alpinus (assembly GCF_045679555.1). Classification (NCBI taxonomy): domain Eukaryota; kingdom Metazoa; phylum Chordata; class Actinopteri; order Salmoniformes; family Salmonidae; genus Salvelinus; species Salvelinus alpinus. Next base: position 33,986,155 of record NC_092098.1, read on the forward strand.
ACATCACTATTAACAACAAAACCACACATCATTCAATGAATTACCATCACAACTTTTCCCTTGCTGCCATCTTGTACTTACAACACACAGTTCTGTTGTGTTCCCGCCAGGTAAGGTCACTCTTACCTCACTCTCTTAGGTCATATACTGTAGGTCAGAGGTGAATACCGTGAATACCCACCTAGTGTGTTCACAGTAACGACCTCGCTGAAGGGGCCCGTGCCCAGCTTGTTATGCGCAAGGACACTGAACTGGTAGGCCGTCTGGGGCTCCAGGCCGGGCACTACCAGCCATGTCTGGCCAGAAGGCACGGCTATAGACAGCCAATCATGTGGGCCCAGCTGCTCCCTCTTCACCCTGCAAGGTGGAGGGGGACGATAGGAGAACATTCATGGGAGAGGGGGATGAGGGAAATACACATAGGAGTGGATATGTAGAGGGCCTAGACTTTTAGTAATTTTAGTCATTTCAGTAACGGTCATTTCTATCCTGTCAGTTCTGTAAAAAGATTTTGTCCGGTCAGTTCAGTAACAGGATTTCTGGAATGACATTTCAGTGACACACCATTGCAGTTGCAGTCAGTGATGTCATTGTGTCTGTATCATTTCAGTAAGATCATTTATGTTAGAACATTTCATTTACAGAATGTCATTTCACAGTATTTCAGTCAAATAATTTCACACAGTAATACAGTTGATGGTGGTAAGCCCATGCTGCGCTCAGCCGTGCAAATTCCCATTGAAGCTAAAGATGGACCATGCGTTAGATTCAACACCACTTTTCTGACTTTCACTGCAACAGATCTCCCTGAAAAAGTAATATGGGTGAATGAGTTCTTCTACTTTCCAGTGAGTATGCATGGCATCAGTCTCTGTTCGTATTGTAACATAGTGTAGTCCTAAATAGACAGCAACGTATGAGACCACTGTGGGAGCGTGGGTTTATCTCACTATAAACATGGTTCAGAAAGATAACACTATACACCAACATGTATATCAACCTGAGGGGAGAGTCATGATCCTCGTATACGATGTCATTGTGTCATGTAATATGTAGGCATAACTCTCCCTAACAGACATGCATGTATCAGCTGCATGATGGTGTACATGATAGAGGCTGGGGGTTAGGGACTGTGATAAATCAAAATGTGCTTACTTTGTGCTGACGGTCAAAGCGCCTCTCTGTGATTTACAGCAAAAGCCACGCGCAGACGGTGTTCCCAACTTTCCCAATCCCGGGATATCATTACGCCATCCTAGGGGGCATCTAGTGACTCTCAGGTCTTGGCCATTGTGCGCATGTTAAGTGACATGTTAGCTGTTGTGTGTATATTATGATGCATTCACATTGAGGGTGTCTATATTATGATGCATTCACTATGAGGGTGTGTATATTATGATGCATTCACTATGAGGGTGTGTATATTATGATGCATTCACTATGAGGGTGTGTATATTATGATGCATTCACTATTAGGGTGTGTATATTATGATGCATTCACTATGAGGCTGTGTATATTATGATGCATTCACTCTGAGGGTGTGTATATTATGATGCATTCACTATTAGGGTGTGTATATTATGATGCATTCACTATTAGGGTGTGTATATTATGATGCATTCACTATGAGGGTGTGTATATTATGATGCATTCACTATGAGGCTGTGTATATTATGATGCATTCACTATGAGGCTGTGTATATTATGATGCATTCACTATGAGGGTGTGTATATTATGATGCATTCACTATGAGGCTGTGTATATTATGATGCATTCACTCTGAGGGTGTGTATATTATGATCCATTCACTATGAGGGTGTGTATATTATGATGCATTCACTATGAGGCTGTGTATATTATGATGCATTCACTATGAGGGTGTGTATATTATGATGCATTTACTATGAGGCTGTGTATATTATGATGCATTCACTCTGAGGGTGTGTATATTATGATGCATTCACTATGATGGTGTGTATATTATGATGCATTCACTATGAGGGTGTGTATATTATGATGCATTCACTATGAGGGTGTGTATATTATGATGCATTAACTCTGAGGGTGTGTATATTATGATGCATTCACTATGATGGTGTGTATATTATGATGCCTTCACTATGATGGTGTGTATATTATGATGCATTCACTATGATGGTGTGTATATTATGATGCATTCACTCTGAGGGTGTGTATATTATGATGCATTCACTGTGAGGGTGTGTATATTATGATGCATTCACTATGATGGTGTGTATATTATGATGCATTCACTATGAGGGTGTGTATATTATGATGCATTCACTATGAGGGTGTGTATATTATGATGCATTCACTATGATGGTGTGTATATTATGATGCATTCACTATGAGGGTGTGTATATTATGATGCATTCACTCTGATGGTGTGTATATTATGATGCATTAACTCTGAGGGTGTGTATATTATGATGCATTCACTATGAGGGTGTGTATATTATGATGCATTCACTATGAGGGTGTGTATATTATGATGCATTCACTATGATGGTGTGTATATTATGATGCATTCACTATGAGGGTGTGTATATTATGATGCATTAACTCTGAGGGTGTGTATATTATGATGCATTAACTCTGAGGGTGTGTATATTATGATGCATTCACTGTGAGGGTGTGTATATTACTTCACCGTCAGTGGGTTTATTGTGCTTCATTGGCTGTTATGGTTGTGTACATAATGCTTGTTGTCAGTGAGTATATTACCGTATGAAATGTAGCTATATAACACAATATTTTCATTGTCAGTTTGTATTTCACGGTGCACTGCCTGTCAGTGTGTCCATAATGTATTGGCTGTCAGTGAGTAAATCATATGGTGGCAGTCATTGTAATAGGATATGGTGGCTAGCCTGTCGGTGTGTTTATAATGTGGTAGCGGGGGGCTGTTTGGGGGCGGTCCCATCTTTGATTAGCACATGAGACCAGTAAAGACCGTACGTCCTTCCCAGTGAGGCTAATACATTTTTTTATTTTTGAGGGGGGATTTCAATAAGTGGGGCAGTACTATTCAGGGTACTATGAATATTTATTACATTTGAGTTTAAGACAATTCCGCTACATCCTGCATACATTTTCACAAGTCAACTTAAAAAACATTTAATTGAAAAGGACTTGAGAGTGGTGTCTGGGGAAAAAGTTAGTTTATTCACTTTATCTAAAGCCGTCTTCCAAGCACTATGGCTAGAGTGCTGATAATGATCCTCAGAAATACTCAGGAGGAGATGGAACTTCTGTCTGGAGTCTGTGTGTGTGTGCGGGCGGTAATGTGTGATAATGCTTAAGCATACCATGTTTGTTTGTTATTGTTGACTGAGGCTAACCTTTAGCTCAGCGAGTTAATCTGTCATCTAATGGTCAATCACACACGTGCCAGTACGTGTGAGTTCATGCATGCAAGTGTGTGTACGGGTGTCTGCGTGAGCACATAAGTGTGTACACGTTGAAGTTTGTGGCAATACACATGAAATATTATCAGTGTGTGTGTGCACACGAATGCGTGCATCTGTGTCTGTGTTCTACAACAGTGTGTGTACGACTATGTGTGTGTGCGTGTGTGTGTGTGTGTGCGTGTGCACGTGCGTGTGTAAACGCATCACGGTGGAGGCCTGCCAAGCATGTTTGCTAGAGGACCTTGGAATGAGAAGCATTTGTCTTAATCTCCCGACCGGCAGAAGGTAGCTTTTTGACCGTGCTGCCTGCATACTGGCACTGTCCTCCAAAATCAGCTCCCTATCTGACGCTAAAAGACACAACGCATGTGCACCCTGGTCACCCTGGTCAGAAGTAGTGTACTATATGGGGAATTGGGTGCCATTTGAGATGCAGTCCAATGTCAGCCGCCTGTTGCGTTACCATCACCCAGCAACCTGGCAGTCTCACACACCACCATGCTTTAACACTCTGGAGAGGAGATAGCTATATGGGGCTTGAGACTTGTTATAACGCCATAGTGACCTGACTTAAGGTGTTAAAGTGGGCCAACTAAAGAGATCAGACAGGATCGGTAGTGTCAATGACTGACTGCATCCAGAGCATAGAGCTATAAATGTGGCTTACCACCTGCTATAACCACCTAATGTCCTGACATGGTGTTAGAATTGGTTGTCTGGGCCTATGGGTCTACATACAGAATACATAGGGTTACGACCTGTTATAACAGCCTCTTCACCTGATACAGAGTTAGAACTGGGTTTGTGGCACATTTGTGGCCAACATTTTCCTGATCAACGCTTCAAATGAATATGAGCTGCTGTTTCTGTGAGTCCTTCGCACCTGAAACATAATCAAACAAACAAACATACAAAAAACAATGATGCAGCTCTTTATAGAGCTTTCTATAGAGTTAAGAGCAGCGGGGGCTATAGAATAGTGATATTTGGCAGGAATATTGGAAGTGGAAGGTTGCTACTTGTTAGAGTTGCATCAGCTTTAGGGAGAGCAGGTAGGTGGAGGTCTAGGCACTAGCCGAGAGAGAGTGAAAGAGTGAGAGAGGGAGAGAGAGACAGAAAGAGAGAGGGTAAAGGGGGCCAGTTGGTTGGATAGCGTGGAGTCAGTGGAGGAGAAGCTCTGTTTACTCTTGCTTGGCAAAATAGAAACCCTTGAGTGATCAGCATTGTTTTGTGTGTGATCAGCTAATTCTTGAATATCTAGTATTGCGGTGTAAGGAACTGACAGTTGTGTTGTTGATGACAATCGGGACCAGATGATGTCATGAAGATTTGTGGCAGTGTTGTAAACAGATCCGATGGCTGCTTGCCTGCTGCTAATATAGGAACTAAAAGACAGCATTTCTAAAGAAATCAGTCATCTCACGAGTTCCCTTTCAGGCAGAAAATAAACATTCAAATAGTTTGATGAATTGATTGCAAAATAGTTCCACTAAATGTGATGCATCTCAGTACTAGCACAATGGATATGTGATATTGTAAAAACCTTGTTTAATGTGAAACACAGGCATATTAATGAACTTAAGTTACTAACCACTTCTATTAATAAAAACTACTTGACATGGTAAGTGTCCTCAGAAGTCGGCGAGGGAGGGCGCGACGGAGCCTCTGACGAAAACATGAGATGTCTAATGACGCGCCCGTTGGCGTGGCATGAGGGCATAGGGGGGGCATGGGGGGTGTGCTCGACACAGCTTTTATAGCACATGAATATATCATTACTTTTTTAGAGGATCACAGTACTTAAAGCGCGCGCTAATTGCGCAGTCTGCTTCTCGCTAATTGTTCTCCTCGTTTCTTAATATGATACTTCATATTCACTTTTAATAACATCTCCCCCATCTAGGGATCGTAACAGTCTGATAGTTCTTCTCGCTGGTTTTTATCTGTGGTCGTTAAGTAAGGGGCAAGCCCATTTGCTGTGTGTCTGTTTGGGAGTAGGAGAACGAGCTGATGACAGTGCAGAATACCCTGCGGCAGGGTCTGGTCTGGTTTGGACTGGTTTGGTCTGGTCAGGTCTGCTATGAAAAGCCAACTGAAAATTATTCATGATTATTATTTGACCATGCTTGTCACTTATGAATATTTTGAACATCTTGGCATAGTTCTGTTATAATCTCCACCCGGCACAGCCAGAAGAGGACTGGCCACCCCTCATAGCCTGGTTCCTCTCTAGGTTTCTTCCTAGGTTTTGGCCTTTCTAGGGAGTTTTTCCTAGCCACCGTGCTTCTACACCTGCATTGCTTGCTGTTTGGGGTTTTAGGCTGGGTTTCTGTACAGCACTTCGAGATATTAGCTGATGTACGAAGGGCTATATAAAATAAACTTGATTTGATTTGATTTGATTTGGTTTGGTTTGGACTGGTCTGGATTGGTCTACGCTGGTCTGGTTTGGACTGGTCAGGTCTGGTCTGCTGTGGACTGTGAGTGATGTGGTGGTGATCTATAAGGAGCTCAGTGGATGATGCTTCATGGTCAGTATTCACAAAGCATCTCAGAGTGCTGATCTAGGATCAGGTCCCCGCTGTCCATGTAAGCTTATTTATTATAATCTGAAAGGCAAAACGGATCCTAGATCCGCACTTCTACTCTGCGACGCTTTATCAATACAGGCCCAGTAGTACTAAGTGAGCTGCTTGGTGATAATGTATACTTTTGTAGTGACGATAGGAATTGAGCATGTAGATGTTATAAGCATGATTATCTGGCGAATACCATTTGAGGAATCAATGGGTGAAAAGGATTGGTGATAAAGTCAAACTATTGTTGAAACGGTTTCCCGGGCAATTTTTGCCCCGTTCTGAACATCGGTGTGTAGCTACAGCGCATTTCCATGACAGTCAACTGAAAATATTGGTAATTTGGTGTCTTAAATAGTTTGAATTAGGCGTTTTTGTGCTTGTCTCAATCCAAAGTTATTGGAGTTGACTTGGGATGACTTGAACGGCATGTTACGCTAAGCCGTCCCCTCTCTCTCGTATTATCCCCACCCCTTCCCATCCGCTCTGGGTAACAGTTGCCCTTTTTAAGGCACAGGTCTAGGAACAGCCTACCCCTCCCCAAACCCGAACATTAAAGCGTGAGACTGAACTTGACTGAACTTGATAGTGTCAAGGGGCAACTTCCCCCCCACTACCCCATCCAGCCCCCCTCTTCCCCAGCCAAGGTGAAGCAGCCTCCCCTAGGCAGAAGAGCAGCAGAAGTGGGCAGAGAGGAGCTTGGTTTCCCAAAAAACTTGGGCTGCATCCCGATTCTCCACCCTTTTCAGACCTGTGCACTTCTACTCTCCCTGTCATCTACTTCAAAGCACTGTATTGGTGTGGAAGCATTGACTGGAGTGAGAAGGGTAGAGAATCGGGACGTAGCCTTAGAGAGAAAAAAGTTTGAAGAAAGAAGAAGCAGGAAGCAAAGCATGCTGGGATGACTCACACATGGCCATACCAGACTGATAATGTCTGCTCAAAGCCGCCGTCGTAGCCAGCCTCCCATGACACGTTGGCCCAGGTGGTGGAGACCGCCGCATGGATGTCGGCCGGGGCGTGGGGGCTTGTGCCTGGGGAGGGGAGGAGTCAAGTAGAGAGTGGCGGTAGTGAGGAGGGTGGGAGAGAAAGAGAGTGAAACATGAAGCATAAACCACACACACACGTACTTAAATCACACATACACAAATCAAACACACACAAAAACACAGACACACAAAAACGCAGACACACAAAAACACACACACAAACACAAAAAGGCAGACACACACACACACACACTGAGTTGGCCTGGAAGGAAGTCAGCTCTTTCTGATATGTGTAGGCTTTATGTGATTGTGTAAAGACTATAGTCATGTGGATGGCCTCTGAGTGGTTGTGTAAAGACTACAGTCAGGTGGTAGACCTCTGAGTGGTTGTGTAAAGACTACAGTCAGGTGGATGGCCTCTGAGTGGTTGTGTAAAGACTACAGTCAGGTGGATGGCCTCTGAGTGGTTGTGTAAAGACTACAGTCAGGTGGATGGCCTCTGAGTGGTTGTGTAAAGACTACAGTCATGTGGATGGCCTCTGAGTGGTTGTGTAAAGACTACAGTCAGGTGGATGGCCTCTGAGTGGTTGTGTAAAGACTACAGTCATGTGGATGGCCTCTGTGTGGTTGTGTAAAGACTACAGTCAGGTGGATGGCCTCTGAGTGGTTGTGTAAAGACTACAGTCATGTGGATGGCCTCTATGTGGTTGTGTAAAGACTACAATCAGGTGGTAGGCCTCTGAGTGGTTGTGTAAAGACTACAGTCATGTGGATGGCCTCTGTGTGGTTGTGTAAAGACTACAGTCAGGTGGATGGCCTCTGTGTGGTTGTGTAAAGACTACAGTCAGGTGGTAGGCCTCTATGTGGTTGTGTAAAGACTACAGTCAGGTGGTAGGGCTCTGAGTGGTTGTGTAAAGACTACAGTCATGTGGATGGCCTCTGTGTGGTTGTGTAAAGACTACAGTCAGGTGGTAGGGCTCTGAGTGGTTGTGTAAAGACTACAGTCAGGTGGTAGGGCTCTGAGTGGTTGTGTAAAGACTACAGTCAGGTGGTAGGGCCTCTGAGTGGTTGTGTAAAGACTACAGTCATGTGGATGGCCTCTGTGTGGTTGTGTAAAGACTACAGTCAGGTGGTAGGCCTCTGAGTGGTTGTGTAAAGACTACAGTCAGGTGGTAGGGCTCTGAGTGGTTGTGTAAAGACTACAGTCAGGTGGTAGGGCTATGTGTGGTTGTGTAAAGACTACAGTCAGGTGGTAGGGCTCTGAGTGGTTGTGTAAAGACTACAATCAGGTGGTAGGCCTCTGAGTGGTTGTGTAAAGACTACAGTCAGGTGGTAGGCCTCTGAGTGGTTGTGTAAAGACTACAGTCAGGTGGTAGGCCTCTGAGTGGTTGTGTAAGTAGGCCTCTGGTGGTTATGTAAAGACTACAGTCAGATATATTTGAATAACATCTTAAAATGGTCACCAGTAAGGTCAGACTTGAAAAATAATTAAAACCCTCTTCCCTTTCATCCTCCAATCACACATCAGCATCTGTCATAACAGGTGTGACCTCGTATGGTCGTGTCACTTCGTATTGACGCCATATGTTAGCACCAAAACGTTTCATCAGACGAAAGGATGTAGGGGTTGGAAGGCAGACAAATTACCCAGGAAGCAGTGGAGGCTGCTGAGGGGAGAACGGCTCATAATAATGGCTGGAACGCAGCAAACAGAATGGCATCAAACACATGGAAACCATGCTATATATATATGATATATTTGATACCATTCCATTAATGCCGCTCCAGCCATTACCACAAGCTTTTCCTCCCCAATTAAGGTGCCACTAACCTCCTGTGCCAGGAAGCCTTTCTGCTGTCCAAGAAAATGGAGGAGAATGTATCTTAATTGGTTGACCTTGTAACCATAGAACGTCAGAATGTCTTATAGCAGTCCTGCTATGTTGTGTCTGCAGTAGACGATTTCAGAAATCTCTGGCCATGTTCGAACAAAAGTACAAAATATTCCCTACTAATTATACACGAAAATGTGCTGAAAGGTAAAGGAGAGGAATGATTTGGCCATAATCTAATCACCCACCAAATACATGAAAACGTATTTCATTGGCCAATTGAACATCTTCGAATTATGCTATTCTCTGTTGCTTGACCATTGAACGCAAGAATGCGAAAGAAACAGTGGCCTGATTACCCCATCTGTAACTCTAGCACCTATGCACAACAACCTCCACACAGGCAATATCAGTGGCCAGCTAACTGAAGACTGAGTGGTCTTTCTACATAGCCAGCTGCAACTAGGAACACCAAGACTGTTCCAAAAAGGCATCATTAGTAATAGGATGGCCTAGACACAACAAGTGACAGTTAATCTATCGGTTGTCTTTATTTAGCAGACAAACTAGAGTTTTCAGCAGTGGAAACAATCTCTGTGTCTACTTCCCTAATGCTGCGAGCCCAATTTGCTCATTTGTGATTTGCGGATATTGGCGCGCCACGTCGTTGACCTTGCAAATTGCTCTTTGCACATGTCCCCCAGGTGCTTTGGCTGACACGTCGAGCTTTGGAAAATTGTCAGTGGTTGACGCTTGGATGCCGCCGTCACTGCCGCTCTGCAAAGCCCTGCCTCTCTTCACTACCCTTTCAGAGCACACAAGGGTCGTAATCGTTAAGGCATGCAACGGAAACCATTTTAAAACGTTTTGCAACAGATAATGAAAATGTGTATTTCGGATTGGTTACCTTTGGACGTGATGTCCTAGTATTGGACTACTTCTACTAGACTAGTTATATTGTAGATTCAAATTTAACTGGATTGACTCAACATGGTGTTAAAAGGCCCATTGCAGCCATTTTTATCTCAATATCAAGTCATTTCTGGATAACAATGAAGTACCTTACTGTAATAGTTTCCGGCAAACCGTGCCAATATATCCTCTAAACATCACTTTTATACAACGGGTTACAAACATATTCAAATAATAATTGACATATTTTCATACTATTTCATCCTTCCACAAGATATAGTCCCGACACAAATCTAGGGTTGCTACCCAAGCTGGCTGGTCATTCGTTCTATTGGTTCGGTTGCCCGAGATGCGATCCAGTCGTTCAGTCTTTTTGTTCTGTATTTATAGACACGACCCAGTCGTTCAGTCTTTTTGTTCTGTATTTATAGACACGACCCAGCCGTTCAGTATTTTTGTTCTGTATTTATAGACACGACCCAGTCGTTCTGTCTTTTTGTTCTGTATTTATAGACACGACCCAGCCGTTCAGTCTTTTTGTTCTGTATTTATAGACACGACCCAGTCGTTCAGTCTTTTTGTTCTGTATTTATAGACACGACCCAGTCGTTCGTTCTAAATGTACCGTTGCCAGTTATTATCTCTTGCTTGCTAGCTAACCAACTACAACTAAATTACAGTCACGTCAAAAATTGCAGCCAGAATAACAGCAAAGTAGCCGCATTTGCATTTGTCTAAGCTGTTTTCTAGTGACATTTATTTGGATACATCCATAACAATGAGCTAATGAGGTGCGATTTCGCCTGGCATAGAAAATGTGCTCACTTGTCAGGACACTGTTGTTCAGAGGAGCTAGCCAACAACACAGCTAACACAATCACTTTAAACTGAAACTGTAAAGACTGCTGGCTTCCTGCACTTATTTTCGTTTGACCTTTTTTCAATTTACATTTCTTCGTATATATCCATAAAAATTATGCGTCTCGTCCCGACTTCCAACACGTTCATTACTGTGGGACAGCTGGAGATTGAATTTGAATATTGAAACAATGTTGCAAATGTCAGAGAAACAGAAAGGTTTATACAAATCTCCGCTGGTGATTTGTATAAAACTAGATGTTAGTCTAAAAGAAATGTGAGATAATGTCTAGATGTTTTTTATAGTGGCGATCAAGTTTATAAATTGGTTGGCTGGGCTGATGAGACAATGGATTGCGCAGTCAGATGGAACAGATTAAATAGGCATTTTAACGTCATAGATTTTGCCGGTGTTAACATGTGGACTAGACACCGGCTGGAATGCGGTTTTAATCAATCAGCATTCAGGATTAGACCCACCCGTTGTATAATAATTTATACTGCCTGGTGATGTCACTAGGCAAGCCAAAACTTCACCCATGTAAAACCTGCTAATTGGAAGGTCCTGTGTAAATTATATTTTCAACCAGCAACCATCAGGAAATAACACTGATAAAATGTTTTCACATTTTTACAGTTTTAGTTTCATCAGCTGTTGTACAATAACTGAATTATGACTGCACTGGGCCGTTAAGGTTCTTCACTTCTCTTTGCTTTCACCTGTCCAATCGTGTTAGAGCAGGGATAACTTTGAAGACTTCTTGACATTTTCAAACAGGGCCCACGTGAATGGTGATAAGGCTTGTAATTTATAAATGTCAAACTGAACTCTGTGTGTGTGTCTCAAACCTGTGTTAAAATACTACTGGGTTCAAAGACATTTGGATATTAAGTATTTGGATATTTTTTATTTGACAAACCAAGCAGTTGAATATTGGAATGTATTTGTAAATACACTTTAAAAATATTTTCAAATACTCAAATACACAGTATACTGTATATAAAATATTTAAATACTCCCATGCATTTGAACCATGTATGTTTGGTATTTGAAATCATGTATTTTGAAATAAGTATTTGAAAATACTTTCAAATAGTAGGCTATTTATAGGAAAGTATTTGAAAATACTTAAAAATACTTCCAATAGAAGTAGTTGATTCGGGCCACAATATTTTTTTAAATAAATATTTTAATAACAAATAATCAAATCTGCACGTATTTGAACCCAGATCTGATGTGTTTGTATGTGTGTGCCTATGCCTGTTCCTGTGTGCGGCAGAGTGGCTCCTACCAATAACTAGGAGGTGTGTGCTGGCAGTGATGCTCGTGGCGACGTTGGTGGCCACACACTCCCACTCCCCGTGGTCCTCCTTGCTTAGGGACTTGAACTGTAAGCTGCCTGAGGGGAGGACATTGTGCTTGCTTTTGCTGGGCTTCCATACCTAAAAAGAGAGAGGAGAAGGTTGAGTCTTACATCTCACAGAACAGCACATACTGTACTGGTCCTGGCAAGAAAGGACATTATCGTCCACCCACATAGCTTCCAGACAGACAGTAGATTAGTAGACAGACACATAGAAAGCCAGACTGACAGAGAACAGAAGACTGATAGAAAAAAAGGAAGACAGACAAAAAGGAAGACAGACAAACAGTGACGCACACAAACAGACAGGTAGATTAGTAGACAGACAGACAGACAGACAGACAGACAGACAGACAGACAGACAGACAGACAGACAGACAGACAGACAGACAGACAGACAGACAGACAGACAGACAGACAGACAGACAGACAGACAGACAGACAGACAGAGACAGGCAGACAGACAGTCAGGCAAAACAGAAAGGCTAACACCTTTAAAACTTCTACCGAGTCAGAAACCCAGATCCGGGAGCACCCCCCACCCCCCACCAGTAAAAAAGCTGAATAGCATAGCTAGCATAGCGTCACAAGTAAATAGTAGCATCTAAATATCATTCAATCACAAGTCCAAGATACCAGATGAAAGATCCACTTCTTGTGAATCCAGCAATCATTTCTGATTTTTAAAATGTTTTACAGGGAAGACACAATATGTAAATCTATTAGCTAACCACGTTAGCAAAAGACACAATTTTTCTTTGTCCACCATTTTTTCTCTCCACCAGTAGCTATCACCAATTCGGCCAAATAAAGATATTGATAGCCACTAACCAAGAAAAAACCTCATCAGATGACAGTCTGATAACATATTTATTGTATAGGATAGTTTTTGTTAGAAAAATGTGCATATTTCAGGTAGAAATCATAGTTTACAATTGCACCCACCATCACAACTCGACTAGAATAAATACAGAGAGCAACGTGTATTACCAATTTACTCATCATAAAACATTTCATAAAAATAGACAAAGCATAGAAAGACACAGATCTTGTGAATTCAGACAATATTTCAGATTTTCTAAGCGTTTTACAGCGAAAACACAATAAATCGTTATATTAGCATACCACATGTGCAAACGTTACCCCAGCATGAATCCAAGGCAACGGGAGCGATAACGTTATGATCACCAAAATATATTAATTTTTTCACTAACCTTCTCAGAATTCTTCCGATGACACTCCTGTAACATCATATTACAACATACATATAGAGTTTGTTCGAAAATGTGCATATTTAGCCACAAAAAAACGTGGTTATACAATGAGAATAGTAGCAAAACTGGCCTGAAAATGTCGGGCGCTATCTTTGAGAGTGATCTAGTCTAATCGATAGCTAATCATAAACTTGACTAAAAAATACAGGGTTGACAGGAATCGAAAGACAAATTAGTTCTTAATGCAATCGCTGACTTACATTTCTAAAATTATCCTTACTGTGCAATACCGGGTCCGCCAAAGCGAAGCTACACATAACAAAATGGCGATATATGCGTTTAAATTTTTTCAACAGAACAGCGATTTATCATCATAAATAGTTCTTACTGTGAGCTGTTCTTCCATCAGAATCTTGGGCAATGTATCCTTTCTCCGGTCTAATCGTCTTTTGGTCGAAAGATGTCCTCTTGTCCCGTCGAAATGGCCAATAACGTTCGGTATGTACAGGAAACGTGCCCAGCTCATGGAAGAGCGTCACAAATAAATGCCTCAAAATCGCACTAAACGGATATAAATTGCTATAAAACGGTTTAAATTAACTACCTTATGATGTTTTTAACACCTATAACAAGTAAAAACATGACCGGCGATATATTACTGGCTAAACCAAGGCTTGGAAAGGGGTCGGTCCGACGCCCTTCATGCGTCCAGCGCAGGATCCAAAAGAAAGCTACTTCCGGTCTTTTCTGTTTTATACAGGCCCTGATTGCGCAATCGACTCCATTCAAATTGTCACCACTTACTGACATCTAGAGGAAGGTGTAGGCAGTGTTTGTATCCTCATAGCATTCACAGGGACATTAAAACTGACCTGGGACCAGAGGCCAAGATTTCTGAAATCTCACTCCCTGTCAGGGAAAGTGCTGTAGATAGAGTTCTGTTCCACTCAGAGACATAATTCCAACGGTTATAGAAACTAGAGAGTGTTTTCTATCCAATAATAACAATAATATGCATATTGTACGAGCAAGAATTGACTACTAGGCAGTTTAATTTGGCAATGTCAAAAAAAATAAAGTGCTAACAGCACCCCCTATTGACAAAAGGTTAAAAAAAAGTATCCTTCCAATCACTGTCACTGTTGTAAGAGACCTATCCTTCCTCAGCTATTCATATAACTAAAATGTTCGGCATCACAACGGTAAGGGGAGACAAACAACTGCAAATCACATTGTTTTCAACAGGAGAGATTAAGAAGCTCCGTAATCAAGAGACAATTTAAGGTTAATGCTAATGAGTTTGTTTCAACTGATAATGCCACCATTAAAATGCAATTAAAACATTGGGATTTCTAGGAGCCAGTTTGATTGCAATCTCATCTCATTCTTTGTGGCAAAGATGGAAAAGAAGATGACTCCTGTCACGCCCTGACCTTAGTTCCTTTTTTATGTCTCTATTTTGGTTTGGTCAGGGCGTGAGTTGGGGTGGGCATTCTATGTGTTTTTTCTATGTTTTCTATTTCTATGTGTTTGGCCTGGTATGGTTCCCAATCTATCGTTGTCTCTGATTGAGAACCATACTTAGGTAGCCTTTTTCCACCTGTGGTTTGTGGGTAGTTGTTTCCTGTTTTGTGTTGTGTCACCTTTCAGGACTGTTTAGATTTTCGTTGTTTCACTTTGTTATTTTGTATTTTGTGTTCAGTTATATTAAATTAACATGGACACTTACCACGCTGCGTTTTGGGCCGATCTTTCCTGTTCCTCAGATGAAGAAGTTACAACTCCAATATCAACAATAGTTAGGACACCATGGGGGGGGGGGGGGGTTATGGGAGTAAGAACCACCCGTTATCATTACTCAATAATGGTCATCTAACATCACCTGGGGAATTAGTGACACCGAGTAGATTTGTTACCATTAAATCTCAATGCCAAATATATTGTGTGAGTGTACAGCAACGTGCTACCCAATACCCATAACTTTAGGGTGAAAGGATAGAGAAGAGGAGCTGTAGCTCTGTCCTATTATAAAGTAATAGACTGTTAGACCAGGCCACAACATGAGTGCTTTGGGTGGTGGTGGGGGTCGTTTACCTTCCTCCATGTGATGTTGGGATAGGGAAATTCTCCCTCAGCCGCACAGGGGATGACCAGTTCTCTCCCAGCCTCCTGCCTGTACTCCCCTCCGGGAACAATCGAGAACTTGGGGGGATCCTGCCCAGAGAAAGTGTGAGATTAGGCCTGAGCCTGGGTGTAGTCGCTAGGCTAACTTGCAGCATGCTAATCTTCTTATAGAAAATGCATGGGAATTGCTACACTAACTAGCACAGTTAGCATTAATGTAAGCTAACTCGCAGCATGCTAGTCTTCCCATAGAAAATGCATAATCACTGCTATGCTAACTAGTATGCTACACTAATTAGCGTTAGCATCAGCCTGCATACCTTTAGCACCAGGGGAGTGGGATCGGACCAACCCTCAGAGCCCAGGGCGTTGTAAGGCATGCAGGTGTAGGTGCCCAGAGAGTCATCCGTCACTTCAGTCACGCGGATGCTCCCGTCCTCCATTTGGCTCCAACCAGGGTACTGAGGGAACAAAGAGGGGCCAACACTATGACATTGCAATTTTTGTATGGCTGAGCTCACCAGTGGCACATCACTATACCATCATCCTGCAAAGAGGAGCTGATGAGACTGTGGCTGCCCGATGGAATAGGAAGTGAGAGGTACGCTCGGTCTCCCCATTGTTCTCAATAGTTAAAAGTTCTGAATCAAAGGGGACTGAAGGCAAGGTCAATAAGTAGTGAAAGGAAACAGCAAAGCAACAGCTAGATTTTGTCTAGGATATATACAACAATTTATCTACCCCTAGAAGCCTGAAACTAGGAAACTTAGTCACTAGTTTAATGCACATGTGAAGTGTAGAAATTACCCACTAAAGTAGCCCTGCAGTTAGCTCAGTTCATCACCTTTGTTGCAGTTCAAAGCTTGAGGGGATTTCCCAGTCTGCCATCCCCAAGCCGGGTAGATGTTGCCCTTCTAGGCACTGTCAGCTTACCCCTTAGCCCTAAACTTAACCATTAGGGGAAAACACAAAACTGACTTTAGATCAGTGTCTTCACCCTACTTAACTGGGCTGTATTCAGTTATCTCAGAAACCCAGAACTAAAATATTCTGTAATTGTGTCAGATGCTCGATGAAGTTCTGGGGGGAGATCGATGTATGAGAAAAGATACTAATGAGACTAGCAAATTCTCCACCCATCTAAATAGAGGATTTGGGAACGTCTGTCCCCTCTTACGAAATTCGAAATCGTAATTTGTCCAAATTGTTAGTGACAAAAAATCTGCGCACTGGAACAACGTTCCTCATTAGTCGTCGCATCCCACAGTCTGATGACAGACGCTACGATAACATACCATCCTATGCGTCTGTCCGCAAGTGATTATGTATTCAGTGATGTCAAATGTTCTGAACATTACAGATAGAAATAGAACTGACACCTTATCCTACCTAACAGATAATCATATTGGTTCTACACAATACATTTGTCTCTGAACGTTTTGGCTCATATTCATTCGGAACCAAACGCAAGCAAAGCTACTGAAACAGAGAGGGACTTTTTTTACCCATTGCAAGACATTTTGCTCCGGTGTGCTCTAATGAATACGACCCTCGACTCACCTTCTCTATCCGGAGAGGGTTGCCATCTTTGGTCCACTTGACCAGCGTGGCGGGTGGGTTGGCGTCCACCGGGCAGCGGATGAAGCCTGGCAGGCCGATGGCCACGTAGATGGCAGGTGGCATGTCTTTGACACGGGCAGGGTCTGAGGCGAGAAATGTTTTTATTGGACATAGGAGAGATGGTGGGAAAAGTAGAGAGTTTGTCACAAAGGCAGTGGGCTGGATTGGAACCCACGATGACACGGGCAAACATACAATGGTGTAGGCAGTGGCACTAACCTCTAGCTAGACCATCCAGGTCACAAGATAAATATCATACTAAAACATTATCTTTATTGTAGAGTAACATTGGTAGTGATTATGGGACCAGTACTTCAGCAGGAGCCAGGGGAAATAACACGGGCTGTCGTAACATGATAAACTGTGCTTCTGTAGCAGCTGGTCTGAGAGCAGTAGCTGTTCATGTGGAGGTTGTGTGTGTGTTTAGAGTGGATGGGTAAACACTGACTAGTGAACAGGGAAATATGTTTTTAGTATGTCAATTAATTTCACAAGGAAGGAGAATCTGAGACAGTCACATATGTAGAATGGAATCAACGTGTGGATTAAAATGAGTTTAGAGAAGGCTGTCCTCTTTAGTATTCAGACAGAGGCTTCCATGGCTGAGGCAGTCTGTCTGGAGTCACGGCTAATTTAACTTTATCCGGCAACAAGGATAGACGACAGGAAAGAGGAGTTGGAACTGAAAGTCAATACACCAGCTTTTAACTTTGAACAACCCCGGAAGCAGGAGAATAGTAGGGGTGCTTAGCAAAATTATGTCAAAGTGTGCCGTTTCAAAGAACCATATACCCTATATTTTTACACTTTGGTGGCTGTGTAAGCGGATCAGCTCAGTCCAACTTGTTTTGGCTTGGCCCAGTTCAGCTCAGGTGTGTGAAAAGCCCTATATAGTGACAGATTCGCCACTACACCCCTTACATTACACAACGGCACAAATCAGGTTTCCACTAGATAGCACAGCCACAAAGTCAAAATTGCTTGATCGTAAAAATTCATTAAAACTAAAATTAGCTTTTTGGTCTTAATTTAAGGTTAGGCATAAGGTTAGCAGTGTGGTTAAGGTTAGGGTTAGGGTTAAAATCAAGTTTTAAGAAGATACATTGTAGAAATGGCCAGGGTTTATGAATTTGTGGCTGTGGTAACTAGTGACAACCCACAAACCAAAAAACTCGTCTGCACTTCCCATTCTTTCCCTCCGTGTTATCTAACCTTTTACCGGACAAGTCTCAGGCTGTGTCGGTTCTGATGGATAATATCTGTGGCCTAATGGCAGATTCAGACATTGTCATCTGCTCAAAGCCCTGTACATATGGCCACAAAGCCATGCTCCACAAAGAGCTAATGGATATCCGTCCGACGGCCGGTGCAGCTCAGAAAGGAGCGGTTTAGAAAAAACATAATGCTTGGCGAGGTGCCACAGTCTATTTATAGGAAAGATGAGGGGGGTAGTGCCACTCTCGATACAGCTAGCATACACACACACTCACACTTATCTAACATGCACATATCCACACATGTATTTATGTCTCTCTCTCTCTCTCTCTCTCTCTCTCTCTCTCTCTCTCTCTCTCTCTCTCTCTCTCTCTCTCTCTCTCTCTCTCTCTCTCTCTCTCTCTCTCTCTCCCTCTCTCTCTCTCTCTCTCTCTCTCTCTCTCTCTCTCTCTCTCTCTCTCTCTCTCTCTCTCTCTCTCTCACACACACACACACACACACACACACACACACACACACACAGACTGTAATCTTGTCGTCGTGCTGCAGTGCCATCAGTGGTCTAGTGGGGCCGCTATCGCCCACGCTGCCTGTCTGCCTGCTTCCCTGTCTGCCTGGCGTCTGGAGCTGACATCACTGCAGAGGAGAGGGTTTCCACAGAGGATGATGTCACCTCTCCCCCCCCTCCTCTCTTTCACTCTCCCTTTCCCTCGCTTTTGCAGGTCCTGTCACACGCACGCAGCACCGAAACAGCAGGTCACGGTGGACAAATTTGGTCTGTGTGTGTGTGTGGCGTGTGTTGTGGCATGTGTGAGTGTGAACATTAGAGTGTGTGTGTTTGTATGTGTGTGTGAGTGTGTGTGGCTGCCTCCATGGTACTGTTCTCCTGGGGCAGGTATAGAAGCATGGCAGCATGCACCCCAACCATCCCCCCAAAGAGAGGGCACAGAGATGGGGGGGTACAGCTAAGAGGGGGAAGAGAGGGGGAAGAATTCCACGTGTTCTCGCACACCCCGAGAGCTTCTGGTCAGCGGGGTGGTGGCACTGGGATCCTCATCTCTCCCAAGTGGACATTCTCTCTTTCTCCCCTGACCCATCTGTCTATCGCCTCCTTTGAATTCCATGCTGTCACAGTTACCAGCCCTTTCAAGCTTAACATCCTTATCATTTATCGCCCTCCAGGTTCCCTTGGAGAGTTCATCAATGAGCTTGACGCCCTGATAAGTTCCTTTCCTGAGGATGGCTCACCTCTCACAGTTCTGGGTGACTTTAACCTCCCCACGTCTACCTTTGACTCATTCCTCTCTGCCTCCTTCTTTCCACTCCTCTCCTCTTTTGACCTCACCCTCTCACCTTCCCCCCCTACTCACAAGGCAGGCAATACGCTTGACCTCATCTTTACTAGATGCTGTTCTTCCACTAATCTCATTGCAACTCCCCTCCAAGTCTCCGACCACTACCTTGTATCCTTTTCCCTCTCGCTCTCATCCAACACTTCCCACACTGCCCCTACTCGGATGGTATCGCGCCGTCCCAACCTTCGCTCTCTCTCCCCCGCTACTCTCTCCTCTTCCATCCTATCATCTCTTCCCTCTGCTCAAACCTTCTCCAACCTATCTCCTGATTCTGCCTCCTCAACCCTCCTCTCCTCCCTTTCTGCATCCTTTGACTCTCTATGTCCCCTATCCTCCAGGCCGGCTCGGTCCTCCCCTCCTGCTCCGTGGCTCGACGACTCATTGCGAGCTCACAGAACAGGGCTCCGGGCAGCCGAGCGGAAATGGAGGAAAACTCGCCTCCCTGCGGACCTGGCATCCTTTCACTCCCTCCTCTCTACATTCTCCTCTTCTGTCTCTGCTGCTAAAGCCAATTTCTACCACTCTAAATTCCAAGCATCTGCCTCTAACCCTAGGAAGCTCTTTGCCACCTTCTCCTCCCTCCTGAATCCTCCTCCCCCTCCTCCCCCCTCCTCCCTCTCTGCTGATGACTTTGTCAACCATTTTGAAAAGAAGGTCGACGACATCCGATCCTCGTTTGCTAAGTCAAACGACACCGCTGGTTCTGCTCACACTGCCCTACCCTGTGCTTTGACCTCTTTCTCCCCTCTCTCTCCAGATGAAATCTCGCGTCTTGTGACGGCCGGCCGCCCAACAACCTGCCCGCTTGACCCTATCCCCTCCTCTCTTCTCCAGACCATTTCCGGAGACCTTCTCCCTTACCTCACCTCGCTCATCAACTCATCCTTGACCGCTGGCTACGTCCCTTCCGTCTTCAAGAGAGCGAGAGTTGCACCCCTTCTGAAAAAACCTACACTCGATCCCTCCGATGTCAACAACTACAGACCAGTATCCCTTCTTTCTTTTCTCTCCAAAACTCTTGAACGTGCCGTCCTTGGCCAGCTCTCCTGCTATCTCTCTCAGAATGACCTTCTTGATCCAAATCAGTCAGGTTTCAAGACTAGTCATTCAACTGAGACTGCTCTTCTCTGTGTCACGGAGGCGCTCCGCACTGCTAAAGCTAACTCTCTCTCCTCTGCTCTCATCCTTCTAGACCTATCGGCTGCCTTTGATACTGTGAACCATCAGATCCTCCTCTCCACCCTCTCCGAGCTGGGCATCTCCGGCGCGGCCCACGCTTG
Source organism: Salvelinus alpinus (assembly GCF_045679555.1). NCBI lineage: Eukaryota > Metazoa > Chordata > Actinopteri > Salmoniformes > Salmonidae > Salvelinus > Salvelinus alpinus. The sequence continues at coordinate 34,006,927 of NC_092098.1, forward strand.
GATTGCGTCCTACCTGACAGGTCGCTCCTACCAGGTGGCGTGGCGAGAATCTGTCTCCGCACCACGTGCTCTCACCACTGGTGTCCCCCAGGGCTCTGTTCTAGGCCCTCTCCTATTCTCGCTATACACCAAGTCACTTGGCTCTGTCATATCCTCACATGGTCTCTCCTATCATTGCTATGCAGACGACACACAATTAATCTTCTCCTTTCCCCCCTCTGATAACCAGGTGGTGAATCGCATCTCTGCATGTCTGGCAGACATATCAGTGTGGATGACGGATCACCACCTCAAGCTGAACCTCGGCAAGACGGAGCTGCTCTTCCTCCCGGGGAAGGACTGCCCGTTCCATGATCTCGCCATCACGGTTGACAACTCCATTGTGTCCTCCTCCCAGAGTGCTAAGAACCTTGGCGTGATCCTGGACAACACCCTGTCGTTCTCAACTAACATCAAGGCGGTGACCCGTTCCTGTAGGTTCATGCTCTACAACATTCGCAGAGTACGACCCTGCCTCACGCAGGAAGCGGCGCAGGTCCTAATCCAGGCACTTGTCATCTCCCGTCTGGATTACTGCAACTCGCTGTTGGCTGGGCTCCCTGCCTGTGCCATTAAACCCCTACAACTCATCCAGAACGCCGCAGCCCGTCTGGTGTTCAACTTTCCCAAGTTCTCTCACGTCACCCCGCTCCTCCGCTCTCTCCACTGGCTTCCAGTTGAAGCTCGCATCCGCTACAAGACCATGGTGCTTGCCTACGGAGCTGTGAGGGGAACGGCACCCCCGTACCTTCAGGCTCTGATCAGGCCCTACACCCAAACAAGGGCACTGCGTTCATCCACCTCTGGCCTGCTCGCCTCCCTACCTCTGAGGAAGTACAGTTCCCGCTCAGCCCAGTCAAAACTGTTCGCTGCTCTGGCACCCCAATGGTGGAACAAACTCCCTCACGACGCCAGGTCAGCGGAGTCAATCACCACCTTCCGGAGACACCTGAAACCCCACCTCTTTAAGGAATACCTAGGATAGGATAAAGTAATCCTTCTAACCCCCCCCCCCCTTAAAAGAGTTAGATGCACTATTGTAAAGTGGTTGTTCCACTGGATATCATAAGGTGAATGCACCAATTTGTAAGTCGCTCTGGATAAGAGCGTCTGCTAAATGACTTAAATGTAAATGTAAATGTAAATGTAAGAAAGGGAAGGAAGACAAGGAGGGAGAAGAGAGAATAGGAGCGATAGAAGGAGAGAGCGAGAAAGATTAGGTTGACAATGTGGATTCAGAGAGGTAGGAGATGATGAGAGGAGAAACAGAAAGAGAGATGGAGAGAATATTTTTATTTTTATTCCCAGCCCCTGTCCCCGCAGGAAGCTGCAGATGCCTCTTGCTAGGCAGTCATTGTAAATAAGAATTTGTTCTTAATTGACTTGCCTAGTTAAATAAAGGTTCAATTTAAAAAATAGACAGCGAGAGAGAGAGAGAGAGAATTAAGAGATGGAGAGAGAAAGCATATCCTGGTAGTTCAGTCTATCTACATCCTACCACCCTAAAAACCCTGGAGATACAGTAATTACACTATACCACTACTACTCAGCTCCAACTCTCAACAAAGACCTCAGTGGCAGCCGAGCAGACAAGAATATCATCCAAAGTCTAAAAATAGAACAGCGCTAGATAGCTAGCAATCTCTCGCTCTCTGCATCCTGGCTCTAGCAGTGACTTGCTTTGGGAAAATAAAAAAGCTCCCTCTATCTCTGTGTCAAAAAAGTGTCTGGTCTCTGAAAGCAATGGTGTAATGCTTCCTCCCTCCCTCATGACTGGTGCTGTTTTCTCCTGCTTGGGCCCTGAGAAAAAAAAGATCTAATTTAGAGCCGTGGAGGAGGAGATAGAGCGGGGGAATGCAACATGTCTGTTGCCTTGGCTACCCAGACGAGTCACTACCCACCGACGCGGGGCCACATCTCTGTGGTGGATGGGTATTACCGGTGCGCAACATTCATCCTCGCCTCCATTAATTTAGATTACAATACATCTGATTTACCTCGGGGGAATGACAGGGCTGGAGTTTTTGAATGTCACGACTCATGAGTGAAAGGCGGGTTGCGTGTAATATTGATTAATTCTGATCAAACACAAAGCCTGTGTGACTGAAAAACGAAAGAAAGAGAGCATTTAATTCGAGGAGAACATTGGTGAAAGTGACTCAAATGACTTTGAAGAAGAGTGACTTCAAGGTCACTGTTTCAATTCTAACCCGCAGGGCTCCTGGGAATGGTGTGTGTGTGTGTGTGTGTGTGCGTGTTGGGGTTTAGAGACACAGTGTGTGTAGTGGTTGAATGGGATCACGGTTAGGGCTAATATGCCCACTTGGCATATGGGGTGGGGGGTCTGAAATTGTCTCGGAGACCACACACCAGTGTAACCTCCAATTAATCTCAATTACACAGTGCAGTGGATAGAGAGAGAGAGGGGTTCTATTTAACTAAGTCTATACCAGGGTTCCCCAAATGGTGACATGATTTTATATAAATAAATCAATTGTTTGAGTGATTTTTATTTTGGAAATCTGTTCCAAAGTATTCCCACGGATAATAGAGAGGTATATGTGATCGTATATAAATGAAAGCTAGGTTTGAAATTATTATGTTTTTGTCAAATATTCTATCTGTTTGGGCTTCTTGTGGTCAATTTGCAGTCTAGAATTATTTGTAATTATGTTCCGGTCCCCCGACCATCCGCTCAAGAAAAACAATCCGCCCGCGGCTGAATCTAGTTGATGATCCCTGGTGCATACCATGGCCAGATATCGTGCCATATTTCCTGTAAAGCTTTATCGCCATTAAATGTACATACAGTAATATGGAAACTGGTATTTGGCTTGTGATTCATAGGGTGGTTAGGTAGTATAACACTCATTAAGTAGAGAACAGCATCAGCAGGACTGAATGTACACAGTTGCAGTGGGACTGCTCAATAGCACAGCTGCAGGTTCAAGTTGCTCTTATAAGCACAGATCTAGGATCAGTCAATCAATGTCCTAAGTGCGGCTGATGAGTAGAATTAGAATTGTTAGAGTAGGATGGATCTTGCTGTAGTGTACACCCAGTAGCTCTGTGTGCTCTGATGAACACGACCCACATCTTGACAAGCGCAGGGTGGTAGGTAGCCTCGAGGTTAGAGCGTTGTGCCATAACCGAAAGGTCGCTGGTTCGAATACCGTAACCGACAAGGTGAACAATCAGTCGCTGTGCCCTTGAGCAAAGCACTTAACACAAATTTCTCCAGGGCTGCTCTACAATGGTGACCCTGGCCGTGACCCCACTCCCTGCGGGTGTCTCAGAGGGATATGCAAGAAAAACATGTGTAACAGGACAAATTATTATTATGATAAGGGGTATGGGTTGACTGTAGAGGATAGGGCGAGACACTCACATTGCACTGTGAGCTGGGCCGAGGCGGATGGGGGCCGGCCCAGGCTGTTGCTGGGGCTGCAGGTGAATCTCCCAGCATCCTCTGGCTTCACACTGCCAATGATGAGCGAGCCGTCCACCAGAATACTGACCCTGTCCCTCAGGCCACTGCAGAGGAGTGATGGACCGAGAGGGAGGGAGGAAGATAGGGAGGGAAGAGCATCAAAGTAGCGTCTATAACCACATCATTGACTCAATGGGTCAAATCTTAACTTCCACAACACGCATTTTTACCTATTCGTGCATTAATCTCAATGGAAAACTTAAAGTTCAAATTCAACTTAAGTGGAAGTTAGGATTTGCCCCAATGACACAGACATATGTGTGACTTTGAAAAGTAATGCTGAATATTGGTGCTGAAATAAGCCGCGTCCTCAGAGCATCCTCAAAGCATGTGCAGCTGGCTGGAGTGTTTACGGACATATTCAATCTCTCCATATCCCAGTCTGTTGTCCCCAATTTTTTCAAGATGTCCACCCTTGTTCCTGTACACAAGAAAGTGAAGGTAACTGAACTAAATTACTATTGACCCGTAGCACTCACTTCTGTCATCCTGAAGTGCTCTGAGATGCTAGTTAACGACCATATCACGTCCACCTTACTTGACAACCTAGACCCACTACAATTCGCATACCGCCCCAACAGATCCAAGGATGATGCAATCGCCATTGCACTGCACACGACCCTATCCCACCTGGACAAGAGAAATACCTATGTAAGAATGCTGTTCATAGAGTACAGCTCAGCCTTGAACACCATAGTGCCCTCCAAGCTCATCACTAACCTCGGGGCCCTGGGTCTGAACCCCGCTCTGTGAAACTGGGTCCTGGACTCCCTGATGGGTCGACCTCAGGTGGTGAAGGTAGGCAACAACACCTCCGCCACGCTGATCCTCAACACTGGGGCCCCACAGGGGTGCGTGCTCAGCGCCCTTCTGTACTCACTGCTCACCTATGACTGCATGGCCACCCACGTCTCCAACTCATTTGCTGATGAAACAACAGTGGTAGGCCTGATTATAAACAATGACAAGACAACCTACAGGGAGGAGATGATAGTCCTGGCAGAGTGGTGCCAGGAAAATAACCTCTCCCCCAACGTCAACAAAACGAAGGAAGCTGATTGTGGACTAAAGGAGACAGCAGAAAAAGCACGCCCACATCCACATTGAAAGAAGAAAGGGTCAAAAGCTTCAAGTTCCTCATCGTGCACATCACTGAAGACCTGAAATGGTCCCTTCACACAGAAAGTGTGGTGAAGAATGTGCAGCAGCGCCTCTTCAACCTCAGGAGGCTGAAGAAATTTGGTTGACCCCTAAGACCCTCACGAACTTCTACAGACGCACAGCTGAGAGCATCCTGATGAGCTGTATCACCGCCTGTTACGGCAATTGCACCGTCCGCAACCGCAGGGGCACACTGCCTGTCCTCCAGGACATCTACAGCACCCGGTGTCACAAGAAGGCCAAGAATATCATCAAGGACCTCAGTGGGCCTGTTGACCCCACTACCATCTAGAAGGAGGAGATAGTACACGTAGGTGAATCAAAGCTGGGACAGAGAGACTAATAAACAGCTTCCATCTCCAGGCTATCAGACTGTTAAACATTCACCACTAGCTGGCCTTCGCCCAATACCCTGCCCTGAACCATAATAACTGTTACTAGCTGGTTACCACCCACCATTAATGTTTACATACGGTTTTACTCGCTTTATATGTATATACTGTATTCTAGTCATGGATCATCCTATACAAGTACGACACCTTTTCAATGCCATACTGTCTATACACACCATTATATACAGTGCATTCGGAAAGTATTCAGACCCCTTCACTTTTACCAAATTTTGTTACGTTACAGCCTTATTCTAAAATTGATTAAATTGTTTTTTTCCTCATCAATCAACACACAAATACCCCATAATTATAAAGCAAAAACAGGTTTTTGGAAATTGTTGTAAATTTATTACAAATAAAAAACTGAAATATCACATTTACATAAGCATTCAGACCCTTTACTCAGTACTTTGTTGAAGCACCTTTGGCAGCGATTACAGCCTCAAGTCTTCTTGTGTATGACGCTACAAGCTTGGCAAACCAGTGTTCTGAGTTTCTCTCATTCTTCTTTGCAGATCCTTTCAAGCGCTGTCAGGTTGGATGTGGAGCGTTGCTGCGCAGCTATTTTCAGGTCTCTCCAGAGATGTTCGATCGGGGTCGGGGTCTGGCTGGGCCATTCAAGGACAAATTTCATATGTGTTATTTTATAGTTTTTATGTCTTCACAATTATTCTACAATGTAGAAAATAGTAAAAATAAAGAAAAACCCTGGAATGAGTAGGTGTGTCCAAACTTTTGACTGGTACTGTATATATACATTGAACAAAAATATAAACTCAACATGCAACAATTTAAAACATTTCATTTAGAGTTCATATAAGGGTTGAGTTAGAGTTCATATTCATATCAGTCAATTGAAATAAATTCATTAGGCCCGAATCTATGGATTTCACATGACTGGGAATACAGATGTCGGTCACAGATACCTTAAAAGTAAAGGTACGGGCGTGGATCAGAAAACCAGTCAGTACCTGGTGTGAACATTTGCCTCATCAGAGCGACACATCTCCTTTGCATAGAGTTGATCAGGCTGATGATTGTGGCCAGTGGAATGTTGTCCCACTCCTCTTCAATGGCTGTGCGAAGTTAATGGATATTGGCGGGAACTGGAACACACTGTCGTACACATCGATCCAGAGCATCCTAGACATGCTCAATGGGTGACATGTCTGGTGAGTATGCAGGACATTTTCAGTACAGTTGAAACCAAGATTAATCCGTGAAGAGCACACTTTTCCAGCGTGCCAGTGGCCTTCGAAGGTTACGACGCTAAACTGCACTCAGGTCAAGACCCTGGTGAGGATGACGAGCACGCAGATGAGCTTCCCTGAGACGGTTTCTGACAGTTTGTGAAGAAATCCTTCGGTTGTGCAAACCCAGTTTCATCAGCTGTCCGGGTGTCTGGTCTCAGACTATCCCGCATGTGAAGAAGCCAGATGTGGAGATCCTGGGCTTGCGTGGTTACACGAGGCCTGCGGTTGTGAGGCCGGTTGGACATACTGCCAAATTCTCTAAAATGACATTGTCATGGTAGGGTGTCTTATGGTAGAGAAATTAACATTCAATTCTCTGTCAACAGATCTGGTGGACATTCTTGCAGTCAGCATGCCAATTGCACGCCCATAAAATCATGCTGTTTAATCAGCTTCTTGATATGCCACACCTGTCAGGTCGATGGATTATCTTGGCAAAGGAGAAATGCTCACTAATAAGAATGTAAACAAATTTGTGCAAAACATTTCAGAGAATTAAGCTTTTTGTGCATACGGAAGATTTCTGGGATCTTTTATCTCAGCTCATGAAACATGGAAACAATACTTTACATGTTGTGTTTATATTTTTGTTATATTCTGTATATACACTGCTCAAAAAAATAAAGGGAACACTAAAATAACACATCCTAGATCTGAATGAATGAAATATTCTTATTAAATACTTTTTCTTTACATAGTTGAATGTGCTGACAACAAAATCACACAACAATTATCAATGGAAATCAAATTTATCAACCCATGGAGGTCTGGATTTGGAGTCACACTCAAAATTAAAGTGGAAAACCACACTACAGGCTGATCCAACTTTGATGTAATGTCCTTAAAACAAGTCAAAATGAGGCTCAGTAGTGTGTGTGGCCTCCACGTGCCTGTATGACCTCCCTACAACGCCTGGGCATGCTCCTGATGAGGTGGCGGATGGTCTCCTGAGGGATCTCCTCCCAGACCTGGACTAAAGCATCCGCCAACTCCTGGACAGTCTGTGGTGCAACGTGGCGTTCGTGGATGGAGCGAGACATGATGTCCCAGATGTGCTCAATTGGATTCAGGTCTGGGGAACGGGCGGGCCAGTCCATAGCATCAATGCCTTCCTCTTGCAGGAACTGCTGACACACTCCAGCCACATGAGGTCTAGCATTGTCTTGCATTAGGAGGAACCCAGGGCCAACCGCACCAGCATATGGTCTCACAAGGGGTCTGAGGATCTCATCTCGGTACCTGATGGCAGTCAGGCTACCTCTGGCGAGCACATGGAGGGCTGTGCGGCCCCCCCAAAGAAATGCCACCCCACACCATGACTGACCCACCGCCAAACTGGTCATGCTGGAGGATGTTGCAGGCAGCAGAACGTTCTCCACGGCGTCTCCAGACTCTGTCACGTCTGTCACATGTGCTCAATGTGAACCTGCTTTCATCTGTGAAGAGCACAGGGCGCCAGTGGCGAATTTGCCAATCTTGGTGTTCTCTGGCAAATGCCAAACGTCCTGCACGGTGTTGGGCTGTAAGCACAACCCCCACCTGTGGACGTCGGGCCCTCATACCACCCTCATGGAGTCTGTTTCTGACCGTTTGAGCAGACACATGCACATTTGTGGCCTGCTGGAGGTCATTTTGCAGGGCTCTGGCAGTGCTCCTCCTGCTCCTCCTTGCACAAAGGCGGAGGTAGCAGTCTTGCTGCTGGGTTGTTGCCCTCCTACGGCCTCCTCCACGTCTCCTGATGTACTGGCCTGTCTCCTGGTAGCGCCTCCATGCTCTGGACACTACGCTGACAGACACAGCAAACCTTCTTGCCACAGCTCGCATTGATGTGCCATCCTGGATGAGCTGCACTACCTGAGCCACTTGTGTGGGTTGTAGACTCCGTCTCATGCTACCACTAGAGTGAAAGCACCGCCAGCATTCAAAAGTGACCAAAACATCAGCCAGGAAGCATAGGAACTGAGAAGTGGTCTGTGGTCACCACCTGTAGAACCACTCCTTTATTGGGGGTGTCTTGCTAATTGCCTATAATTTCCACCTGTTGTCTATTCCATTTGCACAACAGCATGTGAAATTTATTGTCAATCAGTGTTGCATCCTAAGTGGACAGTTTGATTTCACAGAAGTGTGATTGACTCGGAGTTACATTGTGTTGTTTAAGTGTTCCCTTTATTTTTTTGAGCAGTGTATATCTAAATATATTGAACTCTGACATTGCTTGTTCTAATATTTATTAATTTCTTTCTTTTTAGTTTTGGATTATGTGTGCATTGGTTTTGAGCTAGAAACACAAGCATTTTGCTGCACCTGTGATAAAATATGCAAATTAACTTTGATTAGAAATGTGGCTTTACACACAAATGTTAATTAGGTGCAATGTCCAGGTGGCATAGTGTCACGGATTCCCCCGGTACTGCTGCTCATTCCGTGCACCAGTTCCGGAGGTCTATGTCATCGGCCTCTAGGCATCGCTGAACTGTCTCATTATGCACACCTGATTCCAATTCTCCTTATTAGTAATTGTATATATGTGCCCTCTGTTCACCATTGTCTGGTCGGTTATTGTTCCCATGTCCGTTCCTCTGTGAGTACCTGTGCTTTGTTATTTCGGCTCGCTTGCTGTGTGTATTGTACACTTGTTATTACGGGTCTCGTCCCGTGTATTGTTGTGCATTTGTTACTACGGGTCTCGCCCCGTGTAGTGTATTGCGGGTCTTGTCCCGTGTATTTATTAGAGGTTTAACCTTGCTCTTTTGTTTGGGTTACATCCCTGTGTTTTTGTATACGTGTTTGTTTTGGGCTTCGTCCCCTTGCCTTTCATGGCATGTGATATTAAAACCTCCTATTACGTATTCCCGCGTCTGTCTCCAATCATTTATTCAACGTGACATATAGCCTGTTAAATACTGTACATTTTCTAATATCATTGTGTATTAATACCATTGTCTCAACTTCCCTGGGCTCCAATAACAAACTGCCTCCTTATATTGAAACAAGGGCTCTTCCCTTGTCTCTCCTCCCTCCCCATCTCCCTCCACTTAAACATTTCATTCTCTGGGAGTGTGGGAGTTCTCTGGGAGGTTGAAAAAGTGTACAGGCCACGCATGAGTGGATGTGGGAATGCTGGGGGCTAGGTGGAAGTCCCGTAATCATAGCTAGTGGAGTGTGGAACGGCACAAGCACTGTGTCACTAGATATTCCTGTCACTAGATATTCCTGTCACTGGGGACAAGGAGGGGTGGTGAAGAAGAGGTGGTGTTGGTGAGGGGGTCCTCTATCTATTGCCTTCTACCTTTTTCCATCTCTATCTTTCTTTGCTTACTGTCTTTCTGTCTCCATTGTGGTGACGCTGTACATACCGTTCTCACTTTGTCCCTTCCACATTCCCTGACTTTGACTCACTCATTTTCTCTATCTTCATTCTCTTATACCTCCTTCCCGACCTCCCTCTGCTTCAGTCTAACTCTTTTCCGTCTGACTGTCTATCTTCATTCCCTACTTTGCTTAAAGAGGTACATGTTACACTGTACCATCCTCTCTTTCAATCTTATTCAATACCTCTCTTCTCCTTCTCTCTACCCACCCCCCTCCCTATTTATATATAAATTCCCGTTGTACTTTATCAAAAATATTTTCAAAGTCAGTTATGAATACTAGGCCTGGTTTCCCAGATTTTTCAGTGTTCTATTGTTTCCAGTACTTGTATTTTATTATCTCCAATGTATCGTCCATGTCAAAAACCTGTCTGATTAGGATGAACAATACCTTTTTAATTCTATGCGCTATGCAATTCGCTCGAATTTTGCATCACAACACTGAAGTGTAAGGGGCCTCCATTTTTTAAAGTGGACTGGATCGCTATATTTACCACCTGGGTCCTGTTTTAGTCATAGTGAAATCAGACCTTCTTGTTGAGTATCTGTATATTTTTATAGGAGTGGTTAAAACATGCTAATAACGGTCCGCTGAGTACATTAAAAAAATGGATATCCCTCAATTGGTATGCATGCCATCCAACCCTTGAGTTTCCCTGGCTTAAAGGCTTTAATTGCATCAATAAGTTCCTCCTCTGTAATTTGGCCTTCACATGAGTCTTTCTGTACAGCTGTTAATTCTACATTATTAATAGAAATGGAGGAGACTGAAACAAAAACTTATGCTTAAAGTACTTTGCTTCCTCTTTCAAAATATTGGTGACTGTCATTTGTAACAAGTTTCAGTTAATTCTTTTTGGTAGCATTTCTATGTTGAAAATTAAAAAATGATTTGGTGCATTTTACCCCATCTTCCATCCAGTTTGCTTTATTTTTTTGAATATATTACACTTGGTTTTTCTTCAAAAAGTTCCTCCAGTTCTTTTTGTTTTTCCTCTAACTTATTCTCTACCTCTCTGGTACAGTTTATATTCCTGTCTATCTGTACTGTTAGTCCATCTACTTCCTTTGTTAATATGAACTCTTTTGACCTATATTGCTTTTGTTTTAAAGATGAGTATTGCATTGCATAGCCCCTAAAAGGACATTTAAAAGTGTCACATACAATAAAGGGATCTGCTGTACCTATGTTATGTCAGAAAAGGTCCGTCTTGGTTAAAAACAAGTAGTCTTACAATAGGCTTTGCTTACATTGCCAATATCCTCGCCCACTTGAATTCTGTAAGACCAATGTATATGCAAATGATTTGATGGTCCGACCGCATTCTGTCCCCTATCAACACTTTTTACTTTTGGGGCAAGCGAGAATGACATAAGAAAGTAGTCAAGATGACTAGCTTGATTTAGCCTCTGCCATATACAGTACCAGTCAAAAGTTTGGACACACCTACTCATTCAAGGATTTTTCTTTATTTTTTACTATTTTCTATATTGTAGAATAATAGTGAATACATAAACTATGAAATAACACATATAGAATCATGTAGTAACCAAAAAAGTGTTTAACAAATCAAAATATATTTGACATTCTTCAAAGTCGCCACCTTTTGCCTTGATGCTCACCCATCCGGGGGCTTTGGCTTTGTTTGACCAACCCTGTCAGGCAGGCTCAGACTCTTGAGCGGACGATGCTGCTTTAGTGGGTCTTTGACCACGTTTATCTTTCTGTCTTGGTGGAGTATAGACTACTTGCAGTAGGCCTATAAAACAGATAAAGATAACAGATCCATCGTGTGTGGGTCGCTCAGGTGGGTGTCTAGGATATAGGGTTGACGAAGGTTCCATCGTGATAGGACAATAAATAAATAAACTACATTGTAATTTATTTTCAAATGCATATCCCATATCTGCATAAAATTGAAAACTCTCTCTGTCACAACTCCTGCTCGCAGACACACATGGGCTCTGGCTTTTGCAACCAAATTCACTTTTTCACTCACTTAACCCAACACACTTTTTCAATCACACAAACACACACCCCATCTTCCACCACATGTACATACCCACATACTGTGCCTTCGATGTCCTCTGTTTGCGGTGGTTTTATTTGTATCATGTTATTCCTGCCTAATCTCAGGCTTTTGAGTACGTTTGTGTTCCAGTTCCTTATTTGAAGATCTATTATTTAATTAATTGTACTTTCTTTTAATGCTATCTTATCTATTTATAAATACTATAAATAGAAACTTAATTACAAATTATTTTACTACATTCCCTATCTTGAATGGTATAGTGTATTTGAATTGTATTTCTTTATCAATTGTTGTATTTTATCATCTTTTTTTTAATTACAATCCCTACCGTGGATAGTGTTCGTTGTTGGGTATTATCAAGTATTGATGGCTAGCTTGCCTTGCACTCAAGTTTCTTCTGTCACCATGGTGGGGTACTGCAGCTTGTTTGACACTATTTCAGGCACTGCTGTTATGCCATCGCAGGGCATCTTAATTCCATGTGAGGAGAAAGAAGTGCACAATAATGCATGCAACACAATAACTAATACTCTCTCTGTGCAAGGGTCTAAAATGAGATTACATGATCAGGTTGACAGTTCCAAATTCATTGTGTATGTGCGTCAGGGCGGGATTTTATTTTAGTACTTCTATGTCTCTCAAATGTTACTGCGTGCCGTGACTGCACAAGGACAATGAACAAACAATTCTGTAAGTGGTGATTGGTATACACAATTCACACCAAACAAAGCATCACAAAACTCATATTTAATGTGTCCCCAGTTGTACGGCATGTGTTTAGGGTGGTGGTGGATAGGGGATGGAAGAGTAATGAACCCGATCATAACTTTACTTCTTGAAAAAGACGTTGTCGTCCTCCCAGAACCAGGTGTAGGTGAGGTTGCCAGGGTAGGCCTCGGCCAGGCAGTCCAGCTTGGCGGCCTGGGATATGTTCACCGTCAGGTTCTGGGGAGGGGACACGATGAACGGTGGCCCTGGAGGGACACAAAGCACAAAACAATGGCAATTAGTTACATTCCCTTTTTTTATTTTATTTTATTTTACATGTACTCAAACACGTTAAACAGGAGAAGATATGAGAAAAAAATACAGTCCAATCATCTGCCGAACCAGACCCTCTTGCTTTAGCTCACATAGCATTTCGTTCCCTTATGATTTTAGTAAGTTCCTCAGTAAACCAAGGGTTCTCTCTGCCCTTAATCCTATGTTTTTTTTAAAAAGGGGCATGCCTATTGCATACATCCTGGAATTGTCACGGATCCCCCTGGTACTGCTGCTCATTCCATTCACCAGCTACGGAGGTCTACGTCACCAGCTTTCTAGGCTTCACTGAACTGGATCATTACCACCAACCCCGGACTGTCTTCGTCTCATTACACACACCTGGTTCCCATTCCACCTGATTAGTATGTTATATAAACTCAGCAAAGAAAGAAACGTCCTCTCAATTAACTGCGTTTATTTTCATCAAACTTAACATGTGTAAAATATTTTTATGAACATAACAGGATTCAACAACTGAGACATAAACTGAACAAGTTCCACAGACATGGCTAACATAAATGGAATAATGTTTCCCTCAACAAAGGGGGGTCAAAATCAAAAGTAAGTCAGTATCTGGTGTGATCACCAGCTGCATTAAGTATTGCAGTGCATCTCCTCCTCATGGACTGCACCAGATTTGCCAGTGCTTGCTGTGAGATGTTACCCCACTCTTCCACCAAGGCACCTGCAAGTTCCCAGACATTTCTGGGGGGAATGGCCCTAGCCCTCACCCTCCGATCCAACAGGTCCCAAATGTGCTCAATGGGATTGAGATCCGGGCTCTTCACTGGCCATGGCAGAACACTGACATTCCTGTCTTGCAGGAAATCACGCACAGAACGAGCAGTATGGCTGGTGGCATTGTCATGCTGGAGGGTCATGTCAGGATGAGCCTGCAAGAAGGGTACCACATGAGGGAGGGGGATGTCTTCCCTGTAACGCACAGCGTTGAGATTGCCGGCAATGACAACAAGCTCAGTCCGATGATGCTGTGACACACCGCCCCAGACCATGACGGACCCTCCACCTCCAAATCGATCCCGCTCAAGAGTACAGGCCTCAGTGTAACGCTCATTCCTTCGACGATAAACACAAATCCGACCATCATCCCTGGTGAGACAAAACCGCGACTCGTCAGTGAAGAGCACTTTTTGCCAGTCCTGTTTGGTCCAGCTACGGTGGGTTTGTGCCCTTAGGCGACGTTGTTGCCGGTGATGTCTGGTGAGGACCTGCCTGACAACAAGCCCTCAGTCCAGCCTCTCTCAGCCTATTGCGGACAATCTGAGCACTGATGGAGGGATTGTGCGTTCCTGGTGTAACTCGGGCAGTTGTTGTTGCCATCCTGTACCTGTCCCGCAGGTGTGATGTTCGGATGTACCGATCCTGTGCAGGTCAGCTGTCCATCCTGTCTCCCTGTAGCGCTGTCTTAGGCGTCTCACAGTACGGACATTGCAATTTATTGCCCTGGCCACATCTGCAGTCCTCATGCCTCCTTGCAGCATGCCTAAGGCACGTTCACGCAGATGGGCATCTTTCTTTTGGTGTTTTTCAGAGTCAGTAGAAAGGCCCCTTTAGTGTCCTATGTTTTCATAACTGTGACCTTAATTGCCTACCGTCTGTAAGCTGTTAGTGTCTTAACGACCGTTCCACAGGTGCATGTTCATTAATTGTTTATGGTTCATTGAACAAGCATGGGAAACAGTTTTAAACCCTTTACAATGAAGATCTGTGAAGTTATTTGGAATTTACAAATTATCTTTGAAAGACAGGGTCCTGAAAGGGACGTTTCTTTTTTTGCTGAGTTTGTGCCTTCTGTTCCCCATTGTCCTTGTCGGTGTTTGTTCCCATATCCGTTGGTCTTGTGACTACCTGTGCTTTGTTGTTTCGGCTTTCGTGCTACGTGTATTGTGCACTTGTTATTTTTGGTCTTGTCCCGTGTAGTGTTATTACAGGTCTCGTCCCATGTAATTATTAGAGGTTAAACCTTGCTCTTTTGTTTGGGTTACATCCCTGTGTATTTTATATCCACTACCGTTCAAAAGTTTTGGGTCACTTAGATATTTCCTTGTTTTTGAAAAAAAAGCACATTTTTGTCCATTAAAATAACATCAAATTGATCAGAAATACAGTGTAGACATTGTTCATGTTGTAAATGACTATTGGATCTGGAAACGGCAGATTTTTTATGGAATATCTACATAGGCGTAAAGAGGCCCATTATCAGCAACCATCACTCCTGTTTTCCAATGGAACGTTGTGATAGCTAATCCAAGTTTATAATTTTAAAAGGCTAATTGATCATTAGAAAACCCTTTTGCAATTATGTTAGCACAGCTGAAAACTGTTGTCCTGATTAAAGAAGCAATAAAACTGAACCTTCTTGGTCAAATAGCCCTTACACAGCCTGGAGATGTGTTGGGTCATTGTCCTGTTGCAAAACAAATGATAGTCCCACTAAGTGCAAACCAGTTAGGATGGTGTATCGCTGCAGAATGCTGTGGTAGCCATGCTGGTTAAGTGTGCCTTAAATTCTAAATAAATCACAGACAGTGTCACCAGCAAAGCCCCCCCACACCATCACACCTACTTCTCCATGCTTCACAGTGGGAATAACACAGGTGGAGATCATCCGTTCACCTACTCTGCGTCTTACAAAGACACGGCTGTTGGAACCAAAAATCTCTAATTTGGACTCATCAGACCAAAGGACAGATTTCCACTGGTCTAATGTCCATTGCTTGTGTTTCTTGGCCCAAGCAAGTCTCTTCTTCTTATTGGTGTCCTTTAGTAGTGGTTTCTTTGCAGTAATTCGACCATGAAGTCCTGATTCATGCAGTCTCCTCTGAACAGTTGATGTTGAGATGTGTCTGAACTCTGAAGCATTTATTTGGGCTGCAATTTCTGAGGCTGGTAATTCTAATGAACTTATCCTCTACAGCAGAGGTAACTTTTGGTCTTCCTTTCCTGTGTCGGTTCTCATGAGAGCCAGTTTCATCATAGCGCTTGATGGTTTTTGCAACTGCACTTGAAGAAACTTTCAAAGTTCTTGAAATTTTCCGGATTGACTGACCTTCATGTAATGATGGACTGTCATTTCTCTTTGCTTATTTGAGCTGTTCTTGCCATAATATGGACTTTTACCAAATATGGCCATCTTCTGTATACCACCCCTACCTTGTCACAACACAACTGATTGGCTCAAACGCATTAAGAAGGAAATAAATTCCACAAATTAACTTTTAACAAGGCACACCTGTTAATTGAAATGCATTCCAGGTGACTACCTCATGAAGCTGGTTGAGAGAATGCCAAGAGTGTGCAAAGCTGTCATCAAGGCAAAGGGTGGCTATTTGAAGAATCTCAAATATAAAATATATTTTGATTTGTTAAACTCTTTTTGGGTTACTACATGATTCCATATGTGTTATTTCATAGTTTTGATGTCTTCATAAAGAAAAAAAGAAATAAAGAAAAACCCTTGATTGAGTAGGTGTGTCCAAACTTTTGACTGGTACTGCATATATTTTTTTGTATTTTACCCCTTTTTGTCCCCAATTTTGTGATATCAAATTGCAATCCAATTACCATCTTGCCTCATTGCTGCAACTCCCCAATGGGCTCGGGAGAAGCGAAGGTCAAGTCATGTGTCCTCTGAAACATGACCCACCAAGCCGCGCTTTTTAACACCCGCCCGCTTAACCTGGAAGCCAGCCGCACCAATGTTTCGGAGGAAACACAGTTCAACTGACGACCGCAGTTTGCCTGCAGGCGCCCGGCACGCCACAAGGAGTCGCTAGAGCGTGATGAGCCAATTAAAGCCCCTCTGGTCAAACCCTCCCCTAACCCGGACGACGCTGGGCCCATTGTGCACCGCCCTATGAGACTCCCGGTCACGGCCGGTTGTGACAGCCTGGGAATGAACCCGGTTCTGTAGTGACGCCTTAGACTGCTGCACCACTCGGGAGGCCTAGACAACCATTTTTAAGTCAAAACTGTAACTAGGTCACTCAGGAACATTCAATGTAATCTTGTTAAGCAACTCCAGTGTTAATGTCCTGCTGAAAGGTGAATTTATCTCCCAGTGTCTGTTGGAAAGCAGACTGAACCAGGTTTTCCCTCTAGGATTTTGCCTATGCTAAGCTCTATTCCTTGCTATTTTCCTCTATTCCATACCCATAACATGATGCAGCCACCATGTTTGAAAATATGAAGAGTGGTACTCAGTGATGTGTTGTGTTGGATTTGCCCCAAAAATAATGCTTTGCATTCAAGACGTGAAGTTCATTTCTTTACCACATTTTTTGCAGTTTTACTTTGGTGCCTTATGGGGATGCATGTTTTGGAATATTCTGTACAGGATACTTCTTTTCACTCTGTCATGGAGTAACTACAATGTTGTAGATCCATCCTCAGTTTTCTCCTATCACAGCTATTAAACTCTGTAACTGTTTTAAAATCACCATTGGCCTCATAGTGAAATCCCTGAGCATTTCTTTTCCCTCTCGGGCAACCGAGTTAGGAATGACGCCTGTATCTTTGTAGTGACTGGGTGTAGCGATACACCATCCAAAGTGTAATGAACAAGAATATAAATGCAACATGTAAAGTGTTGGTTCCATGTTTCATGAGCTGAAATAAAAGATCCCAGAAATGTTCTAAATGCACAAAAAGCTTATTTCTCAAAAATGTTGTGCACAAATGTCACGTTCCTGACCGGTTTTCTGTTATTTTGTATGTGTTAGTCGGTCAGGGCGTGAGTTTGGGTGGGCAGTCTATGTTATGTGTTTCTATGTTGGTAAAGGGTGACCTGATATGGTTCTCAATTAGAGGCAGGTGGTTTTCATTTCCTCTGATTGAGAGCCATATTAAGGTAGGTGTTTTCACATTGATTGTTGTGGGTGGTTGTCTCCTGTGTCTGTGAATGTTGCGCCACACGGGACTGTTTTCGGTTTGTTTGTTTGTTTGTTCGGTTTTTGTGTAGTCTGTTTTTCCTGTTCGTGCGTTCTTCGTGTTTCATGTAAGTTCTTACGTTCAGGTCAGTCTACGTCGTTTGTTGTTTTGTATCTATTCAAGTGTTCTTCCTGTTTTTTTTCGGTTTTGTTTAATAAATATAATGTCAAGTTACAACGCTGCGTCTTGGTCGAATCACCACTCCTCCTTTTCGTATGAAGAGGAGGAGGAATTCCGTTACAGAACCACCCACCTAACCCGGACCAAGCAGCGTAAGTTCGAGCAGTGGCCTACTAAACAGGAGTCTTGGACATGGGAAGAAGTCTTGGAGGGAAAAGGACACTGGGCACATATTGGGGAATATCGCCGCGCTCGTGAGGAGATGGAGGCAGCGAGAGCCCAAGAGCGGTGGTATCAGGAGGCAGCAAGGAGACGTGGCTGGAAGCCCGAGAAGAAACCCCAAAAATTTATTGGGGGGGGGGCTAAGAGGTAGTGGGCCAAGAGGTAGTGGGCCGAGGGCAGGTAGGAGACCTGCGCCCACTTCCCAGGCTAACCGTGGAGAGCGGGAGTACGGGCAGACACCGTGTTACGCAGTAGAGCGCACGGTGTCTCCTGTACGTGTTCATAGCCCGGTGCGGGTTATTCCACCTCCCCGCACTGGTAGGGCTAGATTGGGCATTGAGCCAGGTGCCATGAAGCCGGCTCAACGCGTCTGGTCTCCTCGGGCCGGCATACATGGCACCAGCCTTACGCATGGTGTCCCCGGTTCGCCTACATAGCCCGGTGCGGGTTATTCCACCTCCCCGCACTGGTCGGGCGATGGGGAGCATTCAACCAGGTAAGGTTGGGCAGGCTCAGTGCTCTAGGGAGCCAATACGCCTGCACGGTCCGGTATTTCCGGCGCTACCTCCCCGCCCCAGCCCAGTACCACCAGTGCCTACACCACGCACCAGGCTTCCAGTGCGTTTCCAGAGCCCTGTTCCTCCTCCACGCACTCTCCCTATGGTGCGTGTCTCCAGCCCAGTGCCTCCAGTTCCGGCACCACGCACTAAGCCACCTGTGCGTCTCCAGAGCCCTGTACACACTGTTCCTTCTCCCCGTACTCGTCCTGATGTGCGTGCCCTCAGCCCGGTGCCACCAGTGCCGGTACCACGCACCAGGTCCATAGTACGTTTTGAGAGTCCAGTGTGCCCTGTCCCTGCTCCCCGTACTAGCCTGAAGGTGCGTGTCCTTAGCCCGGTGCCTCCAGTTCCGGCACCACGCACTAGGCCTACAGTGCGCCTCAGCCGGCCAGAGCCATCCGTCTGCACAATGCCATCTGAGCCATCCGTCTGCCCAGTGCCATCTGAGCCATCCGTCTCCCCAGCGCCATCTGAGCCATCCGTCTCCCCAGCGCCATCTGAGCCATCCGTCTGCCCAGTGCCGTCTGAGCCATCCGTCTGTCCCGAGCCATTAGAGCCGCCCGTCTGTCCCGAGCCGTCAGAGCCGTTAGTCAGGCAGGAGCCGCTAGAGCCGCCAACCAGACAGGATCTGCCAGAGCCGCCAACCAGACAGGATCTGCCAGAGCCGCCAACCAGACAGGATCTGCCAGAGCCGCCAACCAGACAGGATCTGCCAGAGCCGCCAACCAGACAGGATCTGCCAGAGCCGTCAGCCAGCCATGAGCGTCCAGAGCCGTCAGCCAGCCATGAGCGTCCAGAGCCGTCAGCCAGCCATGAGCGTCCAGAGCCGTCAGCCAGCCATGAGCGTCCAGAGCCGTCAGCCAGCCATGAGCGTCCAGAGCCGTCAGCCAGCCATGAGCGTCCAGAGCCGTCAGCCAGCCATGAGCGTCCAGAGCCGTCAGCCAGCCATGAGCGTCCAGAGCCGTCAGCCAGCCATGAGCGTCCAGAGCCGTCAGCCAGCCATGAGCGTCCAGAGCCGTCAGCGAGCCATGAGCGGCCAGAGCCGTCAGCCAGCCATGAGCGTCCAGAGCCGTCAGCCAGCCATGAGCGTCCAGAGCCGTCAGCCAGCCATGAGCTGCCCCTCAGCCCAGAGCTGCTAGTTATCCAGAACTGCCCCTCAGTCCAGAGCTGTCTCTCTGTCCGGAGCTGCCCTTCAGTCCGGAGTTGCCCCTCTATCCTGAGCTACCTCTCTATCCTGACCTACCTCTCTGTCCTGAGCTATCTCTCTGTCCTGAGCTACCTTATCCCGGTGCTGCCACTTGTCCCGGTGCTGCCCCTTATCTTAAGGTTACCCTTTAAATTAAGTGGGTGTATTATGAGGGTGGTCATTCGAAGGGGGAGACGTAAGCTGGGATTGACTATGGTGGGGTGGGGACCTCGCCCAGAGCCTGAGCCACCACCGTGGTCAGACGCCCACCCAGACCCTCCCCTAGACTTTTGGTGGTGCGTTCGGAGTACGCACCTTGAGGGGGGGGGTTATGTCACGTTCCTGACCGGTTTTCTGTTATTTTGTATGTGTTAGTCGGTCAGGGCGTGAGTTTGGGTGGGCAGTCTATGTTATGTGTTTCTATGTTGGTAAAGGGTGACCTGATATGGTTCTCAATTAGAGGCAGGTGGTTTTCATTTCCTCTGATTGAGAGCCATATTAAGGTAGGTGTTTTCACATTGATTGTTGTGGGTGGTTGTCTCCTGTGTCTGTGTATGTTGCGCCACACGGGACTGTTTTCGGTTTGTTTGTTTGTTCGGTTTTTGTGTAGTCTGTTTTTCCTGTTCGTGCGTTCTTCGTGTTTCATGTAAGTTCTTACGTTCAGGTCAGTCTACGTCGTTTGTTGTTTTGTATCTATTCAAGTGTTCTTCCTGTTTTTTTCGGTTTTGTTTAATAAATATAATGTCAAGTTACAACGCTGCGTCTTGGTCGAATCACCACTCCTCCTTTTCGTATGAAGAGGAGGAGGAATTCCGTTACAACAAATTTGTTTACATCCCTGTTAGTGAGCATTTCTTTGCCAAGATAATTCATCCACCTGCCAGGTGGGGCATATCAAGAGGCTGATTAAACAGCATGATCATTTTACAGGTGCACCTTGTACTGGTGACAATACAAGGCCACTCTAAAATGTGCAGCTTGGCCACTGACATGCTGGAGAAGTGTGCTCTTAACGGATGAATCCCGGTTTCAACTGTAGCAGGCCGATGGCAGACAGCGTGCATGGCGTCATCTGGGCGAGCGGTTTGCTGATGTCAACTTTATGAACAGAGTGCCCCATGGTGGCGGTGGAGTTATGGTATGGGCAGGCATAAGCTACGGACAACAAACACAATTGCATTTTATCGATGGCAATTTAAGTGCACAGAGATACCGTGAGGAGATCCATTATCATGCCATTCATCCGCCGTCATCACCTCATGTTTCAGCATGATAATGCACAGCCCCATGTCGAAAGATCTGTACACAATTCCTGGAAGCTGAAAATGTCCCAGTTCTTCCATGGCCTGCATACTCACCAGACATGCCACCCATTGAGCATGTTTGGGATGCTCTGATTGACGTGTACGACAGTGTTCCAGTTCCCGCCAATATCCAGCAACTTCGCACCGCCATTGTAGAAGAGTGGGACAACATTCAGCAGGCCACAATCAACAGCCTGATCAACTGCATGAGGCAAATGGTGGTCACACCAGATACTGACTGGTTTTCTGATCCACGCTCCTACCTTTTTTTTAGGTATCTGTGACCAACAGATGCATATCTGTATTCCCAGTCATGTGAAATCCATAGATTAGGGTCTAATACGTTTATTTAAATTTACTTATTTGAACTGTAACTCAGTAAAATCTTAATTGTTGCATGTTGCGTTTTTAGTTTTGTTAAGTGTAATAACCTTACCATGCTCAAAGGGATATTCAATGTCTGATGTTTTTATTTTTTATTACCCATCTAACAATAAGTGCCTTCTTTGCGAGGCATTCAAAAACCTCCCTGGTCTTTGTGGTTGAATCTGTGTTTGAAATTCACTGCTTGACTGAGGGACCATACAGCTAATTGTATATGTGGGGTACAGAGATGAGGTAGTCATTGAAAAATCATGTTAAAACTATTATTGCAAACAGAGTGAGTCCATGCAACTTATTATGTGTCTTGTTTAGCAGATGTTTAGTCCTGAACTTATTTAGGTTTGCCATAACAAAGGCGTTGAATACTTATTGACTCAAGACATTTCAGCTTTACATTTTTTATTAATTTGCAAACATTTCTAAAAACATAATTCCCCTTTCACATTATGGGGTATTGTGTGTAGGCCAGTGACACAAAATCTCAATGTATTCCATTATACATTCAGGCTGAACACAACAAAAAGTCAAGGGGTGTGAATAGTTTCTGAAGGCACTGTAAGTGGAATAGTGGTGAGTGAGAAAAGAGGGAAAGATGGCCTATGATATCTTATCAGTAATTTCAGCTCATTTCATCTGCCTGCACCGATGGAAAATCCTCAAATCCATGTCATAACGTGTGCGTACACACAAACATACTCAGCACACACAAACATACATTTTAGTAATTTAGCAGATGCAAAGCTGAGCTGATTGCAGAGTCCATAATACAAAACACACACACCCACCCACACAGTCCATCCCCCTCCTTAAGCCAGCTTGGTGATTTTGGCTGGCAGCCTAATATGGTAGTTCTGATCCAGAGCCCAGGGCCTGAGCCTCTAACAGGGGAAGGATTCTTATCTGCAAACCCACTGTGTGTGGGTGTGTATGGGTGTGTGAGTGTGTATGGGTGTGTGTGTGTGTATGTATAGCAGGGGCACAACTGGAAATGCTGCCTGCTGCAGATTTGCTTAGTTGATCTGGTGGCGATCGGATTCAGTGGCTTTCCAATAGGGACACCGAATTAACATAATCCCTACCCCCAGAGTCATTTGCCAATCAAAAGCCACCACCTTTAAAACCTGCATCATCAGACATCATCAGACAGACAGACAGACATACAGAGAGCTTGTTAAAGCCTTAATCCTCAGACATGCTCCATATGGCAGCCAATTAGCTCCTGTAGTGGTAGACCTCATAGGCACACACACACTTACACATCTTCCTGCACATGCACATACGTACACCCGCCCACTGCTGCACGTAGGTATACATGCACTCACACACAGACACAAACACACAGACGTTGAGTTGTGGTGAGGCTACCTTGGACAAGCAGGCGTGTGGTGTGGACAACCTCCCCCTGGATGCTGTAGGCTCGGCAGGTGTACGCCCCTCTGTCCTCGCGCCTGACCAACAGCACCGTCAGACTCCCATCAGACACCTGGGGAGGGAGAGGACACCATCAAATAATTATTACTGATTGAATACTGTACTTTCTGATTTTACTTCCTGGCATAGGGTACCATCAATATGGCCGCCAGTCCACTAATCAGGGAACATAGACTTGAATAGTGATTGACATTCTAGAAGAGATTCTATGACAGACGTTGGACACTCACCATTCCCTTACATATTTTGGATCACTATCTGTACAACAATAAAGCACTGCAATCGGCACTAAATAACACCCATGTTACAAAATACAAAAGCCCATGTTCTGTTGTAGGCTAGCCTGTGTAGGGCTGGTGTGGGCTAGCCTGTGTAGGGCTGGTGTGGGCTTGGTGTGGTCTAGCCTGTGTAGGGCTGGTGTGGGCTTGGTGTGGTCTAGCCTGTGTTGGGTTGGTGTGGGCTTGGTGTGGTCTAGCCTGTGTAGGGCTGGTGTGGGCTTGGTGTGGTCTAGCCTGTGTTGGGTTGGTGTGGGCTTGGTGTGGTCTAGCCTGTGTTGGGTTGGTGTGGGCTTGGTGTGGTCTAGCCTGTGTTGGGCTGATGTGGGATTGGTGTGGGCTAGCCTGTGTTGGGCTGGTGTGGGCTAGCCTTTGTTGGGCTGGTGTGGGCTCGCCTGTGTTGGGTTGGTGTGGGCTAGCCTGTTTTGGACTGATGTGGGATTGGTGTGGGCTAGCCTGTGTTGGGCTGGTGTGGGCTAGCCTGTGTTGGGCTGGTGTGGACTAGCCTGTGTTGGGCTGGTGTGGGCTAGCCTGTGTTGGGCTGGTGTGGGCTAGCCCGTGTTGGGCTGGTGTGGGCTAGCCCGTGTTGGGCTGGTGTGGGCTAGCCTGTGTTGGGCTGGTGTGGGCTAGCCCGTGTTGGGCTGGTGTGGGCTAGCCCGTGCCCACCTTGCCCACCGAATACTCAAATTGGGCCAATGGGGTCATGTTTGCTGGGAATAACCACTGGACCAGGTATTTAACCAGTTTTATCATTACATCATATAATACATCATTTCTTATGAGTGTAACTATTAGTGTTATCGTTTTATATGTATACATGTATGTTTATGCATGTACCAATTAGCACTACTCACCTAGCCCCTTGTGGGATAAATAGAGCAGAACTGACACTTACAGCCTATAACATAAAGACTGTAAATTACACACTACTCAAGCACTACATAAACCATGGCTGCCACATAGTGCTGTCACTGTGAGAAATGAATCATCTCTCTCTCATTTCCCAGAGTACAGGATGGGACACGACTTGTTGTCCGACAAGAAACAACGTTTAGGAGATCAAGTTACACTACACTACTTCCATAGTGGTGCAACACACAACCTGAGCAGAAAGCTAACTTTCAGTCAGTCTCACTGTAGCCATTCATTAATTACTTTTGACAAATTCCTAAATCATTACACAGTTATTTATGTTATCTATAGACAGTGGTTTTTACAGGCATTTACTCAATAGAGCCAGAGTCATTGATTCTCACATTCTCCCCCTCAAATCTAACGGACCAATTAAAGGCCAAGTACAGTGGTCTTGATATCCATATGAAATCATTTCTAGATAACATTAATAGTTCACCCACATGTGTTACTGTACATGTGGTAGATGTGTTACTCTACATGTGGTAGATGTGTTACTGTACATGTGGTAGATGTGTTACTGTACATGTGGTAGATGTGTTACTGTACATGTGGTAGATGTGTTACTGTACATGTGATACATGTGTTACTGTACATGTGGTAGATGTGTTACTGTACATGTGGTAGATGTGTTACTGTACATGTGGTAGATGTGTTACTGTACATGTGGTAGATGTGTTACTGTACATGTGGTACATGTGGTATAGCGAGACCAGGTCAACAGGATGACAGACGTAGTAGTAAGTGAGATGTGGTGTGTGTGTATGTCTGCAGGTGTATGTGTGCTTGAGTGAGAGTGTGTGCTTCCCATGCAACCGTCACCTTTAGTTTCCACCAAAGACTAACAGTACTTTCAACAACCAATCAACCACCTGTTACCCAATGAAAAAGCGGGCCATATGACATCACCATCTTACATTACAAAAAAAAATACAGAAATAATTAATATATTTATACGGAGAGAACAAACTCCACTACCACCCTTCTTCAATGCACAATGTGACAGAGGCGTACCATAAGCTTAGCCAGAAAATCCTCTGAGAATGCACACGGGGACTACGGACTCAGCAAACATTAGTCAGACTAAAAGCCGTACAGTATAATTACCGTAATTTAACGGAGGGTGTAAAAAAAGACAACACAACAAAAACAAAAAGAATGTTAAACACACCAAATGCCTCGTGGGAAAATGAGGACAGACTTTTTTTTTCTGATAAAAAGGGTGAAATTAACTCAAAATATTTGTTTTTGTTTTTCTGGTTTAAACGGATAAACAAATTGATAAGATTAGTCTTTTTCCAGTAAAATGGGGGAGAATAGTCAAGACCTCTTAAATCGATATTTTCTTAAACAGCCTGTCTACTGTTTATAAATACTGTTCTGTCCATAACTGGCCGCTGCTGTCACGTTCCTGACCTTATTTTCCCTTATTTTGTATTTATTTAGTATGGTCAGGGCGTGAGTTGGGGTGGGTTGTCTATGTGTGTTTTCTATGTTGGGGTTTTTGTGTTCGGCCTGGTATGATTCTCAATCAGAGGCAGCTGTCAATCGTTGTCCCTGATTGAGAATCATACTTAGGCAGCCGGGGTTTCACGTGTGGTTTGTGGGTGTTTGTTCCTTGTTAGTGTTTCGCCACACGGGACTGTCACGGTAGTTTCATTTGTTATTTTGTATCGCATATTGTTTTCGTGTCTATTAAATTACCATGGAAACTAACCACTCTGCAAATTGGTCCGATCCTTCTCGCCTCTCCTCGTCCGAGGAGGAGGACGACATAGACTATCGTTACAGCTGCACTATTCAACAGAACAGCTACGCATCTCCTTAAGCACTACAGTGCCTTCACATTTTATTGTATTACAAAGTGGGATTAAAATTGATTTAATTGTCATTTTTTGTCAACAATATACATAAAATACTTTGTTTATGTCAAAGTGGAAGAAAAATTCTGTTTTTTAAGATAAATATAAAAATGCATAATTAATATTGTCATTGCATAAGTATTCAGCCCATTTATTTAGGCAAGCCTCAATGAGTTAGGAGTAAAATGTGGTTTAACAAATCACATAATAACATACATGGACTCACTCTGTGAAATAATAGGCGTTGGGATGATTTTTTATGACAAACCCTTCCTCTTTCCCCCAGAGATACATACAGTAGGGGCAATACCAAAATAATGTCAGTGATCTAATGATTCTGTCTCTTCGTAGCAAAGTCTGCAGAGGTGAGATGGTTGTATGCCCCATATAAGGTGCACTCGGAAAGTATTCCGACCACTTCACTTTTTCCATATTTTGTTACATTACAGCCTAATTCTAAAATTGATTAAATAGGTTTTTTCCCCTCATCAATCTACACACAATACCCCATAATGACACTGGCTCTCATGAGGACCGCCACAGGAAAGGAAGACCCAGAGTTACCTCTGCTGCAGAGGATAAGTTCATTAGAGTTAACTGCATCTCAGATTGCAGGCCAAATGCTTCACAGAGTAAATGTATTTTTTTAATATTTTTTTTTACCTTTATTTAACTAAGGAAGTCAGTTAAGAACAAATTCTTATTTTCAACAACAGCCTAGGAACAGTGGGTTAACTGCCTTGTTCAGGGGCAGAATTACATATTTTTACCTTGTCAGCTCAGGGACTCGATCTTGCAACCTTTCGGTTCCTAGTCCAACGCTCTAACCACTAGGCTACCTGCCACCCCAAGTAACAGACACATCGCAACATCAACTGTTCAGAGGTCGGTCTTCATGGTCAAATTGCTGCAAAGAAACTACTACTAAACGACAACAATAATAAGAAGATACTTGCTTGGGCCAAGAAACACGAGCAATGGACATCGGTGGAGTCCAAATTTGAGATTTTTGGTTCCAACCGCTTTGTAAGATGCAGAGTAGGTGAACGGATGATCTCTACGTTTGTAGTTCCCACCGTGAAGCATGAAGGAGGAGGTGTTATGGTGTGGGGGTGATTTTCTGGTGACACTGTCAGTGATTCATTTAGAATTCAAGGCACACTTAACCAGCATGGCTACCACAGCATTCTGCAGTGATACACCATCCCATCTGGTTTGCGCTTAGTGGGACTATCATTTGTTTTTCAACAGGACAATGACCCAACACACCTCCAGGCTGTGTAAAGGCTATTTGACCAAGAAGGAGACTGTTGGAGTGCTGCATCAGATGACCTGGCCTCCACAATCATCCGACCTCAACCCAATTGAGATGGTTTGGGATGAGTTGGACCGCAGAGTGAAGGAAAATAAGCTAACAAGTGCTCAGAATATATGGGAACTCCTTCAAGACTGTTGGAATAGCATTCCAGGTGAAGCTGGTTGAGAGAATGCCAAGATTGTGCAAAGCTGTCATCAAGGCAAAGGGTGGCTACTTTGAATAATCTAAAATATATTTGGATTTGTTTAACACTTTTTTGGTTACTACATGATTCCATATGTGGTATTTCACATTATTTTACAATGTAGAAAATAGTAAAAATAAAGAAAAATCCTTGAATGAGTAGGTGTGTCCAAACTTCTGACTGGAAAACAAAATGTTTTTCCACATTTTGTTATGTTACAGCCTTATTCTAAAATTGAGTTTTAAATTGAGTTTTTCCCTCATCAAGCTACACACACAATACCCCATAATGACAAAGCAAAAACAGGTTTTTAGAAAATTTGGCTAATTTATTAAACAACAAAAAAACTGAAATATCACATTTACATAAGTATTCAGACCCTTTACTCAGTAATTTGTTGAAGCATCTTTGGTAGCCATTAAAGCATAAAGTCTTCTTGGGTATGACGCTACAAGCTTGGCACATCTGTATTTGGGGAGTTGGCATTCAGGCCAAAGAGTTCCATCTTGGTTTCATCAGACCAGAGAATCTTGTCTGATGGTGCCTTTTAGCAAACTCCAAGCGGGCTGTCATGTGCCTTTTACTGAGGAGTGGCTTCCGTCTGGCCACTCTACCATAAAGACCTGATTGGTGGAGTGATGCAGAGATGGTTGTCCTTCTGAAAGGTTCTGCCATCTCCACAGAGGAACTCTAAAGCTCTGTCAAAGTGACCATCGGGTTCTTGGTCACTTCCCTGACCAAGGCCCTTCACCAATTTCTCAGTTTGGCCAGCTCTAGGAAGAGTCTTGGTGGTTCCAAACTTCTTCCATTTAAGAAAAGGAAAGGGGGTACCTAGTCAGTTGTACAACTGAATGCCTTCAACTGAAATGTGTCTTCCTCATTTAACCCAACCCCTCTGAATCAGAGCGGTACGGGGGGCCTCCTTAATCAACATCCACGTCTTTCGGCGCCCGGGGAACAGTGGGTTAATTGCCTTGCTCAGGGGCAGAATGACAGATTTGTACCTTGTCAGCTTGGGGATTCGATACAGAAACCTTCTGAATGATGGAGGCCACTGTGTTCTTGGGGACCTTCAATGCTGCAGACATTTTTGGTACCCTTCCCCAGATCTGTGCCTCGACACAATCCTGTCTTGGAGCTGTACGGACAATTCCTTCAACCTCATTGCTTGGTTTTTGCTCTGACTTGCACTGTCAACTGTGGGACCTTATATAGACAGGTGTGTGCATTTCCACATCATGTCTAACCAATTGAATTTGGGTCTGAATACTTATGTAAATAAGGTATTTATGTCCTTTAGTTGTAATACAAAAATACAAAAACCTGTTTTCGCTTTGTCATTATGGAGTATTGTGTGTAGATTGATGAGGAAACTCAAAATTCTTTAAAATGACTAAAACCAAATCAAAACTGTGTAGAAATGATAATGGACCTACATTTCTACAAGTTTATTGACTGTGTCCAGCTCGCTAATAATCACCTAAATTAAAGGTAAACAGTCAGGGATTATTGGAAATTCCAAAAATGATGGATAAAGGATATTTTGCAAATTTTGACGGCAAGGAAATATAACCAATTATCAGTGCGGCCCCCCGGATCTCGTTGAAGACCAAATGTGGCCCCTGGGCAAAATGAGTTTGACACCCTTGATGTACAGCAATATTTCAACCTTTTCTGTGATTTTCAAGCAGATTTTCTTTCACTTTGAAAATGTGAAGTAGGTTGTGGGTCGGTAGGAAAATGTTTCAGTTTAATTCCTTTTTAGATGTACTGTAGTTTTAAGGCAGCAAAATGTGACAACTTTGCAAGGGGTGTGTATGTAGACTTTCACTGGCGACTGTATGTAGGATCTATAGGATTATCCAATCAGGTGTGAGCGTTTCATGTGTAGCTGGTTCAGCTTCAACCCCCACCTGGCTCACTAGTCTTTGACTTATAATCTTTTAATACAATGTTGCCCCATTCCAAAATGACCCCATGGCTTGCTCCCTACCCCTAGGAACTTCGTGGTACTGTACATTTGACAGGATTGGATGGGTGGTGGATGTAAGTAATATGGCACAAAAGAGTGGATGAAATGGAAAAAGAGGATGAAAGAGTGGAAAGGGAGGATGGCTATGTAGCCCTAGAGGGGAGGAGGAGGACAAACAAGGTAGTAAGCTGTCTCTTCCTGTTTGTAACAGGTCACAGGAGATGAGAGTGGAGGCTGCAGCCGTGCAGTCCTCAATCAGAGGGCCCACATAGGCAAAGAGATGGACGACTAAGTCTACCTTGAGGGGGGTCTTACAACTGGGAAGAGGGAAGGAGAGCAGGAAGTGTGTGTAAATAGTCTAAAGCGGCCACCTGTCCTTAATCTGCACTGATATGAAAAAAAAACAGGATGTGTGTAAGCGATAGGTGTTGGATACTTTGCATGCAACAGTTCAGTGTGATCATCACTGGATGTTCTGGGGTTTTCAGATCAAAGTAGAGCTGCTGATACAAGGACAAAGCGGGAAATAAAGGCTAGATTACCTATGCCTCAATAGCCCTCTCTCTCTCTCTCTCTCTCTCTCTCTCTCTCTCTCTCTCTCTCTCTCTCTCTCTCTCTCTCTCTCTCTCTCTCTCTCTCTCTCTCTCTCTCTCTCTCTCTCTCTCTCTCTCTCTCTCTCTCTCTCTCTCTCTCTCTCTCTCTCTCTCTCTCTCTCTCTCTCTCTCTCTCTCTCTCTCTCTGTGCATGTGTGTATGTGTCTCAGGGAGAGGAGATAGATAGATGGCAGCTGAAAAGAATACACAAACACACAAACATATAGACACAAACACACCCACACGAGAGCACTCCTCCACTCCTAACCCTCAAAAGTCAATAGAACAAACACTGTTGTATGCTCATCTGTCAAAACCAGTGTTCATTCGTTCAGCTCTCCACCACGACACATATCTGATGCTGCGCCAAGGAGGGCAAAGTCCATTTTCTAATCATTTACACTTCAAACTACGTTAACATTCAGCGATGCTTGCTAGTGTCATGTAATTACAGTCCCCCCACGATTCCTCAATTGTTAATTATTTTGCTAAATCAACAATTCCCCACATATTATGCGAGGGCTTGCACATTTGACCAATCACTACACTATTTCTGCATAAAACAGTCCAATCATCTAAATTCTATTGCATAAAATTACCCATCACCGCAGTACAAAAAGAGGGCTCACTATTTCAACCAATCACTGTACATTTACAACATAATAAAGTTCAATCAAGCCACACGTCAACAAAAGTTTTCCCTCATCAGAGCATTTTCGTGACAAATTTGACAAAATCACTGCATATTGCATCTAACCTCTGCTGCTATTTAGAAGCAAAAGGAGGTGAATAGGGAAATAGCTCAAAAGCTAAGGACCTGTAGGATCATAGACATGGCTTTCTCGAGCGAAGGCTACATTTGGACGCAACGTCACCTTAAAGTTGCCTGGTTAGAACTGAGTACCGGGTAACGCGTGGAGATCCCCAACACGTTTAGCTGAGGCCAAAGCGAATGATCTCCGCGAACCAAGGCTGCCTGGGCCAACGGGGAGCTACTGGTGCACCAGAGCGTTGATGCATGCCACTACTGACATATTGTTGGTTCTGACCAGCACAAGCCGGCTGGACAAAAGCAGGGTGAAACACCTGAGTGCCAGATACACCGTAAGGAGCTCAATGGTAGTTGATATGCAGTGCGCTCCGCACCAGTGTCCATATCTCCCGAATCGAGTTGCCTTTGTGCAGCGCACCCCACCCTTGGGTGGATGCGTCTGTCGTGATCACCTGCGGGATACAACTCAGCCCATGGGAGCCGCATGACAATAGAAGTAGGGACCCACTACTGGGCCATGTCCCGTAGGCCTGACAGAGACTCCCGAAGCGACTGGCATAGGCTGCGAAGTGCATCCAGGTGAGTGGCTAGCGCTGGAGGGCCCTTATCAAAAATAGCCCCATTGGAATGGTAGGCATTGGCACTGGCAAAAACACACTGTGTCCCATCCTTTTCAGAACCAGGAAATGCCAGCTGTACCATCCGTCCTGGATCTTCGACATAGGAACCACTCGGATTGTCTGCTTCTGGAGACGGGAGGATATATCCTCCCTCAAAATGGGCACTTAGGCCTCGGGAACAGTCAACGTGTGGATGCCACCGAAGTGTGGGGTACGCACAACAAATTGTAGCCTGTACCCTGACGTCACTGTTCACATGATCCAGGTCGACACTGCGCATGCGCGCGATTGGTCGGAGCAGACAGCGAGCCTCCAGTAAAGTGCCATCTGAAGGGGCGGGACGCCAACTCGTGGACTGGGAGAGATTGGTTATTTTTCCATTTCCACTACTCTTGACAACCATGTGTCTGAACGTGGAGAAGGGACACTTTTCATTGAAATCACATGCAGGAGACAACACTTTTGACACCTGTGAACACTGATGAACTTTGGGGTTGAAAAAAACGGTGTTTATGTGCCAAGGTTTGCCTAAAGCCATGCCCACTCTGGGTACAAGGGCTCCGGCGATCAGTGACATATCTCGAATGGCAGTACCACCTGTGGGTACTGTTGTCACAACGAGCCTCACTCGGTTTAGGCGGTAAGATGCGTTCCGGTAACCGGCTGGCACCCAGCACTTGGCCACGCATTAAAAATAGACACTGGGAAAATAACTTCATCATGGAGGTTACCGACCAGTCATAGGTACTGGTAACAAAGTGCCTTGTAGCATGGATGGGAATGGGACAGACAGCTCTGAAAAACGGACCCCTTCGATGGTAAAAGGCAGGGGCAACTCGTAATCCAATGTAATTCCCAGGAATCACCTACAGGGCCTATAATCTATATCAATAGACACCTCATAGGGACTAGTGAGCTACAGGGAGGAATCGGCAATGAGTCACCTATGGGGGAGGGGTGCCCCCTTGTGGACAGAGAGCAAATCACTCAACATTACTCCCACCCTGGAGAGATTGATATACACCTTGGACCCCGTGAACACCGTGGAGTGCAGGGTACCAGAGCGGCATTAAACATGGACAAGCTTCCAACACACGTTGTGCTTCCGTGAGACTGTATTGCCTGCATGAAGCCCGGCCCCTTTATGGGCACAGAGGGCTCTGGCATTGGCTAACGTTGGCTAACTCTGGCATACAACCTGTTTGCTGTAACAAAATGTGGGGGCACTGTCATCATGGCAATGTTTTTGTAGATCGGCACAGCTGCTCTGGGGCTACTTCCTCATCGGAGGAGCACGGAAGCCCCTCTATCTCTACTCCCTCCAACTCCAGGAATTGAAAATAGAAATGGGGTTGCCATATGCCGGGGGAACGCTAGTAAGCTTCATTCACCGGAAGTTATGATGATAGCCGACATTAGCCAGGAGGCTCATTAGTCTAAGCTAGGCTAGCTAGCCTCTTTGACCAAAGCACGGTCCATTTAGAATAACCAAGTGACTTAAGGCTACGTATAGTAAACAAGACAGCTACCCAAGCAACTCCACCATGGGGAGGCAGGAATATCTAATAATATCTAGTTCGCCTCGGCAAGTTAGCCAACCTGGCTAGCATGCTATGCAGTGCTCATTAGCTAGCCTGGTCTCGAAAGTTTACGTAAGACCGGATCACTGAGGTGGGACCCACACCCTTCTGCGAAAAGAGACATGTGGTGCTTAACCAAGGCAGACACAGGCGGCTGGGAGATACCCACAAATCCTGGCCGCCCTCTCGCTTTGAGTAGCCTACCGTAACCAGCAACAGAGCGCTCTGGAGCCCGGAAGACATTTGACCTGACCAACGACCCAAACCATCATCCACGTCCCGCAACTCAGACTCAGACGAGGTACGAGCACCCGGGAGAGGAAGTCACTATCAGAAACACCAAACCCCCGAAAGAATGATTCACAGTTGAGGAACAATGCCAGCTGTCCCCTAGTCTCGCACACAAACTGATTCAAGCGAGGGCAGCTTGAGCATGCACCGTGCCGAGACAAACAAGACAACCAATGTGAGTATCTTTTGATTCCGTGGGGAATCGTTGCGAACCCAACCCGGCTTGTTAGCCTTCGTCGTTTTGGATGCATTAGTCATCTTACTTATTGCTCTAGCCAGGCCAAGTAATTAGAAGAATAACTAATTGTTAGTGATCAGGAAACTTATGAGATCCTTATGATATCTCAATCTCTTCATTCAAAGACTCAATCATGGACACTCTTACTGACAGTTTTGGCTGCTTTGCGTGATGTATTGTTGTCTCTACCTTCTTGCCCTTTGTGCTGTTCTCTGTGCCCAATAATGTTTGTACCATGTTTTGTGCTGCTACCATGTTGTGTTTTTATTTTATTTCACCTTTATTTAACCAGGTAGGGCAGTTCTCATTTACAACTGCGACCTGGCCAAGATAAAGCAAAGCAGTGCGACAAAAACAACAACACAGAGTTACACATAAAGAAACGTACAGTCAATAACACAATAGAAAATAAAAATCGAAAAATCTATGTACAGTGTGTGTAAATGTGGAAGAGTAGGGAGGTAGGCAATAAATAGGCCATAGAGGTTAAATAATTACAATCTAGCATCAACACTGGAGTGATAGATGTGCAGATGATGATGTGCAAGTTGAAATACTGGGATGCAAAAGAGCAAGAGGGTAAGTAATAATATGGGGATGAGGGAGTTGGGTGGGCTATTTACAGATTGGCTGTGTACAGGTACAGTGATCGGTAAACCTGCTCTGACAGCTGATGCTTAAAGTTAGAGAGGGAGATATAAGACTCCAGAGATTTTTGCAATTCATTCCAGTCATTGGCAGCAGAGAACTGGAAGGAAAGGCGACCAAAGGAAGTGTTGGCTTTGGGGATGACCAGTGCAATATACCTGCTGGAGCGCGTGATACGGGTGGGTGTTGCTATGGTGACCAGTGAGCTGAGATAAGGCGGGGCTTTACCTTGCACAGACTTATAGATGACCTGGAGACAGTGGGTTTGGCGACGGATATGTAGTGAGGGCCAGCCAACGAGAGCATACAGGTCACAGTGGTGGGTAGTTTATGGGGCTTTGGTGACAAAACGGATGGCACTGTGATAGACTACATCCAGTTTGCTGAGTAGAGTGTTGGGGGCTATTTTGTAAATGACATCGCCGAAGTCAAGGATCGGTAGGATAGTCAGTTTTACGAGGGTATGTTTGGCAGCATGAGTGAAGGAGGCTTTGTTGCGAAATAGGAAGCCGATTCTAGATTTCATTTTGGAATTGAGTCTGGAAGGAGAGTTTACAGTCTAACCAGACACCTAGGTATTTCAGAACCGTACAGAGTAGTGATGCTAATCGGGCGGGAGGGTGCAGGCACCAATCGGTTGAAGAGCATGCACTTAGTGTTGCTACCATGTTGTCATGTCGTGTTGCTACCATTGTGACCACCCTCCCACTCTGTCTGACAAATTCTTTATCTTTGCTCTTGTTTTCCTTAATAGGATGTCGGTGGGCGGAGCCGGGGGGGTCGTCAGCGAAATGGGACACACCTGGGCTTGGGTGTGTCCCAGGATAAATGCACCTCTTCCCCATTCATTGCGGAGACTCTCTCCATGCAGACACAGATTTTGGTTGTGGCATTTTTGTGGCTGTTTTTGGTTGTTTGTGTTGGCACCTTTCAACACCCCTCATTATCACATTTATGCACGCAACCACTCACACTACTGATTACTGACTACACACACCATTGTTAATTATATTTAGTTTACTTTAGTTAAATAAATATATTTTGTTATTCCTTATCACCACGTTGTCTCCTTTTTTGATATGCACTTATATGCACGGTTCATGACACCATGCTGCCTTGCCATGTTGTTGTCTTAGGTCTCTCTTTATGTAGTGTTGTCTCTCTTGTCGCAGGAGGTCTTTTGCCTTTTGGTAGGCCGTCATTGTAAATATTTGTTTTGAACTGACTTGCCTAGTTAAATGAAGGTTAAATAAAATAAATAAAGATCCATAAAAACTTCAGCATGCTCTACCACTAAAGGACAGTTGGCGCAACATAAGACAGTCTCGTGTTCCAATTGTTTGTTTTAATAGCGTGAACCGTTCCTGTTCACACCGAGGTGAAGAGCGGAAAAATGTAAGGAATGAATCTGAGCCTCACACTTATCACCTGTGGAAGGCGGGACTTCCAGCGAAGTTGACTGACTGAAATGTAACTGAAATCCATTTAACCTAATTTTTACCAGCATGTCACCTGTGCAATTAGATGCGACAAAACTCTTAATCACCTTTACTCCACACACAGAAACGCATACAAGGCTCTCCCATGCCCTCCCTTTGGCAAATCTGATCGTAACTCTATCCTCCTTATTTGTGCTTACAAGCAAGAACTCAAACAGGAAGTACCAGTGACGCACTCAATACAGAAGTGGTCCGATGAAGCGGATGCTAAGTTACAGGACTGTTTCACTAGCACAGATTCATCTGAAAACATTGAGGAGCTTACCACATCAGTCACCGGCTTCATTAATTAATAAGTACATTGACGGCATCGTCCCCACAGTGACTGTACGTACATATCCCAAACAGAAGCCATGGATGACAGGCAACATCCGCACTGAGCTAAAAGCTAGAGCTACCGCTTTTCAAGGAGCTTGACACTAAACCGGACGCTTATAATAAATCCCGCCATGACCTCCGACGAGCCATCAAACAGGTAAAGCTTCCAAATACAGGACTAAGACCGAATCCTACTACGCCCACTCTGATGCTCATTGGATTTGGCAGGGCGTGCAAACTATCACATCTTACAAAGGGAAATCCAGCCGCAAGCTGCCCAGTGACGCGAGCCTACCAGACGAGATAAATGTATTCTATGCTCGCTTTGAGGCAATAAACAGTGAACCATGCATGAGAGCACCAGCTGTTCCGGACGACCGTGTGATCTCGCTCTCCATTGCCGATGTGAGTAAGACCTTTAAACAGCTTTACATTCACAAGGCAGCAGAGCCAGACGGATTATCAGGATGCGTACTCAGAGGACGCGTACCCATCATTTAGTTTGCTGTCGACAAGACAGTGGTAGGCCTGATCACTGATGACAATGAAACAGCCTATAGAGAGGCAGTGTGGTGCCAGGACAACAAACTTTCCCTCAACATCAGCAAGACAAAGGAGCTGATCGTGGACTACAGGAAACGGAGGGCCGAGCACACCCCTATTCACATCGATGGGGCTGTAGTGTAGCGGGTCAAGAGCTTCAAGTTCCTCGGTGTCCACATCACTTAGGAATTAACATTGTCCACACATACCAACACAGCTGCATCACCGCTTGGTATGGCAACTGCTTGGCATCCGACCGCAAGGCGGTACAGAGGGTAGTGCGTACGGCCCAGTACATCAAGGACCTTTATAAAAGGCGGTGTCAGAGGAAGGTCAAAAACATTTTCAAAGACTCTCTGCTACCGCACGGCAAGCGGTACCGACACACCAGTCTGGAACCAACAGGGCCCTGAAGAGCTTCTACCCCCAAGCTAAAGAGTTAACCAAATAGATACCCGGACTATCTGCATTAACACTCTTTTGTACTAACTCTTTTGACTCATCAAATAAGCTGCTGCTACTGCTTATTATCTATCCTGTTGCCTTGTCACTCTCCCCCTTTCTATACAGTACATACAGTATCTACCTCAATTACCTCATACCCCTGCACATCAACTTGTTACTGGTATCCCATGTACAGTATATAGCCACGTTATTGTTACTCATTGTGTTTTATTCCTTGTGTTATTCTTTTTCAATTATTTGTCTCTCTGCATTGTTGGAAAGGCCCTGTAAGTAAGAATGTATCTGTTAGTCTACACCTGTTGTTTATGAAACATGTGACAAATCAAATTTGATTTGATACTGTGAATACAAAGTCAAGGACCTCTGATGGCTATTCGGTGCAAAACTCCCTAATGCTCGAAAAAGCCAGATACCATTTCTATCTGGAATTAATGCATGGCCAGTTGTAAATGGAATGGGATAGAAATTCTCCATATAACTAGCAGACTATGCAATCCCATGAATAGAGCCATAGAGACAACAGATGGGGCAGGTCAAATGTAATGTTTACCAGGAATCTATCTTCTAACATTATTCACACATTATTCACACATATAACGCTCCTGCACTTGCTCAACAGTTTGCATGATATAGCCAATGTTGTCCTTTCTAGCATGGTCATCCCAACTGAGCTTAGTAGAACTACTTTTAGACTTCATTGGGTCATCATCACATGAATACCTAAGAGGTAGCCAGGGGCAAAGTACCTGCCCTCCAGGACACCTACAGCACCTTCACAGGAAGGCCAAAAAGGTAATCAAGGACAACAACCACCTGAGCCACTGCCTGTTCACCTTGCTATCATCCAGAAGGCGATGTCAGTACAGGTGAATCAAAGCTGGGACCGAGAGACTGAAAAACAGCTTCTATCTCAAGGCCATTAGACTGTTAAATAGTCATCACTTGGCGGCTTCCACCCGGTTACGTAACCATGAACCTTAGAGGCTGCTGCACCATATACATAGACTTGAAATTACTGGCCACTTTAATAATGGAACACTAGTCACTCTAATAATGTTTACATATTTTTGCTTTACTCATCTCATATGTATTATATTCTACTGTATTTTAGTCTATGCCACTTCGACATTGCTCATCCTAATGTTTACATATTCCTTAATTCCATTCTTTTACTTTTAGGTTGTGTGTATTGCATGCATTGTTGTGAATGGTTAGATATTACTGCACTGTTGGAGCTAGAAACACAAGCATTTCACTACACCCACAATAACATCTGCTAAACATGTGTATGTGACAAATAAAATTTGATTTGATTTTAGGTGGGGCAAACACATGAAGTGGTGAAGTGGGGGTCCTACCTTGTACTTGATGCTGTCCTCCACGGGCTCGCCCTCCCGGAGCCAGTTGATGGAGGGCTTGGGGTTGCCGGAAGCAACGCAGCTCAGGGTGATGCTGCCGCCTTCCTTGGCCTCAACGTACAGTGGCGGCGTGTCCGTGAAATTGGGGGGAGCTGTGAAGAGGACAATATAAAATAAATGGTGAGAAAAATGTTACTGGCAAATATCAAAAGGGAAACATCTCTAATGTTCCAATGTTGTATGTGTTTTCGTGTGATATTTGTGTTTATATGTCTGTTAATGTCAATGTGTGAAGCCATAATGTGGAAAATAAAGTTGACATATTCTGTTTAAAATGTATTAATCCAATGATCCACTACGAGAAGCTCTAGCTAGCAAACCTTAGATGTGTTGCTAGGAGAGGCGCAAAATCAAGTGAATATTTACAGACTTTGCTTGGACAATGTAATCATTACCACACACAAGTAATGAATACATTGCAGTAGTGTTTTATGATCTTTTTACTGTATATGTGTATGTACTGTACTATGTGAGTAAGCTTCAACGAACATTTCCAATGTATATATTACTGTTAATACCTGCAAATGGCAAATAAACTACTTGAAATTGAAGTTTGGACCAAAATATGGCCTGTGTTTAACCGAATAGCCCAAACACTGGTAAAGTTTTATATTAACGTTCAGTAATAAACCATTTATAAAAGGCATATACAAACAGTTTGTGCACCATTTATTAATCATTACTCCCACAAGGATCCCAATTTCAAACTCTCATAAAAAGATGGGATCTTATACAGTTTCTTGCCATAGCCTTCTGTGACTTTAAATAATATTTCTCTCAAAGCTGTGTTTCTGTCACGATTCCTAATGAAGGTGGCTCCCCTTCCTGTTCGGGTGGCGCTCGGTGGTCATCGTCACCGGCCTACTAGCTGCCACTGATCCTTTTTTCCCCTTTTCTGTTTATTGGTTTCACCTGTTTTGTGTTTGGTTAATTAGTTGGGCTATATTACCCAGCAGGCCCGCCTGCTATTTGTGCGGGATTGTTTGTGTAACTAGGGTGCACGTTTGAGGTATACGTGTTTCGTGTTTGTGGGTTTTGCTGGACTGTTGCAGTCCCCGGTTTTGGGGCATTTGTTTTGTGTGCGCTCTGTGTTTTGTGGGGTGGCTTTTGTTCACCGTTTTGTGCATTACATTTGCACTACTACTGAACTCTCTGCTTCCTGCGCCTGACTTTGCACCCACTACACCCAGATCGTTACAGTTTCCTGAAAAATGTGTCCAGCGATTTGGTCAACTCCATCAGATTAGTCTAAAATCCTAAATTAATCAGGAATAACCATGGCCCCTTATTCATGTCTTCACTACATGTAGTAGTAGTAGACCCTTCCTGCAGTCAAATGACAAAATCGCCCTCTACTGGCCTCATGGGTGGAATGTAATTAATAATTCATAAATATAGTTTTTTTAAACCTGCAAAAAATCTGGTGTTTATATGTCAAACAGTTGTGTTATATTTCAGTCTTCTGTGAGCTACAGTACCAATCAAAGTTTGGATACACCTACCCCTTCTCGGGTTTTTCTTTATTTTTACTATTTTCTATATTGTAGAATAATAGTGAAGACATCAAAACTATGAAATAACATATGGAATCCTGTAACCAAAAAAGTGTTAAACATTTTAGATTTGAGATTCTTAAAAGCAGCCACCCTTTGCCTTGATGACAGCTTTGCACACATGTTTTGTTGTTGTCAGAAAATAGAAAGTGACATTTGAAAGATACAGTTTTTGTCTTTTTGGAAATTGAACTCAGATCTTAATGCTGGCAATGTCATAAGAACCCCCCCCCCCCCAAAAAAAAAATCATGTGCTATGGTCATATTCATAGAGTATGCAATGTAGGTCAAGGAAAGTGTACACATTATTTGTATGCATCCTCCAAATGCGCCTTTGATCTAGCTCATCGTTTACAGTAGGAAAAGTGAATGGGAAAACAGGTTGGAAGTTTCCTCACCTGTCTGTGTCCTTTTGGAACAGTAATTAGTGACATTTTATATCAGTAATTGGTGACATTTTATTTCAGATATTCAAATCTCATATTCCACAACATGGGGACATTTCGGGGAAAAGTTGAGATAAACCCGTTTTTCCAAGAATCCCTGATTTATAGAAAATGTTAGATATATTTCCATAAATATTCTGTGTTGTGTGCTTATTATTTTACCATTGAAATGATCTAGGTCATTTTCAGAGCTAAGAAGAATCAGGTACTGCTGGAATGTCTACGAATGTCATGCTCATCTTATGAGTAATTACACTAGTTACTCAAAACCTTTATAAAGTATAAACAGCACACACTTTAGATTAGGGACAGCAAAAAACACTAATGATTAGAAAATGGTTTATAAATGTAGGAGTAATGATTAATAAATAACAAACACACTACTTACAGTTGAAGTCGGAAGTTTACATACACCTTAGCCAAATACATTTAAACTCAGTTTTTCAAAACTCCTGACATTTAATCATTGTAAAAATTCCCTGTCTTATGTCAGTCAGGATCACCACTTTATTTTAAGAATGTGAAATGTCAGAATAATAGTAGAGAGCATGATTTATTTCAGCTTTTATTTATTTCATCACAATCCCAGTGGGTCAGAAGTTTACATACACTCAATTAGTATTTGGTAGCATTGCTTTTAAATTGTTTAACTTGGGTCAAACGTTTCGGGTAGCCTTCCACAAGCTTCCCACAATATGTTGGGTGAATTTTGGCCCATTCCTCCTGACAGAGCTGGTGTAACTGAGTCAGGTTTGTAGGCCTCCTTGCTCGCACACACTTTTTCAGTTTTGCCCACACATTTTCTATGGGATTGAGGTCAAGGCTTTGTGATGGCCACTCCAATACCTTGACTTTGTTGTCCTTAAGCCATTTTGCCACAACTTTGGAAGTATGCTTGGGGTCATTGTCCATTTGGAAGACCCATTTGCGACCAAGCTTTAACTTCCTGACTGATGTCTTGAGATGTTGCTTCAATATATCCACATAATTTTCCTCCCTCATGATGCCATCTGTTTTGAAGTGCACCAGTCCCTCCTGCAGCAAAGCACCCCCACAAAATGATGCCGCCACCCCCGTGTTTCACGGTTGGGATGGTGTTCTTCGGCTTGCAAGCGTCCCCGTTTTTCCTCCAAACATAACGATGGTCATTATAGCCAAACAGTTCTATTTTTGTTTCATCAGGCCAGAGGACATTTCTCCATGTGCAGTTGCAAACCGTAGTCTGGCTTTTTTATGGCTGTTTTGGAGCAGTGGCTTCTTCCTGGCTCGTTTTACTGTGGATATACAGTGGGGAGAACAAGTATTGGATACACTGACGATTTTGCAGGTTTTCCTACTTACAAAGCATGTAGAGGTCTGTAATTTTTATCATAGGTACACTTCAACTGTGAGAGACGGAATTTAAAACAAAAATCCAGAAAATCACATTGTATGATTTTTAAGTAATTAATTTGCATTTTATTGCATGACATAAGTATTTGATACATCAGAAAAGCAGAACTTAATATTTGGTACAGAAACCTTTGTTTGCAATTACAGAGATCATACGTTTCCTGTAGTTCTTGACCAGGTTTGCACACACTGCAGCAGGGATTTTGGTCCACTACTCCATACAGACTTTCAGCTCCCTCCAAAGATGTTCTATTGGGTTCAGGTCTGGAGACTGGCTAGGCCACTCCAGGACCTTGAGATGCTTCTTACGGAGCCACTCCTTAGTTGCCCTGGCTGTGTGTTTCGGGTCGTTGTCATGCTGGAAGACCCAGCCACGACCCATCTTCAATGCTCTTACTGAGGGAAGGAGGTTGTTGGCCAAGATCTCACGATACATGGCCTTATCCATCCTCCCCTCAATACGGTGCAGTCGTCCTGTCCCCTTTGCAGAAAAGCATCCCCAAAGAATGATGTTTCCACCTCCATGCTTCACGGTTGGGATGGTGTTCTTGGGGTTGTACTCATCCTTCTTCTTCCTCCAAACACGGCGAGTGGAGTTTAGACCAAAAAGCTCTATTTTTGTCTCATCAGACCACATGACCTTCTCCCATTCCTCCTCTGGATCATCCAGATGGTCATTGGCAAACTTCAGACGGGCCTGGACATGCGCTGGCTTGAGCAGGGGGACCTTGCGTGCGCTGCAGGATTTTAATACATGACGGCGTAGTGTGTTACTAATGGTTTTCTTTGAGACTGTGGTCCCAGCTCTCTTCAGGTCATTGATCAGGTCCTGCCGTGTAGTTCTGGGCTGATCCCTCACCTTCCTCATGATCATTGATGCCCCACGAGGTGAGATCTTGCATGGAGCCCCAGACCGAGGGTGATTGACCGTCATCTTCAACTTCTTCCATTTTCTAATAATTGCGCCAACAGTTGTTGCCTTCTCACCAAGCTGCTTGCCTATTGTCCTGTAGCCCATCCCAGCCTTGTGCAGGTCTACAATTTTAGCCCTGATGTCCTTACACAGCTCTCTGGTCTTGGCCATTGTGGAGAGGTTGGAGTCTGTTTGATTGAGTGTGTGGACAGGTGTCTTTTATACAGGTAACGAGTTCAAACAGGTGCAGTTAATACAAGTAATGAGTGGAGAACAGGAGGGCTTCTTAAAGAAAAACTAACAGGTCTGTGAGAGCCGGAATTCTTACTGGTTGGTAGGTGATCAAATACTTATGTCATGCAATAAAATGCAAATTAATTACTGAATCATACAATGTGATTTTCTGGATTTTTGTTTTAGATTCCGTCTCTCACAGTTGAAGTGTACCTATGATAAAAATTACAGACCTCTACATGCTTTGTAAGTAGGAAAACCTGCAAAATCGGCAGTGTATCAAATACTTGTTCTCCCCACTGTAGATACTTTTGTACCTGTTTCCTCCAGCATCTTCATAAGGTCCTGTGCTGTTGTTCTGGGATTGTTTTGCACTTTTGCACCAAAGTACGTTCATCTCTAGGAGACAGAACGCTTCTCCTTCCTGAGCGGTATGACGGCTGCGTGGTCCCATGGTGTTTATACTTGCGTACTATTGTTTGTACAGATGAACGTGGTACCTTCAGGTGTTTTTAAATTGCTCCCAAGGATGAATCAGACTGGAGAGTGGAGGTCTACATTTTTTTTCTGAGGTCTTAGCTGATTTCTTTTGATTTTCACATGATGTCAAGCAAAGAGGCACTGAGTTTGAAGGTAGGCCTTGAAATACATACACAGGTACACCTCCAATTAAACTTCTGACCCACTGGAATTGTGGTACAGTGAATTATAAGTGAAATAATCTGTCTGTAAACAATTGTTGGAAAAATTACTTGTGTCATGCACAAAGTAGATGTCCTAACCGACTTGCCAAAACTATAGTTTGTTAACAAGAAATTTGTGGAGTGGTTGAAAAACGAGTTTTAATGACTCCAACCTAAGTGTATGTCAACTTCCGACTTCAACTGTATATAAATGCCTTATAAATGGTTTATTACTGAAA
This sequence comes from Salvelinus alpinus, assembly GCF_045679555.1. Classification (NCBI taxonomy): domain Eukaryota; kingdom Metazoa; phylum Chordata; class Actinopteri; order Salmoniformes; family Salmonidae; genus Salvelinus; species Salvelinus alpinus. The sequence continues at coordinate 34,050,838 of NC_092098.1, forward strand.
TGTAATATAAAGTGTTACCCACAACCCTTTTGTTCATAGCCAGATTAAGCAAAAATTAGCTCTGCTAGCTAATCCTGCCAAATTCATTATTGTGTTAATTATTCACGTACATACAAAAGGAGGCCTTGAAAATTCCAAAACACAATCTATGCAAGTTGCGCTCATCTACCTGGTGCAAAAGAGCCACTTACTCAATCAGCAATGAATCCTCTGTGAACACTATCTCCAGGCATTTATAGCCTCTAAGTGTACTGTATATGAGCCACTACCGCTAGCCACTTCCACTCACTTTCCCCATCCTCTACTCCTCTGGGTTGTTTTAATACTTTATCTCCCTATTTCCTCTCTCCTCTCTGCATCTCTCCAGGGCCCATTCATTACTTGCTTCTGATTTAGGACCAAAACTATGGCCTAGACGTAACCGAAATCTCTTAAAGTCCCAATTTTGCTTTGATAAGTCACAGAATAAGGGGCAGCAGGTAGCCTAGCGTTGGACTAGTAACCGAAAGGTTGCAAGATCGATCCCCGAGCTGACAAGGTAAAAATATGTCGTTCTGCCCCTGAACAAGGCAGTTAACCCACTGTTCCTAGGCCGTCCTTGAAAATAAGAATTTGTTCTTAACTGACTTGCCTAGTTAAATAAAGGTTTAAAAAAATTAGAAGTCAGGCCCTAGTTATAACATTAATATATATGGTCACTATGGAGGTGGGTCATGCTACAGGGCTCATATTCTGTCTTTGTCACTACTATGGTACTGGAATATAACACTTTCTCACAGGTTTTCATTCATTTTCTGCATTAGCCGCCCCCCCCGCCTCAACTCTTTAAATGTTCTTGAACATGCTGCCTTAATTTTCTGAAAGAGGGAGAGAGAGAGCGAGAGAGAGAGAAAGAGAGAGAAAGAGATGGGATACTCCAAGGAACTAAATTACAGCACATAGGGCAAGAGAATAAAAACACATTCATCTGTGAGTTTTGTTCAATGTATTCAATACTACAGTAACGCCATAATGCATAATAACTTTCCGCTCGTCTTTTTTCAACAATATTCCATTTACTTCATACCATGGGACAGTTTGCTTTACAGAAGCTTCAAACATAAATTGTTAATTCGACTAGCAACTACAGAATTGCATGTTATTGGACACACGGTTTCTGTAATACCCAATTACAGGCGAAATGCGGATGAAAACAAGGCATTGTGTGAAAATCTCAATTTAAATTACACAAAGGCAATGACTGGACTGAACATCTTTACTGTGCATTTTAGTAGTCAACACAATTATTTTCAAAATATTTATTGGATTTCATGGTTGAAATTAGAAAATAATTTCCAGGTCACACAACATTTTGGGAAGAATGCTTCATCCACTAACATTTCGGAAACGGACAACTTTGTTGTGTGTTTGAAAAATGTATAGCGCACACATTTAAAAGGTACGTTTGAGAGACCCTGTCTTCCTGATGTTGGAAAGTAACAAATATCAAAAAACACAGTCTTGGAAAACGGGACAGGAGAAGAAAATATCTGGGGCCTCAAACATAGTTAAATATTTACAGAAAAAAAGTCACAAAGTGCACTGCACTCACCTACAGAAAGCCTGCAGTGATCACTAGACGAGATACTACCTCTATGGAATCGGATGTAGTGTACTTCAGGGCCTCACACTAGTCAACACCTTAGTCCAATAATGCATATGCTGAAACCTTCACCTGGCCTTGACTCTACTGCTGGGGAACACCTGTGTGACAGCTTGCCCCAGTGACCACACTTTTAGATGTACCATGGGGTAACAGTCAGGCATGATGGTATCAGAGACAAAACAGATGCCATGAGGGCTTAACAAAAGGACATAAAGGCATGGGAAGATGGACTCTAGGTAATTACTGCCCATTTTACCTCAATATTGTGTGGGAATCATAACATTCTGCCACTGTCAACACAGCGTTACACATCTGTGAATGACTAACTTATTATTTAGGCAGTTCCCAACCCAGGTAGCTGTAGTGCCACAGATACTAACTATAGTATCCAGACAGATCTCAATTCCATGACATCCTTTGGATCCCACTGTCCCCGTGGGACTCGTGCCTCATGTTCTAATACAACCAACAGCACCTGGCCAGGCGCTAATAAAGCAGGCAATTAAGAGCGCATAGCATCTGTCCATCCACTGGCTCTCTGTATCTCCACTAGCCTGCTGCATTCAAAGGTTTTTTAACAATACCTTGGCTTTACCCCTTAGCTACAACTGGTGTTATACTGCAGAGGTTGGCAGTGGACTACGGTGCGTGCTGGTTTTCGTTGCAGTCCAGCAATACCTCACCTATTCAAGTCTAAATTGAATGAGCAGTTGATTAGTTGGATCAGGTGTGTTAGTGCAGGTCAGTATTCACATCTCGGGTACCGAAGTAGTGGTGCACTAGTATGGCCAAACCTGAAGCTATTACAATTCTTATCTTTCTTTCTCCCTTTCCTCCTTTTCTGTGTCACATCAGGTCAGCAACCACAGCACAGCCACGCATCATGCTGCTGCTCATTTTTTTTATTTTTTTTTTATTTCACCTTTATTTAACCAGGTAGGCTAGTTGAGAACAAGTTCTCATTTGCAACTGCGACCTGGCCAAGATAAAGCATAGCAGTGTGAACAGACAACACAGAGTTACACATGGAGTAAACAATAAACAAGTCAATAACATGGTAGAAAAAAAGAGAATCTATATACAATGTGTGCAAAAGGCATGAGGTAGGCAATACATCGAATAATTACAATTTAGCAGATTAACACTGGAGTGATAAATCATCAGATGATCATGTGCAAGAAGAGATACTGGTGTGCAAAAGAGCAGAAAAGTAAATAAATAAAAGCAGTATGGGGGGTGAGGTAGGTAAATTGGGTGGGTAGTTTACAGATGGACTATGTACAGCTGCAGCGTTCGGTTAGCTGCTCGGATAGCAGATTTTTAAAGTTGTTGAGGGAGATAAAAGTCTCCAACTTCAGAGATTTTTGCAATTCGTTCCAGTCGCAGGCAGCAGAGAACTGGAAGGAAAGGCGTCCAAATGAGGTTTTGGCTTTAGGGATGATCAGTGAGATACACCTGCTGGAGCGCGTGTTGCGGGTGGGTGTAGCCATCGTGACCAGTGAACTGAGATAAGGCGGCACTTTACCTAGCATAGCCTTGTAGATGACCTGGAGCCAGTGGGTCTGACGACGAACATGTAGCGAGGGCAAGCCGACTAGGGCATACAGGTCGCAGTGGTGGGTCGTATAAGGTGCTTTAGTAACAAAACGAATGGCACTGTGATAAACTGCATCCAGTTTGCTGAGTAGAGTATTGGAAGCTATTTTGTAGATGACATCGCCGAAGTCGAGGATCGGTAGGATAGTCAGTTTTACTAGGGTAAGTTTGGCGGCGTGAGTGAAGGAGGCTTTGTTGCGGAATAGAAAGCCGATTCTTGCTTTGATTTTGGATTGGAGATGTTTGATATGAGTCTGGAAGGAGAGTTTGCAGTCTAGCCAGACACCTAGGTACTTATAGATGTCCACATATTCTAGGTCGGAACCGTCCAGGGTGGCGATGCTAGTCGGGCGTGCGGGTGCAGGCAGCGAACGGTTGAAAAGCATGCATTTGGTTTTACTAGCGTTTAAGAGCAGTTGGAGGCCACGGAAGGAGTGTTGTATGGCATTGAAGCTCGTTTGGAGGTTAGATAGCACAGTGTCCAAGGAAGGGCCGGAAGTATATAGAATGGTGTCGTCTGCGTAGAGGTGGATCAGGGAATCGCCCGCAGCAAGAGCAACATCATTGATGTATACAGAGAAAAGAGTCGGCCCGAGAATTGAACCCTGTGGTACCCCCATAGAGACTGCCAGAGGACCGGACAACATGCCCTCCGATTTGACACACTGAACTCTGTCTGCAAAGTAGTTGGTGAACCAGGCAAGGCAGTCATTAGAAAAACCGAGGCTACTGAGTCTGCCGATAAGAATATGGTGATTGACAGAGTCGAAAGCCTTGGCCAGGTCGATGAAGACGGCTGCACAGTAATGTCTTTTATCGATGGCGGTTATGATATCGTTTAGTACCTTGAGCGTGGCTGAGGTGCACCCATGACCGGCTCGGAAACCGGATTGCACAGCGGAGAAGGTACGGTGGGATTCGAGATGGTCAGTGATCTGTTTGTTGACTTGGCTTTCGAAGACCTTAGATAGGCAGGGCAGGATGGATATAGGTCTGTAACAGTTTGGGTCCAGGGTGTCTCCCCCTTTGAAGAGGGGGATGACCGCGGCAGCTTTACAATCCTTGGGGATCTCAGATGATACGAAGGAGAGGTTGAACAGGCTGGTGATAGGGGGTGCGACAATGGCGGCGGACAGTTTCAGAAATAGGGGGTCCAGATTGTCAAGCCCAGCTGATTTGTATGGGTCCAGGTTTTCCAGCTCTTTCAGAACATCTGCTATCTGGATTTGGGTAAAGGAGAAGCTGGGGAGGCTTGGGCGAGTAGCAGCGGGGGGGGCGGGGCTGTTGGCCAAGGTTGGAGTCGCCAGGAGGAAGGCATGGCCAGCCATTGAGAAATGCTTGTTGAAGTCTTCGATTATCACGGATTTATCGGTGGTGACCGTGTTACCTAGCCTCAGTGCAGTGGGCAGCTGGGAGGAGGTGCTCTTGTTCTCCATGGACTTTACAGTATCCCAGAACTTTTTGGAGTTAGAGCTACAGGATGCAAATTTCTGCTTGAAAAAGCTGGCCTTTGCTTTCCTGACTGACTGCGTGTATTGGTTCCTGACTTCCCTGAACAGTTGCATATCGCGGGGGCTCTTCGATGCTATTGCAGTTCGCCACAGGATGTTTTTGTGCTGGTCGAGGGCAGTCAGGTCTGGAGTGAACCAAGGGCTATATCTGTTCTTGGTTCTGCATTTTTTGAACGGAGCGTGCTTGTCTAATATGGTGAGGAAGTAACATTTAAAGAATGACCAGGCATCCTCAACTGACGGGATGAGGTCAATATCCTTCCAGGGTACCCGGGCCAGGTCGATTAGAAAGGCCTGCTCGCAGAAGTGTTTTAGGGAGCGTTTGACAGTGATGAGGGGTGGTCGTTTGACCGCGGACCCGTGGCGGATACAGGCAATGAGGCAGTGATCGCTGAGATCTTGATTGAAGACAGCAGAGGTGTATTTGGAGGGCAGGTTGGTCAGGATAATGTCTATTAGGGTGCCCATGTTTACGGATTTAGGGTTGTACCTGGTGGGTTCCTTGATGATTTGTGTGAGATTGAGGGCATCAAGCTTGGATTGTAGGACTGCCGGGGTGTTAAGCATATCCCAGTTTAGGTCACCTAACAGAACAAACTCTGAAGCTAGATGGGGAGCGATCAATTCACAGATGGTGTCCAGGGCACAGCTGGGAGCTGAGGGGGGTCGGTAGCAGGCGGCAACAGTGAGAGACTTATTTCTGGAGAGATTAATTTTTAAAATTAGAAGTTCGAACTGTTTGGGCATAGACCTGGAAAGTATGACAGAACCTTGCAGGCTATCTCTGCAGTAGATTGCAACTCCTCCCCCTTTGGCAGTTCTATCTTGGCGGAAAGTGTTATAGTTGGGTATGGAAATCTCAGAATTTTTGGTGGCCTTCCTAAGCCAGGATTCGGACACGGCAAGGACATCAGGGTTGGCAGAGTGTGCTAAAGCGGTGAGTAAGGCAAACTTAGGGAGGAGGCTTCTGATGTTGACATGCATGAGGCCAAGGCTTTTTCGATCACAGAAGTCAACAAATGAGGGTGACTGGGGACATGCAGGGCCTGGGTTTACCTCCACATCACCCGAGGAACAGAGGAGTAGTAGGATGAGGGTGCGGCTAAAGGCTATCAAAACTGGTCGCCTAGAGCGTTGGGGACAAAGAATAAAAGGAGCAGATTTATGGGCGTGGTAGAATAGATTCTGGGCATAATGTGCAGACAGGGGTATGGTGGGGCGTGGGTACAGTGGAGGCAAGCCCAGGCACTGGGTGATGATAAGAGAGGTTGTATCTCTGGACATGCTGGTCTCAATGGGTGAGGTCACCGCATGTGTGGGGGGTGGGACCAAGGAGGTATCAGAGGTACGGAGAGTGGAACTACAGGGTCCATTGCAAACCAAAACAATGATAGCTAGCCTGAACAACAGTATGCAAGGCATATTGATATTTGAGAGAGACATACAATAAGGCATAAAGTGATTGCAGGTCTTGATTGGGAGAGCTAGCTAAAACAACAGGTAAGATAACAGCAGCAATAACAGGGTGCTAGTCTAACACAGCAACAACAGGTAAAAATGGCGACGACTAGGCAGAGAGGGTCGGATTAACTACACACAGATCCTGAGTTAAAGCACAGAGCCGACAGATAAAACACAAATAAACAGAATGGAGTACCGTGAATTAATGGACAGTCAAGCATGCATCAGCTATGTAGCCAAGTGATCATAGTGTCCATGGGGCAGCCGTAGATGGAGCAGGGAGGCCTCCACTAAGCTAGCACGCGGCGTTTAAAGTTAGTAGCCCGGGGGGTGGTCTGCTCAGACGGAGGGGGTCTGCTCAGACGTGGTCGTGTCGACAGAGAATCCAAGCCAGATGGCGATGGCGAAAGAGAGGTTGTGAATTGTAGAATTGTGTTTGCTAACTGGTGCTAGCTTCGTGGCAGTGGCGCTAGCTGCGCTAGCCGCAAGCTAGCTGTGAGGATCAGAAGCAGTGGCTCAGGGATTACGGCAGGAATCCGGCGTTGTTGTCGAGAGACAGTCCGATGCTGGTAAATTGGTGAGTAATATCCAGGCTAATAACAGGGCTGGTGTCTGTGCAGAAGGTAAAAGCTACTAGCAGCGGCAAAAAAATGGCTAAATTAGCTTGTAGCTGGTATTGTAGCCCAAGAATTCGCTGGTAGACCTCTTCAGCTAGCCGGCAGATGGGCCTAGCTCGAGGCTAGCTCAAGGCTAACTGGTGCTTGCTTCGGGACAGAGGTGTTAGCCAGTAGTAGCCACTCGGTTGCAGCTAGCTAGCTGTGATGATACGGTGTAATTGTCCAGAGCTTGCGTCAGGAATCCGGTGATGTGGTAGAGAAAAAGCAGTCCTATATGCTCTGGGTTGATATCGCGCTTGCAGACTGGCAGGTATTGGCCCGGTATTGAAGCTGGCTGTGTCCGAGTTGAGGGTGAAGACCGCAGCAGTGGCTAACTGACTACTAGCTAGTAGCTAGTTATCTGGCTAGCTTCTGATTGGGGTTACGGTTCTAAAGTATAAAAAAATAGCAGGTCCGTACCACATTGGGTGAGGCGGAATGTAGGAATGTATATTCAGTTCCTAGATGGAAAGTGAAATTAAAATATATACGAAATGTATACGAAAAATACGAAGACTATTTACACGGGACAGGACAAACAAAGACACGTCCGACTGCTACGCCATCTTGGATCATAGCCTCTCCTCTTCTCTCTGTCCCTCCTTCAATGGTTCTTTGTGACAATATTGCATGAGTGGCGTCAGGTGGATGAGTGGGAGGGAGAAAAGTGAGCAAGACATCAGAGAGAGAGAGGAGAGAGAGAGGGAGAGAGAGAGGAGAGATTGAGGGGAGAAAGAGAGAGAGAGAGAGGAAGAGAGGAAGAGCGGGAGAGAGGGAGAGAGGGAAAGAAAGAGAGAGAGAGATGTGCTCGAATAGACATAAGCATGTACAGTGCATCCATATGCAGTAGCTACGGCTTCATCTAGGACCTTAAAAATAAACTGGAGGCCACTGGAGGTGGCCAATGTGGGAATGAAACGCTTTCGCTAATGGACGTGGCAGTGTTTCAAAGTGCACCTTTTAAATAGTCTGATGCTTTTTGCAATAATACACCTCCACATGAAAAAGTGTTATTAATAGTAAACAAATAGTTGTATAGTAGTAGTAGTAGTAGTAGTAGTAGTAGGACTGTAGTAGTATTATACCATGGAGCAATATTTGAAAGTGGATCCTGTTGCTAACAGGATTTTTCAAATACCAGACTGGCGCTTTAAAATCTTGCCAGTTTGAAATGAATCAATTAAAAACATAATCATTGCAACAGACACTACATCTGGCCAATCAACATAACTAGTACTCTGAATCCTCCAAATGGTTTGAAATGGGACAATAAAGGATAGCTTTATTGTCTGGCCTAGCAGGATAATGGCTTGTTTCATAGTCTGGCCCATAGCAGACCTTACCATCTGCATCGGCCCACTCTCTCTCTTAGTGTTCAGACTCGGAACACCTGGCATTCTTCTAGTTATTCTCTAAAGCTACATCTGAATGCTGGGGAGAGACAAAGCAATCTTTCCAGGCTTCATACACATTTTGACGGATGGAATTTCCTGGCTTTCCATGAATTCTCCATGAATTTAAACCAAATTACTATGACCAACCATTAGTGTTCTCTATGTACGTATAAAAAAAAGTATGCGCAATGTGGTATTGACACTGGGAGGCTGCTCTCTGATCCCATGTACCATCTCCTGTCATTGAGCAAGGCACTTAACCCCCCACAAAGTAGAACACCTGTTAGGCAACTGTATATAACACGTGGTCAACCCTCAGTGTGGAGAGCTACTGGGTGTGCAGGCTTTTGATCAAGCTCACCTCAAACACATCAGAGCCTGTTTATCAAGGTTTCTAAAATGTGGTTTGTTAGAGGACTGGAATAAAAGCCTGCACACCCATTAGCTCTTTTGGTGGATGGTTGATCACCCTAAATGTATAACATTGCAACATAACATCCAAATACGTTTTATGCCTTTTGAAAGAATTCACTCATTTAATATATCAAAGATCAAATGGCTATGGTAGGCTACAAATCGTATTATTCAGCTGTAGCAAGCCTACACATTTTCTTCAGTAAATTGATCTAATCTTGTTTCTCTTGGCCTGAGAGTCCTTTAGGGGCCTTTTAGGGGCAAACTCCAAGCGGCCTGTCATGTGCCTTTTACTGAGGAGTGGCTTCCGTCTGGTCACTCTACCATAAAGGCCTGATTAGTGGAGTACTCCAGAGATGGTTGTCCTTTTGGAAGGTTCTCCCATCTCCACAGAGGAACTCTGGAGCTCTGTCGGGAATGACCATCGGGTTCTTGGTCACCTCCCTGACCAAATCATGTCCAATCAATTGAATTTACCACAGGTGGACTCCAATCAAGTTGTAGAAACTTCTCAAGGATGATCGATGGAAACAGGATGTACCTGAGCTCAATTTCGAGTCTCATAGCAAATGGTCGGAATACTTACGTAAATAAGGTACTGTATTTCTGTTTTTAATTTTTAATACAATTGCAAAAACTTCTATAAACCAGTTTTTGCTTTGTCATTATGCGGTATTGTGTGTAGATTGATGAGGGAAAAACAATATTGAATACATTTTAGAATAAGGCTGTAACATAACAAAATGTGGAAAAAGTAAAGGGGTCTGAATACTTTCCGAATGCACTGTACAATAGCTTAACAGTTAACTACTGGGTACAAGATATGTTTTGAATTGGCTACCTAGTTATTAGTCTGTTCTCTGCTGCAATGTCTCTCTCTCCTTGAGCAATGGTCCACTCATCTTGCACACATGCAGGTGATGCGCGTTTCGTGCTAAAGCGCCATTCCGATCCTGGCTGATATGTAGATTTTTATTTGATTGAGACAATATTTCAAAACTGGGTCTAAATAACTTACATTAAGAGAATTGATTTTCCAAACCATTTAGGATTTTATAATTTTCTCAAATTTTTCCAGGCCTGGAAAACACAACTTTAAAATTCCATTACTTTTCCAGGATTTTCATGACATAGGAACCCTATCTTTCATACACTGTGTTTTATGTCTCTCATCTGCTTGGCAAACCCTGAAGGCTCTAGTAGACACACACATGCACAAGTGCAGACACACACTTTCATGAAAAGAGGCAAGTGTTTTCAAGATCAGCTTCACACACTTGCCCTTTATCAATGCTGGATAAGGATTGTCCCAGCAATTTAAATGGTGGACAGGAGGAATTTCATGATCTTTGTGAGAGGAAGAAAAGTGTGTGCAGGAGCGAGACAGAGGTAGGGTGTGTGTGTGCGTGCATGCGTGTAGTGTGTAGTGTGTGTGTTTGAGGGAGTGATAAAATCGCAAGCTTGTGTCGCAGGGTTGGATTAATAAACAGCGTGAGAGGAGGCAGACTATAATAAGACTTTGTGGCTGCGAACCCTGCAAAGTGCGTGCAGATGTTCACACACACACTTTGAATATCTGCATCGGTCCTCCAACAACCAGAGGTGTCAAGTTTCAATCCCCAGTTCCGTTTTGCCCTGGAGAATCAAGCTAACCCTTCCCAGCAAAACCTAGCACAGCTAACTGTAGCAGAACTGAGCCCAGCACAGTCTAGCCCAGTACATTTAAATTCAGCACTGTCAATGCTACCACGGTTTAGCACTGGTTTCCCAGCCTACTATAACTTTGACTCTAGCCTTAGTAGCCCATCTTGAGTTAGCCCAGCCCAGCCCAGAGTCCCTGGCTCATGGTGTCAGGCTGATGCACAGCCCTGGAGGAGTTTCCTCTGTTAAATATGCATGAGTATCACTGACTGAACATATGTACCAGCAAAGAGAAACCCCAACACGTTCATCAGCTTCGGGCAAACTGCCAACTCAACTAATTACAGCATTCCTGTGATAGGTAAACCACACCGACTACCTTCCTCTCTGAGGTGAATGTGTAAAAATAATGTTCATATTTTGAAGTAGGAGGTACTGTTTAGGGATAGTTAGGGAGATTTCAGCGAATCTAGGGGATTTCAATGGAGCTAAATACATCTAGCTGGGTGTAACAACTTTAGCCATTAAATCATGTTCAATAGGGAGGTTTAGTTTCCCAAATACAACACACAGTGTATAGGCTAATGTTTCATGCTAAGTAACGTACCCTTGGCCATTCACAATCTTAACAAGGGAAAATTATTAAGTTTGAAGTCACATTCAAGGCACAAAAAAAACATTAGCTGGGTGATGATGACATTGTTGACCCATAAGCCCACATTCAGGCTTGTGCCAGACAAGGATTGGTTAGCTGGTCTTATGTCCCTGATGAACTGAGCTTAGCTCTCTCTATCTGAATATAAGGTGTAATCTATGATCCCAGACCCCGAGCTCAATGTATGGGATTTAGCTCACAAACAGAGAGTCAGCGGAATGATTGCATGGATCATACAGTATTGTTACCCATTACCGTAGTGCCATTCAACATTGCGAAACCATGGTGAGTGCAACAAAAGAGAGAGCAGTGTAATACAATAAGCTATTATTTGTGAAGGGGAATTCAGTGTGTGTGCGTGTGTGTGTGTGTGTGTGTGTGTGTGTGTGTGTGTGTGTGTGTGTGTGTGTGTGTGTGTGTGCATTCTTTCACGTGACAATGCTTCATTGTAAATAATGTATAAAGGCATGCATGTATATGTGTGTGCCATTGTCAGAATATGAATCTCTGTGTCGAAACAACTTTGACTTGACCTTGACACGTCCATCCTCACACAGAGATGCCATGTCAAGACAAAGTGCATATGCTGAAGTGTAGATGTGTGTGCATGTGCGCAGCAGGATCAATGCAGATATTCAATATGCACTCATCATTACATGATATAGAGAACTTGTCACTGACAGTCTACAGCTAATAAAGTCCAAAATCTACCTACTGGTCGCTAGAAAGAGTAGTTTTGCTCCTGTGGTTGCTAGTGGCTGGAAGTTGAACTAGTGAAACGGTGACATTGCACTGTAGGTACAGTATGTCTGACAAGCTAACAGCTGTTTTTGTACTGCTCCAGTGCTGCATCATACAGTAATAGTATCATACTGCTTTCACACATTTGACCCTGCAGACAGTACAGAATACAGATCTGTCTGAAATGCACACTCACAGTGTGGGACAATACCCATTGTTCAAACTATCGGGGGGATATGTTACAACGTTAATAGACAGCCGGCATTATGAGTACAACGATAAAAAGAGACCATGCAAGTTTGAGCCTTTATCTATCGAAAGCTCTGGGAAGCAGGGAAGCCGAAATGAGAGATAGAGATGGAGAAACAAATTTACAGTAAACAAACCGATGTGCTGATACACCACCGCAGCTAATTATGCAAAAACAAAAAAGTGATAAAGATCGCTTTGGACCGCTTTACTCACAAAACAAATGCAAATCCCAATTTTATCTCAGAAATAAAATCCTCTTTGCCCCGGAGCTTGAAGATTGGGATCGGAACAGAACATCCTCTGAGACAATTGGCGCGTCTCCCGACAAAACGGACCCCCACTGTCCCTCCTGGAGAGAGAGAGACACAACCAAGCTTATATATACATGCACCATAATAATCCGATATTAAACTGATTATGGTATTAGTAATGTAAACACCTTACTCCGCTTATCTTAATCGGCGTATGGTCATAATCGCTGCCCGCACCCTCCCGCCCGACTAGCATCACTACTCTGGACGGTTCTGACTTAGAATATGTGGACAACTACCTACGTGTCTGGCTAGATTGTAAACTCTCCTTCCAGACTCATATTAAGCATCTCCAATCCAAAATTAAATCTAGTATCGGCTTCCTATTTCACAACAAAGCCTCCTTCACTCACGCTGCCAAACATACCCTCGTAAAACTGACTATCCTAGCGATCCTCGACTTCGGCAATGTCATTTACAAAATAGCCTCCAACACTCTACTCAACAAACTGGATGCAGTCTATCACAGTGCCATCGGTTTTGTCACCAAAGCCCCATATACCACACACCACTGCGGCCTGTATGCTCTCGTCGGCTGGCCCTCGCTACATATTCGTCGCAAGACCCACTGGCTCCAGGTCATCTATAAGTATTTGCTAGGTAAAGCTCCGCCTTATCTCAGCTCACTGGTCACCATAACAACACACACCCGTAGCACGCACTCCAGCAGGTATATCTCACTGGTCATCCCCAAAGCCAGCACCTCCTTTGGCCGCCTTTCCTTCCAGTTCTCTGCTGCCAATGACCGGAACAAATTGCAAAAATCGCTGAAGTTGGAGACTTATATCTCCCTCACTAACTTTAAGTATCAGCTATCTGAGCAGCTTACCGATCGCTGCAGCTGTACATAGCCCATCTGTAAATAGCCCATCCAACTACCTACCTCATCCCCATATTGTTTTTATTAAATTTTTTGCTCTTTTGCACACCAGTATTTCTACTTGCACATCATCATCTGCACATCTATCACTCCAGTGTTAATTTGCTGAATTGTAATTACTTCGCTACTATGGCCTATTTATTGCCTTACTTCCTTAGTCCATTTGCACACACTGTATATAGATGTTTCTATTGTGTTATTGACTGTACTTTTGTTAATCCCATGTGTAACTCTGTGTTGTTGTTTTTGTCGCACTGCTTTGCTTTATCTTGGCCAGGTCGCAGTTGTAAATGAGAACTTGTTCTCAACTGGCCTACCTGGTTAAATAAAGGTGAAAAAGAAAAAATACAAAGTAATCTAAGTAAGCATATGCTGAATAAAATACCTGGATTTCTGAGCAGTTTTTCAAACTATTAGGACATGTAAACACCTCAATCGGAGTTCCAGCTGTGTATTGGATCTGCACATGTGCTAGCACCAGCAGTGTGAGCCTCCCTCTTTTGCGTGAGTGAAGTGAGTTGGGAAGAACTGAAAGTATGCATCTTATTAATAGTTTTCACAGTCCTGCTTTAAATGATGTTCAGTTTATAAAGGCTTCCTAAAGCCTTCATAATGCCTTTATAAGCACAACCTAAATGTGTTACAAAGCCAAATGTCATGCTTTAGAAAGGGTTCATAAATTTGGCATATCTGTGTGACATAATCACCAATGTCAAATCTGACATAACCCACTGTGTTGAATATGATATAAACATGTGCTTTATGAAGGATGACATGTTGTGCTGAAGGATGTCACACGCTCTAAAGTTTAGTCATGTTAGTCACATTACACCTAATTTCGTTCCCAGACACTTCTGCCCAAATGGTCTGGTGGACCAACGCATCAAACTTGTCCTTCATCAGTTATGCTTTGGTTTAAAATACAGTTTTAAGAAGAGAAATTGTGGAAATGGGCAGGGTTTAGCCGTAATTATGACGTTGTAGCTGTCCTTCATAAATAATCAGAATGTTAATAACCTCTTTATTGACACTTTATGTAGTGTCCTGTAATACTTTGTTGGAAGTCAAACACCTTCGGTCATTCAAACACATCCATAAAGACTCTATATCACATGACACTGTACTTACTTTAAAGTCAGACCGCTTTGGTCATTTATAACACAGATTAATACCTTGTATCATATGACGCTGTACTTACTATAAAGTCAGGCACCTTTGGTCATTTATAACACATACATAAATGCCATATATCATATGACGCTGTACTTACTATGAAGTAAGATACCTTTGGTCATTCATAACACATACATAAATGCCTTATATGATATGACGCTGTACTTATTATGAAGTCAGTCACCTCTGGTCATTCATGACACATGCATAAAGGCTTAATGATGCAAACACAAATGTATTAACACTTAGGGAATTATCAGTAACAGCTAAATAATTTAAATATTAAAGACATTTTTAAACTATACATTTCCTTCTTTAAAAAAAAATTGTTATACAAAGTTTCAAAAAGTCCAGCAATGCAATTACATTGAACATTACACAGGGCTATTAATAGTGTAGCTTGTACCTGAGCTGGCAGGGACAAGCTACTACTCTCTGCCTACTGGAGGTCTTGCATGTTGCCAGAAATACTCTAAATGGGGAGATGGGGAAACTCCATTTGATCTGTATTATTATATTCCTCTTTCATTTACAAATCTCATGACGTGACTATGAGACTTGGCTGTATCTAGGGGGATTTTTATTTAGCTGAGCCTGCTAGCCAGCTACATTTTGTTAGCTAGCTAGCTAGCAATTCTCGTGGAGTCACCAACATTATTTGAAATAATGCGTGAGGTAGCTATGTAATCTAACGCAACACTTAACTACTATATACAAATTACAATAAATAACTTTGACTAACACCGTTCCGTACACATTTTGCGTAACAGCGGCATTCAAACTAGGCTGCAATGAAAATTAATGTGACTGTAGCGACTGTGTTGGCATCAAAATCCGGGGTGTAAACTACGTTTCTATTCAAGCGTTGATTGACATGGTAATGTACCAATAGTATTGAAGAAAAGTTGAAAAAACTGACCGCTCTGACGCTGTAAGTTATGCAACTCATTGTGTGCCGTACAGCTTCTTTCCACCAGGGGTAGCGCTTCTCTCGCAGATTAAAAACAAGAAATTATCAATGTTGAGCGTAATGGTGAGTGTAAAGTTAATTAATTGAGTTCACCAATAGTTAATTCAAACAATTGGGCTCCCGAGTGGCGCAGCGGTCTATGGCACTGCATACCAGTCATTACAGACACCCTGGTTCGAATCCAGGCTGTATCACAACCGGCCGTGATTGGGCGGTGCACAATTGGCCCAGCGTCGTCCGGGTTTGGCTGGTGTAGGCCATCATTGTAAATAAGAAGTTGTCATAACTGACTTGCCTAGTTAAATGTAATTATTAAAAATATATATGTTAATTGTTCACGTCATCACTGCGAGCCATGACTCTCAAAAACCGTGACAGCTGCAGATTACTTGTGAAGATAAATTTAGTGCATGAAGGTCTCGTCATTGATTTTGCTGGAAAGGGGAGAAATTGTGCTTTACAATGGTATTCATATTACAGTTGACCTGGAAGTATTACATTTTTGGGGTGTTAAAATAAGGTCAAGTGTACGGAACACTGCGATGTACAAAAGGTTAACTTATTCGTTTTTCGCTGTCCAGTGGCACCACAAGTGGGTATTTGATTTGCAAACATCACAAGAAACTCCGCTAACCAAACAACAGTGCAGAATTAAAGGGCAACTACACTCAAATATCAACGTTTCATAGATTTTTCACAGACATCAAAAGTTCAAAAAGTGTGCAAAAACTGGGGAAATCCAAAGCCTGGGAAAACAAAACCAAGAAAATATAACTTTTAAGAAAAAAAAAACTCACTTTATTGTGTGTGTCATCCTGCAGCACAGCATTTTGGGGAAAGTTGAGGTCAGATCAAATATTGGCTATGCACCCAATAGGGAAAGAGGTTGAGCCATCCTAAGACATGTTTTACATGAATATAATATAATATATACGATTTAGCAAATGCTTTAATCCAAAGAGACTTACAGTCATGTGTGCATAAATTTTTACGCGTGGGTGGTGCCAGGAATCAAATCCACTATCCTGGCGTTGCAATGCTCTACCAAGATGCATGACAAGGTTATACATGCTTTGTGAAGCCTCAATTTAATATGATATATAAAGCCTTTATTAAGCGGCGCTTATGCCACCCTTTATAAAACACAGGTTTATGTCATATTTGAGTTTGACATACTGGGTTGTGTCACATTTTACAATGGTGTTTTTTTCACACAGTTATGCCACATTTATGAACACTTTATAGATCATGACATACGGTCAGAGATGATTTGTGACACATTTATGTAGTGTTTATAAAGGGTTTATGAAGCCTTTATAAGCTGCACGTCATTTTAAAGCAGGACCCAAACGGTCATATGTCCGAACTCAGAATGAAATAGATTTCCCAAAAATAACATGGTGGTAGAACGTTTATTTTGATTGCCAATTTTCTGCATTTATCAGAGTCCCTTCAACTAGCCTGTTTTCAGAAGTGTCAATGTAAACAGGATTATTAGAGATATCGATTTTCTTGTAAATGATGTAAACATTTTAATCTACCTATTATATTAATTTGAGTATTCACAATAATCGTATTATTGTGTGCACGTAAATGTACCCAATGACTCATACAGCTTTCACTCATGTTTAATTTCTCTTTTTTTCATATTCTACGTATCTATAATCACCTTATGATGGATCTGATCTGCTTACATGTGTAATCCAGAAGCTTTTTCCCGGTCATTTGGCTACCATCAGCACCAATTGGCTACCATCAGCACCAGGGGCCATGGTGCGGCTAATTTCACACACTCACTATGGGTCAACGTGGTTGACATGGGCTACCCAAGGAGGAGGTGAATGAATTCAAAACGATGCATTTGTAGTGTGTGGCAGAAATATGATTTGTTTACAGTTGTAACAATTTTCTAAGGGTAGTAAAAATGTATTGATTAAAAGGAATACCAAATGTTTTTGTTGTAGGCCCTACATTGCAGAAAGATGCTGAGTACTGTATTGCAGTGTAAACCCACTCTTTAGACTGAACCACAGACAGAGAGGGACAGAACAACAGATTGACCCCATCATCAACTGCTCCTGTCTGCTCCATGTGTTGTATAGCAAGGCGGATGTTGTGGCTGGATTTGCTTTGTTATCACAGGTTTCTGAGCAAATCTGTCAGGAGATTGCAAGGCATAGATTCTCTCCACACAAATGAGAAGCATTATCAGTTGTGTGTTGTGTTACTCCATATAGTCAATGCTCTGAATGGGCCAATAAACGTCTGCACAGAAAGAGTGGACAAAGGACAATCACAAACATCAATAAACAAAGCTCTACTACAATATGGTAGGCTATACTGTACCTTCTCAGCAGTGAGGCAATCGGGAAACACAAGGCTAGAATAGAGTATAATAAAACAGGTTTTTGTTAGACTAGAATTCCACTGTTGGTTCTCAACATTTGTTAGAAGCATCAAAGAACTACTAGAGGAGCTATTTTTTGAAGGATGTCCTCCCGAAGAGAACAGCCAGTTCCTTATTTCTTAGTATGGAGGGGGTTTAAGTGCAACCAAAGAAACGGGGAAGAAGCTTTGACATGTTAGCTCTTTGACATCAAACGCAGTGGAGGATAAAAGAGTTTCCATTCATCCTACAACACAGACATTAAATATTTCACTGTTCCTCTGCCACATCTGCATGACTGCACTTCCAGTCTGATTCATAGGCACAGAGCTCCAAAAAAGCAACAAAAAAGTGTTCTCAGATCTCTCAATTAAAAGGATAATTCACCAAATCTGACAACTTTGATTTTGGGTGACTACACCTTTAAGAGGCTATCACTATGCTCTTAACTCTTTGAGTGTGGTACAGTCTCAAAGTGTGCTGCTATAACGTTTTCATAACAACTAAGCTGCAGACGAGGAAGGAAGGAATCATTTGTTTGAATGAGAGGGGTGGTTTAACTGGTTTGTTGAGTCTGCCTGCATGGGCAGTGAGTATTGGTCCCTTCCACTTTGTAGCGTGACGGTGCTGAGAAGCCTCCTACTCGGTGCGAGGCGTCATGTTCTGATGATGTGGCAGCACTGCTCCAAAGACACTCCAACACCATTACTTTTCATTCCTCTTCTTTCTTTCTATCCTTCCTTTCAAGTTGTTCTACATGTTTTAACTGAATGTTGTTTTATGCAGTTGGTCTATTTTAATTTTAAAAGCTCCTCGTGTGTCGCCTTGTCTCCTCTATTATAAGACGCAAATAAAGTCTTTATACTTTTTTCTCCTTTTGCATCATAGTTGCAAGGAGCATAATGCAGAGTTTTGGGCCTTTTCTCCTCCAGTCTGGGCTGTTTCTTTAATCCTAAGCAGTGGCTAGGGGTCATGTGTAAATCTGTTCAGAGCACGAAGAGGAGACAGAAAAATATGTGTTTTTTTCAGAGAGCTATGAGAGAGAGAACTAGAGATTAAATGAACGCAGCAGACAGAGAGAGACAAATAGAACGAGATAGAGAGACAGAGAGCGAAAGAGTGGAGAGTGGGAGAGAGGAAAGATATAGAGAAGCTGTGCAGCTTATATGCACTGCAGACCTCTGCTGCAAAGGATGGATGGGGGATGAGAGGGGGGAGCTGGAGGAGCTATTTGAGCCTTGGAGATCTGAACCCCCCATCCCATTGAAATCAAAAGCTTGGGAGAAAAAAATCCCCAACTCTACACAGAGAAGCATCATTCCCACCAACCCCTCTCCCCTTCCCCCTTTCAACACTTAGCTCACACCTTGGTTGACAGGGTGCGTGAGGGTGTGAGGGCGAGGAATATCACAGGAACTTGAACAGCAGCATCTACATCAGCATCACAATAGCCCAACCGATTGCCACTCAATGCTATGGACGCTAACCTGGCTCTAACCTACTCAGTTACTCAGCGCTACTGAAGCTAACTGCTAATTAGCAACTTCCCCAAATAGCCTCCTGACAACAGAGACCACTAGCGCACAACAGGCAGCGGCTGCCGCATTAACAGTATGTGCCGGCTCCAAACCCCGCGAGAGTTCTGGCAGCACAAGGCACCATAAATATATTCATGGCGTTACGTAAGGCATTTTCTGTGTCATTTGAAGGCATAAGGAAGGCAGTCACGATGTTGGAAGGGATGGTAATGAGCTCTTTGAGTGGTATCTCCTCAAACATTCTAAAACACAGAGCTGACGGCCCGGTGCCGGTTCAAGGGCTTGGAGTTGATTCCATTTACATACTTGAAGATTGAAGTCTCCATCTAGTCCCGATGATTGCAGTACCAAACATGGGATTCGTCAAAGCTGCTCGATAGTGTGTGCGTAGATTACACAACTCCTTTTGGGTTGGTTAGTCTCTCCTTGAGTATCTTCCTTGAGATATTTTGAACTTCAAGAAACAGGAAATGCAGGGTAGCATGGTAGCAAAATACACTGCTCAAAAAAATAAAGGGAACACTTAAACAACACAATGTAACTCCAAGTCAATCACACTTCTGTGAAATCAAACTGTCCACTTAGGAAGCAACACTGATTGACAATACATTTCACATGCTGTTGTGCAAATGGAATAGACAAAAGGTGGAAATTATAGGCAATTAGCAAGACACCCCCAAAAAAGGAGTGATTCTGCAGGTGGTGACCACAGACCACTTCTCAGTTCCTATGCTTCCTGGCTGATGTTTTGGTCACTTTTGAATGCTGACGGTGCTCTCACTCTAGTGGTAGCATGAGACGGAGTCTACAACCCACACAAGTGGCTCAGGTAGTGCAGTTCATCCAGGATGGCACATCAATGCGAGCTGTGGCAAAAAGGTTTGCTGTGTCTGTCAGCGTAGTGTCCAGAGCATGGAGGCGCTACCAGGAGACAGGCCAGTACATCAGGAGACGTGGAGGAGGCCGTAGGAGGGCAACAACCCAGCAGCAGGACCGCTACCTCCGCCTTTGTGCAAGGAGGTGCACTGCCAGAGCCCTGCAAAATGACCTCCAGCAGGCCACAAATGTGCATGTGTCAGCATATGGTCTCACAAGGGGTCTGAGGATCTCATCTCGGTACCTAATGGCAGTCAGGCTACCTCTGGCGAGCACATGGAGGGCTGTGCGGCCCCACAAAGAAATGCCACCCCACACCATGACTGACCCATCACCAAACCGGTCATGCTGGAGGATGTTGCAGGCAGCAGAACGTTCTCCACGGCGTCTCCAGACTCTGTCACGTCTGTCACATGTGCTCATGTGCTCATTGTGAACCTGCTTTCATCTGTGAAGAGCACAGGGCGCCAGTGGCGAATTTGCCAATCTTGGTGTTCTCTGGCAAATGCCAAACGTCCTGCACGGTGTTGGGCTGTAAGCACAACCCCCACCTGTGGACGTCGGGCCCTCATACCACCCTCATGGAGTCTGTTTATGACCGTTTGAGCAGACACATGCACATTTGTGGCCTGCTGGAGGTCATTTTGCAGGGCGCTGGCAGTGCTCCTCCTTGCACAAAGGCGGAGGTAGCGGTCCTGCTGCTGGGTTGTTGCCCTCCTACGGCCTCCTCCACGTCTCCTGATGTACTGGCCTGTCTCCTGGTAGCGCCTCCATGCTCTGGACACTACGCTGACAGACACAGCAAACCTTTTTGCCACAGCTCGCATTGATGTGTCATCCTGGATGAACTGCACTACCTGAGCCACTTGTGTGGGTTTTAGACTCCGTCTCATGCTACCACTAGAGTGAGAGCACCGCCAGCATTCAAAAGTGACCAAAACATCAGCCAGGAAGCATAGGAACTGAGAAGTGGTCTGTGGTCACCACCTGCAGAATCACTCCTTTTTTGGGGGTGTCTTGCTAATTGCCTATAATTTCCACCTTTTGTCTATTCCATTTGCACAACAGCATGTGAAATTTATTGTCAATCAGTGTTGCTTCCTAAGTGGACAGTTTGATTTCACAGAAGTGTGATTGACTTGGAGTTACATTGTGTTGTTTAAGTGTTCCCTTTATTTTTTTGAGCAGTGTAGTTGAAACAACCACCAAATTTCACGTGATCTTCACCAATGTCATGGAGCCACTCTTAACTATCCGCATCTTCAGAAAACCTTGGGAGCTTGGATATCCATACATTCCAAAATATTTCCAAACCCCACAATGGATATTTATGACTTTGCCACTGCTACAGTGGGTTAGCGTTTAAGAGGCGGCTCCACGTACACAAATAGTCCTGCAGGCACTGCAAACACGCACAGGCGCGTGCGTACACACACATTCACAGACAGACACAAACATGAGCACATGTGCATAAGCACACACTAGCAAGCACACACGTGCAGGCACACACACACACACACGGGCTGGCTACAGTGAGTTCCGGTTAGGGCAGTGTCCACATTTCATCCATTGATCTGATCTTGAAACTAATCTTACTGATCAGGGTCATGAGGAGTTGATGCTGAGGTAAGCTTTTCTTTAGACAAACACAGAATTCAAGGACAGCCACATAATAATCAAGGGCCCTGTTTTGTCTAAACTGGTTACCTGGATCAGTTAGAAATACTATTCTTCCAGCACACTGAGGAGGCATGATTGAACTCTGGCAGTTTATTTTTGTTTCACACAGTGGGACACTTTATTGAGCACACAAATCATCGAAATGCATTCGGGCAGTGACAACAAGGTTTTTACATGGTAGCTGGGTTGCTGAAATACAGTGCCTTCAGAAAGTATTCACACCCCTTGACTTTTCACACATTTTGTTGAGAGACAGCCTGAATTAAAATTTGATAAAATTTAGTTTTTTTGTCACTGGCCTACACACAATACCCCGGAATTATGTTTTTAGAAAGTTTTAGAAATTAATAAAAAATGAAAAGCTGAAGTGTTTTGAGTCAGTAAGTATTCAACCCATCTGTTATGGCAAGCCTAAATAAGTTCAGGAGTAAATATCTGCTTAACAAGTCACATAATAAGTTGCATGGACTCACTCTGTGTGCAATAATAGTGTTAAACATGATTTTTTAATGACTACCTCATCTCTGTACCCCACACATACAATTATATGTAGGGTCCCTCAGTACAGCAATGGATTTCAACCACAAATTCAACCACAAAGACCAGGGAGGTTATCAAATGCCTCGCAATGAAAGGTACCTATTGGTAGATGGATAAACAATTTTAGAAAGCAGACATTGAATATCCCTTTGAACATGGTGAAGTTATTCATTACACTTTGAATGCTGTATCAGTACACCTGTCACTAAAACTCAGTTGCCGGAGGGGAAGGAAACCGCTCAGGGATTTCACCATGAGGCCAATGGGGACTTTGAAACAGTTACAGATAGGAAAAAACTGAGGATGGATCAACAACATTGTAGTTACTCCACAATACTTAGGAAGCCTGTACAGAATAGAAATATTCCAAACCATGCATACTGTTTGCAAAAACGCAAAGAATGTGGCAAAGAAATGCACTTTATGTACATTATGCCTTGAATCTATTCTTCCGCGTCCAGAAACCTGCTCCTTTTATTCTCTCTTTGAAACAGTTACAGATAGGAAAAAACTGAGGATGGATCAACAACATTGTAGTTACTCCACAATACTTAGGAAGCCTGTACAGAATAGAAATATTCCAAAACATGCATACTGTTTGCAAAAACACAAAGAATGTGGCAAAGAAATGCACTTTATGTACATTATGCCTTGAATCTATTCCTCCGCGTCCAGAAACCTGCTCCTTTTATTCTCTGTTCCGAACGCACTAGACGACCAGTTCTTTTAGCCTTTAGCCATACTCTTATCCTAGTCCTCCTTTGTTCCTCTGGTGATGTAGACGTTAACCCAGGCCCTGCAGCCCTCCTCCCTAAGTTTGTTTTATTCCCTGCTTTAGCACACTCCGCCAACCCGGATGTCCTAGTCATGTCTGAATCCTGGCTTAGGAAGGCCACCAAAAATCCTGAAATTTCCATCCCTAACTATAACATATTCCAACAAGATAGAACTGCCAAAGGGGGCGGAGTTGCAATCTACTGCAGAGATAGCCTGCAGAGTTCTGTCATACTATCCAGGTCTGTGCCCAAACAAATCAGGCTTCTACTTAAAAATCGACCTTTCCAGAAACAAGTCTCTCACCGTTGCCGCTTGTTATAGACCCCCCTTGGCCCCCAGTTGTGCCCTGGACACCATATGTGAATTGATCGCCCCCCATCTATCTTCAGAGTTCGTACTGTTAGGTGACCTAAACTGGGACATGCTTAAAGATATACTTCTCCTTAATGCAACCGCTGTGTCAGATTTAAAAAAAGCTTTATGGCAAAAGCACACCATGCAATAATCTGAGTACAACGCTCAGGCACCAAAACAAGCCATACAGATACCCGCCATGTTGTGGAGTCAACAAAAGTCAGAAATAGCATTATAAATATTCACTTACCTTTGATGATCTTCATCGGAATGCACTCCCAGGAATCCCAGTTCCACAATAAATGTTTGTTTTGTTCGATAAAGTCCATCATTTATGTCCAAATACCTCCTTTTCGTTTGCGCGTTTAGTAGACTAATCCAAATTGACAACGCGCGAGCAGTCCAGACGAAAAGTCAAAAGAATTCTATTACAGTTCGTAGAAACATGTCAAACGATGTATAGAATAAATCTTTAGGATGTTTTTATCATAAATCTTCAATAATGTTTCAACCGGACAATTCCTTTGTCTTTAGAAATGAAAAGGAACAGAGCTCGCTCTCACGGCCTCACGCCTGACTTAGCTCATGGCATTCTGCCAGACCTCTTAGTCAAACAGCTCTTATTCGCTCCCCCTTCACAGTAGACTCCTGAAACAAGGTTCTAAAGACTGTTGACATCTAGTGGAAGCCTTAGGATGTGCAATCGGACAACATTTACACTGTATCTTGGATAGGCAAAGACTTGAAAACCTACAAACCTCAGATTTCCCACTTCTGGTTGAATTTTTCCTCAGGTTTTTGCCTGCCATATGAGTTCTGTTATACTCATAGACATCATTCAAACAGTTTTAGAAACTTCAGAGTGTTTTCTATCCAAATCTACTAATAATATGCATATCTTAGCTTCTGGGCCTGAGTTTACTCTGGGCACGCTTTTCATCCGAACATGAAAATAGCGCTCCCAGCCAAAATAAGTTAATAATGTTTACACTGTTTTACCCACTTTATATGTATATACTGTATTCTAGTAATGGTTCATCATATAAAACTTCTGCTGTACAAACCTTTTCTAGTCAACTACTGTCCATACTGTATACACCATTATATTACATGACCAAAAGTATGTGGACACCTGCTTCTTGGAACATCTCATTCCAAAATCATGGGCATTAATATGGAGTTGGTCCCCCCTTTGCTGCTATAACAGCCTCCACTCTTCTGGGAAGGATTTCCACTAGATGTTGGAACATTGCTGTGGGGACTTGGTCCCATTCAGCCACAAGTCGGACACTGATGTTGGGCGATTAGGCCTGGCTCGCAGTCAGCATTCCAATTCCTCCTAAAGGTGCTCAATTCATCCACCACTCACTATGCTTCTCTGGTCACCAGTTGGCACTTGTAATATGGGGTGGTGTGCGGCAGTTTACTCTGGGCACGCTTTTCATCCGAACGTGAAAATAGCGCCCCCCAGCCAAAAGAAGTTAACACCCCGGCCATCCTACAAGTGAAGCTAGATGCCCTCAATCTCACACAAATCATCAAGGAACCTACCAGGTACAACACGAAATCCGTAACCATGGGCACCCTCTTAGATATCATCCTGACCAACCTGCCCTCTAAATACACCTCTACTGTCTTTAACCAGGATCTCAGCGATCACTGCCTCATTGCCTGCGTGCGTACCGGGTCCATGGTCAAACGACCACCCCTCATCACTATCAAACGCTCCCTAAAACACTTCAGCGAGCAGGCCTTTCTAATTGACCTGGCCCGGGTATCCTGGAAGGATATTGACCTCATCAGTAGAGGATGCCTGGTTGGTCTTCAAAAGTGCTTTCCTCTCCATCTTAAATAAGCATGCCCCATTCAAAAAATGTAGAACTAAGATATAGACCGTGGTTCACCCCAGAATTGTCTGCCCTTGACCAGCACAAAAACATCTTGTGGCGTTCTGCATTAGCAGCGAATAGCCCCTGCGATATGCAACTTTTCAGGGAAGTCAGGAACCAATATATTCAGTCAGTTAGGAAAGCTAAGGCTAGCTTTAGAAATGTTCATGCTGTGGCACTAATTTCAAAAAGTTTTGGGACACTGTAAAGTCCATGGAGAATAAGAGCACCTCCTCCCAGCTACCCACTGAATAGGAAACACTGTCACCACCGATAATTCTACGATAATTGATCATTTCAATTAGCATTTTTTCACGGCTGGCCATGCTTTCCACCTGGCTACCCCTATCCTGGCCAACATCTCAGCACCCCCTGCAGCATCTTGCCCCCCCCCCCCCCCCCCGCTTCTCCTTCACCCAAATCCAGACAGCTGATGTTCTGAAAGAACAGCAAAATCTGGATCCCTACAAATCAGCTGGGCTAGACAATCTGGACCCTCTCTTTCTAAAATGATCTGCCGAAATTGTTGCAACCCCTATTACTAGCCTGTTCAACCTCTCTTTCGTGTCGTCTGAGATCCCCAAAGAATGGAAGCTGCCGCGGTCATCCCCCTCTTCGAAGGGGGAGACACTCTAAACTCAAACTGTTATAGACCTATATCCATCCTGCCCTGGCTTTCTAAAATCTTCGAAAGCCAAGTTAATAAACAGATCACCGACCATTTCGAATGGACAACTACAAATACCTAGGTGTCTGGTTAGACTGTAAGCTCTCCTTCCAGACTCACATTAAGCATCTCCAATCCAAAATTAAATCTAGAATTGGCCTTTTTCACAAAAAAGCCACCTTCACTCATGCCGTCAAACATACCCTCGTAAAACTGACTATCCTACCGATCCTTGACTTCGGCGATGTCATTTACAAAATAGCCCCCAACACTCTACTCAGCAAAATGGATGCAGTCTATCACAGTGCCATCCGTTTTATCACCAAAGCCTCATATACTACCCACCACTGCGACCTGTATGTTCTCGTTGGCTGGCCCTCACTACACATTCGTCTTCCAAATCCACTGGCTCCAGGTCATCTATAAGTCTTTGCTAGGTAAAGCCCCGCCTTATCTCAGCTCACTGGTCACCATAGCAACACCCATCCGTATCGCGCGCTACAGCAGGCATACTTCACTGGTCATCCCCAAAGCCAACACTTACTTTGGTCACCTTTCCTTCCAGTTCTCTGCTGCCAATGACTGGAACGAATTGCAAAAATCACTGAAGCTGGAGTCTTATATCTCCCTCTCTAACGTTAAGTATCAGCTGTCTGAGCAGCTTACCGATCGCTACAGCTGTACATAGCCCATCTGTAATTAGACCACACAACTACCTCATCCCCATATTATTACTTCCCTCTTGCTCTTTTGCACCCCAGTATCTCTACTTGCACATCATTATCTGCACATATATCACTCCAGTATTAATGCTAAATTGTAATTATTTTTGCCTCTAGGGCCTATTTATTGCTTACCTCCCTACTCTTCTACATTTGCACACACTGTACATAGATTTTTCTATTTTTCTTTTCTATTGTCTTATTGACTGTACGTTTCTTTATGTGTAACTCTGTGTTGTTGTTTTTGTCGCACTGCTTTGCTTTATCTTGGCCAGGTCACAGTTGTAAATGAGAACTTGTTCTCAACTGGCCTACCTGGTTAAATAAAGGTGAAATATAACAATATCTCACATCTCAAAATAGGGCTACTTAATGTTAGATCTCTAACTTCCAAGGCAGTTATAGTCAATGAACTAATCACTGATCATAATCTTGATGTGATTGGCGTGACTGAAACACGGCTGAAGTCTGATGAATGTACTGTGTTAAATGAGGCCTCTCCTCCTGGTTACACTAATGACCATATCCCCCGCACAAAGGTCGGAGGTGTTGCTAACATTTACTATAGCAAATTTCAATTGACAATAAAAAAAGACTGCATTTTCGTCTTCTGAGCTTCTGGTCATGAAACCTATGCAGCCTACTCAATCACTTTTTATAGCAACTGTTTACAGGCCTCCTGGGCCGTATATAGCGTTCCTCACTGAGTTCCCTGAATTCCTATCGGACCTTGTAGAAAATATAAAACTTTTTTGTCACTTTAATATTCACATGGAAAAGTCCACAGACCCACTCCAAAAGGTTTTCGGAGCCATCATCGACTCAGTGGGTTTTGTCCAACGTCTCCGGAACTACTAACTGCCACAGTCATACTCTGGACCTAGTTTTGTCCCGTGGAATAAATATTGTGAATCTTTTTCTTCATAATCTTGGACTATCGGACCACCATTTTATTACGTTTGCAATCGCAACAAATAATCTGCTCAGACCCCAACCAAGGATCATCAAAAGCCGTGCTATAAATTCTCTGACAACCCTAAGATTCCTAGATGCCCTTCCAGACTCCCTCCACCTACCTAAGGACGTCAGAGTACAAAAATCGGTTAACCACCTAACTGAGGAACTCAATTTAACCTTGCGTAATACCCTAGATGCAGTCACACCCCTAATAACAAAAAACATTAGTCATAATAAACTAGCTCCCTGGTATACAGAAAATATCCGAGCCCTGAAGCAAGCTTCAAGAAAATTGGAACGGAAATGGCGCTACACCAAACTGGAAGTCTTCCGATTAGCTTGGAAAGACAGTACCATGCAGTATCGAAGAGCCCTCACTGCTGCTCGATCATCCTATTTTTCCAACTTAACTGAGGAGAATAAGAACAATCCAAAATGTATTTTTGCTACTGTCGCAACTAAAAAGTAGCATTCCCCAAGAGAGGATGGCTTTCACTTCAGCAGTGATAAATTCATGAATTTCTTTGATGAAAAGATCATGATCATTAGAAAGCAAATGATGGACTCCTCTTTAAATCTGCATATTTCTCCAAAGCTCAGTTGTCCTGAGTCTGCACAACACTGCCAGGACCTAGGATCAAGGGAGACTCAAGTTTTTTAATACTATATCTCTTGACACATTGATGAAAATAGTAATGGCCTCTAAACCTTCAAGCTGCATACTTTCAAGCTGCATACATATTCAAGCTAAATACATATTCCAACTAAACTACTGAAAGAGCTGCTTCCTGTGCTTGGCCCTCCTATGTTGAACCTAATAATATCCCCCGGATATGTACCAAACTCACTAAAAGTGGCAGTAATAAAGCCTGAAAAAGCCAAACCTTGACCCAGAAAATATAAAAAACTATCGGCCTATATCTAATCTCCCATTCCTCTTAAAAAAATGTAAAAGCTGTTGCCCAGCAACTCACTGCCTTCCTGAAGACAAACAATGTATATGAAACGCTTCAGTCTGGTTTTAGACCCCATCATAGCACTGAGACTGCACTTGTGAACATGGTAAATTACCTTTTAATGGCGTCAGACCAAGGCTCTGCATCTGTCCTCGTGCTCCTAGACCTTAGTGCTGCTTTTGATACCATCGATCACCACATTCTTTTGGAGAGATTGGAAACCCAAATTGCTCTCCACGGACAAGTTCTGGCCTGGTTTAGATCTTATCTGTCGGAAAGATATCAGTTTGTCTCTGTGGATGGTTTGTCCTCTGACAAAGCAACTGTAAATGTTGGTGTTCCTCAAGGTTCCGTTTTAGGACCACTATTGTTTTCACTACATATTTTACCTCTTGGTGATGTCATTCGGAAACATAATGTTAACTTTCACTGCTATGCGGACGATACACAGCTGTACATTTCGATGAAACATGGTGAAGTCTAAAAATTGCCCTCCCTGGAAGCATGTGTTTCAGAAATAAGGAAGTGGATGGCGGCAAATGTGTTACTTTTAAACTATGACAAAACAGAGATGCTAGTTCCAGGTCCCAAGAAACAAAGAGATCTTCTGTTGGATCTGACAATTAATCTTGATGGTTGTACAGTCGTCTCAAATAAAACTGTGAAAGACCTCAGCGTTACTCTGGACCCTGAACTCTCTTTTGACGAACATATCAAGACTGTTTCAAGGACAGCTTTTTTCCATCTACGTAACATTGAAAAAATCTGAAACTTTCTGTCCAAAAATGATGCAGAAAAATGCATCCAGGCTTTTGTCACTTCTAGGTTAGACTACTGCAATGCTCTACTTTCCGGCTAAACACGGTAGATAAAGCACTAAATACACTTCAGTTAGTGCTAAACACGGCTGCTAGAATCTTGACTAGAACCAAAACATTTTATCATATTACTCCAGTGCTAGCCTCTCTACACTGGCTTCCTGTTAAGGCTAGGGCTGATTTCAAGGTTTTATTGCTAACCTTCAAAGCATTACATGGGCTTGCTCCTACCTATCTTTCCGATTTGGTCCTGCCGTACATACCTACACGTACGCTACGGTCACAAGACGCAGGCCTCCTTACTGTCCCTAGAATTTCTAAGCAAACAGCTGGATGCAGGGCTTTCTCCTATGGAGCTCTTTTTTTATGGAATGGTCTGCCTATCCATGTGAGACGCAGACTCTGTCTCAACCTTTAAGTCTTTATTGAAGACTCATCTCTTCAATAGGTCGGTCCTATGATTGAGTGTAGTCTGGCCCAGCGGTGTGAAGGTGAACAGAAATGCACTGGAGCGACGAACCGCCCTTGCTGTCTCTGCCTGGCCGGTTTCCTTTCTCTCCACTGGGATTCTCTGCCTCTAACCCTATTACGGGGGCTGAGTCACTGGCTTACTGGTGCTCTTCCATTGTGTCCCTAGGAGAGGTGCGTCACTTGAGTGGGTTGAGTCACTGACGTGATCTTCCTGTCTGGGTTGGCGCCCCCCTCGGGTTCATGCCGTGGGGAAGATCTTTGTGAGGTATACTCAGCCTTGTCTCAGGGTAGTAAGTTGGTGGTTTGAAGATATCCCTCTAGTGGTGTGGGGGCTGTGCCTTGGCAAAGTGGCTGGGGTTATATCCTGCCTGGTTGGCCCTGTCTAGGTGTATCATCGGACGGGGCCACAGTGTCTCCCGACCCCTCCTGTCTCAGCCTCCAGTATCTATGCTGCAATAGTTTATGTGTCAGGAGGCTAGGGTCAGTCTGTTATATTCTCCTCTTATCCGGTGTCCTGTGTGAATTTAAGTATGCTCCCTCTAATTCTATTTTTCTCTCTTCTCTTGTAGGATCTGGCCTGATGACTCCTTGCTGTCCCCAGTCCACCTGGTCATGCTGCTGCTCCAGTTTTAACTGTTCTGCCTGCGGCTATGGAACCCTGATCTGTTCACCGGACGTGCTACTTTGTCCCGGACCTGCTGTTTTCGACTCTCTCTCTCTACCGCACCTGCTGTCTCAAACTCTGAATGATCGGCTATGAAAAGTCAACTGACATTTACTCCTGAGGTGCTGACCAGTTGCACCCTCTACAACCACTGTAATTATTATTATTTTACCAGGCTGGTCATCTATGAACGTTTGAACATCTTGGCCATGTACTGTTATAATCTCTACCCGGCACAGCCAGAAGAGGACTGGCCAACCCTCAGAGCCTGGTTTCTCTCTAGGTTTTTCCTAGCCACCGTGCTTGCTCTTTGGGGTTTTAGGCTGGGTTTCTGTATAGCACTTTGTGACATCGGCTGATGTAAAAAGGGCTTTATAAATACATTTGATTGATTGATTGATATTCACCTTTCAGCAGGACAATAACCTTAAACACAAGGCCAAATATACACTAGAGTTGCTTACCAAGACGACATTGAATGTTCCTGAGTGGCCTAGTTACAGTTTGGAGTTAAATTGGCTTGAAAATCTATGGCAAAACTTGAAAATGTCTGTCTAGCAATGATCAACAACCAACTTGACAGAGTTTGAATAATTTTAAATAGAATAATGTGCAAATATTGTAGAATCCAGGTGTGCAAAGCTCTTAGAGACTTACCCAGATAGACTCACAGCTGTAATCGCTGCCAAAGGTGATGCTAACATGTATTGACTCAGGGGTGTGAATACTTACGTAAATGATATATTTCTGTATTTCTAAAAACATGTTTCCACTTCGTCATTTTGGGGTATTTTGTGTAGATGGGTGAGAAAAAATTATATTGAATCCATTTTGAAATCAGGCTGTAACTCAACAAAATGTGGAATAAGTCAAGGGATATGAATACTTTCTGAAGGCACCGTATCTCAGCAACCCAGCTACCATGTATGATTAAGTAGAACTCTAAATCTAGCCCATGTCAGACGTCTTCCCAAGTCGAATATGTATTTCAAATATGTCACATACTTAAGGTGGACTTGAACCAATGGAGTCCAAAAAGTGCAAACTCTTCATGCCAGGCAAGTTTCTCAAACAGTATTTGGAATAAGTATACAACCCAGGCCTGTCCTACACAAAACATCCACCACAAGAGAGTAAATCTACTCTGTAGACAAAACAGAATCAATTGTACCAAATCAAACCATCCACCCAAAACAACAGAATCGCCTTCATCAAAGACCCATTGACGAAGCCAAACTGACTTGCTATGTTGATAACTAAGGTCTCATTATAGGACATTCAACCCAACCACAGCAGTAAGGGCTGGGGTGTCCAGTCAGCAGACAGCTGCTGCAATGAATCCATTTCAGTTAGTCTAGCAGAGGCGTGACAGTTGGACAGTGGTAGAGCGGAGGGACCTGGGGCCTAAATGACTGGCTCCTCTCCAGAGCTCTGGGTAAGTCATACAGCGCTGATGACACTGAGCTAATGTGCTGCGACCAGGGACCGGGGGAGGCTGCGTGTCTGTCTGAGGTGTCTGTTAACACAGCGACAGGTGTCTGTGTGTGTGTGTGGAGGGGTGGGCGTGCAATTGTGTGTATGAGAGAGTGATGGACTGTGTGCGTGTGTGTGTGCGTGTGTGCCTGTGACGTCCACCTAACTCACCATTTACTGTGAGGTGCACCCAGCTGCCGTTGTGAAAGGTGTTGTACTGCTGCTCCAACATCAGGACCTTACACTCATACCAGCCCTGGTCGTCTGAGCGCACATTCTCAATCCGCAGAGAAGATTTGCCGTGCAGACTGGCTCGGCCTGGGGGAGGGATAGGAAGGAAGGGGAGAGAGATTAATAACAGTGGTCAAACCAGGAAACATTGTATTCAGTACGTTATAATCAATAGTACACTCTTAGGAAAAAAGGTGTTATCTCGAACCTAAAAGGATTCTGAGGCTGTCCCCATAGGATAACCTTTTGAAGAAACCTTTCTGGTTCCAGGTAGAACCCTTTTGGTTCCAAGTAGATCCGTTTGGGTTCCGTTTGGGAACCCTTTCCTCAGACGGTTCTACATGACACCCAAAAGGGTTCTACCTGCAACCAAAACGGTTTTTACCTGGAACCAAAAGGGGTTCTCCTATGAAGAACACTTTTAGAACACTTTTTTCTAAGAGTGTATATAATCCTCCCTCTACTGTATCATATAGACCAGGTTTTCCGAACCACCGGGCCCGGACCTGTACTTTTTTTTCTTCTTTCTAGGGCACGGGATGGGTATTCCATTAACTCCATTCACTTCCATTAGTCTGTGAGCAAGTCTGAGAGCCAGTAGCTCATATCTTACTCCCTGAAGCATTTTTGTGAAAAAAGTAATTACCCATAACATATGCTGATTGGATGGACTGGACACGAATCAAGTCTCAAACATTATTACAGTAGCCACATAACACTGTACTTACAGGAGCAAGCTTACATGGACATGATATGCAATAATAATATCCATTTTAGCACATTGACTAACCACGATTTACATGACAAGTTTGAACAGAAGTGAGGTGAGTAAATAGCCTATGGTCAAATAACTACAGTAGGCTAATAACAAATGCCTCTTGTTTCTTTAGCTAGCTAGCATCAGGGATAGCTCCCAGGGATCCAAGAATGGTGAGTTGAAATGGTTTTAGTATTCTCCCCAAGTGACATTTGCTTGCTAAATAGCAATTCAATTTGCATGCCAAATGAAAAGAAGGGACCCTGTATATACTGTTGTGCTCTACAAAATCTGAAGAAATACCGGTAAGTTAGATGTGCTTGTTTTATTTTGGGTGGCAGGCGTGCCGAGTGCCATTCCTAACTCTTCCAAACACCCTACCAGACGCATAGAAATGGAGCACAGAAACATGAGAGCCTACCAAATTTGAATCCATCATAAAACTAAGACTACAGGGGTTGTGTAGCAGCCCAGTGTCACAGCAGCTTTCACTCTTTACAGGTCAAGCAGTGAAAGGGGGGGTATTTATGATTTTGCTCTTGGCAATCTGGCAACCCCTCATAACAGATGGCGGCCGACGATATGGGCTAAACAAAGGGCTTTGAAGGCACAATGACACACAACATCAACATTATCAAAGCCCTCCACGGCTCATTACGCGCTCCCCAGAGTCAATGTTTTTGAGTGACTTCCGTTATGTAACATATGTTATATGAGGGCAAATAGAAAATAACTATTAATAGGACAACTGTGACTTTATTCCTAGCCTGTGTGCAAATGTGCAGGTCTGTTTCTATTCATCTGCTTTTGTCATCATAACGCCATGTGTCCATCTGTACTCATCTCTGTCTATCAGTGTATGTACAGTGCCTTTAACTTTTTCCACATTTTGTTTTTCGTTACAGCCTTATTCTAAAAAGGATTAAATAAATAAAAATCCTCAGCACTCGAAATTCAATTAAAGTAAATTCAATTGATTGGACATGATTTGGAAAGGCACACACCTGTCTATATAAGGTTCCACAGTTGACAGTGCATGTCATTGCAAAAACCAAGCCATGAGGTCGAAGGAATTGTCCATAGAGCTGCGAGACAGGATTGTGTCGAGTCACAGATCGGGGGAAGGGTATCAAAACATTTCTGCAGCATTGAAGGTCCCCAAGAACACAGTGGCATCCATTCTTAAATGGAAGAAGTTTGGAACCACCAAGACTCTTCCTAGAGCTGGCCTCACGGCCAAACTGAGAAAGCGAGGGAGAAGTGCCTTGGTCAGGGAGGTGACCAAGAAGCCGATGGTCACTCTAGAGTTCCTCTGTGGAGATGGGAGTACCTTCCAGAAGGACAACCATCTCTGCAGCACTCCACTAATCAGGCCTTTATGGTAGAGTGGCCAGATGGAAGCCACTCCTCAGTAAAAGGCACATGACAGCCCGCTTGGAGTTTGCCCCTAAAAGGCCCCTAAGGGACTCTCAGGCCAAGAGAAACAAGATTAGGTAAATTTACTGAAGAAAATGTGTATGCTTGCTTCAGCTGAATAATAAGATTTGTAGCCTACCATAGCCATTTGATCTTTGATATATTAAATGAGTGAATTCTTTCAAAAGGCATAAAACCAAGATTGAACTCTTTGGCCTGAATGACAAGTGTCACGTCTGGAGGAAACCTGGCACCATCCCTACGGTGAAGCATGGTGGTGGCAGCATCATGCTGTGGGGATGTTTTTCAGCGGCAGGGACTGGGAGACTAGTCAGGATTGAGGGAAAGATGAACGGAGCAAAGTACAGCGAGATCCTTGATGAAAACCTGCTCCAGAGCACTCAGGACCTCAGATTGGGGCGAAAGTTCACCTTCCAACAGGATAATGACCCTAAGCACACAGCCAGCACAACGCAGGAGTGGCTTCGGGACAAGTCTTTGAATGTCCTTGAGTGGCCTAGCCAGAGCACGGACTTGAACCCGATCAAACATCTCTGAAGAGACCTGAAAATAGCTGTGCAGCGAAAATCCCATTCCAACCTGACAGAGCTTGAGAGGATCTACAGAGAAGAATGGTAAGAACTCCCCAAATACAGGTGTGCCAAGCGTCATACCCCAGAAGACTCAAGGCTGTAATCGCTGCCAAAGGTGCTTCAACAAAGTACTGAGTAAAGGGTCTGAATACTTATGTAAATGTGATATTTCAGTTTTGCTTTGTCATTATGGGGTATTGTGTGTAGATTGAGGGAAAAAAACGATTTAAACAATTTTAGAATAAGGTTGTAATCTAACAAAATGTGGAAAAAGTTAAGGGGTCTGAATACTTTCTGAAGCCACTGTACATGCATATGTGTTTATATCTGAATATACTGTTTGTCTGAATGTCTATATCGGTGTTTCTTTATTTTTTTGTATGTACCAATGCTTTATATATACACTAGATGACTGTGTTGAATCCATCGTGCCTCCATCTTGGCACTCCCCCACCCTTGTAAAAAAATATTTTGGAAGGTATAGAAATGCATTTATACATGTCTACATTACTTTTTTTACACATTTATTATATTACAGACACCTTAATGCATACTTTGAAATTATATTATGTGAGCTAAACATAAAAATTATACATAAAAAGTATATAAGAAATTGTTAAATACATACATATGGAGGACTGATCCTACAACCGGTGGCTTCAAAGTCTCTCAATGGCCAATACATAGAACCAGTAATCCAGGTTTTATATACATAATTGGTGTGTAGAGGTAGGGCAGCAGCATGAAGCCTCAGGTCTAGAGTACCACTCAAGTCAGACCTCTTCTCTGAGCTAATGATGACACAAGTCCAGCTGTTACACTTGTCCCTCCTTTCCCGCTTCTCCTCTCATTCCTCAAATTACCTCATACCTGTCAGTGCATGTCAGACTGTCACACCTAGTTATTGTCATATCAAATCAAATGGGGTGATATCGTGAGAGGAGCCATCTACAATTCACACTAGCTCCAACGCAAACCTGAGAGGTTCCTAATAAGTTCTGCTAAACTTTGACAGAAGGGCAATGTGGATGTTGTCGCTTTGAGGAACTTATGCAACTCTAGTCTTTTTTGAGCCTTACTTGGAGATTCTCCTCATTGATATTGGAGCGTGGCTATGGTTGCGGGTTGGCTCTCACACTGGAGCGAATATTGGAGATCAGTGTTGGAGATCTATACTTCAGAAGGATAACTGGGCCGCAGCCTGCCTGGCCAATAGAAAGGAAGGATTGCTTTAAAAGTCAGCTATATTTTTTATCTGGGTGATTAAGTGGGGATGGGAGAGAGGAGGGAAACTACGCGGACATGGAGGTTGAAGATAGTACCAAAGTTGTGGGACATGCTGGAAGTGTAGGTACAGGTAAATACAGTCCTCTACTCGGTGGACCTTACATTATATTTAAGTCATTTAGCAGACGCTCTTATCCAGAGCGACTTACAAATTGGTGCATTCACCTTATGACATCCAGTGGAACAGCCACTTTACAATAGTGCATCTAAATCTTTTAAGGGGGGGGGGGGGGGGGTGAGAAGGATTACTTTATCCTATCCTAGGTATTCCTTAAAGAGGTGGGGTTTCAGGTGTCTCCGGAAGGTGGTGATTGACTCCGCTGTCCTGGCGTCGTGAGGGAGTTTGTTCCACCATTGGGGGGCCAGAGCAGCGAACAGTTTTGACTGGGCTGAGCGGGAACTGTACTTCCTCAGTGGTAGGGAGGCGAGCAGGCCAGAGGTGGATGAACGCAGTGCCCTTGTTTGGGTGTAGGGCCTGATCAGAGCCTGGAGGTACTGAGGTGCCGTTCCCCTCACAGCTCCGTAGGCAAGCACCATGGTCTTGTAGCGGATGCGAGCTTCAACTGGAAGCCAGTGGAGAGAGCGGAGGAGCGGGGTGACGTGAGAGAACTTGGGAAGGTTGAACACCAGACGGGCTGCGGCGTTCTGGATGAGTTGTAGGGGTTTAATGGCACAGGCAGGGAGCCCAGCCAACAGCGAGTTGCAGTAATCCAGACGGGAGATGACAAGTGCCTGGATTAGGACCTGCGCCGCTTCCTGTGTGAGGCAGGGTCGTACTCTGCGGATGTTGTAGAGCATGAACCTACAGGAACGGGCCACCGCCTTGATGTTAGTTGAGAACGACAGGGTGTTGTCCAGGATCACGCCAAGGTTCTTAGCGCTCTGGGAGGAGGACACAATGGAGTTGTCAACCGTGATGGCGAGATCATGGAACGGGCAGTCCTTCCCCGGGAGGAAGAGCAGCTCTGTCTTGCCGAGGTTCAGCTTGAGGTGGTGATCCGTCATCCACACTGATATGTCTGCCAGACATGCAGAGATGCGATTCGCCACCTGGTCATCAGAAGGGGTATCTTTGCCACAGTTAATGTAACCGTTACTGTGGCTCTTTTTGTTTGAAACAAGTGTAACACAATCTTTTGGTTTCAGAAAAAATGCCTGATCCAACGCTGAGTGCTTGTTTCTATAGAAACACAGGGCATAGGGAGAGAAATCCGGTTTGGCTTGGTATTAGGGCAAGTGTAAGGAAAGTCATCAGTTTGGGGATCCCATTGATATTCTGAGAGACCAGGGACAATGTTTCTCTAAGGTTGCCATGTGCAATCTTCGACAGCAATGTTCTCAGGAATTGCAAGGGGATGAATGTTGGAATATTCCATATGTTGGGTTATTTTGGGTGATCTCGTATGCCTGCTACATTGACCATCAGCAACGACAATGAGACCCTTTAAAGCGATCTTAATCTATTTGCAGTCAAAGGTAGGCAGACTGTTTTTCTAGCACAAACTGGAATATGTTCCGGGATTCTTCCAATGGCATTCAGGAGTACACCACATCAGTCACTGGCTTCATCAATAAGTGCATTGATGACATCGTCCCCATAGTGACCGTTTGTACATACCCCAACTAGATGCCATAGATTACAGGCAACATCCGCACTGTGCTAAAGGGTAGAGCTGCCGCTTTCAAGGAGTGGGACTCTAACCCGAAATCTTATAAGAAATCCCGCTATGCCCTTCAACGAACCATCAAACAGGCAAAGCGTCAATACAGGACTAAGATTTAATCGTACTACACCGGATCCGACGCTCGTCGGATGTGGCAGGGCTTGCAAACTATTATAGACTACAAAGGGAAGCACAGCCGAGAGCTGCCCAGTGACACGAGCCTACCAGACGAGCTAAATTACTTCTATGCTCGCTTCAAGGCAAGTAAGACTGAAGCATGCACGAGAGCATCAGCTGTTCCGGACGACTGTGTGATCACGTTCTCCGTAGCTGATGTGAGTAAGACCTTTAAACAGGTCAACATTCACAAGGCCACAGGGCCAGACGGATTACCAGGACGTGTACTCCGTGCATGCGCTGACCAACTGGCTAATGTCTTCACTGACATTTTCAACCTGTCCCTGACTGAGTCTGTAATACCAACATGTTTCAAACAGACCACCATAGTCCCTGTGCCCAAGAATACTAAGGTAACCTGCCTAAACGAATACCGACCCGTAGCACTCACGTCTGTAGCCATGAAGTGCTATGAAAGGCTGGTCATGGCTCACATCAACACCATTATCCCAGAAACCCTATACCTACTCCAACTTGCATACCGCACCAACAGATCCACAGATTTTGCACTCAACACTGCCCTTTCCCACCTGGACAAAATAAACACTTATGTGAGAATGCTATTCATTGACTACAACACCATAGTACCCTCAAAGCTCATCACTAAGCTAAGGACCCTGGGACTAAACACCTCCCTCTGCAACTGGATCCTGGACTTCCTGACAAGCCGCCCCCAGGTGGTAATGGTAGGTAACAACACAGCCGTCAAGCTGATCCTCAACACAGGGGCCACTCAGGGGTGCGTGCTCAGTCCCCTCCTGCACTCCCTGTTCACTCATGACTGCATGGCCAGGCACGACTCCAACACCATCATCAAGTTTGCAGATGACACAACAGCGATAGGCCTGATCACCAACAATGATGAGACAGCCTATAGGGAGGAGGTCAGAGACCTGGCCGTGTGGTGCCAGGACAACAACCTCTCCCTCAACATGATCAAGACAAAGGAGATGATTGTGGACTACAGGAAAAGGAGGACCGAGCACGCCCCCATTCTCATCAACGGGCTGCAGTGGAGCAGGTTGAGAACTTAAAGTTCCTTGGTGTCCACATAACCAACAAACTATCATGGTCCAAACACACTAAGACAGTCGTGAAGAGGGCATAACAAAGCCTATTCCCCCTCAGGAGACTGAAAGGATTTGGCAAGAGTCCTCAGATCTTCAAAAGATTCTACAGCTGTACCATCGAGAGCATCCTGACTAGTTGCAACTGCTCGGCCTCCGACCGCAACGCACTACAGAGGGTAGTGCGTACGGCCCAGTACATCACTGGGGCCAAGCTTCCCACCATCCAGGACCTCTATACCAGGTGGTGTCAGAGGAAGGCCCTAAAAATTGTCTAAGACCCCAGCTACCCTAGTCATACACTGTTCTCTCTGCTACCGCACGGCAAGCAGTACCGGAGCGCCAAGTCTAGGTCCAAAAGGCTTCTTGGTCCAAAACAGCTTCTACCCCCAAGCCATAAGACTCCTAAACAGCTAATCAAACGGCTACCCAGACCCCTCTTTTACGCTACTGCTACTCTCTGTTTATTATCTATGCACGGTCACTTTAACTCTACATGTACATATTACCTCAATGACCTCGACTAACCGGTGCCCCCGCACATTGACTCGGTACCCCTGTATATAGCCTCGCTATTGTTATATTACTGCTGCTTTTAATTATTTGTTACTCTTATTTTCTATTTATTTAATTTTTTTAGTTACTTATCTATTTTTTACTTAACACGTTTTTCTTCTTAACTTCTTAAAGCATTGTTGGGCTTGTAAGTAAGCATTTCACTGTAAGGTCTACTACACCTGTTGTATTCGGCACATGTGACAAATACAATTTGATTTGATGTATGTAAAGGGTTTCTTCCTGGGGTGAAGGAGAGGACCAAAATGCAGCGTAGCCAGTGCTCAACATGTTTAATTATAAGAACAAGTGAACACTACAAACAACTTACAAAATAACAAACGTGCAAAACCGATACAGACCTATCTGGTGCAGAACACAAACACAGAGACAGGTAACAAACACCCACAAAAGCCTACTGCCTATGGCTACCTTAAATATGGCTCCCAATCAGAGACAAATGAATGACAGCTGTCTCTGATTGAGACCCAATCTAGGCAGCCATAGACATAACTAGACAACCTAACAAACACTATCCCATACACATACAACACCCATAGACTAACCAAACACACACAACATACAATGCCCACCCCAACTCACGCCCTGACCAACTAAACATAATCAAAATAACATAAAAATAGGTCAGGAACGTGACAATGTATCATATTCTCTATGAAGACAGTTAAATGCAGACCCAAGTCAATGGTGTTTGAACTGAGGTCTCATTTAGGCCCAGAATGTGGTGTATGACAGACTCTTTGTAGCTCCTAATGGAACAAGCCAAACACCATAGATGAATGTTCCTCTCTCAGACAAAGTGGAAATGCCTTCCTGCCAATACACAAAGCCTTTTCATTGGCTTGGGGTGGCTAGACGGCACGGCACCGAAACAAAGATGCACCCTGTTGGCACGACAGACGGAGGGCCGCCCTTCGCCCAGAGGAAGCAGTGCCCCCTCAGTGCCCTCCATGGTGAAAAAAGCAGCAGTCCAATCTACAATGGGCACAACTCAGACCTCTGTGTGAACAAGAAGTGCTATTGATTCCTAGCCTTGACGCTGACCCTCATTCTGTTCCAGCGCTGTTCCATCCTCACTATGTTCCATTGTAACTCACAGTAGAGGAAAGCAGAAGTCAGTTAGCGACGACTAGAGCTTCGGATCCAGCAGTAGCATTAATTGAAAAGGGCCCCTGTTCAGTAGCTACTGCAGCGCAGCAGGGAAAAATTGGCTATAGTTTAAAGCACGGGTTGTCAATCTCTGTGAGGATTGTCAAATGTAATTTGTACCGGGGTGCGAGGAGCTGTCTAAAAACAGCAACAGGGAAGATTGTAGAGGAGATGCATAAATCCTTTGAAAGATATTCCAACAAATAAAAAACCGCCTACCATCTAGATATAATGGCTGGAAGCTATTTTAGAAGATTGAAAATGTTCTACCACCTTCAATTATTTGTCTCTTGATGCACTAAAACACTGTCCATATGATTTGCGTCTTTGATCCAGTAAAATGTTTTTAATCACAATCAATTGGGGAATGTATCACTTCGATGCCATTTAGCCATATAATAATTATGTTGACTATTGTTCTCTAAATGGTGATTTACACTGAACAAAATTATAAAAACAACATGCAAAGTGTTGGCCCCATGTTTCATGAGCTGAAATAAAATATTAAAGAAACTGTCCATACTTCACCCATTGAGCATGTTTCTGATGTTATGGATCTACGTGTACGACAGCATGTTCCAGTTCCCGCCAATATCCAGCAACTTTGCACAGACATTGAAAAGGAGTGGGACAACATTCCACAGGCCACAATTAACAGACTGACTAACTCTATGCGAAGGAGATGTGTCACGCTCCACGAGACAAATGGTGGTCACACCAGATACTGACTGGTTTTCTGATCCACGCCATTACTTTTTTTTAAAGGTATCTGTCACCAACAGATGCATATCTGTATTCCCAGTCATGTGAAATCCATAGATTAGGGCCTAATGAATTTACTTCAATTGAATGATTTCCTTGTATGAACTGTAACTAAATAAAATCTTAGAAATTGTTGCATGTTGCGTTTATATATTTTTTCAGTATAGTTTGCAGCTTCAACCTAATCAAATAGTCAGCAATACATAAAGAGGCATACTTTGTCCCCAGTGTCCCTGTTGTAGATTCCGATGTAACCTAACCGACAGAACTGCTCAGACTTTGGCCTGATGTAGAAATCCTCAACCGCTCTCATTAACATTTACTGTGAGGACAACCATTAAAATAGCATATCCTGCCCCTGGCGACGTCTGATAAACTATGAGGTTTCATTTTAGCTTTTCTAAAACGGACATGCTCAGTAAATTACCACACGCCCTTTCTGTCTTTGCTCCGTATCAATGCTGTAATGTTCCAATCGCCCAGATGAAGAAGACAAAAACATATGGTCCGACACACTTTTGACCCATCACCTCTACCGTTACGCACTTCTGGTCTGGAGGCCTTTCAACTTCTGCTCCTGTTTGAAGTGCAATGGTATACCACCTGGGTGGGTATTCTCCCCCAACCGATTGTCCACAGCTTATTGAAGTCAGCAGAGCTATTCTGAGAGGTAGTCTGTCCTTTTCCCAAAGGTCAGTGATTGTCTAAAGGCCATTGCTGAGTTTCATGTGCTTAATACAAATATATTAAAATATAAATACCATTGTCTCATCGTTGTTCCAAGATGGCTTAGCAGTTCAGACGTCATTTTTGTCCTCGTACTGTCTTGTCCTGTATATATATATATTTACACCTTCTTCGCATATCTTTTATATATTTTATTATCCAAGAACTCAACTACAAAAGCTTTCCTGCAAAAGCTTTCCTGCAACCCGCCTCACCAATTACAACAAAAAAAAGTATTATTTACCTCAAATCTGAAAATCCACAGTGGAAGCTAACCAGGGGCTAATCAGAAGTTAGCCAGAAAGCTAACCAGAAGCTAGCCGAAAGCTAATCTGAAGCTGCTCAGAAGTTAGCCGGTTTGCTGGCTAGCGTTGGTGTTTCAGCTGCCCACGTTTTGTGGTCATCAGCTATTCCTTTAGCTCGATAATCTACCGGCACTTTTGTGCAACGCGACTTGGACCGGAGCATACCGGGCCTTTTTTTCTCTCAGTTTCCCCGGATTTCAGCCGCAGGCTCTGGACATTTGCACCTTGATTTCGCAGCTAGCTAGCACCGTGTGACTATTGGCTTACGTCGATCCCGGAGCAAACTTAAATTATTCCGGAGCTAGCCAGCTGAGGAGTTCCATCAGCCATTCCTGGGCTACAGTCACCTATCCGGCCCCGTTTTTTTTTTTTTTCTTTTCCTGCAGATACGGAGCCCCACCGGGCCTTCACGACTGACTGCCGACGTTATCTGCCCGAGGGAGTTATCCAACTGGCACCTCCGTCGCGACGTTACCTGAACGCTCATCTGGGGCCCGCTAATCGTTAGCTGTCTTATCGGCTGCTATCTGAATAAGTATATCGGACAATTTTTTTTCTTGGGTCACTATATCTATTTTGCCAATTGGATTGATCCCCTCTACAAGACACGGAACCCCACTAAACTACCGACGGAAACGCACGAGGTGTCTAAAAATAGACCTCCATCCTATGCTATCTTGCTACCGATAGCCATCTACCCGGCCAGCTGTCTGGATCGCCGTGACCCCAACCAACCTCTACTCACTGGACCCTTATTGATCACTCGATTAAGCATGCCTCTCCTTAATGTAAATATGCCTTGTCCATTGCTGTTCTGGTTAGTGTTTATTGGCTTATTTCACTGTAGGGCCTCTAGCCCTGCTCACTATACCATATCCAACCTTTCAGTTCCACCACCCACATATGCGATGACATCACCTGGTTTCAATGATGTTTCTAGAGACAATATCTCTCTCATCATCACTCAATACCTAGGTTTACCTCCACTGTATTCACATCCTACCATACCTTTGTCTGTACATTATTCCTTGAAGCAATTTTATCGCCCCCAGAAATGTCCTTTTACTCTCTGTTCTAGACGTTCTAGACGACCAATTCTCATAGCTTTTAGCCGTACCCTTATCCTACTCCTCCTCTGTTCCTCTGGTGATGTAGAGGTGAATCCAGGCCCTGCAGTACCTAGCTCCACTCCTATTCCCCAGGCGCTCTCTTTTGATGACTTCTGTAACCGTAATAGCCTTGGTTTCATGCATGTTAACATTAGAAGCCTCCTCCCTAAGTTTGTTTTGTTCACTGCTTTAGCACACTCTGCCAACCCGGATGTTTTAGCCGTGTCTGAATCCTGGCTTAGAAAGACCACCAAAAATTCTGACATTTTCATCCCCAACTACAAGATTTTCAGACAAGATAGAACGGCCAAAGGGGGCGGTGTTGCAATCTACTGCAAAGATTGCCTGCAGAGTTCTGTTTTACTATCCAGGTCTGTTCCCAAACAATTTGAACTTCTACTTTTAAAAATCCACCAAACAAGTCTCTCACCGTTGCCGCCTGCTATAGACCACCCTCTGCCCCCAGCTGTGCTCTGGACACCATATGTGAACTGATTGCCCCCCATCTATCTTCAGAGCTCGTGCTGCTAGGCGACCTAAATTGGAACATGCTTAACACCCCAGCCATCCTACAATCTAAGCTTGATGCCCTCAATCTCACACAAATTATCAATGAACCTACCAGGTACCACCCCAATTCCGTAAACACGGGTACCCTCATAGATATCATCCTAACCAACTTGCCCTCCAAATACACCTCTGCTGTTTTCAACCAAGATCTCAGCGATCACTGCCTCATTGCCTGCATCCGTAATGGGTCAGCGGTCAAACGACCTCCACTCATCACTGTCAAACGCTCCCTGAAACACTTCAGCGAGCAGGCCTTTCTAATCGACCTGGCCGAGGTATCCTGGAAGGATATTGATCTCATCCCGTCAGTAGAGGATGCCTGGATATTTTTTTTAAATGCCTTCCTCACCATCTTGAATAAGCATGCCCC
Source organism: Salvelinus alpinus (assembly GCF_045679555.1). Classification (NCBI taxonomy): domain Eukaryota; kingdom Metazoa; phylum Chordata; class Actinopteri; order Salmoniformes; family Salmonidae; genus Salvelinus; species Salvelinus alpinus. The sequence continues at coordinate 34,095,665 of NC_092098.1, forward strand.
ATTCAAGAAATTTAGAACCAGGAACAGATATAGCCCTTGGTTCTCTCCTGACCTGACTGCCCTTAACCAACAGAAAAACATCCTATGGCGTTCTGCATTAGCATCGAACAGCCCCCGTGATATGCAACTTTTCAGGGAAGCTAGAAACCAATATACACAGGCAGTTAGAAAAGCCAAGGCTAGCTTTTTCAAGCAGAAATTTGCTTCCTGCAACACAAATTCAAAAAAGTTCTGGGACACTGTAAAGTCCATGGAGAATAAGAACACCTCCTCCCAGCTTCCAACTGCACTGAAGATAGGAAACACTGTCACCACCGACAAATCCACTATAATTGAGAATTTCAATAAGCATTTTTCTACGGCTGGCCATGCTTTCCACCTGGCTACCCCTACCCCGGTCAACAGCACTGCCCTCCCCTCTGCTACTCGCCCAAGCCTTCCCCATTTCTCTTTCTCCCAAATACAGTCAGCTGATGTTCTGAAAGAGCTGCAAAATCTGGACCCTTACAAATCAGCCGGGCTAGATAATCTGTACCCTTTCTTTCTAAAACTATCTGCTGAAATTGTTGCCACCCCTATTACTAGCCTTTTCAACCTCTCTTTCGTGTTGTCTGAGATTCCCAAAGATTGGAAAGCAGCTGCGGTTATCCCCCTCTTCAAAGGGGGGGACACTCTTGACCCTAACAGCTACAGACCTATATCTATCCTACCCTGCCTTTCTAAGGTCTTCGAAAGCCAAGTCAACAAACAGATTACCGACCATTTCGAATCCCACCATACCTTCTCCACTATGCAATCTGGTTTCAGAGCTGGTCATGGGTGCACCTCAGCCACGCTCAAGGTCATAAACGATATCTTAACCGCCATCGATAGGAAACAATACTATGCAGCCGTATTCATTGACCTGGCCAAGGCTTTTGACTCTGTCAATCACCACATCCTCATCGGCAGACTCGACAGCCTTGGTTCCTCTAATGATTGCCTCGCCTGGTTCACCAACTACTTCTCTGATCGAGTTCAGTGTCAAATCGGAGGGTCTGTTGTCCGGGCCTCTGGCAGTCTCTATGGGGGTGCCACAGGGTTCAATTCTTGGACCGACTCTCTTCTCTGTATACATCAATGATGTCGCTCTTGCTGCTGGTGATTCTCTGATCCATCTCTACGCAGACGACACTATTCTGTATACTTCTGGCCCTTCTTTTGACACTGTGTTAACAACCCTCCAGGCGAGCTTCAATGCCATACAACTCTCCTTCCGTGGCCTCCATTTGCTCTTAAATACAAGTAAAACTAAATGCATGCTCTTCAACCGATCGCTGCCTGCACCTGCCCGCCTGTCCAACATCACTACTCTGGAGGGCTCTGACTTAGAATATGTGGACAACTACAAATACCTAGGTGTCTGGTTAGACTGTAAACTCTCCTTCCAGACTCACATCAAACATCTCCAATCCAAAGTTAAATCTAGAATTGGCTTCCTATTCCGCAACAAAGCATCCTTCACTCATGCTGCCAAACATACCCTTGTAAAACTGACCATCCTACCAATCCTCGACTTCGGTGATGTCATTTACAAAATAGCCTCCAAAACCCTACTCAATAAATTGGATGCAGTCTATCACAGTGCCACCCGTTTTGTCACCAAAGCCCCATATACTACCCACCACTGCGACCTGTACACTCTCGTTGGCTGGCCCTCGCTTCATACTCGTCGCCAAACCCACTGGCTCCAGGTCATCTACAAGACCCTGCTAGGTAAAGTCCCCCCTTATCTCAGCTCGCTGGTCACCATAGCAGCACCTACCTGTAGCACGCGCTCCAGCAGGTATATCTCTCTGGTCACCCCCAAAACCAATTCTTCCTTTGGTCGCCTCTCCTTCCAGTTCTCTGCTGCCAATGACTGGAACGAACTACAAAAATCTCTGAAACTGGAAACACTTATCTCCCTCACTAGCTTTAAGCACCAGCTGTCAGACCAGCTCATAGATTACTGCACCTGTACATAGCCCATCTATAATTTAGCCCAAACAACTACCTCTTTACCTACTGTATTTATTTATTTATTTTGCTCCTTTGCACCCCATTATTTCTATCTCTACTTTTTCTATCTCTACTAGCTCTACTCTACTTTTTTTTTTTTACTTGCTATATTGTATTTACTTCGCCACCATGGCCTTTTTATATTTTTATTTATTTATACATATATTTCGTTTGCGTTCACCTCCCTTATCTCACCTCACTTGCTCATATTGTATATAGACTTATTTTTCACTGTATTATTGACTGTATGTTTGTTTTACTCCATGTGTAACTATGTGTTGTTGTATGTGTCGAACTGCTTTGCTTTATCTTGGCCAGGTCGCAATTGTAAATGAGAACGTGTTCTCAATTTGCCTACCTGGTTAAATAAAGGTGAAATAAATAAATAAATAAATAGGATATTTCTCATATTTACATGATTCAGATGACCTTTGAGGGAACACATCTTTCTCATGATTATGGATTCCTTTCCTTTGCTCTTATTTCCTGTTATTATAAAGAGTCTTGATTCCCAGAGACTGACATGGAGGCCAGAGTCCTATAGACTCTCCATCTATACTGAACAAAAATATAAACTCAACATGCAACAATTTCAAAGATTTTACTGAGTTGCAGTTCATATAAGGAAATCAGTCAATTTAAATAATTTCATTATGTCCTAATCTATGGATTTCACATGATTGGGCAGGGGCGCAGTCATGGGTGGGCCTGGCTGCCAAGTGGGTGGGCCTATGGCCTCCCAGGCCCACCCATCCACTGGGGAGCCAGGCCCAGCCAATCAGAATGAGTTTTTCCCCATAAAAAGGCTTTATTAGAAACAGAAAGACTCCTCAGCAACCCCTCAGACGATCCAGGTGAAGAAGCCGGATGTGTAGGTCCTGGGCTGGTGTGGTTAAACGTGGTCTGTGGTTGTGAGGCCGGTTGGACGTACTGCCAAATTCTCTAAAACGACGTTGGAGGCAGCTTATTCTCTGGCAACAGCTCTGGTAGACATTCCTGCAGTAAACATGCCAATTGCACGCTCCCTCAAAACTTCAGACATCTGTGGCATAGTTTTGTGTGACAAAACTACACATTATAGAGTAGCATTTTATTGTCCCCAGCACAAGGTGCACCTGTGTAATGAGCATGCTGTTTAATCAGCTTCTTGATATGCCACACCTGTCAGGTGGATGGATTATCTTGACAAAGGAGAAATGCTCACTAACAGGGATGAAACAAATGTGTGCTCAGAATATGAGAGAAATAAGTTTTTTATGCGTATGGAACATTTCTGGGATCTTTTATTTCAGCTCATGAAACCAACACTTTACATGTTGCGTTTATATTTTTGTTCAGTATATAATATAGTATGTCTCTGATGGAACCATGTGACATCAAACACGCAAGTGACTTGCTACTTGGCTGCTCAGTCAGATATCTGGCTACAGTATTAACTATGCTGCTTCATGGCTGGATTATCGGTCATAATCAGTCGTTTCTAATACATTATAAAGAGGGCATTCATAGCAACTGCCTCCAACTCCAAATCCTAGAGATTTTGCTGTGGGAGCCTGGCTCTGCATTGTAAAGGCACTTTAACAGAAACCTCCACTTTGTCTGATGCAGACTGCAGATAATCTATTGACTGGCTCCCAACCAAAGGGATTATAGTGTGCTAATCATATATGGCATATTAACAGTATAATGCATCTAATGGGAGTGATGTTATTTAAGGGATCAAAGGGAAGCAGATTGTTTTCCACTGTGATCATTCTAGGATACCTTTAATAGCGAAAGATATGACCTAGGAACAAATGCACCTGTAAAATCAATGGAGTTGTTTATTATCCATTTTAAAGGAAGACATCTTTGTATCTTCACCCTCATTATACATTGATCTATTTTATCAATAAGAATTGAAGCACATTTTACACCCATTCATTATATCTAATAACACCTGTCAAAGAACAACAATATTATGGTCTCATAGCTAAAGCAGAGATCAGCCATATGTCATGTTTCACAAGCAGTATCACACTTCTCGCACCTGAGAAGGGGATATTTCTTACAGAGCATTTGATTCCCACTGTGGGTGTTAGGGGAGGGTTGTGGGAGTTGATGTTATGTGCTATACAGAGACAACCTCCCCTAGACAGCAGTGAAAATCCCAAACGTGCTCCCATCCTTACACACACTCGATCTTGTGAATCTGAAAAAACTTTAACCTCTCGGATCATTTGAAAATGTTTTTTTATTGAGACAGACAAATTATATGGGAGGGGGGAGATGCAGAGTAGCGGTGGGGCCGGGATTTATATATATGCTGAGGTGTAACGATGTGCGCTGAGAGTCGGGAAGCAAGTTCAGGGAGTGAGTGTTTTAATAAATAAACACAACATAATACAAAACAAGAAACACGAACAACGCACAGAACTGACAGAAACAATGACGCCTGGGGAAGGAACCAAAGGGAGTGACATATAAAGGACAGGTAATCAAGGAGGTGATGGAGTCCAGGTGAGTGTCATAATGCGTGTAACGGTGAGCAGCCTGGTGACCTAGAGGCCAGAGAGGGAGCACACGTGACATGAGGGGTGACGTATATGTGCTGCATGTTGCAGCGTTACCTGCTAGACCAGCCTCGATTTCAGAGTAAATTCAATTACTATAGTAATTGCCTAAACAGCTTTACTTTGAATTCATGCCCAAGGCTGGTCTAGCAGGTAACATATAGCATATAGAAACTACATTGAGTGTACAAAACATTAAGAACACCTGCTCTTTCCATGACAGACCGACCAGGTGAATCCAAGTGAAAGCTATGATCCCTTATTGATGTCAATTGTTTGTGTCAAAAACTGCAACGCTGCTGGGGTTTTTAATAATCAACAGTTTACCATGTGTATCAAGAATGGCCCACCACCCAAAGGACATCCAGCCAACTTGATACAATTGTGGGAAGCATTGGAGTCAACATGGGCTAGCATCCCTGTGGAATGCTTTCGGCACCTTGTAGAAGAGGGGGCTAAATAGGTGTACAAAATGACAAAATTGACAAAACTGACCAACGGCAAAACACCTTTGACACCTGTGGTTTGGGGCTAATGAAGAGGGAGAGGTGTTCTCCTACCGGCGTACTCCGGGTCCACATGAGGCGGGTGGAAGCGGAAGTTGATGAAGAAGGGGATGGGCACTCCGAACTTGAACCATTCCACCACATAGGGCTGGCCGTTCAGGGGGTGGGCCACGTCGCATCCCAGGATGACGTTCTCTCCAGCGCGCGTTGTCACAAACTGGGGCTCCTCTCGCACGCCGTGGGCACCTGGGAAACGGAGAGGGGGCGACATTACTTAATTGTGGTGAAATAACCAACCGAAAGCAACCTAGAAGGAAACGGGTCATCTTTTATTAGCATACCATCCACATTGTGTCTTAGAGTTCCAACATCAACCACAAACATTTTGTTTGTTTTTTCACATAGAGAAATGTAAGATAAGAAATCCTCCTTGAAAAATTTCATGAAGTACAATATTCACAAAACGTGATATACAGTGGTACATCCTCAACCAACATAAACAGAAGTGTCACGGCCGTCGTCAGGGTGGAAATGACCGGACCGAGGTGCAGCGTGATGAGCGTACATTTATTTTATTTGAAATGAATGTCGCCAAGAAAACAAAGAAAAGACCGTGACGCTTAACAGGGCTTTAGTGCCACTAACAAAGATAACTACCCACAAATGCAAAAGGAAAAAAGACTGCCTAAGTATGATTCCCAATCAGAGACAACGATAGACAGCTGCCTCTGATTGAGAACCACACCCGGCCAAACACAAAGAAATAGAAAACATAGAAATAAAGAAACTAGAATGCCCACCCTAGTCACACCCTGGCCTAACCAAAATAGAGAATAAAAGCCTCTCTATGGCCAGGGCATGACAAGAAGACCTAACCTAAATTACACTGATTGGGCCACAGAACCTTATTCAACCATAAGGTCTTCTTATTTGTTAGAACATCTGCCTTTTAAGTAGCCTCCTCCACTTCCACCATCCTGGTTTACTTTTTCTCTCACGTAGAGAGCACCCTGTTTGTGATGACAGAGAATCATGAACTACGGGTGTCATAACTCAAGGTGGCGACAACAAATTCCATCCTGAGCTAAGACCAATAGTTTTAGGAATGGAATATAAAGGACATAGCTCTGTGTGTGGGAAAAAAAGCAGTGCACTTTGTCTTGATACCATCACCCATTGCTGCCGTGGCATGAGGCTTTCTACGAGTCTGAGACACTCACTTGAGAAAGATAAGGCACACGCTCGCACAAACACACACAGACACACACACTGTACATTTACTGGACTTTCATTACATGCTGTAAACTTGGATGGAACATATCTTAACTTCCTTATTTACTTTTTACAAGACATACACTATATGATCAAAGTATGTGGACACCTGCTCGTCGAACATCTCATTCCAGAATCATGGGAATTAATATGGTGTTTGTCCCCCCTTTGCTGCTATCACAGCATTCACTCTTCTGGAAAGGTTTCCACTAAATGTTGGAACATTGCTGCGGGGACTTGCTTCCATAGAGCAACAAGAGCATTAGTGAAGTCGGGCACTGATGTTGGGCGATTAGGCCTGATTCGCAGTCGGCGTACCAATTCATCCCAAAGTTGTTCGATGGGGTTGAGGTCAGGGCTCTGTGCAGGCCAGTCAAGTTCTTCCACACCGATCTCGACAAACCATTTCTGTATGGACCTTGCTTTGTGCAGGGGGGCATTGTCATGCTGAAACAGGAAAGGACCTTCCCCAAACTGTTGCCACAAAGTTGGATGCACAGAATTGTCTAGAATGTCATTGCATGCGGTAGTGTTAAGATTTTCCAGTGCCACTGGAACTAAGGGGCCAACCAAACAATGAAAAACAGCCCAAGACCATTATTCCTCCTCCACCAAATTTTACAGTTGGCACTATGCATTCCGACAGGTAGCGTTCTCCTGGCATCCGCCAAACCCAGATTAGTCCGTCAGACTGCTAGTTGGTGAAGCGTGATTCATCCCTCCAGAGAACACGTTTCCGCTGCTCAAAAGTCCAATGGCGGTGAACTTTACACCACTCCACCCAACGCTTGGCATTGCGCATGGTGATCAAGAAGCTCCCGACGAACAGTTCTTGTGCTGACGTTGCTTCAAGAGGCCGTTTGGAACTCAGTAGTGAGTGTTGCAACTGAGGACAGACGATTTGTACACGCTACGAGCTTCAGCACTCGGCGGCCCCGTTCTGTGAGCTTGTGTGGCCTACCACTTCACGGCTGAGCCGTCGTTGCTCCTAGACGTTTCCATTTCACAATAACAGTACTTACAGTTGACCGGGTCAGCTCTAGCAAGGCAGAAATTTGACAAACTGACTTGTTGGAAAGGTGACATCCTATGACAGTGCCACGTTGAAAGTCACTGAGCTCTTCAGTAAGGTCATTCTACTGCCATTGTTATATATGGAGATTGCATAGCTGTGTGCTCGATTTTAACATCTCTCAGCAACGGGTGTGGCTGAAATAGCCGAATCCACTAATTTGAAGGGGTGTCCACATAATTTTGTATGTATAGTGTAATTCTGCAGACACTGACAGGGGACTTGACATTGTTGGTTTATTACGATGAAGCTGTGTGTACATATGTCCACAGGGCTATCTGTTCTACCAGAGCATCGATCCTCTACTAATTCATGTATGGCTTGGCTTTACAACCGGAAGCGAAGTGTGCTTTCATTTTACCAGTCAATATGGCTAATCAAATGGTGGTCTGCTCACCTCTGTGGCCCATAGGGATGCTGGGGATTATTGGGTTTGTCTTTGAGGATGACCCAGTGCCAGTGGGTTGCTATAGGAATGCTCTACATCCATGTTGCTCTCCAGTTGGTGTCTGCTGGTTTTCGTTTCTCCCTGGTACTTAATTATTGATCTGTTACTGTAACATAATGACCAATGTCTCACCAACTCCTAATTCCCGCTGCTGGGAGGGGGAAATTCACTTTTACTTCCTGGCTAGAATAGGAGTAGGCCTATAGTCAGGGGCCTCGGTGAATGCAACAAATCAAGGAGCAGCAGAGACAGTGACGCTTGTAAACCATCAAGTTTCAAGTTTCGCACATCACATTCTGCACTACCGTATACGAACAATAGGGTGAAAGCAAGCCAGCAGCCAGGAAAACTTTGTGAAGTACGCTTTGTTGAGGAGAGACTCATTCTTGGCAAATCAATCCTGAAAACCAGATACATATCAGTTGTGCTATTACACACTTAAACATAAAAAATCTCATTGCTATAATAATCTGAAATTATACTCAAGGATATTATTGTATGTCACAAATGACTTAACTCATGTTTAAAGCAAGAGGCAGGGAAAACGTGTACAGCTGTCACGATCGTGTGGAGGAGAGACGGACCAAAACGCAGCATGTGGAAAATAAGCCATCTTCTTTTATTTTACTACGAAGATGAACATGAAACGAAACACTATTACAAACTATACAAAAACAACAAACGACCGTGAAGCTATAAACGTAGTGCACACACACAGGCTACAAACGTTCAACATAGACAATTCCCCACAAACAGCTAAAGCCTATGGTTGCCTTAAATATGGCTCCCAATCAGAGACAACAATAACCAGCTGTCTCTAATTGAGACCCAATTCAGGCAACCATAGACTTTCCTAGATACCTACACTCAACCATAGACACAGCTAGACTACTATACTAAACATAAACCCAACTACTCTAATAAACCCCCTAAACCTTACAACCACCCTAGACACTACAAAAAACACATACATTCCCCATGTCACACCCTGACCTAACTAAAATAATAAAGAAAACAAAGAATACTAAGGCCAGGGCGTGACATAACCCCCCCCCCTTAAGGTGCGAACTCCGGGCGCACCAGCACAAAGTCTAGGGGAGGGTCTGGGTGGGCTTCCGTCCACGGCGGCGGCTCCGGCACTGGTCGTGGTCCCCACCCCACCATAGTCACTACCCGCTTTCGTAGCCTCCTCCAAATGGCCACCCTCCACATTAACCCCACTGGATTAAGGGGCAGCACCGGACTAAGGGGCAGCACCGGACTAAGGGGCAGCACCGGACTAAGGGGCAGCACCGGACTAAGGGGCAGCACCGGACTAAGGGGCAGCACCGGACTAAGGGGCAGCACCGGACTAAGGGGCAGCACCGGACTAAGGGGCAGCACCGGACTAAGGGGCAGCACCGGACTAAGGGGCAGCACCGGACTAAGGGGCAGCACCGGACTAAGGGGCAGCACCAGGATAAGGGGCAGCACCAGGATAAGGGGCAGCACCAGGATAAGGGGCAGCTCCGGACTGAGGGACGGCAGCTCCGGACTGAGGGACGGCAGCTCCGGACTGAGGGACGGATCCTGGCTGGATGACGGCTCTGGCGGATCCTGGCTGGACGGCTCTGGCGGATCCTGGCTGGACGGCTCATGGCTGGCTGACGGATCTGGCTGCTCATGGCTGGCTGACGGCTCTGGACGCTCATGGCTGGCTGACGGCTCTGGACGCTCATGGCTGGTTGGCGGCTCTGGCAGATCCTGTCTGGTTGGCGGCTCTGGCAGATCCTGTCTGGTTGACGGCTCTGGCTGGTCATGGCTCGCTGACGGCTCTGGCTGGTCATGGCTCGCTGACGGCTCTGGCTGGTCATGGCTCGCTGACGGATCTGGCTGGTCATGGCTCGCTGACGGCTCTGGCTGATCCGTTCTGGCGGAAGGCTCTGGCTGATCCGTTCTGGCGGAAGGCTCTGGCTGATCCGTTCTGGCGGAAGGCTCTGGCTGATCCGTTCTGGCGGAAGGCTCTGGCTGATCCGTTCTGGCGGAAGGCTCTGGCTGATCCGGTCTGGCGGAAGGCTCTGGCTGATCCGGTCTGGCGGAAGGCTCTGGCTGATCCGGTCTGGCGGAAGGCTCTGGCTGATCCGGTCTGGCGGAAGGCTCTAGCTGCTCCTGTCTGGCGGAAGGCTCTGGCTGATCCGGTCTGGCGGAAGGCTCTGGCTGATCCGGTCTGGCGGAAGGCTCTGGCTGATCCGGTCTGGCGGAAGGCTCTGGCTGATCCGGTCTGGCGGAAGGCTCTGGCTGATCCGGTCTGGCGGAAGGCTCTGGCTGATCCTGTCTGGCGGAAGGCTCTGGCTGATCCTGTCTGGCGGAAGGCTCTGGCTGATCCTGTCTGGCGGAAGGCTCTAGCGGCTCCTGTCTGGCGGAAGGCTCTAGCGGCTCCTGTCTGGCGGAAGGCTCTAGCGGCTCCTGTCTGGCGGAAGGCTCTAGCGGCTCCTGTCTGGCGGACGGCTCTGTAGGCTCATGGCAGACGGGCGGCTTTGCAGGCTCATGGCAGACGGGCGGCTTTGAAGGCTCAATACAGACGGGCAGTTTATGCGGCGCTTGGCAGACGGACAGTTCAGACGGCGTTGGGCAGACGGGCAGTTCAGGCGCCGTTGGGCAGACGGGCAGTTCAGGCGCCGCTTGGCAGACGGGCAGTTCAGGCGCCGCTTGGCAGACGGGCAGTTCAGGCGCCGCTTGGCAGACGGGCAGTTCAGGCGCCGCTTGGCAGACGGGCAGTTCAGGCGCCGCTTGGCAGACGGCAGACTCTGGCCGGCTGAGACGCACTGTAGGCCTGGTGCGTGGTGCCGGAACTGGAGGTACCGGGCTAAGGACACGCACCTTCAGGCTAGTGCGGGGAACAACAACAGGGCACACTGAGTTCTCAAGGCGCACTATAGGACTGGTGCGTGGTACCAGAACTGGTGGTACCGGGCTGAGGGCACGCACCTCAGGACGAGTGCGGGGAGAAAGATCAGTGCGTACAGGGCTCTGGAGACGCACAGGAGGCTTGCTGCGTGGTGCCGGGACTGGAGGCACTGGGCTGGAGACACGCACCACAGGGAGAGTGCGTGGAGGAGGAACAGGGCTCTGGATACGCACTGGAAGCCTGGTGCGTGGTGTCAGCACTGGTGGTACTGGGCTGGGAACACACACCACAGGGCTAGTGCGAGGAGCAGTAACAGGACGCACAGGACTCTGGAGACGCACAGGAGGCTTTGTGCGTGCTGTAGGCACTGTCTTAACCAGACGGCTAGCACGCACCTCAGGACGAGTATGGAGAGCTGTTCCCGGTGACATTAAATCACCAACACGTTCATTCGGACGGATGCCGTGCCTCATGCACCAAACCAATACATCCCTCATAACTCTCTCCTCCAATTTCTCCATTAACTCCTTTACTGTCTCTGCATCACTCTCCTCCAAATCCGCCCTCACCGGCTCCTTACGGTAAGCAGGAGGAGTTGGCTCACGTCTCCCGACTGACCCAACTAAACTACCCGAGAGCCTCCCCCCAAGAATTTTTTGGGTTTGACTTACGGGCTTCCAGCCTTGTTTCCTTGCTGCCTCCTCATATCTCCGCCTCTCTGCTTTCGCTGCCTCCAGCTCAGCTTTGGGCGGTTATATTCTCCTGGTACTTCGCGGTCCAGAATTTCCTCCCAATTCCAATAGTCCTGTGTAGGTGGGTCCTGTTGTTGTTGCACACGCTGCTTGATCCGATGTTGGTGGGGAATTCTGTCACGATCGTGTGGAGGAGAGACGGACCAAAACGCAGCATGTGGAAAATAAGCCATCTTCTTTTATTTTACTACGAAGATGAACATGAAACGAAACACTATTACAAACTATACAAAAACAACAAACGACCGTGAAGCTATAAACGTAGTGCACACACACAGGCTACAAACGTTCAACATAGACAATTCCCCACAAACAGCTAAAGCCTATGGTTGCCTTAAATATGGCTCCCAATCAGAGACAACAATAACCAGCTGTCTCTAATTGAGACCCAATTCAGGCAACCATAGACTTTCCTAGATACCTACACTCAACCATAGACACAGCTAGACTACTATACTAAACATAAACCCAACTACTCTAATAAACCCCCTAAACCTTACAACCACCCTAGACACTACAAAAAACACATACATTCCCCATGTCACACCCTGACCTAACTAAAATAATAAAGAAAACAAAGAATACTAAGGCCAGGGCGTGACAACAGCAAGAGGTGTGAAGCAGGGAAAAACGGCATGAGCTTTTAAAGTGTATATTAAGCCCATATTCAGAGGCATGAAAAGCTTCAACAGTCACCTTGGCTGGAGGTCAACACAAAATAATAGCTTAATTACCTCACTTTACACTAAACAGAGGATGATTATCATATAATTTCGTTGTAGTTGGCTACATGTCGGATGAACACAAAACAGCTTCATTCTGGGCAGTCAGAGGCTGCTCAAAATGCTTCTTCAGTACAGAGAAATCCTCTCATTCTGTCTTTTTAAGGTATGGAAGTCAGGCACTTACATTGAACACTATAACTATAACAGGCATATTTACGGTTGCCGAAACATTGCTGTAATGTTGGATGATGGTTTACTATGTGGATCTGTGTGTGTTCTTCTTGTGCTTGGCATGGGCGGATAAATAACAGAGGATGAGGGAGAGCGCATATACCCAAGACTCCCCCTACCTCCCCTACATAGCCCAGCGCTACGGGTTGATTGGATGCCGGTGACATCACCAGCAAGCAAAAACAGGCCTCTGGAAGGTATGACTTCACTGTTTATATTGATGAGAGAGAGGGAGAAGAAACAAGCGTTAATAAAGCTCCTCTTCTCTTCCATTAGGATTTTGCCCGGAGTGGGACGGTCAAACACTTTAATCTCCGAGCTGCAAGAGGGAAGAGTAGAGCATATCCTTCCAGAGAGGTTCACAGACAGCCTATAGAGTGGGATCTAATGTTTGAGCATGGCTGTCTGTGTTCAAGAAGATGAGATGTCCTATCACTCTCGGCTGTAAGATCGACATTTGGACAGCTGTCACTCAATGGTGTCTCTGTCCGAATTTAATGAGCCCAATCCAAATGTTCTTTATCAGTCCAACCATTTTAAGAGTACAGTATTTCATTATGATTATATTAATAGCTGCATTTATCAAACAAACCATTCACTTCTGAACTGTTCCTGAAGTTTGAAGCACCCTCAATCACGCTCCTCGAGAGATTAGAAGTATACATTAAATATGCAAGACTTTCCAAACTCATTGAGAGTGACCATTGTTGAATACTAAAGTCCATATGCTAGCTTGCACTGAATACAAAGAATTCTTAAGTTCAGGAAGATGAAATAGTGGTAGATGGCGGAGAAGTTGAACTGAAATGTAAACTCTACAGTCTACACTGAAAACTGTCCTTACCTCCAGAAAATACTTATGTTGGGAGTTTTAAAAAATAAAGAAAAATAAATTTTTTGAAAATTGCTCAAAATTAAGTGGGTATTAGCCTAAAAGTTAAGTGGGTATTAACCCAAAAGGTGTAAACTAATTTGATATAGCACAGTCAAAATCTATTAATTTAGAGAACCACATAATAGGGTAGTAAAACTACACTGAACAAAAATATAAAACGCAACATACAACAATTTCAAATATTTTACTGAGTTACAGTTCATAAAAGGAAATCATTCAACTGAAATATATTAATTAGGCCCTAATCTATGGATTTCACATGACTGGGAATACAGATATGCATCTGTTGATCTCAGATACCTTAAAGAAAAGGTATGGTCGTGGACCAGTCAGTGACCACCATTTGCCAAATCTCCTTCACATAGAGTTGATCAGGCTGTTGATTGTGGCCTGTGGAATGTTGTCCCACTCCTCTTCAATGGCTGTGCGAAGTTGATATTGGCGGTAACTGAAACACACTGTTGTACACATCGATCCAGAGCATTCCAAACATGCTTAATGGGTGACATGTCTGGTGAGTATGTAGGCCATGGAAGAACTGGGACATTTTCAGCTTCCAGGAATTGGATACAGATTCTTGTGACATGGGGCTGTGCATTATCATGCTGAAACATGAGGTGATGGAGGCGGATGAATGGCACGACAATGGGCCTCAGGATCTTGTCACAGTATCTCTGTGAATTCAAATTGCCATAGATAAAATGCAGTTGTGTTCGTTGTCTGTAGCTTATGCCTGGCCATACCATAAACCCACCACCACCATGGGCCACTCTGTTCACAATGTTGACATCAGCATACCGCTCGCCCATACAACACCATACACGTGGTCTGCGGTTGTGAGGCCGGTTGGATGTAATTCTCTAAAACAACGTTGGAGGTGGCTCAGGGTAGAGAAATGAACATTCAATTCTCTGGCAAAAGCTCTGGTGGACATTCCTGCAGTCAGCATGCCAATTGCACACTCCCTCAAAACTTGAGACATATGTGGCATTGAGTTGTGACAAAACTGCACATTTTAGAGTGGCCTTTTATTGTCACCAGCACAAGGTGCACCTGTGTAATGATCATGCTGTAGAATCAGCTTCTTGATACGCCACACCTGTTATGTAGATGGATGATCTTGGCAAAGGAGAAATGCTCACTAACAGGGATGTAAACACATTTGTTCACAAAATTTGAGAGAAATAAGCTTTTCATGCATATGGAACATGTGGGATCTTTTTTTCAGCTCATGAAACATGGGACCAACACTTTATATGTTGTGTTTATATTTTTGTTCAGTATACTTCAAAATGGCATTGTTATTACCTAACCCAAAAGTGCCGGAGAAGTAGTGGCAGCCACTCAAAGATCAAAGTCAGCACGACTGAGTTTCAGATCAATAAAGGGTAAATTTGCAAAACCATAGAAACTGGATTCATTGTGCCTGACTGTGCAATTATCACACGCAGGGAAGAGAAATCCAGCGGGACACACGCTGTGAAAGAGAATGGAATGTGAAATAGTCTGTTAGCGGTGTTTAACTTATGCAGTAGAAGAAGAACTGGGAAATGTAATATGGAATTGCTTCACCTCCTCGGCCAGACTAATTGCGCTGCTCATCTGTGTATGTCGACTGTCAAAAACCCAAATATCATGGTGGCTTGAGAAACTAATGAAGCACAGAGGGAAGGGCAGGATATGACCTACCTGGCTCACATGCCCTCCAACAAGTATCACTCACTCATTTTCAATTCAAAGTAGACTCTGCCGGGGTGCACAGAGAGCATCTAATTCTTCCTGCATCACTGCTAGAGTGTAGTCATGGCCTTATTATCATGCCATGAATTTATGTCTATTCAAGTCTACATATCTAAAGGTAACGGTTACGTTGCTGCTTGTAACATCAAAGTGAGTTATGATACCTGTGAGTTTTATTCACAGGGCCAAGTGAGAGATTGTTATTTGGGTTCAGGTATGATAGTACCATTTGAAGGAAACCTTCATTGAGTCTGTCTAGTGTGCACTGCTCACTAACAGTTTACCTCTCTGCAAGCTAACTCCCTGGTACACCGTCTCTGCCCTGTTGCCCTCCACCTATCTCTACCCCAGAACGGTCTCACATGCCAGTTTATTAGGTACAACCATCTAGTACCGGGTCGGACCCCCCTTTGCCTCCAGAACAGTCTGAATTATTCGGGGTATTCTACAAGGTGACAGAAACGTTCCAAAGGGATGTTGGTCCATGCTGACACGATGGCATCATGCAGTTGCTGCAGATTGGACGGTGGTACATTCATACTGTGAACAGCCCGTTTCATCCGTTGATTTTAGCTGATAGGATTGGAGCTGGGTGTGGTTGCAATAGCCCATCTGTGACAAGGATTGCCGAGTTGTGTGCAATGGTGTAAAGTACTTAAGTAAAAATACTTTACAGTACTACTTAAGTCTCTTTTTGGGATATTTGTACTATTTATAGTGTTGACTACTTTTACTTTTACTTCACTACATACCTAAAGAAAATGATGTACTTTTTACTCCATACATTTCCCTGACACCCAAAAGTACTTGTTACATTCTGAATGCTTAGCTGGACAGGAAAATGGTCCAATTCATGCACTTATCAAGAGAACATGCCTAGTCATCCCTACTGCTTCTGATCTGGCGGACTAAACACACATGCTTCGTTTGTAAACGAGTGTGCTCTTGGGTGTTCGTACATTTTAAAAACAAGAAAATGGTGCCATCTGGCATGCTTAATATAAGGAATTTGAAATGATTTATACTTTTACTTTTGATACTTAAGTATAATTACATTTACTTTGATACTTAAGTATATTTAGAACCAAATACTTTTAGACTTTTACTCAAGTAGAATTTTACTGGGTGACTTTTACTTGAGTCATTTTCTTTTAAGCTATCTTTCCTTTTACTTTTTCCACCACTGGTTGTGCATTCCGAGATGCTGTTCTGCAGCATCTCAGCATCTACACCACTGTTGTACTGTGCCGTTATGTCTGTTTCTGGCCCGCCTGTTAGCTTGCACGATTCTTGTCATTCTCCTTCGACGTCTCTCATCAACGAGCTGTTTTCGCCCACAGGAATGCCGCTGACTGGATGTTTTTTGTTAGTCGCTCTTAGTAAACCCTAAACACTGTGTGCGGGAAAAGCCCAGTAGGGCAGCCGTTTATGAGATACTGGATTCTGCGCGCCTGGAACCGACGATTATACCACTATCAAAGTCGCTTAGGTCACTAGTTTTGCCCCTTCTAACGTTCAACTGAACAGTAGCTGAATGCCTTGATGCCTGTCTGCTGTCTTTATATAGCAAGCCTGGGCCACGTGATTCACTGTCTGTAGGAGCGATCCATCCATTTTCGTGAACGGGTGGTCTACCTAATAAACTGGCCGGTGAGTGTACATGGGTATTCACTGTCTAGTTGGACTTGGGTATATGTTTTTTCTTCATGTATTGTCTGTGGTTGGAGTCGTAGCTAGCTTGTGTGCTTTGGGTGGTACCCTTATGCTGGCTGGGTTTGCAAAAAGGGAGTTAGTATATACATTTGTATAGTGTTTAGTAGTGTCAAACTTGACCACTCAATTGCCAATCTTTAAGCCCAACAAAAGTTTAGACCAGTTGTGCCAATTACTGGTCAAGGGCTAATAGTGTCTGGAGATTTTGCTTAGTTAAGTAACTAAAGTCAATGATTGGCCAAACTTTCAAATTTAATTTGGTTCTCTTCATATTGGACATCTCATAGATTGTTGTACATTGAAGATTTGTGACGTACTCAACATTTCGACTGATTTCATGTCATGCAATCATGCATTCTTCAAGTCATTCCACTACAAGTTACGTGTTCCCTAAAATCCTTGTCAAAGGTGAATCGGACCAATACCTCCAACAGAAACCACTGAGTGAAGAACCTTATGAGGCCAAACGTTGTGGCGCTGTCAATAAAAGGCGCACAGTGCATTAGTGTCCATTCATCGTGCCGCTCCACTGCCTGCTTTCATTGATGGTATTGCTGCTCATCATATGTGCCCTAACGACTTTCTTAATACAAATTCACACCCTCTTTCAGTGCTCCTCTGCTCTCAGAGTGCAGACAGATCCTATCTCACATAAGCTCCAATAAATAACCATAGAGTAGCATGTTAGCGTTGATGGACCTCTAATTACGAAAGAGGGGAGGAGGCAGTGCATAACTCAACCACGCAGCCTCGATTAGCATTTTAGAACCTGATGAGCGGCTGCTCCTTTGTGCAGGTTGATTACTTCACCTTAACCTGTTCAACGCTTCTACAGCAGCATCCTTTATGATGGATATTGCTTCTGACAGCTCTGTTAATGCCATCTCCTTGTCCCCTTCCCTCTACTTTGCCCTGTGGTCTCCCCTGATATCTCATTTCCCTATAATGCTCTTCTATGGTGTGCATGACTTCACTTTGCAGTTGCCCTGTTGATTCATGGTGCCTACAATCCTTGGAGGACCTTGGTGACTCTGTTGATACTTAGTCATTGGACTAAGGTCAGACAGAGGAGTTTTCATATTCCAGGAACTTCTGTTATCTGGTTTCTAAGCTTTACAGCAAAGTCAGCAGGTCAGAAAACATTGCAAAAATGTATATAAGGAGATTTGCCTTGAAAGAATCAGTATGGTGAAAAAGTTTGACAGTAAAATAGAAATCTTACTCCCCACTCTAATTTGCATATAGCGCAATTTATCACCATCAAACCTAGGGAATTGTGAGACAGTGAACAGTATACCATCACCTACTGATGAATGTAAAGGCTTGGGACTGCCGAGACAGCATGCACAAAACCGGAGCATGCAATTATCAGGCGCAATTAAAAAGACTGCAAATGAACTGTAAAACTGTATAGCTCTTAAACAGAGTTTGTACTTATTAGGAGTCAAATGTATTCAGGAAGCAACAGGGAACCTTCATGCAGAAATTTCAGAGGAAGTGGAATTTGAACTTTTTGCCTGCTTCCACCTAAGATCGCACCACAGAGTGTCTTTGAAGAGTACAAAGAAACTGGGTCTGATTTTGAGACTCTTACCACCTAGTGTCTGGCTGGAATTAAGGCCAATAGAGATGCACTGACAGTCCCGATTCTCCACCTTTTTCCTGAAGTGTGCACTCACAGACTATTGTGCATGGATGCTTACACCAATCTTATGCTTTTAAATCCATGACAGGAGTGTGCAAGTGCACACTTCTGGAAAAGGGTGGAGAATCGGGACAGTCTTTCAGTCAGAAAAGTGTATTACCATACTGACATGATATAGATGCTCTCTGCAGAGACATCACAGCAAAGGGTTTAGGGTGAGTACAGCTAATCCAGATAGTTTGTTGGTATTTGAAGTTTAATAAAAAACTTAATCCGCAAACATATGAAAATAGGTGATGAGGAATCTATTGCGTCACTGAAGATTGTATTACTATCTACTAAATTAATTTCTCGAAATATGGTTTGTCTGTGGGAGTACTAGGCTTGTGAGGGTTATTGTTAGGCTTCTGTAACTACTTTCACATGGACCTGTGATTTCGCGACTGGTAGCCTGGTGGGCACAGTTAGCATCTGTGTCTACCACTTAAAGACACTTTATTCTGTGGGGACTTAATCCACTTTATTTGATTAGGTTGTACACTTTTCTGACTGAAAGAGAACAGATACAATCAATGGCATGTTTTGGAAAATCTTCAAAAATGTACCAGAGTTCAGTTGACTAGAGTACTCTGCTCTCTGAAGAAGCTAGGTTAGCATTCAACAACAAAATGTTAGCCTAATCAGGACCGAAATCTGTGAGTACAAAACTTAAATCCAACTAACTGACAACAAGGAGATTGCTCGAAATATAATGAACAGATATACTCACTGAAGTATTAGGCTTGGAACACATAACAAAGCATGAGTGACAAATAATTGTTGACCTAACTGCTTACTGTTCTACAACATTAAAGGAGACAATGACTCTAACAGCGCAATTACCAAGCGCTCTATGATTAATGGTTGTACCGTATTCTCCTTGGCATGTCTAGGCCTGACATCCTGGGTTAAATTTGCTCGACTCTTACAAAGGCAAAATGCTTGCTTTTCGTCATCATTAAATGCTATTATTTTTCACAAATTTGTTTACATCCCTCTTAGTAAGCATTTTTCCTTTGCCAAGATCATCCATCCGCCTGACAGGTGTGGAATATCAAGAAGCTGATTAAACAGTATGATCATTACACAGATGCACCTTGTGCTGGGGACAATAAAAGGCCACCCTACAATGTGCAGTTTTGTCACAGCATAATGCCACAAATGTCTCAAGTTGAGGGAGCGTGCAATTGGCATGCTGACTGCAGGAATGTCCACCAAAGATGTTGCCAAAGTTGCCTACTATGTCGTTTTAGAGAATTTGGCAGCCCAGAACTTCCACATCGAACTTCTTCACCTGCGGGATGGCCTGAGACGATCCACCCGGACAGCTGATAAAACTCCACAAACTGTCAGAAACCGTCTTAGGGAAGCTCATCTGCATGCTCATAATTCTCACCTGGGTCTGGACCTGATTGCAGTTTGGTGTCGTAACCAACTTCAGTGGGCAAATGCTCACCTTCGATGGCCACTGACACATTGGAGAAGTGTGCTCTTCACGGATGAATCTTGGTTTCAACTGTACTGGGCAGATGGCAGACAGCATGCATGACATCGTGTGGTCGAGCGGTTTGCTGATGTCAACGTTGTAAACAGAGTGCCCCATGGTGGCAGTATGGGACGGCATAATGAACACAACTGCATTTTATCGATTGCAATTTGAATTGATCCTGAGGCCCTTTGTCATGCCATTCATCCACCATCATCACCTAATTTTTCAGGATTATAATGCATTGCCCCATGTCACAAGGAACTGTACACAATTCCTGGAAGCTGAACATTTCCAAGTACTTCCATGGCCAGTTGTAACGCTCGTCTTCCTCCTCGTCTGAGGATGAGCAAGGATCGGACCAAAATGCAGCGTGGTTTGAATAGATACTTTTAATAATATCAACGAAGACGAAAAACACTTGATAAACTACAAAACAACATGAACAGACCTGAACATGAGAACATAAAACATGAACGCACGAACAGGAACGAACCAGTACCGTGTGGTGAACAAACACAGACACAGCAACAATCACCCACAAACAAACAGTGAGAACAGCCTACCTTAATATGGTTCTCAATCAGAGGAAACGTAAAACACCTGCCCCTGATTGAGAACCATATCAGGCTAGTTGACAACCCAACATAGAAACACATAACATAGAATGCCCACCCAGCTCACGTCCTGACCAACTAAACAAGACTAAACAAAGGAAATAAGGTCAGGAACGTGACACCAGTGTGTGTGTTCCAGTTCATGCCAATATCCAGAAACTTTGCACAGCCATTGAAGAAGAATGGGACAACATTACAGGCCACAATCAACAGCCTGATCAACATTATGCGAAGGAGAGGTGTTGCACTGCATGAGGAAATCCATATATTAGGGCCTAATGAAATTATTTCAATTGACTGATTTCCTTATATGAAAGGTAACTGAACACATCTTTGAAATTGTTGCATTCCAGGGAAGTGCTTATGACTGTCAATAGAGGGACACCACATACTGTCAATTGTGGTTGCTATGCCAATACATTGCCCTCATAAAGCGTAATTTAACATCAATGCCCTTACAAGCCATTTGAGCAATTTAGTCAGTTAGCCTCAGTGCAACCACTCAACATATTTTCCACTTCTCTGGCTGAGCATTTCTAAAATACAAAATATCAATCTGTATGGCAACCCAAGTGTAACCCTTATCTCTTCAGAAATTACTCGTTTGGTCAGCCCGAATCTATAGACAGTATATCAAGATGTGGCGTTGCATGAGAGGGCAGCAAGGAGGTCATTTCAATTACGCTGCCCGTGCTCTAACAGGGGCACAACCGGCCAGCGGTCTCCGTAATGGTAGCGAAAGGGGCCTCCCAATCAAGGATGTGACTTTGCTTGGCTGGTCACAGCCGTTGATTGGGTCATAATGGAGTGCCTGTCATGCCTCTGTGAAGGTTACGTCAGTGGGGGGAACGGGACGAGGGAAGAGAGGCAGTCCAGAAACCGTGGGAGCCTAAATGGAGAGCCAGGTTATAGCGGGACCTCATTCTCTTTCTCTCTCTGTTAATCTCAGACTCTTTTTCACTCAGCCGTTACACACACACACCATGTCACAGGCCATCCCTTTGACTCAAACCTCTATCACAGCCATAAAAGGCTAAAAGTGTGCCTCATCAGCATGCGCTCTCTGCCAGTGTCCAGGGAGGGGGGATTGCAAATCCCACAATGGTAGAGATAAACACACTCTCCTAAATGAGATTATAAAACATGATTAGATCTATGGCAGACAAAGGGCACAAATCAACATATTGTTGGCAAAATGTTGACCGTGTCTTATCCTCATAGTCTGCAACTTTTTCTTGGAGGAAGAGGAGCTCATTCTTAATCCTCCCCATGCGGCCCACGGAAACAACTTTGCTAACTTTAGCCCGGTGGCAGAAGCAGTAGCCCTTAGGGTTGGGCGGTATCCAAAATACGGTATTACCAGAAGTGCACACAAGGGGTGCTATTTAAAACAATATATATATATATATATAAATAATTTTTGGGGGTCGCACTAAACATTTTAGGCAACAGGGATCTTGATCCAGGAGGGGATTGAATGTCTCTGCTGTAACCAAGAAGCTTGATCTTGATATCTAGAGTTAGCAAACCATAGGTGGAGCCCTGAGCTGGATATGATTTATTTGACATATCTTAAATTTCTTATAGTTATAACTTATTTTTATGCCCCCAACCCCCCCTAAAAACTGTATTGAAAATCCTATGTCGGTATTCCAAAATACCCCCGTATACGTAGCCCTGAAGACATGGACCACCCAATCAGCACAGCATAGCACACCAGATCCTGAGGTCAGATGAGACTTCCCAGAGACAGACAGAAACAAGGAGAGTGAGGAGAGAAAAGAACATCATGATTCTGGTGTGTTACTTGTAGTCTGGAATAAAAGTAGTAGAACCCTATCATAAGTATTCTTACGCCCCCTTGCTCCTTTTCTCTGCTGAATTCTTCTCTATATTTGTTATTTGAATCTTGTACTGACGGTGTGCAAATCCATGCTGTAATATAGCAGGACTACAGCAACATGGTAGATACAATATGTAATTTCAAGTACTAGCAACTTTTGAAGAACAGAATATTTGCTCCAGTAATGTACCGTTTGGGTTTGTAAGCTAGAGCACTGCTGTATAATACAAAGTAGCTGTGATTCAAAAAACCCAGCTCTCAGTACAGTACAGTTACGGCTGTTGCCTGATGTATTACCGCCATACCGACAGTCATGAGTCAATTCCACGTGACCGTTGAGTCATGGTAATCTCCTCTTATGCACTCTGGACATTCGTTGGTAGTACCCAACTCGCTAACGATCATAAGGTCGCTAATTGCCTGATACTCAGAGCTCTATTGTCCCTCTTCACCACTCTGAAATCAATGCAAATGAAATCAAAAATCACAAATCTCAACAAAACAGTATCGTGCTTTTAAAACTCACTGAAATTGATCAACTTGAAGAAAGACGTTCAACAACAGGTTGAAACTGAGTGGAAAACAGGGATGTTGTTTCAAAGCCTAACACAGCGTAATGGACAGCACTTTTTAAGGTGATGATTAGCCTAATTCAAAACACTCATTAGCATGTTAGAGGTTACACATACAGTGCTTTCGAAAAGTATTCAGACCCCTTGACTTTATCCACATTTTGTTACGTTACAGCCTTTTTCTAAAATGTTTTAAATATTTTTTTCCCCTCATCAATCCATACACAATACCCCATAATGACAAAGCAAAAACAAGTTAAGACATTGTTGCTAATTTATTAAAAATAAAAAACAGAAAAATCAGCATTTACATAAATATTCAGACCCTTTATTCAGAACTTTGTTGAAGCACATTTGGAAGCAATTACAGCCTCAAGTCTTCTTGGGTAGGACGCTACCAGCGTCGCACATCTGTATTTGGGGAGTTTTTCCCCAATCTTCTCTGTAGATCCTCTCAAGCTCTGGTTGGATGGGGAGCATTGCTGCACAGCTATTTTCAGGTCTCTCCAGAGATGTTCAATCGGGACGAATCCGGGGTCTGGCTGGGCCACTCAAGGACATTCAGAGACTTGTCCCGAAGCCACTCCTGCGTTGTCTTGGCTGTGTGCTTAGGGTCATTGTCCTGTTGGAAGATAACCTTTTGCCCAGTCTGATGTCCTGGGCGCTGTGGAGCAGGTTTTCCTCAAGGATCTCTGTACTTCGCTCCGTTCATCTTTGCCTCGATCCTTACTAGTGACGTGATGCTTGGCTTTCCAGACGTGACGCTTTGGCATTCAGGCCAAAGAGTTCAATCTTGGTTTCATCAAACCAGAGAATCTTGTTTCTCATGGTCTGAGAGTCTTTAGGTGCCTTTTGGCAAACTCCAAGCGGCCTGTCATGTGCCTTTTACTGAGGAGTAGCTTCCGTCTGGCCACACTACCATAAAGGCCTGATTGGTGGAGTGCTGCAGAGATGGTTGTCCTTCTGGAAGGTTCTCCCATCTCCACAGAGGAACTCTAGAGCTTTGTCAGAGTGACCATCGGGTTCTTGGTCACCTCCCAGACCAAGGCACTTCTCCCCCGATTGCTCAGTTTGGCCGAGAGGCAAGCCAAACTTCTCCATTTAAGAATGATGGAGGCCACTGTGTTCTTGGAGACCTTCAATGCTGCAGAACCCACACAATCCTGTCTAAGAGCTCTATGGACAATTCCTTTGACCTCATGGCTTGGTGCTCTGACATGCACTGTCAACTGTGGGACCTTATATAGACAGGTGCGTGCCTTTCCAAATCATATTCAATTAATTGAATGTACCACAGGTGGACTCCAATCAAGTTGTAGAAACATCTCAAGGATGGTCAATGGAAACAGGATGCACCTGAGCTCAATTTCGAGTCCCATCGCAAAAGGTCTGAATACTTATGTAAACAGAATACTTTCTGTTTTTATTTTTAATACATTTGCAAAAACTTATAAAAACCTGTTTTCGCTTTGTCATTATGGGGTATTGTGTGTAGATAGCTTTGGATTTTTGATTTAATCCATTTTAGAATAAGGCTGTAACGTAACAAAATGTGAAGAGGTCTGAATATTTTCCGAAGGCACTGTATGGCGTTATACAATGCATAGCTTACTGCATATTATGCATGTCAATTTTTCTTATTTTTTATTAACTGATTTAAGATGTCTTTGGTACATAATTGGTCAAGCCTATACTCCGAAATTAAACAAATTCTAGTCATCACTTTTGAGTGTGGACTGTATTATTATGCATACTGGATGGACTAGTTGCCTTATGCTATGAGTCTTAGAGAGAATGTATAGGCCCAGGCGATGCTGTTGATTCACTGATTGTGCAGGGCAGCTTAAAGAGTTAACTACAATTATAGCGAACATGTAACCTCAACAAAAAAAGAAACGTCCTCGCACTGTCAACTGCGTTTATTTTCAGCAAACTTATTAGCATGTGTAAATATTTGTATGAATAAAATACTCAACAACTGAGACAAACTGAACAATTTCCACAGACATGTGACTAACAGAAATGGAATAATGTGTCCCTGAACAAGGGGGGGGGGGGTCAAAATCAAAAGTAACAGTCAATATCTGGTGTGGCCACCAGCTGCATTAAGTACTGCAGTGCATCTCCTCCTCATGGACTGCACCAGATTTGCCAGTTCTTACTGTGAGATGTTACCCCACTCTTCCACAAGGCAGCTGCAAGTTCCCGGACATTTCTGGGGGGAATGGCCCTAGCCCTCACCCTCCGATCCAACAGGTCCCAGACGTGATCAATGGGATTGAGATCCGGGCTCTTCGCTGGCCATGGCAGAACACTGACATTCCTGTCTTGCAGGAAATCATACACAGAACGAGCAGTATGGCTGGTGGCATAGTCATGCTGGAGGGTCATGTCAGGATGAGCCTGCAAGAAGGGTACCACATGAGGGAGGAGGATGTCTTCCCTGTAACGCACAGCGATGAGATTGCCTGCAATGACAACAAGCTCAGTCCGATAATGCTGACACACCGCCCCAGACCATGACGGACCCTCCACCTCCAAATCGATCCCGCTCCAGAGTACAGGCCTCGGTGTAATGCTCATTCCTTCGACGATAAACGCAAATCCCACCATCACCCCTGGTGAGACAAAACCGCGACTCGTCAGTGAAGAGCACTTTTTGCCAGTCCTGTCTGGTCCAGCGACGGTGGGTTTGTGCCCTTAGGCAACGTTGTTGCCGGTGATGTCTGGTGAGGACCTGCCTTACAACAGGCCTACAAGCCCTGTCCAGCCTCTCTCAGCCTATTGTGGACAGTCAGCACTGATGGAGGGATTGTGCGTTCCTGGTATAACTCGGGCAGTTGTTGTTGCCTTCCTGTACCTGTCCCGCAGGTGTGATGTTCAGACGCCATAGTGTAGTTTGGAGTGTGACTGTTTGAGGTTGTGGACAGGTGTCTTTATTACTGATAACAAGTTCAAACAGGTGCCATTAATACAGGTAACGAGTGGAGGACAGAGGAGCCTCTTAAAGAAGAAGTTACAGGTCTGTGAGAGCCAGAAATCTTGCTTGTTTGTAGGTGACCAAATACTTATTTTCCACCATAATTTGCAAATAAATTAATAAAAAAATCCTACAATGTGATTTTCTGGATTTTTTTTTCTCATTTTGTCTGTCATAGTTGAAGTGTACCTATGAGGAAAATTACAGGCCTCTCATCTTTTTAAGTGGGAGAACTTGCACAATTGGTGGCTGACTAAATACTTTTTTGCCCCACTGTATGTATGAAGTGGATATAACAGTATGTAAACATTATTTAAGTGACTAGTGTTC
Source organism: Salvelinus alpinus (assembly GCF_045679555.1). Taxonomy (NCBI): domain Eukaryota; kingdom Metazoa; phylum Chordata; class Actinopteri; order Salmoniformes; family Salmonidae; genus Salvelinus; species Salvelinus alpinus. Next base: position 34,122,010 of record NC_092098.1, read on the forward strand.
AATGACTATGTACAGTGCATTCGGGAAAGTATTCAGACCACTTTACTTTTTCCACATTTACTTACGTTACAGCCTTATTCTAAAATGAATTACTTTTTTTTTTTTTAAACGTCCTCAATCTACACACAATACCCCATAATGACAAAGCGAAAACATGTGTTTTTTGTTGTTGCAAAAAACGATTTACATACGTATTCATACCCTTTTCTATGAGACTCGAAATTGAGTTCAGGTCCATCCTGTTTCCATTGATCATCCTTGAGGTAACTGTTTCTACAACTTGATTGGAGGCCACCTGTGGTAAATTCAATTGATTGGACATGATTTGGAAAGGCACGCACCTGTCAATATAAGTGACCGACCGGCTCAAATCGGTCTTATGTAGCAAAATTATTATTATTATTTTTTTTTACAGTGAATAAAAGTAGAGACTCATACCCTGACTACACCGTTCGCGTCGTGTGCGTGATCGTTGCAAAATAAATGTAGAAATCTATATTATTCAATTATTGCACCCACACTGCTCGCGCTCGCCAACGAGCGTCTGTGTTGTCAAAGGCTAAAATAGAAGTCAGTTCTATTTGTGACGCAGATCGCGGTGCAAGTCCTGCCTCTCCCATCTCCTCATTGGTTTATAGAAGCAGGTACCCACGTGCCATCTCCTCATTGGTTATACCCACGTGGGTGACTGAAAGACGAATGAGGTCGTCCAACTTTATGAAAGTTGCCAATCGCAATATAAAGTCCAGAGAAGAAAAATCCTGGAAGGAGGAGAGATGACTAGAAACGATTGGGTTGACTGTATTATGTGTGGATTAATTGTCGGAGTAGAGGACATTGTGCATTTCAGGTAAAATAACAATTCAATGTTTATATCCCAGGACAAATTAACTAGCAAGTGCAAACTAGCTAGCTAAATTGCCATACATGGTTCATGCTTTTCGACCTGTCCCCAAATTAATGTAATTGGTTCAGAGTTTGTTTTGATATTTTAATCTGCGTGTCGTGATCGCGTTTGGTGTGGGGAGATACAAAATAAATTTATGAACGATGGTGCATGCGCGCAGCCAGTTTGGGTTCCGTGTCAGAGCTAGAAAAATGTATGTCATACACTACAGTTGAGGAACAATGGGAAAGTAATTCTGCTTTGAAAGTTGATTCATTTGTAAACTTAATTTTCAGAAAATGGCCTTTAAATATTTTGGTACTACTACTGGAGTGTTCTTCTTTGTCTACACCCATTCAGCATCGTTCACACCCTCTTAAGCTTTAGCCCCACCCATCCCTTTAAGGGTTAATCGAGCGTTCTGTACTAACAACAGCAGTCAAGCACCCAAGCTAACTTGCGAGCTACTTTCAGACACAAATGAGAGAAGAGCCCCTTGAACATTACTCACCCGAGCAGAGCTAGTTAGGCTGTAATGTTATCTAGAGCGTTGGTGACTGCAACTGTGCTGTCAGATTGTACGTTCGTCAATTTAGAGCATTTTGCTCTCGTAGCGTTCAGAGTGCACACTGGACGCTCTGGCCGATGAGTAGGGTTGATCCGAACGTTTTGACCTCACAACGGCGGTCAAGCATCCAAGCTAACTGGCTAACATTGGCTAGCTACTTCCAGACACAAATGTGAGTACACCCCGCTCTGACCATTTTACTCTCCCTAATAGAGCTGGTTAGGCTGTTTTCATGTTATCCAGAGCGTTGGTGACTAACTGTGCTGCTGGTAACTATTTAATTACGCTTTTTTGCTGAAGTTTACTAACACTGGCCAAATTCAACTGGTGTTGAGCGTTCGTAAATTCTCTGGCACACTCAGACGAGAGTAGATGACCAGACTGAATTTACGAACGCACCCGAAATGGTTACTTGCATAGGGGAGTCTTGTTAAGACATGTAGCTAGCTAGCAAGCTAGCTAAACAATGAACCATAATCCCAATTCATGATGTTACTACCCTGCATGAATCTGCAGGTAGCTAACCAACCAGGTTCAATGTTAGCTAGCTAACATGAGGCTATAACTAGGCAAGCAAATGTGTCTGAGATATGAATAATAAGATCATACACATAACGTAAGCTAGTGAGACAGCCAGCTAACATTAGCTAGCTAACAGTACACTTTAACTTGAAATGAAACCACTTTGTCAAAATTAGAAATGTGTAATATCTGAAAAATGTAGCAAGCTAGACTATCTTACCCATATACATCATCGATGGATGCGTCTCCTGTCACGGATGCCATGGTTCACCTTAGTTTGAAGATGTAAACAGGTGTTTTCTCCATCTCCTTAGCTATCATATTCGAATTCCACTGATTTCAAAACTATGTTCTATAGAGAGTGGGATGCAACACTTATGCAGTTTTACTACGCGATACATTTAAAAAAAAGTTGCGTTAGACAGAATTACCTACACATACACATGGCTCTCCGATGGCGCCGGAGAGGATGGCTATCGTTTCATGGGCTCTTAATTAACTTCTTACGGCTGAGATCCCGTTAACGGGATCGATATGACAACAGCCAGTGAAAGTGCAGGGCGCCAAATTCAAACAGAAATCTCATAATTAAAATTCCTCAAACATATAAGTATTTTACACCATTTTAAAGATAAACTTGTTGTTAATCCCACCACAGTGTCTGATTTCCAAAAGGCTTTACGACGAAAGCACACCATCTGATTATGTTAGGTCAGTACTTAGTCACAGAAAAACACAGCCATTTTTCCAGCCAAAGAGTGGAGTCACAAAAAGCAGAAATAGAGAAAACTAATCACAAACCTTTGATGATCTTCATCAGATGACACTCATAGGACTTCATGTTACACAATACATGTATGTTTTGTTCGATAAAGTTCATATTTATATCCCCAAAAAATTGTTTACATTGGCGCGTTATGTTCAGTAATGTTTTGCCTCCAAAACATCTGGTGATTTTGCAGAGCCACATCAATTTGCAGAAATACTCATAATAAACATTAATAAAAGATACAAGTGTTTTACATGGAACCTTAGATAAACTTCTCCTTAATGCAACCGCTGTGTCAGATAAAAAAAAAACGGAAAAAGCTCACCATGCAATAATCTGAGTACAGCACTCAGAGACCAAAACAAGCCATACAGGTACCCGCCATGTTGTGGAGTCAACAGAAGCCAGAAATAGCATTATAAATATTCACTTACCTTTGATGATCTTCATCGGAATGCACTCCCAGGAATCCCAGTTCCACAATAAATGTTCGTTTTGTTTGATATAGTCCATCATTTATGTCCAAATACCTCCTTTTTGTTTGCGCGTTTAGTTCCAAAATCCAAATTGATGACGCGCAGGCCAGACGAAAAGTCAAAAAATTCCATTACAGTTTGTAGAAACATGTCAAACGATGTATAGAATCAATCTTTAGGATGTTTTTAACATAAATCTTCAATAATGTTTCAAACAGAGAATTCCTTTGTCTGTAGAAATGCGATGGAACGCAGCTAACTCTCACGGGGGCGCGCCTGAGTGAGCTCGTGGCACTCTGCCAGAGCCCTGACTCAATCAGCTCCTATTCCCTCATCCTTCACAGTAGAAGCATCAAACAAGGTTCTAAAGACTGTTGACATCTAGTGGAAGTCTTAGGAAGTTCAATATGACCCCATAGACACAGTATATTGGATAGGCAAACCTACAAACCTCCGATTTCCCACTTCCTGGTTGGATTTTTTCTCAGGTTTTTGCCTGCCATATGAGTTCTGTTATACTCACAGACATCATTCAAACAGTTTTAGAAACTTCAGAATGTTTTCTATCCAATGCATATAATTAGTAGATGATTCTTAGCTTCTGGGACTGAGTAGCAGGCAGTTTACTCTGGGCACCTTATTCATCCAAGCTACTCAATACTGCCCCCAGCCATAAGAAACCAATCGTGCTATTTGGTTTGTTTAAAAAAAAAGTTCTTATTTTGTACATAATGTTGCTGCTACCGTCCCTTATGACCGAAAAGAGCTTCTGGAAATCAGAACAGCGATTACTCACCTTGAACTGGATGAAGAATTTATTTTTAATGAGTCGGACAAGAGGGATTTACTCCAGACACCTGAACAGGCCCTCATCCCAGTCATTCGCAGGAGAAAAATATGGAAGAGGTATCGTGGAAAGAGATCGGGGTGCCTTGTGAGGATCTGCCGACGAGTGGCTAATCTGCCTTTGCCATCCGTACTACTGGCCAACGTACAATCGCTGGATAATAAATTGGACAAACTAAAAGCATGTATATCCTACCAAAGGGACATAAAAAACTGTAATATCTTATGTTTCAATGAGTCGTGGCTGAACAAAGATATTAATAACATACAGCTGCCGGGTTATACACTGTAAAGGCAGGATAGAACAGCAGCCTCTGGTAAGACAAGGGGTGGCTGTCTATGCATATTTGTAAACGACAGCTGGTGCATGATATCTAAGGAAGTCTCAAGGTTTTGCTCGCCTGAGGTAGAGTATCTCATGATAAGCTGTAGACCACACTATCTACCTGTATACTGTATACCGCCATAAGCAAGCAGGGAAACGCTCATCCAGAGGCGGCGCTCCTAGTGGCGGGGGACATTAATACAGGGAAACTTAAATCCGTTTTACCAAATTTCTATCAGCATGTTAAATGTGTAACCAGAGGGGAAAAAACTCAAGACCACCTTTACTCCACACACAGAGACACGTACAAAGCTCTGCCTCGCCCTACATTTGGCAAATTTGACCATAACTCTATCCTCCTGATTCCTGCTTACAAGCAAACATTGAAGCAGGAAGCACCAGTGCCTTGGTCAATAAAAAAGTGGTCAGATGAAGCTGATGCTAAGCTGCTAGCACAGACTGGAATATGTTACGGGATTCTTCCGATGGCATTCAGGAGTACACCACATCAGTCACTGGCTTCATCAATGAGTGCATCGATGACGTCGTCCCCACAGTGACTGTACGTATATACCCCAACCAGATTACAGGCAACATCCGCACTGAGCTAAAGGGTAGAGCTGCCGCTTTCAAGGAGCGGGACTCTAACCCGAAAGCTGATAAGAAATCCCGCTATGCCCTCTGACGAACCATCAAACAGGCAAAGCATCAATACAGGACTAAGATCGAATCGCACTACACCGGCTCCGACGCTCTTCAGATGTGGCAGGGCTTGCAAACCATTACAGACTACAAAGAGAAGCACAGCCGAGAGCTGCCCAGTGACACGAGCCTACCAGATGAGCTAAATTACTTCTATGCTCACTTCGAGGCAGTAACACTGAAACATGCATGAGAGCACCAGCTGTTCCGGACGACTGTGTGATCACACTCTCCGCAGCAGATGTGAGTAAGACCTTTAACTTCTTTCAGCTAGAGGGCAGAATTTTTATGTTTGGATAAATAACGTTCACAAGGTAAATGGACTATTTCTCAGGTCCAGATGCTAGAATATGCATATAATTGACAGATTAGGATAGACTCTACACTATAACGTTTCCAAAACTGTCAAAATATTGTCTGTGAGTATAACATAACTGATTTTGCAGGCGAAAACCTGAGGAAACCCAACCCGGACGTGCCTTTTATTTGTAAAAATCCCTGTTCCGTTGCCTGCCCCTCCATTTAAAGGGGTATCAACCAGATTCATTTTCTAATGGCTTTCTCAGGCTGTGACCAGGCTTTAGACATAGTTTCAAGCTTTTATTTTGAAAAATGAGCGAGATTTTTCAAAACGCGTCAGGTGTTCTTTGATTAGTTCCTGGGCGCGAGAGATGTAGCTCGACATTTTCTTTCTCTGTACTATTGAATAGGTTACTGTCCGGTTGAAATATTATCGATTATGTATGTTAAAAACAACCTGAGGATTGATTATAAAAAATGTTTGACATGTTTCTACGAACATTACGGATACTTTTTGGAATTTTCATCTGCCTTTCAGGACCGGAACGAGCCTGTGGTTTTCTGAACAAAAATAACATTTGTGTAACTGGGAGTCTCGTGAGTGCAAACATCTGAAGATTATCAAAGAGAAGCGATTAATTGTATTGCTTTTCTGGCTAGCTGTTCTTACTGTTTTGTCTGGTGATTGATAAACTCACAAACGCTTGGATTGCTTTCGCTGTAAAGCATATTTTCAAAATCTGACACGATAGGTGGATTAACAACAAGCTAAGCTGTGTTTTGGTATATTTCACTTGTGATTTCATGATTATAAATATTATTATTATTTTTTTAATTTGGTGCTCTGCAATTCAGCGGTTGTTTACGAAAATGATCACGCTAAAGGGATCCGTGCGGCAAGAAGTTAAACAAGTCAACATTCACAAGGCCGCAGGGCGAGATGGATTACCAGAACGTGTACTCCGAGCAGAGCACGTGCTGACCAACTGGCAAGTGTCTTCACTGACATTTTCAACCTCTCCCTGTCTGAGTCTGTAATACCAACATGTTTCAAGCAGACCACCATAGTCCATGCACCCAAGAACACTAAGGTAACCTGCCTAAATGACTACCGACCCGTAGCACTCACGTCTGTAGCCATGAAGTGCTATGAAAGGCTGGTCATGGCTCACATCAACACCATTATCCCAGAAACCCTAGACCCACTCCAATTTGCATACTGCCCCAACAAATCCTATCCTATCCGATCTCTATTGCACTCAACACTGCCCTTTCACACCTGGTCAAAATGAACACCTATTTGAGAATGCTATTCATTACCTACAGCTCAGCGTTCAACACCATAGTGCCCTCAAAGCTCATCACTAAGTTTAGGACCCTGGGACTAAACACCTCCCTCTGCAACTGGATCCTGGACTTCCTGAAGGGACACCCCCAGGTGGTTAGAGTAGGTAACAACACAGCCGCCACGCTGATCCTCAAAACAGGGGCCCCTCAGAGGTGCGTGCTCACGCCCCTCCTTTACTCCCTGTTCACTCATGACTGCATGGCCAAGAATGACTCCAACACCATCATTAAGTTTGCCGATGACACAACAGTGGTAGGCGTGATTAGCAACAACAACAAGACACTATATAGGGAGGAGGTCAGAGACCTGGCCATGTGGTGGCAGGACAACAACCTCTCCCTAAACATGATCAAGACTAAGGAGATGATTGTGGACTACAGAAAAAGGAGGACTGAGCAAGCCCCCATTCTTATCGACGGGGCTGTGGTGGAGCAGGCTGAGAGCTTCAAGTTCTTTGGTGTCCACATCACCAACAAACTAACAAGGTCCAAGCACACCAAGACAGTCGTGAAGAGGGCACGACAAAACCTATTCCCCCTCAGGAGACTGAAAAGATTTGGCATGGGTCCTCAAATCTTCAAAAGGTTCTACAGCTGCACCATCGAGAGCATTCTGACTGGTTGCACCACTGCCTGGTATGGCAACTGCTCGGCCTCGGACCGCAAGGCACTACAGAGGGTAGTGCGTACGGCCCAGTACATCACTGGGGCCAAGCTTCCTGTAATCCAGGAACTCTATGCCAGGTGGTGTCAGAAGAAGACCATAAAAATTGTCAAAGACCCCAGCCACCCTAGACATAGACTGTTCTCTCTGCTACAGCACGGCAAGAGGTACCGGAGCGCCAAGTCTAGGTCCAAGAGGCTTCTAAACAGCTTTTAACCCCAAGCCATAAGACTCCTGAACATCTAATCAAATGGCTATCCTAACTACTTGCATTTCCCCCCACCCTCTTTTACACTGCTGTTACTCTCTGTTATTGTCTATGCATAAGTCACTTTAATAACTCTACCCACATGTATATATTACCTCAATTACCTCGACTAACCGGTGCCCCCGCACATTGACTCTGTACCGGTACCCCCTGTATATAGCCTCGCTATTGTTATTTTACTGCTGCTCTTTCATTATTTGTTACTTTATATTTATTTTTTGTGTGTATTTTTCTTAAAACTGCATTGTTAGTTAACTTCTCTAGGATAGGGGGCAGCATTTTCACTTTTGGATAAATAGCGTGCCCAATTTCAACTTCCTTCTACTCATCCCCAGAATATAAGATATGCATATTATTAGATTTGGATAGAAAACACTCGGAAGTTTCTAAAACTGTTTGAATCATGTCTGTGAGTATAACATAACAGGCAAAACCCCGAGGAATAACCATTCAGAATTTTCTTTTTTTGGGGTCACTGTCTGTTCAATGAGTTTCATTGAGATACTAGATTTCTAAGGAACTTGTTTGCAGTTCCTACCGTTTCCACTGGATGTCACCAGTCTTTGGAAATTGGTTGAGGTTATTCCTTTGTGCAATGAAGAAGTACGGCCATCTTGAATCAGTGTAAGGTTATGTGTACTGTTTGAGAGTTGCGCAAGACTAGAAAAGTAGCGTTAGTTTGTTGTCCTCGTGTATTGAAAACAGATAGACCCGTCTTCAATTTGATCGATTATTAACGTTTAAAAATACCTAAAGTTGTATTACAAAAGTAGTTTGAAATGTTTTGGCATAGTTTACACGTAACTTTTGAGATATTTTGTAGTGACGTTGCGCAAATTGGAAGCTGTTTTTTTCTGTAAATGCGCCAAATAAATTGACATTTTGGATATATATGGACGGAATTAATTGAACAAAAGGACCATGTGTGATGTTTATGGGACATATTGGAGTGCCAACAAAAGAAGCTCGTTAAAGGTAAGGCATGATTTATATTTTATTTCTGCGTTTTGTGTTGCGCCTGCAGGGTTGAAATATGCTACACTCTCTTTATTTACTGTTGTGCTATCATCAGATAATAGCATCTTTTGCTTTCGCCGAAAAGCCTTTTTGAAATCTGACATGTTGGCTGGATTCACAACGAGTGTAGCTTTAATTTGGTATCTTGCATGTGTGATTTAATTAAAGTTTGATTTTTATATCATTTTATTTGAATTTGGCGCTCTGCATTTTCCCTGGATTTTGGCGTCCCACATATCCCAGAGAGGGTAAGTAAGCTTGTAAGTAAGCTTACAAGTAAGCTTGTAAGTAAGCATTTCACTGTAAGTGAAATTTTGTACCTGTTGTTTTCGGCGCATGTGACAAAAAGAAAATGATTTGATTTGATACTGACTACCTCAAATAGACAGAAGCGTGCTATATGGCAGACCAAACTCATCTATCGGCATGTCCAACCCATTCATTATCTTAGCCAATCATGGCTAGTGGGAAGGTTGCTGTCATTTTCTGTGGCTAAACCAAATAGGCTTGTAATTTAACAATTGTATTCATATTTACAGATGGTATACACGTTTGTTATTAAGGCACATGAAAGCTCACATGTTCAAGAAGGCATTTTTGCCCAAAAAGTTAATGTTCAAACAGCTCTCCTGTGAAGAAGTGACCCGCGACATATGCCTAATTTCCTGAAACTGGTCACATAAGGTCTCAGAGTTGACAGTGCATGTAAGAGCAAAAACCAAGGCAAGGTTGAAGGAATTGTCCGTAGAACTCCGAGACAGGATTGTGTCGAGGCACAAATCTGGGGAAGGGTACCAAAACATTTCTGCAACATTGATGGTCCCGAAGAACACAGTGGCCTCCATCATTATTAAATGGAAGAGGTTTGGAACCACCAAGACTCATCCTAGAGCTGGCCGCCCGGCCAAACTGAGCAATCGGCGGAGAAGGGTCTTGGTCAGGGAGGTGACCAAGAACCCGTTGGTCACTCTGACAGAGCTCCAGAGTTCCTCTGTGGAGATGGGAGAACCTTCCAGAAGGACAACCATCTCTGCAGCACTCCAATAAACAGGCCTTTATAGTAGAGTGGCCAGACGGAAGCCACTCCTCAGAAAAAGGAACATGACAGCCCACTTGGAGTTTGCCAAATGGCACCAAAAGGACTCTCAGACCATGAGAAACAAGATTCTCTGGTCTGATGAAATGAAGATTGAACTCTTTGGACTGTATGCTAAGCATCACGTCTGGAGGAAACCTGGCACCATCCCTATAGTGAAGCATGGTGGTGGCATCATTATGCTCTGGAGATGTTTTTCAGTGGCGGCGACTGGGAAATTAGTCAGGATCGAGGTAAAGATGAACGGAGCAAAGTACAGAGAGATCCTTGATGAAAACCTGCTCAGGACCTCAGACTTGGGCGAAGGTTCATCTTCCAACAGGACGACGACACTAAGCACACCGCCAAGACAACACATGAGTGGCTTCGGGACAAGTCTCTGAATGTCCTTGAGTGGCCTAGCCAGAGCCCGGACTTGAACCAGATCGAACATCTCTGGAGAGACCTAAAAATAGCTGTGCAGTGACACTCCCCATCTAACCTGACAGAGCTTGTGAGGATCTGCAGAGAAAAATGAGAGAAACTCCCCAAATACAGTTGTGCCAAGCTTGTAGCGTCATACCCAAGAAGACTCAGGGCTGTAATTGCTTCCAAAGGTGCTTCAACAAAGTACTGAGTAAAGGGTCTGAATACTTACAGTTCCAGTCAAAAGTTTGACACACCTACTCATTCAAGGGTTTTTCCTTATTTTTACTATGTTCTACATTGTAGAATAATAGTGAAGACAACAAAACTATGAAATAACACATGGAATCATGTAGTAACCACAAAATTGTTAAACCAAAATATATTTTTCAAAGTAGCCACTGAGAGTGTTACTAGCAAAGCACCCCCACACCATCATACCACCTCCTCCGTGCTTGATGGTGGGAACCACACATGCAGAGATCTCACAAAGACACCGCGGTTGGAACCAAAAATCTCAAATTTGGACTCAGACCAAAGGACAGATTTCCACTGGTCTAATGTCCATTGCCCGTGTTTCTTGGCCCAAGCATGTCTCTTCTTATTGTTGTTGGTGTCCTTTAGTAGTGGTTTCTTTGCAGCAATTCGACCAGGAAGGCCTGATTCACGCAGTCTCCTCTGAACAGTTGATGTTGAGATGTGTCTGTTACTTGAACTCTGTGTAGCATTTATTTGGGCTGCAATTTGAGGTGCAAATAACTTTAATGAACTTATCCTCTGCAGCAGAGGTAACTCTGGGTTTTCCTTTCCTGTGGCAGTCGTGATGAGAGCCAGTTTCATCACAGTGCTGGATGGTTTTTGCAACTGCACTTGAAGAAACTTTCAAAGTTCTTGAAATGTTCCGGATTGAACGACCTTCATGTCTTAAAGTATTGATGGACTGTCATTTATCTTTGCTTATTTGAGCTGTTCTTGCCATAATATAGACTTGGTATTTTACCAAATAGGGCTATCTTCTGTTAACCACCCCTACCTTGTCAAAACACAACTGATTGCCTCAAACACATTAAGAAGGAAAGAAATTCCACTATTTAACAAGGCACACCTGTTAACTGAAATGCATTCCGGGTGACTACCTCAAGAAGCTGGTTGAGAGAATGCCAAGAGTGTGCAAAGCTGTCATCAAGGCAGAGGTTGGCTACTTTGAAGAATCTCAAATATATATTTTTATATCATGTACCATTATTCTACAATGTAGAAAATAGTCAAAACAAATAAAAACCCTTGAATGAGTAGGTGTCCAAATTTTTGATTGGTACTGTATGTCAATTTGTCATTTTTAAAACATTTTGCAAAACTGTCTAAAAACCTGTTTTTGCTCTGTCATTATGGGGTATTATGTGTAGATTGATGAGGGGGAAAAATGTAATCAATTTTAGCATAAGGCTGTAATGTAACAAAATGTGGAAAAAGTCAAGGGGCCCTAGGACCATGCCTCAGGACTACCTGGCATGATGACTCCTTGCTGGCCCCAGTCCACCTGGCCGTGCTGCTGCTCCAGTTTCAACTGTTCTGCCTGCGGCTATGGAACCCTGACCTGTTCACCGGACGTGCAACCTGTCCCAGACCTGCTGTTTTCAACTCTAGAGACAGCAGGAGCGGTAGAGATACTCTTAATGATCGGCTATGAAAAGCCAACTGACATTTACTCCTGAGGTGCTGACTTGCACCCTCGACAACTACTGTGATTATTATTAATTGACCATGCTGGTCATTTATGAACATTTGAACATCTTTGCAACCAGGAGTGGAGGAAAGGAGAAAATGTGTATTTTTTCGTATTTTTCTATTCAAACGGTTATTGCGGTGACCGCTGTCATTTGGCTGGCCAATAACCAGCATCCAAAATTCCATGAACATCTCAGCCCTAACAAAAGGTACCAATTGTATAGCTTACTCCGTTACACACTCTTACTCCGTTACACTAACCCCCATCTAACCTCGCTCCACAGCGACCCCAGCAGTCGAGCTGAGCCCAACTCTGGAGCACCAGTGTGCTAGCTTAGCAGATATACACTGCCTCTCTGAACTCGCCTCTGACTGGGCTTGGACCAGGCTCCTCTACCTTGCTAACACACGTGGCCGCCAGCTTGATAACGTACAAACCATTTGAGCCACACAAAGTTACCAATTGGATAGCTCCATCTGTGACACTTCAAGCTAGCAGTGGAGTGAGGTTACAGTGGATTTTGTGTAAGTAAAGTGACATAAAACAATAACTGACCACTACCAATGGCACACACATAATCAAGGCCAACACAAACATACTCCTTTAACTCTGGCTCTGACCCTGGCTGTGAGCCTGTTGAGGGTCCGTGTAAACAGAATAAGAGTGATGTAGAGGTCTGCTCTTGTTGGTGCTCTGGGACTTCTCAGTGTGATAGAGTAGCTCATGTATCCAAAAGCCAACCCGCACTACCACAGGGGTGTGTGTGTGTGTGTGTGTGCGTGCGCGTGTCCAAAAGATGTGGTGTGTGCAGGATAAGTGTGTGTGTGTGTACAGTTATGTCCAGTTAAACACTGTGCCAAAGAGGTTAGGAACCTGAGAAGACAGGCAGACAGACATACAGACACTTGTACACATTCTGCTTGCCACAGTCACAAACGCAGAACTTTCAATACAGAGAGCAGGGATGGTGAAGCCAAGAGAGGAGATTGAGCTGACCAAAGAAAGCAAAAAAAAGACAATGAGAGAGAAGATAAGAATAGGCAGGATGCGAGGGGCTGATCCATCAGCCATGAGCTTCTGGGAGTGACAGAGAGCGCCTGGAGTGCGTCACGGCTGGTGACAGCAGCCTGGGCTGGGAACAACTGATGATGTTATTGTGTACTCTCACTCTCACTTGGCACATGGACCAGAGGAGGCCCTGCATTCAACTACTGGGCCCATCTACAGCACGGAAGAGAGATCAAGATGGATAGGTGGAGGGTGAGGTGGGGGGATGGATGGATGAAAGTTGCCGACATACTGTAGTATAGATCAGTTTCTAGAGAATGACAGGAAGATGTGCATCACTCACTGCACACATCAATTCAGACTAATATATATGCATCATGCACTGCAAGGTGCATCTATTCAAGAGATACTCTACTACTGCTTCTATACTGTAGTATCTCATACGCCAATGGAGAACCAGTCTTATTCTACGATGTCCGGTCAAATACACCACTATGGAGCACACTCCATAGTGTCCCTTTTTGGAATACAGAACCGCGTCTAATTCAATCCAGACTGTCTATGAGAGTGAATTGGAGGGCTCCGGGTCTTTGCCGAGGGTAGGAGGCGAGCTAATTTCTCGGGCTGAGTGCAGTGCAGCGGGGCTGGGCCATGGTATCTCATGGCCTGGGTCCCATGAATGTTTGATGGGGCTGGAGGAGGCGGCACGGAGGAAGCTGACTGCGCTGCATCAGTGGCCAGCTGTAAGATGAGACGGGGAGAAAGTGTGCCAGCCCGGGGGGTTGGGGGGCTAAGGAAGAGGCACAGCACTGTGCACACAAACGTTCTGCGTATGGGAAGACACGGTGCCAAAACGCCCTGTGCAAGCTACACACCACACAAACACACAGATATACACACTGGCAGAGATACTGTACAGTGCAACATGCACATACAGTTGAAGTCGGAAGTTTACATACACCTTAGCTAAAAACATTTAAACTCAGTTTTTCACAATTCCTGACATTTAATCCAAGTAAAAATGACCTGCTTTAGGTCAGTTAGGATCACCACTTTGTTTTAAGAATGTGAAATGTCAGAATAATAGTAGAGAGAATGATTTATTTCAGCTTTTATTTCTTTCATCACATTCCCAGTGGGTCAGAAGTTTACATGCACTCAATTAGTATTTGGTAGCATTGCCTTTAAATTGTTAAACTTGGGTCAAACGTTTCCGGTAGCCTTCCACAAGCTTCCCACAATAAGTTGGGTGAATTTTGGCCCATTCCTCCTGACAGAGCTGGTGTAACTGAGTCAGGTTTGTAGGCCTCCTTGCTCGCACACGCTTTTTCAGTTCTGCCCACACATTTTCTACAAGATTGAGGTCAGGGCTTTGTGATGGCCACTCCAATACCTTGACTTTGTTGTCCTTAAGCCATTTTGCCACAACTTTGGAAGTATGCTTGGGATAATTGTTCATTGGGAAGACCCATTTGTGACCAAGCTCTAACTTCCTGACTGATGTCTTGAGATGTTGCTTCAATATAATTTTCCTCCCTCATGATGCAATCTATTTTGTGAACTGCACCAGTCCCTCCTGCAGCAAAGCACCCCCACAACATGATGCTGCCACCCCCGTGCTTCACGGTTGGGATGGTGTTCTTCAGCTTGCAAGCATCCCCCTTTTCCCTCCAAACATAACAATGGTCATTATGGCCAAACAGTTTCTCCAAAAAGTACGATCTTTGTCCCCATGTGCAGTTGCAAACCGTAGTCTGGCATTTTTATGGCGGTTTTGGAGCAGTGGCGTCTTCTTGCTGAGCGGCGTTTCATGTTATGTCGATATAGGACTCGTTTAACTGTGGATATAGATACTTTTGTACCTGTTTCCTCCAGCATCTTCACAAGGTCCTTTGCTGTTGTTCTGGGATTGATTCGCACTTTTCGCCCAAAGTACTTTCGTCTCTAAGAAACCAAACGCGTCTCCTTCCTGAGCGGTATGACGGCTGCGTGGTTCCATGGTGTTTATACTTGCATACTATTGTTTATACAGATGAACATGGTACCTTCAGGCGTTTGGAAATTGCTCCCAAGGATGAACCAGATTTGCGGAGGTCTACATTTGTCTGAGGTCTTGGCTGATTTCTTTTGATTTTCCCATGATGTCAAGCAAAGAGGTACTGAGTTTGAAGGTAGGCCTTGAAATACATCCACAGGTACACCTCCAATTGACTCAAATTATGTAAATTAGCCTATCAGAAGCTTCTAAAGCCATGACATCATTTTCAGGAATTTTCCAAACTGTTTAAAGGCACAGTCAACTTGGTGTATGTAAACTTCTGACCCACTGCAATTGTGATACAGTGAATTATAAGTGATATAATCTGTCTGTAAACAATTGTTGGGAAAAATTACTTGTGTCATGCACATAGTGGGGCAAAAAAGTATTTAGTCAGCCACCAATTGTGCAAGTTCTCCCACTTAAAAAGATGAGGCCTGTAATCATCATAGGGTACACTTCAACTATGAAAGACAAAATGAGAATTTTTTTCTCTCCAGAAAATCACATTGTAGGATTTTTTATGAATTTATTTGCAAATTATAGTGGAAAATAAGTATTTGGTCAATAACAAAAGTTTCTCAATACTTTGTTATATACCCTTTGTTGGCAATGACAGAGGTCAAACGTTTTCTGTAAGTCTTCACAAGGTTTTCACACACTGTTGCTGGTATTTTGGCCCATTCCTCCATGCAGATCTCCTCTAGAGCAGTGATGTTTTGGGGCTGTTGCTGGGCAACACGGACTTTCAACTCCCTCCAAAGATTTTCTATGGGGTTGAGATCTGGAGACTGGCTAGGCCACTCCAGGACCTTGAAATGCTTCTTACGAAGCCACTCCTTCGTTGCCCGGGCGGTGTGTTTGGGATCATTGTCATGCTGAAAGACCAAGCCACGTTTCATCTTCAATGCCCTTGCTGATGGAAGGAGGTTTTCACTCAAAATCTCACGATACATGGCCCCATTCATTCTTTCCTTTACACGGATCGGTCGTCCTGGTCCCTTTGCAGAAAAACAGCCCCAAAGCATGATGTTTCCACCTCCCATGCTTCACAGTAGGTATGGTGTTCTTTGGATGCAACTCAGTATTCTTTGTCCTCCAAACACGACGAGTTGAGTTTTTACCAAAAAGTTATATTTTGGTTTCATCTGACCATATGACATTATCCCAATCTTCATCTAGATCATCCAAATGCTCTCTAGCAAACTTCAGACGGGCCTGGACATGTACTGGCTTAAGCAGGGGGACACGTCTGGCACTGCAGGATTTGAGTCCCTGGCGGCGTAGTGTGTTACTGATGGTAGGCTTTGTTACTTTGGTCCCAGCTCTCTGCAGGTCATTCACTAGGTCCCCCCGTGTGGTTCTGGGATTTTTGCTCACCGTTCTTGTGATCATTTTGACCCCACGGGGTGAGATCTTGCGTGGAGCCCCAGATCGAGGGAGATTATCAGTGGTCTTGTATGTCTTCCATTTCCTAATAATTGCTCCCACAGTTGATTTCTTCAAACCAAGCTGCTTACCTATTGCAGATTCAGTCTTCCCAGCCTGGTGCAGGTCTACAATTTTGTTTCTGGAGTCCTTTGACAGCTCTTTGGTCTTGGCCATAGTGGAGTTTGGAGTGTGACTGTTTGAGGTTGTGGACAGGTGTCTTTTATACTGATAACAAGTTCAAACAGGTGTCATTAATACAGGTAACGAGTGGGGGACAGAGGAGCCTCTTAAAGAAGAAGTTACAGGTCTGAGAGCCAGAAATCTTGCTTGTTTGTAGGTGACCAAATACATATGACAACTGACAACCCGGGATTCCTCAGAGAGAAAAAGGGCTTGAGACAGGCAGTAGCCTCCAGCTTCTGTCAACCTCTGAAAGAAGGACACCATGTATCGAGCAGAAAACCTTCTGCCTCCCACTGACAAGGACAGCATTGAGGAGATTCGCACTTCAGAGTCACAGTCTGGAGTGTTGAATGACGATAATAATAATGACAATGTTGTGCCTGAAGTTGGATAAGGCTTATGTGATCCCCAACCTGTGTGGGATCAAATCCTGGGCTCCACCGGTGTTTACACTATGTTCCCTCTATTTGTCTCCCAGCTCCTTCTGTCTACCAGCTCCTTCTGTCTCCCAGTTCCTTGTCTCCCAGTTCCTTGTCTCCCAGTTCCTTGTCTCCCAGTTCCTTGTCTCCCAGTTCCTTGTCTCCCAGCTCATTTCTGTCTAGGCTATCAATAAAACTGAAAAAAATATAAACAAAATATATATATACAGTACCAGTCAAAAGTTTGGACACACCTACTCATTCAAGACTATGAAATCACATATGGAATCATGTTATATATATATATATGTTATATTTGAGATTTTTCAAAGTAGCCACCCTTTGCCTTGATGACAGCTTTGCAAACTCTTGGCATTCTCTTAACCAGCTTCATGAGGTAGTCACCAGGAATTGATTTCAATTAACAGGTGTGCCTTGTTAAAAGTAAATTTGTGGAATATCTTTCGTTCTTAATGCATTTGAGCCAATCAGTTGTGTTGTGACAAGGTAGGGGTGGTATACAGAAGGTAGCCCTATTTGGTAAAATACCAAGTCCATATTATGGCAAGAACAGCTCAAACAAGCAAATGGAAATGACAGTCCATCATTACTTTAAGACATGAAGGTCAGTCAATCCGGAAAATTTCAAGAACTTTTAAAGTTTCTTCAAATGCAGTCGCAAAAACCATCAAACGCTATGATGAAACTGGGTCTCATGAGGACCGCCACAGGAAAGGAAGACCCAGAGTTACCTCTGCTGCAGACACCAATAAGAAGATACTTTCTTGGGCCAAGAAACACGAGCAATGACATTAGAGCAATGGACATTAGACCGGTAGAAATCTGTCCTTTGGTCTGATGAGTCCAAATTTCAGATTTTTGGTTCCAAACGCTGTGTCTTTGTGAGACTCAGAGTAGGTGAACTGATGGTCTCCGCATGTGTGAAGCATGAAGCACTTTTTTGGTTACTACATGATTCCATATGTGTTGTTTCATAGTTTTGAATTCTTCACTATTATTCTACAATGTAGAAAATAGTACAAATAAATAAAAACCCTTGAATGAGTAGTGTGTCCAAACTTTTGACTGGTACTGTATATATATTTATTTTAAATTATTATTGTTTCTAAACCCCCCTGTCCATAGACCAGTACCATAGTTCTGTGGGACGTTTCAGACTGGTCTATCAGATAGTGTAGTTAAAGTACATCAATAATCACTTCTCAAGTATTAGTTTAAATTCAAAAGGTCACCAATGGCAGAACACCAAAGCCCACTAGCCCCTGATATAATTTTTTGGGGGAGAGACGACACTGGCCTAAGATCAACAGGTGTCTAATTGTAATGTGAAACAAAGCTCCCTCCAACATCAATATATTGGCACAGGTTTGTGCACAGACAGGACATCGCAAGGTGTTTCTAAAATAGGATTGCCACGGAATGCAGTTCTGTTCTACCGCACTTCCCAATTTTGTTACCACCACAACCAAAGCCCGGAGCAAACAGGCCAATTAGGTAGTGAACACTAGCGTGGAATTCTAATCATGGGCCCTCAAACTGCGGGCATGGAGGATAAGATGTCTTAATCTTCTTATTCTGCGTGTGGACAGCTGCCGCAGAGTAGGCCCAAGCTGCCAGATAACCCCGGGCTAGGGGTAGTGGTGGTGCTTGGCTGCACATACTCCCAAAAACAGGTAGTATAGTGTGTGGGACTCAGTGTACAGTATGATGGCGAGTAATACATGCTCCTGGATATAGGCGTGGCCGCTGCCAAAGAGGTGTAGATTACAGGCAATTAGTGGGCCGCCATGCTTGGGGACCTGTGTTTCTGTATTTGCCGCAAATGCCAGCCTCTGCAAAATTCAAATGGAGGCTTGGAGTTGTGAGGCTTTTCATTGCATTGATGCATATGAACCCTCACTCATAAACTCTAATACACACACACACTCACAAAGGTGCATGCACGCAAGACAAACAAATATACAACAGTCACCCCTCAGCACACAGACCTATGTACCCACTTCTGCACATACCGACACATATACACGCATGTCATATGCACACACTAACAGAAACACATTGGGTGCACACACTGAGGCGTCACATTCTCGCAATCCCGGGGGTGTATGCTCCTCATCCTATACGGCAGATCATTGACAAAGAACTTGGCTGAGGGACAGACAATCAGACTACAGAGAACTAGGCTTTCAACTTCTGGACAAACATTTCAGCTATATTTAAATTTTAGTCATTTAGCAGATGCTCTTATCCAGAGTGACTTACATGAACAATTAGGGTTAAGTAACTTGCTCAAGGGCACATCAAGAGATTTTTCAACTATTCTGCTCAAGGATTTGAACCAGATGCCTTTCGGTTACTGGCCCAACGCTCTTAATCATTAGGCCGTTGCTATATGATGTACAGCTCCATTACCTCCAATACTTTAGCCTTAATCAGCAAATGGGTCTAATTCATCCCAGCTGTTCCTGCCAGGTAATATTAATAATTTTCACCAGCCCTTTTACTGGGGTCTAGCACTGATCAATGGCATATTGAAATTAATGTAACATATTGGAATGAATGTCAAATTAAAATGCATATAAACTGTAATGTATGCCATAAAACATTGCAATACAGAAGACTGTGATGAAACTGATTTGATCTCTGATGGAGAACATCACAACATTTTAATCCATGCACTTCTGACACTCAATTACTGGGTACTGGGTAGGCAAACGATTGTCACTTCGGTCCATGGCACCAACAGAGAATTAATCAATGATCACCTATGTGAAATCGACAACAGCGCTCTAAAATCCACGGACCCTGGCAGGGCCTGGCTGTTATATTATATGTTGTACTCCTAATACATAGTCCCCACTGTAGAATCCCTCTCTGCTGGAGTGATCTCAAACAAACACAGTCATAGAGGAGCGTTACCTTACCAACCTGGCCCTCCATGGGGGCCCTGGTGCCCTGGGTAGTGACCTCATAGTTTAAATTAGTTCAAAGGCATCACTGCAGCACAGGCAAGATGGCCAACCACCAGCGCATGGCGTTTCACAACCCACATCAAGCTTGTCTCCATCAAGACAGGGCAGTTCAGCAGGTGTGTGGAGAGTACTCACATCATCAACAGCCAAGCAGTCAATGAACTGAAAAGCCATGAAAGACGCTTAGTTCAAACAGGGCGTGGGACTTCTCACCCTTGAAAAAGCCAAAGCCTTTGCCACAACAATTAATATTCTGGACAATATGCCTGATCTGTATTCTCCCTTTGCAGCCTTTGGCCCAAGTGATTAAAAGCTCGGACGGCTTAAATGTGACTGAACTGCGACAATAGGAGATGTTTCGCAAACATATGAGAGCGCAAATGCTCCTCTAAACAAACACACTTTCAGTCGACTGCGAGTCAGGTAATAGGCCTGTACTGTAGCAACTGCGGCTCCAAGTCCAATCCCACCGCAGGTTTCTGTGGGCCATGGAGTGGGCCTGTTGATGCATATTAGGACAAGTATAGCATTAACATGCCAATCAATGGCTCCCAACTATCAACTCCTGTCTCCATCCTTCATGAGATCAGTACACGGGGCCAAGAGACTACCCGCCCGTCTCCCTCCACACAAAAACATCAGCGCACACAGACTCCTCTACTCCACCTTCCCTCCTGGCTGATACATAATTTAAGGCATGCAGGAAGTTACAAGGTGAGGAAGTCCTTTTCCCTGTACAGACTTGAGCTTTTCCCAAAACACTTAAGCGGTGGGGCGTCAAACACTTGAGCACATGCACGCATGCATGAAGCCACTAATCTGCCAGACTAAAAGTTAAATGTGGATTCCTATCTTCTTTTGCTGTAGAAAGCCATTGTTTGAAGTGCAATATATTTTTAAGAAATTGAATGCCACAGCTTTGTCCTTTTAGACACAATACACTTGCTTGACTTTGAGGCACTTTGACAAGTTGCCCTAGCACCCCTGTCTGCATAAGACATCTTCCAACAAGGCAATAGCTAATCATATAAATCATACTAACTACATGAAACACTGAGACAGGGTTACCTTATCGATCAATTAGCAATTTTCTACTCCAAATGGTTAGACGTCCAGCAGACATGGAGAGGGGAAACAGACAGGTAAAATAGTGTGTGTTATCCACCACTGCAACATGAATAAAACAGCAATTTACTA
The DNA here is from genome assembly GCF_045679555.1 of Salvelinus alpinus. NCBI lineage: Eukaryota > Metazoa > Chordata > Actinopteri > Salmoniformes > Salmonidae > Salvelinus > Salvelinus alpinus. Next base: position 34,143,199 of record NC_092098.1, read on the forward strand.
TGTTGCAAATGTGAACTGGGTGGTTTTCAGTGTTGACAAGACTGAAATAATAACATACTGACCTTACTACTACACTAAAGCTCTGTGGAGTAGAATCGTGCATAATTGAAGATGTTCCACAAGGCTCCGACCCATCTTTATCTGGAGCATCTTTCACCAGTACTCTCTAGCATCAGTTGGTCCAGAAGGCACCTCAACCATAGAAACTGGTGTCTCTCAGTGACCCAAAATGGAGTCTGGATCCCAGGGGGCTTAGGACCCGAGGCAATCTTTCGTATTCCAAATATCAGCTGATTGATGTCTGAAGGTTGGTGACTTTTATGGAGCACATCATTTGCCCTGGGCGAGAGGGGAGGCTGCTACTGTACTTCCCATCAAGCTCAAACAGGGTGAAGGACTTCCTTTAGCGGGACATGGACTCTATCGAAAGCATATTATCATGCTAACAAGCATGAACTAGAGGAAAGATGAAAAGTAGCTTTATGTGTTACTGCTCTATGCTCTACCAAATTCCTTAAGCATCTTTTTAAGAACAATTTCAAGAAAATATTTATAAGCAGTGACCCACATCTCTCCATAACTGACTTCTATCTCATACTGGTTAACTACTCACCAGAAAATACATCCCATTAGATGCATAGTAGCATAATAAAGAATCATGTGCAAAAATATCTCTACAAAAAGGTATTGAAGAACCTATGAACCTTTGCAGGTTCAAATACTGGCCAAGTGTAACGCTCGTCCTCCTCCTCATCTGAGGAGGAGCAAGGATCGGACCAAAATGCAGCGTATTGTGAAGACATAATCTCGTTTATTTAAACGAAGACAAAAAACACTTGAACAAACTACAAAATAACAAACGACGTGAACAGACCTGAACTTGAGAACAAAAACACATGAACGACCGAACAGGAAGGAACACACGAACGAAACAGTCCCGTGTGGTACAAACACTGACACAGGAACAATCACCCACAAACAAACAGTGAGAACAGCCTACCTTAATATGGTTCTCAATCAGAGGAAACGTAAAACACCTGCCCCTGATTGAGAACCATATCAGGCTAATTGAAAATGAACCCAACATAGAAACACATAACATAGAATGCCCACCCAGCTCACGTCCTGACCAACTAAACAAAGACAAAACAAAGGAAATAAGGTCAGGGGCCTGTTGCACAAAAGTAGAATTAAGACATCCGGGATAAATGACTCAGCTGAGCTCAATGAAGCCAAAACATGTGCGTCCAGGCTTAATTGGTTGCACAAAGACCAAGCCAGGATGAGCAGACACGGATTAATTAAGCCAGGTGAAACCAATCCTGGATAGGTGCGCGCTCACGGCTCACTCAAATAGACCCCGCCACAGATCACAGATTAACTGATTTACCATGGCAACTAGAGCCGCGTACTTTTCCCCGTCGGAAGCACAAATCCTCATGGAGGCATACGAGGAGGTAAAAGATATAATTAAGAAGAAAGGCAACACCGCCACAGTGATAAAGCAAAGAGAAAAAGCGTGGCAAAGTATTGCAGACCGCCTGAATGCGTAAGTAGTGCACAATTACACACTCACCGCTCCGCTGAAACATCACAATTACAATTCAAATATTTAATTCACATCTCCAAAAATGCAGTTGTACTGTAATTATGAAATGGTTACATTTTTAATTGAAATGCACTGCAGATATGAGTGAAATTGTGTAAAGTAACTCCATCACACTGTATAAAGCTATGATACATTTTTTGATATTTTTACTGAAAACAAGACAAAAATACCAAGTAATTTTTTGCAGTGTGACTCCATTAAATGTGTGTGTGTGTGTGTGTGTGTGTGTGTGTGTGTGTGTAGATTAAACATGAACGGGCCAAAGCGGACATGGCAGCAGGTCAAAATCAAATACAAGAACATTCTGCAGAATGGTATGGTCCCTGACTAATATTTAACAAAGCACAAGCATATATTGTACCCAGAAGGTGCCTGCTCACACATTGTCTGTACTGTTTTAGCAGTGAAAAAGAATACCCACAGACAAGGCACGGGTGGTGGGTCACCAAAGGCTGACCTTACCCCAGCAGAGGACATGGCCTTGGAGCTAAATAAAGGCAGGCCCGTCTTAGAGGGGATCCCTGGGGGGAAAGAGACGAGCATAGGTTCCTCCCAAGATGCCACCCGCTTCATTCAAGGTATGTCCTTCCATCTCTACATGGGATACAACCACATTCATATTGAATCAATTTGGACTGTCTGACTTTACCTATTGCCTTGCAGTGTCTGGCAGCACTGTGTTCCTGTTAGAGCCACCAGCACAAGCACCAGACGATGCTGATCCAGTGAGTACTCCATCAAAGGCATACTGTAGGCCTGGCATGTCTTGTCTACTAGCTTCAATATGAATCCGATTAAATGTGATAGGGTGAAGGCCCCAGTGCAGCAGCAACAGCACATGATGGAGACGATGATGAGGAGGAGACCATCTCTCTGGATTCCAGAAGGCATGAGGTATCATGTTAAGACTGTGAAAGTACTATTTACTCTACAATGGTGAGGAGTCCTCATCAAAATCAAAAAATCTAATTTCTTTTACAGGACCCAGATGCTATACAGTGGGAAAACCAGCCTGGCAACATAGTGCGTATTAATAAAAGGACACCACATCCTGCCAAATTCCAGCTGCGCTAATTGTATTGTGTTCACAGAGCTCACAAGCTATCAGAAAGTTGTATGGCAACCACCTCCGGCGCCAAATAGAACTGGCAGACATAGACATTCAGTACAAGAAGAAAAAGATGGAAAATCTTGCACTGGAGTCCGAAATAAAAAAGAGGACAATTAGGAAACTGGACCTTGAAATAAAAAAACTTGAGAGGGAGGTGAGATATGCCTTCAATGTACACTGTATGCTAACTGTAACACAAATGTATTATTCATTATTTTTCTTTCCTCCCCCAGCTCCAAGAAGATGACACAGCTCAAAATAAAAATTAGGTATATTCTCGTAAAGTCAAGTGAGCCATGACATATGAGCTCTTATTGTGAGCACACAGGACGGTGGCATCTTTCTAAGGTTTTTTTTATTTTCCCAGCAATCAGTACAACCAAGTCATCGTTATAAGGCATCGCCCTCTTTTGCCCACCCCCCCAGCACCAGGTGTGGCCACTAGCCTATATGAAGGCCCAAAATTGTGTGTTCCTTTCTGCTCTGACAATGGCATGCCCATTCGTGCGAGATGTGGTGGATGAAGAAGCACTTGTGCTGAGGAGAGCCTTCAGGCGAGAAAGGGTCTTCAGGGACCGGTTGGACCCACTGGCCTTCCCTGATGACCATCTATATGAAAGATACAGGTTTTCTGCAGATGGCATCAGGTATCTATGCAGACTACTGGGTCCCAGGATTAAGCACCGCACTGCACGGAGCCATGCACTGAGTGTGGAGCAAATGGTTTGTGTGGCCTTGCGCTTTTTTGCTAGTGGAGCCTTCCTGTACTCAGTGGGGGATGCAGAACAGCTGAACAAGGCCACAATTTGCCGCACAATAAGGAGTGTGTGTCTGGCTATCAAAGCATTAGCAGATGTCTTCATCTCCTTCCCTGGCCACAGAAGACTCTGTGACATCAAAGAGGAGTTCTATAGGATTGCAGGTAAGAGGATCTACAAATTACAGGACAACTGTTAACACATAGTAGGATACTCATTACTTTGTGTGACAGGTTTCCCCAATGTCATTGGTGTAGTGGACTGCACACACATAAGGATAAAAGCCCCCTCAGGTGCCCATGAGGCCGATTTTGTGAATAGGAAATCCTTTCACAGCATTAATGTTCAGGTGAACATAACTTTTTGATATTGTCCATTGACGAACACTCTGCATTGCCAGTGATGTGCATTGATTGGTGTAATATTCCTCATCTTATGATTTCAGATGGTCTGCAATGCTGACTGTGTGATCAGCAATGTTGTGGCAAAATGGCCTGGCTCAGTCCATGACTCCAGAATCTTTCGGGCCTCTGAAATCTATCAGTGCCTATCACAAGGTAAGCCACACAACCCCTATTTATAACCATCATGGCTGTGTCAAGAATATCACTGTGTTTATGAGGTAGTAATGATGAGATTTTGTGTTGACAGGTGAATTCTCTGGTGTGTTGCTGGGAGACAGGGGGTATGGCTGCCAGCCTTTTCTCCTGACACCTTTCACAGACCCCCAGGAAGCACAGCAGGCCTACAACCATGCCCATGCCAGGACCAGGGCCAGAGTTGAAATGACCTTTGGCCTCCTGAAGGCACGCTTTCACTGCCTTCACAAATTAAGGGTCAGCCCTGTTAGGGCATGTGATATTACTGTGGCTTGTGCTGTCCTCCACAATGTGGCCTGCCTGAGGAAGGAGAGGGCCCCCAGAGTGCCACCAGCCATGGACTGGGACAATCCGTCAATCTTCCCTGATGACGACAGTGGTCGGCTGCTGAGGGACCAATATGTGTTGAATTATTTTAGTTAGTATGTGTGCTTTCAATTTTGGTTAAATATGTCCTGCGGTGGCAGAGGAATTTGGGTTTTTTTGGGTTCGTTTTTTGACGAATTTGGCCTCTTATGATGTTTGTGCGGTATACTGTGTGTAATACAAGGCTGCAGGGAGGCTACTGCATCCATTCATTTGTCTGTTCAGTTGATGTGTATGGATTTGTCCTGCATTTATTTTAGTGTGCAGACATGCAGGGTGTGTTATATACAGACCTTTGAATGTGTATGTATCATTTTGTATAATATGCTTGGATTCTGTGCTTTCCATCTTGTAGAGTCACTGTGACTTCAGTTTCGAAAGGAGCTGATGGTTTACCTGCTTTGTTTTGTCCTTATTCAATAAAGGAACATAATGTTACACATTGTGTTTTTATATTCATATGGAATGTGTATTTGTTTATATGACAGAGTACTAGGGCCACACTGAAGAAAAAGGATAAAGTCATAAATTTATGAGGCTGGTTCTTTCTGCAGAAAAGCTACATATTGTTTTTACAGTTTTGATACTTATGACAATGTGATACTTAATATTCTGGCACATCAGCATGTCTTTGTTTATGAAACCATACTGAAGTACAATTTCACGAAATGCCCCACATCTGTCATTTTAACAACTGTCCTCCTTTAAAACAACTGGTTACAATATTATGACTTGTGTTTTTTTCCCCTCTGTGGCCCTAATATTCTATCATTTTATATATAGCCTTATAGTCTATGGGAAACTGTAAATTATCTAATGATAGCAACATCATCTAAAAATCATTTTTTATCCAAAATCATTGAAATTAATGATCACAAACGTTTAAATAATAACAGTGGGTCTAGTTATATGTGATAACAATGTATAGTGAGCAGTGAAATAACTATTGGTTTCCATTTGTGGTGACTGCTGACTGACATTAGGGATGAGATTAAATAGATCCTGGAATTTAGCCTGGTCTGGAGCAGGCTAGCTCCACAGAATAAATCTCCATGGTAATTTATACCATAACATATCCTCCTGCCCCCTATCCATCTTTAGTGCAACCGGATTACGGATCAATTGAGCCAGGATCACCAAGATATCCTGGCTTAATCCCTTATCCTAGTTTTGTGCAACAGGCCCCAGGAACGTGACGCCAAGGTCTCACTCTTCGAGAGCTACTTCTAAGTACGACCTCCAAGCCAGAGCCCGGTTTCCCAAAAGCATTTTCTACACTTTTGATATTATTTTCAATAGTCCACTGTTGATACAGTCCTAAAATGTTTTGGATGTCAGCAGTCAAGTTTTCAAGATATTGGACTTTAAAGAAACAAAGTGTCACCGGCCACATCATAATACCAATAAGTTGAGCATCATTTGATGCATTTTGCATCATCATGATGATGTGGCCAGTTTCCCTTTATGGCCAAGTTCCTTGTTAGAACCTTCGTAGGAGCAGCGTTGAGTTGTTTCCAAAAACCATTGTTGCAAAGCTGGAACTGTTTAGGATTAATTGGGGAGAACGGGCTTGTGGTAATGGCTGGAACCGAGCGAATCGAATCGAAACCATGTGTTTGATACAATTCCACTCATTCCGCTCCAGCCATGACCACAAGCCCGTTCTCCCCAATTAAGGTGCCACCAACATCCTGTATTTGGAACTCGGTAGTACGGAAAGAGTCTTGGTAGTCTTCAACTATAAGGTGTTGTTTTAAGCTCTCCTAGCTGTGCTTTTGAGGAATTAGAGCAAGCACAGATGTTTTGTTTGGAACACAACACTGCATCCCCACCATCACACAATTACTGTTGTTTTCACACAATCCAAAAACAGCCCATTACAAATCACAATCTGGGTCAGGTGGGCATCATTTGAAAGATTGTTCTATTGCCAACCTGACTAGCTAAGTTATAAAATACGACCTTACAGTGTTAGGCTTTCATAAGGCAATTCAGAGAAACAGATCATAATTTTAGTGTGCATAGAAAGGAGTCATGATTGCATTCAGGTGCGTGTTCACCGACAAATGTTCTTCACAATAGACAAACATCGTCTCATTGTGTTCAGAACAACCCAGGATATTTTGGCATTTCTTCTTGTAACTGTACATCAAACATAGTCAACATAAACGTTAACACTGTATATGACATAAGTTTTATGACATGGAAATGTGAAGTGCACATTTGGGCTCACTGGATGTTTCTCAAAATTTAGAAAATAGTACAAATAAAGAAAAACCCTGGAATGAGTAGGTGTGTCCAAACTTTTGAGGCCATCAAGATGTTTTGGCTCGAGAAATTGCCGATACTACAATGCAACAAATACATTGATCATCTCAACAAGGTTTTACCCGTGGTCGTGGAGCTGGGTGGAAGTGCAACTAAAATGTAGTTTAAATGATATATCTGTGAGAATATCCAAGGGGCTTTTATATAATTCAAAATTAATAATAATAATAATAATAATAGCTTATTTAGATGATTTCGTTTTCAAATAACGTAAAATGAGCGAGAAAAAGGTCCTTCTTGAACATGGGTTGACACATTGTTACTAAATTGTAAATAAAGCCAGTTTGTTAATTAGAATGATTTATTTCTGTTTTTAGAGGGAGAGAAACCAAAAACCTACAGTCATCTCACAAGTCTTCCAGTCGAGGCCGGCACAGGTATTGAACCAGCATCTGTAGCAACACAGCTTGCACTGCTATGCAGTGTCTAAGACTCTTGCGCCACCTAGGCGCTGTACAACGTGACTGGTCGGGAGTGGGCTACAGTACTACAGTAAGATCAAAATAATCCTTACAAAATAAAATAATAAAAACCTTAGTGTAACAATTTTCAGTTTCTATTTAGGTTTATGTCGCCCATTCATTATCAGTTAGAGACACAGTAGGACCCAAAAGCATAATCAGTGCTCTAACTCCCCCTTACGCTGGTCTGGAGAAATGAACTGGTGACGCAGGGTACCATATTAAACAAAAAATGACCTCTAAGTACCGCAGCATAAATCGCAAACCCTTTAGTGGAGCAACCACTGTCGTATGAAATACAACATACGCTATGTGATTTGTTGTGTGTATGTGGAACACCAAGTGACCATGTCACTTGAATATCCATGTCATGATTAAAACCTGTCAGCAGTGTTAGAATGCCCTAAATGCACACACCTTACACACACACACATATGGACACATCATACATGCAAACACAAATTCACTCTAACTAGCTGGATTTCCATCCAATTTATGACCGATTTTCATGCGATATTCTAAAATACGCATAAAAACAATATGTGCATTTTCCCACCAGAGGTGTTGCCATAAAATTGACTTGTTAAAAGTCTGTGCGTGATGACGTAGTGCACATAAAAATAAGTTCCGCAGTTCAATTCCCATGTACCGATCGATACAAGTTAAATGGGGTTCCATCGCATTTTCAACTCTACTGATGGTTTTGTCACAAAAAAAGTTGCATCATACAGCGATTGTGCCCACTCTGGTCTTGGTACATGCGCTCTAGCCAACAGCTCACAGATACAGTGCGGCTAGCCTACAACATGATGAGATTATTATGAACAAAAGAGCAAGATTATTTGTATTTGTCATACAGCAGCCAAGTACCATGTCATCAGAATAAGACCCTTGTTATTTATTGGAAAAGAGCAATTGATTAATTTTGGAGGTATTTGACCCGGTTGTGCTCGAAACATGAATACTTAAATACATTTTAACAATCTGACATAATTATTTATAATTATTATTTCTCAATTCAATAGTGTTCGAACAAAACAAGTAAATTAAGTAAATCTGTCATAATAATTTCATGTAAATATTACCTGTTTCCATTATGTGTAACTACTGTCCAAATGTAATTACTGTCCAATAAACTGCATGCTTTCCCGAGTCATAGTGGGAGGACCACACACTGTGACTATTATCACATGACCCCAAGTTTACTTCGATATGATGGTTATATAAATATTTGCACATAAAGGCATTTCCACCACCATTTCTTGCATAATGAATTTTACCGACACAAAAAGATCCCACCATGTCGAACGAACCATATTATCTGTCTGCATTTATAAAATTGTACCGATCTCACACACACACATACACACCTAATACTGAACCTTCACAATGAAATCGATTGCTTTAAATTGGTTGTCTCAGCATTCCTATTTGTGGTTAATTAGTAACTAGTCTTAAGGTTTCTGTGAGGTCATCAACAGTTGCCGACTCTCTCCAATCTCCTCTTTTGCAATGTGTAAACATACCACTGAAGTATTCTTTTTTGCAATGGCCCTGTGAGGCAGTAAAAGTATTAGGAACTGAAATCTCTAACGTTATGCCTTTAACTAAATCTCTTCCTGTGTGTTTACACTCTTTACCCTCCCCGGTCCGCACACACGCAAGACATATAGCCCACTCATGCAAGCACAAATACATACACAGACACACACGCACACACACCTGAGAAACGATCCTGGGGGGCAAGTGATGTTCCAACCCGCCCCTTGACCCAACACAACCTGGCCACTCTGTACCTGTGCCATGTGCATTATGGTCAAGCACCAGAGTGGCATTTAACTCACAGCTTAGTCATAATCAGTTTTACGGGGGAGAGCGCCATCCTGTTAGTGGGCATATGCTCATATCATGGTTAAAGACTCACTATTCCCTCAGGGGGCTATGTGGGGGATGTAACAAGTGGAGTGTGGATACTAGCAGACGATTGCCATGCACCCCTCCAGGCCGCCATTAACAACACTCTCCATGCTCCCACGCCCCCCCACTCTGCCATCCCATATTGCTTAGAGCCAGCCAACTTAAATGGTGGGGGGGGGGTGTTGAGTTTGTGTGGAGAGCTAGGGAAATAGGCAGAAGGAGGGACAGACAGACAGAGGAAGCGAGTGAGGCAGAGAGGAGAATTTAGAGAAAGCACCTGACCAAAGAACGGGGAGAAATGGAGGGTGTGTGTGTGATTGTGGGGGGGTTGGAAAGAGGATGCACATACAGAGAGAGGAGCAGACAGAAAGACAGTAGATGAGACTTAAGACGGGGAGAGAGTAACAGATTAGCGGGGGGGCAGAAAGAGAGAACTTGTGTCCAGGGTTATCGCTGGCCAGAGTCGAGGGTGGCGTTTGACAGCTGACAGCTTGAGATGGCAGCGTTCGGGCAGAAGAACGTAGTACAGCCAGCTTCTGCTGGTGTATGTGTGTATGTGAGTGTGTACAGCTCTAGAGCTCAATGACTGTCTGTCTGTAACGCTGAGACGGGGAACATATTTTTTTTATTTCACCTTTATTTAACCAGGTAGGCTAGTTGAGAACAAGTTCTCATTTGCAACTGCGACCTGGCCAAGATAAAGCATAGCAGTGTGAACAGACAACACAGAGTTACACATGGAGTAAACAATAAACAAGTCAATAACATGGTAGAAAAAAGAGAATCTATATACAATGTGTGCAAAAGGCATGAGGTAGGCAATAAATCGAATAATTACAATTTAGCAGATTAACACTGGAGTGATAAATCATCAGATGAACATGTGCAAGAAGAGATACTGGTGTGCAAAAGAGCAGAAAAGTAAATAAATAAAAGCAGTATGGGGGGTGAGGTAGGTAAATTGGGTGGGTAGTTTACAGATGGACTATGTACAGCTGCAGCGATCGGTTAGCTGCTCGGATAGCAGATTTTTAAAGTTGTTGAGGGAGATAAAAGTCTCCAACTTCAGAGATTTTTGCAATTCGTTCCAGTCGCAGGCAGCAGAGAACTGGAAGGAAAGGCGTCCAAATGAGGTTTTAGCTTTAGGGATGATCAGTGAGATACACCTGCTGGAGCGCGTGCTGCGGGTGGGTGTAGCCATCGTGACCAGTGAACTGAGATAAGGCGGCACTTTACCTAGCATAGCCTTGTAGATGACCTGGAGCCAGTGGGTCTGACGACGAACATGTAGCGAGGGCCAGCCGACTAGGGCATACAGGTCGCAGTGGTGGGTCGTATAAGGTACTTTAGTAACAAAACGAATGGCACTGTGATAAACTGCATCCAGTTTGCTGAGTAGAGTGTTGGAAGCTATTTTGTAGATGACATCGCCGAAGTCGAGGATCGGTAGGATAGTCAATTTTACTAGGGTAAGTTTGGCGGCGTGAGTGAAGGAGGCTTTGTTGCGGAATAGAAAGCCGATTCTTGATTTGATTTTGGATTGGAGATGTTTGATATGAGTCTGGAATGAGAGTTTGCAGTCTAGCCAGACACCTAGGTACTTATAGATGTCCACATATTCTAGGTCGGAACCGTCCAGGGTGGTGATGCTAGTCGGGCGTGCGGGTGCAGGCAGCGAACGGTTGAAAAGCATGCATTTGGTTTTACTAGCGTTTAAGAGCAGTTGGAGGCCACGGAAGGAGTGTTGTATGGCATTGAAGCTCGTTTGGAGGTTAGATAGCACAGTGTCCAAGGAAGGGCCGGAAGTATATAGAATGGTGTCGTCTGCGTAGAGGTGGATCAGGGAATCGCCCGCAGCAAGAGCAACATCATTGATGTATACAGAGAAAAGAGTCGGCCCGAGAATTGAACCCTGTGGTACCCCCATAGAGACTGCCAGAGGACCGGACAACATGCCCTCCGATTTGACACACTGAACTCTGTCTGCAAAGTAGTTGGTGAACCAGGCAAGGCAGTCATTAGAAAAACCGAGGCTACTGAGTCTGCCGATAAGAATATGGTGATTGACAGAGTCGAAAGCCTTGGCCAGGTCGATGAAGACGGCTGCACAGTAATGTCTTTTATCGATGGCGGTTATGATGTCGTTTAGTACCTTGAGCGTGGCTGAGGTGCACCCGTGACCGGCTCGGAAACCGGATTGCACAGCGGAGAAGGTACGGTGGGATTCGAGATGGTCAGTGATCTGTTTGTTGACTTGGCTTTCGAAGACCTTAGATAGGCAGGGCAGGATGGATATAGGTCTGTAACAGTTTGGGTCCAGGGTGTCTCCCCCTTTGAAGAGGGGGATGACCGCGGCAGCTTTCCAATCCTTGGGGATCTCAGATGATACGAAGGAGAGGTTGAACAGGCTGGTAATAGGGGGTGCGACAATGGCGGCGGACAGTTTCAGAAATAGGGGGTCCAGATTGTCAAGCCCAGCTGATTTGTATGGGTCCAGGTTTTCCAGCTCTTTCAGAACATCTGCTATCTGGATTTGGGTAAAGGAGAAGCTGGGGAGGCTTGGGCGAGTAGCAGCGGGGGGGGCGGGGCTGTTGGCCAAGGTTGGAGTCGCCAGGAGGAAGGCATGGCCAGCCATTGAGAAATGCTTGTTGAAGTCTTCGATTATCACGGATTTATCGGTGGTGACCGTGTTACCTAGCCTCAGTGCAGTGGGCAGCTGGGAGGAGGTGCTCTTGTTCTCCATGGACTTTACAGTATCCCAGAACTTTTTGGAGTTAGAGCTACAGGATGCGAATTTCTGCTTGAAAAAGCTGGCCTTTGCTTTCCTGACTGACTGCGTGTATTGGTTCCTGACTTCCCTGAACAGTTGCATATCGCGGGGGCTCTTCGATGTTATTGCAGTTCGCCACAGGATGTTTTTGTGCTGGTCGAGGGCAGTCAGGTCTGGAGTGAACCAAGGGCTATATCTGTTCTTGGTTCTGCATTTTTTGAACGGAGCATGCTTGTCTAATATGGTGAGGAAGTAACATTTAAAGAATGACCAGGCATCCTCAACTGACGGGATGAGGTCAATATCCTTCCAGGGTACCCGGGCCAGGTCGATTAGAAAGGCCTGCTCGCAGAAGTGTTTTAGGGAGCGTTTGACAGTGATGAGGGGTGGTCGTTTGACCGCGGACCCGTGGCGGATACAGGCAATGAGGCAGTGATCGCTGAGATCTTGATTGAAGACAGCAGAGGTGTATTTGGAGGGCAGGTTGGTCAGGATAATGTCTATTAGGGTGCCCATGTTTACGGATTTAGGGTTGTACCTGGTGGGTTCCTTGATGATTTGTGTGAGATTGAGGGCATCAAGCTTGGATTGTAGGACTGCCGGGGTGTTAAGCATATCCCAGTTTAGGTCACCTAACAGAACAAACTCTGAAGCTAGATGGGGAGCGATCAATTCACAGATGGTGTCCAGGGCACAGCTGGGAGCTGAGGGGGGTCGGTAGCAGGCGGCAACAGTGAGAGACTTATTTCTGGAGAGATTAATTTTTAAAATTAGAAGTTCGAACTGTTTGGGCATAGACCTGGAAAGTATGACAGAACTTTGCAGGCTATCTCTGCAGTAGATTGCAACTCCTCCCCCTTTGGCAGTTCTATCTTGACGGAAAGTGTTATAGTTGGGTATGGAAATCTCAGAATTTTTGGTGGCCTTCCTAAGCCAGGATTCGGACACGGCAAGGACATCAGGATTGGCAGAGTGTGCTAAAGCGGTGAGTAAGGCAAACTTAGGGAGGAGGCTTCTGATGTTGACATGCATGAGGCCAAGGCTTTTTCGATCGCAGAAGTCAACAAATGTTCCAATATGTAGAGGAGCGCATGAGCGGCAGAGCAAGGTGACAGACAGTCAGTCCTCAGTCGCCCAGAGGCATATGACACCAGCAGCACAGCGTCACTCACTGTACTGTCCTCGTCTTCTTGGCAATGACAACCATTTGCTGCCTGCCTGGCTGATACTGCATTGAATGGGACTACATGTGAGAGGAAGATATACTACTATTGTAATGAATGCTGTAGGCTACGTGTAACTATTATCTACACAGCAGCAAAGGCTAACTATCAAAGTAAACTCGACCTCTTGATTATCAATCCAAAAATGAACTGTCAACTATCAATGGATATATGCAGTATAAACTTAATTGAGCATGTTTGACCATACTTCAACATACTGTACAATGTACCATGTTGCAGCAATTTGATAATATCAAAATTCCCTCCACCCAGTGGACAAATATGGAAGTACTGGGCTAATTAAGTCCATATATGAGACCGGTATATTGGGATGAAAATGTATACATCACTTTACCTGTATTGGCAAGACATTATGTATCACCATAGTTGGTAGCACAAACATACAAGTAGGTCTGCATTTTGCGATGAAGGAAGTTAAAAGGAAACTCTACAGGACGGGTGTTTTAGAATTTACAACACCACTAAGAATTTTGGATGCGTTTTTAAACATACAAAAAGCAATAGACCAGTCAATATGCTTACTGTAGCTTACAACACTATTGAGAATCAGGATGGTGCTTTGCATGCGCCTCTGCAGCTACCTAAAGAGGGTTAATCAAATTTCTAGCAGCATGACAATCCATGCCCAAACCATATTATTAGATATATTAGTGATATATATCATGATTAGTGCTGTTAATTTCTTATTATCCACCCCCATTATCCTAATTTAGATACCGGAGATGGAGTGGCTATTCATAATTAAATGAATTTGTATTACTTTTCCTCCTAATTTGTGCTCGTCTCATCATTCAACCAAACGTAACATATCATACCTAATGGAGTGTCTTGGATTTACATACAGAATAATAGTAAATACTCTGAGACCAGGTTGCAACATGACACTTCGAAACAGGTGCAAGCACTTCAAACACATTGAATATCCAATTTAATCATCTCAATTTGCGTACTTCTGTTTATTACTTGTTGACAACATTTACGACAGGCAAACAACCAACATTCTGAAAGCCATATACCCTTTTAAACATATCCACAATAAAACTTGATCAGCAAGCAGTATAAAATATTGCACTTCAACTCACCTTGAGCTGCCGTTCCTCGGGTGCTGAATACACTTGCTATCAAAGTGGCCACATACCAAATCATAGTACTATTACCAACCAGAAAGAAACCTCATCATATCTCAAAGTGTCCCTTGCAATAAACCTTTCATTGCGGAGCCCCCAGGTCAATAAACGCGCTATCTGCTGCTGTTGATATCATTTTAATCATGCCCTGCACCATACTGCTGACTTTTTCACCGGCGCTTTCCTTCTCTCTATCCCTCCCCTGCACTCCTTTCGCATCCTCTCTCGCTGAGACAGAGCACCTGCAACACTGAGGGGAGAGCAGACCGGGCTAGATAGCAAATCTAACATGAAACCAAGCCTGACAATTTAGCTATTAGATCCGCCTCCGCATTATTTTTATTGGTGAGTGTGGGAGGGTTTGGGGCGTGGATTGGTTTCTCCACTGTCGCTCTGGAGACACTACCAGAATACCAGACGAGCCCTGTTTCAAGGTGAGTTGGAGCGTGAAGTTGTACAAGAGCCGCAGAATCATGCGCAATAACAGTGATAGAGGAACTTGCATATTCGATCCAGGACCTATCTAAAACATAATTGCACTCACTAACACGAGCGGAGAGTTAGGATTCCAAATATGTCTTCCATCTTCATGGGACTTGATGCAAAAACAATGAGGCGACTTGCAAGTGCAAACTGCGCGCGCCTACACTCTTGACGGTGAGCGGTCCACCGTGCTACTTTATCTTACACTAATCGTTTATTGACACAGACTTTAATTAAAATATGTTCTACTGATTCATGGCGTTCGGGAATATTGGATTACTTCCTACATGGAACTATAAATGAATCATTGCCATCAACCGAAACGCAACATGCGTCATTCTGACATAGCCCTGAGTAGAGCTACACCAACGTCCAACGATACTGCCCATAAATCGGTGAAGAACACATCTCGATAGTTTATCTCATGTTTTCTGAGGATAGTTCCCCTTTCCATAGGTCAAATTGTCATTGCTTGCCCACAACTATTCTGTATCTCAACCGCAGAGAATAGTTTTTCTAATAGTTAGCCCACCAGTCGTAGGCTATTACACTTTTGTAATACGTTATTAACCATTGGTGTAATTACAACATTATTTGATGAGCTTTTTATTGTGTTGTGTGTACTATACCATATGATTGGTTAATGTCCTATGTAGGCTGTTCTAAAGGCTTTATGAATGCATATCTAGCCGAATGTGTTACCAGTGTGGACAGAATATTTCAGAGGTACATTATATTAGTGTAGCCTACATGCAGAACACACTTTGAAACGTAAACCCGTGCCAATTAATCTGGAGTAATGAGCTTTTTTTTTTTACTCGTGAGGGTTTAAATACCATCATAAGAGCTTTAAATAATATATGTTTAGTCCAGTGGATTTGATTTTAAACCACATAATATACAATTTATAAACTATTGGGAGAAGATATTAGTATTAAAAGTGTTAAAACAATAAGTAGGGAAGTAATTTGTGTATGATTTGCAAAGTAGCACTATGCAAACAACAGTAAATCCTTCAGTTGTAATTATGGACACTTTCTTCCATAAGCTAGTAGGCCTAGTACAGTGGGAATGGTTTGCTATTTCAGACGTTTTTAATGGAAGCATTGGTGGACTGCCAATGCTTTCTGACCCGCAATTATGCCAGCCTCTATATGACATTTTACAGCTGGGCAGCACTCAGGTTGACACTTATCCAAGATGCACTGTATCTCTCATCTTCAATGTTTATTTCTACGTGCTGGGCCCAATAATTATTTTGCATCAAAATGGGGATCTTGGACAAATAAAGTTTAATGCATGACAATATATTATTTTTTATTGCCCTACAAAACTACAGCCCTTTCAACTAAGTGACAAAACAAAATATTTTACCTAATCAATGTAAACGTGTCATTATGTAAAATTTACTCTTGCACACTGTTAGCATAACATGATTGATTGTACAGTATAAAGCCATTTAACAAGCTCTGAACTTTTAAAGGAATGATTAATATTCTGCTGGTTGCCTAATGATACAACCCACTATCACAAATTATCATGCAATAGACAAATTACTTATGAAAATTCGTGACAGACACATTTTTTGTGTCCACCACACAAATGTGTATACAGTGCATTTCAATCACAGATTAACCTAACGTAGGATGCGTAAAAGAAACGCCTGAAACTAGATCCCCTACATGTTGATGGCAAAAATAAAAACTGTAGGGGGAGGTTCTCTTCTGCACTGTTCAACCAATCCAGTAAATGTGGAGGAGGATTTAGGATGGATTTTCTTTTTGTTAATGTCTAAAAGTGAAAGTCGCATCATAGGCTCTCTTTACATTTCCCCAGAAAACCGTAACATCCAGTTGTTGGGGACTGGGCAGTGGTTAATCACAGATAAAGGTAGTAGGTTACTTAAGACAAAAATGATAGAATCAAGGTTGGTCAGGGAGGATGGGTGGATGTATAATGCGAAGGTCTAGCAACCCAAACATTGCATGTTTGAATCACATGATGGACCAGTTTAGCATTTGTGCTAATAACTTTGCAACTTCTTATTACTTTTTAACTACTTAGCTAACATGTAATCGTAACGGGTATGAAATGGCAAGCTCGTTAGCAGTGCACACTAGTAATGTTTCAATCGGTGACATCACTCGATCTGAGACTTTGAAGTAGTTGTTTCCCTTGCTCTGCAAGGGCTGCAGCTTTTGTGGAGCGATAGGTGAGAGGCAGTTGTTGATGTGTTCAGAGGATCCCTGGTTGGGGCAAGGAGAGGGAAGGAAGCAGTACTGTTACATAAATTAGCCCTAACCTTAACCCTTTAATACTTAGCTAGCATGTTACCTAAACGTAACCCCTAACCTTAACCCCTAGCCTAGCTAATGTTAGCCACCAAGCTAACCTAGCTAGCTAACATTAGCCAAACCAAATTGGAATCGTTATGAAGAAAATCACATCCTGGACACGAATGAGTTATGAAGAAAATCATGTGGTGGACACGAAAAAATTTACTTTTTCCTTTGCCTCTCACGAATTTTGAATAAGTAATGTGTCTTTTTCATGATAATCTGTGATAGTGTAATAATCTACAGTCAGGGCCGGAGTTATGGGCGGGCCTTAGGGGGCCTGGCCCGCCCTATTGCACTTCCTTGCCTGTCCAAATAAAACATTGAAATATTGATAATTTATTTGATCAACATGCGCGCCGACAAAAAGACACATCAATCTCAGAGAAAGCGTCCGAGCGAGCGAAACAGTGCCCCTCTGTCTCAGTATGTGTAGACCAGGGATGGGCATCTTTGATGGGGGTGGGGGCCACAAAAAAATCTGAATTTTTGAGAGTCTGCAGTTGCTTCCCCGGGAGAATTTTATTTGTTTGTTTTATAGTTAATTTTGTGCAATTCTACCAATTTTTCCATGGGGTTATAGAAAATGTTGCTGTTTTAAAGCTAGTTTGCTGCAATTCTACACATTTTGCAATGGGGCAGAGAGAAGATTTAGTAATTTCATAATTTCATTTTTATAATCCCCCCCCAAAAAAACCCAAAACTATTTACCTGGGGAAGACAATGTATCTGATGCTGTCTGGACAAAAAGAGTATGGCATGTCATACTATTTCTGTCCAGACAGCATCAGATACATGGGCTACATATATTAAGACAGAGGGGCGCCGTTCTGCTCGCTCTGGTGCTTTCTCCATTGAGATTTGGAAGAGAGGAAGAGGCGAAGCGAGAGGGCTCTGTCACGTTCTGACCATAGTTCTTTTGTATTTTCTTTGTTTTTAGTATGGCCAGGGCGTGAGTTGGGTGGGTTATCTATGTTTTGTGTTTCTATGTTGGGGTTTGTCGTTTGGCCTGATATGGTTCTCAATCAGAGGCAGGTGTTTGTCATTGTCTCTGATTGGGAACCATATTTAGGTAGCCTGTTTTGTATTGTGGATTGTGGGTGATTGTTCCTGTTCGTGTGTTCCTGTGTTCTGTGTTCACATTTTCGGGACTGTAGCGTCTTCGGTTGTTTTTGTCAGTTTATTGTTTTGTTCGTTCTTGAAAGTATTCGTTTAAATATGAATACACACCACGCTGCATCTTGGTCCGACCATTCTTACTCCTCAGACGAGGAGAACGAAGACTACCATTACAAAATCACCCACCACAACAGGACCAAGCAGCGTGGTAACGGGCAGCAGCAGCAGCAGCAGCGAGATCTGGACTATACAACTTGGGAGGAAATAGAAAGGTGGTCGGTCGACCCAGGGAGAGTGCCGGAGCCCGCATGGGATTCTCTGGAGCAGTGCGAGGAGGGATACCGGCGAATGGAGTTGGCATGGCGATCAAGAAAGAGCGGATGGAAGCCAGAGAGGCAGCCCCAAACTCCCCGTGCTTACCGTGGAGAGTGAGCGTACGGGCAGACACCGTGTTATGCGGAAGGGCGCACGGTGTCTCCAGTACGTGTGCATAGCCCGGTGCGGTACATAGCAGCACCTCGTATCGGCCGGGCTAGATTGGGCATCGAGCCAGGTGCCATGAAACCGGCTCTACGCATCTGTTCTCCAGTGCGTCTCCTCGGGCCGGGGTACATGGCACCAGCCCTACGCATGGTGTCTCCTGTACGTGTACATAGCCCAGTGCGGCTTCCACCTCGCCGCACTGGCATGGCTACGGGGAGTATTCAGCCAGGTAGGGTTGGGCAGGCTCGGTGCTCGAGACGTGTAGTGCGCCTCCACGGTCCGGTCTATCCGGTGCCTTCTCCAAGAACCAGCCCTCCTGTGGCAGTCCCACGCACCAGCCCTCCGGTGGCGGCGCCACGTACCAGGCCTCCAGTTCCAGCACCCCGCACTCGCCCTGAGGTGCGTGTTCCCAGCCCGGTACCACCAGTTCCGGCACCACGCACCAGGCCTACTGTGCGCCTCCAGGGTCCAGTATGCCCTGTTCCTGCTCCTCGCACTCGCCCAGTGGTGCGTGTCCCCAGCCCGGTACCACCAGTTCCGGCACCACGCACCAGGCCTACTGTGCGCCTCAGCAGGCCTGAGCCGCCCGTCTGTCCAGAGCCGCCCGTCTGTCCAGCGCCGCCTGAGCTGCCCGTCTGTCCTGAGCCGCCAGAGCCGCCCGTCTGTCCTGAGCCGCCAGAGCCGTCCGTCAGTCAGGAGCCGCCAGAGCCGCCCGTCAGTCCTGAGCCGCCAGAGCCGCCCGCCAGTCAGGAGCCGCCAGAGCCGCCTGCAGTTGCCCTTCAGTCCAGAGTTGCCCTTCAGTCCAGAGTTGCCCTTCAGTCCAGAGTTGCCCTTCAGTCCAGAGTTGCCCTTCAGTCCAGAGTTGCCCCTCAGTCCTGAGCTGCCCCTCAGTCCTGAGCTGCCCCTCAGTCCTGAGCTGCCCCTCAGTCCTGAGCTACCCCTCAGTCCTGAGCTACCCCTCAGTCCGGAGCTACCCCTCAGTCCGGAGCTGCCCCTCAGTCCGGAGCTGCCCCTCAGTCCGGAGCTGCCCCTCAGTCCGGAGCTGCCCCTCAGTCCGGAGCTGCCCTTCAGACCGGAGCTGCCCCTCAGTCCAGAGGCGTCCTTCAGTCCAGAGGTGTCCCTCAGTCCCGTGGGCCCATTTATTAGGGTTCCCAGGCCAAGATTGGTGGCGAGGGTCGCCGCTCAAAGGCCACTACTGAAGCGGACTAAGACAATGGTGGAGTGGGGTCCACGTCCAGCGCCGCCACCGCGGACAGATGCCCACCCAGACCCTCCCCTATAGGTTCAGGTTTTGCGGCCGGAGTCCGCACCTTGGGGGGGGGGGGGGGGGGGGGGTACTGTCACGCTCTGACCATAGTTCTTTTGCATTTTCTTTGTTTTTAGTATGGTCAGGGCGTGAGTTGGGTGGGTTATCTATGTTTTGTGTTTCTATGTTGGGGTTTGTCGTTTGGCCTGATATGGTTCTCAATCAGAGGCAGGTGTATGTCATTGTCTCTGATTGGGAACCATATTTAGGTAGCCTGTTTTGTATTGTGGATGATTGTTCCTGTTCCTGTGTTCTGTGTTCACACTGTAGCGTCTTCGGTTGTTTTTGTCAGTTTATTGTTTTGTTCGTTCTTGAAAGTATTCGATTAAATATGAATACACACCACGCTGCATCTTGGTCCGACCATTCTTACTCCTCAGACGAGGAGAACGAAGACTACCGTTACAGGCTCACTCTCACCAAAATCTGTCCAGAATAAGTCCAATGCGTTTCTTTGGGACAACAACTCCCACTGTTCGGATGCTGGCGCGTCTCTCTCGCCAATTCTTGCGCATTCATTGTTTCATTGTGTGAATTGTTTGCCCTTTGTTTATTTTGATCGATTTCCCATTACATGTCACCAGTAGGCTTAGTAAATATACCTGTAATCCCCGGAATTTGGTTCCATTCTTTTATGTTAATGCATGTGTCAAAAACAGAGTTATATAATCCTACGGCAAACACAAAGTACAATCAAAGGTTATTTATTATAAATTCAGCTTTTACAACAATGACAATACACAGTATCACAATGTATAAAGGAGCTAGGATTTAGGGCTATAGGCTAACTATGACCACCGAGGAAACTAACACTTACAGAGCGTTGGCATAGGTTTGTTTGTTCGGCTCTACCCAGGCAGGTTTAGTTTGTTTGGCTCTTCCTCCCAAGCATGGGTCGTTACTCGATAGCTAGTCCGGTAGTCAGTGACTGGTTCAGTCATCAATAGCAGGTTCGGTGGCTACTTGCGGGGCTGTCTCTCGCTCTATGCTGGGCCTGCTGGGTTTTAGCGCTGGGTGTAGCCTCTCGCAGCTGCGTCGGGCACGGGCAATTGGAGTCACACTCGCACGTTCTAAACATGTACTTTCCTTTAGAAGGTGATGTGTCTTTTTCACACAGCAGGCGAACAGCAGCAACAAGGTGGATGTCAAGAGGTCCCCGGTCCGAATGGTGCCTGAAGGTAAGTTCCTTTTAACTCACGTTCTAGGGCGTGTTTAGCAATATAGTTCTTGGAGTGAGAAGGTTATAGGGAATTGGCAACAGATGTCTCAAGTCAATATAGTCCAGGAATGGGCAACTTTGATGGGAGTGGGGGCCACAAAAAATCTGAACTCATCATGAGGGGCCGCAGTTGCTACCCATTTTAACATGAGGTGTAGATAAAATGTTGTTTTAAAGCTAGTTTGCTGCAATTCTACACATTTTACCATGGGGCAAAGAGAAGATTTAGCAATTTTATAACTCATTTCATGCAAATTCTTTAATTTTAGAGTTAATTTAGTGCAATTATACTCATTTTGCCATGTGGTAGAGAGGAACATGAGCAGTTTTACAGCTTTATGTCCTGCAATTCTACACATACAGACTCACATTAACCATCTCCAATCCAAAGTTAAATCTAGAATCGGCTTCCTATTTCGCAACAAAGCCTCCTTCACTCATGCTGCCAAACATACCCTCGTAAAACTGACTATCCTTGTCACGTTCTTTAAAATGAGTGGACCAAGGCGCAGCGTCCGTAGAGTTCCACATTATCTTTAATAGTGAAACTTACAACAAAACAACAAAGAATAACAAACGTTCAGTCACGGAGCGCAACAAAGCACTAACCAAAACAATATCCCACAACCCAGGTGGGAGCAATAGAGAACTTAAATATGATCCCCAAATAGAGGCAACGATAATCAGCTGCCTCTAATTGGGAACCATACCAAGCACACCAATATAGAAATAGAAAAAACTAGATCACCCCCCTTGTCACGCCCTGACCTACAAAACCATAGAGAACCAAGGGCTCTCTATGATCAGGGCGTGACAATCCTACCGATCCTTGACTTCGGCGATGTCATTTACAAAATAGCCTCCAACACTCTACTCAGTAAATTGGATGCAGTCTTTCACAGTGCCATCCGTTTTGTCACCAAAGCCCCATATACTACCCACCACTGCGACCTGTATGCTCTCGTTGGCTGGTCCTCGCTACATATTCGTCGCCAAACCCACTGGCTCCAGGTCATCTATAAGTCTTTCCTAGGTAAAGCTCCGCCTTATCTCAGCTCACTGGTCCCCATAGCAACACCCACCCGTAGCACGCGCTCCAGCAGGTATATCTCACTGGTCATCCCCAAAGCCAACACTTACTTTGGCTGCCTTTCCTTCCAGTTCTCTGCTGCCAATGACTGGAATGAATTGCAAAAATCACTGAAGCTGGAGACTTATATCTCCCTCACTAACTTTAAGCGTAAGCTGTCAGAGCAGCTTACTGATCGCTGCAGCTGTACACAGCCCATCTGTAAATAGCCCATCCAACCAACTACCTACCTCATCCCCATATTTGTTTTTGTTTTTCTGCTCTTTTGTACACCAGTATTTCTACTTGCACAACCTCATCTGCACATATATCACTCCAGTGTAAATTGCTAAATTGTAATTACTTTGCCACTATTGGCCTATTTTTTGCCTTACCTCCTTACTTCATTTGCACACAGATTTTTATTTTGTGTTATTGACTGTACGTTTGTTTATCCTATGTGTAACTCTGTTGTTTTTGTCGCACTGCTTTGCTTTATCTTGGCCAGGTCGCAGTTGTAAATGAGAACTTGTTCTCAACTGGCCTACCTGGTTAAATAAAGGTGAAATAAATAAATGTCAATTGTGCCATAGGGTGGAGAGAAATGCTTGCAGTTTTTTATATGATCTGAGTGAGATTGACTAACAAAATCAATGGGTTCTCCCTGGGCTCTAATTCAACCTTGGTTACTACAAATTTGGATAGCTGACCACAAGACAAATTTGACAATTAAAAACATGTTAGCTGACATGGGCTATTTGAGTGACTATCAATGACTGACATAACAAGAGAAAAACTGTTGAAGCACAACAAAAATTCGAAATTGCAGTTGGCCATCCCTAATGTAGTCCATACCAATCTGGGGAATCACAGCACACATGCAAGCAAGCAAATAGTTCATGCAATTAAATTTCACTCGTCAGAATGTCAGAATTTAAGTAAACAACACACAGCACAGGTGATTAAAATGCACTCATTAATAGGCATGATATAAAATAATAAGACCTGCTTATTAGTAATATACAAATAATGGCAGTACCTAGTTTGATAAGAGTCAGTGTCAGTTGTTGAAAGTATTAATTACAGCAATTTACCTACTTCTCTCATTATTGGAGTGGAAACGTTGTTTGCAGAGTTCACAACCTGCCACACTTGCGAGAAACAAGTTTTGGTTTATTTCATAACCATGATTTCCGAGTTTTGTACATTTTTTTATTGTCTTTTGTTTTGGGTGCTCCATGTAAGCAATGAGCATGTTTCTGGTTTCTCGTTAAGGGAGCATACGGCTGAGAACACATAGAAGTAGGCCTACCTGGCTTGCTGCATGTAAATGTAGGAAAGTGCCCATTTAGGGATATCTCATTTCTGATCGTCTTAACTCACCAGGTCCACCACTAATAAGCTGAGCTTCTCTGTCATTTTTTTCTTCACCTCACTGAGTAAGTCAGCAAAGTTTTTTTTTTTTTTTACATCCATTGCAATTAATAATAGTTCCTCACAGTATTTGAACATTCTTTCCAACACTCTCCCGGCCTCGATAATCACCAAGCCTCAGTGTGAAAGAGCAAAATATCATGATCTGATTATCCCATATATCCAATGGAAACGTCATAAAAAAACAGCTGTCTGTCCTGAGCCCACTGGAGTGAGAAACTCTGAGGAACCGGAATAGGCTAGTTGATACAATGTTGCAAGTTCTCTAGGGACAGCTTCAGGCCAGACCCATGCTGATTGATTTTATACAATATTGCACTTCACTAGCGATAGCTCAAGTCAAGACAAATAGAAAGGGAGGCAGACAGACGAAGTAGAGAGATAAATGCGATTGAAAGAACCTGAATTTATCAGGATGTTTTCTACTGTTTTTATTTGTCGGCTTTAGGCCTAAAGTGCTTTTTCAGAATGTATTCACACCCCTTGACTTTTTCCTTCTTTTTTGTTGTGTTACAGCCGGAATAAAAAATGCATACAATTTAGAGTTTTTGCCACCATAATGTCAAAGTTAATTAAAAATGAAAAGCTAAAATGTGTTGAGTCAATAAGTATTCAACCCCTTTGTTATGGCAAGTTCAGGAATAAAAATGTGCATAGCAATGATCATCAACCAATTTGACAGAGCTTGAAGAATTCTGAAAGGAATAATGGGTGTATGTGCAGCCAGGATCCATATAGTGAGAAAGTCCTCAGTTTTCTCTCTGTTTGTCGTACTGTTGCACAATCCAGGTATGGAAAGCGCTTAGAGACTTACCCAGAAAGACTCACAGCTGTAATCGTTTCCAAAGGTGCTTCTACAAAGTATTACCTCAGGGGTGTGAATACTTAAGTAAATTAGATATTTCTGCATTTCATTTGAAATAAATTAGCAACATTTTCTAAAAACAAGTTTTCACTTTGTCATTGTGGGGTATTGTGTGTAGATGGGTGAGAAAATAAATAAATTGAATAAATGTTAAATTCAGGCTGTAACAACAAAATGTGAAATATTTTGGCAGAGGCTGGTGCTCTCGCATTAGTTGAATTGCATCTTTATTCAGATTTTGATGATTTACCCTGTGACAATGATTGAGAAACGAAAACGTTATTATTTAAATTAAACTTTTCCACGAAAATGTGCATATATAAATAATCATAACTGGCACGCAGATTAGTGATCTGACGTGCTGTATTGTTCACGCCACGCTGCTCGTTCACTCCACACTGTTCGTTGGTAAGCGAATGCTCCTTCTATCTCTCTCAACTTGTTGACAGGTGTTTGGCTCACTGCCCCGCAATTCACCACCTTGCGAGATGGTCATCTCCCGCTTGTATAGTGTATGTGCAGCCAGGATCCATATAGTGAGAAAGTCCTCCGTTTTCTCTCTGTTTGTCGTACTGGTGTGTGACTACAGGCTAGCTAGGCTAATTGGGCTTCCGTGTCTCTCTTGACAGGAATTTACAAAAAAATTGCTATAAACCACAGTGAGTTCGCAAATACAGCCCGCACCGCGCCTCCTGAAACAAGCCTGTGAATTGGCAAACACACAAGCAGCACACACCCGAGTCATCACACATTCATATTCAGATGGGACAGTTATATCACGATATGCCCCCCTCTACATTTTCTTTAATATAATCTATGGACATAGATAGTGGAACCCCAGAAATAGATAGTGGAACCTCAGCTTAGACGAAGTTCCAGGGACATGACTTGTGATTTTCTTCCCCGTGAGTTTTTTTTCTCCAGAATCTTCCCTTGCTGAACATAGTCAGCACAAAATAATAACAGCATACCATTACCAATGAACCGGGCTAATGTGACTTCCCCTCTCTCTTTCTTAATAGCATTGGTTAATCGAATAGGGTGTAGATTAGACCCTGTGGTCACATCAAACATGATTACGACTTTCCACTCCGACACATCATTACTTTTGTTTTTCACTACCTTCACCCTCTTCACGGTCTCAACACTAGAACTGCCACTGCTGTCTGCAGCGCTTATAGCAGGGCCTTTCACTACCTTCACCCTCTTCACGGTCTCAACACTAGAACTGCCACTGCTGTCTGCAGCGCTTATAGCAGGGCCTTTCACTACCTTCACCCTCTTCACGGTCTCAACACTAGAACTGCCACTGCTGTCTGCAGCGCTTATAGCAGGGCCTTTCACTACCTTCACCCTCTTCACGGTCTCAACACTAGAACTGCCACTGCTGTCTGCAGCGCTTATAGCAGGGCCTTTCACTACCTTCACCCTCTTCACGGTCTCAACACTAGAACGGCCACTGCTGTCTGCGGCGCTTATAGCAGGGCCTTTCACTACCTTCACCCCCTTCACGGTCTCAACACTAGAACGGCCACTGCTGTCTGCGGCGCTTATAGCAGGGCCATTCTTTTTTATTTTACTTTTCACCACAGACCATCCAGGTCCATGACTTTCATCATCCCCACCCGTACCATCAGAACTATCATCCATGTCGATCACAGTCCAGCATCCTACCACAATATAGAACGATGGATTATATTTCGCTTCCTTGTTTGAAGTCGAACCTCGCCTCTGCCTCCTGTCCTATTTCTCAATTGCCTAAATAGCTGCCAATCAGCTAACGAGCAAGTTTGTCTAGCCTTGGCCCAGGCTTAATTTCTTATCAAGAGGTCTGAGAGTACAGGAGAGTAGCATGGGTTAGTTCGGTTTTTGCATCTGAGTCGCTTGAAAGTGGCATGTTTATCATCCGGAGAGGTAAAACTGGATGATAAAAATTCAAGTGTTAAACAGGGTCTGGTATGCAGCTAGTAGAAAAAAGCTCTGAATAATATAGATCATGAAGGAACGCCTGGGGGAGAATGAAAAAAAAAACATCTTCACAATTATACGAGGGTTAGAGCTTTTCAATTTGGTATCTCTAATCCAAGCAATAGGGCAGTGGTCGCTGATATCATTTGCAAAAACACCACTAGCCAAATACTTATGAGGATGGTTAGTCAGGATGAGGAGTTTTCTAGGTTTTTCACATTAATCCGAGTGGGTTTCTTTATCAGCTGAGTCAAGTTGTACTCAAGATGGACATTCTTCAACTGATCTGAGGCATGTGTAAGCCAATCAAGATTTAGATCTCCTAACACAACCAGTTCAGATACCAGAAATTTTTTAAATAATCAGAAATAATATCAACAACCTCCGCCAAAGCAGCTGGGGTAGACCGCAGCAATAAATATATGCATATTTTGGCTTATGACACTTTTATAACCAACAGCTCACATATTTTGGGGACAGAGATGCTAAGAGAGCATGATGCCATAAGAGAAGATCTTACATAAATAGCAACCTTTTTTTGTCTATCACATCTGAAAATGTTGTAGTCCGCAATGGTAACATCCTTACCATAATCAAATTATTCAGCCAAGTCTCTGAGATAACCAGAACATCTGGGCTTGTGTCATGCACCCAGAAAGTCCAGTTTAGACATCAGGCTTCGCACACACATTTATATGTAAAAGTTCAAGCCCTCTGCGAGATTTGCAAACAGCAGGAGCATTAATGGTGACACAAGAGTCAGTATAACTGGATAAGTTAGCCACAATAGGCTTCCTGATTGGATACAAAGTTGCAGAGCTAATAGTAGAATTCAGATGAATGTACACAAGATTATAAAATAGCATAGCTGGAGATAGCTCCTGTAAGGAACCCAATGTTGTTAACAGAGCTATGAATGGAAATTAAATTAACAAGCACAGAATGACTATTTACAATACCCCTATGGGAAGCTGTGGCGGAATGAAATCGCTGCAATTTAATGGGAGTAAATACCTTTGAGGAGCATGATTTGATCAGTCATTGCCTCAGCGCTGCCTTGTATTTTTTGGACAGGATCCAGGCACCCAAATGATTAGGGTGGATCCTCTGCTTCCAAAGGGTGTCAAAGTTTACAAAAGTTACACCTAAGGAGCTGCAGTAGTCACGTAGCCAGTTGTGAAGTGCTAGTAGCTTGGTAAAACGTTCACTACATTGACCCAGCGAGGGCACAGGGCCAGAAATGGTAGAACGTTATTTGGTATCCAGCAGAGACCCAGTAAATTCTTCCAAATCCTGTTTCAGACATTCCGAGCTAACATCTAAAGTCATTAAATCCCACATGGACTACAAGTCAAATCACATTTTATTGGTCACATATACGTGTTTAGCAGATGTTATTGCGGGTGTAGCGAAATGCTTGTGTTTCGAGCTCCGACAGCGCAGTAATATCTAACAAGTAATATCTAACAGTTTCACAACATATACCCAAAATACATGTTAATCTAAGTAAGGAATGGATTCAGAATATATACATATATGTCAGAGCGGCATTGGACGAAGATACATTGTCATAGTATAGAGTACAGTATATACATATGAGATGGGTGATGCAATATTTACAAACAATTAAATTGTCTTAGATACTGTAGAATAGTATACAGTACAGTGTACACATATGAAATGAGTAATGCAAGATATGGAGACATTATTAAAGTGGCTAGTGTTGAATTTTTTTTTTAAGTGGCCAGTGATTCCTAATCTATGTCTATAGGCAGCAGCCTCTGATGTGCTGGAGATGGCTGTTTAACAGTCAGTGGTGTAGTATAGAATACAATACAGTATATACATATGAAATGAGTGATGCAATAAGTAAACAACATTTAAAAGTGACTAAGATACCGTAGAATAGTGTGGAGTGCAGTTTACACATATGAGATGAGTAATACCAGATACGGAACATTATTAAAGTGGCTAGTGATCCATTTCTAAAAGTGGCCAGTGATCCTAATCTATGTCTATAGGCAGCCGCCTCTGATGTGCTAGTGATTGTTATTTAGCAGTCTGATGGCCTTGAAATAGAAGCTGTTTTTCAGTCTCTCGGTCCCAGCTTTGATGCACCTGTACTGACCTCGCCTTCTGGATGATAGCGGGGTGAACAGGCAGTGACTTGGGTGGTTGATGTCCCTGATGATCTTTTTGGCCTTCCTATGGCATCGGGTGCTGTAGGTGTCCAGGAGGGCGGGAAGTTTGTCCCCGGTAATGTGTTGGGCAGACTGCACCACCCTCTGGAGAGCTTTGCGGTTGTGGGCGGTACTAGTTGATACAGCCCGACAGGATGCTCTCAATTGTGCATCTGTAAAAGTTTGTGAGGGCTTTAGGTGTTAAGCCACATTTCTTTAGCCTCCTGGACCATTTCAGTTTGTCAGTGATATGTACGCCGAGGAACTTGAAGCTTTCCACCTTCTCCACTGCGGTCCCATCGATGTGGATAGGGGGGTGCTCCCTCTGCTGTTTCCTGAAGTCCAATATCATCTCCTTAGTTTTGTTGAGTGAGAGGTTATTTTCCTGGCACCACACTCCCAGAGCCCTCACTTCCTCCCTGTAGGCTGACTCATCATTGTTGGTAATCAAGCCTACTACTGTTGTCTCGTCTGCAAACTTCATGATTGGGTTGGAGGCGTGCTTGGCAACGCAGTCATGGGTGAACAGGGAGTACAGGAGTAAAGGAGGGGGCACAACTGCATCAATCTCCGTGTGCTGACAGAACGGTGGGGAGCAGGCTAGAAATATCCTGTACTCGAGTCCCGGGGTAGCACAGGGTTTCTGCTCCAGAAACCGAGATGTTACCATAGAGCTGCCTAAGACAACAGTTGGCGAGATATCTGCCCATTCCCATTCGAATGATTCAGGTGAACCGTCGAGGACCTGCGAGAGGTGGAATATTGCATGCCTGCAACTCTTGGCACCCGGTTCGAGCTTCCCATAACCAACAAAGTGGAAATCTACAGTGCAGTTAGTAATATTAAGTTACACAATTGTTTTTTATTTTTTATTATTATTATTATTTATTTTTATTGAATATCCGAAACATACAATACACTTGCAGTGAAGCCGCTCAACAACTACATCATACCAATCATCCAACAGACTCCCATTCAGAGCGACCCACAGAAACATCCAGGGTCAATGTCCTGCTCAAGGGCAAGTTGACAGATCTCCCACCAGGCCAAAAAACATGAAGCCGAACCCTCCAAGTCCCCCCCCCCCCACAGTTCCCCAATAGGTGTCCCTCAACCATTCGAGACCCCTCCCACAGCCCCCCCCCCCCAAGAAGAAAAATAAAAAATACAATTAATTCCATTCCCTACCCCCAAGAACCCCCCAATGCACCAACGACCAAGAGAATGAGCTAAAGAGAAAAATGGAAAAGACAGAAGAAAACAGCAAACAACAATGCAAAAAAATTAATTAATAATAATAATACATTTAAAACAAAGGACATCAAGGACAACTAAAATCATAACAGCAATGCCAACTGAATATGTTTGTGTGCAAGTCTGGCAATATTGCATGTATGTGTGTATTCTTGTATGCGTTTATTTGAATGAGAGTGTGTGTATATGCATGTGTACAAACACCTGCACGGTATCAGCCTCAGGCAAACCGGCATTAGTTGTAAAAACATACTTTTTATTATGTTTTATTCTATTTAAAACTTTTATCTTTGACCATCATTCTATCTCCCGCACAGCAACTCCACTCCCACTTGTCTCCCATTCCAAATCCTAACCCTCAGCTTCCCTCAGCCCATCCCATCTATCTCTGCTGGCCACCCACTTCAGTTTTCTACGCAACACATATCTTTCAACTATGCTGTGTTGTTTAACGTAGAATTTCAATCTATCTAATCGAATAGAATCCACAGATTGTGAGTTGAAGATAAAAACTTTTACTAAGAGTATTAGTAATTGACTGACCCGGTCTCTCCAGATCTCCTAACAGTACTATTTCTAGGGCCAATTTTATATCAATGCTATGCATTTTCAGCCATTCCTGAACCTGAGACCAGAAACAGGCTACCTGAGGGCAATACCAAAATAAATGGTCCATTGATTTTGTATCCTCACAACAAAATCTACAGAGTTTCGATGATTTTATGCCCCAAATATTCAACATTTTGTTGGTGACAAGAATTCTATATAATAATTTTAGCGAAGTCTTTAATCTTGCATTGTTTTATATATCAACTCATACACCCTGTACCATGGAATCGGTACATCAAAAATATCTTCCCAACTATTTTGCAATCTGTATGGCACAGTTATCAACATACTGATCCTCAAATGAAACTGGTATACTTTCCTATTTATGCTATTTTTATTCCTCTGCCAGTTTTGATCCTTTATATTGGGCAGACAGACCAGTTCCCTACCCCCCCGCTGCCACCTGCCTCCTCCATTTTTGGGGCAATGCTGTAATCAATTGGTTGTACTCTTGGATTGAGCAGACCTTCCCATACAATTCTGATAACTCCATGAAGGACATAACTCTACCCTTACAATATCATTTAAGAACAAAATACCCTTTTCAAACATCTTTCCCATAAATACAGGTATTTTATCAGCCAGCACATTTGAATTCAGCCATATTATTTGTTGTAATATTTGTTATATCTTTTCAGGGGATGAAATTGAAATTGTAGGCAATGCTTGTTTGAAAAAGAAAGATACTTTGAAAAAAGTGTAATTTTCAATTAATCGAAAATGAGATATGGCAATCTGCAAAAAGGCCATTTCTAAACAATGGATGAGCTTTTCTTATTAATCTACTTAAGAACCATTTAGGGTTCAAGTAAAACTTTCGAATGAGTGAAGCTTTTAGAGAGAGTTTTAGTGCTTTTATATTTAATAATCTCAACCCACCCAATTCATATTCATTATATAGATAGACACGTTTTATTTTGTCTGGTTTAGCGTCCCAGATAAAGCGAAAAAAAAAATGCTCATATGATTTGAAAAGCGAATCATCAGGAGTAGGCAGCGCCATACGAGAGTGAGTAAACTGAGATATGACTAAGGAGTTAATCAGGGCAATTTTTCTAATAAATAGAAAGGTATTTACCTCTCCATGGTTGTCTATTTTACAAGTTTTCTATTGAAATTCATTGTGGAGAGCTTATTTATATATTTTGTGATATGAATACCGAGTATGTCTACTTCACCATCAGCCCATTTTATAGATAAACTGCAGGGTAATGTAAAAGTTGTATTTTTTAAAGGTCCAATATGTAATAGTGTACACTTATCATAATTAGGTTTTAGTCCAGAGTACAGAAAGGTTATCTAGATCTTTAATGAGACATTGCAGGGATCTAGCTTGCGGACTTAATATAAAACTTGAGTCATCGGCATACATGGACACCTTTGTTTTTAAGCCTTGGATTTCTAATCCTCTAATGTTGTTATTGGATCTGATTTTAATAGCTAGCATTTCGATGGCCATACCGAATAGATATGGTGACAGCGCACACCCTTGTTTAACTCCTCTTGACAATTCAAAACTCTGAGAAGTAGCCGTTATTTATTATTTTACACCTGGAGTTGCAGTACATTATTTTTACCGATTTTATTCGAGAATTGCCGAAATTGAAAAAATCCAGGCATTTCTAAATAAAATCCAGTCTTTATCAAATGCCTTTTCAAAATCCGCTATAAATACCAGGCCTGGCTTCTTAAATGTTTCATGATGTTCTATTATTTCTAGTAGTTGTTGTATATTATCTGCAATGTATTGTCCATGTAAAAACCTGTCTGATCAGGATGAACAATACCTGGTAAAACCCTTTCAATTCTGAGTGCTATGCATTTTGCATCACAACATTGAAGTGTAAGGGGCCTCCAGTTTATATTTGCCATCTTGGTCTTACATTTACATTTTAGTCATTTAGCAGACGCTCTTATCCAGAGCGACTTACAGTAGAGTGCATACATTTTATTACATTTTACATACTGAGACAAGGATATCCCTACCGGCCAAACCCTCCCTAACCCGGACGACGCTATGCCAATTGTGCGTCGCCCCACGGACGCGGCCGGCTGCGACAGAGCCTGGGCGTGAACCCAGAGACTCTGGTGGCGCAGCTAGCACTGCGATGCAGTGCCCTAGACCACTGCGCCACCCGGGAGTCTTGTTTTAATAATAGAGAAATCAGACCTTCCAGCTGAGTACCTGACAGACTACCATTTCTATAGGAGTAGTTAACTTCACTAGGGTAGGAGGCAGCATTCGGGAATTTTGGATGAAAAGCGTGCCCAAATTAAACTGCCTGCTACTCAGGCCCAGAAGATAGGATATGCATATAATTTGTAGATTTGGATAGAAAACACGTATAACAGAACTGATATGGCAGGCGAAAACCAGAGGAAAATCCAACCAGCAAGTACTATTATTTTGAAAGGCTGTTTTTCCATTGAAAGCCTATCCACCATACAAAGACTTAGGACCCAGTTCACGAGCTCTGTGGCTTCCTCTATATGTGTCCAGTCTTCAGGCATTGTTTCAGGCTTTTACTCTGAAAAATGAGGAAGATACAGCACTTTCAATCAGTGGCCAGTGGAAATGTCCATTCATCAGCCATGCGTCTGATCGGGAACGCGCCTTTCTTGTTTCTCCTTTCCTATTGACAAAGCTTTTGTCCGGTTGAAATATTATTGATTATTTATGACAAAAACAACCGGATGATTGATTTTAAACATCGTTTGGCATGTTTCTACTAACTTATATTGTACTTTTTAAAAACTTTGTCTGGACTTATTAGTGCACACGCCTTAAGCATTCGGATTACTGGACAAAACGCGCAAACAAAAAGTAGGTATTTGGTCATAAAGAGGGACATTATCGAACAAAACTAACATTTATTATCTAACATGGAGACCTGGGAGTGCCACCAGATGAAGATCATCAAAGGTAAGTGATTAATGTTAATGCTATTTCTGACTTTTGTGACACTCTCCTTGGCTGGAAAATGGCTGTATGGGTTTCTGTGGCTAGGTGCAGACCTAACATAATCGCAAAGTGTGCTTTCTCCGTAAAGCCTTTTTGAAATCTGACACAGCGGTTGCATTAAGGAGAAGTTTTTCTTTATTTGTATGTTTAACACTTGTATCGTTTATCAATGTTTATGATGAGTATTTCTGTAATTTGATGTGGCTTTCATCACTTTCACCGGATGTTTGTTTGAGACAATGCATTTCTGACCATAACGCGCCAATGTAAACTGAGATTTTTGGATATAAATATGAACTTTATCGAACAAAACATACATGTATTGTGTAACATGAAGTCCTATGAGTGCCATCTGATGAAGATCAAAGGTTAGTGATAAATTTTATCTCTATTTCTGCTTTTTGTGACTCCTCTCTTTGGCTGGAAAAATGGCTGTGGTTTTCTGTGACTAGGTGCTGACCTAACATAATCGCATGGTGTGCTTTCGCAATAAAGCCTTTTTGAAATTGGACACTGTGGTTGGATTTACAAGAAGTTTATCTTTAAAATGGTTTAAAATACTTGTATGTTTGAGGAATTTTAATTATGGGATTTCTGTTGTTTTGAATTTGGCGCCCTGCAATTTCACTGGCTGTTGTCGAGGTGGAACGCTAGCGTCCCACTTGTACCAGAGAGGTTAACAAACCTCCAGAAGAGCTTCAATGCCATAGAACACTCCTTTCGTGGCCTCCAACTGCTCTTCAATGCAAGTAAAAATAAATGCATGCTCTTCAACCAATCGCTGTCCCCACCTGACCGGCCCTCTAGCATCACTACTCTGGACGGTTCTGGCAACTACAAATACCTAGGTGTCTGGTTAGACTGTAAACTCTCCTTCCAGACTCACATTAAGGATTTCTAATCCGTGAATCCTTAAAGAGATGGATGGGACTAAGGCTTAAGAGTGTGTGAACGATGCTTAAAAGGTGTAGACAAAGAAGAGCTCTCCAGTTATCAAGTACCAAGGTAAGACCCAAGTGCAGACGGTGTGAAGTAACAATGTTTATTGTAACAACAGGGGCAGGCAAACGACAGGTCAAGGCAGGCAGGGGTCGATAATACAGAGTAGAGGCCATGGTACATGACGGCAGGCAGGCTCATAGTCAGTCAGAGTAGTCAGGCGGGCGGGTACAGGGTCACTTTCTAAAAAGTGGGGTTACAAGCTTATAAACTTTCAAAGCAGAATTACTTTCCCATTGTTCCTCAACTGCAGTGTATGATATACCATTTTGTAGCTCTGAGTCTCAGAGATGTGAGAAAACAAAAATCTAAGCCTTGTGTCATTACAAAGAGGAAATGTAAAAACTTTAGTGAAGTCTTTTTTACACAATCTTTATTTTAGTGACCTTGATTGTATTTCAGCTATCCCTGAACCTGATCTAGCTTTGAGCCTCGTTTGCAGATGGTCTTCAATACTATTGTGGATAACCATGCTTCCTTCAAAGAATTAAGAGCTAAATACAGATTGAATTCCTGGTACTCTGCAGAATTATCAGAAGTCATTCATAAAATAGATGATGTTTGGGTCAAGGTCAGGAACACAGGCTTAGGCCCAGACTGGGAAGCTTTTAAGCAATTAAAGAATCATTGTGTAAAAAAAAAAAAAAAAAATATTCAGAAAAGCTAAATCTGATTATTATGTAACCGTTCTTTCAGATTGTAATGGGAACCCGGCTAAATTCTGTAAAACTGTCAAATCCCTGAAGGGTTCTCACTACCGAATCACCATTTTATTTCAGCGGGCTCGCTCTTTGAAAGAACTTCTAAGCCTATTCACAATGATATTGGGCTGGATACTGATAGGGGAAAGTTGTTAAATCATCAGAGAAATGATAGTCAAAGCTTTTCTTTTAGGCTATTTACAGAAAAATAACTAATGGATGCTTTGCTAGCAATGGACAACAAGAAATCTACAGAAGCTGACTAATTGGATCCTGGTCTGCTTAAGTGTGCAGCGCCCATCATTGTTGGCTCAATAACTCACATTTAACATTGTTATCAGAAAATATACCAAAAGTATGGAAATCAGCTCGTGCTGCCACTCCATAAGGGCGGGATAGTAGGGATCTTAATAATTATCACCCCATTTCAAGGCTTCCTTGTCGAGCTAAGATTCTCGAATCCTTGGTAAATATACAACTTTGGACTTTTTTTTATCTGAGAAATGTATTTTGAATGTTAACCAATCAGGGTTTAGGCCTGGGCATAGCATTAACCACTTTAGTTGTTAAATAATCTTGTCAATGCTTTAGACACTAAAATGAAATGTGCTGCTTTATTTGTGGACCTGTCAAAAGCTTTTGATACTGTTAATCATTCTGTTTTATTGAATAAGTTGTCCTCGATAGGCCTGAGTTCTAACACCTGTTCATTGTTTCAGATCTCAGGCCATTGTGAGTAATGGGGTTAAGTTTGAATTTCTTGAGGTGCATAAAGATGTACCACAGGTGTCGATTTTGGGACCTATTCTCTTCACTATTTATATAAACACCATTGGTCAATATTTTTTTAAATGTTAAACTTCACCCAGACTTTTGATCTGCCCATAGGCGGAAATCCCAGGGGGGACGGGGGGGACACGACCCCCCCATCCTGGGGAAAATATGATTTGTCCCCCCCAATATATCACTGTAAACATAACTATGTAATTTCAATAATATTAATAATACGCAATGAAAGCACTTGTGCTGATTATAGACACTTAATAGCGCGTTTTTAAATTTCACAAGATTGCGACCCCCCCGCCCTTTGCCTCACAATGGTTTGATCCACTGCCAGTTCTTTAGCTGGCAAGGTAATAGAGGGCTCGTATCTACTGTCCGAAAGGCACTCAATGTACGTAACTGACGTGAGGTAATCCAGTCAATCGCGCCTTAGCAATGTATATATTTTTTTAATGTTGCAGGGTTCACACACTAGCTGAATTTGCAGAGCTAGCGCGCAAACTAAAGCAAACATTAACTATCAAGCTAGCTAGTACCTATTCCATTTATGTGGCGTCGTCAAAGATGGAATATTTGCTATCGTCAGTTTATTCCAAGATTAGCATGCAGCTGTAGTGCTTCAAAGTCCCTGTGATAAGGTTAGCGATAAACTGAAGTCCAAACTGAACAGAACTACACTCTCTTATACCATTGTCTTAAATATATTTAATGGTCTCGTTGCAAAAGCTAAATTGTCGCTAGTGAATTTTTTTATTTTTTTCACCTTTAACCAGGTAGCAAAGATTATAGCAAACACCACAGAAACGGAATTGGTGCTCGCTAGCTTTGCAAATTCAGCTATTCTTGGAAGCCTGCCAATATGAAACAAACGATGTTAAAATTTCAAAACGTTGCAGCATGTGTTGTGTAAATGTGTGTGTGCAGCTAGACCGGTCAGCCAGCCAGCCAGGTAGAAAAATGTCAGAAAAAAGTAAAAAGACGGACATCAGAGTATTTTTCAGTACACCAAAACGCAAAGTAAGAACTCTAGTAGCCTAATATCTCAAAGACCAGTTGATAAAATGTTCATAAGAAAGAAGTGAAATGCTAATGGCAATATTTCACAATGATGTCATTAGGCAGAGCAGGCAACAGATGGCACACAGACAGCAGAGCTGGGGACAGATATGCAGGGACAGACTGGCAGAGACAGGGAGTCTCAGGTAAATTTGTTGAGTCTTTGTTTGGCAACATTATGAAAGGTTCTCAATTTTTTTTACTTGTAAAATAGGGACATAATTGGAAAATGCCATGAATACCCCCACTCTCAATTTAAACTGGTGACTGAACCAAGATTTGTTTAAGGCAATGGTATTGCTGTTGTGATTAATTGTGTAGTTTTGGGTACCGGTAGTTAGGAGTACAGCAAACACCTTATTTCTTTTCTAGGAGACAGACTGAGTCAGTGAGGGTGGTGAAAGGGAAAGAGCCAAGGAGAGAGACTTCAGAGGACAGTGTCAC
The DNA here is from genome assembly GCF_045679555.1 of Salvelinus alpinus. Classification (NCBI taxonomy): domain Eukaryota; kingdom Metazoa; phylum Chordata; class Actinopteri; order Salmoniformes; family Salmonidae; genus Salvelinus; species Salvelinus alpinus. The sequence continues at coordinate 34,180,759 of NC_092098.1, forward strand.
AGCCACGGCAGGACCAGGTGTCACCCTTGTTGCCAGCAGCACCAGTATAGGGGACAGTGGCACAGCATCGTCCAGTTACCTCAGTGATGACACAAAACCATTATTACATTTACATTTAAGTCATTTAGCAGACGCTCTTATCCAGAGCGACTTACAAATTGGTGCATTCACCTTATGATATCCAGTGGAACAACCACTTTACAATAGTGCATCTAACTCTTTTAAGGGGGGGGGGTTTAGAAGGATTACTTTATCCTATCCTAGGTATTCCTTAAAGAGGTGGGGTTTCAGGTGTCTCCGGAAGGTGGTGATTGACTCCGCTGACCTGGCGTCGTGAGGGAGTTTGTTCCACCATTGGGGTGCCAGAGCAGGGAACAGTTTTGACTGGGCTGAGCGGGAACTGTACTTCCTCAGAGGTAGGGAGGCGAGCAGGCCAGAGGTGGATGAACGCAGTGCCCTTGTTTGGGTGTAGGGCCTGATCAGAGCCTGAAGGTACGGAGGTGCCGTTCCCCTCACAGCTCCGTAGGCAAGCACCATGGTCTTGTAGCGGATGCGAGCTTCAACTGGAAGCCAGTGGAGAGAGCGGAGGAGCGGGGTGACGTGAGAGAACTTGGGAAAGTTGAACACCAGACGGGCTGCGGCGTTCTGGATGAGTTGTAGGGGTTTAATGGCACAGGCAGGGAGCCCAGCCAACAGCGAGTTGCAGTAATCCAGACGGGAGATGACAAGTGCCTGGATTAGGACCTGCGCCGCTTCCTGCGTGAGGCAGGGTCGTACTCTGCGAATGTTGTAGAGCATGAACCTACAGGAACGGGTCACCGCCTTGATGTTAGTTGAGAACGACAGGGTGTTGTCCAGGATCACGCCAAGGTTCTTAGCACTCTGGGAGGAGGACACAATGGAGTTGTCAACCGTGATGGCGAGATCATGGAACGGGCAGTCCTTCCCCGGGAGGAAGAGCAGCTCCGTCTTGCCGAGGTTCAGCTTGAGGTGGTGATCCGTCATCCACACTGATATGTCTGCCAGACATGCAGAGATGCGATTCACCACCTGGTTATCAGAGGGGGGAAAGGAGAAGATTAATTGTGTGTCGTCTGCATAGCAATGATAGGAGAGACCATGTGAGGATATGACAGAGCCAAGTGACTTGGTGTATAGCGAGAATAGGAGAGGGCCTAGAACAGAGCCCTGGGGGACACCAGTGGTGAGAGCACGTGGTGCGGAGACAGATTCTCGCCACGCCACCTGGTAGGAGCGACCTGTCAGGTAGGACGCAATCCAAGCGTGGGCCGCGCCGGAGATGCCCAGCTCGGAGAGGGTGGAGAGGAGGATCTGATGGTTCACAGTATCAAAGGCAGCCGATAGGTCTAGAAGGATGAGAGCAGAGGAGAGAGAGTTAGCTTTAGCAGTGCGGAGCGCCTCCGTGACACAGAGAAGAGCAGTCTCAGTTGAATGACTAGTCTTGAAACCATATCAGCCACACCCACAATTTATAGAACCGCAAACTCTTGCAAACGTTTCAAGAGAGAGGAACACTGCACTGATAAGGAACATTGCTATAACTATTATTATTAGTAGTATTATAATGATTTAAACAAGTTGGGACAACCCTTCAGTTAACTACTGTACCTAACAATTATCCAGTAGTAGTGATTATGGTCCCTCAATATACATTTAACATATTACAACATAGTCTATGTGTTACAGCACTACTTTTGGTGTCCCCCTCAGGAATTGCTCCTGAGAAAATTTCATGTAATTGTCCCCTCCAAGGTTGATATCAGATTTTCGCCCCTGGATCTGCCTGTGTCAAAACTACAGTCAGATTTTACAGCTATGCAGGAATCTCTTGCTGATTCAAAACTTGTGCTTAATACAGGCAAAACAAAATTCATGTTGCTTTTAAACTCTCGTAAAAATGTATCAGATATTCACTTATTAGATGGTTCGCCAATTGAACGTGTTCCCCCATATAAATACTTAAGCATTTGGATTGATATGGATTTGACGTTTAAAAACATATACAGTACCAGTTGAAATTTTGGACACACCTACTCATTCCTGGGTTTTTCTTTATTTGTACTATTTTCAACATTGTAGAATAAGAGTGAAGAAATCAAAACTATGAAATAACACATATGGAATCATGTAGTAAGCAAAAAAGTGTTAAGCAAATCAAAATATATTTTATATTTGAGATTCTTCAAAGTAGCTACCCTTTGCCTTGATGACAGCTTTGCACTCTCTTGGCATTCTCTCACCCAGCTTCATAGTCCCATACTCATCTTTTTTGTTTACAACATGATTCCATATGTGTTATTTCAGACTGTAAACTCTCCTTCCAGACTCACATTAAGCATCTCCAATCCAAAATAATTAAATCGAGAATCAGCTTCCTATTTCGCAACAAAGCCTCCTTCACTCATGCTGCCAAACATACCCTCGTAAAACGGACTATCCTACTGATCCTTGACTTCGGCGATGTCATTTCCAAAATAGCCTCCAACACTCTACTCAGCAAACTGGATGTAGTCGATCACAGTGCCATCAGTTTTGTCACCAAAGCCCCAAATACTACCCACCACTGCGACCTGTATGCTCTCGTTGGCTTGCCCTCACTACACATCTGTCTTCCAAACCCACTGGCTCCAGGTCATCTATAAGTCTTTGCTAGGTAAAGCCCCGCCTTATCTCAGCTCACTGGTCACCATAGCAACACCCATCTGTATCACGCGCTCCAGCAGGCATATTTCACTGGTCATCCCCAAAGCCAACACTTTCTTTGGCCGCCTTTCCTTCCAGTTCTCTGCTGCCAATGACTGGAACGAATTGCAAAAATCACTGAAGCTGGAGTCTTATATCTCCCTCACTAACTTTAAGCATCAGCTGTCAGAGCATCTTACCGATCACTGTACCTGTACACAGCCAATCTGTAAATAGCACACCCAACTACCTCATACCCATATTGTTACTTATCCTCTTGCTCTTTTGCACCCCAGTATCTCTACTTGCACATTCATCTTCTGCACATCTATCACTCCAGTGTTTAATTGGTATATTGTAATTATTTCGACCTCTATGGCCTATTTATTGCCTTACCTCCCTACTCTTCTACATTTGCACACACTGTACATAGATTTTTCTATTGTGTTATTGACTGTACGTTTGTTTATGTGTAACTGTGTTGTTGTTTTTGTCGCACTGCTTTGCTTTATCTTGGCCAGGTCACAGTTGTAAATGAGAACTTGTTCTCAACTGGCCTACCTGGTTAAATAAAGGTGAAATAAAATAAAAAGCAAGTAGTTTTAGACTCCTGCATCATTACTGAAAAAGTTCAGATTTGTGATGCTTTTAATCAGCATTTTATCTCAATTGGTTTCCTATTTGAAAGAAAGGGTGGTCATACTGGTCTTGGCCAATCGGTTGAATGTTCTTCTCACATACAGCCTCCAGTTGCCTCGATGGATGATCAGTCAACCTCATGTGACTTAGGAAATGGTAGGGTTTTTCTTTTTGGCAACTCACAGAAACAGAAGTTCTTGCTGCCTGATTAGCTATTGACACCAGAAGTCATTATGGGCTTCCAATTTGGAAACGTCTTTGCTTAAGTATGCAGCGCCCGTCATTGCTGGCTAGGTAATACACATTTCTTATTTAACTTGATAATTATCCGCCCATTTCCAGGCTCCCTTATCTTGCGATAATACTAGAATCATTGGTCAACAAACAGCTACATTATTTTCTATCTGTAAATGGTATTCTTAATGTTAATCAATCCGGATTCAGACCTAAACATAGCACTACTACGGCTACCATGCTTGTGGTCAATTATATTGCAAATGCCTTAGTTGATAAAAAACAAAATCTGCCATGTTTGTAGACTTGTCAAAAGCTTTTGTTACTGTAGACCATGTTATTTTGTTGAATAAGCTGTCCTCGATACGGTTGTGTACTGATGCTTGCCAATGGTTTCATAATTATCTCAATGACAGAACTAAGGCCATCAAGGTAGATGGGGTCAAATCTGAGTTCCTTGAGTCATGTAAAGGGGTGCCCCAAGGTTCGATATTCGGCTCACTACTGTTTACAGTCTATATATACAGGGCAATCGGAAGTATTCAGACCCCTTGACTTTTTACACATTTTGTTACTTTACAGCCTTATTCTAAAATTGATTAAATAGTTTTTTCCACTCATCAATCTACACAATCTACATACCCCATAATGACAAACCAAAAACAGTTTTTTAGACATAAAAAAATATTACAAAATAAAAAAATATTACATTCATATAAATATTCAGACCCTTTACTCAGTACTTTGTTGAAGCACCATAGGCAGCGATTACATCCTTGAGTCTTCTTGGTTATGACACCCCTGTATTTGGGGAGTTTCTCCCATTATTCTCTGAAGATTCTTGCTCTGTCAGGTTGGATGGGGAGCATCGCTGCACAGCTATTGTGAGGTCTCTCCAGAGATGTTCGATCGGGTTCAAGTCCGGGCTCTGGCTGGCCCACTGAAGGACATTCAGAGACTTGTCCCGAAGCCGCTCCTGCGTTGTCTTGGCTGTGTGCTTAGGGTCTTTGTCATGTTAGAAGATGAACCTTCGCCCCAGTCTGAGGTCCTGAGCGCTCTGGAGCAGGTGTCTCCATCAAGTGTCTCTCTCTGTACTTTGCTCCTTCCTGAAGCATCTCCCACAAGTTGGATTGGCTTGATGAGCACTTCTTACGTACTATACGGTCACGCTGTGCCCACATCAGCTCAATAGGGTTGAGATCCGGTGACTGTGATGGCCACTCCATTATAGACAGAATACAAGCTGACTGCTTCTTCCCTAAATAGTTCTTGCATAGTTTGCAGCTGTGCTTTGGGTCATTGTCCTGTTGTAGGAGGAAATTGGCTCCAATTAAGTGCCATCCACAGGTTATGGCATGGCGTTGCAAAATGGAGTGATAGCCTCCCTTCTTCACGATCCCTTTTACCCTGTACAAATCTCCCACTTTACCACCACCAAAGCACCGCCAGACCATCACATTGCCTCCACCATGCTTGACAGATGGCGTCAAGCAATCCTCCAGCATATTTTCATTTTTTCTGCATCTCACGAATGTTCTTCTTTGTGATCCGAACACCTCAAACTTAGATTCGTCTGTCCATAACACTTTTTTCAAATCTTCCTCTGTCCGGTGTCTGTGTTCTTTTGCCCATCTTAATCTTTTCTTTTTATTGGCTGGTTTGAGATATGGCTTTTTCTTTGCAACTCTGCCTAGAAGGCCAGCATCCCAGAGTCGCCTCTTCACTGTTGACGTTGAGACTGGTGTTTTGCGGGTACTATTTAATGAAGCTGCAAGTTGAAGACTTGTGAGGCGTCTGTTTCTCAAACTAGACACTAATGTACTTTTCCTCTTGCTCAGTTGTGCACCGGGGCCTCCCAGTCCTCTTCCTGTTGTGCTTAGATCCAGTTTGCGCCTGTTCTGTGAAGGGAGTAGTACACAGCGTTGTACGAGATCTTCAGTTTCTTGGCAATTTCTTGCATGGAATAGCCTTCATTTCTCAGAACAAGAATAGACTGATGAGTTTCAGAAGACAGTTTGTTTCTGGCCATTTTGAGCCTGTAATCGAACCCACAAATGCTGATGCTCCAGATACTCAACTAGTCTAAAGAAGGCCAGTTTTATTGCTTCTTTAAATCAGGACAACAGTTTTCAGCTGTGCTAACATAATTGCAAAAAAGGTTTTCTAATCATCAGTTAGCCTTTTAAAATGATAAACTTGGATTAGCTAACACAACGTGCCATTGGAACTTCTACAGGAGTGATGGTTGCTGATAATGGGCCTCTGTACGCCTATGTAGATATTCCATAAAAAAATCTGCCGTTTCCAGCTACAATAGTCATTTACAACATTAACAATGTCAACACTGTATTTCTGATGAATTTTATGTTATTTTAATGGACAAAAAATGTGCTTTTCTTTCAAAAACAAGAACATTTCTAAGTGACCCAAAACTTTTGAACGGTAGTGAAAATATGAATAGGCATACCAAATATGCCCAATAAGTACATGGTTGGCATTTGCCAAAGTGAGAGATGGTAAATTCCAGAAGTCCATTATGGGTATCACAATAGTCAAGGGAAAAAAGCATTATTTTGGGGGTGGGTTTACATAGTTGAAAATTACAGAACTTAAGGATGTGCGATAAGTCTCTGTACTTTATCTACATGCAGTTGGTGGGAGAATATTTGCCAAAAGCATTTCCTTTTCCTTTCTGAGTGGCACTCTAAAAGCTTGCTCCCCTAACAACCCTGTAAGTAAGAGCAGTAATATTACAGCCCTTATTGCCTGCCTTAATGCATCCCCATATGCCCAAACCCCTAGTACATTATGGTTTACAAGAACCCTAGACACAGAGCCTGAAGCATTGTCACGATTCATCAAGACAACACGACTCACATCCCCACATCCAAAGGGCCAGACAAATAAGTCCTAAAAAACAGTAGGAGCACTTCACATCCAAGTCCCTACAGCCATAGCCGAGCGAGTTGAAAATGGAAATCCAAAATGACTCAAAAATATATGAGCCACTTCAACAGACTCTAGATCAGCACTCATACTTTGGAGTTTGTGTTCTTTACAAAGTGCTTGTCTGTAAGCTGAGCCATTGTCCTCAATAGGACTGTTGCTACAGCCTCACTGCTTTGCCTTGTGTGAAAATGTAAGAGACAGACCATGGGACACAACAAATATAATACAAGTCAAAAGTTTGGACACACCTACACACCTAGGGTTTTTCACATTGTAGAATAATAGTAAAGACATCTGACCTGGATATTGTGTGTGTGAGTCTGTCTGTGTGTGAAGGCGGGCTGCTGTTCAGTCTTTGTGCTCTCACCATGGTGGGCCATTTTGCCAGCTGGACCCTCTGCTCTCCTGGGTTTTGGGAAAAGGTTGGTCGGGGAGAGAGCCAGCAGACGACCAATCCGGAGTGTCACACACAAGGGAGGCCCATAAGAAAGAGAGATGTATAATGCCTATTTGAGAGGGGATGCATTTTGCAGGTCAACTTATACAAAGGTTTGTCTCTTTAAAGAAATTACTATACATAATGGGATTTCAAGGTATTGTTTGTTCGAGCTTAAACATTCTCATACTGCTTTGTCATTTCTCTTAAGTCCCATGTCAGTAAAATGAGAGCTCCAAATATAAACCTGAAGAACAAATTTGATACCTTCATGTTACCATGACAATATAATGAGTAGAGGCTTTAATATGTACTGTACATGCATAAAAAATACAGACCTGTGAAGCCACCCACGGGCAATTTAGAAGTGATGGAGGAAGAGATATGATAAACTTTTTTCTCTTCGTGTACCTGCAGAAGACAATAGATAGAAGGTCTGTGTTTTTCTGCACCATTAAAGGATTTGCATATTTCGAAAGGACAGCGAAAGAGTCGCTTGCGCGACTGTCACTTATCCGCACTCAGGGATCCATTTGGGTTGTCCTGTGCTTTGTGAAATGTTAACTGCAGTTGACTCAACAAATGCAAATTAGTTGGGCCCAGGCTCTGTGGTTATTGGTTATTGTAAGACATAAAGGGAGGGCCGATAAACAGCTTGCCGGCTGGCTGGCTGAAGCTAAGCCCAGTGCCCCCATGGTTGCAAGGGAATCTGTTATAACAGGAATGGAGCAGTGAAGGCTCTGTGCTCCTCTTATTGAGCTAGTTGGTGTTCCCATAATTCCTGCAGTTTGGGCTCTGACACAATGGAATTTGTTCACAGACTATACAGTCACGGTCTTCAGTCTTTTACTCCGAGCCCTGTTTGTTCTCTTTTTCTATGTCTGTTGGTCTGTTAACATTCTAGTTTTAGTTACTCCTCAAACATCCTAGCACCGTTCAGAGAAATAAATTACAAATTAATCTAACTCAGTCCATGTGGTCGATGGCCTTGATCTATGATCAAGAAAGGTAATATAATTCTCGTTCTGGCATTTTTCGAGTTTGGCTGGTACCCTTGTGTACACACTGAGTATTAGAGAGTAAGACGACTGGAACTTCAGGCTCAAAGAGTATTACATTGGAGCATTATAAAAGTCATTTTTGGAGGTTTCTCTTATTGAATGAGTCATTAAACTACAGATGCTACCTTTTGTACTCTGAACAGCCTTAGCAGAGAACCAAAAACAACCAGATGCAGATATTGAGATGAGCGAGATGCAAGACTTCGCTCTCACACAGTCACACACTATCTGCGCATGTGCATGGGTTTGCATCACGCTGTTACAGCATGGTAGCTAGTGGAACAGATTATGTGAGAGCAAAGTCTTGCATCTCGCTCATCTCAATATCTGCAAGTCTACCTTTAAGGTGTTTTGGTTGTTTTTGGTTCTCTGCAAAGGCTGTTCAGAGTTGTGGGTATTATTGTGGGTGTAGTGAAATGCTTGTAAATTGACCTACTATGCTGTTTACTTTCTGCATCTACATCATATCACTGCGTCTACCTTTAAATAGTCAATAGGGCGAGTTTGGAACACTGCTGAACAGTCTATTGTAAATGTCCACTGTGTGTACTCTAATGTACATTTGATAAACCCTTTGGTTTGGTTATGGGGACAGTGTAAGTTGAGCTGCCTTGGGGTAAGTGGGTGAAAATGTCCTGTGACAGTGAGTGATGGTGCTGGTAGGTCAAAGTTGAATTATGTGGTATATTGTATATATCTTGAATATATGCCTACATTCAAATATACAGTTGAAGTCGGAAGTTTACATACACCTTAGCCAAATACATTTAAACTCAGTTTTTCACAATTCCTGACATTTAATCGTTGAAAAAAATTCCCTGCCTTAAAATAAAGTGGTGAACCTAAGAATGTGAAATGTCAGAATAATAGTAGAGAGAATGATTTATTTCAGCTTTTTTTTCTTTCATCACATTCCCAGTGGGTCAGAAGTTTACATACACTCAATTAGTATTTGGTAGCATTGCCTTTAAATTGTTTAACTTGGGTCAAACGTTTCGGGTAGCCTTCCACAAGCTTCCCACAATAAGTTGGGTGAATTTTGGCACATTCCTCCTGACAGATCTGGTGTAACTCAGTTACTCAGAGTCAGGTTTGTAGGCCTCCTTGCTCGCACACGCTTTTTCAGTTCTGCCCACACATTTTCTATGGGATTGAGGTCGGGGCTTTGTGATGGCCACTCCAATACCTTGACTTTGTTGTCCTTAAGCCATTTTTCCGCAACTTTGGAAGGATGCTTGGGGTCATTGTCCATTTGGAAGACCCATTTGCGACCAAGCTTTAACTTCCTGACTGATGTCTTGAGATGTTGCTTCAATATATCCACATAATTTTCCTCCCTCATGATGCCATCTATTTTGTGAAGTGCACCAGTCCCTCCTGCAGCAAAGCACCCCCACAACATGATGCTGCCACCCCCGTGTTTCACGGTTGGGATGGTGTTCTTCGGCTTGCAAGCATCCCCCTTTTTCCTCCAAACATAACGATGGTCATTATGGCCAAACAGTTCTATTTTTGTTTGATCAGACCAGAGGACATTTCTCCAGAAAGTACGATCTTTGTCCCCATGTGCAGTTGCAAACCGTAGTCTGGCTTTATTATGGCGGTTTTGGAGCAGTGGCTTCTTCCTTGTTGAGCAGCCTTTCAGGTTATGTTGATATAGGACTCGTTTTACTGTGGATATAGAAACTTTTGTACCTGTTTCCTCCAGCATCTTCACAAGGTCCTTTGCTGTTGTTCTGGGATTGATTTGCACTTTTCGCACCAAAGTACTTTCGTCTCTAGGAGACAGAATGAGCGGTATGACTGCTGCGGGGTCCTATGGTGTTTATACTTGCGTACTATTGTTTGTACAGATGAACGTGGTACCTTCAGGCGTTTGGAAATTGCTCCCAAGGATGAACCAGACTTGTGGAGGTCAACAATTTCTCTTCTGAGGTCTTGGCTGATTTCTTTTGATTTTCCCATGATGTCAAGCAAAGAGGCACTGACTTTGAAGGTAGGCCTTCAAACTATAGTTTGTTAACAAGAAATCCGTGGAGTGGTTGAAAAACTAGTTTTAATGACTCCGACCTAAGTGTATGTAAACTTCCGACTTCAACTGTATATCTCTCTGTTCAATATCACTTAGCCTTCCATTTCTTGACCAGTTGTCTGGGACAGGAATATTATTTAAGTGTACCAATTCATAGGTAAGTTCTCTGCATTTTGGCCACTAAGCCCATGTAACTGGTCCGCTAGATTCTTGATATGTTTAGCAAGCTCAGACTCCATTTCATCCGACAAGAATGTGTGCCTCTGCTGCACTGTCATGGGCTTTCTTTCGCACAGGTACATGTTCATTAAATTTTTTTGTCAATGTACCTCCAGTGTCATTCAGTCAATTTCCATCCCTTGCTGCTGCTCCAATAGACTTCTTTCCTTCTCTAACTTCCTTCGCTGCTCATTCAAGAACCTCAAATGGTGGCTAGACCCATGCTTGTTTTACATTTGTATACATGGGGCATGATGATGTATGTTCTGTAACAATAAAAATCCACTATCTTGAGTTCATATACATGACACATTGCAAAAATACTATGCACATTATGCATAAAACAGACAAAATGTAAACATAATTCGTATGGGGTATGGTGGCCATTGGCTCAACTTACCTCAAGACAAACTATTAGCCCACACAACTAGGATGCACTTTAATGCTAGTTTTAGGACCTCATATTATAGCCTATAGAGACCCCAAGTAATATATAAAAAAGTCTTCAAACAATCTACATTGGTTTAGATTCAAGCATCACGAAACTTATAACACCGTCAATTAATTTGATTTTGTGAAAATCAGTTTTTTGGACCTAACTTGCTTAACATTTTTTCCATGTGGTTTCTTCCTTCACAGACTCCATGAACTGATGACCTCTTTCTAAATAGTTGTTCACCTGATTAATTGTGTTTATGGTTTATTAGAAACGAGGTGGCTCAACTAACTCTGGGCTCAAATAACTCACCCCTCAACTTACCCCACTCTCCCCTACTGGCAAAACTGTTGTGAGAAGACAGGAGTTGTGGAATTTGAGTGTGCTGTGTTGGCACCATTTTAGCAGCATATTGCCAAAATGCAGCAGACATTCTTCTGGGAGGAAGAACATTTATCTTTTTCTGGAATGCTTGCTTCCAGCCATATGATAAAGAAACTTCCACTAGCCACTCCTCATAGCAGGGAGCTTACAATAAACACATGGATTCCAAGAAGGATCAATGCAGTGTTTTAGTGATGAACAAAATGTGTTCGCTTCAGAAGTGGAAAAACTGGTCGCAATGGTCTGGTTGTATACTGTTGTGTAAGGACATTTCACGGACATATTTTTAGGTTATACATTTGAGTAGATTATTTTCTGCCACGTAACCTTGATGAAAAATTACCACAGCACTTCTCAATCCACAAGCTGTCACTCAGAACATGGCTGATATCACTCAACACACCATAAGACACAACCATTCAGGGGCACAGCATTCAAGAGGATTGGACTCTATTCTAAGTAAATTTCCATTATGCAAATAGCCCCGGTGCACCACCGGCAGGCTCCAAACTGTAGAGTAATCCTTTCCGGATCACAAGTGATTTTCTCAAGGGCAGTGTGAATGGCCAACTGCTGCGGCCAGCCTTCTCCAAATGTTTACAGTCACGTCATCGACATCTGTTCCCAAGAGGGGACTGAAAAATAAGCTCTGGACCGTGCATTTCTGGGGGTCAGAAAGGTCAAGCTCAAGTGGATGTTTATATTAAGATCCATGCTTCACCATCCTTACAGTGAAGCATGGTGGTGGCAGCATCATGCTGTGGAGATGTTTTTCAGTGGCAGGGACTGGGAGATTAGTCAGGATCGAGGCAAAGATGAACGGAGCAAAGTACAGAGAGATCCTCGATGAAAACCTGCTCCAGAGCACTCAGTACCTCAGACTGGGGTGAAGGTTCACCTTCCAACAGGATAACAACCCTAAGCACACAGCCAAGACAACACAGGGGTGGCTTCAGGACAAGTCTCCTATTCTTCTCGGCAGGCCCTTTCAAGCTCTGGATGGAGAGTGTTGCTACACAGCTATTTTCAGGTCTCTCCAGAGATGTTCGATAGGGTTGAAGTCCGGGTTCTAGCTGGGCCACTCAAGGACATTCAGAGACTAGTCCCGAAGTCACTTCTGCGTTCTCTTGGCTCTGTGCTTAGGGTCGTTGTCCTGTTGGAAGGTGAACCTTCAACACAGTCTGAGGTCCTGGAGCAGGTTTTCATCAAGGATCTCTCTGTACTTTGCTCTGTTCATCTTTGCCTTGATACTGACTAGTCTCCAAGTCCCTTCAGCTGAAAAACATCCCCACAGCATGATGCTGCCACCACCATGCTTCACCGTAGGGATGGTGCCAGGTTTCTTCCAGACGTGACTCTTGGCTTTCAGGCCAAAGAGTTCAATCTTTCATCAGACCAGAGAATCTTGTTTCTCATGGTCTTAGAGTGTTTAGGTGCCTTTTGGCAAACTCCAAGCGGGCTGTCATGGCCTTTTACTGAATGAGTGGCTTCCGTCTGGCCACTCTACCATAAAGGCCTGATTGGTGGAGTGCTGCAGAGATGGTTGTCCTTCTGGAAGATTCTCCCATCTCCACAGAGAAACTCTAGAGCTCTGTCAGAGTGACCATCAGGTTCTTGGTCACCTCCCTGACCAAGGCCCTTCTCCCCCGATTGCTCAATTTGGCTGGGCGGCCAGCTCTAGGAACAGTCTTGGTGGTTCCAAACTTCTTCCATTTAAGAATGATAGAGGCCACTGTATTTTTGGTGACCTTCAGTGTTGCAGAAATTGTTTGGCACCCTTCCCCAGATCTGTGCCTCGACACAATCCTGTCTCGCATCTCCGGACAATTGCTTCGACCTCCTGGCTTGGTTTTTGCTCTGAGATGCACTGTCAACTGTGGGACCTTATATAGACAGGTGTGTGCCTTTCCAAATCATATCCAATCAATTGAATTTACCACAGGTGGACTCCAATCAAGTTGTAGAAACATTACAAGGATGATCAATGGAAACAGGATGCACCTGAGCCCAATTTCGGGTCTCATTGCAAGGGTCTGAATACTTATGTAAATATGGTATTTCTGTTTTTTATATTTTTTATAAATTTGCAAACATTTCTGAAAACTTGTTTTCACTTTGTCATTATGGGGTATTGTGTGTAGATTGCTAATATTTTTGTATTTATTTAATCCATTTCAGAATGAGGTGGAAAAAGTACAGGGGTCTGAATACTTTCCGAAGGTACTGTATGTCCACTCAGTATGCATGTCCCACTCAATTTGAATTGATGCATGAATACCCACAAATCCAAATGTATTGATCTAAAGTGTGTCCATCTTGGTGTCTGTGTACTTGGTGATTATAAAATCATGCGTTCTGTCTCAAAAGGCCTCATATCCCTCCTCACAGATGAGACACTACTGGCTGTTTGTGAAAACACAGTGCCTACATCCCAAATGGCACCCTACATTATCTCCTGTATAATACACTACATTGGAGCAGAGTCCTATGAGCCCTGGTAAAAAGTACTGCACAATATAGGCAAAAGGGTGCCATTTCAGATGCAGACACTCTGATAGAAGAGCAGACACTCAGTCTAGACATAACAATAATCTATTTTCATCAGTCCAGACATAAAAGCAACAACCTTGGCTGAATCCCAATTAACCCCCTTTCCCCTCGACCCACCATTTGCGTGTTCACTCGCACTTATGCCATATGCACAAGTGTCTCAAAGCTGAGGGAGTGAAAATGATGGAGGGTGTAGGGGCTAATTAGACCCTCCGATAACCACTTTGACCGAGCCAACAATGCTGCCGGCTACAGAGCGAAATGGAATCCCATAAGGCATCGTGTTATTTTTGAGTTTCACACTAAAGAATGGAGAGGAATTAATGTTTAACTATTCCTGAGGTTTATATCTTGTAAAACGACAGGGGGGGTTTGTTCATTTGAATTTCATGCTGATTGTATTATTTAAAAGTGGAACATGAATTGCATCATTCAAGTTAGGGGTGTGTCCCAAAGTTAATGGGTTATTGATACCCTCGCCACTCTCTGGAAGTCACCCTCGGAGTTTCATCAGCAACACGTGACAACGGAGGGCCTTCTGAGCGAGTTGTTAGGGGCGAAGGGGTGGTTTGGGATTCACTACCTGTCTCATCATTCTCCCTCAACCTGACAGAACATGGATTGTGTCCCGACGACCATTCAAGGCAGAGCTTATATGACACCACTGCTGAACATGAGACCTGGTCCTGGAACTGTATGTGCTGTAGCCACAACAGTGTCAGGAGTTGGCTAAAGCACAGAAACTAGCTACAGATAGGACTAGGCTAGTGAACTAGTAAGACAGAGAGGATTTCCCAGACAGAGATTAAGCCTAGTCCTGTACTATAAAACAAGCTGTTCTTAATACAGGACTAGACTTAACCATGTGTTTGGAAAAGTGGCAATTCTGTGCAAATGCTTGGTTCTTGTGAAATGGGGGAATAGTATTTTGACCCAGGTTTCTTATATGTGAGCTGGAGGCTTCCCGAGCGTCACTGCATCATGTTGTGTTAAGTCACAATGACATGGGAGTAGAGAACGGTCTGTTCGTGACAACAGAGTGTGGGCCAAACTAGATTACTGGAGTAGAGGGTTGTCGTATTCCCTCAGTGTGGGTACTCCATGACTGCTCGCATACGCTTAGGAGTATGGAGTCATGTTCTCTCTCTGTGTTTGTGTGAGTGTGTGAGTATACATATACATATATACAAAAGTATGTGGACACCCCTTCAACTTAGTGGATTCGGCTATTTCAGCAACACCCGTTGCTGACAGGTGTATAAAATTGATCACACCTCCATGCAATCTCCACAGACAAACATTGGCAGTGGAATGGCATTACTGAAGAGCTCAGTGACTTTCAACGTGGCACTGTCATAGGATGCCATCTTTCCAATAAGTTAGTTCATCATATCTCACAGACCGGGGCCGCCGAGTGCTGAAGCACGTAGCAGATAAAAATCGTATGTCCTCGGTTGCAACAATCCAAACTGCCTCTGGAAGCAACATCAGCACAAGAACTGTTCATTGGGAGCTTCATTAAATGGGCTTCCATGGCCGAGCAGCCGCACACAAGCCTAAGATCACTATGCGCACTGCCAAGCGTCAGCTGGAGTGGTGTAAAGCTTGCCGCCATTGGACTCTGGAGCAGTGGAAATGCGTTCTCTGGAGTGATGAATCACACTTCACCATCTGGCAGTCCGACGGACGAATCTGGGTTTGGCGGTTGCCAGGAGAACGCTACCTGCCCGAATGCATAGTGCCAACTGTAAACTTTGGTGGAGGAGGAATAATGGTCTGGGGCTGTTTTTCATGGTTCGGGCTAAGGCCCTTAGTTAAAGTGAAGAGGAATCTTAACGATACAGCATACAATGACATTCTAGATAATTCTGTGCTTTCAACTTTGTGGCAACAGTTTGGGGAAGGCCCTATCCTGTGACAATGCCTCCGTGCACAAAGCGAGGTCCATACAGAAAATGGTTTGTCGAGATCTGTGTGGAAGAACTTAAATCGAACACCTTTGGGATGAATTGAAACGTCGACTGCGAGCCATGTAATCGCTCAACATCAGTGCCCGACCTCAATAATGCTCGTGGCTGAATGGAAGCAAGTCCCCACAGCATTGTTCCAACATCTAGTGGAAAGCATTCCCAGAAGAGTGGAGGCTGTTATAGCAGCAAAGGGGGCCCAACTCCATATTAATGCCCATGATTTTGGAATGAGATGTTTGACGAGCAGGTGTCCACATACTTTTGACCATGTAGTGTACATGACGGTTCAAGGAAGGTAAAGTGCACCGGGAGGGATGTCACTTCTGAACAGTTATCGCCATAGTGTGCTAAGCCTCCTTTACCTGCTCTCATGGAAATTATACACTGCGTAACAGAAGCCTCTGGAAAAGTATATCTCGTCAGTCTCTCTCCCTTATGGGAAAAACACGTTTTTATTTACTACATCAATTCTCAGATAGCTTGTTACTGTATCAGGGAACGGCACAACAGAAGACTCCAGAGAATTATCCCAATGTGAAATTATTCCTCAGGATAATCCTGCTTTCCTTGTATGGAATCCACTGTTATCAAATCCATTGATAAATGAAAGTAGATAGGTTTCAACAATAGTGCTGTTAGTTGTCAGGTGCTTTCAGATCCGTGGTCACAATGGAGAGTAGACCAGGGTCATGTTCATTAGGACAAGCAATGGAAAATGATTGAAAACAAAAATTAGAGTTTCTTATTGGAAAAGTCCAGGTAGTTGCTCCCTGTTTTAGTCTGTTTTCTTCCCTTTGGTGCCTAATGAACACAACCTAAAAAAGGAAGCCATTTCAGACTATTAGGATGTGGCCACTGTGTTAGAGAGGTGCAGAGTTATTTTCTCTGTTGACACTCCCACCCATAACACATAAACACACACACACATTTCCCAGCCCATCCCACACACTCCCCAGTCCTGGGCCGATCCCTTTACAAAGCTGCCACAAGATGCAGTGTGCTGTCACCAGTCCAAGATGAATGGATGGTTCCTAACTCACTCGCCTATATTACTGGATGAGCCACCACTAATTGGAGTTTATTTAGGAAGGGATCTTTAAAGGCAAAAAATGCTGAGCCACAGAAACATGTAAGAGGGGAAAGATGGGACTGTAGACAAATTGAAGGGGGGATAGTTAGAGACACAAAGAGAGAGAGAGGGGAAGGAGAGAGAGGGGGGGCTGAGATACAGAGTGTGCAGAGCACACGCGAAATAGAGGCTGCAATACAGAACAAGCGAGAGAGATAGAGGGGAGGAAAGTCAGACACAGAGAGGGAGCGAGAGGAGAGGACAGAGACAGAAATTGAGAGAGCGGGAGAGAGAAAAAAGAGGGAGGAAGGGTATTGGCCAGTTTAAAGCAGTGAGATTACCTCATGAAAGCCTAAAGAGAGGAATATGGGGCAGGATGTGATAACATCTCGTGACCTCAAACCTAGGAGAAAAAGGCCTATGAAATAGAAATGTGAACACTCCCCTCATCTCTCTTAACACCAGCAGAGCGCTACATTTGTAACAACAGAGTAGGTCTATTTATTTTGAACATTGTAGATAACTCATTATATTTCTGACTATGTTGAGATGCCTTTGGATAGGATATAGTACCATGAATATTTCAATAAGGTGGACTTTATTGTCAGTTTTAATTCCCTCAATCAGTCATCAACTCTAGTTTTGCTATGCTAACAAATACATTGATCTCTAACTCATTCATCACACCAAGTGAAGCCAAAACAACAGTATATAGCAGGGATCATCAACTATTGTAGCCGCATGCCGATTTTGTCTTGAGAGGATGATCGGGGGGATGGAACATAATTACAAATAATTTGTAGACTGCAAATTGACTGCAAGAAGCCCAAACATATATAATATTTGACTAAAACATAATTTCAAACCTTGCTTACATTTGTATACAATCACGTTAGTGATGCGCGGGTTGACTCATAACCCGCAGTCCCCGCGGTTATATCTGCGGGTGGTAAAAGAGGATGATGGCAGTGCCGGCTATGTTATGTGTGATGATTGTGAGGCACCATACAAATCCGACAGTCACAAGACTGGGACAGTGGCTTGCGAAAGTATTCACCCCCCTTGGCATTTTTCATATTTTATTGGCTTACAACCTGGAATTGAAATAGATTTTTGGCGGGTTTGTTTAATTAGAATTACACAACATATCTACCACATTGAAGATGCAAAATATTTTGTGAAATAAACAAGAAATAAGACAAAAAAACGGAAAACTTCAGCGTGCATAACTATTCACCCCCCCAAAGTCAATATTTTGTAGAGCCACCTTTTGCAGCAATTACATCTGCATGTCTCTTGGAGTATGTCTCTATAAGCTTGGCACATCTAGCCACTGGTATTTTTGCCCATTCTTCAGGGCAAAACTGCTCCAGCTCCTTCAAGTTGGATGGGTTCCGCTGGTGTACAGCAATCTTTAAGTCATACCACATATTCTCAATTGGATTGAGGTCTGGGCTTTGACTAGGCCATTCCAAGACATTTAAATGTTTCCCCTTAAACCACTCGCGTGTTGCTTTAGCAGTATGCTTAGAGTCATTGTCCTGCTGGAAGGTGAACCTCCGTCCCAGTCTCAAATGTCTTGAAGACACAAGACAGGTTTCCCGCAAGAATTTCCCTGCATTTAGCGCCATCCATCATTCCTTCAATTCTGACCAGTTTCCCAGTCCCTGCCGATGAAAAACATCTCCACAGCATGATGCTGCCACCACCATGCTTCACTGTGGGGATGGGGTTCTCGGGGTGATGAGTTGTTGGGCCAAAAAGCTCAATTTTAGTCTCATCTGACCAGAGTACCTTCTTCCATATGTTTGGGGAGTCTCCCACACACCAAACATGTTTGCTTATTTTTTTCTGGCCACTCTTCCGTAAAGCCCAGCTCTGTGGAGTGTACTGCTTAAAGTGGTCCTATGGACAGATACTCCAATCTCCTCTGTGGAGCTTTGCCGCTCCTTCAGGGTTATCTTTGGTCTCTTTGTTGCCTCTCTGATTAATGCCCTCCTTGCCTGGTCCGTGAGTTTTGGTGGGCGGCCCTCTCTTGGCAGGTTTGTTGTGGTGCCATATTCTTTCCATTTTTTAATAATGTTTTTAAATGGTTCTCCGTGGGATATTCAAAGTTTCAGATATTTATTTATAACCCAACCCTGATCTCTTGTTTGGAGAGCTCCTTGGTCTTCATAGTACCGCTTGCTTGGTGGTGCCCCTTGCTTAGTGGTGTTGCAGACTCTGGGGCCTTTCAGAACAGGTGTATATATACACTGAGATCATGTGACAGATCATGTGACACTTAAATAAAGTCCACCTGTGTGCAATCTAACTAATTATGTGACTTCTGAAGGTAATTGGTTGCACCAGATCTTATTTAGGGGCTTCATAGCAAAGGGGGTGAATACATATGCACACACCAGTCATTTTTTTCATTTCACTTCACCAATTCAGACTATTTTGTGTATGTTCATTACATGAAATCCAAATAAAATCCATTTAAATTACAGGTTGTAATGCAACAAAATAGGAAAAATGCCAAGGGGGTGTATACTTTTGCATGGGACTGTAGGCCTGTTCAGATGGGTTAAATGGAAACTGAAATTTGGACACTGACTGTAGGCCTATAACGTCTCACATATCCTTAATATTAACTCCTGCAGAATTAAGCATTTCTTGCAGTGAAATGATATACCAAATGTAGGCAAAATAGTTACTCGGGAACAGGAGTGGAGAAATATGATTGATTTATTTCAGCATCTTGACAGAATGCAAATGCACAGTTAGATAGCTCATCTACAGAGGGTATCATTATCAGCATCATAAAAGCTGATAGTATTTCAACCACATAAAATATGCATCCAAGTCGAACTGAAATCTTATCAGAAACATGTTGGGTCGATTTTACAGCTTTCTATTTCATTACAACCGGTCAAACTGATGTCATTTGAAAATTTTTCACAGAAAGTGTTTCCTGTTTAATAATTTTTCTTTGTTATTGCATTTTCTCCCCAGTCCCTAAACGTCTTTGCTTCACGAAAGAAACAGAGATGACAGAGAACTTGACCAATGTCAACTAGATGGAAGTATTCATTCTATCGATGTATTACATTATTCTGGTGAGCAAGGGTTTATTTAGTATTTTAGGGCAACATATGACAGAGAATCTGCATTTTTATAATTATAGACAAGTTGACTAACAAAAAAAAAGCCTACCAAAATGTTGAATATTATAAGCAGAAATCAGGCCCCAAAAAAGTCCTGCACCACCTGTCAAAAAATGATTACGCATTTTCTATATTAGCGGGTTAGGGTTGGGTGCGGGCCTCAGATTACATCATATCACATATAGTCGGGCGGTTGCAGATGGGTTATTAGTAATTGCGGGCGGGTGCGGGTGAACAAACAGCTGACCCGTGCACGTGTCTCTATTATGCATGGGACTACTTGATAGCAGATTTCCAAAATGTAAATCACTTGGGCTAATTTCCTGGTGTTTGTACAGTCTTATGTCCGTTTGTACAGTCTTATGTCCGGGCCACCAGTTGGGGATTCGAATGTATAGAGTGCCTGATTCAAAGTTGGCAGAGTTCGCTTTTTGGGCTTCAAGCTCTTCTCCGAAAAGAACAACTAGAAACCGCCAGGCACCAGCTCCTCCCCCAATCCGAATTAAAGGGCTTCTTGATGTTTACTGCAGAGTTTTAGGAAGCAGTAATCTGGGGGATCATGGGTAGGGAGGTTAGCACTGGTAAGCCTGGGTTGTGATCTATCACTTGGCAAATATCAGTGATCATAAAAACCTGTTGAAACATGTGATTACACAGCTTTGGCATGGCTTTCTTTGGTTTGAGTGGGCCAATACCCTTGTTGGTCAGTAACATGTGTTGACCCAGTTGATTCCAATTTAAACAGGGATATGCTGGTATTAGCCTCTTATCCCAAATCAGCACCTAAACCAAAGGGTGCTGATTTGAGTAATGTTGGCCCATGTAGGGCTTGTATTCTAGGCTTCTTTGATAGACAGTATATGTGCCCTTAATATTACCATTGAGATCTCCAGCAGATTGGCGATAGGGCAGTTCGGGCAAATGCTTGGTGGTTCAATCCATATTTAGGCTAGTGGATTGGTTTCATGCGAGAGAGAACCTGTTTGCCGGTGTGTCAGAAATGCCTGAGCCGATTTCTGGTCCCAGTTCGCTCCTGATCACATGATCATTTATACTGTATCAAACTTTATTTGAGGAATTGTCACGATCGTCGTTGGAAGCATACTCAGACCAAAGCGCAGTGTGATCTGGGTTCCACGTATTTATTGAAGTGAAACGCACAAAAAAAACAATAAAGAGCAAACGACACGTGAAGCTATGGAGTGCTCACAGGCAACTACACATAAACAAGATCCCACAAAACACAGTGGGGAAATGGCTGCCTAAATATGATCCCCAATCAGAGACAACGATAAACAGCTGCCTCTGATTGGGAACCATTCCAGGCCAACATAGAAAAAAACAACCTAGATTACCCACCCTAGTCACACCCCGACCTAACCAACATAGAGAATAAAAAGGCTCTCTATGGTCAGAGCGTGACAGGAATCATTACAAACTGAGGAATTATACATTCTAATGGGGTGATGAAAAACAGCAGGGTATCTACTGTATATGAAAGAACACCGGCCGTGTTGCCCTTAGGTATAAATACAAATGTTTTCTAGACAATTAAAGTGCTACGATAAAATGTCAAATGTTACCCCTTTGAACAATTAAAGACACATTTACAAACATCTTAGGGTGGACCTTTTTTAATGCATTTTCTATTTAGTGAACCACAAAACCTCATAGTGATCATGACTGTAATAATTTAAGCTAGCAATTTGATACATTTATCCATTTCCTCTGCTGTTGAACACAATTATTAACACTGCTTGTGAATGAAGGATCAATAATTAATACATGAAAGAGGCTTTAAGCTTTCTATTTCGGGTGGGGAAGTTAACCTAATGTCAAGCTGTCGTGGGACTTTATTGGATCTTTGTATCCAAGTGCGTGACAAAGTGATGTCTGTGACTACTTTTGGCAGGGATTTGACCTCCCGCTGCTCTGAAGGCAACACATTGTCAATTGTTCATAATATCTCTATCTAATCTGTTTGAACAGGAGGAAATTCAAAATCTGCACAGACGATTGGTATTCTCTCCAGTCAGCTAGAAGTATTTCTGTGTCAGTAACCCCCCCTTTTTAAACATTGGCACTGTAACCATAAGGAATAACTGAAGTATGCATAAAATGCATCTGATTTTGATGTTACACCTGCTCAAAACATAGGCCTATGTTGAGTCTCAGGGTAACAGATATCCAACACTGTACATAGGCCTACTATATGTATGTATTCCTATTTCCCTGCCTGTCAAAGCCTATGTATTCCTCCCTCCTTCATCACTACAGCAGTGTAATTGCATGGCTGTGCCAGCAGAGGATGTATGAAATACTGCACAGCATTTCCAATGATTTCATCACTGCCACAGAGAACAGGCCGTGCAAAGGAATGGTCAGTGGATAGGTCTATAGTGGGGCTGAATTCAAGGGGCTGCAGTGCACGAACAAGCTCACTTTACAGGCAAAGTGAATTGGCCTCACTGCCAGAACAAGCGTGTTAAGTGTGAATTATCAGAGCATTTATAATAGATAACAAATAGCTGCAGTTTCATTGGTCCAGAAAAGTTGGATAATGGATAAGTGAGGTTTTTACAACTTGCTGTAGCTGTTTGAATACTTGAGAAACTGAACCCTAAGCAAAAATGCATCAGCTTCAATAAGAGTTCTTTCTTTCATCAGCTATCAAGATGTTTTTTATTTTGCTATATTGAAATCATTTCATGGTACATTTACTGTAAAAATTCATATGAATGGATACACATTTTAGTTATCTTACACTACAAATTTATACACTGATCCAATCTTACCTCAACACATCCTGGATGGAATTTGATAATTCTCCTCCTCAGTGAGAAACTAAGGCTGCATTTAGACAAGCAGCCCAATGCTGATCTTTTTTTCTCTCACTAATTGGTATTTTGACCAATCATACCAGCTCTGAAAAAGATCTGATGTGATTGGTCAAAATACCAATTAGTGGAAAAAATATCAAATTGGGCTGACTGTCTAAACGCAGCCTAATAGTATGTGTAGGCCTATTTCTGAGACAGTCCGACACTTCTCCTATGGATTTACAATTAATAAAATAATAAATTACTGGACACTCCCCCTCCTTCCCCTTGTGTTACTGGGCCATATACAGTACCAGTCAAAAGTTTGGACACACCTACTCATTCCAGGGTTTTTCTTTATTTTTACTATTTTCTACATTGTAGAACAATAGTGAAGACATCAAAACTATGAAATAACACATAGGGAATCATGTAGTAACCAAAAAAGTGTCAAACTGTCACGACTCCGACCGAAGGTGACTCCCCTTCCCGTTCGGGTGGCGCTCGGCGGTCGTCGTCACCGGCCTACTAGCTGCCACTGACTCTTTTTCCTCCCCCTCCTTATGTGTTTATTTGTTACACCTGTGTTGAGGTGATTCTAATTAGTTGGGCTTTATTAGTCAGCCAGCCCGTACGCTTCTTTGTGTGGGATTGTTCAGTTGTAGTTTTGGATTTCGGGAGTAGATGAACGTATTGTTTGTTTTGTTCATCAAGTGTATTTTGGACTGGGTTTTGTCCTCCGTGTATGGGACATTTGTTTGTTACACCCAGTAATTCCGTTTGGACATTTGTTTGCCGGTTGTGCATTAAAAGCACCGTATTGAACTCTCTGTTGTTCCTGCGTCTGACTTCACACCCCCCCGACACCCAGAGTGTTACACAAACAAATCAAAATATATTTTATATTTGAGATTCTTCAAAGTAGCCACTATTATTCTACAGTATAGAAAATAGTAAAAATAAAGAAAAACCCTTGAATGGGTAGGTGTCTCCAAACTTTTGACTGGTTCTGTATGTCTCCATGGAGATAAGATACCTTTTCTCAGTCCATTTTAAGGGTCATGAGCCATCCAATGTTGCTAGCTATGGCCTTTGATGGTATTTTCCCCAACATGGACTTTCTCCGCTCACCTTTAGAATTTACGCATAACAATAGGTCCAGGCTCTGCCCTGTCTAACCGCTTCTCCGCTCATACCATAATATCTATACCCTTGCAAGTGAAGAAGCACGTAATATTGCCATTTCCTTGTTGCTTGTTTTGAATAACGCTGACACATATTCATTCCCCAACAGCCCTGCTCTTTGGAAATGGCCATGCAGTGCTATGCCCCTGAGCATAGGATTGCCTGTCTTCAATTTCTTTCTAACTACAATTTTTCGGGTTCTTGAGTTGATTTGTAATGGCATACAATGTCCTTGGAGAGCTCTTTGTGACAAACCATGATTCAGTATGGAAGGGAGTAGAATAGATAAGGTAGTTATCCCCTCACAGGAAGACACACTGGACTTGGCTGTTTTGAGAAAACCTGACACTGATCTTACACTGTCATTGTGCCTCAATGGGGAAAAACAACTCTTTAGCTACTGGTTCATTTAACCTCACTATCGAGCATAAAGTTCTCTTGGATGGACAATTCACAGAGCATGTAAAGAGCCATCCCAAATGAGGTTGCCCGTTAGTCGTACTACAAATAATGTTCGGCCTTGATGGTCAAGTCCTGGCAGTATTTTTCCACTGCTGATTAATTCCAGCACTTCTGTTTCTTGTCTTTCTAGGCCTCGGCAATAGAGAGAGTGCCAAAGGCTCTCAAAAGGGAGCAGTCCAGGCCCTTATTTAGGATATGGGACTAAGAAGACACCCTTGGAGCAGTCCATTCCAAAAGACTTTTGGAATTGAAACTCGCCAAAAGATCAGATTTTACACAAGCTCTTACTCACAGACCATAAGGGCCAACCCAAAAGAGGACATATCCTGTAGTTTGAGGACCTTTTAAAAGACCTTACTCTGCCACTTGGTTAGTTAGACTCCACTGAGTGCAATTTGAAGAGACTGTTGGAAGTACAGCCTACATTTCCAATACAGTACATACACTAGCATCAGAGTTGAGCTCTTTGGATTGAAATGCAATGTTTTACATACCACATCCTTTCCTAAAACTTTCAAACCAACAGTGGATGGTAATATCTATCAAAATGTGTGTACACTAACTCCATGTAATCAGAGAGGAGCAGCACTCAATGTTGACTATTGCCACTCAAATCGATCTCTTCAGACACAGGCATAACTTGGAACGAAACAGGGGTCATGTGGCTCTCTCTGTCCCACTTGCAGTAGTTTTTTTAAAGATATTGAAATGATTACCTCTCATGCTAGAATTAGTCGATCCCCCCAGGCATACACACTCGCTTTTTCTACAATTTGCACTTTCTAGTGTTCATAGTACATTAATAGATTTGTTTTCAGTTAGTGTGTTCAACGTGTTAGCCGTGGTTCTTCTATGGAGCAAGCGCACCACCTCACTTGTGTGTTCATTTTGTTTTCTCTCACCAAGAAACAGGGAAAACTCGTTGGGATTCGAGATCTGGGTCTGTCTCGTTTCAGTGATGACATTTCTCAACCACGGCGAAGGGAAAGCGCCCAATTAATTCGAAGATGGCTGATAAACTGAACTCAGGACGATCGTTCATGCATAACGTTGTTGCTTAATGAGAATACTCTTGCCCAGAATTCACTACAGTTTAAAAATGTTGACTTCATATTTAGGTCTGAACTTTTATATACCAAAGCGAAGTTTCTCAACCAGGAGTCAAAGGGTCTGGTTTACTGTTGGTGGCAATGCAGAATTTTCACTTTCAAATCCACTGCCACCTGAGATGTTCATCGTTTTACTATTTCTTTATTTTGGAGATTGCACCCTGAAAATCTTAAAATGGCTCTTAGATTATTATATATGTTGTGTTAACCTCATTTGCTGAAGTTGTCCTAATATAGACACTGTGAACTTGGTTCCCATTTCAAATCATCCAGTAATATTTTACAACTTATGAGTGCTGATACATGTCAGTTGATGCGAGTGGTATTTGGTGCCAGTCTGAGCCAGGAGGTTGGATCCCACACTGTTGACTGGGTGGTTGGAGGTGTGAGCACCAAGAGAAAGGTTGCAGCTGGCCGTGTGGCGCTGACATACTGTCGACAGATTGAGTCGTGTACCAGTAGGCCAATGTGTTACTGACGAGACTGTGATGTGCACAATAAGAGATGAACATACAGTGCATTTGGAAAGTATTCAGACCCCTCCACTTTTACACATTTTGTTACGTTAGTCTTATTCTAAAATGGATTAAATTGTTTTTTCCCGCCTCATCAATCTACACACAATATCCCATAATGACAAAGCAAAAACAGGTTTTTAGACATTTTTGCAAATGTAAAAAAGAAAATACGGAAAATTGGCATTTACATAAGTATTCAGACTTTGTCTGTACTTTGTTGAAGCACCTTTGGCAGCGAGTACATCCTTGTGGTATGATGCTACAAGCTTGGAACACCTGTATTTGGGGAGTTTCTTCCATTCTTCTCTGCAGATCCTCTCAAGCTCTGTCAGGTTGGATGGGAAGTGTCGCTGCACAGCTATTTTCAGGTCTCTCTAGAGATGTTAGATCGGGTTCAAGTCCGGGCTCTGGCTGGGCCATTCAAGGACATTCAGAGACTTGTCCCAAAGCAACTCCTGCGTTGTCTTGGCTGTGTGCTTAGGGTCCTTGTCCTGTTGGAAGGTGAACCTTCAACACAGTCTGATGTCCTGAGCGCTCTGGAGCAGGTTTTCATCAAGGATTTCTCTGCTCCGTTTATCTTTCCCTCAATCCTGACTAGTCTCCTAGTCCCTGCCGTAGGGATGGTATAAAAAAAAAAAAAAAGATAATTATTATTTAACCAGGCAAGTCAGTTAAGAACACATTCTCATTTACAATGATTTCATCACTGCCACAGAGAACAGGCAAAGGTCTATACTGGGGCTGAAGTACATGAACAAGCCTACCCCGGTGACACTTGGCCAATTGTTCACTGCCTTATGGGACTCCCAATCACAGCCAGATGTGAGGCAGCCTGGATTTGAACCAGGGACTGCAGTGACACCTTTTCCACTGAGATGCAGTGCCTTAGACCGCTGTCCCACTCGGGAGCCCTGAGTGTTGGGCTCCTGGTATTGACCAGGTGATGAGGGGTGTCTGGTTTCCTCCAGACGTGATGCTTGGAATTCAGGCCAAAGAGTTCAATCTTGGTTTCATCAGACCAGAGAATCTTGTTTATCAGGGTCTGAGAGTCCTATAGGTGCCTTTTGGCAAACTCCAACCGGGCTGTCATGTGCCTTTTACTGAGGAGTGCCTTCCGTCTGGCCACTCTACCATAAAGGCCTGATTGTTGGAGTGCTGCAGAGATGGTTGTCTTTCTGGAAGGTTCTCCCATCTCCACAGAGAATCTCTGGAGCTCTGAACAAGGCCCTTCTCCCCCGATTGCTCAATTTGGCTAGGCGGCCAGCTCTAGAGTCTTGGTGGTTGCAAACTTCTTCCATTTAAGAATGATGGAGGCCACTTCTTGGGGACCTTCAATGATGCAGACATTTTTTGATCCCCTTCCCCAGATCTGTGCCTCGACACAATCCTGTCTCGGAGCTCTACGGACAATTGCTTCGACCTCCTGGCTTGGTTTTTGCTCTGACATGCACTGTCAACTGTGGGACCTTATATAGACAGGTGTGTGCCTTTCCAAATCATGTCCAACCAATTGAATAAACCACAAGTGGACTCCAATCAAGTTGTAGAAACATCTCAAGGACGATCAATGGAAACAGGCTGCACCTGAGCTCAATTTCGAGTCTCAAAGCAAAGGGTTTGAATACTTATGTAAATAAAGTATCTGTTTTGTTTTTTTATTAAATTTGCAAACATTTCTAAAAACCTGTTTTCGCTTTATCATTATGGGCTATTGTGGATAAGGATAAGGGTACTGTTTTATTTAATCCATTTTAGAATAAGGCTGTAACGTAGCAAAATGTGGAAGAAGTGAAGGGGTCTGATTACTTTCTGAATGCACTGTAGAATGATGGGAGAATGTCCTTTAACTTGTGGCGGCCTTTCCCCCATATTTGCTGGTTAGTGATTCAAGGAGAGGGACTGGACAAAGGTTCAAGCATGTTGCTTTCACCTATCAGATACCCTTCAGATCAGTGATCATGACGGAAAGGATTACAAGATAACTATTCATGACTTAAGTAATATAAGGTAATATGGGCTATCCAAATAAAGCATATAATGATAGGCTGTGACAAAAGGACTACAGGAACAATTTCACCTATGAAGCACATTGCTTCATCTGCTTCTATTTTGAACACATGATTCTTTCTGAGGGACTGTGTAGGATTAGAGTTGACTCTCTGAGTGCAGTGGGGAGAGTACGATGACGTACCTGCTAGGGACCGGTTGTGTTGGCCCCTTTGTCAGTGGCAGTCAGGACAATAAAAGCTGCACCATGAGTGGCACTGCAGGACATTCATGATGACTGGAACCACTCCCTGGGGACATCGCTACCTCACAGCCCGAGTCCACAGCACAGTGCAATGGAACCACACACGCATTAACTGACTAATGACATGGGACAGGTTGAGTTAGAATGATTTTGTGATGTAAGGTTATGACAGCCTTACTGGTAGAACTTCCGGAAACTTACATATGTACCATTTGGTACCAGGTACCATTTGTGTTGAGTTATTTGCTGTATGTAACTGTCTAGAAAGTATCTATTGTTGCAGGTAAATATTAGGTACTGTAAGTACCAACCTAAACCAGGCTGTGAAATAAAGTGTAATCGCAAATTCTTATCAAGGAATACTGAATAGAAGGACATTTTTTAAGAACACCTTGAAGACACCTTCTTTGGCGAATGCCTACTTCAAATCTTGTCCTGGAGGCAGAACTGAGCGATTTCCCTGTAGATAGGCCAGCTGCAAAGTTAAAATTGGCTATATTGTATACATTCATAAAAACAAAACATTTGCTTTTTGATTTTAATTTAAGGTTAGGGTTAGTAGTGCGGTTAAGGTAGTGTTAAGGTTTAAAATGAGATTTCACTCTGGAGAGCTGCCTCCAGAACACGATTCATGACAAAAACGCTAACCTGCTAATTGGACTGAAGAGGTAAAGGTCTTGACAGTAAGAACAAAAAAATCTAATTTTCATCCACACATCTGAGCTATCTTTTTTGTCAGGTGCATGTTAACAGTTGGATAAGATGAGACACTGCTCTCGATAGTATCACTGATCTTTAATAACCTTAATAAGTATCGGCCTCACGGCCTTCGTCAGAGCTTTTGTGGGTTTTTTAAAATCGGCACCCTTATCTAGATCTAGCCCCACCCACATCCGTTCCACGCATCGAATGGGGTTGGAGGCAAAGGAAAAACAAATAAGTGCTACCAAATATAACAATATGGATTTCATAAATATTCAAATAAAGTGTGTACATAAAACGTATTAAAAAAAACGTATTAAACACGTCTGTAAAACCCCAACCCCGAGTTTTCATGCCCCTATTTCAGTAATCTGAAATAGGGGCATAATTCATGTTCAAATTCACAACATAACATACAGTGGGGAGAACAAGTATTTGATACACTGCCGATTTTGCAGGTTTTCCTACTTACAAAGCATGTAGAGGTCTGTAATTTTTATCATAGGTACCCTTCAACTGTGAGAGACGGAATCTAAAACAAAAATCCTGAAAATCACATTGTATGATTTTTAACTAATTAATTTGCATTTTATTGCATGACATAAGTATTTGATACCTACCAACCAGTAAGAATTCCGTCTCTCACAGACCTGTTAGTTTTTCTTTAAGAAGCCCTCCTGTTCTCCACTCATTACCTGTATTAACTGCACCTGTTTGAACTCGTTACCTGTATAAAAGACACCTGTCCACACACTCAATCAAACAGACTCCAACCTCTCCACAATGGCCAAGACCAGAGAGCTGTGTAAGGACATCAGGGATAAAATTGTAGACCTGCACAAGGCTGGGATGGGCTACAGGACAATAGGCAAGCAGCTTGGTGAGAAGGCAACAACTGTTGGTGCAATTATTAGAAAATGGAAGAAGTTCAAGATGACGGTCAATCACCCTCGGTCTGGGGCTCCATGCAAGATCTCACCTCGTGGGGCATCAATGATCATGAGGAAGGTGAGGGATCAGCCCAGAACTACACGGCAGGACCTGGTCAATGACCTGAAGAGAGCTGGGACCACAGTCTCAAAGAAAACCATTCGTAACACACTACGCCGTCATGGATTAAAATCCTGCAGCTCACGCAAGGTCCCCCTGCTCAAGCCAGCGCATGTCCAGGCCCGTCTGAAGTTTGCCAATGACCATCTGGATGATCCAGAGGAGGAATGGGAGAAGGTCATGTGGTCTGATGAGACAAAAATAGAGCTTTTTGGTCTCAACTCCACTCGCCGTGTTTGGAAGAAGAAGAAGGATGAGTACAACCCCAAGAACACCATCCCAACCGTGAAGCATGGAGGTGGAAACATCATTCTTTGGGGATGCTTTTCTGCAAAGGGGACAGGACGACTGCACCGTATTGAGGGGAGGATGGATGGGGCCATGTATCGCGAGATCTTGGCCAACAACCTCCTTCCCTCAGTAAGAGCATTGAAGATGGGTCGTAGCTGGGTCTTCCAGCATGACAACGACCCGAAACACACAGCCAGGGCAACTAAGGAGTGGCTCCGTAAGAAGCATCTCAAGGTCCTGGAGTGGCCTAGCCAGTCTCCAGATCTGAACCCAATAGAAAATCTTTGGAGGGAGCTGAAAGTCCGTATTGCCCAGCGACAGCCCCGAAACCTGAAGGATCTGGAGAAGGTCTGTATGGAGGAGTGGGCCAAAATCCCTGCTGCAGTGTGTGCAAACCTGGTCAAGAACTACAGGAAACGTATGATCTCTGTAATTGCAAACAAAGGTTTCTGTACCAAATATTAAGTTCTGCTTTTCTGATGTATCAAATACTTATGTCATGCAATGAAATGCAAATTAATTACTTAAAAATCATACAATGTGATTTTCTGGATTTTTGTTTTAGATTCCGTCTCTCACAGTTGAAGTGTACCTATGATCAAAATTACAGACCTCTACATGCTTTGTAAGTAGGAAAACCTGCAAAATCGGCAGTGTATCAAATACTTGTTCTCCCCACTGTACATAGGCATTTTATCATTAAGACCTTTAGGAAATAATGTCTGGAGGGTGAAAATCCAAAAACATTCTCTTTTACTCAGATTATTATTTATATCACCTCCCCTGTCTGATATCTTAACTTTCTCTATGCCACAAAATCTAAATGTATAAATGTCATGTTTTAGGTCATTAAAATGTACTGCGACTGGATAATCCCTGTCGTTTCTCCTAATTGAACTTTGATGGTCACTGATTCTCTGTTTGAGAGAATGAGAGGTTTTACCTACATAGCACAGCCCACATGGACATTTAATAATGTAGTAACATGGGTGGCGGAGAACGTAATAATGTCATTTATTTGGAACCGTTTTCCTGTATGTGGGTGGCAGAAATATTCACACGTCATCATATTGTTGCACTGTGCGCAACCTCTGCATTTATAGCTACCATTTGGAAGAGGGTGTAAAAGAGCCTGGCTGATTTTCTTTTGTGGCTGGCAGTTGGCATGGACCAATATATTGCGTAAATTGCGACCTCTCCTATATACAATAAGTGCTGGATTCTTAAATTCAGCCGGCAAAGCTGGGTCCGATGATACAACATGCCAGTGTTTCTTGACCGCATCTCCTACTTTTTGCGAGTTCAAAGTATATGTAGTTGTGAACATTACAGAGTGTTCTTTAGCTTTAACGGGTCTTTTTTGTAGCAGTTCATGTCGTGTTTTCAGCAATGCTAAATTAAGAGCTTTATCCACACATTGTGGAGAATACCCTCTTATTAGAAACCTATTGCCCATCTCCACAGCTTTTTCTAGATAGTCCTCTGTGGAGTGGCATATACGGCGCAGTCTGAAAAACTGGCTTCTTGGAAGTCCTCTTTTTAATGGCTCAGGGTGGAAGCTGTCACCCTGTAATAGAGTATTTCTGTCTGTTTCTTTTCTATACAGAGTTGTAAACAGTGTTCCATTTGATTTCTCAATCCACATATCGAGGTAATGAACACGTTTAGTGTCAGATTCAATAGTGAATTTGAGATTGGGGTCAATGTCATTGAGTCAGGCCATAAAGTCTGACAGCTCTTTTCCCGTTCCTCCCCATATGCAAAAAGTGTCGTCAATATATCGATACCACTTCAGAACTTCATTCAAAAATTGATTTTCGTTTTCATTATTAACAAAACGTTCTTCAAAAAGACCCACATAAAGGTTAGCGTAACTCGGAGCGAATGAGGAGCCCATCAATGTTCCATTCGTTTGGAGATAGTATTCATCATCAGACCTGAAGTAGTTATACGTCAAAACATATTCAGCCAGCTGTAGAATAAAGTTGGTTGGTGGGTATTCGTTAGTATCTCTGTCTCTCAAATAGTGAGCTAGGGCTGCAAGCCCCCCCATCCGGGGAATGCTGGTATATAGACTCTCGACATCTAATGTGACCAAAATACAGTCTTCTGTTAAACCTGTTATTGGTGAGATCTTGTTTATGAAGTCTAGGCAGAGTTCCTCTGTCCAGTGTTCTTTTGCCCATCTTAACCATTTATTTTTATTGGCCAGTCTGAGATATGGCTTTTTCTTTGCAACTCTGCCTAGAAGGCCAGCATCCCGGAGTCGCCTCTTCACTGTTGACGTTGCGACTGGTGTTTTGCAGGTTCTATTTAATGAAGCTGCCAGTTGAGGACTTGTGTCTGTTTGTCAAACTAGACAATCTACTTGTCCTCTTGCTCAGTGTGCACCGGTGCCTCCCACTCCTCTTTCTATTCTGGTTAGAGCCATTTTGTGCTGTTCTGTGAAGGGAGTAGTACACAGCATTGTACGAGACCTTCAGTTTCTTGGCAACTTCTCGCATGGAATAGCCTTCATTTCTCAGAACAAGAACAGACTGACGAGTTTCAGAAGAAATATTTTTTTTTCTGGCCATTTTGAGCCTGTAATCGAACCCACAAATGCTGATGCTCCAGATACTCAACTAGTCTAGAGATGGCCAGTTTTATTGCTTCTTTAATGAGCACAACAGTTTTCAGCTGTGCTAACATAATTGCAAAAGGGTTTTCTAATGATCAATTAGCCTTTTAAAATGATAAACTTGGATTAGCTAACACAACGTGCCATTGGAACTTCTACAGGAGTGATGGTTGCTGATAATGCGCCTCTGTACGCCTATGTAGATTTTCCATAAAGAAATCAGCTGTTTCCAGCTACAATATTCATTTACAACATTAACAATGTCAACACTGTATTTCTGATCTATTTTATTTTATTTTAATGGACAAAAAGTGTGATTTTCTTTCAAAAACAAGGACATTTCTATGTGACGCCCAACTTTTGAACGGTGGTGTACATCTGTTTGCTCATTTTGGCTTTTTGATATTCCTCAGTGAGGGTGCTGCTAAAACAGCCCCCTGGGTACCATGTGGGAGAGAAATAAGTTACAAATGTCTGGCTTCATGTTCTTCACTATATGAGACACAAGTGGTGATTTTCGATTAGTCATCTGACAGCTGGTCTGTCTAGCCAAGCCAACCCTCCTTACGCTGCCATAGAGATTGGCCTTTAGTCGCTGCAGGTAGGCCAGTCATCAAAGACTAAGCACTCATGTCACCCTTCGTAAGAACTGGTGGTCTGAGATGACATTTGGCTTCATAAACGGGTCAGGGGTTTAGTCAATCCGCCCGGCTTTGTCCCAAATGGCACCCAATTCCCTTTTTTTGACCTGGGCCCATAGGGTTCTGGTCAAAAGTAGTGCATTATAGAGGGAATAGGGTGCCATTTGGGACGAATCCACAGCCCTTTGACAACCAGGGGAAAGGTGTTAATTTATGTTGTCTCCAGCTTTGGACTCTATGGTTAAAGGGACAGTTCACCCAAATTACAAAATGCATATTGGTTTCCTTACAATGTAAGCAGTCTATGGACAAGGAATGACAGCATTTGATTTTGTTTACCTGACCAGTGTTTCAAATGGTAACTCTTTAGCATGTGTGCCACAAATCCAATGCAAGCCATGTCGAAATCAACCTAAAGCATCTCAAAATGTATATAAAACATTTGGACGTAAAGCACGGAAATGGTTATATAGATACCATTGACTTGCATTGGATTTGTGCCAAAAATGCAAAAAAGTTAGCATTTGAAATAGTGGCCATACCTTGTCCATAGACTGCTGTGATAGGTGTGTAAGCAATAGGGTGAATGCACTTTGAAGTAAATCTCAGCTCAGTTTAAAGTACACCCAAGAAAAACTTTTATTGATCATACTGATTCAGGAGTATCATTAAAAGAGGTTAACATGCCCCACCAACATTAGACAACTATACTGAAAGCCCTTAAATTGCTGCAATAAGTAAATCAAATCAATGATGAGAATAGTCAGATTAATCAATACATAACACGACGTGGTGGCATAGCAGGAAGATCGGCATACCGTGCAACAAGAGGTTATGAGTTCAAATCCCAGATGAAGACTGTTGAATAATAATTACTGTATAAATGAACATGCACATTGTAATCAAGTACAGTATGTCAAAGTGTGTGTAATATGTAAGTTGAAAATACTGTGTGAGTATCCCTAACCTTGCCAACAGATGAAGAGGTTCCCCAATCAGGATCTTGCTTGGAACAGTAACAGGGTGTGATGTGTAATAAAACATTTTTGGGGCAGAGAATGCTTCTTAGGTTCCATCAGGCAACGTTCTGACAACTGATACAAATAAATGTTCTTGCAACGTTCTCATGAAATATGTCTAGAACATTAATATCTTATGTTCTGAGAATATGGCATGTTCTGCGTATGTTTGGTGGGTTGTTGATGGAATATTCTCCTAACCCTCAGAAAATGGGACACTTGAATGTTCTTGCAACATCCCATGAAACGTGTCTAGAACATTAATATTGTATATTCTGGGAACATGGTAACCACGTTCTGGGTATGTTCTGTTTTACATTAAGGGAATGTTCTCTGAACTGTAACACCAAAAACATGCTTAAAAGGTTATCAGAAGGTTTTTGCTAACATAGAATGTTTCCCATAACTAACGGAAACTAACAATCAAACATTAGGGGAACATTACGTGTAACATTACAGCCACACACAAGCCTAAGATCACCATGCACAATGCCAGTGGTGTAAAGCTTGCCGCCATTGGACTCTGGAGCAGTGGAAACGCATTATCTGGAGTAATGAATCACGCTTCACCATCTGGCAGTTTGATGGACGAACCTGAGTTTGTCGGATGCCAAGAGAACACTACCTGCCCAAATGCATAGTGCCAACTGTAAAGTTTGGTGGAAGAGGAATAATGGTCTGGGGTTGTTTTTCATGGTTCGGGCTGTTTTTCATGGTTCGGCTGTTTTTCATGGTTCAGGCTAGTCCCCTTAGTTCCAGTGAAGGGAAATCTTAACGCTATAGCATACAATGATATTCTAGACAATTCTGTGCTTCTAACTTTGTGACAACAGTTTGGGGAAGGCCTTTTCCTGTTTCAGCATGACAATGCCCCATGCACAAAGCGAGGTCCATACAGAAATGGTATGTCGAGATCTGTGTGGAAGAACTTGACTGGCCTGCACAGAGCCCTGACCTCAACCCATCGAACACCTTTGGGATGAATTGGAACGCCGACTATGAGCCAGGCCTAATCGCCCAACATCCGTGCCCGACATCACTAATGCTCATGTGGCTCAGTGGAGGCTGTTATAGCAGCAAAGGGGGGACCAACTCCATATTAATGTCCATGATTTTGGAATGAGATGTTCGACGAATGGGTGTCCACATACTTTTGGTTATGTTGTGTATCAACGAGTCTTCAGAGCACATGAAAGGTGTGTGTGTGGACAATATCAGTGTTTGGGGGGGTAGGGCTTGGTAGTGGTCTGTGTGTAGTGGGTGCTCTCTACATTTCAAGTAATTTCAAGGAGAGTGAGATTGAATATCTGCATCACCAGACTTTCTGTACAGTAGCCTACAGACTGAGCCCTCTCGCTCTCTTATTTTCCCCCTCCAGTTGTGCTGAGTTGACAGAAGTGGGCACCATCAGAGAGTGGCAACGCCTCCTGCCCTGGGTATTGTAATTACAGTTATCTCAGCACACATGGTGCTGCTGCCTTAGCCCTGCTGGTCATTTGGGGCTGTGTCTGAGGCAGACGTGTGCTGCTGTGAATCTCAAACACCTCGCTGCTCTGCTGCGCTATCAGCACATCTCAGCTCTACTGGACCCGCTGAACCCTCAGCCCTGAGGATAGTGAGGATAGGGTTCTTCAGTCCTGGTCCTGGAGACCATCGTAACTAACTAACTAACACACCTGTTCACCTCATCAAGGGTCGGGTTGAAAAGCTGAATGATTCAATTATCTGAGGGCTTGAACCAAGTGTGTTACTGGGTTAGAACAAAAGCATGCACACCCTGTAGGGCCTCCAGGGACCAGCATTAAAGGGATTTGGCTGGAGAGTCCCTATAATGGTGAAAAGCAAAATGCTATGGATTACTGCTAACAACTTCCATCTACACCCTGAAACAATCCCTTTACGATAGATATGCAGAATTGAACATTCATGCTAACCTCCAGAAACTCATCTAGGTAGATCTGAAACGATTGGATAGACATAAGCAACGAGGCACAAAATTCCACCCAGCCCATATTGGGCAAGGGAAGCAATTATCATATTGTAGACATCCTATTCAATCCTTTCAGATCTACATGAGTGTCTATGGGGTAGGATGTAGGGGTCAATTTGGAATTCAGAAATAGTGCTAAGAACACCTGTGCACAGAAAACATTCCCCCTCTTCCCCATCCCTCATTTAGTGCTCTCCCCCACTCTTTCCCTCTCTCCCTCCTATCCCCATCCCTTGTTTAGTACTCTCCTTCTCCCCCCTACACTGAGACTGTTGTCAAGCCTGGCTAGTCCCCGTGGATAAACAGGGTCCTGTGTATAATTTGATTTGTGCCACCGCAATCCACTCTCTCCCGTCGTTGGGCCGCCTTGTGATATGCCAGCAATGTTAATAACGCTGTCTGCCGGTTTAGCATTGGCTCTCCGTGAGTGATTAACACTGCATCCCACTGTATTGGAACACGTTACCACATCTCCCGGCGCATAATTACAGTTTAATGTAGTATGTGTTTTCGCCATTGTGTTTTCTTTGGCCCTGACAAAACACGACCTGTTCTCTCTGCTACCGCTAATAAAACCGCCATTTGGTTGAGCTATTGTAAAGCCGAAGTGCACTTAAATGTGGCTTAATTTAAAGTAGGGACTATTTAGTCTGGGGAAAGTACTGAAAACCCTAGAAAGATATGGATTTGTGTAAGCCTCAGCTTTACACCAAAGATAAGGGAATAAATTAATGAACTACATGTTAGCAGGTCCAAGCTGAGCATACATGTACTGCAATACAGCTAACAGCCAGATTCAGAAAGCAAGTCAGGTCAAGTTGTCTTCCACTGTCAGGGGCTGTATGTGTGTCCTCGGGGGCACACAATGAAGCGATTAATGACAGACCCTTTTGGCTGACACTGCATGGATTCATGGTATTTCACAAGCAAACTCCAGATAGGGACCCAATTGAACATGTACAGGTAACTGCAAAAATAAAGGAAACACAAACATAAAGTGTCTTAATAGGGCGTTGGGCCACCATGAGCCAGAACAGCTTCAATGCACCTTGGCATAGATTCTACAAGTGTCTGGACCTCTATGGAGGGATACAACACCATTCTTCCACGGGAAGTTCCCTAATTTAGTGTTTTGTTGATGGTGGTGCAAAAAGCTATCTCAGGGGTTCAACTGGGTTGAGATCTGGTGACTGAGATGGCCATGGCATATGGTTTACGTTGTTTTCATGCTCATCAAACCGTTCAGTGACCACTCTTACACCGTGGATGGGGGGATTGTCATCCTATGGGGGCATAGCCATGGTTGCCAAAATAATGGCCAAATAAATGGCCTGCCCAGCATTTTATACACTGCTCAAAAAAATAAAGGGAACACTAAAATAACACATCCTAGATCTGAATGAATGAAATATTCTTATTAAATACTTTTTTCTTTACATAGTTGAATGTGCTGACAACAAAATCACACAAAAATTATCAATGGAAATCAAATTTATCAACCCATGGAGGTCTGGATTTGGAGTCACACTCAAAATCAAAGTGGAAAACCACACTACAGGCTGATCCAACTTTGATGTAATGTCCTTAAAACAAGTCAAAATGAGGCTCAGTAGTGTGTGTGGCCTCCACGTGCCTGTATGACCTCCCTACAACGCCTGGGCATGCTCCTGATGAGGTGGCGGATGGTCTCCTGAGGGATCTCCTCCCAGACCTGGACTAAAGCATCCGCCAACTCCTGGACAGTCTGTGGTGCAACGTGGCGTTGGTGGATGGAGCGAGACATGATGTCCCAGATGTGCTCAATTGGATTCAGGTCTGGGGAACGGGCGGGCCAGTCCATAGCATCAATGCCTTCCTCTTGCAGGAACTGCTGACACACTCCAGCCACATGAGGTCTAGCATTGTCTTGCATTAGGAGGAACCCAGGGCCAACCGCACCAGCATATGGTCTCACAAGGGGTCTGAGGATCTCATCTCGGTACCTAATGGCAGTCAGGCTACCTCTGGCGAGCACATGGAGGGCTGTGCGGCCCACCAAAGAAATGCCACCCCACACCATGACTGACACACCACCAAACCGGTCATGCTGGAGGATGTTGCAGGCAGCAGAACGTTCTCCACGGCGTCTCCAGACTCTGTCACGTCTGTCACATGTGCTCAGTGTGAACCTGCTTTCATCTGTGAAGAGCACAGGGCGCCAGTGGCGAATTTGCCAATCTTGGTGTTCTCTGGCAAATGCCAAACGTCCTGCACAGTGTTGGGCTGTAAGCACAACCCCCACCTGTGGACGTCGGGCCCTCATACCACCCTCATGGAGTCTGTTTCTGACCGTTTGAGCAGACACATGCACATTTGTGGCCTGCTGGAGGTCATTTTGCAGGGCTCTGGCAGTGCTCCTCCTGCTCCTCCTTGCACAAAGGCGGAGGTAGCGGTCCTGCTGCTGGGTTGTTGCCCTCTTACAGCCTCCTCCACGTCTCCTGATGTACTGGCCTGTCTCCTGGTAGCGCCTCCATGCTCTGGACACTACGCTGACAGACACAGCAAACCTTCTTGCCACAGCTCGCATTGATGTGCCATCCTGGATGAGCTGCACTACCTGAGCCACTTGTGTGGGTTGTAGACTCCGTCTCATGCTACCACTAGAGTGAAAGCACCACCAGCATTCAAAAGTGACCAAAACATCAGCCAGGAAGCATAGGAACTGAGAAGTGGTCTGTGGTCACCACCTGCAGAACCACTCCTTTATTGGGGGTGTATTGGGGGTGTCTTGCTAATTGCCTATAATTTCCATTCCATTTGCACAACAGCATGTGAAATGTATTGTCAATCAGTGTTGCTTCCTAAGTGGACAGTTTGATTTCACAGAAGTGTGATTGACTTGGAGTTACATTGTGTTGTTTAAGTGTTCCCTTAATTTTTTTGAGCAGTGTACATGACAGGATGTTAATTGCTTAATTAACTTGTGTTTCTATCATTTTGGCAATTACCTGTAGGTAGCATGTGTTCAAGGTTTCTCAATCAATATACTGCCCAGAAAACATAATTGGATTTCACTGTATTACTCCATCTTCTAGCTAAATGGACAAAGGAAGAGACGTTCATCTAATATAGATGAAAATACCCTCAAATTAAAGCTGAGAGTCTGCACTTTAACATCAGTCATTGTATCATTTCAAATCCAAAGTGTTGGACTACAGAGCCAAAACAACAAAAAATGTGTCACTGTCCCAATACTTTTGGACCTTACTGTACTGTATATTATGTGAGCTCCCTGGACATACATCCAGTATTTTACAATAAACGAGGTGAAGCTCTGTCATAGTCAACATTGCTTTAAGAGCCCTAGAGTGCCTTCCATTAGGGCCTTGATCTTAGCTGGGGACTTCCAGCACAAATCCATTCTCATTTTCTCAATGGAGAGCGGGCCGATAAATCGGGGCCCAGCATGCTTTGCGGCCACGGTTAATGTTTTATGGTGGTGCTTAGGCTTAATTGCTACCGTGGGGAAAGCCTGAGTGGCCAGTTCATTTGCGTCCAAAGGCATAATGAGGGATATCGCCGCAAAACCAGATATTTCCACTGACTAAGTTAAGAAAGCCCCATTGTTAAGAGGGAACTTCAGAGCAAAAACAGCCAAAGGGTCACAGCGATGATATAGTAACAGGAATAGAGGGACTGGGGCTGTTAAACAAGGGGATATTGGGTCGGACGTTAAAAGGAATGTAACAAAGCAGAAATGATTTACCGGGGAGACAAATATTTGTACTCAGTATTCTATTTTTACAGGCTGCCCTTTCAAAATCCTCGATAGCACAACTTCATGGAGTATATTTAGGACCGGAGGTCTAAGTATAGGACTTTTTGAGGTGGTAATGGTCAGCTTTGAGGGCAAAATGTACTTACATTATCACAAAGCCTCTTCATTTCCAAACATGACTGTTTTATGTCATCAACAGTCAAAATAGTTTGAAAATTATATAAATTACAACATACTGTACAGTAGATGCATTCGTTTAGCAGTCCGTGGAAAGCTATACTTTTGGTATGTGAAAATGTCTTGCATAGGTCACACTACTCATGAGGTGTTTGTCAGCTGTCACACAGTGAAGAGAAGTAG
Organism: Salvelinus alpinus; assembly: GCF_045679555.1. Lineage (NCBI taxonomy): Eukaryota > Metazoa > Chordata > Actinopteri > Salmoniformes > Salmonidae > Salvelinus > Salvelinus alpinus. Next base: position 34,221,364 of record NC_092098.1, read on the forward strand.
AGAATTTAATATGACTGTAATGTAGACACTGGGAGTCGAGAAGCAGGTGGTAAGTTTAATATAACACATAACATGGACCGATACAACGTAGGCGTAGTGTCTAGACAACAATACTGCCTGGGAAAGGAACCTAAGGTAGTGCCAGATAAAGGGAAGGTAATGGAGTCCAGGTGTGCTTAATTATGAAGCGCAGGTGCACGTAATGATGAAAGCCAGGTGCGCGTAATGATGTTTCCCATGACCGGTGGTTAGTAAACCAGCGACGTCGTACGCTGGAGGGAAGGAACGGGAGTAGAAGTGACAATGACTTATTATTAAATGTGAGCATTACCACTTTGTGCCCCCTCATCAGAAATGACTTAGTTGAAAAGGATCTGTTATTATACTGTATAAATACAATCAAAGGAATCATATAGATTCACAATGTGACTAAAACATTCAAAGAAGTGATATCAAATCAAAATAAAATGTATTGGTCACATACACGTGTTTAGCAGATGTTATTGCGGGTGTAGCGAAATGCTTGTGCTGCTAGCTCCGACGGTGCAGTAATATCTACCAAGTAATATCTAACAGTTTCACAACATATACCCAAAATACACGTACATCTAAATAAGGAATGGATTCAGAATATATACATATATGTCAGAGCGGCATTGGACTAAGATACAGTGGCATAGTATAGAATATAGTATATACATATGAGATGGGTGATTCAATATTTACACACAATTAAAGTGACTAAGATATCGTAGAATATACATATGAGATGAGTATATGCAAGATAAGTTATTAAAGTGGCTAGTGTTTCATTTCCTTAAAGTGGCCAGTGATTCCTAATCTATGTCTATAGGCAGTAGCCTCTGATGTGCTGGAGATGGCTGTTTAACAGTCAGTGGTGTAGTATAGAATACAATACAGTACATACATATGAAATGAGTGATGGAATATGTAAACACAATTTAAAAGTGATTAAGATACCGTAGAATAGTGTGGAGTGCAGTTTATACATATGAGATGAATAATACTAGATACGGAAACATTATTGAAGTGGCTAGTGATCCATTTCTAAAAATGGCCAGTGATGTGAAGATGGCGCCGGAGGGGATGGCTGCCGTCTTACCGGCTCTTAACCAACCATGCTATTTTGTTAGTTTTTTCGCGTTGTTCGTAACTTTTGTACATAATGTTGCTGCAACTGTCTCTTATGAACGAAAAGAGCTTCTGGACATCAGAACTGCGATTACTCACCGCAGATTAGACTAAGAGTTTTTCTTCAATGAGTCGGATGGGAGGGAGATACTACAGACACCCGACTAGACCCAGTGTCACGTTCTGACCTTAGTTATTTTGTTATTTCTTTATTTTAGTATGGTCAGGGCGTGAGTTGGGTGGGTTATCTATGTTCGTTGTTCTATGTTGGTTTTTGCGTTTGGCCTGGTATGATTCTCAATCAGAGGCAGGTGTCGTTAGTTGTCTCTGATTGAGAATCATACTTAGGTAGCCTTTTTCCACCTATGTTTCGTGGGTGTTTATTTTCTGTCTTTGTGTATGTCACCAGACAGGACTGTTTCATTTCGTGTCATTCTCGTTTATCGTTAGTTTTGTTGTTTTGTTCGAGTATTCGTTTTCATTAAAAGGCATAATGAATACTTACCACGCTGCACCTTGGTCCTTCTCTCTTTCTCCCAATGACGAACGTTACACCCAGATCCCCGGCATTCGCTGGAGAAGGAAACTGAGATTTCTCTGAAAAAGATCGGGGTGGCTTGTGAGGATCAGGCGACGAGTGGCTAATCTGCCTTTGCCTTCCATCCTGCAAGCTAACGTTCAATCGCTGGAAAATAAATGGGACGAACTGAAAGCACGTATATCCTACCAACGGGACATTAAAAACGGTAATATCTTATGTTTCACTGAGTCGTGGCTGAATGACGACATTAAGAACATACAGCTGGCGGGTTATACACTCTATCGGCAGAATAGAATAGCAACCTCTGGTAAGACACAGGGCGGGGGCTTATGCATATATGTAAACAACAGCTGGTGTACGATATCTAAAGAATCCTCCTGATTCCTGCTTACAAGCAAAAATTAAAGCAGGAAGCACCAGTGACTAGATCAATAAAAAAGTGGTCAGATGAAGCAGATGCTAAACTCCAGGACTGTTTTGCTAGCACAGACTGGAATATGTTCCGGGATTCTTCTGATGGCATTGAGGAGTACACAACATCAGTCACTGGCTTTATCAATAAGTGCATCGAGGACGTCGTCCCCACAGTGATTGTTCGTACATACCCAAACCAGAAGCCATGGATTAGAGAGCTGCCGCTTTCAAGGAGCGGGATTCTAAACCAGAAGCTTATAAGAAATCCTGCTATGCCCTCCGACGAACCATCAATACAGGACTAAGATCGAATCATATTACACCAGCTCCGATGCTCATTGGATGTGGCAGGGCTTGCAAACCATTACAGACTACAAAGGGAAGCACAGACGAGAGCTGCCCAGTGACACGAGCCTACCAGACGAGCTAAATACCTTCCATGCTCGCTTCAGTAACACTGAAACATGCATGAGAGCATCAGCTTTTTCCGGACGACTGTGTGACCACACTCTCCGCAGCCGATGTGAGTAAGACCTTTAAACAGGTCAACATTCACAAGGCCACAGGGCCAGACGGATTACCAGGACGTGTACTCCGAGCATGCACTGATCAACTGGCAAGTGTCTTCACTGACATTTTCAACCTCTCCCTGTCTGAGTCTGTAATACCAACATGTTTCAAGCAGACCACCATAGTCCCTGTGCCCAAGAACACTAAGGTAACCTGCCTGAATGACTACCGACCCGTAGAACTCACGTCTGTAGCCATGAAATGCTTTGAAAGGCTGGTCATGGCTCACATCAACACCATTATCCCAGAAACCCTAGACCCACTCCAATTTGCATACCTTACCAACAGATCCACAGATGATGCAATATATATTGCACTCCACACTGCCCTTTCACACCTGGTCAAAATCAACACCTATGTGAGAATGCTATTCATTGACCACAGCTCAGCGTTCAACACCATAGTGCCCTCAAAGCACATCACTAAGCTAAGAACCCTGGGACTAAACACCTCCCTCTTCAACTGGATCCTGAACTTCCTGGCGGGCCGCCCGCAGGTGGTAACGGTAGGTAACAACACATCCGCCACGCTGATCCTGAACACGGGGGCCCCCCAGGGGTGCATGCCCAGTCCCCTCCTGCACTCCCTGTTCACTCATGACTGCACGGCCAGGTACGACTCCAAAACCGCCATTTTTGCTGATGACATAACAGTGGTAGGCTTCATCACCGACAGCGATGAGACAGCTAATAGGGAGGAGGTCAGAGACCTGACTGTGTGGTGTGACGACAACAACCTCTCCCTCAATGTGATCAAAACAAAGGAGATGATTGACTACAGGAAAAGGATGTCCGAGCACGCCCCATTCTCATCGACGGGGCTGTAGTGGAGCATGTTGAGTACCTTGGCGTCCACATCACCAACAAACTAACATGGTCCAAGCACACCAAAACAGTCGTGAAAAGGGCATGACAAAACCTATTCCCCTCAGGAGACTGAAAAGATTTGGCATGGGTCCTCAGATCCTCAAAAGATTTTACAGCTGCACCATCGAGAGCATCCTGACGGGTTGCATCATTGCCTGGTATGGCAACTACTCGGCCTCCGACCGCAAGGCACTACAGAGGGTAGTGCGTACGGCCCAGTACATCACTGGGGCCAAGCTTTCTGCCATCCAGGACCTCTATACCAGGCGGTGTCAGAGGAAGGCTCTAAAAATTGTCAAAGACTCCAGCCACCCTAGTCATATACTGTTCTCTCTGATACCGCATTGCATGCGGTACCGGAGCGCCAAGTCTAGGTCCAAGAGGCTTCTAAACAGCTTCTACCCCCAAGCCATAAGATTTCTGAACAGCTAATCAAATGGCTACCGAGACTATTTGCATTGCCCCCCCCCCCTTCTACACTGCTGCTACTCTCTGTTATTATCTATGCATAATCACTTTAATAACACTACCTACATGTACATATTATCTCAACTACCTCGACACCGGTGCCCCCGCACATTGACTCCGTACCGGTACCCCCTGTATATAGCCCCGCTATTGTTATTTACTGCTTCTCTTTAATTATTAGTTTTTCTTATCTCTTACTTTTTTGGGGGTATTTTCTTAAAACTGCATTGTTGGTTAGGTCTTGTAAGTAAGCATTTCACTGTTGTATACCTGTTGTATTCGGCGCATGTGACAAATAACATTTTATTTTATTTCTAATCTAAGTCTATAGGCAGCCGCCTCTGATGTGCTAGTGATGGCTGTTTAGCAGTCTGATGGCCTTGAGATGGAAGCTTTTTTTCAGTCTCTCGGTCCCAGCTTTCCTGATAAGCTTTCCAATCTTTGGGGATCTCAGACGATATGAAAGAGAGGCCACATTCCCCTTTAAGCCACTTGATATGACTTAAAGGGGAATGCTGTTTCCACTGTAAATATCATATGTGCTGTATCTATTCATTCTACTGTATCTACTCAGTCTAAAGTGAGTCTACACAAGCAGGCTGAATGGAGTGCATGTCCTTGTTTCCATGGGTCACTGTCTGTCATGTACTTGTGTCCACGGGTCACTGGCTGTCATGTCCTAGTTTCCATGGGTCACTGTCTGTCATGTCCTTGTTTCCAAACACAGATCTTATGGTGGCAATGTCAGGGTAGGTATAATGTTTTTATGTAAGGTATCTGTAGGTTAATAACGTGTTCATAACTGTTAATAAGACTTCCTTAGCTAATACCAGCAGGTAATACACAGCCAAGCTTCAGGTGTTTCTGTCAGAAGTTGTGTCGTTTGAAAAATGCTCAATGCAAGGAATTGTTGGCCTGCTCTGTGACGAGCCGACAGATGTTTTGGGACATACACAAAAACTTTGAACATGATGTCTATAAGGACAGTTTGAGTAAGACAACATCATGTCATCTCTGTTAGTTGCCTAAAAGCACAGCAAAGTATATTCATTTCCAGCAACCAATGCCAAAAGTTGGTTAATGCAGGTCCACTATCTGGCAGTGGACACACTAAAGTGGTCGAATGGCCCCTAGGCCAGATGGATAATGTAAGAGGACAAAATGGTTCGGTGAGAGATGGAGCGTAGACCGATTGACTCCACATTAGTGTGCTGTTAGGCACCACGTTGAACAGTAGCAACGCTGTGCTTATTTATGCAGAAAAACAAACAGCGCTTATAGGATTATCCTGAGACACAGTGGGCTAACATGACCCTGTCAGCCCACATTGTGCTTCTGTCCATATGTGCTAGGACTAAGGAGGCTGTCCTCTAATTATCTCTATGTCTGTGGGTGGGCCTGAATCTAGTGAATGTAATGTTGGGGAGGCTTGCATAATAAACTCAGAAAAAAAAGTAACATCCCTTTTTCAGGACCCTGTCTTTCAAAGATAATTCGTAAAAATCCAAATAGATCTTCATTGTAAAGGGTTTAAACACTATTTCCCATGCTTGTTCAATGAACCATAAACAATTAATGAACCTGTGGCTCGGTCGTTAAGATACTAACAGCTTACAGATGGTAGGCAATTAAGGTCACAGTTATGAAAACTTAGGACACTAAAGAGGCCTTTGACTGACTCTGAAAAACACCAAAAGAAAGATGCCCACGGTCCCTGCTCATCTGCGTGAACGTGCCTTAGGCATGCTGCAAGGAGGCATGAGGACTGCAGATGTGGCCAGGGAAATAAATTGCAATGTCAGTACTGTGAGACGCATAAGACAGCACTACAGGGAGACAGGACGGACAGCTGATCGTCCTCGCAGTGGCAGACCATGTGTAACAACACCTGCACAGGATCGGTACATCCGAACATCACACCTGCGGGACAGGTACAGGATGGCAACAACAACTGCACGAGTTACACCAGGAACGCACAATCCCTCCATCAGTGCTCAGACTGTCCGCAATAGGCTGAGAGAGGCTGGACTGAGGGCTTGTAGGCCTGTTGTAAGGCAGGTCCCCACCAGACATCACCGGCAACCATGTCGCCTATGGGCACAAACCCACCATCGCTGGACCAGACAGGACTGGCAAAAAGTGCTCTTCACTGACGAGTCGCGGTTTTGTCTCACCGGGGGAGATGGTCGGATTCGCGTTTATCATCGAAGGAATGAGCGCTACACCGAGGCCTGTACTCTGGAGCGGGATCGATTTGGAGGTGGAGGGTCTGTCATGGTCTGGGGCGGTGTGTCACAGCATCATCGGACTGAGCTTGTTGTCATTTCAGGCAATCTCAACGCTGTGTGTTACAGGGAAGACATCCTCCTCCCTCATGTGGTACCCTTCCTGCAGGCTCATCCTGACATGACCCTCCAGCATGACAATGCCACCAGCCATATTGCTTGTTCTGTGCGTGATTTCCTGCAAGACAGGAATGTCAGTGTTCTGCCATGGCCAGCGAAGAGCACGGATCTCAATCCCATTGAGCACATCTGGGACCTGTTGGATCGGAGGGTGAGGGCTATGGCCATTCCCCCCAGAAATGTCTGGGAACTTACAGGTGCCTTGGTGGAAGAGTGGGGTAACATCTCACAGCAAGAACTGGCAAATCTGGTGCAGTCCATGAGGAGGAGATGCACTGCAGTACTTATTCTAGCTGGTGGCCACACCAGATACTGACTGTTACTTTTGATATGGACCCCCCCCCCCCCCCCCCTTTGTTCAGGGACACATTATTCAATTTCTGTCTGTCACATGTCTATGGAACTTGTACAGTTTATGTCTCAGTTGTTGAATCGTGTAATGTTCATACAAATATTTACACATGTTAAGTTTGCTGAAAATAAACGCAGTTGACAGTGAGAGGACGTTTCTTTTTTTGCTGAGTTTATTTTATAATTATCATTGCACCCTGGTGGCGGATGGGAAAAGAAGACTAACGTCATCACCATCCACAACATTACATCACTGTTCCTCAACGATATGCCACACATTTGCGATAGATTTTTCTATGCGCGATTCCAATGCAATTTCAAATACTATCCAAGCTTTTAAGTTTGCTGAAAATAAACGCAGTTGACAGTGAGAGGACGTTTCTTTTTTGCTGAGTTTAGTCATCACTGAGGTCAGTTTTGCATCCACTATCAGAAGTAATGCAGCAGCTATGGCTATATGCACCATGGGTTTGAGCAAAGCAGTCCTGTATAAAACAAGGAGGATTGTGGGGCATGAAGGACAACATGGGCTGAAACTGAAAGACCAACAGATGAGTACTTAGAAAGGTTTTGAAAGTTCATTGTCACAAGTGAGTCATAAGAAAAAGAGGTGGCATACACATGCACAGTGAGAGACCATGAATTGAGAAAAAACATGAATTATTATTACACCTATTCACACAAACTCCTCATACAAACACAAATACCCCTCCAAACACATGCACAAAACACAATGACTTACATACAGTACATACAACTCTCTCCACACACTCCCAGAAACCCTATTACTCACACAGTCCCCACACACTGTTTGAAAGCAGCAGGATTGTTGCAGTGTGTGTGTGTGTGTGTGTGTGTGATGTGTGGCCTTTCAGTGCTCTGTGATTACCTGGGGGACTAATTGATGTGCTCAAGTTTCGTCCAACAAAGTGCTTACTTGCAGGTTCCTTCTCGACAATGCAACCACAATAAGAAACAAGAAACGATAATATGAACATAAAGTAAATGGCAGTAGAATAGTGTAATACAGGAAGGCACAATTTGTAATCCAATATTTACACGTGTTTTGGGGAAGGGGGGAATGTATTAATAGAGCAGTATAATAAGAGTCTGCTAGCTGCAGCAGATACATGCATGTATATGTGTGTTTATATCTGTGTGGGTGTGTGCATGAGTGAGTGCATGTGTACTAAAGTGCAGAGAATCAGAGGGCTGTCTTCACCACCCGCTGGAGGGCATTGCGGTCGTGGACGGAGCAATTCCCGTACAAGGTCAGGATGCAACCGGTCAGGATGCTCTCGATGATGCAGTGGTAGTATTTGGAGAGGTCCCAGAGCGGGATGCAACCTTTCTTCATCCGCCTTAGGAAGTAAAGACTCTGTTGCGCCCTCTTAACAAGTTTGGTGGTGTTGGCGGTCCATGACAGGACCTCGTGATGTGGACACAGAGGAACTTAAAACGTGTGAATTTCTCTACTGAGTTCCTGTTGATCGTCAACAATCAACTCCTTTGTTTTGATGACATTAAGGGAGAGGTTGATGTCATGACACCACATTGACAGTTCACTTACCTCCTCCCTATTCATAGGTTGCACCTCCGCCACTTGGTCATGTCATGCCATTGTTATGAATGTTCATAAGCCGCCCTCTGCTGGCGGCGGCGTAGTGGTGCCCAGAAGTCATGATAAGCCCAGTCATTCTGGACGGAGGCTAACGACTGTTTTGTCTAAATTACACTATAGTATCCTGGAAATACGATGACATTGCTAAAGTAGGCAAATATCTAGTAGGAAACAACTTTGCCATCATTATCATGTCATCAAATTACAATATTGTCATTAGCTAGCAAAGTTCGTCAAAAATAGCTAGCAATGCTAACGTTAGGGAGTGAATGTTATTTATAATAAGGGTTACATGGAGAAAATCGGACCTCTCTGAAATGGCCCGCCCTTCAGAAAAATATATTTTACCTAAACCCACCCTGAATGCTTGAAGAAAAAAACAAGTGCCCCTCCCCTATACCCAAAATAATAATTAAAACATGAAGTCGATAGCAGAGAACGTGTCTACTGTTTACCCTCACTTCTTGGACAGACTAGACTCTCTCTTGTTCATGTCTCTAGTCACTAGAGTCTTAGATATGCAGTTTTAGAAACTGTTCTTCGTCCTGTAAACATTACATGGCAACCCAGGATTTTTCTTATAGCGCACAGGGCTGTGGGCCAGAAGGTTGTAGGTTCGCAAACCACCGTGGACAAGAGTAGGGGTGGAAAGAGCTCCGTTATAGTAAAAGCATTGCATGAATCTATCATCTAATTTGCAGGTCTGAGAAAAAATAGCATTTTATTAACATTTCATGCAATTATCCATCATTTTACATATTTCAGAATCTTTTTTAATACCAAACAAATTACAGGCTAAGTATGGACAGAGAGCTAGGCCTGTGTTATCTTATCATATTTCTCCAATGCCAAATCAGTGTCTTGTTTGTAATGAAACTGTCCCTGTTTGCAAATAATTAAATCTGAGACATCATTCGGAATCTGAGCATGGTACTTTAAAAAGTTAGGCCTGTCTTTCCACTCCAGACAGAGTAGGCCTAACGACGCATAAAAATGTACGTTTTAACTGCTGGCTTCTCTTCTTCCATGGCTTAACCCAACGAGTGAAGCTCACAAGTGTTTTTCTAAAAGTTGTCTGGGTTTAAACATCTTCTATTGTACAGAAAGTGAATAGCTTAATCAATTGATAGTGACAGAATTAGATTACTTCCCAAGCAAAGTACATTTTTGTCTCCTCAGCTATAGAAGGCTGTAGCTCAGACTCTGAATGTCAAAGAAACAGAACAATGATATCCTCATATGCATCCGAGTCACATCTTTCCCGGGTATTTTACAGCTTGTTTCTAGCATAAAGCATTGCGGACCGAAGTGCTGTTATAGATCACTTTATATATTCGGATGCGTTTTATTTTCTTCAAAATCTAAAGCTCACAAGGGGGTAGGCCTGTGCTTTTTTTGTTGCCATTTTCTTTAATAAAAGGTAGGCATATGGTATACCCTCTCATACCCCCTCAATTTGAGTTTTGGTTTTTACTTAAGAGCCCTTCAATGACACAGATGTTGGCTATTTAAAGAGTGCCTGGTGGGTGGAGGAATCTATGGATATAGCAGCCTATAGCCTAATTTTGTCTGTCAAACAGGTAGGCCTATCTCTTTCTTATATAGGAAGAAATAGGCTCCAACACAAAACTCTCTTGTTGTTAGTAAAGACTAATTAAAATGAAGATGGTTTAAATGAATTATGCCTACTAAAATGTGCTTACTTTCAGCACCATGAGCTGTCCATTTCCCATTGAATGTTCCGCGGCTGCCTCTTCAAGTTTCAGCACCACAATGTAAATTACTCCAATCTGGATTATTGTGAGGTCAATAACTCTGATAAAAACAATAGTTGTTTTTAATCAAATGTATTATTGTAGTAGCAAGCTATCAAAGTTGACCTCCGGTCCTCCTCATCTTCGTGCTCTCCTTCTCAAACTGAACAGAACATAGGCTATAGGCGAGCCCACGCGCAACATTTTTTGGACTAGGCCTAATCAAAAATAATTTTCTGAAGAAGCCTTTGACTCTCCTCCTGATGCCACCATAGGCCTACAGAGCACAGCCATTGGTTAGGCAGCACACACAAAAAAGTTGTTGATCAGCAAGAGTAGAGCAGGCCGGGCTCAGGGTTGGAATATCCAGTGCCGTGTGTAATGCAGCCTAGTTTATTCACACCATCCCAGCAGCTATCTTAGAAATATAACTTTGCTCTCTGCTTGTCTGAGCATGCACCTCATAGCCTATAGCCTATGGATTATTTCATTGAGACCACACTAAAAAGCTTATAGGCTCACTTGATATTGCACGCCCTGCGTAGAATCAGAGATCAGCATCAGGCTCACATTGATATATAGCCTAATAAGCAACTAATTCTAAAACACTGAGAAATATTGACATGTTTACTTGACCATTCCCTGGACTAGATTAAAAGAAAGGCTAAACCCTCCCCTTGACTGAAATTGAAAAAGCATGACACCCCCATTTTCCTCCTGCTAGCTTTTTTTTTTTACCTTTATTTAACCAGGTAGGCTAGTTGAGAACAAGTTGTCATTTACAACTGCGACCTGGCCAAGATAAAGCAAAGCAGTGCAACACAAACAACAACACAGAGTTACACATGGAATTAACAAAACATACAGTCAATAACACAATAGAAAAAAAGTATATATACAGTGTGTGCAAATGAGGTATGATAAGGGAGGTAAGGCAATAAATAGGCCATAGTGGTGAAATAATTACAGTTTAGCAATTAAACACTGGAGTGATAGAGACTGGAGTGATAGATGTGCAGAAGATGAATGTGCAAGTAGAGATACTGGGGTGCAAAGGAGCAAAAAATTATAAATAAATAACAGTATGGGGATGAGGTAGTTGGATGGGCTATTTACAGATGGGCTATGTACAGCTGCAGTGATCTGTGAGCTGCTCTGACAGCTGGTGCTTAAAGTTAGTGAGGGAGATATAAGTCTCCAGTTTCAGTGATTTTTGCAATTCGTTCCAGTCATTGGCAGCAGAGAACTGGAAGGAAAGGCGGCCAAAGGAGGAATTGGCTTTGAGGGTGACCAGGGAAATATACCTGCTGGAGCGCGTGCTACGGGTGGATGCTGCTATGGTGACCAGTGTGCTGAGATAAGGCGGGGCTTTACCTAGCAAAGACTTATAGATGACCTGGAGCCAGTGGGTTTGGAGACGAATATGAAGCGAGGGCCAGCCAACGAGAGCATACAGGTCGCAGTGGTGGGTAGTATATGGGGCTTTGGTGACAAAACGGATGGCACTGTGATAGACTGCATCCAATTTGCTGAGTAGTGTGTTGGAGGCTATTTTGTAAATGACATCGCCGAAGCTTTCTCTCTCTGCTGTGTTCACTGAGTCGTTGTGCCCGCCTTGCAACCTCATTGGATAATGCTGGCCAGGCGTCTTGCTAGCTGTCACTCAAATGCGAGGGGCTGAAGCTATTTGGCTAGAACTCAAATCGAGGGGGCTTGCCCACGTGGGGGAAAATGGCCCCAAAGTACCGGAGCATGTCTTTAAGGGGAGGACACACTCTAGGAGAGCAGTCATCTTCATTATCCCCGCAGAGCCTGTTGGCGACACTGCGTGTCACTTCCTCATGTTAGGCCGCTCCATCTCCTCTGATCCTCCCCTGATCCGAGGCACGACTCTGAATATCAATGAAGCCATTGATGCCTCCCTGAAGGGGCTCCGCTGCTCGGGCCAACCAGGTGCAAATATTGCACTGTCACTCTCTTGAATGGAGGCGGCAGAGGACGCAGTGCAGGGCGCAGCTCCCATGTAGTTAACGAGAAATAATTGGAGAAATGTACCAGAGAGAAGAGGGGTAGGGCGCGCTGGAGGACGGTGCTAAGAGTTTAAAATCTAATCATAGACCTGTCAACATGTATTAACGTGAGTGGATGGGAGTTGAAGGAAAATCAAAATGCAGACAAGAGAAAAGAAAAGAATGGTGTCTCCAGTGTCGGGGAGAGATATACTGTAGGAGGCACCACTTATTGACAATATGATCTGGTAATGAAATAACATGACAAATACATGTTTTCCATGTTAGGCCTGCAATTTTAAATGATACAAGGGGGCTTGAAGTAGCCTGCTTGAACTTGAATTTGGAGCTCAGAAATTCAAGTACTGGAATAGGCCTACCTTGAAAATCAGACATTTTGTCGTTCTCCTGCACCCTTAAAATGATCTGTGGTTTCATTTTTGATCAGTTTTGGTGGAAATAGTGGACTGCATAGGGAATAGATTGCCATTTGCCATTAGAGGTGGGCCACAATAGTTTTTTCCTATAAGAAGGTATCTTATTAAGTGTATCGCCAATCTTTGTTTGCATGTGAAAAAACAAAAACAACTGAGCAGAATATATTATTGTTCATTGGAAATAGCCCAAGTGGCCACACTGGCCACACAGGTCGGCCTATGACGTCTTCGATAACAGTTCACATACTCCAACTTAGAGCAGTCAACACTGACGAGAATTAGAGTGTAGCGCTTAACAAATGGCACTCTATTCCCTGCAGTCCATTATTTCCACCAAAACGGATCAAAAATGAAACCACAGATCATTTTAAGGGTGCAGGAGAACGACAAAATGTTTGATTTTCAAGGTAGGCCTATTCCAGTACTTGAATTTCTGAGCTCCAAATTCAAGTTCAAGCAGGCTACTTCAAGCCCCCTTGTATCATTTAAAATTGCAGGCCTAACATGGAAAACATGTGTTTGTCATGTTATTTCATTACCAGATCATATTGTCAATAAGCCCACTAGGCCATGTAAGTCATTATATCCTGAATAATGTATAGGAATAGCATTGGGTGTTGTGCAATAGTCTATCCTACACAATTGGGTACAGTAGACTGTGTCCAATCCGAGGCACTAAAACATGAAAACATGAACTTATTACATTGATGCTTTCTGTGTTAAATCTAACGAGAACCTAAAACAAGCAGACAACAACGGATGATCAACATCAATTCGCTAGGGATATTAGATCCAACGTGGATCCAGGTACAAATGTCTTTACTGGCGTAACAAATGAGACACCCAAATATTTTGGACATTCCACCTTTTTTCCGGTACTTGGGCTGTTGTTGCGTCACATGCGCTATCACAACGGCTGTTCGTCACTTCACTGTCACTTGTAAAATTCCTTCCTGGATCAGATGATGATGTGTGAAAATATCACGTCTTAATTAAATCAGCTGGACACCAAATGCGCATCCAACAAGTAATATGTATAATTGTTGAAGAACCACGTTAATGACAGTATAAATTTAGATTTTAAGTATCAAGGTAAGGTGACTGTTTCGGTTAAAGCATTCAATTTTGCAATGCATACATTATTTTGGATTTGTGTGCCCATGAATACTGTTTTCACCGAGTAACATACATATTTACACTGCATTTCTGAGATCTCAATACGAAAAAGTGTCTGACTGCTAGATCCAAGATTCTTACAGGGTTCAAGTTCAATGTCTAATTTAACTGATTATTGCTTAATATATGATATAACGACAACTTAACCTGCCATAAACGCAAGGACAGAAAAGTCATGTTTTATATCATATGATTTTGGGCAAATTCATCAAGACACAAACCACGATAATGGGTTAAAAAAGGTATTACGTGAACGGGTGAATTTTATTGAATATACAGTAGCTATATTCCCCCTTATAATGCATCTTAATGACATGAAAAAAATTGTCTGATTAATATCAATAATATTCCCAATGGTTTGGATGGACACAGGGTAAAATGGCAATTGTGACACTTAGTTGCTTTCATTTGAATTGCAAAGACATTGCAATAGGCCAACGCAACTCAAACTCTCCCTCTCATTTTAATTCCTGAATATTCACCAGGGAGATGTAGAATGGCAAAAAAAAATTTGCTCGATCAGATACTTCTTATTAGCATTGTACTGTACAGTAATGCTGTCTTGGAGTGATTATGGTAATGCAATATTCTATTAGCCACCATGTGCTGTGTCTGCCTCGAGGGAAGCTTGTCATTAATTTGTATGAAGGCTGGGTAAATAGCAAAGTCGGGTGGAATAAATCTAAATAAATCCGGCTCAAATATGCCTGAATGGGTTGTTACGCAAACAAGGTGCAATACAAACCATGTCTGTTCAGACATGGTTTGTATTGCATTACTACTGTTCATTCCTTTGTCAGCAGATCTTAAAGGAACAACTATGATAATGGAAGGGAGAACCATTCTAGTCTCTTTAGCAGTGGCTATTTTAGCACAGAAGTGGCTATTTTAGCATCTTGGTAGGGCAAACTTAATTTTATTGTTTGCTGCATGCCAGCAAAGCCACAACACAACCCTAAACAATATATTGAAGTAAAGTATTCATACCCCACATTTTGTTACATTGCAGCATTATTTAGAACCATTATTTTTAAATTATAGCATACAGACATGAAACACAAAAACAGAGTCAATAATGCCTGAGGAAAGAACCAAAGGGAGTGACAGATATAGGGGAGGTAATCAGGAAGGTGATGAAGTCCAGGTGAGTCTCATGAGGCGCAGGTGCGCGTAACGATGGTGGCAGGTGTGCGTAATAATGAATAAACTGGCAGCATGCCCAGTGTCGAGCCTATTGGGCCTTCAGTGTGTGACAGGCTTGTGATGGTGAAAGGACAGCAACCATAATACAAGCTAACTCATGTAGGTCAGAGATTGCACTTTTTGTAAAACACAAAGGGCCAGTGGTGTAGTGGAGGCTATACCCACTTTGCTCTTCAGTGGACATTGCCTATACTCACTTCTTAATCCGTACAGTTGTGTATCAAAGTAGTGTAGTGGAAGTATATGACTTATGTAGTACAATAGAGAAATCATGCACAAAGTAGCCTACACAATCGCAAAGCACGTGAAATACAGTGGGGCAAAAAAGTATTTAGTCAGCCACCAATTGTGCAAGTTCTCCCACTTAAAAAGATGAGAGAGGCCTGTAATTGTCATCATAGGTACACTTCAACTATGACAGACAAAATTAGAAAATAAAATCCAGAAAATCACATTGTAGGATTTTTTATGAATTTATTTGCAAATTATGGTGGAAAATAAGTATTTGGTCACCTACAAACAAGCAAGATTTCTGGCTCTCACAGACCTGTAACTTCTTCTTTAAGAGGCTCCTCTGTCCTCCACTCGTTACCTGTATTAATGGCACCTGTTTGAACTTGTTATCAGTATAAAAGACACCTGTCCACAACCTCAAACAGTCACACTCCAAACTTCACTATGGCCAAGACCAAAGAGCTGTGAAAGGACACCAGAAACAAAATTGTAGACCTGCACCAGGCTGGGAAGACTGAATCTGCAATAGGTAAGCAGCTTGGTTTGAAGAAATCAACTGTGGGAGCAATTATTAGGAAATGGAAGACATACAAGACCACTGATAATCTCCCTCGATCTGGGGCTCCACGCAAGATCTCACCCCGTGGGGTCAAAATGATCACAAGAACGGTGAGCAAAAATCCCAGAACCACACGGGGGGACCTAGTGAATGACCTGCAGAGAGCTGGGACCAAAGTAACAAAGCCTACCATCAGTAACACACTACGCCGCCAGGGACTCAAATCCTGCAGTGCCAGACGTGTCCCCCTGCTTAAGCCAGTACATGTCCAGGCCCGTCTGAAGTTTGCTAGAGAGAATTTGGATGATCCAGAAGAAGATTGGGAGAATGTCATATGGTCAGATGAAACCAAAATATAACTTTTTGGTAAAAACTCAACTCGTGTTTGGAGGACAAAGAATGCTGAGTTGCATCCAAAGAACACCATACCTACTGTGAAGCATGGGGGTGGAAACATCATGCTTTGGGGCTGTTTTTCTGCAAAGGGACCAGGACGACTGATCCGTGTAAAGGAAAGAATGAATGGGGCCATGTATCGTGAGATTTTGAGTGAAAACCTCCTTCCATCAGCAAGGGCATTGAAGATGAAACGTGGCTGGGTCTTTCAGCATGACAATGATTCCAAACACACCGCCCGGGCAACGAAGGAGTGGCTTCGTAAGAAGCATTTCAAGGTCCTGGAGTGGCCTAGCCAGTCTCCAGATCTCAACCCCATAGAAAATCTTTGGAGGGAGTTGAAAGTCCGTGTTGCCCAGCAACAGCCCCAAAACATCACTGCTCTAGAGGAGATCTGCATGGAGGAATGGGCCAAAATACCAGCAACAGTGTGTGAAAACCTTGTGAAGAATTACAGAAAACGTTTGACCTCTGTCATTGCCAACAAAGGGTATATAACAAAGTATTGAGAAACTTTTGTTATTGACCAAATACTTATTTTCCACCATAATTTGCAAATAAATTCATAAAAAATCCTACAATGTGATTTTCAGGAATTTTTTTTCTCATTTTGTCTGTCATAGTTGAAGTGTACCTATGATAAATTACAGGCCTCTCTCATCTTTGTAAGTGGGAGAACTTGCACAATTGGTGGCTGACTAAATACTTTTTTGCCCCACTGTATATTCTCATGCCAGCAGCACACAGCTTAGTTTCAAAGTATTAGCTATAGGCAGCAAGAGTGTGTAGCTCTCAACTCGTTGACGCATGGAGCAGCTCATAGAAGAACGACATCGGTAGCTGGTAGGTAGTTAAAATGTTAACTTATATCTACCAGTAAATGTTAAGGCAACTGAGTATGCAAACCAGGTATTGAAACATTTTGGTCCTCAGTCTTGGTTAGTAGGCTATTTGTGATGCTCAATTAAGTCATCATGAACATTTCTAAAGGCTTTCCAAAAAAAACTTCCCAATTAAATGTTGACCGCAATGTAGCCCTAACTGACAAATATATAATGCTGATTTGTATCAATGGGGAAGGCATTTTGTTTTGCTCTGTTGAATTAAAGGGCAACTACACCCTCCAAAAATATTATTTTCCCGGGTGGTCTGCTGAAGTGGTTTAAGGATTGTTGTGGACTTAGAACATCACTTTATTTTATTTTAAAAAGTGATTGAGTGAAAATCTGAAATAAATAGGGAAACATAGTATCTCACACACAGGGCGCCTTTCCTTCACACAGGACCCATTTCTCCAGGCAACACTACACCACTGCATAGGGCCGATGGATAGGCAACAGTCACACACAGCATGATGTTAACGGATAAGCAGTCCATTCACTCAGACAAAATAAGCCAGTAGGTCCCAATCATAAGAATACAAAAACACAACCATTAGGCTAAGCATTTCCCAATTGAAATGTACAACTATTACTTCCCATTGCAAAAACATTTCATGTTTAGCACACAAAGTAACCGGTGATCTAAAGTTTAAATGCAACAATGTTTCACACACAAGTTATTTTCAAAGAGATGGCTAACAGCATGTGAGCTGCAATACAAAAAACACAGTTCCACTCACCAGATGATAATTTGAAACTTAATTTAGCAAATTAACTTAACAAATTAGCAACAACATCCTCTTCAATAACACCTGCTGCTGCCGTTGCAAACTAGCCCACAACAAAAGCTAGCTAGCTAAACCGTGGGAAAACTATTCCTCGCTATTGCACAGTGGCCTGTTGGCTTTCGAGAAGGCAGTTTCCATACGTTATTGTAAAAACGGTCCCACCCATTACAAGTCAATGTGATTGGTTCATTCCACTGTCACTTCAAAATATTGCCCATATACAGTTGAATGGCAGATGCTTTTTTATCAAGCATCTGAGGGCCTAGCCAATGTCTGACTTAGCTAGCTAGATTTATCTCCTGTAACGATCGTTGTTGGAAGGATGGTCGGACCAAGATGCAGCGTGGGGTAGGTTAATCATTTTTTATTCATGAATAACCGGCACAAAACGAGTAACAAACGAAAGGTACCGCTTTGTAGGGCTAAAAAGCAACAATACAAAAACAAGATCCCACACCCAACAGGTGGAAAAAGCCTGCCTAAATATGATCCCAATCAGAGACAACGATAGACAGCTGCCTCTGATTGGGAACCATACCAGGCCAACATAGAAATACACAAACTAGAGTACCCACCCTAGTCACACCCTGACTTAACCAAAATAGAGAATAAAAAGGCTCTCTAAGGTCAGGGCGTGACATGCCCCAGAAACCACCAAAGAAAAATCCTGATGGATATTTTTTTCTCTTCAGTGTTACCCTTTACATTCTAGCAAAAACTGAAGAGATTAAATCAGAACATCATTGAAAATAATAATTATTAGTATTTTATAAATCCTGTGCCTTTCTCTGAAAGCGTAGAAGGCCCTCATTGTTCCCCACTGTTTGGGTTAGTAATAATTTGTAGAGGGGATTTATTTGCCTTCAGCATGCATTTTTTTCACCATTCTGATTGTCTAAAAAATCCATATGTTCTTCTGAAAGATGAACACAGAAATATAAGAGATTTTGTTGTAGACAGAACACATCGGAGTATGATTCAATTGCATTGACATGCACTACTCAGCCCGTACTTTACACAGACCGGTGTGGCATAAACAATCAGAGCTCAGTAGGCCTATATGCAAATAGACCATTGCCCTATATGGATCTGTGCCATTTACTTTGAACTGGACTGTGTTTACAGCATGAGCGGTCTTGAGTAGATGCACTTGTTTTGAGATCAAAGTGAGAGCTGCATGTAGCCACGTGTGCACATTTTGTTAATATCCTTCACTAGTAAGTTATTAGTTATTAGCCAGTTATAGATCATTTTCAGTCAGTAATAGGGGAGTGATTGCTTCCTACTGTAACGGCAGTCTAAGTCGTCCTCCTCATCGGACGAGGAGAGGCGAGAAGGATCGGAGGACCAATGTGCAGAGTGGTAAGTTTCCATGATATTTAATAAACACGAAAACAATATACGATACAAAACAACAAACGAACATACCGTAACAGTCCCGTGTGGCGAAACACTAACACAGGAACAAACACCCACAAACCACACGTGAAACCCCGGCTGCCTAAGTATGATTCTCAATCAGGGACAACGATTGACAGCTGCCTCTGATTGAGAATCATACCAGGCCGAACACAAAATCCCAACATAGAAAACACACATAGACAACCCACCCCAACTTACGCCCTGACCATACTAAATAAATACAAAACAAGGGAAATAAGGTCAGGAACGTGACACCTACAAGAGCACAAAACGTAAGCGAGTCAGGTAAAGAGCTTCTCTTTTTTTTGGTCTTAAAGGTGCAGTGTTGTATTTTGAGAAAGGCTTGAATAAGCGAAGTAGCCAATAGGCAGAGGGTAGCATAATTTGTCTGATTCTCTGTAATAGTGGTATGGGAATGATAATGCATTTTATTTTGTAAAGTGGTTTCTTGCATCAAACAACATTCTCAGTCACCTTGTTGTCACGTATACACAGGGAGTCAAGAAGCAGGTGCAGAATGAGAGTTTAATAACAATAATGCAAGGCAAATTAACAAAACGGGGATGCATACTGAACAATAAAACTAACCAATACTGCCTGATTACCTAGGCTACTGAGGGCTAAATAATGGGAAGGTAATCAAGGTGATGATGAAGTCCAGTTGTGCGTAATGATGCGGAGCAGGTGTGTGTAATGATGCGGAGCAGGTGTGTGTAATAATGGTTGCCAGGTTCTGTGGTTAGTAGACTGGCGATGTCAAGCAGAGGGAATGGAAGTAGGTGTTACACTTGTCTGAAGAACAAGTGGATAAACAGGTTAATGTCAAGCCCTACATGTTTTTTTTCAAAAGTTTCATGGAATATAGGCCTACATTGAACACCACACATAGGCTCCTACTGTAGGCTGAATGATAGAACAGCTATTTCCATGTTAAAATGTTATGGGATGAATTTTCACCATTGTTTTTGATGGTAGGTCATTCTGGTAGGCCTACATTATGATCAAATAGCCATAGTAGCCTACAAGGTCACTGTTAAGACTGTAACTTAAAGCGGGCACAGCCTCAGTGTTCACAGTAAACATTCGCTGGAAGTTCACAGAATTTTCTGTTAAAGTTTGCGCTCAGTGCCCCCAAAAATTTGAGGGAACATTGCTGGAGACACCTTGCAGTTTTCTGTAACATTTGCTAGTGAATAGTGGTAGTGTGGTTGCAAATTAAATAACTGCTTCGCCTCAGTTAGCCAAGATGGTTATCTAGTCAGCTAAGGTTGTTTACAGTTAGCAACCGTTTGCTACTGTGACACTGTCTTTTCATGAACCTGTCAAAGAAAATGACAAGGTTTCTGTAGTTGTTTACATTTTACATAACATACATCCATGTGTATCTACTTTCTATACATATTGTTGAGTAAACAACTATATATGTATTTTTCATGTTTAGACAGCAAACTTTCTCCTTTATCTTCACTCTCCTCACACATTTGCACGTTTTGCTATTTAGCAGATGCTCTTATCCGTCCGTACCGCTTCCATTCCAGCTAATGCCACTCTACATGGATACTGTACATTTGCTACAGTGAAGCGAATCTCGGGTGATTTGCATTGATTTATTGACTCCTTGCCGTCTTGCTTTTGGCATATGATTACCACAGCCAGCATGAGTCTAGAAGGACATTGGAGGGAGAAAATGGGGTTGGGAGAGCGAGGCAGAGGCACTGCCATTCACTATACCTATGAGTCATTGAGTGAGTGTACTGGCCTAATCCACCCCCAGCCCTTGGTCTTGACCTATGGTGGGGGGCCCACTCACGCACACCCCAGGATCCCCCAACGTGCTGGATCCAGAGGGGGGACAGGTTCCCGGGGGATGGCAGGTGGCAGCACATGTAGCCCTGGGGGGCAGACAAACGAACAAGGAGGGTGAGCTCTGTCATGCGAGGTTGGCTCTTTTTCCTCAACTTTCAGTTGGTTGTGTAACACAGAGTATGTTATTGTTGTACCGCCTCTGCCTGGGCTTTTGTGGAACAGTCTATTGGATTCTTGCCTCTGCACTGTTTTGAGTCCCTGTTGCGGCTTTCGTTCTCCTGCTATATTGGTGTCAGTGGAGGGATCACTCCAGTGGTCTCACGAGGCATTGGGGAGCATGCACTTGTGCGAGTTTGAGGCTCAGTGCTGGCTTCTTTCTGGAGGTGAAATACTGTAACACAATATACATGCATAGTAGAGATGAAACGGTATGAAAATGTAATATCACGATTATAGTGACCAAAATTATCACGGTTATCAGTATTATCGTGGTATTGTTCAAATGTGCTGAAAATGTTCAGAAAGTACTGATACACACACTGAAATCATTTCACCAAGTTTTATATTGAAAACCAACAAACAGCAAATATAATTAGCAGCACTATGCACTTTTTGTCTGCATAAACATTAAAATAATAACATTAACATTAAAGATGGCACCATGTGGCCATGAGGTAAAAGTTTCCTTAGTACAGGTTTTAATGAACACAACCTTAAGTAAGCAAATCAAATGCGCATATAAAAGCAACACAAGTAAAGCAATGTGCATGTAAGAACAATACAACCATATGTAAACAAATCAAATGAACAGCACTGATTGTATGTCCGTTCTCTCCTTCATAAAGAAATAAGTTGCTGCTGGCCTAACATCCTGTATGTATGTATCTTTGTTCACTTGTAAATGTTCAAATGTAAAAATGTCAGCATATTTACTTTGTCCGGTTTAAGTAGTGATCTGCGAGGGGAAACCATGTGCACGCTAGCACTGAACACTCTCTGATGGCACGCTGGTTGCTGGGATGCACGAAAGCTTCCTGGCAACCCTGGCAAGGTGAGGCAGCTCTGATGCATGGCCCCTCCACCACACCAGTGGATCCTCTCCTGCTGGAATGGGTGGCAGAGACAGGTAGACCTTGATCTATTATTTTACTCTGTCTTCTGGAGTGGTTGGAATCTGACCCTCTTTACCTCAACAAGGCAGCAGGGAGGTGATCTTTCTCAGCAACCCAGCCAGGCCTTCCCATCTGATGCCGCTGTGGGGGTGTTGGTGGTGGAGGTGCTGCTGGTGCTTTGTGGTTCTTCCCTGACTTGTGCAGCTGCCATCTAAAAAGCTCCTTTTGAAGTGGGGGTCAATGAAACAAGCCATGTGCATGACTCTCTTTGCCTTCTCTGTGTATCTGTTGATAAGGTCTTCTCTCATTACCCTTTTCATCCCCTTGGTCAGGGATGGCTCCATATCCTTTTCCACCAGAACATCACAGGTGATGGTGGTCCAGGACAGGCTTGATGGCTGACCGTGTCACTCGTGTCTCTGAGGCAAGTGCATATGTAAACTTGCTTAGAGGTTTAAGGAGCTGGCACAGTTGCTCCATGACACTTATGTCGGCATCCTTGGCCATCAGATGCCATGTTCCTCTTTCTCCAGCCAGTGTCGCACAGACTGGCTGCTGTTGGCTGAGGAAACGCTCAAGCATCTTGTGTGTAGATCCCCATCGGGTCACCACATCATGGATCAGAGCCTTCGGTGGCATGTTGAGGGCAGCTTGCTTTTCTCTCCGTTCTCTCCTCCTCTTCCAGCTCCGTGAGAAGCCTTGGACTAGATGACGGCAGGCCTTGACTACTGTGTCAACTCTCTGAATTTTCAAAGCCTTTGAGATGACCAGGTTCAAATTATGGCCAAAGCACCCAAGCCACAGATCTGGGAACTCTTCAAAAGCCTTGATCATGTTTGTTGTGTTGTCTGTGGTTATGCAGACCAGGTCTTTCTTGTTGATCCCTGTTTCTCCAGGCAGTTGGATTCCAGTTGCCAGTCTGGGGTGAGGTAATGGATAGTGAAGCTGATGTAGGGTTGACCACTGGTCCAAAGGTCAGTAGTTGCAAACCATGTGCCTTGAGCCAAACATTTTCCAACATCAGCTTTAACCTGGTTGTATAGGTTTGGGATTTCATTATTGGAAAAAAGTGTTCATGATGGCACTTTGTAGTGAGACCACGGCAACCTTCATCGCCTCAGAAAGCCAGGACTCTCAACAATTTGTATTGGCACCATGTCCTTTGCACTGTAATATGAAAAGGCTGCAGTGAGGTCTTGAGCTTTTTTTGATGTGGGTGCATAAGCAGCCTGCCTTTTAAATGCTTGCTTGAGTGTCTATGTCACAACTGTAGATGAGGAGGGACCAGTAGCATCACTGGTTTTGCCTGCTGCACGCCCACTCTGTAAACAAGGGAATAGCAAATGTATTATTATTGGTGGTGTTTGTCAGGTTTTGGCCAGGACTATTCAGGTTTTGGTCACTAGATTTCCCCATTGCGCCTTTTTGAACCTTTTGTTTTTTTCCCTTCTAGTTATTGTTTTCACCTGTGCCTCATTTCCTTGTAGGTATTTAAACCATTAGTGTCACTCAGTTCTTTGCTCTGTGTTTGTATGTTAGCTCCCAGCCCCATGCTGTGAACATATATTTCTCTTGTTGGATTTTCCAGAGGTACTCTGGTTTTGTTCTTGTTTATTTTTGATTCGTCTTTTGAGGTTTGTTTTTTCCCTGCTGTTCTTACCACTTTGTGGATTTTCTTTGTATTTTGGAGGATATCCATTTTTTCTCTTGGCTTTACTTTTGACGTTGTGGATTTATATTTTTGCCTGAAGATCTTTTACCTTGATTAAACCACCGTCTCTAGTACTGCTGTGTCTGCCTCATCTTCTGGGTTCTGCCGACTATTAGTGACTGTTTCTCACACCGGGTCCTGACAGTGTTACATTATAATTATGATCACTCACTCACACACACAGTCTATCTCTTGTGTTGCATTTGAGTATATGCAATGACCCCATCCACAATTTACATAAATACAAATGAGACTTGTATAGGAGTCTATAGTGTTTCTCCTGTTGGAACACCTTTACAACCAAGTTGACTGCTGGATTTTAAATGAACAAAATATGTTGGTTGGGTGGCTAAACTACATAACGTGTTATCGTGTGCAATGGGCGAGTAGAGTCTGCAGACACACAACGCATACAGCAGCTGAACAAGGTGTAGTGTTTTTACAAGAGTAGGTAACACTGAAAGCCTCAGTTTATATTATTGACAAGCTATTAGCAAGTTAGACAGACAACCCATTACATTTCCCCCCCATTCAGAAGTCCCCACATCATGCATTGAGCTAAAGGTTAACTTACCTTGAATTCGCTATAAAGTGGTGGTCACGAAGACGACTCAAGTGTTGTCGCCTTTCGCAGCGATTTTTGTATGTTCTGTAGACAGGGTGACCATCTTTGATTAAGTTTCCCTCAGCACTCTTGTAAAACCCAAAATACGACCACACTTCAGATTTGGTCCTCTTAGAAGGCTGAAAATCTCCCGAGAACTGTCACTGCCTTTCGCCACGTTTTCACACACAAAACCCACGTTGCGCCTGCGTCAGACTGTTGCTAACTTTGGTTGATGCTGGACAGTATTTACCATGAGTTTTTCAAACCGTGGTAATCAAACAATCGTCGGGAATTTTACCTGGTTTATCGTGAAACCGGTAACCGTTTCATCCGTAATGCGTAGTAGCCACGGTTTGAGTCCCCATTGCAGCTCTCTCTCTCTCTTCCGGTACAGTATTACTTCTACCTTGAGCTTGTGGAGTGATCTTGCAGAGGCTTTCATCCTGTGGGAGATAAATAGGTTCACATTATAACATTCATAAATACATCATACACTTGAAGTCGGAGTTTACATACACCTTAGCCAAATACATTTCAACTCAGTTTTTCACAATTCCTGACATTTAGTCCTAGTAAAAATTCCCTGTTTTCGGTCAGTTACGATCACCACTTTATTTTAAGAATGTGAAATGTCAGAATTATAGTAGAGAGAATGATTTATTTCAGCTTTTATTTCTTTCATCACATTCCCAGTGGGTCAGAAGTTTACATACACTCAATTAGTATTTGGTAGCATTACCTTTAAATTGTTTAACTTGGGTCAAACGTTTCGGATAGCCTTCCACAAGCTTCCCACAATAAGTTTTGAATTTTGGCCCATTCATCCTGACAGCTGTAGTAACTGAGTCAGGTTTGTAGGCCTCCTTGCTCTCACACGCTTTTTCAATTCTGCCCACACATTTTCTATTGGATTGAGGTCAGGGCTTTGTGATGGCCACTCCAATACCTTGACATTGTTGTCCTTAAGCCATTTTGACACAACTTTGGAAGTATGCTTGGGGTCATTGTTCATTTGGAAGACCCATTTGCGACCAAGCTTTAACTTCCTGACTGATGTCTTGATGTTGCTTCAATATATCCACATAATTGTTCTCCCTCATGATGCCATCTATTTTGTGAACTGCACCAGTTCCCTCCTGCAGCAAAGCACCCCCACATCATGATGCTGCCACCCCCGTGCTTCACGGTTGGGATGGTGTTCTTCGGCTTGCAAGCATCCCCCTTTTTCCTCCAAACATAACGATAGTCATTATGGCCAAACAGTTCTATTTTTGTTTCATCAGACCAGAGGACATTTCTCCAAAAATTACGATCTTTGTCCCCATGTGCAGTTACAAACCGTAGTCTGGCTTTTTTTATGGCGGTTTTGGAGCAGTGGCTTCTTCCTTGCTGAGCTGCCTTTCAGGTTATGTTGATATAGGACTCGTTTTACTGTGGATATAGAAACTTTTGTACCTGTTTCCTCCAGCATCTTCACAAGGTCCTTTGCTGTTGTTCTGGGATTGATTTGCACTTTTCGCACCAAAGTACATTCATCTCTAGGAGACAGAATTCGTCTCCTTCCTGAGCGGTATGACAGCTGCATGGTCCCATGGTGTTTATACTTGCATACTATTGTTTGTACAGATGAACGTGGTACCTTCAGGCATTTGGAAATTGCTCCCAAGGATGAACAATTTTTCTGAGGTCTTGGCTGATTTCTTTTGATTTTCCCATGATGTCAAGCAAAGAGGCACTGAGTTTGAAGGTAGGCCTTGAAATACATCCACAATTACACCTCCAATTGACTCAAATGATGTCAATTAGCCTATCAGAAGCTTCTAAAGCCATGGTACCATTTTCTGGAATGTTCCAAGCTGTTTAAAGGCACAGTCAGATTAGTGTATGTAAACGTCTGACCCACTGGAATTGTGATGCAGTGAATAAGTGAAATAATCTGTCTGTAAACAATTGTTGGAAAAATTACTTGTGTCATCCATAAAGTAGATGTCCTAATCGACTTGACAAAGCTTTCGTTTGTTAACAATACATTTTTGGAGTGGTTGAAAAACAAATTTTAATGACTCCAACCTAAGTGTATGTAAACTTCCAACTTCAACTGTATATTTACAAATATCGTAAATATGTCAAGTTTACTCAAAAAAAATAGTTAACATTATTAGTGTAGAGAAACCAATGGGAATTAATACATTTTGTATTCGTCCATTTGAAGTAGTGGCCGGCTAGAAACTATTTTGATGAGTGGGCCATGAGTGATGACTAATCACCTTTTTCATCAGAACCACGCAGAATAACAACGACGCCAGACATTCTTTCAAAACCTCTTACAGCACAAGCCCTCCCTTAACCAGTCAGGTACGCACCACCGACTGACCCACACCTGATGTAAATGCTATACTCCTCTCTGTCCTTCAAGCATTGTCAACTCCTCACACCCATTCATAACTTCTACGTGCTGTACCCACTACATTTTCAACTCTACTCTAGCTGACGTCTTGGCGTGAGTCACCCACTGAATCCAGCTGTTCCTACATTAAATATAATAAAACTGGCAGCCTCCTACTGTATTGTGCTTGGACTATAATCCACCTACAGTGAGTGAGTCACCATACCCATCCAATCCCCTTGTCGTGTACAGAGGAGGTGTAGGAATCAAGGACTCATCGAGAAGCCACCAACTGTGAATCAGTCAGCAGCCCTGCCTACCTTTGGCACACGGTGGTCATCCATGCCGTCAATATGTGGCTGCCTCATTTGGAGACTGAAGCATGGCCGGTGTTTGTTCCCTGGCGTTGCCATGGTTTCCAGCATGTTCATCACTGCACTCCCTACTCGATCTCTCCCTTCCGCTCTCTCTCTCTACGTGTTTTGCTGACTCCACACCAAGCATAGTGAGGGAGAGGACTAACTCACAGCTCTGTATGTGAAGGGTACGTCTACACAGGTGGTCCCACACAAAAAACAATCCTCTGACACTGTTTTTTAAATGTTGAAGCTTGTATAGAGTGGAACACAACTTTGGTAACAGCTTGATCTAACGATATCATCTCAAGCTTCTTTTTGATTAATTTGCAGATTTGAGAAAATACTCCTTAAGTTAGGCCTAATTAGGTTGTTAGTTCATCTTTACATGCTGATATAAAAAGTACAGTTCAAGTCTTTGATTCAAATTACAGAGTTAGAATATAGAAAATGTAGGAAATAATGCATGAAAACAGGACCAAATGAAATAGTCTTCAATCTATCATGTCCATACTTTATCTCCAAATCTGCTCTGCATACTAGATCTGGTCTGTACACCATTGTTTTCACCTGTATATACAGAATTTAAGTGGACTGGACAGGTGAAATAATGTAATGACCTTATCACACTTTAGAGGATGACTTTGCTTATAAATGGTTTGTGTAGCTTTTATGTATTGTGTATAAAGACTGTCAATACAATATGAAACCTATTCTAAGTTGTAATTTAAAAAAAGAATTGACCAGGGAAAAATCATGCGTTCAACAGAAAGTAATTTAACATTTGCTTAATAACCAGATAATAACAACAGGTGTCCTGGGTAATATCATATACAGGTACAGTAGCTGCCTAAATAAAGGAAACGCTTGACTAAATGAGAGCTACAAAGTATATTGAAAGCAAGTGCTTCCACACAGGTGTGGTTCCTGAGTTAAGCAATTACAATCCCATCATGCTTAAGGTCATGTATAAAAATCCCAGTTGCCCATTATTTTGACAAACGACCAAGGCTAGAAGAAGAGATCTCTGAGACTTTGAAAGAGGGTTCTCAAAGGAGCATAGGGTGTTAAAGCAGTGTAGGCTCCTCAGAGGATGAAGGGGAGGACCATCCTCCTCAGTGAATTTCATAAAAATAGTAAAATATTTTTAAAAGTCATCCATTTTAGATAAAACTATACGAAATATATTCACGTGTCAAATAATTGATTAAAACACACTGTTTTGCAATGGTCTACAGTAGCCTCACCAGCACTTTCTAGAGTAGCACCATGGTGTAGCCAGAGGACAGCAAACTTTCGTTCTCCTCTGGGTACATTGACTTCAATACACAACCTAGAAGGCTCATGGTTTTCACCCCCTTCCAGAATTAAACATTAATTATGAACAACATCCTCCAACCTATCAAATATCTTGCAGAATGAACTGACATGTTGTCCACCCAATCAAAGGATCAGAGAATGAATCTAGTACTGAAACCATATGCTACAGCTAGCTAGCATTGCAGTGCATAAAATGTGGTGAGTAGTTGACTCAAAGAGACAATAGTTGAACAGTTTTGAACAAATTAATTTCTTCAAAAATGAAGGAGAATCAAGAGAGAAAGCTATATATTTCGTCATTTCCCCCCCCTTTCACTTACTTAGCTAGCAAATATAGCTCGCTAGTTTAGCCTGCTCAAACACCCAGCGCAAACAGAGGGATGCTATGTTAGCTAGCTGGCTATGACTAGCCAACACGACACTGGAACTCTTCTGAGTCAAAGTACGCTTTTGGTTTTACTCATTTATTGCCACCAGGGCCCGCCGGTATAACTACAAAACTGCTTACTGACTCTACACTATAAGTTTACTGCATGATTGCAGCGGGTTTACGAACGTGCTACACCGATGAACTATGTTGACTATTACGTATTATGTTACTTTAGATAATATGGTGACGATGCAGGCTGTGTGTAGCGATTATGATATGGTTTGGCTTGGAAAGGTTTTTCGCCTGGTCACATACAGCTGATGTGTTGTGCATTGAAGTCCACAAGCGAAGGGAAAAGGTGAGAGGAGGAGAGTGCATAGATGTGAGAAGGAATGCAACGTGGCTGCTATGAAAGTGAACTGTGTTTACCTGTGATCAGGGGTGTATTCATTCTGAGATTCTGTTGATTTTTTTTTTCTGAAACGGAAGCAAACAGAATGAAACGGGGATAAACATACCTGAATTTGTCCAATAAACTCTTGTTTGCAACTGTTGGACTAATAATTACACCATAGGTCAGCTACATGCAGGCAAGAGTGTGCAAGGCGGTATTGAATGTGTCACCTCAATCTGTCACCTCAAATTTTTCTCTCAACCTGTGTGCACCTATGTCGTAAACTTTCATTCATAGGCTGGGTTGTTGCAACCTCATGATGGGTATAGGGAAAATTCTAATATCATGTAGTAGCCTAAACCTATCGATGTTACATTGAACTGGGTGAATGGAATATGAATGACAGTCATCCAACACGCTGTAATAGAAATAAGGCCATGTGTCACGAATATCACCGAAGGTGGCTCCCCTTCCTGTTCGGATGGTGCTCGGCGGTTGTCGTCGCCGGTCTACTAGCTGCCACCGATCCCTTTTTCCTTTTCGTTTGTTTCTGTCTAATTGTTTTCACCTGTTCCTTGTTGGGGTTTTGGGATGGGTGTTATTTAAGTTCGTTTTGCCCGCTGGTGTTTGTGCGGGCTTGTTGGTTGTTACGTTTGGTGATGTATCGTGTTTTGTTTTGGGTTTTCGCTGTCCAGTGTTTGTAACGAGGTTTGGGGTTTGTTTAGCGCCAGTGTTTTGGGCATTCACCCATGTTTTGGACCTGTTACGTTTTGAAGGACATTAAAGCGTTTTCCCGTTCATTTCGCTCTCTGCATTTGACTCCTCACTCATTTCACTCACCCATCATTACAGAAGCCCGCACCACCAGATGGAGTCAGCAGGAGTAGCGACCACCTCTCTCCCCACGATGGAGGAGAGAGTCCATCATACGTCCATCCTCCATCGCATTGGATCAGCAATGGATCAGATGATGGAGAGGATGGACCGTTGGGAGAGGAGTGGTCTCCCTACTACCCCACCGACCCTCCCACCAGCAACTCTACCATCTCCTCCAGCGGGATCCGGTGCCAGCGCTCTGCGCATCACGCCTCCGAGGGAGTAAGATGGAGCAGCGGCAGGGTGCCAGGGATTTCTGCTACAACTCGATCTCTACCTGGCCACTGTTCGGCCTGTGCCCTCGGATGAGGAGAGCGTGAGTGTCCTCGTCTCCTGCCTGACGGGTAGGGCCCTGGAGTGGGCCAACGCCGTCTGGAACGGGCCCGACTCAGCGAGGGGTCACTACCTGGAGTTCACCCGTCGTTTCCGGGCTGTGTTCGATCATCCCCCGGAGGTCCGAGCGGCGGGTGAGAGGTTGTTCCATCTCCGGCAGGGGATGAGGAGCGCGCAGGACTTTGCGTTGGACTTCCGGACTTTGGCCGCTGGAGCAGGGAGGAACGACAGGGCCCTGATAGACCATTACAGGTGTAGCCTAAGAGAGGACGTCCGCAGGGAGCTGGCTTGTCGGGACACTATGCTCAGCTTGGATGAGCTGATCGACATGTCTATCCGGCTAGACCATCTGCTGGCTGCTCGCGGACGTTCTGAAAGGGTCCTGTCAGTTCCACCTCCTGCCCCCCCCCGTTCCCATTCCTATGGAGCTAGGAGGGGCTGCATCTAGGGAGACCGGAGGAGGAGGCTCCTCCTGTACCCAGTGTGGCCGGAGAGGGCACACTTCCGGTCGGTGCTGGAGGAGTCCATCTGGGAGTCGAGAGGGCAGGCAGAACACTCCTCGGTCACCCCAGGTGAGTCAGCACCACACTCTCCCAGAGCTTCCTGTTGGTCACATGTTTTTGTTCATCTGTTTTCTGAGGTTTTTCCCCTCTCTCCAGCATAAAGCGCTAGTCGATTCAGGCGCAGCGGGGAATTTTATAGATCGCGGACTCGCCCAGAGTTTGAGGATTGCGTTAGTTAAGGTAGACCCCCTTCCCCGTGCACTCCTTAGATAGTCGGCCGTTAGGGTCAGGGCTGGTCAGGGAGGCCACGATTCCTCTGGAGATGATTACGCAGGGGAATCATAAGGAGCGGATTAGTCTGTTCCTTATTGATTCACCTGCGTTTCCGGTGGTGCTGGGGATTCCCTGGCTGGCTATTCACAATCCTACTATTTCGTGGAGACAGGGAGCTCTCCAGGGGTGGTCTGATGAGTGTTCAGGCAGGTGTTTAGGAGTTTCCATCGGTGCAACAACGGTGGAGAGTTCAGACCAGGTTTCCACCGTGCGCATTCCTGCTGAGTATGCCGATTTGGCTATCGCCTTCAGTAAGAGGAAGGCGACCCTATTACCACCCCATCGACAGGGGGATTGCGTGATAAACCTCGAGGTAAACGCTGCACTCCCCAGGAGTCACGTGTATCCGTTGTCCCAGGAGGAGACGTTGGCTATGGAGACATATGTCACGGAGGCTCTGGGACAGGGGTACATTCGGCACTCCATGTCACCCGTATCCTCAAGTTTCTTTTTGTGAAGAAAAAGGAGGGTGGTTTGCGTCCGTGTATTGATTATCGAGGTCTAAATTCCATCACTGTGGGTTTTAGTTACCCACTACCTCTCATCACTACGGCGGTGGAATCATTTCACGGGGCGCGATTCTTCACGAAACTGGACCTCAGGAGTGCGTATAATCTGGTGCGTATTCGGGAGGGAGATGAGTGGAAAACCGATTTTAGTACCACATCTGGCCATTATGAGTACCTCGTCATGCCGTACGGGTTAAAGAATGCTCCAGCCATCTTTCAATCCTTCGTTGATGAGATTCTCAGAGACCTGCATGGACAGGGTGTAGTGGTGTATATTGCCGACATCTTGATCTACTCCGCTACACGCGCCGAGCATGTGTCTCTGGTGCGCAAGGTTCTTGGGCGACTGCTGGAGCATGACCTGTACGTGAAGGCAGAGAAATGTGAGTTTTCCAAACGAGCCGTTTCCTTCCTGGGTTATCGCATTTCCACCTCGGGGGTGGTAATGGAGGGTGACCGCGTCAAGGCCGTGCGTAATTGGCCGACTCCGACCACGGTAAAGGAGGTGCAGCGGTTCTTAGGGTTTGCCAATTACTACCGGAGGTTTATCCGGGGTTTTGACCAGGTGTTGGCCAGGCCCCTATTACCTCACTGCTGAAGGGGGGGCCGGTGCGCTTGCAGTGGTCAGCAGAGGCGTACGGAGCTTTCCGTCGTTTGAAGGCGCTGTTCACCGACGCGCCAGTGTTGGCGCATCCTGACCCTTCTTTGGCGTTCATAGTTGAGGTGGACGCATCCGAGGCTGGGGTTGGAGCTGTGCTCTCCCAGCGCTCGGGTACGCCACCGAAGCTCCGCCCCTGTGCTTTTTTCCCCGAAGAAGCTCGGGCCAGCGGAGCGGAATTATGATGTGGGGGATAGGGAGTTGTTGGCCATGGTTAAGGCTCTGAAGGTGTGGAGACACTGGCTTGAGGGGGCTAAGCACCTTTTCCTCATCTGGACTGACCACCATAACCTGGAGTATATCCGATCAGCTAGGAGACTGAATCCTCGTCAGGCAAGGTGGGCCATGTATTTCACCCGATTTCGTTTTACGATCTCGTATCGACCAGGTTCCCTCAATACTAAGGCCGACGCGCTGTCCCGCCTATATGACACTGATGACCGGTCCATCGATCCTACTCCCATCATTCCGGCTGCCAAGCTGGTAGCACCGGTAGTATGGGAGGTGGGCGCGGACATCGAGCGGGCACTAAGGGAGGAACCTGCGCCTCCACAGTGCCCGGAGGGTCGTAGGTACGTGCCGCTCGCTGTTCGTGATCAATTGATTCGATGGGCTCATAGTCTACCCTCGTCAGGTCACCCGGGTATTTCGAGGACGGTGCGAAGTCTTAGAGGGAAGTACTGGTGGCCTACCTTGGTGAGAGACGTGCGATTCTATGTCTCCTCCTGTTCGGTGTGCGCCCAGAGTAAGGCTCCTAGGCATTTGCCACGAGGGAAATTACAACCCCTCCCCGTTCCACAACGGCCGTGGTCCCATCTATCGGTGGATTTTCTTACTGATCTTCCCCTGTCTCAGGGGAACACGACGACCTGGTCATTGTGGATCGGTTCTCTAAGTCCTGCCATCTTATCCCGTTGCCCGGTCTCCCTACGGCCCTGCAGACAGCGGAGGCACTATTCACCCATGTCTTCCGGCACTACGGGGTGCCCGAGGATATCGTTTCTGATTGGGGTCCCCAGTTCACGTCCAGAGTATGGAAGGCGTTTATGGAGCGTCTGGGGGTCTCGGTCAGCCTGGAGTGGGTGCA
The DNA here is from genome assembly GCF_045679555.1 of Salvelinus alpinus. Classification (NCBI taxonomy): domain Eukaryota; kingdom Metazoa; phylum Chordata; class Actinopteri; order Salmoniformes; family Salmonidae; genus Salvelinus; species Salvelinus alpinus. Next base: position 34,254,972 of record NC_092098.1, read on the forward strand.
GCGCTCTAAGGAGACCTGGAGAGCCGTCCAGGAGTCATTGCATCAGGCGAGTGGATGGCAGAAGAAGAGCGCTGACCGTCACCGCAGTGAGGCCCCCGTGTTTGCACCGGGGGACAGGGTCTGGCTCACGACCCGAAACCTGCCCCTCCGCCTGCCCTGCCGGAAGCTGGGTCCGCAGTGTGTAGGGCCATTTAAAGTCTTGAGGAGAATAAACAAGGTGTGTTATCGATAGTTACTCCCTTCGTATTATCGTATTAACCCCTCGTTTCATGTGTCTCTCCTCAGGCCGGTGGTAGCTGGTCCCATGCAGGAAGGTGAGGTTCCGGAGGTCCCTCCGCCCCCTCTGGACATCGAGGGGTCCCCGGCGTACACGATACGGTCCATTCTGGACCCCAGACGCCGGGTGAGGGGCCTGCAGTACCTCGTGGACTGGGAGGGGTACGGGCCGGAGGAGAGGTGCTGGGTCCCGGTGGGGGATATATTGGATCCAACTATACTAAGGGAATTCCATCGCCTCCATCCGGATCGCCCTGCACCTCGCCCCCCGGGTCGACCCCGAGGCCGGTGTCGGCGCGCTGCGGGAGCCGCGTGTCAGGGGGGGGGGGGGGGTACTGTCACGAATACCACCGAAGGTGGCTCCCCTTCCTGTTCGGGTGGCGGTCGTCGTCGCCGGTCTACTAGCTGCCACCAATCCCTTTTTCCTTTTCGTTTGTTTCTGTCTAATTGTTTTCACCTGTTCCTTGTTGGGGTTTTGGGATGGGTGTTATTTAAGTTCGTTTTGCCCGCTGGTGTTTGTGCGGGCTTGTTGGTTGTTACGTTTGGTGATGTATCGTGTTTTGTTTTGGGTTTTCGCTGTCCAGTGTTTGTAACGAGGTTTGGGGTTTGTTTAGCGCCAGTGTTTTGGGCATTCACCCATGTTTTGGACCTGTTACGTTTTGAAGGACATTAAAGCGTTTTCCCGTTCATTTCGCTCTCTGCATTTGACTCCTCACTCATTTCACTCACCCGTCGTTACCCCATGCTCATATTTTTTTTTTTTAAGTCTTCCCTCATCTTAAATGGCACCGACCGCCACTGATTTAAAGGGTGTGTGTGTGTGTGTCTCAGTCACCAGATCTCAACCCAATTAAACACTTATGGGAGATTCTGGAGCGGTGCCTGAGACAGCATTTTCCACCACCATCAACTAAAGACCAAATGATGGAATTTCTTGTGGAAGAATGGTGTTGCATCCCTCCAATAGAGTTTCAGACACTTGTAGAATATATGTCAAGGTGCATTGAAGCTGTTCTGGGAGCTCATGGTGGCCCAACGCCCTATTAAGACACTGTATGTTGGTGTTTCCTTTTATATTTTATTTCAAATGTTTTGACAAACAAAAAACTACATAGACAAAAACAATAGACTACCAAACACTCACATACTGTATATACATTTCAACAAACATTAATGACATCACATTTGCTCAGACCCACATGTTCCCACCCGTAAGACTCCATATGACTTCATATTGTGTTTGTCTGTAGCCAGATTATTTTCTATATTTCAATAATAAAGCATTTGATTCTTCCATTCTCTTAACGTTGGAGTACCATTTGAATTCCTGTAAATAATAGCTTCTTCAATATAAGTGACTAATATTGTCCAACACCGCGCCCTCGTATGCCATGTCTTGAAATATGCAGATTGACTGATTAAAAGTAAACTTACATTGTAAAGCTTCTGACAGCCAGCTTTCTAACTCTGCTTTCTAACGCCGTGTTTCCTTTATTTTAGCATTTACCTGTAGGTGTTAGTGATCTTGTGAGATCATGACATGGAGGTAAAGGTCATGACTGTCATACTGTTGGTGACGTACTGTACCTACGCACTTTACCCTCAAAGTGAGTCACACTATTCATGCAGTTTTCTTTTCACTAATGACTCCCGTGGCAACTCTTATGTAACGTGAGAGTTTACATCGATGAGTGTTGTTTTCTTGGCACATATTTTTCTCTCGGAGGCCACAGACTGGTGGTCTTAAACTAAACATTTAGAGAAAACACCGCGAAGAACATAAAGTGTATAAACACTGTACAAATGACCACATTCTAATTATTATCATACAGTCAGCCCGGAAGAGTGTGAAGACAGGTGTGCTTTTCTGAAAAGTGATGAGTCAACACTTTTGAACGTTACGAACAATGGATAGCGATCTGAGCCGTGTGTTCCGTGCTCAGAAAAAAAGCTGCGTTACACACATCTGCAGTCCCGTGCACTTCAGCTCATTGATCTGTCAGTGGTGGAAGGACGGAGGCTGACAGTGCGTGAACAATGGGGCTGGCGCACGTGTCGGGCTTGATGATTTCCCCCGTGAGAGCCGTTGTAGCCCCGTGGAAACATTGGAGAACATGAAGAAACATGAAGTGCCTTGCGTTCAGAGCCACTTAGCGGTAACCTTGTGCTCACAACAAGTGTGTAGTAGAACACTTTGCGTCCCCAGAGAGAAAGGTTGTAAGGCTCTATTTCATAACAGTAGGGCCCAGGGGGGATTGAATTGCCTGGCAACACATGTTGGCAATGGAAACTAACTACAGGTTAGGGGAATGGAACAACAGTGAGCGATTACACAATGTCATAAAACCCATTGGTATTTGTGTTAGCAGGGTAAATATATTCATCAATGATGGCTGGTGTGTGTGTGTCTGAGAATTGGGGGCACCATTAAAATGCAACACCTAAAGAAAACTTCAACAGTAGTTAGTTCTAAATCACTGATCAGCCCTGGGATATTAAAAGGAAAGGTTCACCTATTTTGAATGTTATATGTTTTTTCTGCATCTCTGAGTGATGTTCTATCGCTTCCCTGGGTCATTTCATGTTTTCATGTGGATCGGAGTTATTGGCGTTCAAGCAGGCAGAAATCCGGCCAGTATGACGTAGCACCGTGATAAAGTCACTCATTACACTGGAAATTAATCGGAATACGACTTTTAGATCGCGAAAACGTCTAACATACATGTCAGATTTCATTACTGGCCGATGTCATAATTCGGGAGGATGTATTCTCTCGAATGACCCATTGATCATATTTTTGCGATTTTCCTACCTCGAGAAATGTGTAATTTAACAGAGGCTCAAGCACAATTTTTTCTGTCTGCCTATTTAGTCCAGGGTGCATTGCATGGTGCTGTTGCCAGAAATATTTTAGAAAGGGAGATAGGAATCCAAGGAATGAAGGACCGTATAACCCCCCCACCTAGCAGACTGTCGAACAATCGCGTTCACGTTGTTATGCTGTGTCACGCGGTTGCTAAAATAATCGTCACGTAGTCCCTTCTCAAAGTCAGTGTATATGTGGAGAAACGTGCCTATTTTCCTCAAGTACATGTCACGATTCAAAAGCTATACGATACTATAGATAGCAAGTTAATTATCTCACCTCTCAGAAAATATTTGTAATGTTTTACTTGTTGTTGAAATTCATGCTAATGTTGGGTTTTTGAGCTAGCGCCCAATAGACTCCCATTCACTCCTCCTTAAAGGAGAGTGCTCCTTGTCCCAGAATCACCCAGAATAGACCGCACGGCCCTTTGACGTAACATGGGCAAAGTTATCTCATCAAAAATGTATCTGCCGTTGCGAATATTAGATTCCACTCTTATGAGGCACATCTATCTGCAGGTTGAACATGGTGAGATTGTAGACTCGTAAATTGATAGTGCAGTTTGTTTAGGCAATTTTACAGCTAACTAGTTATGTTACATGATGATATTGTATTTGGTTTTATTGTGTGTAGCTACGCTAGCTAGCTAGCCAGCCAACTAGCCCATCCATAGAGTGCATTGCATTGTGGATTTTGTAGTTGATTTTTAGCTACAACAGATTTCCACAAGGATTTTTCATGTTGCTACTAACCTATAATGCCAAAATTAAACATTTGTTCACAAAAAATATTGTTCTCACATATTAGTGTTATTTAACACTGTAAATTAAAGGAATGAGTGGTTTTTGGTGTATTTTTCCTTTAACTCCAAAAACGGAAAATCAAGAGGTTGGGAAAGGTAGAGTTCTCACTTTTACTACAGCTTTAAAAATAGAGCATTACACCCATTACAGCGCCTCTGCTAGCTACTGTACATGGGAATTTGTGACTGCTGACATCACCTAAATCTGTGCCTCATTCTCACACTTCAGAATTATTCTGGATGGCAGCCCATTGAAATTCATTGTGATTCTGACACCCTGATTTTAACACAGATTATTTTCACCTGTTGACAGACGTAACGCAATGGGATTACATCATCTAGTTGCACAGCAGATTGATTTACAAAGTTAAACTTACAAAATTCATAGGCTACAGTATTTAATCTGTACACTTCCTAACTAGGGATGGGACGATACAAGTATTGCAATATTTTTTCCATGGCAAAAATTAAAACACGAAGCAGACCTTACTCTTTGGTCCTTTAAAAACCTCCTGTATATTGTGTTCTATAGCTTGGAAAATAAATACATGTGACTCTGGATGACAACATAGGGCTGTTTTTCTCATGAAGTTAAATCTGCTTTGTTTGTTTCCTTGCCACGATACGAACGAATATTGCGATACTGGTATCGTCCGTGCCCTATTTCTAACCACATATAGTGTGTACTCGCACTCTGGTCTAAGGAGACTCTAGCCTCGGCTTACATTGTTATCTAGGTTGAGATGAGAGCCTGTGGCAGAAGCTAAGAAGACCCCAAAGCTCTAGGTAAGCGTTTGGAAGTAGGTCCTGACTCTCAAGTATCATTCAAGATCACCAGGCACTTGCTGAAGAGTTGCTGAAGTCCTAGCTACATTCCTAACCTGGACCCTCATCCTACAGTGGCCATCTAGCCATCCTCCGCTTATGTATATATTTATATTTCGGCCTATGATGTTGCTCGTTCTGATATTTCTTAATTTCTTTCTTTAAATGTTTTGGATTATGTGTGTATTGATTTGTATTGCTAGGTATTACTGCCCTGTTGGAGCTAGAAACACAAGCATTTCGCTGAACCTGCGACAACATCTACAAATCTGTGAACGCAACCAATAAACTTTGATTTGATGGTCTCTTTCAACACCTCACCCTTTCCCTGCAACACATTCCCAGATCTTTGCAAAAGAAAGGGCCTTTGTAATCAACTAAAAATAACAAATACTGTTCTCCGTCCATAGATATATCTTCAAATGAACAGTGCATACAAAGACAAAGAGGGGAAGACGTGGTTTAACAAGAGTATTAGTATTAGAACTCTACTTCTAAGTGATATGGTTCTTTCTTTTCCACACTCAAGTTAAATGTTGACTAATCTAAGATCAGATAGTCTTATCCTTCACCATCAAGGGGACTAGAAAATATCTGGCCTTGAATCAGTGGTTAGGGTCAACTCATACCTATTCCATTCATCCCTTTTCACAGGATCTAAGCAACTAATGGGGCTTGAAACACAAGCAGGGTTTTGCACTGAGCTAGTAAACCAGTAATCACTGGCAAAGGTTGCCCCCTAGTGTAGACAGACAAAACCACTCTCATAATATGTGTACATCATTTACATTTACATTTAGCAGATGCTCTTATCCAGAGCGACTTACAAATTGATCATACAGTATTATCTACAGAAGAGTATTAGGGCTAAGTGAAGAGAAAAATATATATAAAAAGTGATGGGTGGTGGTACTTGGATTATAATTTTTTTGCATGATACTTTCAAAAAGTGGCAATATTTTGAGAATTTAGTAAAAATGTAATTTTGTGAATAAAGTGGTAATATTTCAAGAATAAACTCAATTTAATTTAGAGAATAAATCCACATTTTAGAATAAATTCACAGTTATATTTCAAGACTAATGTAGGGGATTTGGTTAATTGCATGTCTCCCTGGCTTCCTGTTGCTGTGGTGCCAATGTTGAAATGCCCCAGTTAGATGACCTGGTGAAACTGTACATTAGAATTTGGCTTTAGTACTAAGGAAATCCTTGCTCTTTTCGCACATAATCACCATATTATTATAAGTATTAGAAACTGGAAAAGGTTGTGCCATAGACAGTAGCTGTGTGTTGGTAAAATCACTGAGGAAGCCAAGCCATATAATGTTGGTGAAGTCCACAAAGCAAATATTGCATGTAACAAACAGTTATATCACCTGCAGCATGGTCAAGCAAGTTAATGTTTGCCAGTTTACTAAACTACTGATTTATAACCACAGAGTTACTACAAGTCAGCACAACGACAACAGGAGTATTGCCTTTGCTATTCCTGCACCTTTTCAACTTAAATATTTAAACATCATTAATTAAATCAACAAGGCTATATATGCTTTGTTTAATACAATTTGCTGCACCAAGACATTTACATTTACATTTAAGTCATTTAGCAGACGCTCTTATCCAGAGCGACTTACAAATTGGTGCATTCACCTTATGATATCCAGTGGAACAACCACTTTACAATAGTGCATCTAACTCTTTTAAAGGGGGGGGGGGGTAGAAAGATTACTTTATCCTATCCTAGGTATTCTTTAAAGAGGTGGGGTTTCAGGTGTCTCCGGAAGGTGGTGAACAACCCACAGTTGAGCTCAGCTCAAAGCTGATTGGCTAATTCTTTTATCATTTGTTTTTATCAAGGGAGGCCAAATTCTTGCTGGCATCAATCTATCAAATGCTACAGCGGCAACATGTTATAGTCTTTTGAACCAGACAGCATCAGATACATGAGCTACACATACTCAGATAGAGGGGCGCTGTTTCCATCTCTCGGATGATTTCTCCGGTGAGATTCAGCCACTTGCGAATTGATGGAAAATTGTGAAAACACCGAGAGACAAAAGATACATTATTTTATCATTTTTATTTGTCAAATATTTGGGGAAGCCTGGCTTCCCTTGTCAACCATGAATACACGCCACTGGCCACAGATTATTTTCAGAAGGAGGAACAGTGGTTACATAGAGACGGGGGGTTGTAGGCTACGTGACTAGGGCTGCATTTCAAACTCACACCCTCGTCCACTCACACCCTCGCCTTATGCCCTTAGGGGAATCCCCGCGGCCATATTTGCCGTCGGTCCAAATGATTAGCCAGGCAAGGGAAGATTGCAATGTAAGCCCTTCAGCCCTCGTTTTAATGGAGTTTGCGAGTGTACAGTTATGCTCATTTCGCAGCCTGAAATGCATCAATATGGAGTCAACATACAAGTGTAAGTAAAAACGAATGTAAATAAGTTCGAAATTCTGCTACTAATGCACACACACGTTTCGTAAAAGTAATTATGTTTTTGTTTGGTTAGCTTTTGGAAATTGTAGAATTAAAACATTTTCCTTCAGAAGTTCCAGCTAGGCAGGCTAACGTTAGTTAGCTAATTAATTTGCTAGCTATCATACAGTAGGCATATATTAACTATATAATTATTATAATATAAGTAGACATGCAATCATAATTGACTGTAGCGCATCTAAAGTCACCCCATACAGAACCAATCAGTCGATATAATTGAGAACAAGCATCAGAAATCACGCGATATGAATCAGACAGTGGGGTGCTCCCTGACCCACTAGTTGGTCAGACGGTTCAAATCAACGTTTCATATCGTAATTTCCGAGTAGGCGGTAATGATCATTTTTATTGTGCTGTAACTGAAACTAGAAGATCTTCTGATGTCCTTTCCCTTCGTCAAAGGTACATAATGGATTTTTAAAAGTGTTGTTAACCCCGGGATAGCCCGCTAATATGACCCATAGTATGGAAGAACAATTCTTGAGTGCAATTCAATCTACAGTACATATACACCACGATATGAAACATTGATTTGAACCTTCTGACCAACTAGTGGGTGGCGCCTCACTGTCTGATTCATATCGCTTGATTTCTGATGATAGTTGTCCATTTATATCGACTGATTGCAATTGTATCGGGTGATAAAGCACCCACAAGCTACCGGTGGCTGAAAACACAATCGTCGCGGGACTAAGGAGTGACGAATTTCCGGGAAGGGTGGTCCATTTCAAATTCATTCCTTCCTCCCTTGCCGCTTACCCTGCAAGTGTAAATTCGTCAGACATCATGATACGTCATAAGTGTCCACTTCATTTGAGGGCTGAGGGGAGAGGGTGTGTCTGTTAAGTGTTTGGAATGCAGCCTAGGTGAGCACACAAAAAGAACGAATTCTCTTGGGATCCTGGAGTCCCACGTCAAGCTGCTCTCCAAATTCGCTGCAAAACCACTATTTTACAGCCCATTATAAACATATAGTGGCCCACTAGATTGAATACCCTGACCTGTAGGATAATAATACATTAGAGTGGGCAAGTGAAAGTAAATTATAGGCATATCCAATGGCTGCGGGAAGAATGAACAATGAAGCAGGGGTTTTACCAGCTGTACGTGATCGTGGGAGGAGAGGAAACTCAAGGACCACTCCAGCATGCGCAAACCAGCTAATCTGCAGTGCTGTTTGAATATATTCATCGACGGATTCTCCCTTGCTTGAAATAATCATTGATCTGATATTACTTTATTGGTAGCCTAGCATACCATCTCCTTTCACTATCTATCGGTTTTCAAGGAGGGAGGAATGAAGGATGCATAGGTTATCCCAAAACAAGGACATTGTCTCTGTTATAGACTATTTGTTATACTGCTCATTTTGGCTACCGCTTGTTAACCACATAGAGGCTAGTGGCTAGACCTGTTAGCTGTTAGGTTTTAATAATGGGGTGGCAGGTAGCCTAGTGGTTAGAGCGTTGGACTAGTATACGAAAGGTTGCAAGATCGAATCCCCAAGCTGAAAAGGTACAAATCTGTCGTTATGCCCCTGATCAAGGCAGTTAACCCACTGTTCCTAGGCCGTCATTGAAAATAAGAATTTGTTCTTTACTGACTTGCCTAGTTAATTAAAGGTTAAAACCTTTTTTTTAATATTAATAATGGAACGTAAAATGACTGTCTCAGACGGGGCTTTACCCAAACCCCTGTGCCCCTGCTCCGTGGCTATGCAAGGTCCATGACAGGGGTTCGGGGGCAGCCCGCGCAATCCTTCTCCGTGACCTACATTCACAAGATAATAAACATAGGCCTAGGAGATGGCAAATATAAAGACCTGGTCTATCTAAAAAACTGGAGGCCCCTTACACTTCAATGTTGTGATGCAAAAATACTAGCAAAATGCATAGCACTCAGAATTAAAAGGGTTTTACCAGGTATTGTTCATCCTGATCAGATAGGTTTTTTACATGGACGATACATTGGAGATAATATACGACAACTACTAGAAATAATAGAACATCATGAAACATTTAAGAAGCCAGGAATGGTATTTATAGCGGATTTTGAAAACGCATTTGATAAAGTAAGACTGGATTTTATTCATAAATGCCTGGATTTTTTTCAATATCGGTATATCTCTTATAAAATTGGTAAAAATAATGTATAGCAACCCCAGGTGTAAAATAGTAAATAACGGCTACTTCTCAGAGTTTTGAATTGTCAAGAGGAGGTAACAAGGGTGTCCACTGTCACCATATCTATTTGTTATGGCCATCGAAATGCTAGCTTTTAAAATCAGATCCAATAACAACATTAGAGGATTAGAAATCCAAGGCTTAAAAAAAAAGGTGTCCATGTATGTCGATGACTCAAGTTTTATGTTAAGTCCGCAAGCTAGATCCCTGCAATGTCTCATTAAAGATCTATATAACTTTTCTGTACTCTCTGGACTAAAACCTAATTATGATAAGTGAAAAATATTACGTATTGTATCCTTAAAAAATACAACTTTTACATTGATACCGTGTGTGTGTGAGAGACGCCTGTTTGAATGAGTGTATTAGACCCCCCCCCGACCTTCCTCCCCAAACACACACCGGCATACACACACAACCCACCTGTCTCTACCTATGTATGTAACCATGGATTTGGATGAAATACATCATCTGAGTCTGTGATGTTCCTCCTGAAAATATTCTGTGGCACAACCTCATCCAGGTCCTAATAGGTTCGTCTTAGAATATGGTTATTATATGTTAAAAGAGAAAGGATGTCCTTGTTAGCCTACTAAAGGCAATTCTAAAGTATAGTTTCACCAGGTCATCTAACTGCAGGCATTTCAACGGTGGCACGCACATATATAGTGAGCCAGGGAGACAGGCAGTTAATCAAATCCCCTACTTTAATCTTGTTTCTAGGAAACCATACACAGTCTTTGAAGGAAGAAACCAAAAACGTGGTAAACAAGTTAGGTCCCCAAAACTGATTTTCACTAAGTCAAATTAATGTATTGTGTTAGTGGTTTCATGATTATTGTATCTCAACCAAAGTATACTGAACAAAAATATAGATGCAACATCCAACAATTTCAAAGATGTTACTGAGTTACAGTTCGTATAAGGAAATCAGTCAATTGAAATCAATTCATTAGGCCCAAATCTATGGATTTCACGTGACTGGGCAGGGGTGCAGCCATGGGTGGGCCTGGGAAGGCATAGGGCCACCCACTTGGAAGCCAGGCCCACCCACTGGGGAGCCAGGCCCAGCCAATCAGAATTAGTTTTTCCCCACAAAAGGGCTTTATTACACCACCCCCACCCCCCTCAGATGATCCCACAAGTGAAGAAGCCGGATGTGGAGGTCCTGGGCTGGCGTGGTTACACGTGGTCTGCAGTTGTGAGGCCAGTTGGACGCACTGCCGAATTGTCTAAAAGGACGTTGGAGGCAGTTTTATGGTAGAGAAGTTAACATTCTCTGGAAACAGCTCTGGTGGACATTCCTACGGTCAGCATGCCAACTGCACACTCCCTCAAAACTTGAGACATCTGTAGCATTGTGTTGTGTGACAAAACTGCACATTTTAAAGTGGCCTTTATTGTCCCCAGCTCAAGGTGCACATGTCACTTTAACTCTACCTACATGTACATATTACCTTAACTACCCAGACTAACCTGTGCCCCCGCACATTGACTCTGTACCGGTACCCCCTGTATATAGCCTCGCTAATGTTATTTTACTGATGCTCTTTAATTATTTGTTATTTTAATGTTTTACTTATCTACTTTTTACTTAACACTTATTTTTCTTAACTGCATGATTGGTTAAGGGCTTGTAAGTAAAGATTTCACTAACTTCTACACCTGTTGTATTCGCGCGCATGTGACAAATATGATTTGATTTGATTTAATGATTATGCTTTTTAATTAACTTCTTGATATGCCACAAGTGTCAGGTGGATGGATTATATTGGCAAATGATAAATTCTCACTAATAGGGATGTAAAGAAATTTGTGCACAACATTTGAGAGAAATACGCGTTTTGTGTGTATTGAACATTTCTGGGATTTTTTTATTTCAGCTCATTGAAACATGGGAACTACACTTTACATGTTGCATTTATATTTTTGTTCAGTATATATCATTTTAAGATTTGTTATATACACCAGTTGGGGTCTCTATAAGCTTCATTATGAGGTCCTAAATCTAGCATGAAAGTGCATCCTTGTAACTGTGTGGGCTGATATAGTCAAAAAGTTTGCTTTGGGGTAACTTTAGCAAATTTAAGTGTTTTCTTCCAAGGTGTAAAGCAAGGAATTATCACTGGGATGTGAGGTAACAACAGGACCAGGCCTGTGTTAAAAGTTTTTTTTTAAGTACAAAGTGTTTGTTAGGTGTTAAGTCTGTGTAAACAGATCCTTAAAATGTTTTCTTTAACTAAAAAAGGGCCCTCTCTCACGGCTCTACTATATTTCCCTTGACAGAGTGATGCTGAATGAAAATATGGCTCAACTTACCCAACTCTACCCTACTCCCATGTCTGAATCAGTACCTGATCAGCAGAAAGAGAAGAAACCAGAAATGTTTGTTACTCCAGGAGTGTAATTGAACAGTCCTGATCTACAACAAGGATGATGGTTACAGTCTAGCCTCAAGAGAGCAGCATTTCCCTACAAAAAGGACAACTATCAGCAAGGACATACAAGTGCAAAACTGTAATGCTGCCTGAAATCAACAAACAAAAAACAGACACAGTGGCAAGGAAACACACCCTAGATGGGAAGTAAACTTGAGAGGAACCAGACTCTAGCGGGGGAGCACATCTTCCATCTGGATTGGCCAGGTAAGGAAAATGTTTGGTCCGTTTACAACTGGGTCAAACATCATGTCAGTTGGTCATGTAGAGAAAGATCCGATTGATTTCTTGAGAGATCAGTTTCAAATGCATGTTTCTGTTTTGATTGATGAAGACATACTGTTTTTAAATGTGAATGTGATGCCCCACAGGCTCTAAGCCAATGGTAAACAAGTTGAGCCACTGAATAAAAGGCATACAAGAAAAGACGCGGCAATACTATGCTACTCCACCTATACATTACATCCCAATACAGAAGTGTGTCTCGGGAAGAGAAGTGGAGAAAGACTTCAAATAGACAACATTGGCTCCACTTAATGCGGTAGAGCTTTGAAGCGAAACACTAAAGAGCAAAGAAGAAAGAAGAGTGCAGACAGGCAGCTCAATACATCTAGGGGCTATTACTGTGTCTAAAAAGCATGCCTGCCAGCAAACTGCAGCCTGGCGTTTTGCTCAATGATTCTTCTGCTGTCATGCCAATTTAACGGGTTCTTTGCCTGTTTCACAGAGGACTGACTTTAAGTGACTGTGGGCAGGTGTTTTGCACTAACAAGTACACCGTGAGCTGTACAGGGTGACCTGACAGGGCAACTAAACTAAGAGTTCCCTGGGCCAGGGTGTCATTAAAGCATTTAGCCCAGAGAAAAGGTTGGGTGGGTCTCTAAGGGAAGGGAGGGAGGCATTGCATTGGTGTCGGTGCTACTAAGCCTTGATTGGATAGGAGAAATTAGATGAAGAGAGGAAAAAATAGAGGAAGTACTTTAGAGGAAATTAAACCTTATTATGAGTATGAAATGGGAATCGCTCATAGAAAAATCTATTGCACATGTATGGCATATCTTTGAGGAATAGTGATGTAATGTTGTGGATGGTGATGACGTTAGTCTTCTTTTCCCATCCGCCACCAGGGTGCAATGATAATTATAAAATAAACTCAGCAAAAAAAGAAACGTCCTCTCACTGTCAACTGCGTTTATTTTCAACAAACTTAACATGTGTAAATATTTGTATGAACATAACAAGATTCAACAACTGAGACATAAACAGAACAAGTTCTACAGACATGTGACTAACAGAAATGAAATAATGTGTCCCTGAACAAAGGGGTCAAAATCAAAAGTAACAGTCAGTATCTGGTGTGGCCACCAGCTGCATTAAGTACTGCAGTGCATCTCCTCCTCATGGACTGCACCAGATTTGCCGATTCTTGCTGTGAGATGTGGAAGAGTGGGGTAACAAGGCACCTGCAAGTTCTCGGACATTTCTGGGGGGAATGGCCCTAGCCCTCAGCCTCCGATCCAACAGGTCCCAGATGTGCTCAATGGGATTGAGATCCGGGCTCTTCGCTGGCCATGGCAGAATACTGACATTCCTGACTTGCAGGAAATCAGGCACAGAACGAGCAGTATGGCTGGTGGCATTGTCATGCTGGAGGGTCATGTCAGGATGAGCCTGCAGGAAGGGTACCACATGAGGGAGGAGGATGTCTTCCCTGTAACACACAGCGTTGAGATTGCCTGAAATGACAACAAGCTCAGTCCGATGATGCTGTGACACACCGCCCCAGACCATGACAGACCCTCCACCTCCAAATCGATCCCGCTCCAGAGTACAGGACTCGGTGTAACGCTCATTCCTTCAACGATAAATGCGAATCCGACCATCACCCCTGGTGAGACAAAACCGCGACTCGCCAGTGAAGAGCACTTTTTGCCAGTCCTGTCTGGTCCAGCGACAGTGGGTTTGTGCCCATGGGCGATGTTGTTGCCGGTGATGTCTGGTGAGGACCTGCCTTACAACAGGCCTACAAGCCCTTAGTCCAGCCTCTCTCAGCCTATTGCGGATAGTCTGAGCACTGATGGAGGGATTGTGCGTTCCTGTTGTAACTCGGGCAGTTGTTGTTGCCATCCTGTACCTGTCCCGCAGGTGTGATGTTCGGCTGTACCAATCCTGTGCAGGTGTTACACGTGGTCTGCCACTACGAGAACGATCAGCTGTCCATCCTGTCTCCCTGTAGCGCTGTCTTAGGCGTCTCACAGTACGGACATTGCAATTTATTACCCTGGCCACATCTGCAGTCCTCATGCCTCCTTGCAGCTTGCCTAACGCACGTTCATGCAGATGAGCAGGGACCCTGGCATCTTTCTTTTGGTGTTTTTCAGAGTCAGTAGAAATGCCTCTTTAGTGTCCTAAGTTTTCATAACTGTGACCTTAATTTCCTACCGTCTGTAAGCTGTTAGTGTCTTAACGACCGTTCCACAGGTGCATGTTGGGTGTGACGGAGAGAGAGCCCGACTGGAAACAAACTGTCGTTTCCATGTAATAAAAATGTAAAATGAAGTTCGGGAATTTTTGTAAATTTTTAGTTAACTTTGAACCTAAATCCAATGTTTTCATGTTGAATTTGCATTAGTTGACAACTCAATCAAAATGTAAATTAAAACTAGACGTTGAACTGACGTCTGTGCCCAGTGGGGAGAGACAGAGACAGCGGGAAAGGAATGTGGGGTTGCTTGCTTAGCACAGACACTTGTGTCATGGAGCTAAAAATGTGTGAAAATCCTCTAGTAGTCCACAATGGCTCCAGAGCTGTTATGGGTCTAGCCTGGACTGTCAACATTCCTCCAATCTCACACTCCTCCATCCACATTTGCTCAATCTTTCTCATTCCTTTCCTCATCTCATCCCTTTTCTTTCACAGTGTTGTGAGTCAAATAAAATATGTCAATGTTTTATCAAATGGAATGACAACCACTTCATTTACCTGAAAAATAGGTACGGACAATAGTCACAATATTTTAATGAACTCAAAGACTTTAACTGGAGTGGCATTAGCTAAATGGTATGAATTTGTATTCTTCAAATTATAATTTGAGTTCTCACACAACATGGTATTATCTAACTTTATTCCAATATCCTCTGTACTTCCAATTGGAATGCGGGTGGAAGACATGTGGGAGTGGTTTACACCCTATCTGTTTTTATTGGTCTGTGATGTTGTTTTCATACTACTTTGAATTGTGCCAGAATAAAGAGTTGTCTCCATAAAATTGGAGGCTTTGTAAAACTGGATACTACACAACCAAAGAGGTGGTGGTGGGCTCAGCCCTAGAAAAATACAGTATCACATGTATTGAAATACACATAGTACATTTTCTTATCCTTTTACATTTTCTCAATCTCACTTTTTTAGAATGAATAGTAACTATATACTTTGTCAGCAGAGTAAATACAATGACAAACTGCAATATAGGCTACAATGTCATACACCGGCACAACAAATAGAAGGTTAATTTATCTTCAAAGTATATTCAAACTATTCAGGACAATGAACTTACATCAGTGCCATAGACTGTCTTACTTAATCCACAATGATTTAAAATATGATTACTTTGCAGCAAACAACTAGGGTATGGATACTAAAGTTGTGTCGATCAGAAAGCCACACCATTTCTCAGTCTCTTACATGCTCTTACTAGCCCTATGGCATACACGTTTCCTCCCAAATGTTACGCATACATTTATAACCAGACAGGCTGAATTTATGACAAAAAATTGCTTTCCAAGAAGCAGAGGAGTAAACATAGCTAACAATCTCAGTGGTTTTGCACGTTTGGGGTTTATTTACAAAGAGGTGAATCAATTTTCATAAATTGCGGTGGGTCATGGTACACATTCAGCTTACATCAAAACACAACAAATTAATTAGTGAAATGTAAGTAATGCTGTCTAAATATAGTATTTTCAAATGCTTTTACATTTTTGTTGGATAAGAGTGCTATTTCATGGATAAGATTTATGATATTGTACCAGGGCAAAGTTTGGCAAACGCTTCTTAAATATGGTCTCAGCTAGAGAGTCTTAAAAAAGAAGAGAATAAAACCTTTCACTTCATTAGCTATATTTGTCATCCAAGGCCTCTGCTATCTATTCTACAGTACACCTCCTACAAGCCAATGATTCAAAACAACATACCCATGCTATATTCTCATCAGCATGAGAAACCAGACAATTGATGTCCTGAAATGTCTATGAAACGATAGTCCTGGACTATGTGTCATTTACAGTGGATGGGATGATTGAGTGAGCCACTCACAATGCTAATCCACATGAGATCGAGGCGATCTAAAATCTATCCATGATAATTAGCATTAGTTCAGCAGGTCTCTCGCCATGGGTAAGCAGAGAGGGGGATGGGGAAAGGGATAATGCAATGGAGCAGATCCAAGTGGTACTGTAGCCTAACATACTGTATTGGAGCATCTGCAAGCATGGCAAGGGGCCAACGCCTATCTCTCTCTCCCAAGCCGACTCGCCTCTCCGTGCAGATGTCAGCACGTCACATGCCCTGGATATGAGAGGAGGCGAGGGAGGGAGGAGGGCTGCCCGAAATCTGTCTCTGCGCCACCATGGGAGTGGAAAGGGTACACTGACTACACACCATCGTTCTGATACAGTACACTCCCTCCCGACCAATGGCAGCCTTCCCTCCTCGGCCAGACTGGCCAAGTGCACGCCTGGCATGCTGGGGTGGTGGAGAGGGGGACAACAGCTGTGGGCGGTGGGAGAGACAGTCGCTCAGTCCTGGCAGGCCGGGAGGGACAGGTGGGCTGTGCTCATCCGAACGATCACTCGCATGTGTGAGGGGTTGAACGGATCACCCTGGCCAGAGCCTCGCTCTTACATCACCTGCCAGAAATCCCAGGCATGGCAGCAGCTCTGGCTACTTGATAATCTACTTGTAACTAATGCCTGAAAGCGAGTAAAGTCAGATGGTTGGAAGATAGGCACTTGGGGCTTATAGATAAAGGACTTTGCAGGAAGTCCCCCTTTGACAGAAAACATATAATCCTGCATGACAGTGTCTGAATGTTTGTTTCAAATGATACTGTGAAATTGGGGGGAAATAAAGGTAAACTGGGATTAAACAACTGCCAAAATAAAAAGAGTTCTACGTTTTCCATGTGCCAAAGAATCATTTTTCTACTGCTCCGTCTCCTTCAAGAAGAACACATGAGGACAGACTACTGAGACATTATTTGTCTTTCCTTCTTTTATTGAAAATAAAATCCCTATCAATCCCTGCTTCACCATAAGAGCTTTAAGATGAAAGGTGTAAGAGGTTTAGGCCTTTAATTCCCTGGAGAAAGCTCCTCTTATGTCCTTGGATATTACTACCTAAGAGCCTTGGTCTCTCCTCCATGTCACAAAGCACAGAGCATCCGATTGAATCAGCTCCCTTTAATCCTGCTTAATTTAGGTACGTAAACCACAAGGGCTTAACATTCCTATGACCCTGCCACCCAAATGAATTAAGGAATTGATTCTCTCCTTGTTGGCCTTAAACTAGATTCGGCTAAGACTACATTGAGACACTTCGCTCTTGAATATTAGATGAAGGAAGTCATAATATTACGCTCATAAGGTCCCCTCCCTTCTCATCAATTTCTCCCTCTCTCAGTCACTCTTTAAATTTCTCCCTCCCCTTTCTCACTTGCCTCCATATCTGTCACAATAGCCACCTCACTCTGATATTAACTTCATTCTCTTTCTCTCACCACCTTTCTCTCTGTGCATTTTCTCGATATCCCTCTCTGTATTTTATTTTTGATCCACATCTTACCTCCCCTATCCTCCCTGAGGGGTTTTGAGGTACGGGGGTGAGAGCCAGCCGCAGCTGCCTCTTCCTTCCTCTGGCTGGGTCTCGGCCTGGGTGTGGAGGCATGCTGTCAGCTCCCATTACCTAATTGGAATTGAGATGCAGCTGGCCAGGGTTTCTGCCTGCACTGCACTCCTGGTGGAGATGCTCAGGGCTCCAGCGCCCACTTTGCCTCAGATTCACCTCACACATGGGGGGAGTCAGGGGTGCATCCCCTGGGCTGTGTGGTTGAAAAGCAGCCAAGGCCAGTAGATGGAGGGAGAGTTCAGACCACCAGCCAGCTATATCTAAGAAGGTCAGCAGTGTTTAATTGATATGCTTGGTCACGGTGCACTGGCAGAATTTATACATACTAGCTTACTTTATGAAACACCCTAGGGGCTTATTGTTGAATCTATACTGAACAAAAATATAAACGCAACTTGCACAATTTCAAAAGTTACAATGCCTTGCAAAAGTATTAACCCCCTTGGCATTTTCCTATTTTGTTGCATTACAACATGTCATTTAAATTGATTTTCATTTGGATTTCATGCAATGGACAAACACAAAATATTCCAAATTGGTGATGTGAAATTTAAAAAATTACTTGTTTTCAAAAAAAAAATATTATTTTTTTTACGGAAAAGTGGTGAGTGAATATGTATTCACCCCCTTTGCTATGAAGGCCCTAACTAAGATCTGGTGCAACCAATTACCTTCAGAAGTCACATAATTAGTTAAATAAAGTCCACCTGTGTGCAATCTAAGTGTCACATGATCTGTCACATGATCTCAGTATATATACACCTGTTCTAAAAGGTCCCAGAGTCTGCAACGCCACTAAGCAAGGGGCACCACCAAACAAGCGGCACCATGAAGACCAAGGAGCTCTCCAAACAGGTCAGGAACGAAGTTGTGGAGAAGTACAGATCAGGGTTGGGTTATACAAAAATATCCGAAACTTTGAACATCCCACGGAGCACCATTAAGTCTATTATTAAAAAATGGAAAGAATATGGCACCACAACAAACCTGCCAAGAGAGGGCCGCCCACCAAAACTCACGGACCAGGCAAGGTGGGCATTAATCAGAGAGGCAACAAAGAGACCAAAGATAACCCTGAAGGAGCTGCAAAGCTCCACAGCAGAGATTGGAGTATCTGTCCATAGGACCACTTTAAGCCATACACTCTACCGAGCTGGGCTTTACGGAAGAGTGGACAGAAAAAAGCCATTGCTTAAAGAAAAAAATAAGCAAACACATTTGGTGTTCGCCAAAAGGCATGTGGGAGACTCCCCAAACATATGGAAGAAGGTACTCTGGTTATATGAGACTAAAATTGAGCTTTTTGGACATCAAGGAAAACGCTGGCACCAACCCAACACCTCTCATCACCCCGAGAAAACCATACCCACAGTGAAGCATGGTGGTGGCAGCATCATGATGTGGGGATGTTTTTTTATCGGCAGGGACTGGGAAACTGGTCAGAATTTAGGAATGATGGATAGCACTAAATACAGGAAATTCTGGAGGGAAACCTGTTTCAGTCTTCAAGACATTTGAGACTGGGACGGAGGTTCACCTTCCAGCAAGACAATGACCCTAAGCATACTGCTAAAGCAACACTCGAGTGGTTTAAGGGGAAATATTTAAATGTCTTTGAATGGCCTAGTCAAAGCCCAGACCTCAATCCAATTGAGAATATGTGGTATGACTTAAAGATTGCTGTACACCAGCGGAACCCATCCAACTTGAATGAGCTGGAGCAGTTTTGCCTTGAAGAATGGGCAAAAATCCCAGAGGCTAGATGTGCCAACCTTATAGAGACATACTCCAAGAGACTTGCAACTGTAATTGCTGCAAAAGGTGGCTCTACAAAGTATAGACTTTGAGGGGGTGAATAGTTATGCACGCTCAAGTTTTCTGTTTTTTTGTCTTATTTCTTGTTTGTATCACCTAAAAAAATATTTTGCATCTTCAAAGTGGTAGGCATGTTGTGTAAATCAAATGATACAAACCCCCAAAAAATCTATTTTAATTCTAGGTTGTAAGGCAACAAAATATGAAAAATGCCAAGGGGAGGGAATATTTTCACAAGCCGCTGGAAAAGGAAATCAGTCAATTGAAATACATCCATTAGGCCCTAATCTATGGATTTCACATAACTAGGAATACAGATATGTATCTGTTGGTCACAGATAACTTATTAAAAAAGGTAGAGGCGTGGATCAGAAAACCAGTCAGTATCTGGTGTGACCACCATTTCATGCAGCACAACAAATCTCCTTCACATAGAGTTGATCAGGCTGTTGATTGTGGGCTGTGGAATGTTGTCCCACTCCTCTTCAACGGCTGTGCGAAGTTGCTGGATATTAGCGAGAAGTGGAACATGCTGTTGCACACGTCGATCCAGAGCTTCCCAAACATGCTCAATGGGTGACATGTCTGGAGAATATGCAGGCCAAGGAAGAACAAGGACATTTTCAGCTTCCATGATACATGTACAATTCCTTGCGACACGGGGCCATGTAATATCATGCTGAAACATGAGGTGATGGCGGCAGATGAATGTCACGACAATGGGACTCAGGATCTCGTCACGGTATCTCTGTGCCTTCAAATTGCCATCGATAAAATGCAATTGTGTTCGTAGCTTATGCCTGCCCATACCATAACCCCACCACCACCATGGGGCACTCTGTTCACAATGTTGACATCAGCAAACCGCTTGCCCACACGACATCATACATGTGGTCTGCAGTTGTGAGACCGGTTGGACGTACTTCCAAAATCTCTAAAACTACGTTGGTGGTGGCTTATGATAGAGAAATTAACATTCAATTATCTGGCAACAGCTCTGGTGAGACATCTATGGCATTGTATTGTGTGACAAAACTGCACATTTTAGAGTGGCCTTATATTGTCCCCAGCACAAGGTGTACCTGTGTAATGGTCATGCTGTTTAATCAGCTTCTTGATATGCCACACCTGTCAGGTGGATGGATTGTCTTGGCACAGGAGAAATGCTCACTAACAGGGATGTAAACAAATTAGTGCACAACATTTGAGAGAAATAACCTTTTTGTGCGTATGGAACATTTCTGGAATCTTTTATTTCAGCTCATGAAACATGGGACCAACACTTTACATGTTGCGTTTATATACAGTGGGGCAAAAAGGTATTTAGTCAGCCATCAATTGTGCAAGTTCTCCCACTTAAAAAGATGAGAGAGGCCTGTAATTTTCATCATAGGTACACTTCAACTATGACAGACAAAATTAGAAAAAAGAATCCAGAAAATCACATTGTAGGATTTTTTATGAATTTATTTGCAAATTATGGTGGAAAATAAGTATTTGGTCACCTACAAACAAGCAAGATTTCTGGCTCTCACAGACCTGTAACTTCTTCTTTAAGAGGCTCCTCTGTCCTCCACTCGTTACCTGTATTAATGGCACCTGTTTGAACTTGTTATCAGTAATAAAGACACCTGTCCACAACCTCAAACAGTCACACTCCAAACTCCACTATGGCCAAGACCAAAGAGCTGTCAAAGGACACCAGAAACAAAATTGTAGACCTGCACCAGGCTGGGAAGACTGAATCTGCAATAGGTAAGCAGCTTGGTTTGAAGAAATCAACTGTGGGAGCAATTATTAGGAAATGGAAGACATACAAGACCACTGATAATCTCCCTCGATCTGGGGCGCCACGCAAGATCTCACCCCGTGGGGTCAAAATGATCACAAGAACGGTGAGCAAAAATCCCAGAACCACACGGGGGGACCTAGTGAATGACCTGCAGAGAGCTGGGACCAAAGTAACAAAGCCTACCATCAGTAACACACTACGCCGCCAGGGACTCAAATCCTGCAGTGCCAGACGTGTTCCCCTGCTTAAGCCAGTACATGTCCAGGCCCGTCTGAAGTTTGCTAGAGAGCATTTGGATGATCCAGAAGAAGATTGGGAGAATGTCATATGGTCAGATGAAACCAAAATATAACGTTTTGGTAAAAACTCAACTCGTCGTGTTTGGAGGACAAAGAATGCTGAGTTGCATCCAAAGAACACCATACCTACTGTGAAGCATGGGGGTGGAAACATCATGCTTTGGGGCTGTTTTTCTGCAAAGGGACCAGGACGACTGATCCGTGTAAAGGAAAGAATGAATGGGGCCATGTATCGTGAGATTTTGAGTGAAAACCTCCTTCCATCAGCAAGGGCATTGAAGATGAAACGTGGCTGGGTCTTTCAGCATGACAATGATCCCAAACACACCGCCCGGGCAACGAAGGAGTGGCTTTGTAAGAAGCATTTCAAGGTCCTGGAGTGGCCTAGCCAGTCTCCAGATCTCAACCCCATAGAAAATCTTTGGAGGGAGTTGAAAGTCCGTGTTGCCCAGCAACAGCCCCAAAACATCACTGCTCTAGAGGAGATCTGCATGGAGGAATGGGCCAAAATACCAGCAACAGTGTGTGAAAACCTTGTGAAGACTTACAGAAAACGTTTGACCTCTGTCATTGCCAACAAAGGGTATATAACAAAGTATTGAGAAACTTTTGTTATTGACCAAATACTTATTTTTCACCATAATTTGCAAATAAATCCATTAAAAATCCTACAATGTGATTTTCTGGAATTTTTTTCTAATTTTGTCTGTCATAGTTGAAGTGTACCTATGATGAACATTTACAGGCCTCTCTCATCTTTTTAAGTGGGAGAACTTGCACAATTGGTGGCTGACTAAATACTTTTTTGCCCCACTGTATTTGATCGTGCAAAAATAGTTGCCAGTACTCACCCAGCAATTTGTTTTTTATTGTCACATACACCGAAGAGGTGCAATGAAATGTGTTGTTTTCCATAGTTGTATGGTGCTCCTGTAAAGCTTGAGGTATATTTTCTGGGTGACCTAAATATTGACTGGCTTTCATCAAGCTGTCCACTCAAGAAAAAGCTTGAAACTGTTACCAGTGCCTGCAACCTAGTTCAGATTATCAATCAACCTCCCAGGGTATTTACAAACGGCACATGATTGAAATCATTCACATGTATTGATCACATCTTTACTAATGCTGCAGAAATGTGCTCTAAATCAGTATCCACATCCATCGGATGTAGTGACCATAATAGAGTAGCCATGTCTAGGAAAACCAGTTACAACTGCTGGGCCTAATATAGTGTATAAGAGATCATACAATAGGTTTTGTAGTGATTCATATGTTGAAGATGTAAAGAATATTGTCTGGTCTGTGGTGTGTAATGAGGAGCAACCAGACGCTGCACTTGACACATTTATGAAATTGCTTAGTCCAGTTACTAATAAGCGTACACGCATTAAGAATATGACAGTAAATACTGTTAAATCCCTGTGGATTGAATAGGAATTGAAACATTTTATGGTTGAGAGGGACGAGGCAAAAGGAATGGCAAATAAGTCTGACTGCACAGCTGATCGGCAAACGTACTGTAAACTGAGAAATCATGTGAATTTACTAAACAACAATAAGAAGAAACCATGAAAAACATAGAAATTATATAAAGAATGATAGTAAAACGCTTTGGAGGACCTTAAATTACATTTTGGGTAAAAACGTGAGCTCAGCTCCATCAGTCATTGAATTGGATTGTTCATTCATCACAAAACCATCTGAACTGATATTTCCAACTACTTTAATTATTTATTAATTGGCAATATTAGCAAAGTTAAGCTTAACATGCCAACAACAAATTTTGAACCTACACATCCATGCATAACTGACCCAATTGGGAAAGACAAGCATTGTACTTTTGAGTGTGGAAGAATTGAAAAAAGTATTGTTGTCTATCAACAATGACAAGCCACCTGGGTCTGACAACTTGGATGGAAAATTACTAAGGATGATAGTGGACTATATTGCCACTCCTATTTGCCATCTATTCAACCTAAGCCTACAGGAAAGTGTGTGCACTCAGGCCTACAGGGAAGCAAAAGTCATTCCGCTATCCAAGAATAGCAAAGCACCCTTTACTGGCTCAAACAGCCGACCAATCAGCCTGCTACCAACTCTTAGTAAACTTTTGGATAACATTTATTGGACCAGATACAATGCCATTTCACAAATGATAAACTGACTTTCAGCGCTTATAGGGAAGGAGCCTCAACATGTACAGAAATTGATGAGAAGATTGTTCGAGATGATTTGTTAGACTTCAGTGCAGCTTTTGATATTATCGATCATAATCTGCTACTGGAAAAATGAATGTGTTATGGCTTTACATCCCCTGCTATAGTGTGGATTGAGAGTTATCTGTCTAAAAGAACATCGAGGGTAGAGTCGGGCATTCCCCAGGGCAGCTGTCTAGGCCCCTTACTTTTTTCATTCTTTACTATTGACCTGCCACTGGCACTGAGTAAAGCCTGTATATCTATGTATGCTGATGACTCAATATAATACACTGAGTGTAAAAAACATTAGGAACACCCTAATCCAGGCAAAAGCTATGATCCCTTTTTGATGTCACTTGTTAAATCCACTTCAATCAAATATACAGTTGAAGTCGGAAGTTTACATACACCTTAGCCAAATACATTTAAACTCAGTTTTTCACAATGCCTGACATTTAATCCAAGTAAAAATTCCCTGTTTTAGGTTAGTTAGGATCACCACTTTATTTTAAGAATGTGAAATGTCAGAATAATAGTAGAGAGAATTATTTATTTCAGCTTTTATTTCTTTCATCACATTCCCAGTGGGTCAGAAGTGTACATACA
Source organism: Salvelinus alpinus (assembly GCF_045679555.1). Classification (NCBI taxonomy): domain Eukaryota; kingdom Metazoa; phylum Chordata; class Actinopteri; order Salmoniformes; family Salmonidae; genus Salvelinus; species Salvelinus alpinus. The sequence goes on from NC_092098.1 coordinate 34,279,487, forward strand.
CTCAATTAGTATTTGGTAGAATTGCCTTTAAATTGTTTAACATGGGTCAAACGTTTCGGGTAGCCTTCCACAAGCTTCCCACACTAAGTTGGGTGAATTTTGGCCCACTCCTCCTGACAGAGCTGGTGTAACTGAGTCAGGTTTGTAGGCGTCTTTGCTCGCACACGCTTTTTCAGTTCTGCCCATACATTTTCTATGGGATTGAGGTCAGGGCTTTGTGATGGCCACTCCAATACCTTGACTTCGTTGTCCTTAAGCCATTTTGCCACAACTTTGGAAGTATGCTTGGGATCATTGTCCATTTGGAAGACCCATTTGCGACCAAGCTTTAACTTGCTGACTGATGTCTTGAGATGTTGCTTCAATATATCCACATAATTTTCCTTCCTCATGATGCCATCTATTTTGTGAAGTGTACCAGTCCCTCCTGCAGCAAAGCACCCCCACAACATGATGCTTCCACCCGCGTGCTTCACGGTTGGGATGGTGTTCTTCGGCTTACAAGCCTCCCCCTTTTTCCTCCAAACATAACGATGGTCAGTATGGCCATACAGTTCTATTTTTGTTTCATCAGACCAGAGGACATTTCTCCAAAAAGTACAATCTTTGTCCCCATGTGCTGTTGCAAACCGTAGTCTGGCTTTTTTATTGCAGTTTTGGAGCAGTGGCTTCTTCCTTGCTGAGCGGCCTTTTAGGTTATGTCGATATAGGACTGTGGATAGAGATACTTTTGTACCTGTTTCCTCCACAAGGTCCTTTGCTGTTGTTCTGGGATTGATTTGCACTTTTCACAACAAAGTACGTTCATCTCTAGGAGACAGAACGCGTCTCCTTCCTGAGCGATATGACAGCTGCATAGTCCCATGGTGTTTATACTTGTGTACTATTGTTTGTACAGATGAATGTGGTACCTTCAGGCGCTTGGAAATTGCTCCCAAGGATGAACCAGACGTGTGGAGGTCTACAATTTATTTTCTCAGGTCTTGGCTGATTTCTTTTGATTTTCCCATGATGTCAAGCAAAGAGGCACTGAGTTTGAAGGTAGGCCTTGAAATACATCCACAGGTACACCTCCAATTGACTCAAATGATGTCAATTAGCCTATCAGAAGCTTCTAAAGCCATGACATAATTTTCTGGAATTTTCCAAGCTGTTTAAAGGCACTGTCAACTCAATGTATGTAAACTTCTGACCCACTGGAATTGTGATAAAGTGAATTATAAGTGAAATAATCTGTCTGTAAACAATTGTTTGAAAAATTACTTGGGTCATGCACAAAGTAGATGTCCTGACTGACTTGCCAAAACTATAGTTTGTTAACAAGAAATTTGTGGAGTGGATGAAAAACAAGTTTTAATGACTCCAACCTAAGTGTATGTAAACTTCCGACTTCAACTGTAGATGACTGGGGATGAGACAGGTTAAAGAAGGATTTTTAAGCCTTGAGACAACTGAGACATGGAATGTGTATTTGTGCCATTCAGAGGGTGAATGGGCAAGACAAAAGATTTAAGTGCCTTTGAATGGGGTAGGGTAGTAGGTGCCATGCGCACTGGTTTGAGTGTGTCAAGAACTGCAACGCTCCTGGATTTTTCCTCAACAGTTTACAGTGTGTATAAAGAACGGTCCACCACCCAAAGGCCATCCAACCAACTTGAAGAAACTGCTTGGTGTAACCTTGGATTGTAAAGTGTCATGGTAAAAACATATTTATGCAACGGAAGCTAAGATGAGGAGAGGTCTGTCCGTAATAAAGCGATGCTCTTCAACCGATCGCTGCCAGCACCTGCCCGCCTGACTAGCATCACTACTCTGGAAGGTTCTGACTTAGAATATGTGGACAACTACAAATACTTAGGTGTCTGGTTAGACTGTAAACTCTCCTTTCAGACTCATAATTAAGTATCTCCAATCCAAAATTATATTGAGATCGGCTTCCTATTTCGCAACAAAGCATCCTTCACTCATGCTGCCAAACATACCCTCGTAAAACTGACTATCCTACCGATCCTTGACTTCGGCGATGTCATTTACAAAATAGCCTCCAACACTCTAATCAGCAAATTGGATGTAGTCTATCAGTGCCATCCATTTTGTCACCAAAGCCCTATATACTACCCACCACTGCGACCTGTATGCTCTCGTTGGCTGGCCCTCGCTTCATATTCGTCGCCAAACCCACTGGTTCCAGGTCATCTATAAGTCTTTGCTAGGTAAAGCCCCGCCTTATCTCAGCTCACTGGTCACCATAGCAGCACCCACCCGTAGCACGCGCTCCAGCAGGTATATTTAACTGGTCATCCCCAAAGCCAAATCCTACTTTGTCCACCTTTCCTACCAGTTCTCTGCTGCCAATGACTGGAACGAATTGCAAAAATCACTGAAGCTGGAGTCTTATATCTCCCTCACTAATTTAAGCATCAGCTGTCAGAGCAGCTTACCGATCATTGCACCTGTACACAGCCCATCTGTAAATAGCCTACCCAACTACCTCATCCCCATACTGTATTTATTTATTTATCTTGCTCTTTTGCACCCCAGTATCTCTACTTGCACATTCATCGTCTGCACTTTCACTCCTTTGCTTAATTGCTAAATTGTAATTATTTCGCCACTATGGCCTATTTATTGCCTTACCCCCCTAGTCTTACTACATTTGCATACACTGTATATAGATTTTTCTATTGTGCTATTGATGGTACGTTTGTTTGTCCCATGTGTAACTATGTGTTGTTTGTGTCGCACTGCTTTGCTTCATCTTGGCCAGGTCGCAGTTGTAAATGAGAACTTGTTCTCAACTGGCCTACCTGGTTAAGTAAAGGTGAAATAAAATACACTGCTCAAAAAAATAAAGGGAACACTAAAATAACACATCCTAGATCTGAATGAATGAAATATTCTTATTAAATACTTTTTTCTTTACATAGTTGAATGTGCTGACAACAAAATCACACAAAAATGATCAATGGAAATCAAATTTATCAACCCATGGAGGTCTGGATTTGGAGTCACACTCAAAAGTAAAGTGGAAAACCACACTACAGGCTGATCCAACTTTGATGTAATGTCCCTAAAACAAGTCAAAATGAGGCTCAGTAGTGTGTGTGGCCTCCACGTGCCTGTATGACCTCCCTACAACGCCTGGGCATGCTCCTGATGAGGTGGCGGATGGTCTCCTGAGGGATCTCCTCCCAGACCTGGACTAAAGCATCCGCCAACTCCTGGACAGTCTGTGGTGCAACGTGGCGTTGGTGGATGGAGCGAGACATGATGTCCCAGATGTGCTCAATTGGATTCAGGTCTGGGGAACGGGCGGGCCAGTCCATAGCATCAATGCCTTTCTCTTGCAGGAACTGCTGACACACTCCAGCCACATGAGGTCTAGCATTGTCTTGCATTAGGAGGAACCCAGGGCCAACCGCACCAGCATATGGTCTCACAAGGGGTCTGAGGATCTCATCTCGGTACCTAATGGCAGTCAGGCTACCTCTGGCGAGCACATGGAGGGCTGTGCGGCCCCCCAAAGAAATGCCACCCCACACCATGACTGACCCACCGCCAAACTGGTCATGCTGGAGGATGTTGCAGGCAGCAGAACGTTCTCCACGGCGTCTCCAGACTCTGTCACATGTGCTCAGTGTGAACCTGCTTTCATCTGTGAAGAGCACAGGGCGCCAGTGGCGAATTTGCCAATCTTGGTGTTCTCTGGCAAATGCCAAACGTCCTGCACGGTGTTGGGCTGTAAGCACAACCCCCACCTGTGGACGTCGGGCCCTCATACCACCCTCATGGAGTCTGTTTCTGACCATTTGAGCAGACACATGCACATTTGTGGCCTGCTGGAGGTCATTTTGCAGGGCTCTGGCAGTGCTCCTCCTGCTCCTCCTTGCACAAAGGCGGAGGTAGCGGTCCCGCTGCTGGGTTGTTGCCCTCCTACGGCCTCCTCCACGTCTCCTGATGTACTGGCCTGTCTCCTGGTAGCGCCTCCATGCTCTGGACACTACGCTGACAGACACAGCAAACCTTCTTGCCACAGCTCGCGTTGATGTGCCATCCTGGATGAGCTGCACTACCTGAGCCACTTGTGTGGGTTGTAGACTCCGTCTCATGCTACCACTAGAGTGAAAGCACCGCCAGCATTCAAAAGTGACCAAAACATCAGCCAGGAAGCATAGGAACTGAGAAGTGGTCTGTGGTCACCACCTGCAGAACCACTCCTTTATTGGGGGTGTCTTGCTAATTGCCTATAATTTGGAATAAGGAATGGGCCCACTCCACGACCATTGAGCGGACAGCGTCAGGCAAAAACATCCAGTTATCTGGGCCCCCCCAGGGTTCGGCTGGGACCGCTGCACCTCCCGGATCTATTTCCCTATACCCCAGCTGAGTGCCGTCGCCAGGCACGAGGTGGGAAGGATGGTCTCTGGCTCCGGGTGGTAACCGTGGAGTTATAGCAGCGAGACAGGGCATCCAGGTCTTGTCCTTTTCTCCAAAAAGAAGAAACCTGCGCCAGCGGGAGAGGAAGAGGGACGGATAAATCCTGTAGCCAGGAAGTCCCCAATGTAGGTCTCCATAGCCTTGGTCTCTGGTCCCAGCAGAGAGTACAGACGTCTCAGAGGCGGCGTGGGGCTAGGGAGAAGGTCAATCCCCCAGTCATAGAGGCGGTGTGGCAGAAGGGAAGTGACCCGGGACTTGCTGAACACCTCCCGGAGGTCCTGGTACTCCACGGAAGGAAGGAGAGCTCCGGAGCAACTTCGAGCCCCCAGGAAGACGACTTCAGACAATGGGCGTGGCAAAACGGACTCCAGCCCATGATAGCACCCGTAGACCAGATGATGAGGGGATTGTGTCACTGGAGCCAGAATAATCCCAAAACCACGGGAATCTGGGGAGATTTGATGAGCAGGAATTGAATGGTCTCGCTGTGATTCCATGACACACGTAGGTTGATGGGAGTGGTGTTATGGGTGACCCGACCTATAGAGCGCTCGTCCAGCGCTCTAACATCCATGGGAATGGAGAGGGGCTGAGTGGAGATGTTCAGCTCGGAAGCAAGTGTGGCGTTCCAAAAAGCTCTCATCAGCCCCGGAGTCGATGAGGACCCGGAGAGATTTGGACTGGTTTCCCCACAAAACGTGCATCCTATTAGCTACAAGGCACTGAAGTAATATTGTAAAAGATGTGGCAAAGCAATTCACATTTTGTCCTGAATACAGTGTTATGTTTGGGGCAAATCCAATACAACAATTTACTGAGTACCACACTCCATAATTTCAAGCATAGTGGTGGCTGAATAATGTTATGGGTATTTTTATTATTTTTATTATTTCTCCTTTACTTTATGAAGTAAGATTAGGGAGGTAAGGCAATAAATAGGCCATGGTGGCGAAATAATTACAATTTAGCAATTAAACACTGGAGTGATAGATGAGCAGAAGATGAATGTGCAAGTAGAGATACTGGGGTGCAAAGAAGCAACAAAAACAATATGGGGATAAGGTAGTTGGGTGGTGTCAAGGGTCGATGTGCAGCAGGTGGGACGGAGTCAGCCGCAGGACACAGAGGATGAGTAATAACAGACTTTACTCAATACGACAACAAAAATAATTTCCACGCAGGGAAAACAATCCAGCTCACACAATGTAGCGACAGCTTAACACAGAACAAACACGCACAAAATCATGGGGGGGACCAGAGGGTTAAATAAGGAACATACTTATGGGAATGGAAACCAGGTGTGTACAATGAAGACAAAACAAATGGAAAACGAAAAGTTTTCTCCAGCAGCGCACCGACACCAGCCTCGAGGCCGACCCGGAGGACGAGGTGCAGGACGATCTGGGTGGAGACGGTGAAACTCCCGCAGTAACGACGGGTCTAGGATGTCCTCCACCGGCACCCAGCATCTCTCCTCCGGACCGTACCCCTCCCACTCCACGAGGTACTGAAGGCCCCTCGCCTGACGCCTTGAGTCCATGATGGCTCGAACAGTATACGCCGGGGCCCCCTGGATGTCCAGAGGGGGCGGAGGAACCTCCCACACCTCAGACTCCTGGAGCGGACCAGCCACCACCGGCCTGAGGAGAGACACATGAAACGAGGAGTTAATACGGTAATCAGGGGGGAGCCTGACCTATAACTAACCTCGTTCAGTCTCCTCAGGACTTTAAATGACCCCACAAACCAAGGACCCAGACTCCGGCAGGGCAGGCGAAGGGGCAGGTTTCGGGTCGAGAGCCAGACACGGTCCCCCGGTGCATACACCGGGGCCTCACTGCGGTGGCGGTCGGCGCTCGCCTTCTGCAGCCTGATGGCCCGTTGCAGGTGCACATAGGCAGCGTCCCATGTCTCGTCCGAGCGCCGAAACAATTCATCCACCGCAGGTGTCTCGATCTGGATCTGATGCCACGGTGCCAGTACCGGCTGATAACCTAGTACACACTGAAAAGGAGATAGGTTAGTGGAGGAGGGAGTTTTAGGCCATCTCTGGCCAGGGGATAAAAGCTGCCCACTCGCCCGGCCGGTCCTGGCAATAGGACCGCAGAAACCTACCCACATCCTGGGTAACTCTCTCCACCTGCCCGTTACTCTCGGGGTGAAAACCTGATGTGAGGCTGACCGAGACCCCCAGACGTTCCATAAACGCCCTCCAGACCCTAGACGTGAACTGGGGACCCCGATCAGAAACTATATCCTCAGGGCCTCCCCAGTCTGTAGAGCCGTAGGGAGACCGGGCAAAGGAAGGAGACGGCAGAACTTAGAAAACCGATCCACAACGACCAGGATCATGGTGTTTCCTTGTGACGGAGGAAGATCCGTCAGGAAATACACCGATAGGTGTGACCACGGCCGTTGTGGAACGGGTAGGGGTTGTAATTTCCCTCTGGGCAGGTGTCTAGGTGCCTTGCACTGGGCGCACACCGAGCGGGAGGAAACATAAACCCTCACGTCCTTAGCTAAAGTGGGCCACCAGTACTTCCCACTAAGACAGCGCATCGTCCTACCGATGCCAGGGTGACCAGAGGAGGGGGACGTGTGGACCCAATAGAGCAAACGGTTGCGGACAGCAGACGGAACGTACAGCCGCCCAGCTGGACACTGGGTGGGAGTGGGCTCTGTACGTAACGCCCGCTCAATGTCCACGTCCAGCTCTCACACCACCGGTGCCACCAGGCAAGGGGCTGGAAGTATGGGAGTGGGATCCATGGGCAGGTCCTCTGTGTCATACATCCAGGACAGTGCGTCTGCCTTCCCGTTCTGGGAACCTGGTCTGTAGGATAGGGTGAAAACAAAACGGGTGAAATACATGGCCCACCTTGCCAGTCTCCTCGCCACCCGGATGTACTCCATATTGCGGTGGTCAGTCCAGATGAGGAAAGGGTGTTTAGCCCCCTCAAGCCAATGCCTCCACGCTTTCAGAGCCTTTACTACAGCCAGTAGCTCCCGGTCCCCCACATCATAGTTACGCTCCGTCGAGCTGAGCTTCTTCGAAAAGAAAGCACAGGGGCGGAGTTTGGGTGGCGTACCCGAGCGCTGAGACAGCAAAGCATCTATCCCAGCCTCGGAAGCATCCACCTCCACTATAAATGCCAAGGAGGGATCGGGATGAGCCAGCACGGGAGCCTGGATAAACAGAGCCTTCAGGTGACCAAAAGCCCTGTCCGCCCCAGCCGACCACTGCAGTCGCACCGGTCCCCCCTTCAGCAGTGAGGTAATGGGAGCCGCTACCTGACCAAAGCCCCGGATAAACCTCCGGTAGTAGTTGGCAAACCCTAAGAACTGCTGCACCTCCTTTACTGTGGTTGGAGTCGGCCAATTACGCACGGCTGAAATGCGGTCACTTTCCATCTCCACCCCTGACGTGGAAAGGCGGTACCCTAGGAAGGAGACGGACTGTTGAAAGAACAGACATTTCTTGGCCTTCACGTACAGGTCATGCTCCAACAGTCGACCAAGCACCTTGCGCACCAGGGACACATGCTCTGCGCTTGTAGCGGAGTATATCAGAATGTCGTCGATATACACCACTACACCCTGCCCGTGCAGGTTCCGGAAAATCTCGTCTACAAAGGATTGGAAGACCGATGGAGCATTCATCAACCTGTACGGCATGACGAGGTACTCATAGTGCCCAGAGGTGGTACTAAATGCCGTTTTCCACCCATCCCCCTCCCGGATACGCACCAGATTGTAAGCGCTCCTGAGATCCAATTTTGTGAAGAAGCGCACCCCGTGCATTGACGCAATCGCACTGGCTATGAGAGGCAGCGGGTAACTACCTCACAGTGATCTGATTCATACCTCGATAGTCAATACACAGGTGTAAACCACCATCCTTCTTCTTCACAAAAAAGAAACTCGAGGAGGCAGGTGAAGTGGAAGGACGAATGTATCCCTTCCCCAGAGATTCGGAGACATGTTTCCATGGCCGCCGTCTCCTCCTGTGACAGAGGATACACGTGACTCCTGGGAAGTGCTGCGTCTACCAGGAGATTTATTGCACAATCCCCCCGTCGATGGAGTGGTAGTTGAGTCGCCTTCTTGTTACAGAAGGCGAGAGCCAAATCGGCATATTCAGAGGGATGTGCACGGTGGAGATCTGGTCTGGACTCTCCACCGTAGTAGCACCGATAGAAACACCTACACACCTCCCTAAGCACTTACGTGACTATCCCTAGAGCTCTCTGTTGCCACGAAATAGTGGGGTCATGATAGGCCAACCAGGGAAGGCCCAACACCACGGGAAACGCAGGAGAATCAATCAGGAGGAGACTAATTCTCTCCTCATGACCCTCCTGCGTTATCATACATAGTGGAGCAGTGGCCTCCCTAATCAGCCCCGACCCTAACGGACGACTATCTAAGGCATGTACAGGGAAGGGCACATCAACAGGAACAATAAGGATCCCTAATCTAAGTGCAAATGAACGGTCAATAAAGTTCCCAGCTGCACCTGAATCTACTAACGCCTTTTGCTGGGACTGAGAGGAAAACTCAGGAAATTCTATACACATACATGTGCGCAACAGGGAGCTCTGGGTGAGTCGTGTGCCTACTCACCTGGGATGATCCACCAGTGCCCTGCCTGCTACCTCAACTTCCTGGGGAACCTCCCCAGCACCGACCAGCAGTGTGCCCTCTGTGGCCACATGTGGTGCAGGAGATGGCCCCCCTTCCGGTCACCCTCAGAGCACCACCTCCGAGCTCCATAGGTGTAGGATCGGAGGTGCTGGGGGATGGAATGGACGGGCCCCGATCCGGAAGTCTGTGGGTGGCCAACAGGTTATCCAGCCGGATGGATAAATCCACCAGCTGGTCGAGGGTAAGGGTGGTATCCCTGCATGCCAGCCCCCTGACGAACGTCCTCCTGTAGACTATATCGGTAATGGTCGATCAGGGCCCTTTCCTTCCATCCCATGCTAGCTGCCAGGGTCCTGAAGTCCAAGACAAAGTCCTTTGTGCTCCTCATCCCCTGTCTAAAGTGGAACAACCGTTCCCCCGCCGCTCTCCCCTCAGGTGGATGATCGAAGACCGCCCGGAAGCGGCGGGTGAAATCCTCATAGAGGACCAACGCTGCGCCTTCTCTCCCCCATACGGCGTTGGCACACTCAAGTGCTCTCCCCGACAAACAGGAGATGAGGGCGGACACGCTCCCGTGTCCCGAGGGAGTCGGGTGGACGGTCGCCAGGTAGAGCTCCAACTGGAGCAGGAACACCTGGCACCCGGCAGGCGTCCCATCATATGCCCTCGGGAGTGAGAGCCGAATCCCACTGGGTCCAGGTGACGGAGGGGTGGACAATGGTGTGGGTTAGGGTGAAGTTGATGGGGTTGTGGGAAAAACCCCTCTCTCCCATCGCTCCATGGTGTGCAGCACGCAATCCATGGCTGTGCCAAGATTTTGTAGCATCGTCGCGTCCTCCACCGGTAACAGAGGACTGGGTGCACCTGCTGACTCCATACTACTGGTGCGTGTTTCTGTCAAGGGTTGATGTGCAGCAGGTGGGACGGAGTCAGGCGCAGGACACAGAGGATGAGTAATAACAGACTTTACTCAATACGACAACAAAAATAATTTCCATGCAGGGAAAACAATCCAGCTCACACAATGTAGCGACAGCTTAACACAGAACAAACACGCACAAAACTATGGGGGGAACCAGATGGTTAAATAAGGAACATAATTATGGGAATGGAAACCAGGTGTGTACAATGAAGACAAAACAAATGGAAAATGAAAAGTGGATCGGTGGCGGCTAGAAAACCGGTGACGTCGACCGCCGAACGCCGCCCGAACAACGAGAGCGACCAACTTCGGCGGAAGTCGTGACAGGTGGGCTATTTACAGATGGGCTATGTACAGGTGCAATGATCAGTAAGCTGCTCTGACAGCTGATGCTTACAGTTAGTGAGGGAGATATAAGACTCCAGCTTCAGTGATTTTTGCAATTCGTTCCAGTCATTGGCAGCAGAGAACTGGAAGGAAAGGCGGACAAAGGGGAAGTGACCAGTGAAATATACCTGCTGGAGGGCGTGCTACGGGTGGGTGCTGCTATGGTGACCAGCGAGCTGAGATAAGGCGGGGATTTACCAAGCAAAGACTTGTAGATGACCTGGAGCCAGTGTGTTTGGTGACGAATATGAAGCGAGGGCCAGCCAACGAGAGCATACAGGTCGGAGTGGTGGGTTTTATATGGGGCTTTGGTGACAAAATGGATGGCACTGATAGACTACATCCAATTTGCTGATTAGAGTGTTGGAGGCTATTTTGTAAATGACATCGCCGAAGTCAAGGATCGGTAGGTTTTACGAGGGTATGTTTGGCAGCATGAGTGAAGGAGGCTTTGTTGCGATATAGGAAGCCGATTCTCGATTTAATTTTGTATTGGAGATGCTTAATTGTGGGTCTGGAAGGAGAGTTTACAGCCTAACCAGACACCTAGGTATTTGTAGTTGTCCATATATTTTAAGTCAGAACCGTCCAGAGTAGTGATGCTAGACGGGCGGGCAGGTGCGGGCAGCGATCGGTTGAAGAGCATGCATATAGTTTGACTTGCATTCAAGAGCAGTTGGAGGCCACGGAAGGAGAGTTGTATGGCATTGAAGCTCGTCTGGATGTTTGTTAACACAGTGTCCAAAGAAGGGCCAGAAGTATACAGAATGGTGTCGTCTGCGTATCAGAGAATCACCAGCAGCAAGAGCGACATCATTGATGTATAGAGAGAAAAGAGTCGGCCTGAGAATTGAACCCTGTGGCACCCCCATAGAGACTGCCAGAGGTCCGGACTACAGGCCCTCCGATTTGACACACTGAACTCTATCTGAGAAATTGTTGGTGGACCAAGCGAGGCAGTCATTTGAGACACCAAGGCTGAGTCGAAAGCCTTGGGCAGGTCGATGAATACGGCTTCACAGTATTGTCTTTTATCGATGGCGGTTATGATATTGTTTAGGACCTTGAGCGTGGCTGAGATGCACCCATGACCAGCTCGGAAACCAGATTGCATATCAGAGAAGTTACGGTGGGATTCGAAATGGTCGGTGATCTGTTTGTTAACTTGGCTTTCAAAGACTTTAGAAAGGCAGGGTAGGATAGATATAGAGAGGGATTACCACGGCAGCTTTCCAATCTTTAGGGATCTCAGACGATACGAAAGAGAGTTGTACAGGCTAGTAATAGGGGTTGCAACAATTGCGGCGGATAATTTTAGAAAGAAAGGGTCCAGATTGTCTAGCCCAGCTGATTTGTAGGGGTATGCTTATCATCGTTAAGGACTAGGGAGTTTTTCAGGATACAAATTAAACGGAATGGAGCTAAGTACAGGTGAAATCCTAGAGGAAAACCTGGTTCTGTCTGCTTTCCACCAGACACTGGGAAATTAATTAACCTTTTATCAGAACAACAACCTAAAACACAAAGCCAAATCTACACTAGAGTTGCTTACCAAGAAGGCAGTGAATGTTCCTAAGTGGCTGAGTTACAGTTTTAACTTAAATTTGTTTTGAAAATGTATGGCAAGACCTGAAAATTGTTGTTTAGCAATGATCACTGTATGTACGGTGGGATTATAAATGTTGTATTTTAGATATGTAGTGGTTTAATAGTGGTGTTTTTGCCTTAATTTGGTTGGACCCCAGGAAAAGTAGCTGCTGTCTTGGGTTTCCTAAATAAATATAAATACATCAACGGATTTCTCACCTTGTCGGCTCGGGTAGTCAAACCAGCGACCTTCCGGTTACTGCCCCAACACTCTAACCGCTAGGCTACCTGCCGCCTAGCTAGCACATTTGGTTTCTTAGAAGTTGTGGGAATGTGTCTTTGGGCTCAGATTGGTTCTGGTAACAAAGTCCTCAAGTTTCCTGACCGGTAAAACAAAACTTTTTTTTAACTATGACTGTTCTGTGAATGTTTGTTGTTCGATTGCAGCAGCAATCTGCGTTCAGGGTAGGCAGTGCCCTGAATGAAATAAATAAATAAATATATAAGTTTTATGAATAATCATTTGATCATGTTTTTCTGCATAACAAAATCGATTTCCCAAATGTTGCTGTGATCATGTACAAGATGTGCAAAGGGAAAGGCAACCTCACTGTGTGCCTTTCTCCCAATATTCAAACTCCAAACTGAATGCAAGGCATTGACATGACTTGGCTTGACATGACATGACTTGGCTTGAAAAATGTATTGGCTTGAAAAAGGTAATGGGATAGGCAGGAGGATAGACAGAGCTCACTCCTGCCTGTGGACGTCACACATTATCTGCCCCCTTTTGGTGGTTACCGTTTTACTGTTAGCTAAAGTAAGCTGATCAGGATGGCTAACATACTGCATCTGAAACTGTTTTCAAAGTTGGATTTTCTTAGCGAAACGTGGTAATAAGGGATGGAAGACCAACACCTGAGCTTAGGGACCTACACCAAAGGAAGGGACATAAAATAACATAATCATTTCAATCTGAGTGGCTCTGTAGCTGTGCTGCTAGCAGCCGACTCTACTGCTTCCCCTGCTTGTTGTTCTCCACCAGCGACAGCGTGTGGACAAGAGTCTGTTACTGCGCCTAGAACAACTTGCCTATAACACTCAACAAGCATGACAAATCTGTGTCTCACATCCAAAGCCAGATAGCTCTTAAAATATTTGGCAGCTCACGGATCGATCTGACATTGAATGAACAATGGAGAATGAACATCAGCATGCACATTGCAAATATAAAAGAAAACTGTGAGATTTTGAAAGACCTACATTGTAGCTAATTAATGCCACATCATGCTACCTAGGTAAACAGGAGTTGGCATTTCATGGCAACAATGAGAGTTCCAGCTCATCAACCAGGCCCAGGGGCACATATTAGTGATGGGGGGGGTCGATACAGTTACCTATCAGGACATTATTTTTGACAATATATCGTATTGTTTTGACAATATTGCAATATTATTTTTGCTCTAGTTTGATATATCTGAACCAAAAAGTATTTTTCCTTCTTCTAAAATGTATAAAATTACTTTTTCATCTTCAATCTAAAATTCAAAAGGCACTCGCACATCTGAGCAAACTTGCATGGCAACAGTTGAACAAGATGAATGAAAAAGGAAACCGCACACTGCTCTTGATAGTATCACTGATCTTTAATAAGCTTACGTCCAATTTGTAAGTCGCTCTGGATAAGAGCGTCTGCTAAATGACTTAAATGTAAATGTAATGTAAATGTAACGTATCGGCCTCACGGCCTTCGTCAGAGCCGATACGTAAGCTTATTAAAGATCAGTGATACTATCAAGAGCAGTGTGCGGTTTCCTTTTTCATTCATCTTCATCATCAATCTACACACAATACCTCATAATGACAAAGCAAAAACAGTTGTTTAATTTTTTTTGCACATTTATACAAAATAAAAATCTGAAATACCTTATTTACATAAGTATGCAGACCATTTGCTATGAGACTCGAAATTGAGCTCAGGTGCACCCTGTTTCCATTGATCATCCTTGAGCTATTTCTCCAACGTGATTGGAGTCCACCTGTTGTAAATTCAATTGATTGGACATGATTTGGAAAGGCACACACCTGTCCATATAAGGTCCCACAGTTGACAATTCATGTCAGAGCAGAAACCAAGCCATGAGGTCGAAGGAATTGTCCGTAGAGCACAGAGACAGGATTGTGTCGAGGCACAGAAATTCTGCAGCATTGAAGGTCCCCGAGAACACAATGGTCTCCATCATGCTTAAATAGAAGAAGTTTGGAGCCACCAAGAGACTTCCTAGAGCTGGCCACCCGGCCAAACTGAGCAATCGGGGGAGTAGGGCCTAGGTCAGGGAGGTGACCAAGAACCCGATGGTCACTCTGACAGAGGTCCAGAGTACCTCTGTGGAGATGGGAGAAACTTCCAGAAGGACAAGCATCTCTGCAGCACTCCACCAATCAGGCCTTTATGGTAGAGTGGACAGACAGAAGCCACTACATTTATGAAACGAATTATTCCAGATACTAACAAGCACACATCCATGACTACATGGAACTCTATTCCACATCAAGTAACTGATGCAAGCAGTAAAATTTGATTTAAAAAACAGATTAAAAAACACCTTATGGAACAGCGGGGAGCGTGAAGCAACACAAACATTGGCACAGACACACGCACACACACACACACACACACACACACACACACACACACACACACACACACACACACACACACACACACACACACACACACACACACACACACACACACACACACACACACACACACACACACACACACACACACACACACACACACACACGAACTTAGTACTGTAGATATGTGGTAGTGATGGAATAGGGGCCTGAGGGCCGACAGTGAGTTGTGAAATCTGTGAATGTATTGTAATGTTTTTAAAATTGTATAAACTGTCTTAATTTTGCTGGACCCCAGGAAGAGTAGCTGCTGCTTTGGCAGCATCTAATGGGGATCCATAATAAATACAAATACTCCTCAGTAAAGGGCACATCTGGAGGAAACCTGGCAACATCACAAAGGTGAAGCAGGGTGGCGGCAGCATCATGCTGTAGGGATGTTTTTCAGCGGCAGGGACTGGGAGACTAGTCAGGACCGAGGAAAGATGAACAGAGCAAAGTACAGAGAGATCCTTGATGAAAACCTGGACCTCAGACTGTGGCGAAGGTTCACCTTCCAACAGGACAATGACCCTAAGCACACAGCCAAGACAGGAGTGGCTTTGGGACAAGTCTCTGAATATCCTTGAGTCACCTAGCCAGAGCCTGGACTTGAACCCGATCTAACGTCTCTGGAGAGACCTGAAAATAGCTGTACAGTGACACTCTCCATCCAACCTGACAGAGCTTGAGAGGATCTGCAGAGAAGAATGGGAGAAACTCCCCAAATACAGGTGTGCCAAGCTTGTAGCGTCATACCCAAGAAGACTCAAGGCTCTAATCGCTTCCAAAGGTCCTTCAACAAATTACTGAGGAAAGGGTCTGAATACTTATGTAAATATGATATTGCAGTTTTGTATTTTTAGTACATTTGCAAACATTTCCAAAAACTGTTTTTGCTTTGTCATTATGGGATATTGTGTGTAGATTGATGAGGGGGAAAAAACTATTTAAAACATTTTAGAATAAGGTTGTAGCGTAACAATGTGGAAAAATACTGAATACTTTCTGAATGCACTGTAAGTATGGTGATATCATATCGTGAGGTCCCTGGCAAATCCCAGCCCCATCAATTATGTGGAACTATTACATGCCTTTGCTGAAAAAAAGTTAGCAAACCCATTTAGAGACCAGCACCGTGTGTACTTTTTGCTCATGGCCTATGATGGAAATTTCAATTAAACTGACGCGCTCTTCCGTGTTCTGCAGAACAAAGTTATGGATATTGGCTTCTGCCGTACCCGTATCAGCAACAAATGAAACCCCTGGAACGGCAGGGACAAGACTTTGATAGTTTCTTTGAGCGATTCGAGCAGAAATGCAATGAACTGGGCCTGGCAGAAAGTGAAACTTGTTTGATTTCGTTAGAGTTAAGGCTGATCTTGTCAGATTGTACAGTCACAAATGGTAAGAGACAAATCACCTGGACAGCTCCTCAGCTTTTTGTTCCAGCATGACTTGACACAGACTGTTCCCGAGGCGACTAAGTTACTGCAGCTGGTCCTCACAATACCAGCCAAAACAGCATCCGTTGAGAGGTAAAAGACATACAGACGAATAAAGAAA
Organism: Salvelinus alpinus; assembly: GCF_045679555.1. Classification (NCBI taxonomy): domain Eukaryota; kingdom Metazoa; phylum Chordata; class Actinopteri; order Salmoniformes; family Salmonidae; genus Salvelinus; species Salvelinus alpinus. The sequence continues at coordinate 34,295,712 of NC_092098.1, forward strand.
TACAGTCAAAACCGGACTGATCAAAGTCCACTCTCATCCCTTGCCATCATCTCTATCGCATCAAGAGACTTTTAAAACTGATGGCCAACAGGGAGGAGTTTTATAGTTCAGTCACTGATGGATGGACTTCGTTTACAAGTAAGTACAAGTGTTAATTTACTGCTCACTGGCATTTGGGTCGCTGTCTGTGGTGCTTAATGTAGCCTGTTAGTTGCGTAGGGCACAAGCTATAAGGGCTTGTGAATTTTTGTCCAATGGTTGCGCCGCCTACCTGCTGCTGATGGTTGGTTGTGGTTGTTTGATGGTCATCTTCGTGATCGTGTCATACCGAGTGTTTGTGTTTGTGTGTGTGCGTGCGTGGGAGTGAGAGACGAGGACTGGGGGGGCTCAATAGAAAGTGCCTACCCGGCTTCAGACTTCACCGCCCTGAGTTCCCTGAAAGTTTTCTGTTAAAATGTCATTAACGCTCTGAGAATGAAAATTATAGGTTATTTGAAGATAATTAAATAACATTGTGAGAAATTTCAGTGAATGTTTCAAGAATAATTTTAACACTGCTTGCTTATTTTAGATTATTTTTTTAACTCCAAGCACAGATAAACATTGAAATTAATATGATTTGGCATTAATCGTGCTAACAGTTATTTTGACTTATTCATTGTGACACAACATCAGTGAGATTCAAACCTGTCTCTATCGATGGAATTAGTCCACTGCGCCACCACAATGGAGATAGCATACCATGTTTTTTTACGTATACAAAGCTGTTCATATAGTCTATTAGAAAGTCATGTCTCGTTTTTTGTTTGCATAGAGAGGAACTTATAAAGAGGATAGACAGAGTTTTGTTGAGGCGCAGAGAATGGAATGTTCCAAATATTTTCTTGTGGTTTTATAGAAAGTTTTCTTAAAGAGTGGCTGAACTTACCAATTCCGCATGTGTTTTTTTGTTGCTCATTAAGAAAAACGGGATTTGAGTCTATGGGGTGCATTTCGATGTGGGTGTGTTATGTCCGCTTTGTCGTACCCTGGCAGTTACTGTTGTTATTCCCTCTTAAGACATAGTAGCAACAACATAGCCATTATCATAAGATAATCAAGACATTTGTAATTTATTTTGACATTTTTGCAGAGGTCTTAGTCGCACAATTTTATATCTAGCTAAGGTGTTTGGTTCAGTATTCCTCAATTTAAAAAAATAAATCATAAAAAACTACTCAGTTCACTGCAGACAGTATCGAGTCAGCGCCGTCTGGCTGCACTCAGGACAGATTCCTGGGGATCAGGTTTTTGGCTAAAATGTCCTGGTACTTGGTAAAGTTAATGATGCAGTTGACCTGAACAAGGTCCCCAGGACAAGTGGAAGCAAAATAGCCCCATAAAATCAAAGATCCACCACCATACGTATGAGATACTTTTCTGCATATGCTTCTGTTTTCCAACGCCAAACCCACGACTGGTATGTGTGTCCAAAGAGCTCTATTTTCATGTCATCTGACCATTGCACTACCTGGTGTTTGATAAACGGCATTGGCACTTGAATTGGAAACTGAGTTATGGTGAGGAAGTGCATGTTGTTAGCCTTCTTGGATAGGTGCCCCTTCTGAATAGCAGGAAAGACGGCATGAGAGAAGGCATGCCAAGATGAGTGATCCTCCCGAACTGTGCAAACAAACACCTGGTGGGTTACAGGATGCAAGGTACAGAAAAACAGAGCCTTAGCCGAGCAATAAAAACATCGTTCGGGACAGAATCCAATGGCTGAATATGTGCAAAGCGCTCACATCAGCAGCGAGAAATGAATCACTTGTGTATTAACCATGCATCTGTTGCCATTATTCAATGAATATTTTCATCAACCAATTAGGGACCACTGTCATGACTACCATTACAACAGCAGAATTCCTTTAAAAAGACATTCAGCTAAAATTAGCAACATGGCACTGCTAGTATGTACCAGTAAGGAGCCATTAGGGTATTTCATATTATACACTGCTCAAAAAAATAAAGGGAACACTTAAACAACACAATGTAACTCCAAGTCAATCACACTTATATGAAATCAAACTGTCCACTTAGGAAGCAACACTGATTGACAATAAATTTCACATGCTGTTGTGCAAATGGAATAGACAAAAGGTGGAAATTATAGGCAATTAGCAAGACACCCCCAAAAAAGGAGTGATTCTGCAGGTGGTGACCACAGACCACTTCTCAGTTCCTATGCTTCCTGGCTGATGTTTTGGTCACTTTTGAATGCTGGCGGTGCTCTCACTCTAGTGGTAGCATGAGACGGAGTCTACAACCCACACAAGTGGCTCAGGTAGTGCAGTTCATCCAGGATGGCACATCAATGCGAGCTGTGGCAAAAAGGTTTGCTGTGTCTGTCAGCGTAGTGTCCAGAGCATGGAGGCGCTACCAGGAGACAGGCCAGTGCATCAGGAGACGTGGAGGAGGCCGTAGGAGGGCAACAACCCAGCAGCAGGACCGCTATCTCCGCCTTTGTGCAAGGAGGTGCACTGCCAGAGCCCTGCAAAATGACCTCCAGCAGGCCACAAATGTGCATGTGTCAGCATATGGTCTCACAAGGGGTCTGAGGATCTCATCTCAGTACCTAATGGCAGTCAGGCTACCTCTGGCGAGCACATGGAGGGCTGTGCGGCCCCACAAAGAAATGCCACCCCACACCATGACTGACCCACCGCCAAACCAGTCATGCTGGAGGATGTTGCAGGCAGCAGAACGTTCTCCACGGTGTCTCCAGACTCTGTCACGTCTGTCACATGTGCTCATGTGCTCAGTGTGAACCTGCTTTCATCTGTGAGGAGCACAGGGCGCCAGTGGCGAATTTGCCAATCTTGGTGTTCTCTGGCAAATGCCAAACGTCCTGCACGGTGCTGGGCTGTAAGCACAACCCCCACCTGTGGACGTCGGGCCCTCATACCACCCTCATGGAGTCTGTTTCTGACCGTTTGAGCAGACACATGCACATTTGTGGCCTGCTGGAGGTCATTTTGCAGGGCTCTGGCAGTGCTCCTCCTTGCACAAAGGCGGAGGTAGCGGTCCTGCTGCTGGGTTGTTGCCCTCCTACGGCCTCCTCCACGTCTCCTGATGTACTGGCCTGTCTCCTGGTAGCGCCTCCATGCTCTGGACACTACGCTGACAGACACAGCAAACCTTTTTGCCACAGCTCGCATTGATGTGCCATCCTGGATGAACTGCACTACCTGAGCCACTTGTGTGGGTTGTAGACTCCGTCTCATGCTACCACTAGAGTGAGAGCACCGCCAGCATTCAAAAGTGACCAAAACATCAGCCAGGAAGCATAGGAACTGAGAAGTTGTCTGTGGTCACCACCTGCAGAATCACTCCTTTTTTGGGGGTGTCTTGCTAATTGCCTATAATTTCCACCTTTTGTCTATTCCATTTGCACAACAGCATGTGAAATTTATTGTCAATCAGTGTTGCTTCCTAAGTGGACAGTTTGATTTCACAGAAGTGTGATTGACTTGGAGTTACATTGTGTTGTTTAAGTGTTCCCTTTATTTTTTTGAGCAGTGTAGTTTAGCCAATGATAGCATATTAGCATGTTAGCATTATGTTTTGGTAACGTTGGATTTATAGCCTACTGAATTAATTAAAGGAATTCATTGTTGAGAAACGTTATAAAAAATCTGACTGACAAAAAAACTTCAGACGAAGAGGAGGAAGGCTGCCGTTACATTATCTCCCGAATCAATATCTGCTTTTAAGATACTCCGCCTTTTTTCAATACTTTGGAAGATATTATGTTCATGAACACAACATTTATGTAAGGTCCTTTCCGTTTACTTATAAAATGAGGAAGACCTATTTTTCACCACCACCAGCAAATTTGTCACATGCCTCAGGTTTTTCACTAAATCTAGGAGAAATGGAGAGCTCCAAGTACATCAAGGTTAATGGCCAATATATATTTTTTGTCAGTACATGGTAGTTACAAAGCCTGTAGACAGGTTCAGTGTAACCACAGTGTAGGTACACATAAATAATTGTAGAATTGTGTTTGAGCTCCATTCTTTATGACTAAGTACACTAAACTCTACATATCCTGTAAGGGCAACTGTATTGCAGACACCTTCCCTTCTTTCCTGCATTAAAAAAAAAAAACACCTCACATCCCCCCCGTTCAGATGACACCTTTATCCTTATGCTTTGTGTTTCACAAGTTATATATTATTTTACCTATTGATATAAAGATCCCCTGCTTTTGCTGCGCTGAGTTTCTCGTAAGTAAGGGTTTGTGGATGTCTGCTTGGCTGATCTCACGTCAGCTCTTAGGGGGTGAGGGTTGACCCATCCATTATCCCCCAGGTCCACCTCACTGACCACCTACCCAGAGTGCCATCTGGCACACATCTCAGAAGAGAGAGGTCTGTTGTTTGTTTGTGTGCAAAGAACTGAAAAACGCTTGCCCGCTATTCACCTCATGAGCACATTGTGCCGTGTATTTATGATTCATTAAATAAATTATTTCTCCATCTCTACATCTTCAAAAGTGCAAATAGTTTCATATTTGGTCCCTTTTCTTTTCATCATATGCACAAACAGACAAGCAAACAACTAAGCGATGGATTCTATAACAGCTTTTCTGTTACTGTACGATCAAATCACGCTCAAAGCTGGGATGTTTTAAAGCAGTGGAATGTGTATTCTCCTATAGCTATGCAAGGTATTCTATTAAGCGGTTGCCCTATTTTTTAAGTAATCGCCTGGTTAACTAAAGGTTAAATAAAATGAATAAATACATGTTTGTTTTTATTACACAATTTGCACAGCTACAACTTTTAGAGTTCTTGTTTTTCAAGGCACAGTCCCAGCAGCGTAACTAAATTTGATTTGATTGGAAATGAAACAAAGTATAAAAAAAAGTAATTTGGGAATTCCTAGTACTTAAGATGTTTTTTGTTCATCTAATTTTAGCAGTGACTCGTGCTTTGTTTCTTCTAAGGTTCATGCTATATGGGTTTGCTGTGGGTATTTAGTGATAGGAAGGAGAATATCTACAGTGCTACATTAAGCACTACGTGTCTGGGAGTTGAGGGTCATTCCAAGTTAAACTGTAATGATAACAGTATGGTAGCAGCATCCTTGATATGCCCATGACAGATTTGTCGAGCACAAGAAGTGATTACTTGAGACACATCGTGTCCCCTTGGGAAAAAATGCCCTATTTATTTGATCTGAATTCTCATTTGCTTCCTATTTTTTCCCTCAATCCTTTTACCCGCTTAAGCCAGGTCCAAGTGGGAATTATAAATGAGCACGAAAGGAGGAAAATATTACCGACCATGTCAGCCAAATCATCCTATACTGGATACGAGTGTTTTTTCACAAGTATTTTTATTTCTATGCAAGATGCCTTTGCAGAGAATTTGGGTGACAAAAGCTTTCAGTTGTCCTGTCCATCACATTCTAAATATAAGACATGAAAGATCAAGGATATAAATACATTGACTGACTTGATACCCTTGTCTTCACCCTTCACCAATCAACTCTCACATTGGGCCCTGATTGCGTGCCTGCCTGCTTCCCCGGCCCCTTGTGGAGACTGAGGATCAGTCTGAGTGCTGTGAGGGCTGTGGGTTTTCAGATTTCTCTTTTGGGCGTCCTTGACTCTGATAAGGGCTCCAAATGACTAAAGCCTGTAACATTCACACATCGGCGGGGTAATGTAATGGCTTTGCTGCTGAACCTTGTTTTGAAAGGACAAGACAGAGGGGACAGATATGGTTATTTTTATTTGATTAGACAATTTCTCTCTACTTTCTTCTTCTACTGTCTCGGAGGATTTGTTATTAAAAAATGACCTTACGAAACTACTAAGATGAGGTATCATCTCTGGGAGCTAATGCGATTCTTCAGGTCTCAGGCAAGGTTACTCACAAAACCACCTCTACACTGGGACTGTTGAATTGACTATGTGCAGTATATCATTATTTGTTTATTTGCTATGTGCCTTGAGGGATTTTAGAAACCATGATACAAGACACGATATCCATCCACTTACAGTATGTACTGTACATACCTGGATGGGTACCTACCTACCTACCCATCGATCCTCTTAAACCTGATATATACTCTCCTACAAGTCCTTGAGTCAAAAGCATGAATCGAAATCAAATACTGCACAGCAGTGGAATATCATGGAGGCCCTCTTAAAAAGAGATTTAGTCTACAGTGCAATATAAATTGCTTACCCAAGGTGACAGAGAACCAGAAGGCTTTGCTTACGTACCATCTGGTGGCATATTTCACTGTTAGTCTACACCTGTTGTTTATGAAGCATGTGACAAATAAAATTTGATTTGATTTTCCTTGCAATAAAGAGGACAGTGAGATTCACCGTTTATAGTGCTAACGGGCTAAAACATCTCAAGGTCGCGGCACCGGACCCAAATAAATATCACTGACAGATTCAGTGAACCCGGAGCGGCCGCGTAAAACAGACCATGGGAGGTAGTTTGTCTTCTGTCCGCAGCGTTTTACAACATGAGAATGTCACCGTAGCAGCAATCGAGCCAATGCCACTCAGAGTCTAGGGGAATTATACAACGGGTGGGTCTAATCATGAATGCTGATTGGTTAAAACCGCATTCCAACCGTGTCTATTCCACAAGTTACCACCAGCTAAATCTATGATGTTAAAATGCATTTCTCAGCCAGTCGAAATCATTAATATTTTTTCTGGATATACTGTATACAAAGAAATGCAAATTGAAAAAAGGTCAAGCGAAACAAAATGCAACTAGTTTGCAGTTTTTCCAGCTTCAGTTTGAAGTGATTGTGTTAGCTGTGTTGTTGTTGGCTAGCTCCTCTGAACAACAGTGTCCTGACAAGAGAGCACATTTTCAATGGCAAGGGAAATCACGCCTCATTAGCTCATTGTTATGGATGTATCCAAATAAATGTAATTATAAACTGGGTGGTTCGAGACCTGAATGCTGATTGGCCGACAGCCATGGTATATCAGACCGTATACCATGGGTATGACAAAACATGTATTTTTACTGCTCTAATTACATTGGTAACCAGTTTATAATAGCAATAAGGCACCTCGGCTGTTTGTGATATATGGCCAATATACCACGGCTAAGGACTGTGTCCAGGCACTCCACTTTGCGTAGCCATGGCATATTGGCCATATACCACACCCCCTCCAGCCTTATTGCTTACTTATACAACAGGTGGGTTTAATCCTGAATGCTGATTGGTTAAAACCGCATTCCAGCTGGTGTCTATTCAGCAAGTTGCCACTGGCTAAATCTATGACATTAAAATGCCTATTTACTGTTCCATTTGACTGCGTAATCCACTGTCTCATCAACCCAGCCAGGCAATTTATAACTTTGATCTCCACTATAAAAAGCATCTAGATATTATCTCACATTTATTTTAGACTAACATTTCGTTTTCAAAAGCGGAGATTTGTATAAACATTGCTGTCTGTATCTCCTACATTTGCAACGTTGTTTCAATATTCAAATTTGATCTCCAGTTGTCCCATAGTAATGAACTTGTCGGGACGAGACAAACAGGCAGGTAGCGTTTCTCAGCCAGTCGAAATCATGAATCAGCTGGCATCATTTTTATGGATATATACAAAAAAAAGTAAATTGAAAAAAAGTCAAACGAAGATTTGCAGTCTTTCCAGCTTCAGTTTGAAGTGATTGTGTTACTGTAGCTGTGTTTTTGGCTAGCTCCTCTGAACAACAGTGTCCTGATGAGTGAGCACATTTTCTATGCCAGGCGAAATCGCGTCTCATTAGCTCATTGTTATGGATGTATCTAAATAAATGTCACTAGAAAACAGCTTAAACAAATGCAAATGTAGCTACTTTGCTGTTATTCTGGGCGCAATTCTTTGACGTAACTGTAAGTTAGCCGTAGTTGACTAGCTAGCAATTTTTTGACGTAACTGTAAGTTAGCCGTAGTTGGCTAGCTAGCAAGCAAGTAATAAGAACTTTGCTAGCCAGTATGGCAATGGAACATTTAGAACGAACGACTGTGTCGCGTCCATAGATACAGAACAAAAAGACTGAACAACTGGTTCGCGTCCATAGATACAGAACAAAAAGACTGAACGACTGGGTCGCGTCTCTAGATACAGAACAAAAAGACTGAACGACTGGGTCGCGTCTCTAGCAACCCTAGATTTGTGTCGGGACTATATCTTGTGGAAGGATGAAATAATATGAATAAATTAATCAATATAACGTTTTTAATGAAAATATGTCAATCATTATTGGAATATGTTGGTAACCCGTTGTATAAAAGTGATAATGCTCTCGAAGCCGGTGTTTGGAGGATATATTGGCACGGTTTGCAGGCCCTCAACGAATAAATCCTCCAAACACTGGCTTCTTTGGCATTATCACTTAACTAGAAAACAGCTTAAACAAATGGAAATGCAGCTACTGTTGTTATTCTGGCTGCACTATTTGACGTGACTGTGTAAGTTAGCCGTAGCTGGCTAGCTAGCAAGCAAGGGATAAGAACGTTGCCAGCCAGTATGGTAATAGAACATTTAGAACAAACGACTGGGTCGTGTCCATAGGTACAGAAAAAAAAGACTGAACGACTGGGTCGTGTCCATAGGTACAGAAAAAAAAGACTGAACGACTGGGTCGTGTCCATAGGTACAGAAAAAAAAGACTGAACGACTGGGTCGTGTCCATAGGTACAGAAAAAAAAGACTGAACGACTGGGTCGTGTCCATAGGTACAGAAAAAAAAGACTGAACGACTGGGTCGTGTCTCTAGCAACCCTACATTTGTGCCTGGACTATATCTTGTGGAACGATTAAATAGTATGAACAAATTAATAAAAATAATGTTTTTAATGAAAACATTTCAATCATTATTTGAATATCTTGGTAACCCGTTGTATAAAAGTTATAATGCCCTCGAAGCCGGTGTTTGGAGGATATATTGGCACGGTTTGCCAGCCCTGGGGCCTAACAACACCCGTGCCAATATATCCTCCAAACACTTGCTTCTCAGGCATTATCACTTAAATGTAAACTAAGAGTCTTGTGATACATGAAAACAGCAGCGCACACTCTGGAAAATGTGATTAAGATTTAGATCAGATAATTTGGCATATTAATCCTTCAAATTGCATCTTTACATTTCTCTACAAAAGGGGAAGAGAGCATAGACATGATGTCAGAGTTATATTTACTTAACTACATAAGCCAGAGGACCGAACCAAAATGGTGGTTCAGATGGCTCAGTTAGTTGGAACATGGTGCTTACAACACCAGGGTTGTGGGTTTGGTTGTGGCGGCAGTAAAAATGGGGGAGAATTGATCTGGCAACTGGAGGGCTGTAGGATTCAGATCCTAACAATCCTCTACCGTTGAGCACAACTGTAAATCGCTCCAGATCAGCATCTGCTGATCACCATATATATATTTTTATTATTACTTAGATGGAGTTGGAAAGGAAGATACATAGATACATGTAACCATGTAAAAAAAAATATTAAAACATGAAAGTCAACATTTCGCTCTTCCTCACTCCGTTTCTATACATCCGTTCTGCTAAAAGATACCCTGAAAGAGCAAGCTGCTGATAAGAATGATGACCGTGAATACAATGTGGGCTCAGAGCCAAAAGCTAGGACTTAAAGTGGATGGCAAAGGAGAAAGTCTGTCGTCTTAAGTGCTGAAAGTAAATCTGAGAATTCAGGATGTCTCTAAAGCGCCTCTATCATTCAAAAGACAAGAGAAAAACAATGGAAACAAAAGAGGCTGTTACATATTGTTTGTGCGTGTATGGGGGAAGGGACTTTAAGGGTTACTTTCCTCCACTGTATGTCAAACTATAAAGCCTGGTGCATCAGGTGCATATTGGGAATGCGTTTTACATTTAAGCTCTATTCACTGTGTGTGGACCTTGATAACATAGAACACATTTCAACTACTAGTAAAACGACCATTGTCCCCTTTTCTGTATTAATACTTAGTACTTACATAGTTTTCTGATATTGAAAAACCATAAGAACTGTAAATTCATTAGGGAGAAGACACCATGACAAACCGAAAAGCGTAATGCAATGAATAGTCTTTATTCCCTCCAGTTATCAAAGCAACATACATTTAATAATATGTAATTGTCATAAAATTGCAAGCAACATATTTGGGCCACACACATTAGTGTGGACTTTCTAGCAGACACGATTCCAATGGTTGGCTTAGCTATATAAAAGCAATAACGATTGCGTGCAAAATCAATTGAGATTGACTGAGATAAATAGCTGATTCTTTCAAGCCTGATCTGCCTGATGACACAGCTGTGGGGTTCTCTTTAAATGCAGTTACAACGGACAGGATTAGGCCAGTAAAAAGAGCCTCCAATCAATGCTAATTAATCCCTTGTTTACTCTACACAATTTGAATAGTCAACAAAACATTCCAAAGGCCATTTGTTTTAGGAAGGATGCCAATTGAGTTTTCTATTTTTAAGAATGGAATTTGTCTGGATATCTGACATACAAAGCCTACTCTGAAAATCAATAATAAAAAATAAAAAAGATTTGTAAATGTTATCGTATTTGTACAGCACAGAATGGTGTCTGGTAGAATAGAATGGGTAAAATGGGTAGCCTAATACAGTAGTCCCCAATCAGAGATTCGAGCTGCCTGGTCCACGGTTGTAAAACGTCTGGTCCTCCCACATCTTGTCAACCATACATTCTTGACTGTTTGAGTGATGCTATCGGTAGCCATGGAAACCCGATACAATAGATTCATTCCCCCTGCCTCTCTCTCCCTGGCCAGTCCTCTCCATCCACCGAAAAGCTCTTGACTTTGCGCATGTACGGCCAAACTGAACATTGCATCGACTCCAAGATGGCGTTAACACGTCTGGCTTGCATTCTGGTCCTCCTCTCAACTCACTGTAAGTAAATACATGAGGACTGCGCTTTATTTCCCTAGCCTATTGCCGTTGCTGAGACATTCTGGACGAGACATTCTGGACGTGACACTCGCTTGTGTCATTTGAAATGAGCTACTTTGTTATTTGCGAGACGTGATCTGCGTAAGGATATAAGTGATCATTTCTGACCCAACTCTCTCAGCAAGCTAGCTATAGCCAGCCAGCTATTTTGTTATTAATAGATGATGTTCTGATTTAAATGGAGATATATTCAATTATAAAGTAGGCAATCGAAGACCAGAATTAAGAAATGGTTTGGTAACGCTGTTGTGTCGGCTCGTTGGAATGTTTGATCTATCTGAAGCCGGACAGTGCAGTTTGGCATTTGGAAGTATGTCTAGTTTATCGAACTCTTCAGAGATAGAAACCTTTCGTAAACTGCTCTACATACAGTTAGTGTGTTTTAATGGGCTATAAACTTTACATGATGAAATAGCAAGAAGAGATACAATGTATCCGTTCATTTAGAGGCTTGTTTTTTTAAAGGGGACTCCCCCTTTAGTCTGTCTCCTTACTTTCAAAAGTGTTCGACTGTAAATACAACTATAAATGTGTTATTGTCTAAGAAATAAGTATTTCATATAAATATACGTTTGCTTAAACGTTTTTAACGTGTTTGAATCGTGGTTGATAAAAGTTCAGTCTCGCAGTATTCAGTGATGCGAGATAACGGTTTTTTCCATTGGGGAATAAAGACAGACAGTTCGCGGGAGGAGCCTATCTGAAAGCAGCAGGCAGCTCGCTTTGTCCGCTCTTTGAAGAGCGGTTCTAAAATGTAGATTTTGTAACTTTTTATTAGCCATCTTAAGCGATTTGTCTCGGCATGTAAACAGTTATTGTTTTGATTTGACCCTAATTAAAACATGAAATAACTGTTAGAACTGTTTACAATTTGGCCAGATGCAGAGACAAATCATTTAGCTATGTTGCTGGAAGAGTATGATGCAATTTGTTCCCATGAAGCGCTCCCTCGTGTTTAACTCAGGCATACTCAGATCCTTCTCGGAAAGAATGTTTAATCATTATGTTGACATTTCAGAGATACATTTGTATCAACTTTCACAATTGCTGATGTCATTGACATGCTAAATTAAACGAAATAGAACTCTGAATAAGAAGAATGAAATAAAAACATTTTGAATTGTTCCCAAATGTTTCCTAATAGCCCATAGCAGGTGCTATAGCTTACCTAATATTCAAATTGTAATGAGAATTTGAATCACTAAAGTTATTGATAAATAAGTTAAGGCTACTGATATACACGACACATACGGCTAGATTATAGCAGGATCTTAAACAGCACCACGTGATGGACTGGTGGTGGTCGTTTGCTTTAGGGTTTAACTGTTTTTCCTGAAGTGCTAAGCATGTATTGAATCCTTCTTGAAGAGAGACACACGGAACAAAAGGAAGCACAGACCTGTGTGCCTTCAGCCCCTCTGGTCATCCAAGTGTGTGGACTGGCTTAATTATCTGTGAATTTAAATATGGATAGCAAGAAGGCTGCTTCCAAAGATGGTGCTGGTGTCTTTCAATGTCGACCAGGAATTAGACCTGCTGAGAATCTGATTTAGTGTGTTTGAAGCAATGTTGCCTATTATTTTACAGCTTACCCAGTTGTTATTGTCTGTAGGCTATATACTATAGTTAGAGCTAGTTAACCTTGATTGTTGTTGGAAAGATTGTTACCACTCAATTACAGTTCTGAAAGAAAAACATAATTCACAATTTGAGGAAAATAACTTGAATCAGCTTTGTACGTTTAAACACCTGTTACTATGTAATTTGATTTTATTGCTTAAATGTACAAATCTATTTGACCTCTTTTGTTATGCACATTCTTTTGTTGGTTTTAGGCTTATTCATCATTGGCTTGTTTTTTCATTTCCAAGGAACTGTTTTGAACACATGTCATAGTTTGAATGTATTTTGAATAGGTATGAGAGAGATGTACAGGGATTTGCTAAAAATAAGGAAACACCAACATAAAGTTTTTTTTAAATAAGACGTTGGGCCACCACGAGTCGCCAGAACAGCATCAGTGCGCCTTAGCATAGATTCTACAAGTACACTATATATACAAAAGAATGTGGACACCCCTTCAAATTAGTGGATTCAGCTATTTCAGCCACACCGTTGCTGACAGGTGTATAAAACTGAGGACACCGCCATGCAATCTCCATAGACAAACATTGCAATAAAATGGCCTTACTGAAGAGTTCAGTGACTTTCAACTTGGCACCGTCATAGGATGCCACCTTTCCAACAAGTCAGTTCGTCAAAATTCTGCCCTGCTAGTGCTGCCCCGGTTAACTGTAAGTGCTGTTATTGTGAAGTGGAAACGTCTAGGAGCAACAACGGCTCAGCCGCAAAGTGGTAGGCCACACAAGCTCACAGAACGGGACCACCGAGTGCTGAAGCGCGTAGGGGGGACCAACTCCATATTAATACCCATGAATTTGGAATGAGATGTTCGACGAGCAGGTGTCCACATACATTTGGTCATGTAGTGTATCTGGAGCTCTATTGGGGGGATGCGACACCATTCTTCCACAAGAAATTCCATCTTCTGGTGATTTGTCGATGGTGGCCGGAAACGCTGTCTCAGGCGCCGCTCCAGAATCTCCCATAAGTGTTCAATTGGGTTGAGATCCTGCCAAGACTTAGAAGTGCCAAGATATGTGGGAGCTTGACAGTGCTGAAAGTAGAACAGTACCAAAGCCAATATAAACCAAGCCAATATTCTTTGATTTTTATTTGGACTTGCGTATATTGTTTTGTATTCTTAGGTATTACTGCACTGTTGGAGCTAGGAACATCAGAATTTCGCTACACCCACGACAACATCTGCAAAATATGTGTATGCAATCAATAAAATTTGATTAGATTAATATTGAGATATTTCCTTAATAGTCTTAGAAGAAGCACCTTCACAAATCTTAACCCTTAAGGTCCAGTCACCTCTATTTGAAGTTTGAGAATTATTGGCTTCTTTGACCTCAAGAAATTCACATTTATTCAGTGTCAGTAAAACTTGTTTTCCAGTCTGAATAAAAGTGAAAGAAAGATCAATAACAATGGTTGTGGCAAATGTCATTTCAGACTTGATAAATTACCCTTTAGCAAATGAGTGGGAAATTGATTAGGCTACTCATGGAGGCATGACCAACTGAAATGTGAGAACCTGGTCTAGTTTTTTTGCCCTATGGCAGCTCACAGTAAGTCTGCTTAAGCCTCATACCTCTTTGGGTGAGAAGAGAAGTCCCTTATCTGAGGAGATATGGGAGAGAAAAGCAAGCTGCCTCCTTAAGCATGAAACACATCGAGTATCCCATTGCCGATAGACAGCCTATAGGTACTTATCACAGTGGGAGGCTGTTCCTTCTCTTACTAGAACAAAAGCGGTACCTGCTTCATGCCGACCTGTTAGCAACAAACCTATCGATTCTACTTGTAGAATCACAATGCTCGTCAGCGGCCAACAACTTGACTTTGAGACAATCAGAGAGCATGAACCCCCCTAAAAGGGGGACATTTTCTCCATACATCCACGGATGAGCCAGTCACACTTCATATGCAATGTAGGCTATGGGATGGTAGCTAGCTAAGTGCATTAATTAAATCACAATGGATTAGCTAGTTTCAATGAATAAGCTGCCTGTGTTAGCTGCCGAGTGTTGTGCAAGCCAGCGAATATGCTAACGCCTTTGCTTAGCTAATGTTGGAGTGTTTTCCCCTGATAAGTCTCTCCATCATGGCAAAATGTTTGGTCACACACACACACACACACACACACACACACACACACACACACACACACACACACACACACACACACACACACACACACACACACACACACACACACACACACACACACACACACACACACACACGATGAAGGATAAGACGCCTGTCTTCTTTGCTGACTTAATTTAAACAGGAGCCAGATGACAGGTGTTTTCTTCATTGTATAAAATGTGTGGCAATGCTGGTGGGGCCGGCAGGAGTTGGTGAGCCCCAGGGAAAGTGCTGATAGCGCTTCCCCCCAGGAGGTGCTTGTTGTCAGATGCTTCCCTTCCCATCCACAGCTTGTGAGCAAATGTTTGGAGCACTCCCTGAATGGCATGCTGGAACCCCCGGGCGAGTCACATACAGCTTGACATTTTAGTGTAGACAGTAAATGGCAGGGAAAAAGAGAAAAACGAATAGCAAGCACAGAGAGGAGTGGCTGCCCACTCAGCGCTAGTTTATTTAGAGAGTTAAGAGTTATTCCCAACAGACAAAGCAGTTGTGTGAGAATGGTAGACCCACTGTCCGTTTAAACTAGCACGGTAGCCCATGTCCTGTAATTAGGCTTGCAGCTCTAGCCTACATTTCCAGTTTGCTTGTAAAGCCGTTTGCAGTAGAGGTCGACCGATTAGGATTTTTCAACGCCGATACCGATTATTGGAGGACCAAAAAAAGCCGATACCGATTAATCTGACAATTTTTTAAATACATTTTTTGTAATAATGACAATTACAACAATATTGCATTAACACTTATTTTAACTTAATATAATACATAAATAAAATCAATTTAGCCTCAAATAAATAATGAAACATGTTCAATTTGGTTTAAATAATGCAAAAACAAAGTGTTGGAGAAGAAAGTAAAAGTGCAATATGTGCCATGTAAAAAAGCTAATGTTTAAGTTCCTTGCTCAAAACATGAGAACATATGAAAGCTGGTGGTTCCTTTTAACATGAGTCTTTAATATTCCCAGGTAAGAAGTTTTAGGTTGTAGTTATTATAGGAATTATAGGACTATTTCTCTCTGTACCATTTGTATTTCATATACCTTTGACTATTGGATGTTCTTATAGGCACTTTAGTATTGCCAGTGTAACAGTATAGCTTCCGTCCCTCTCCTCGCCCCTACCTGGGCTCGAACCAGGAACACATCGACAACAGCCACCCTCGAAGCAGCGTTACCCATGCAGAGCAAGGGGAACAACTACTCCAAGTCTCAGAGCGAGTGATGTTTGAAACGCTATTAGCGCGCACCCGCTAACTAGCGCGCACCCCGCTAACTAGCGCGCACCCCGCTAACTAGCGCGCACCCCGCTAACTAGCTAGCCATTTCACATCGGTTACACCAGCCTAATCTCGAGAGTTGATAGGCTTGAAGTCATAAACAGCTCAATGCTTGAAGCATTGCGAAGAGCTGCTGGCAAAACGCACGAAAGTGCTGTTTGAATGACTGCTTACGAGCCTGCTGGTGCCTACCATCGCTCAGTCAGACTGCTCTATCAAATCATAGACTTAATTATAACATAATAACACACAGAAATACGAGCCTTTGGTCATTAAAATGGTCAAATCCGGAAACTATCATTTCGAAAACAAAACATTCATTATTTCAGTGAAATACGGAACCGTTCTGTATTTTATCTAACGGGTCGCATCCCTAAGTCTAAATATTGCTGTTACATTGTACAACCTTCAATGTTATGACATAATTATGTATAATTCTGGCAAATTAATTACGGCCTTTGTTAGGAATAAATGGACTTCACACAGTTCACAATGAGCCAGGCAGCCCAAATTACTGCATATACCCTGACTCAAGAGAAATGACACAATTTCCCTAGTTATAAGAAATTCATGTTAACAGGCAATATTAACTAAATATACTAAATATGCAGGTTTAAAAATATATACTTGTGTATTGATTTTAAAGAAAGGCATTGATGTTCATGGTTAGGTACACATTTGTGCAACGACAGTGCTTTTTTCGCAAATGCGCTTGTTAAATCATCACCCGTTTGTCGAAGTAGGCTGTGATTCAATGAGAAATGAACAGGCACCGCATCGATTATATGCAACGCAGGACACGCTAGATAAACTAGTCATATCATCAACCATGTGTAGTTAACTAGTGATTATGTTAAGATTGATTGTTTTTTATAAGATAAGTTTAATGCCAGCTAGCAACTTACCTTAGCTTCTTGCTGCCCTCGCGTAACAGGTAGTCAGCCTGCCACGCAGGCTCCTTGTGGAGTGCAATGTAAGGCAGGTGGTTAGAACGTTGGACTAGTAACCGGAAGGTTGCAAAAAACGAATCCCGGAGCTGACAAGGTAAAAATTGGTTGTTCTGCCCCTGAACAAGGCAGTTAACCCACCGTTCCTAGGCCGTCATTGAAAATAAGAATGTGTTCTTAACTGACTTGCCTAGTTAAATAAAGGTGTAAAAAAATATATATATATATTTTTTAAATTGGCAAATCGGTGTCCAAAAATACCGATTACCGATTGTTATGAAAACTTGAAATCGGCCCTAATTAATCGGCCATTCCGATTAATCAGTCGACCTCTAGTTTGCAGTTAATCTATACTGAGGTTAGGTTTTGACAACAATTTGAATTGACATTTTGAATAATGTATTATGCACGATTCATGCAGATTCATCTCAGCATTTAGAAGTTACACTGAAGTTAAAGCTAATCATTGGCCAACAACAAGACCACAATAGTAGTTATCTACAGTGCCTTCTGAAAGTATTCAGACCCCTTGACTTTTTCCAGATTTTGTTAGGTTACAGCCTTATTCTAAAATTGATTAAATTGTGTTTCAATCTACACACACAATACCCCATAGTAACAAAGTAAAACATGTTTTTTAGACATTTTTGCTAATTTATAAAAAATGAAAAACGGAAATATCACATTTACATAAGTATCACTTATGCGCTGTCTTGGCTGTGTGCTTAGGGTCGTTGTCCTATTGGAAGGTGAACCTTCACCCCAGTCTGGAGCAGGTTTTCATAAAGGATCTCTTTGTACTTTGCTCTGTTCATCTTTCCCTCGATCCTGACTAGTTTCCCAGTCTCTGCCACTGAAAAACATCCCCACAGCATGATGCTACCACCACCAATCTTCACCGTAGGGATGGTTCCAGGTTTACCCCAGACGTGGCGATTGGCATTCAGTCCAAAGAGTTCAATCTTGGTTTCGTTAGACCAGAGAATCTTGTTTCTCATGGTCTGAGAGTCTTTAGGTGCCTTCTGGCAAACTCCAACCAGGCTGTCATGTGCCTTTTACTGAGGAGTGCCTTCCGTCTGGCCACTCTACCATAAAGGCGTAATTGGTTGAGTGCTTCAGAGATGGTTGTCCTTCTGGAAGGTTCTCCCATCTCCATAGAAGACCTGTAGAGCGTTGTTAGAGTGACCATCAGGTTTTTGGTCACCTCCCAGACTAAGGCCCTTCTCCCCCGATTTCTCAGTTTGGCTGTGCGGCCAGCTCTAGGAAGAGTCTTGGTGGTTCCAAACCTCTTCCATTTAAGAATGATGGAGGTCACTGTGTTGTTGGACCTTCAATGCTGCAGAAATGTTTTGGTACACTTTCCCCAGATCTGTGTTTTGACACAATCCTGTCTCTGAACTCTACAGACAATTCCTTTGACCTCATGGCTTGGTTTTTGCTCTGACATGCACTGTCAACTGTGGGACCTTATATAGACAGGTGTGCGCCTTTCCAAATCATGTCCAATCAATTGAATTTACCACAGGTGGACTCCAATCAAGTTGTAGAAACATCTCGAAGGTTGATCAATGGAAACAGGACGCACCTGAGCTCAATTTCGAGTCTCATAGCAAAGGGTCTGAATACTTTTATAAATAAGGTTTTGTTTTGTATTTGTAATACATTTGCAAAAATTTCCAAAATCTGTTTTTCCTTTGTCATTATGTGGTATTGTGTGTAAATTGATGAGGAAAAAACATATTTAATCAATTTTAAGGCTGTAGCGTAACACAATAAGGCTGTAACATAACAACATATGGAAAAAGGGGTCTGAATACTTTCCAAATGCACTGTACCTTGGATAACCGCGCCACAAAGGACCATGCATGGGATAAAGGCAGCAAAGCACATGATTCCAACAATGGAATGGCCCGAAACAGCTGAGCAGGAGTGGGTGGATGGGTTTGGGGAGAAGGCACGAGTGACCAGAAATATCTATGGCGTCCCTCCCAAACCCCAGACACTGTTTGTTAGCAGCAAATGCGGCATTGTGAATAAAAAGCATACGGAGGAAAAAACTTCTAATGTACTGTGAATTACTTCACCCCTCCCACTCACCTGTTTTAAGTTGGTCTTAAAGAGAATGAAAGGGTAGTTGACTAAGAAATAAAGCATAACAGAAAAGGTGGATTTGAATGGCCTTTCATGAGATAGAAATCCACTTGAACTTCGCACCAAGAACTTGAAAGGTTATTGAAGTAGGCACTACCCTGCTTTTATATATTTTTTCTCCTTTTGGTAAGCAGTAGCAGATGCTGAGGGGAAAGTTGAAAATGGACATGGTTATGTTCCAGGAATGGCAAGCACGTGCATTCTTCAAATGTTAATAAGACTATCGTGTGGAAGAGGCATTGATAAAAAATAAAAATAGGTCTAGAGCCTGGCTGCTAGGCTGAAGGTAGTTGGCCAAAACCCCCCATTAAAATATAACATCAGCTTTGGCTCGTCTCAGATTTGTTGTTGTTGTTGCATTAAGCCCATCTGTAGGCCTTGGTGTAATTTTGGGGAATTTTGATCGAGCACAACACTTATTTATATTTCTCAGAGATGTCAC
The DNA here is from genome assembly GCF_045679555.1 of Salvelinus alpinus. Classification (NCBI taxonomy): domain Eukaryota; kingdom Metazoa; phylum Chordata; class Actinopteri; order Salmoniformes; family Salmonidae; genus Salvelinus; species Salvelinus alpinus. The sequence continues at coordinate 34,315,314 of NC_092098.1, forward strand.
TTTTTTCTGTTGTGAGATATGGCATAATAAGTCTGGAAGTGATATTTCACCTTGTCAGTAGCAGTTGAAATCTGTTTGTTTTGCCAAGACGTTATCATGCAATGTTTTTTCTGTGTCTGCGGGATAATCTTTGAAATGCTCATCAATTGGCTGTCTGAGTTTAGGGCAGTGTTTTGGCGATTTCCTGTTTGCCGATCTTTATCTGTAGTCACGTGATCCCTAGGGGAAGAACGCCGGAGTGGTTTTCCTCCCTGTGTTCATTCAATAGATTCAGACAGAGCCAGCACATCAATAGGTCAGGAGGAACCGCCATCAATCACACATTGGGATGCTGTCAATTTAGGGAAATAATTACAGATTCATTAATGGCAGGGCACAGATAATAGAGTGAATGCTGCTGAAGCACTGCCTGTCTGAAAAGGCAAGGGAAGTCTGGGCTACATGCTAGGAGTCATAGCCAGATAATCGCTTTGGATTCATCCTCTGTTTACCATACTGTCACAAAGGCAATTACTCTCTCTATAAATAGCCAGATGGCAGAATCATATGACAGCCTCAGGTGTTTGAACGCTGTTCATTCCAAAGCATTGGGCTTGTATTCAAGCAACTCTAAATATATGATTCGAGATTAAACATATTCATATCTAAGCATAGTAAAATAGAAACTATTGGCATTATCTGAAAATGCATTTGTTCATCTTAAATCTTAAATACACATTGACGACAACTGACTAGTTTCAGCACCATCCTCACCGCTTTTCTACCCTTCTGAAAAGGCAATTTGGCATTTTCAGCGAGAACACTTTTCGTTCCTAAAACAAGTCTATCACCAACAGCCAAGCTGACAGTCAAAATACTCTCCTTCCTGTGATCTGCAGAACTGACAATGACTCCAACCCCTCGCAGCAGCCAGCTGAGTTCTTAAGTGTCTTCTACAGTATGAAGGGCAGATGACACCAGCCTTGTGATAAAAAAAGACATCCCAATCATTTTGTTGACCATAACTAATCCTCGCCGAGGCGTTCTCTTGATGTAGGGCCTTGCGAAAGAGACCGGTATGCAAGAGCCATGTATGTGGTTGTACGGCCTCCTAGTAGTGTTGTGCGATTCTTGCGGTAAGACCTGACATAAATGTTGGTGGTCATCCAAAGAAAGTTTTTATTTATTAATATTTTTTTATTTAACCTTTATTTAACTAGGCAAGTCAGTTAAGAACAAATTCTTATTTACAATGACGGCCTACCCCGGCAAAACCCTAACACGGACGACGCTGGGCCAATTGTGCTCCGCCCTATGGGACTCCCAATCACGGCCGGTTGTGATACAGCCTGGAATCGAACCAGGGTCTATAGTGACGCCTGTAGCACTGAGATGCAGTGCCTTAGGTCGCTGCGCCACTCAAGAACCCATTGAGCAGCATTGCGGTGTTAGGTTCTAAATGAACCAAGTAAAAACTCACAGACGATTAGTAAAGCTCAAACCAAGTTTATTCACCCAAAGGATTAGACAGCTGAAGAGACAAAGACATGGTTCCACCAGCACAAGTATATATACCCCAATTTGGATGAAGTCTCCTCCTTCCCTCTAAACATTACGTCTTTATTGCTAGGGAAGAAGTTAAGTGATGCAGGTAATTAACTGTTCCTTCTCCCTTAATGTGACCTGACCTCGGTCCCCATTCCTCACTAATCCACAGCTCTCCACCCTTATCTGTGACTGCAACTATGTGATCGCCTTTCCTTTACTCATTACATTCCAAGCTTAATTGACTCCACCATATACATTCCTCCTACAGATAACCAGTAACTTTTGGTGTAGGAACCAGGCTGTGGCACTCCTCATTTCCATAGGATACCTGATGATTAACAATATTTGCAAGATGGCGCCGACAGAGATGGTCGCCTCGCTTCGAGTCCTTAGGAAACTATGCAGTATTTCGTTTTTTTATGTATTAGTTCTTACATTGTTACCCCAGGAAATCTTAAGTCTTATTACATACAGCCGGGAAGAACTATTGGATATAAGAGTGACGTCAACTTACCAACATTACGACCAGGAATACGACTTTCCCGAAGCGGATCCTCTGTTTGGACCACCACCCAGGACAATGGACCTAATCCCAGAAGCTGACCCAAAACAACGGCACAGCAGAAGGGGCAGATGGAGCGGCCTCCTGGTCAGGCTTCGTAGACGTGCACCTTGCCCACCGCTCCCGAGTATACTACTCGCCAATGTCCAGTCTCTTGACAACAAGGTAGATGAACTTTGAGCAAGGGTTGCCTTCCAGAGAGACATCAGAGATTGTAACATCCTCTGTTTCACAGAAACATGGCTCTCTCGGGATATGTTGTCGGAATCGGTTCAGCCACCGGGCTTCTCCATGCATCGCACCGACAGAGATAAACTCCTCTCTGGGAAGAGGAAGGGCGGGGGTGTATGCTTCATGATTAATGACTCATGGTGTAATCATAACAACATACAGGAACTCAAGTCCTTCTGCTCACCCAACCTAGAATTCCTTACAATCAAATGCCGGCCATATTATCTCCCAATTTTGGATAACTAGTCACTTTAAACAATGCCACTTTAAATAATGCCACTTTAATAATGTTTACATATCTTACATTACTCATACCATATGTATATACTGTATTTTATACCATCTATTGCACCTTGCCTATGCCGCTCGGCCATCGCTCATCCATATATTTATATGTACATATTCTCATCCACTCCTTTAGATTTGTGTGTATTAGGTAGTTGTTGGGAAATTGTTAGATTACTTGTTAGATATTACTGCACTGTCGGAACTAGAAGCACAAGCATTTAGCTACACTCGCATTAACATCTGCTCACCATGTGTATGTGACCAATAAAATTTAATTTGATTTTGATTTGATTTATTTCAAGTTTAGAAGTCAGAACCCATCTGCAGTGAGTAAGGGGGGTGGAGTAGGGGTAGGTTTGGGCGGTATAGTTCTCTTTTTGGGGGTTTGGTGCACCCTAAAATTAACTATCTGACTATCTATGTGCCAAATAAATGATCACCAGCTCAGGGCTCCAGTTATGCATTTGGTTTGCTAACTTGCTATTTAAGTGGCTAGCTTGCTCGATCAAGCTTCTTGGTTACAGCAGAGAATCAATCCCCTCCTGGATCAAGATCCCTGCTGCCAACATTTTTTTCCATTCAGAAAGAAATAGTGACCCTTGTGCGCACTGCCAGTAATACTGTATGGCACAGGAACGATATGAAGGTATGAAAATATGGAGTGCATCGTGACTTCTCACTGTAGTGTTTCTCACGTTTCTACCCAAGGTAATCGGCCCAGATGCTTTATCAGCCCAGTGACCATATGCCAGAAATGATTCATCATCAGGCAGAATCTCAGCATCAAATCAAGCTAAATCATTCTTATAACTATCTCAAGCTCAGGAAATGTAGTTGGCCTCTGTGAAGGGATGTGCAAGTCTTGTGCTAAGGCCTGACAAAAATGTTGGCAGTCAGACAAAGGGAGTTTTTGTTGAGTAGCATTGCGGTGAGTAAGGGGGGTGGAGTAGGGGTGTTTGGGAGTTCTTTGTGACTTCTCACTGCAGTGTCTCTCACGTTTCTACCCGAGGTAATCGGCCCAGATGCTTTATCAGCCCAGTGACACAAATGCCACAAATTATTCATCATCAGGCAGAAACTCGGCATCAAATCATGCTAAATCATTCTTATGGCCATCTCAAGCTCAGGAAATGTAGTCCATTGAAGACTGCCATGCCATCACAAATAATCCATCAAAGTATGACATGTTTGGTAATACACAGTTTCAGTAAATTGGTCCAAGGTTCTTATTTAGGCAGCTGATAGGTAGGCCTACAACCTACAACTACAGTTTCAAATTGAATGTATTTCACAATAAAGCCTCTCTCTTCAAACGAGGTATGTAGGCGTTAGCAAGTTCACTGAACGTCAGAATGATGGTGAGTAGGCGATAGAGAACAGACAGAGCTACAATAAATGATTATTGATTTGTGTCAAACAAAGGAAGGTCTTAGTAGAATAAATATCCTGTCTACTTTTGAAAAGCCACCATTAGCATCCGACTTGCAATGTACATTTAGCTGACTGGTCAGATAGTGTTGGTAGATTGTAACCAGACCATCTGGTGACCTGGTGTTGGGGTTAACACTTGGGCTACAGTATTAGGCCTAACTGGTAAAAAGGATGATTTTATGCAGCAGAGATGCGACAGTGTAACATTAACTGAGCAAGTATAACCTCAGTAATTCCTTTGTCCCATTAATGCTCTTAATAAGGATACTCTTTATTTTACAGTATGCTATTTACCTGGCACTTACTTAGAAATGACATGGTGAAATGGTAATCACTCAATAATTACTTAACTATTTGTTTGGTTTATTTGGGATTCATTGAAACAAGAAGCAGCATTTGTGTTGCTATATTTGAAGGACCAAAAAAGATCAATTGCTATCACATAATTTTACTAGTTCATACCAAGTAATAATTATAAGCAGAGACAAGACTAAGTATAGCCAGACATAAGAACATATCTTCATGATAGCTTTCAGCTGACCTAGTCTGGAGCACTTCCATTAAAACTTCATCATCAGTTAAGCCTGAGAAAGTGTCGGACCAAGCATGTATAAAATACTCAGTGAGCACTGAAATCTTTGATATCGAGCGACATTAATGGCATTTCCTAATCCTGTCAGAATGTATCACTGGGACATGGGCAACCCTAGGTTTTTGGTTTGCCATGAGTCGTGCCTGAGAACACGGTAGAAGCCCAGATACAGCATGTACACAGTACAGCTGCCACACGTGTGTGAGTGCATACCCTGGGTAAGTGCCTGAGATATTTGTCGGCATGCCAGACATTGGTGGCGAGTTAGTAACATGGTGGCCCTAGACTGAGCTTCGTAAGAGGGTGTACTGCCTGTAGTACTTACTTGTCAACCATGCTACAGCAAGCTGTAGAAAAAGAAAAACAATTTGAGTCATTTTTATTGTGACTCAGAGGTTTGGCGGGCATTTGTCATCACTGTAACCGGACGCTAGACAAGGCCGCATCCTCAGAGCTGTAGAGAGAGTTTAGGCATCCGTGTGCTTAAGAGTCCATTTTAGTAGCAGAGCCTATAGGGGCTGATAAGGGTGCTTGCCTGAACTGGTGACGTTAGCAGGTAAAAAAGAAAAAAAAGAAAAGGCCAACGCGTGGAAGTGCACAGAAATTTGAATAGATTTTCATAAACACCGCCGTGTCAGCCATTGGAAAGAAAAAGTGAATAGGACAGAAAAAAAGATGTGGAACAACTCATCAAATTTGTCACATCTAGCTCATTTCTAAGGCAGGAAGATTGCAATTAAACTAAATTGTCAGTTTCTCAACATTCTAGTCTTATTCTAATGTGAAATGCAGCAGAGACATCCCAAAATGACCACACTATCTCATCTGCCATTTCCTCCTAGATAGTCCGACTTCCCGAGTTGAACATGTTTATACAATGGTCATTATCAGGTCTTACAAGATAACCTTAAAAGGAGCCAACAAGACCTTGGAGAGGTTTCACACAGGCAGAATAATCAGACATTATTATTGGGGATGATTGTGTGAGGCTTAAAAGAGATTCTCACAATGTGGAATAACACCACAACAAAGATACTAGTACATTCACCATAGCCATATAGAAGAGGTTCATTGTAACGCTGGAATGAATTCAAGACCACTCTAGATGATATAGAGATATAGAAATTACGACTTGTGAACAAAGCAAATGTATCGTGGCAACATGGGAGATGAGAAAAAGACAGATTAAACTTGTCCTTTTAAAACCTATTTAATCCCAATAGAAGCAACAATAATACGTTTGAAGTCAGGATTATAATAGATTGTGATAGAAAATGACATGTTTTCTTTGTTATTCATCTATTTTGTCATGGCAAAAGCTCAAAGGATGAATATGAAGCACTAGGCCTAGATGCAGAATTTGTCGTGTCTCCACTAGACTAACATTCCTTTCTAAAAGCAGTGCTCTGTCATTGATTGATAGGACCCTCTATGCATATACATTTCACACACACAGTCACAATTAACGGAAAGCTGTACAGCCTCATCTTTTCATATCCCCCCCTCGCCCATTTACATTTTAAGGCCCTCACTGTAAAAACCCACATCTTAAAACATAGGCTGCTTGCATACCCATGTAGAATGTTGAATACAAACCATGAAAATAAATTGTTTTGAGAGATATATCCAGACAGCCCTGCACATTTTAGATGAAAGTACAATGACCCTGGTGGAACAATCTGGTCAGGCGGCACCATAAGAAGATTTTCTACGCTTGACCTGTGTTCTTCATTTCCAGTATGCACTCCTGGTACGATGAAGACATGTCTTATAGTCTTTCTGAAAGAACAATGAGAGCACAGATGTGCGGCTCTTGAAATATTGAACGCATAAAACAGCAGAGTGACAGAATAAAGCCAACAAATAATTTATTGAGAAAATAAATAAGAATGGTAGAAAACATAAGAACAAAAGCCTTTTAGTAGGCAGGACGAGTTATTTGATGGTGCTCACACAGGGTCTCGGAGTGTGCCCTTTGGATGAGGAGAGGAAAAACACAAAAGTTTCCCCCCAGCCTCCTCAGACCCATCCATTCCGGTTGTATCCGGTTTGAGCCAGAACAATGATCTTATGGGTTTGTGCATTTTCACCACACTTTCAGAGGGAATCTATATCTCTGGGCTGATGAGTCCCTCTAAATAGCCTCCCCCGATTCTCAGTGTAATTAATTCCCCACTCTGAGGGTCATTCATGCGGAACTGGCCAACCATGCAGTTTTATTTCAGATCATCAACACTCAGGATCATCCTGCATATGACTTTGGGCAGCATACTGTGGTTTCAGGGCGTAGGTTAGCCCAATGTTTCGAGACAGACCTGGGAATGACAGGACTCGGAAGGTCTCGTGGTCAAACGAACAGATCTACAAGTGGCCCCAGATGTGAGCAATGAAGGTAGCGTAGAGTACTGTATATTGGTTAAACCTACCGATGCCCACTCAATTTGATGGTTTTCCCCCAGAGTTTAGCTGGACGCTTGTTTAGAGATCAGACAGCAGTTGGCCAATCGGTTGGAGACATCACTTATCAGGGGTGGGGTCACTATAATTGCTATGTGCAGCTGCAAAGATTCCATCGGAGTCTGGACATTCCATACTGGGAGCAATATGCAGACCAGTGACACTCCCCAGTAATTGACGGGATATTCTCCTTAGTGTGACTAATGAGTTTGGCCATAATTATTTCCCATTTAAAGGGCTTAAAAAAAAAAGATCTTGGTTAGCTGAGTTATGCTAGAATTACTCAGCTAGGACTGTAATAATACTGTTAACCTGTATCATTAAAGTGCATCTTCCAAGGAATTCTCCATTGCATGATATACAGAAGATGAGAACAAGCATAGCAAGAGACCATAAGACAGAGACTGGTGATCGTTCTCTTTGGTTTGGAGATGGGGTTATGAACACACCTCAGCGGTGCACTACACATCTGTCTAGTGAACAAAATCATTTTCTCTCTGGATCAAGATCCAGATGCGAGCGTGTTTCTTTTTTGTGACTCTGTCTTGACATGTAAACAGTGTGTAATCTGCCATGTAAATCATTGTCTTTCAGAGCTTCAGAGAAAGGCAAATGGTATATTGAAAAAAGTCCCTGCCAATTTCACGTTTGTATGCAACTTTTTCCATCCTTAATTCTTGATGTTTCCCCCCCTTTTCCAATTTTAAGTTTGAGGCAAAAAAATGGAGGGCAATCGAAGGTGCACTTTTGCTTTATCAAACAGAACACCACAGAGCACTTAGGTTTGCAAAAACAGGCAGGTGACAAAAGTCAACAGCTGTCCTCTATTTTTGCCATGAACGCACTTCTGTGACTCACCATTGTGTCCAACCACCAGGTTGCATTGTAACATTGAACAGTATGTCTTACTTCCTGTGATGGCATGAGTGTGACTACATTGCTAGCGTTAAATTCGGCCACAGAATGGGCTGCATGGAGCGCTCAGCAGTTTTGCTATGCGGCGCGTTTGTCCGGCATTTCCCATGGAAACCCGTGGGGGATTCCTCCCGAGCAGGTGATGGAAGCAGGGGTCCTTTGGGGTTGTCAGTGGTAGCATGAGGCTCAGATGGTTAGCCCCTTTTCTCCCACCTGTTGCTCAGCAACATTCTCTGCCCTGCTCCTCAGACTGCCTATGCTAACTATTTGAGTCTGGAGTATGCTTTTGTACACATGTTGTTCTAAAGGCCTGCTCACTGGGTCAGTCGCTGGGATCGCTCACCAGGGAACTGCACACTTTGATGTCGCAATCCTTCAAAGCACGCAATTTTTGATATAGGAGAGCAATCCTTTTTGGTATAGGAGAGCATTGTGTTAGTATCTAGTCTGGAAATGGTTATGAAATAGTCCTGATTTATTCAGTTATATATCCTAGGTTGTGGAATTTAGCAGTCTTTAGCGTTGGGATAGTGGGTGGTAAGAGTGCGTCTTCCATCAGAAAAGTCAGAACACAGTAATTTTGTGATGCCAAACATTAAAATACAAACCATACTGTAGTAAACACTTTAATTGACATTTACTACATAGACTATATCTTAGCAGAACAATATAATTGCCTCTGAGCAAGGCACTTTTTAAAATATAATTTGGACAAGGGTATTCTAACTAGCAAGGATTATCAAAATGGACAGTAAATAAATGAACAGGGAATGTTATGACTGTTGTCGTTAGTTGACCTCAAATGAGGTTCCTTTTGGAAAGTGACCCTTTTCCCTGTCCACGCTTATCAAAACTCTGCATCACCTGTGACCAGTTGTTAGTGCTGAGTGATTAACAGAAATGTCAGTTATTTTTAATTTTTAAACAACTAATTGATCGATTATTTGAATTCCATTAAGTTCAGTTCTTTCTGTGCTGTGAGCTCAGTGCGCACATTGCACGTTTTCTCTAGAGATAAATCAGATCAATCCCGAACTGTGCTATGTAGTAGTAATTGTAGTTTCCAACAGGCCAATATTCTACATAGATTAGCGCAGAAAACGTGGTAATTAACTACAATGACCATACATGCTTACAATCCATTGCGTGCCTACTTGTCCAGTCCGTGTTTCTTTTAGCATGCTCCTTAAAAGAGAGAAGAATGCGTTATCGAGAAGGATAGTGAGCAGTTGCTTCGGGTGGTATCTCTCTACCTGAAAATACATGATCTAAGTGATTGATAGTTGGTATTCAGCAGTCATAAAAGTATGTCTTATTTACTTAGAAGATCTACTAAAATAATGATTTTGTCAGAGCATAGGCAGCAGCTCTATAGAGATGAGATGATGACTTGGAATGAAAATAAAGTAATCAAATAAAACTAATGTAATATACACAACAACTGAAATATTTTATTAAAATAATGTGAATAAATGTTGATTAATAAGTGATAAGCAGTAATGGGCAGTCACTACTATCATGGGACTTTTATCAATTGTTTTATTCAGTTTTATTCGGATTATTAACAGAAACTGAACCAACCTCAAAAAGCACTAATCGCTCAGCACTACCGGTTGGTTGTCCCCACGATGTCAAAAGCTTTGGGTGACCTCACATTCTACACTCCCCCGCACTCACTCCACACTAACTGCTTACTAACTAACAATTAAACAGGCCAGAACTGCTGCCCACATCATTTAACAAAATATAGAGCCATATTTATTGAGTCTAGGTCTACTTCAAATCTGGTCAAAATAAATATTTTGTCCAAGTATGGATCTTTTAGGTGGAGCAGGATATGGTCTGAACCCAGACTCCCTCATTCGATAGTAATGATTGTGGACAGCTCTACACCGGAATAAAATGTAGACACTACTATTTTGTCAGTAAATAAGTACAAAATAAAACAAGTCTAGTTTGAATAGTCTGTATGAATGCCTCACACCATGTTTAGTTAGTCTACATGTTCAAACCTCACCCCTTGTTATTTGTTTTCTGAATCAAGTCTTGCGTAACTGCCTATCATTTTCAAGAGTCTATTCATGGAGTAATGGCCCTACCCCGTTGACATCCATCATTGCTACCGAATCACAGTGAAAGCAAGTGGAAAGAGGACACATTTTTCATTGGGTTGCCATAGAGCACTTCCTGCATGGCCAGTATATGCAAAATAATGACTTTTATGGAACGAAAGACTTAACTGAGGTTAATTTTACCTACAAATATATAGATGTCTAGAGGTGTGAACCTTCATCTTTGAGTCAGCAAAGATGCTAGTTAAATCTGCCTACAGTTTCTGTTAATGCCAGTGAGAATTACATTATTAAAGGAATACCTTGCAACAGAATTATGGGTGATAAAAAATGCATCAAATCATATGCCTGTTAACAACCAGGAAGTCATGAAACCACAGTATGAAACCAGAGTATTTTATGTAAAAATAATCAGCTTCACAGAGCTTAAGTGTCCAGAATAGAGAGATGAATATGGGGATGTATAGGCTATTTATGCATTCAACTGGCCTAACTGTTCAGGCATTCGGAGTTGCTGCCCCACTGCACAAGATGCCTTTGTTCAGGAGTGCAAACAAAAGGCAATTAATGAGATCGGCTATGGGGGGCCACTGCTGGAGAGGAAAACAATGGGAGCACTGGGATTTGTGCTTGGCCTGCTGTTCTAGGGCCGATAGGATCTCAATGAGTGGACTGAATGCTGCTGGGAGGCCCATGATGGAGACTTTATGAGCTCCCTGCTGCCTTCTCACACACTCTGGCCTGTGAACACCACAATTGTGTTGCTAAAGAGTAAGTGACCGTCTCTGGCTGTGCTACAATGTGTTTCAGCCATTATCACATTGCCCAATAGAAAATTGGCATGTTCCAATCAGTTCCAACAGGATCTAAGGCTATGTAGTAGATGACTCCCATTGGGAAACACAGACATGAAAAGATAAAGCCAAATCACTTTGTTAGATTTAGATATATAGGTTGTGAAAAGGCTCAGTTTTGTGAAACACTAGTGAGGAAAAGCTCAAGTGAGCCAATGAAGTCTGGCCAATGGCCTTGTCCCCAGAGGCAGTGTCACAGGGGGACTCCCTTTCAACTCAGCTCTTTTCAGCGCACAGCGAGCATCCTTTGGACCAGGAAGTGAGGCGGATTAAGGCTTTTGGCCTCACTAAGTCAACACGTCTCTGCTAGCAGTGTGACATTATTATTCAGCTGTCAGGCAAGCCTTAGCTTACCGGTATCTGCTACACACATTGGTCGGCACTAACAACAATGGCCGCTTATCAATGTAGCCCAGGCCAACGTGGCTGAGCCTAGTGTATCGGTTCAACGTGGAGTAATCAAATCAAATTTCAAATAAAATTGTATTTGTCACATGCGCCGAATACAACAAGGGTAGACTTTACCGTGAAATGCTTACTTACAAGCCCTTAACCAACAATGCAGTTCAAGAAAAAGAGTTAAGAAAATATTTACTAAATAAACTAAAGTAAAAAATACAATAAAAAGTACAGAGGTTATACACAGGGAGTACTGGTACCGAGTCAATGTGCGTGGTACAGGTTAGTCAAGGTCATTTGTACATGTAGGTAGGGGTAAAGTGACTATGCATAGATAATAAACAGTGAATAGCAGCAGTGTAAAAACAAAGGGGGGGTTCAATGTAAATAGTGAGGCCATTTGATTAATTGTTTAGCAGTCTTATGGCTTGGGGATAGAAGGTGTTAAGGAGCCTTTTGGACCTAGACTTGACACTCTGGTACCGCTTGCTGTGTGGTAGCAGAGAGAACAGTCTATGACTTGGGTGACGGAGTCCTTGACAATGTTTTGGGCCTTCTTCTGACATCTGCCTAGTATATAGGTCCTGGATGGCAGGAAACTTGACCCCAGTGATATATTGGGCCGTATGTACTACCCTCTGTAGCGCCTTACATGCTGACCAAAATAAATGTACACATACATGTTATTCAATCATTGCACCCACACCGCTTGCGCGCGTCGAAGAGCGCCTAGAACTTCGTTCCCACCTCTCCCATCTCCTCATTGTTTTTTAGGAGCATATACCCACGTGCCATCTCCTCATTGGTTTTTAGGAGCATATACCCACGTGCCATCTCCTCATTGGTTTTTAGGAGCATATACCCACGTGGGTGATTGAAAGATGAACTGAGGACCACACTCCAGTCCAGTTGATAGTGGTAATGCAAATTAATGTTGGTTGCCAACCGCCATATAAAGTCCGAAGAAGAAGAAGCCTGAAGGAGGAGAGATTACTAGAAACAAACTCGGTTTACCCTTTTATCTGTGGATAAATTGTTGGAGTTTACCTTGTGCATTTCAGGTAAAATAACAACCCAATGTTTATTAGCTAGCAACAGCAAGCTAGCTAGCTAGCTAAATTGCAATAAATGTTTAATGCTTTCGACCTGTCCCCAAATTAATATAGTTTGTTCAGAGTTCATTTTGATATTTCAACTTGCGTGTTCTGATCGTTCTGGTGTGGGTGGACAAAATCAACATGTGCACCATGGTGCACACGGATACACGGGTTTGGTCTGGTCAGCATGTTAAGGTCGGATGCCGAGCAGTTGCCATACCAGGCGGTGATGCAACCGGTCTGGATGCTCTCGATGGTGCAGCTTTAGAACTTTTTGAGGATCCAGGGACCAATGCCAAATCTTTTCAGTCTCTTGAGGGGGAAAAGGTATAGTCGTGCCCTCTTCACGACTGTCTTGGTGTGTTTGGACCATACTAGTTGGTGATGTGGACACCAAGGAACTTGAAACTCTCGACCCACTCCACTACAGCCCTGTCGATGTGAATGGGGGCGTGTTCTGCCCTCCTTTTCCTGTAGTCCATGATCATCTCCTTTGTCTTGCTCACATTGAGGAAGAGGTTGTTGTCCTGTCACCATACTGACCTCCTCCCTATAGGCTGTCTCATCGTTGTCGGACACACTGTTGTGTCGTCAGCAAACTTAATGATGGTGTTGGAGTAGTGCTTGGCCACCCAGTCGTGGGTGAACAGGGAGAACAGGAGGGGACTAAGCAACCCCCCCTGAAGGGCCCCCGTGTTGAGGATCAGCGTGGCAGATGTGTTGTTGCCTACCCTTACCACCTGGGGGCGGCCCGTCAGGAAGTCCAGGATCCAGTTGCCGACGGAGGTGTTTAGTCCCAGTGTCCTTAGCTCAGTGATGAGCTTTGTTGGCACTATGGTGTTGAACGCTGAGCTGTGGTGAATGAACAGCATTCTCACATAGGTGTTCCTTTTGTCCAGGTGTGAAAGGGCAGTGTGGAGTGCGAATGAGATTGCATCATCTGTGGATTTGTTGGAGCGGTATGCGAATTGGAGTGGGTCTTGAGTTTCCAGGATGATGGTGTTGATGTGAGCCATGACCAGCCTTTCAAAGCACTTCATGGCTACCAACGTGAGTGCTACGTGGCGGTAGTCATTTAGGAAGGTTACCTTCGCTTTATTGGGCACAGGGACTATGGTGGTCTGCTTGAAACACGTAGGTATTACAGACTCGGTCAGGGAGAGGTTGAAAATGTCAGTGAAGACACTTGCCAGTTTGTCCGAGAAGCACTGAGTACACGTCCTGGTAATCCGCCTGGCCCTGCGGCCTTGTGAATGTTGACATGTTTAAATGTCTTGGTCACATCGGCTATGGCGAGCGTGATCACACAGTCATGCATGCTTCAGTGTTGCTTGCTTCAAAGCGAGCATAAAAGGCATTAAGCTCGTCTGGTAGGGTTACGTCACTGGGCAGCTCGCGTTTGGGTTTCTCTTTGTAGTCCGTAATAGTTTGCAAGCCCTGCCACACACGACGAGCATCAGAGCTGGTGTAGTAGGATTCAATTTTAGTCCTTGCCTGTTTGATGGTTTGTCTGAGGGCATAGCGGGATTTCTTATAAGCGTCTGGATTAGTGTCCCGCTCCTTGAAAGTGGCAGCTCTAGCCTTTAGCTCGGTGCGGATGTTGCATGTAATCCATGGCTACTGGTTGGGATATATACGTACGGTCACTGTGGGGACGACGTCGTCGATGCACTTATTGATGAAGCCAGTGACTGAGGTGGTATACTAATCAATGTCATTGGATGAATCCCGGAACAAATTCCAGTCTGTGCTAGCAAAACAGTTCTGTAGCGTAGCATCCAAATCATCTGACCACTTCCGTATTGAGCGAGTCACTAGTACTTCCTGCTTTAGTTTTTACTTGGAATCCGGAGGATAAAAGTATGGTCAGATTTTCCAAATGGAGGGTGAGGGAGAGCTTTGTATGTGTCTCTGTGTGTGGATAAATGTGGTCTAGAGTTATGTTTTCCTCTGGTTGCACATATGACATGCTGGTAGAAATGAGGGAAAACAGATTTAAGTTTGCCTGCATTAAAGTTCCCGGTCACTAGGAGTGCCGCTTCTGGATGAGCATTTTCTTGTTTGCTTATGGCCTTATACAGCTCATTGAATGCGGTTTTAGTGTCAGCATCAGTTTGTGGTGGTAAATAGACGGCTACGAAAAATATACAGTGGGGAGAACAAGTATTTGATACACTGCCGATTTTGCAGGTTTTCCTACTTACAAAGCATGTAGAGGTCTGTCATTTTTATCATAGGTACACTTCAACTGTGAGAGACGGAATCTAAAACAAAAATCCAGAAAATCACATTGTATGATTTTTAAGTAATTAATTTGCATTTTATTGCATGACATAAGTATTTGATCACCTACCAACCAGTAAGAATTCCGGCTCTCACAGACCTGTTAGTTTTTCTTTAAGAAGCCCTCCTGTTCTCCACTCATTACCTGTATTAACTGCACCTGTTTGAACTCGTTACCTGTATAAAAGACACCTGTCCACACACTCAATCAAACAGACTCCAACCTCTCCACAATGGCCAAGACCAGAGAGCTGTGTAAGGACATCAGGGATAAATTGTAGACCTGTACAAGGCTGGGATGGGCTACAGGACAATAGCCAAGCAGCTTGGTGAGAAGGCAACAACTGTTGGCACAATTATTAGAAAATGGAAGAAGTTCAAGATGACGGTCAATCACCCTCGGTCTGGGGCTCCATGCAAGATCTCACCTCGTGGGGCATCAATGATCATGAGGAATGTGAGGGATCAGCCCAGAACTACACGGCAGGACCTGGTCAATGACCTGAAGAGAGCTGGGACCACAGTCTCAAAGAAAACCATTAGTAACACACTACGCCGTCATGGATTAAAATCCTGCAGCGCACGCAAGGTCCCCCTGCTCAAGCCAGCGCATGTCCAGGCCCGTCTGAAGTTTGCCAATGACCATCTGGATGATCCAGAGGAGGAATGGGAGAAGGTCATGTGGTCTGATGAGACAAAAATAGAGCTTTTTGCTCTAAACTCCACTCGCCGTGTTTGGAGGAATAGAAGGATGAGTACAACCCCAAGAACACCATCCCAACCGTGAAGCATGGAGGTGGAAACATCATTCTTTGGGGATGCTTTTCTGCAAAGGGGACAGGACGACTGCACCGTATTGAAGGGAGGATGGATGGGGCCATGTATCGCGAGATCTTGACCAACAACCTCCTTCCCTCAGTAAGAGCATTGAAGATGGGTCGTGGCTGGGTCTTCCAGCATGACAACGACCCGAAACACACAGCCAGGGCAACTAAGGAGTGGCTCCGTAAGAAGCATCTCAAGGTCCTGGAGTGGCCTAGCCAGTCTCCAGACCTGAACCCAATAGAAAATCATTGGAGGGGGCCGAAAGTCCGTATTGCTCAGCGACAGCCCCGAAACCTGAAGGATCTGGAGAAGGTCTGTATGGAGGAGTGGGCCAAAATCCCTGCTGCAGTGTGTGCAAACCTGGTCAAGAACTACAGGAAACGTATGATCTCTGTAATTGCAAACTAAGGTTTCTGTACCAAATATTCAGTTCTGCTTTTCTGATGTATCAAATACTTATGTCATGCAATAAAATGCAAATTAATTAATTAAAAATCATACAATGTGATTTTCTGGATTTTTGTTTTAGATTCCTTCTCTCACAGTTGAAGTGTACCTATGATAAAAATTACAGACCTCTACATGCTTTGTAAGTAGGAAAACCTGCAAAATTGTCAGTGTATCAAATACTTGTTCTCCCCACTGTAGATGAAAACCCTCTTGGTAGATAGTGTGGTCTACAGTTTTTCATGAGGTACTCTACCTCAGGCGAGCAATATCTCGAGACCTCTTTAATATTAGACATTGCGCACAAGCTGTTATTGACAAATAGACACACACCACCACCCCTCGTCTTACCAGACGTAGCTGTTCTGTCCTGCCGATGCACGGAAAACCCAACAAACTGTATATTATCCGTGTCGTCATTCAGCCACGACTCGGTGAAACATAAGCTATTACAGTTTTTAATGACCCATTGGTAGGATAGTCTCGAGCAGAGATCATCCAGTTTATTTTCCAGTGATTACACGTTGGCCAATAGAACGGATGGTAGAAGCGGGTTACCAACTCGCCGACAAATTCTCACAAGGAACCCTGATCTTTTTTCTTCATGCGAATAACGGGGATTTGGGCCTGGTCTCAGAGAAGCAGTATATCCTTCACGTCGGACTCATTAAAGAAGACATCTTCGTCCAGTTCGAGGTGAGTAATTGCTGTTCTGATATCCAGAAGCTCTTTTCGGTCATAAGAGATGGTAGGAGCAAAATGATGTACAAAATAAGTTACAAACAAAACAAAATAGGAGCCCGTAAAATGGCAGCCATCCCCTCCGGCGCCATTCTATGAATTCTAGCCTAGTGTATTGGGCCAACGTAACCTAGTGTATCGGGCCAAATAAGGCATTACAAGCTAAGGTAATCGCTGGGGGAAAAAAGGTGTGTTAAAGGCCCAGTGCAGTCAAAAAAGTGATTTACATATATACCTTTCCACAGGTTGTGATAATACTTTGAAATTGTGAAAATAATGATAAAGCCCTTTAAGTGTAAGAGGTGTTTGAAAAGTTCCTGAAATTTTTGCCTGTTTTGGTGGGATAGAGCTATGCGGTAAATCACCAGGCGGTAAATTAGTTAACAGACCAATAAAAAACCATGCGTTGGCAACTCTTTAAACTGTCCAGGAATTTAACCACAATACCTCCATGTATTATATACAGTTGAAGTCGGAAGATTACGTACACCTTAGCCAAATACATTTAAACTCAGTTTTTCACAATTCCTGACATTTAATCCTAGTAAAAATTCCCTGTCTTAGGTCAGTTAGGATTACCACTTTATTTTAAGAATGTGAAATGTCAAAGTAATAGTAGATAGAGTGATTTATTTCAGCTTTTATTTCTTTCATCACATTCCCAGTGGGTCAGAAGTTTACATGCACTCAATTAGTATTTGGTAGCATTGCCTTTAAAATGTTTAACTTGGGTCAAATGTTTTGAGTAGCCTTCCACAAGCTTCTCACAACAAGTTGGGTGAATTTTGACCCATTCCTCCTGACAGAGCTGGTGTAACTAGGTCAGGTTTGTAGGCCTCCTTGCTCGCACACGCCTTTTCAGTTCTGCCCACACATTTTCTATAGGATTGAGGTCAGGTCTTTGTGATGGCCACTCCAATACCCTGACTTCGTTGTCCTTAAGCCATTTTCCCACAACTTTGGAAGAATGGTTGGGGTCATTGTCCATTTGGAAGATCCATTAGCTAACAAGCTTTAACTTCCTGACTGATGTCTTGAGATGTTGCTTCAATATATCCACATAATTTTCCTTCCTCATGATGCCATCTATTTTGTGAAGTGCACCAGTCCCTCCTGCAGCAAAGCACCCCCACAACATGATGCTGCCACCCCGTGCTTCACGGTTGGGATGGTGTTCTTCGGCTTGCAAGCCTCCCCCTTTTTCCTACAAACATAACAATGGTCATTATGGCCAAACAGTTCTATTTTTGTTTCATCAGACCAGAGGACCAGAGGACAATCTTTGTCCCCATGTGCAGTTGCAAACCGTAGTCTGGCTTTTTTATGGCGGTTTTGGAGCAGTGGCTTCTTCCTTGCTGAGCGGCCTTTCAGGTTATGTCGATATAGGACTTGTTTTACTGTGGATATAGATACTTTTGTACTTGTTTCCTCCAGCATCTTCACAAGGTCCTTTGCTGTTGTTCTGGGATTGATTTGCACTTTTCGCACCAAAGTATGTTCATCTCTAGGAGACAGAACGCGTCTCCTTCCAGAGCGGTATGACGGCTGCGTGGTCCCATGGTGTTTATACTTGCATACTATTGTTTGTACAGATGAACGTGGTACCTTCAGGCGTTTGGAAATTGCTCCCAAGGATGAACCAGACTTGTGGAGTTCTACCATTTTTTCCCTGAGGTCTTGTCACGATCGTGTGGAGGAGAGACGGACCAAAACGCAGCATGTGGAAAATAAGCCATCTTCTTTTATTTTACTACGAAGATGAACATGAAACGAAACACTATTACAAACTATACAAAAACAACAAACGACCGTGAAGCTATAAACGTAGTGCACACACACAGGCTACAAACGTTCAACATAGACAATTCCCCACAAACAGCTAAAGCCTATGGTTGCCTTAAATATGGCTCCCAATCAGAGACAACAATAACCAGCTGTCTCTAATTGAGACCCAATTCAGGCAACCATAGACTTTCCTAGATACCTACACTCAACCATAGACACAGCTAGACTACTATACTAAACATAAACCCAACTACTCTAATAAACCCCCTAAACCTTACAACCACCCTAGACACTACCAAAAACACATACATTCCCCATGTCACACCCTGACCTAACTAAAATAATTAAGAAAACAAAGAATACTAAGGCCAGGGCGTGACATAACCCCCCCCTTAAGGTGCGAACTCCGAGCGCACCAGCACATAGTCTAGGGGAGGGTCTGGGTGGGCTTCCATCCACGGCGGCGGCTCCGGCACTGGTCGTGGTCCCCACCCCACCATAGTCACTACCCGCTTACGTAGCCTCCTCCAAATGGCCACCCTCCACATTAACCCCACTGGATTAAGGGGCAGCACCGGACTAAGGGGCAGCACCGGACTAAGGGGCAGCACCGGACTAAGGGGCAGCACCGGACTAAGGGGCAGCACCGGACTAAGGGGCAGCACCGGACTAAGGGGCAGCACCGGACTAAGGGACAGCACCGGACTAAGGGACAGCACCAGGATAAGGGGCAGCACCAGGATAAGGGGCAGCACCAGGATAAGGGGCAGCCCCAGGATAAGGGGCAGCTCCGGACTGAGGTACGGCAGCTCCGGACTGAAGGGCAGCACCGGACTGAAGGGCAGCACCGGACTGAATGGCGGATCCTGGCTGGCTGGCTCTGGCGGATCCTGGCTGGCTGGCGGATCCTGGCTGGCCGGCTCTGGCGGATCCTGGCTGGACTGCTCTGGCGGATCCTGGCTGGACGGCTCATGGCTGGCTGACGGATCTGGCTGCTCATGGCTGGCTGACGGATCTGGCTGCTCATGGCTGGCTGACGGATCTGGCTGCTCATGGCTGGCTGACGGATCTGGCTGCTCATGGCTGGCTGACGGATCTGGCTGCTCATGGCTGGCTGACGGATCTGGCAGATCCTGTCTGGTTGGCGGCTCTGGCAGATCCTGTCTGGTTGGCGGCTCTGGCAGATCCTGTCTGGTTGGCGGCTCTGGCAGATCCTGTCTGGTTGGCGGCTCTGGCGGATCCTGTCTGGTTGGCGGCTCTGGCGGATCCTGTCTGACGAATGGCTCTAGCGGCTCCTGACTGACTAACGGCTCTGACGGCTCGGGACAGACGGGCGGCTCTAATGGCTCGGGACAGACGGATGGCTCAGACGGCACTGGGCAGACGGATGGCTCAGATGGCGCTGGGGAGACGGATGGCTCAGATGGCGCTGGGGAGACGGACGGCTCAGATGGCGCTGAGGAGACGGACGGCTCAGATGGCGCTGAGGAGACGGACGGCTCAGATGGCGCTGGGGAGACGGATGGCTCAGATGGCGCTGGGGAGACGGATGGCTCAGATGGCGCTGGGGAGACGGATGGCTCAGATGGCGCTGGGGAGACGGATGGCTCAGATGGCACTGGGCAGACGGATGGCTCTGGCCGGATGGGGCGCACTGTAGGCCTGGTGCGTGGTGCCGGAACTGGAGGCACCGGGCTAAGGACACGCATCTCAGGCTAGTGCGGGGAGAAGGAACAGGGCATACCGGACCCTGGAGACGCACATTAGGCCTAGTGCGTGGTGCCGGAACTGGTGGTACCGGGCTGGGGACACGCATCTCAGGGCTAGTGCGGGGAGAAGGAACAGGGCATACTGGACCCTGGGGACGCACATTAGGCCTAGTGCGTGGTGCCGGAACTGGTGGTACCGGGCTGGGGACACGCATCTCAGGGCTAGTGCGGGGAGAAGAAACAGGGCATACTGGACCCTGGGGACGCACATTAGGCCTAGTGCGTGGTGCCGGAACTGGTGGTACCGGGCTGGGGACACGCATCTCAGGGCTAGTGCGGGAAGCAGCAACAGGACGCACAGGACTCTGGGAACACACAGGAAGCTTGGTGCGTGGTACCGGACTGGAGACACGCACCATAGGGCTAGTACGTGGAGGAGGAACAGGGCACACTGGACTCTCGAGGCGCACTATAGGCCTGGTGCGTGGTACCGGTACTGGTGGTACCAGGCTGAGGGCACGCACCTCAGGAAGAGTGCGGGAAGAAGGAACAGTGCGTACAGGGCTCAGGAGACACACAGGAGGCTTCCCAACCTTACCTGGTTGTATACTCCCCCATATCAACATCTCTCTCTCTTCGCTCTCCTCCAATAACACCAACAACTCCTCAAATATCTCATAATCTCCCATCCTTTCACTTTCCTCCAATCTGTCCAATAACTCCTCCACATTCTCTGACTCATACCTTCGTTTAGCCAACTGCTCCTGATGGTAAGCACGGGGAACTGGCTCAATTCTCCCACTTGACCCAGCAACACTCCCCGTGTGCCCTCCCCCAAGAAATTTTTGGGGTAGCCTCTCGGGCTTCCAGCCACTCTGCCTTTTACGCTGCTTGGTCCCATGTTGGTGGGGAATTCTGTCACGATCGTGTGGAGGAGAGACGGACCAAAACGCAGCATGTGGAAAATAAGCCATCTTCTTTTATTTTACTACGAAGATGAACATGAAACGAAACACTATTACAAACTATACAAAAACAACAAACGACCGTGAAGCTATAAACGTAGTGCACACACACAGGCTACAAACGTTCAACATAGACAATTCCCCACAAACAGCTAAAGCCTATGGTTGCCTTAAATATGGCTCCCAATCAGAGACAACAATAACCAGCTGTCTCTAATTGAGACCCAATTCAGGCAACCATAGACTTTCCTAGATACCTACACTCAACCATAGACACAGCTAGACTACTATACTAAACATAAACCCAACTACTCTAATAAACCCCCTAAACCTTACAACCACCCTAGACACTACCAAAAACACATACATTCCCCATGTCACACCCTGACCTAACTAAAATAATTAAGAAAACAAAGAATACTAAGGCCAGGGCGTGACAGGTCTTTACTGATTTCTTTTGATTTTCCTATGATGTCAAGCAAAGAGGCACTGAGTTTGAAGGTAGGCCTTGAAATACATCCACAGGTACACCTCCAATTGACTCAAATGATGACAATTAGCCTATCAGAATCTTTTAAAGCCATTAAATTATTTTCTGGAATTTTCCAAGCTGTTTAAAGGCACAGTCATCTTAGTGTATGTAAACTTCTGACCCACTGGAATTGTGATACATTGAATTATACATTGAAATAATCTGTCTGTAAACAATTGTTGGAAAAATACTTGTGTCATGCACAAAGTAGATGTCCTAACCGATTTGCCAAAACTATAGTTTGTTAACAAGAAATTTGTGGAGTGGTTGTAAAACAAGTTTCAATGACTCCAACCTAAGTGTATGTAAACTTCCGACTTCAACTGTATCTGTGTATTGTTATGAACACACTGTCAGGAGTTATGGAGTGCACAAGCAATACCCATGTTTAAACCTGATTGCTTGAGTTTATATTTCAAAATGTCATCACAATCAGCAATTCTTGCCTATCTCTTGACCATAATATTTCACACAGAAACCAATTAAAACCCACAAAAGCATATTTTCCCTTTCTCGACACAACACGAAGACATTTATTTTAATTGCACTTGGTAAGGCTGGGGTGGAAATTACATTCCTAATTAGGATTAAGGAAGAGGTCAGTCTGCTTGGACTAGAATGCGAGGTATTTGCAGCGAGCAGAGCCAATGCCATCTGTGCAGAGAGCAGCTAATTCTGGCACCCGATGTTACACAGATTTTCGTGGTAGGAGCTTCGCTACGAGCATAGGATTGACTCTGTCCCCTGCCCCAAAAACGCTGTGTTGAGCTGAATTAGGCCCCTGGATCTCTTAAGCCCCCACCACGGTCTCAGAGAGCCCCCCAATTTATTTTGACGTCCGAAATGTGTGGCGTGTCATATTGTTTGCACTGGAGTGCCATGTCAGGGTAACCATCGCCTCTGCATTATGCCTCGATTTGCCTTGACAGAAGGCGTTTACAGCATCTTACACTGGGGCCAGTCTGGGGTTGAAAAATGAGCCACCAATTGATGTTATTAAGGGAGGATGGCCAAGGCTTCCCCAGCTGCCTGTGAAATGGTAGGAGATGTAGTGCTGCTACACTTACCTGCAACCAATTAGCAAACTGTGGGGGCCCAGCCTGGTGTTGACAGCCACTATAAATAGCCGCAAGGCTTCTCAAACGCTAACCTATTCTTACTAACTGAGGAATAACTCACAGACCTGCTGCCTCCGATTGTCCACTACATCATCACTAACATGCACTGACACCGGCTCAAATGACAGAATTGACTCAAAAACTGGCTAAACACAACCCATAGCAGGGCAGCTTCACTTTATGCACAGCAGCATGTCGAACTGGCACACCACTCCTCTCCACTCTCACTTTCATACCCACTTATAACTCTTCCTGTGTAAATATTGTGCCTGGATATAAATATTTATATTAGCAGCTCCAAGCTTAGATTATTTTATCTGTCATCAGATCACCCTCTCGTAGTTTTATTGATGTACAAATTACCTCGACTAACCTGTACCACCGCATATTGATTCGGTACCGGTACCCCCTGTATATAGCCTCGTTATTGTTATTTTATTGTGTTACTTATATAATTTTTTACTTGTGTTTATTTGGTAAATATTTTCTTAACTCTTTCTTTAACTGCACTATTGGTTAAGGGCTTGTAAGTAAGTATTTCACGGTAAGGTCTACAAATGTTGTATTCGGCGCATGTGACAAAAAAAGTTTAATTTGATGTTATCAGAGATCTCTGAATTTCACGTTGCCCTTGGAAATGATTAGGTAGGTGCTTACTTAGACCGAATACGGAGAGATTACCTAAGAGGCAGTTATATAAACAGTATGCTTGTCATTTAATACAACACAGGCAATAGCCTACATACTGGAAATGTAGGCCTGTGTTTTTGAGTTTAGCTCAGCTGAATAGTTTATGGAGAAAAGTAACAATAAATGCTTGAAATTGTGAGGAGTGATGTCTAACTGTAAAGTCTATGTATACAGAGGGTCTGTTGAGTGAAGATACACCACCAAAAGTATGTGGACACCTGCTCGTCGAACATTTCATTCCAAAATCATGGGCATTAATATGGAGTTGGTCCCACCTTTGATGCTATAACAGCCTCCACTCTTCTGGGAAGGCTTTCCACTGGATGTTGGAACATTGCTGCCGGGAATTGCTTCCATTCAGCCACAAGCATTAGTGAAGTCGGGCACTGATGTTGCACGATTAGGCGTTCTATTTCATCCCAAAGATGTTCGATGGGGTTGAGGTCAGGGGTCTGTACAGGCCAGTCAAGTTCTTCCACACCGATCTCGACAAACCATTTCTGTATGGACATCGCTTTGTGCAAGGGGGCATTGTCATACTGAAACAGGAAAGGGCACATGACTCGAATGTGGGTGGCAATATTTTCCTCAAAGACCATTCAGAAAATGTTTGCACTCAATTGAATAGCACATTTTAGAGTACTTGACACATCTTATTCTAAAGTTAAGCAAGATTAGATCCCGTCCAAAGCTGGCAGAGTGAAAGTTCCATCCACCACTCCGTGGACCAGTCTTGTGAGTTAGTAACTACTCCGCTGGAGGACAAAGTGAGAGGGGACCAGATGCAGACGTTAATGCTGAAATAAAGTGACAGCTTCCAAGGCATTCAGTGACACCGTCACCCCTACTACCCCCTCCACTCTCTCAGTGGTTCTAGTCAGGCCTAGTCTTTGACCTGTGTAGATCAAGAGGGCTCCATCCCTGCCATAAAGGCACAGGGGGCTGCCCTGGAATAGAAGGCATCACAGAGCGGGGCCTATTGCAGCCACACAAATGAAGAATAAATGAATACACAAAGAGCCCTTCCCGGTAACACTGAACTGTGTCAGAGTCGACCTGGAAAAGATGGAATGCAAATGAGCTCACTCCTGATACCCAGCCACAACTTCTAATCAGGGACCATTAGACACATACACAGTGCAGTTTCTCAGCAGTAGGTCTCTTACACAAGCATTTCGCTACACTCGCATTAACATCTGCTAACCATGTGTATGTGACAAATACATTTGATTTGATTTTATACCGTTTGATATAGCATGATATTTGACATACAATTGAAGTTTGCTGCTCTCTTGCACTGTCACTACGCTCAGCCCTCCTCTCTAAGATCAAGCCTGGTGACATTTGCTCGGCAGCTGAAGGAGTATCTGAGGCATTTTCTTTGAGGCTTGCGTTATCTTTGCTTGAACTGCACTATATTTAGTCACACTGGAATGAGGGAAGACTACAAAGCTCCTCCTGTACATTTCCAAACTTGGAATTTGATTGCTTGTACGCGTTTTCAGCAGATCTGTCATCCTTTCACAACAGTTGACAATCATCCAGAGACTGTTTCAATCATCATATAGATGCAGCCAATGTGACGTAATTCCCAGCTCTGGTATCCACTAGCAACACCAGCCTTCTGGATACAAAATGACTTTCTGCCGGTGCCATCTGTAGACTGTTCAGCTATTACGCAATTATGATAAGAGAGAGAAAAACAGCAATGGCAAGGCAAGTCTAGCGACAAACTGTGATTCGGGATAATAAGGCACAAAGATATGAGAATCTTAGGGCACTATCACAGCATATTGTGCTATCACAGCATATCACTGCAATAGTCAAATTGTTTTAGTTGCCTAGGGTTACTTATTTGATTGCCGCCTACGCAGATGTTACTGCTCCTTGGGTTTCATATCTGTGACTGTCTGTGACAGCAGACAAACCTTTCATTTCAGAATATCTGGTCAGAACTCAAGCTTGGTGGATAAACAGATGGATTCAGTGTTTTATTGAAACCAGAGGTTATTAGTGTCATCCAATAAGAACAGAAGTGGCACTTTTCGATAGGCCAAAGAAAAGAGATGAAAATTCAACATAAGACCTCTGGTATGGTAATAGTAGGCACATGGTGGTAATCTTCAGTGCTTATGTAAAGAGGCTTCAGTGTGCCCTCGCCACTATGTATCCTCCCATCCCATAATGTTAAACTGTGGGTGGAAGGGTAAAAATAGGGGTGAGGGGGGATAAGAAAGTTGACCGGACAAGTCAGCTGGCGAGAGTGACCGCCACTGCCGGATGACCACAGCTGTTACCACACAACCTGCGGTCACTTGGCCTGCGAGCTTAGCCCTAAAACCAGTCCCTCCTATTGTTGTTGTTAGAGGTTGTTATTTTCACAGAGGACTTGAGGTCAGTTCAGCCACTTTCTCCCCAGCTCACACAAACAGGTGGGTCACCACCAGAGCTTCTGTTTACTGGTGGGGTAAGGGAAGAAAGTCTAGGAATTTGTATGTTTAGGTATAGAAACTGTGGAAACTGGAGCATGATTTGTTTGGAATCAGTGCAAAATCTTTTCTTAGCAAAGAGCTTATGCTGTATGGAATGTAAATGTCAATTCATTCATTCATTAGTCTGGCTTTGCATCCAGATAGACATTAGCAACTAAGCTAAGTGAGAATTGGCATCGCCCAAGGGTAAAATGTATCAGAGACGTTTAAAAAAATATTTTTTGAAAACTATCCTGTCTGACAGTCTTGTGAAAGCATTTGGATTTTCTGGGATAAACGTAACTGAAACCACAATCTGGTTTAGCATGCACATTTCATGAGGGGCCTGCCAGTTAATTTCTTGCAGCACCGACCAAAGAAAACTCTGTGGTCAAGTATGTGGTGACAAAAACTGTAACCTAGTTTTGCTTGTAAAGATAAATATTTACTCTCTTTGAAGGAATTCCAAGTGTTCACATAGACTCCCTCAGCTACAAGTAAAACTCTCCAGGCCAAGACACTGTGGAGGTACAGGAGGGCAGTTACCCGGGTGGTTGAATTGGAGAATGTGTGACCCACTACACACCATGGCCAACATGCAGCATTGCAGAGCCTTTAGGGCAGCGGAGGGAGAAGAGTTCTTAAGTCTTGCGGCGTGTTATACTGGACTGTATATGTCTTAGCACTGGGATAGAGCCTAGTTTAACACAATCCACATACGGAGTGGAAGTTGCAGAGCACAAAAACACATCCCATCCAATTTGCTGGCGCTGACTGAGGATAATGCATTTTTCCGTGGGCACCACTTGCTCAGCGAACAAACAGCCGTCCTCCTCTTGGGGGAATTAAATCAATGCAGCAGTTAAAAAATAACAAGGAATATTATCTGCTTCATGCGCTGCTGAATGAACGGGATGTGCTCAATGTTCACTGACTAGATGTGTCAAAGCAGATTCTGCCCATTTACCAAGTCCCATGTGATCCCTAATCACGTGTGTGTTTGTGTGTGTTCCAAAGGGGTGTAGCCTTACATGAAAAAAGCTTCGAAAAACAGCAACTAGCAGATAATTTGCAAAACTAGGTACTTTGATGTCTGGGGTTTTAAAGGGACGTGGGTGTATCTCGCGGAGGTGCTAGGCAGAATTGTTACTTTGGGGATTTCACTGGGAAGCTTAATGAACCCCTCCATTTATGACGTCACACTCCTCTATAACTTTCTTTTACTAGCAGAAAGGGAAATCTTGTTGATTTTTCCAATAGTAACACCACAGAAAGCTAGGAGCCAATTCACATGCAGGCATCCATTCTCTAGTCCTCAGTTCAATTTCCATCGCTCCATGTCATCTGCGTATAATTCTAAATGAAGCCAAGGGATAGCTTTTGTCTCCAGTCCCTCATCTATTGTTTTATTCAGCATCGCAAAGCCTGGGGTTTTATCAGGGCATTACACTAAGATTACCAAGAAGAACCAGCCGTCCCTCTTGAGAAGGGCGAGGGAGATTAAAATACTCCCATGCAGATTGCCAGATCGCACACAGCTGTGCCCTGCCAGGAAGACAAGAAAGAGAGATGGAAAGACAGGGTAATGTAGGTCACGGAGCACCTGCATGGTTTGAGGGCTTAAACTACACACACAGGCACACACACACTGCAAAGACCTGGCCATCTACTGTATATGAAGACAGTGGGAAACACTACTGCAGCCTCTCAGACGCAGGTGTTAGGGGATGCATCATGGCACTGGGAAGCGGTCAATACCTTAGAATCTTTCCCAGGGGAGAGCAGAGAGAGAGAGAGAACAGACAGGATGACAGAGGGGTCATAGGTCAGGATGAGGCAGACAGGGGAAGGGAAGAGAGACGGGAGACACCTGTCCCACAGTGCACAGTCATCACTTCCTTATTGCTGCTTAGTCCTCGAACACTTTCCTGGCCACTGCCGCCTCTCAGCTAATGCCCCCATCAGGAAAGCTCCATCTGTTGCCGTGCAAACGCTCAGGAGGATGTAATTGTTAAGAGGATGTATGTTCAACCAAGGTTCCGGCCTGCTGGATCTGCTCCATTTCTGTTTTGTTCACCTAGCCTCACCTGCCAACCCTGGGAAATTATTAAGAATTCAGCCATCCTGCTTGCAGACAAGACTGTGTGTGTAAATTACCAAACATCGGGACTCACCAAGAGAGTTTTGACTTTAATATTGTGGTCTGGATGTTGGGACTTTAAAGTTATTCATTTTGACTGGGGTTTTTGCACACTTTTTCCTGGACAGCTGCTTCTAAGGCAAACCTCACAACCTTTTATCGGAGTATCAAGCTCACTTAAGCACCAAATCAGCACCTAATACTATCTGAGTTAACAAGGAAGATGGAACAGGGGCTTGCCTAAGCTAGTCCATTAGCTGGTCAAAACAAAAAGAAAGCTGTTTGGTGAAATCAAAGACAAAATACTATTGTGCTAAGTGATATATTTAGGTAAGCTTATGTGGCTTTGTTTTAATGAGCACACAATCAACAGGTTTTTGTTTTATTTTATCATGTACCATGAGATACGTGGCCTATATAATTCTCTCATTAACATACACTCCTACATACATGCATAATTGAACTCTGAGGGGGGAAGAAATGTCTGCAGTTGTGCAAATAAGATTGCATATAGCTAGAAATATGAGGAAAGTGGTGATTGATATTCATCTTTATTCTGCACCAATTCTACTATAGAATAGATTTTCTCAGTTGAGAATCTCTCCCTCTGTGACTATTCCAATCAAGAAGGACTTGACATTTCAAAAGTACAGTTTGCCACATAACCATGGCTGCAAGGGCTTGTCAGAGGCATTAGCGAGTTACCAAACAAGCAAATACGTTTTTTTCTACGTGGAGCTATTCTATTACTTCCGCCTGAACACTTTCAACTAGGCTCTCGATGTTGTGGAATATGTGAATGACTTGCAGGCTTTGACAAAACTATTTGATGTTTCAGTTTACAAATACAGTAGCTAATTTGTGTGTGATGTTCGGATGTACCGATCCTGTGCAGGTGTTGTTACACGTGGTCTGCCACTGCAAGGACGATCAGCTGTCCGTCCTGTCTCCCTGTAGCGCTGTCTTAGGCATCTCACAGTATGGACATTGCAATTTATTGCCCTGGCCACATCTGCAGTCCTCATGCCTCCTTGCAGCATGCCTAAGGTACGTTCACGCAGATGAGCAGGGACCCTGGGCATCTTTCTTTTTGGTGTTTTTCAGAGTCAGTAGAAAGGCCTCTTTAGTGTCCTAAGTTTTCATAACTGTGACCTTAATTGCCTACCGTCTGTAAGCTGTTAGTGTCTTAACGACCGTTCCACAGGTGCATGTTCATTGAACAAGCATGGGAAACAGTGTTTAAACCCTTTAAAATGATTTTTACGAATTATCTTTGAAAGACAGGGTCCTGAAAAAGGGACATTTTTTTCTTCTTCTGAGTTTATATAGTGTCAAGAAAAAGTATGTGAACCATTTGGAAATAACTGGATTTCTGCATAAATTGGTCATAAAATGTGATCTGATCTTCATCTAGGTCACAACAATAGACAAACACAGTCTGCTTAAACTAATAACACACAAACAATTATACGTTTTCATGTCTTTACTGAACACACTGTGTAAACATTCACAATGCAGGGTGGAAAAAGTATGTGAACCCTTGGATTTAATAACTGGTTGACCCTCCTTTGGCAGCAATAACCTCAACCAAGCGTTTTCTGTAGTTGCGGATCAGACCTGCACAAATGTCAGGAGGAATTTTGGACCATTCCTCTTTACAAAACTGTTTCAGTTCAGCAATATTCTTGGGATGTCTGGTGTGAAGTACTCTCTGGAGGTCATGCCACAGCATCTCAATCGGGTTGAGGTCAGGACTCTGACTGGGCCACTCCAGAAGACATATTTTCTTCTGTTGAAGCCATTCTGTTGTTGATTTACTTCTGTGTTTTGGGTCGTTCTCCTGTTGAGCTTAAATTGGCGGTCAGATAGCCTAACATTCTCCTGCAAAATGTATTGATAAACTTGGGAATTCATTTTTCTGTTGATGATAGCAAGCTGTCCAGGGCGAGGCAGCAAAGCAGCCCCAAACCATGATGCTCCCACCACCAGACTTTACAGTTGGGATGAGGTTTTGATGTTGGTGTGCTGTGCCTTTTTTCTCCACACATAATGTTGTGTGTTCCTTCCAAACAACTAAACTGTAGTTTCATCTGTCCACAGAATAGTTTGCCAGTAGCGCTGTGGAACATCCAGGTGCACTTTTGCGAACTTCAGACATGCAGCCGTTTTCTTTTGGACAGCAGTGGCTTCTTCCGTGGTGTCCTCTCATGAACACCATTCTTGTTTCGTGTTTTACGTATCGTAGACTCGTCAACAGAGATGTTAGCATGTTCCAGAGATTTCTATAAGTCTTTAGCTGACACTAGGATTCTTCTTAACATTGAGCATTCTGAACCGTGCTCTTGCAGTCATCTTTGTTGGACGGCCACTCCTAGGGAGAGTAGCAACAGTGCTGAACTTTCTACATTTATAGACAATTTGTCTTACCGTGGACTGATGAACATCAAGGCTTTTAGAGATACTTTTGTAACCCTTTCCAGCTTTATGCAAGTCAACCATTCTTAATCTTCTGAGATATCTTTTGATCGAGGCATGGTTCACATCAGGCAATGCTTCTTGTGAATAGCAAACTCAAATGTGTGTTTTTATAGGGCAAGGCAGCTCTAACCAACATCTCCAACCTCGTCTCATTGATTGGACTCCAGGTTAGCTGACTTCTGACTCCAATTAGCTTTTGGAGAAGTCATTCGCTTAGAGGTTCACATACTTTTTCCAACCTACAGTGTGAATGTTTAAATGATGTATTCAATATAGACAAGAAAATTACAA
This sequence comes from Salvelinus alpinus, assembly GCF_045679555.1. NCBI lineage: Eukaryota > Metazoa > Chordata > Actinopteri > Salmoniformes > Salmonidae > Salvelinus > Salvelinus alpinus. The sequence goes on from NC_092098.1 coordinate 34,346,214, forward strand.
TAATTTGTGTGTTATTAAGTTTAAGCACACTATGTGTGTCTATTGTTGTGACTTAGATGAAGATCAGGTCAAATTTGATGACCAATTTATGCAGAAATCCAGGTAATTCCAAAGGGGTCACATAGTTTTTCTTGCCACTGTATATACATATATAAATGTAGAACTTTTTACTCTCAGGGCCTAACTTGTGTTGTCTTTGTTTAACTAGAACTATATGAAATGGATCACATCTCGAGAGACAAAGCCCAAAATATTGCTATTAAAGATTCATAGCAATTAACATTAGCAATGGGGGAACATTAAAGCTTTGAAGGCCTACACTAAAGACTTACTTATAGTCCTTCCTTTCCATCACTCCCACTCCTGAACTTTACATTTCATTAAATGTTTAATCTTATATTAAGTTAAGCGGGTGAATATTCGCCTTTTTCAGCCCGTGGGACAATGTATAGCTTGGTGTTTAAACTGACGACATAAGGTAAACAAGCTGTGGTCTAGTAACGATCTCATAGACCTTAGGGTAAGCAGCTTACCCAGTCTGCTTTAGAGGGCGACCCCAAACAGCTCCCACACCCATGCGTGCATTGGATAGTTAGCAGGGAACTGGTATGAGACTGACATTGACTTAGCAGGACCAGGGTGAGGGGGACAGGAAATACACCTACTAATGCCTGGGTGTAAGGAGAGTTTCCTGGGGAAAGGTCTACCAAAGGATCCGTAATCTTATGCTTTCAGACAGACTTGTCTCTTCAGGTCGCAGACTCGCCTTACTGTGTGAAAGAACTGTGTGGTGTCTTGCTAATTCATTGTGTCAGCAGAGGCCCGGTGAACTCAGCCGGTAAAAGGCTCTAAATGTGCTCCTGTCTTTTTAATGGACAGGGGCACTTAGGCCTCTTTCTTTAGACAGGGATGGGGAGCTGGGACGCAATGGGGCGCCAAGCCGTGTTACTGGATCAGTAAGGTTCCTGGATGTAACCACTTAATGAAAACGGCCACAGAGTTGGAGTTGGTTATTGGTTTCAGTCAGGTGAAGTAGCCACTGGCCTCAGTCAAAGTGCGTCACCAGGAGAAACAATCTAATAGAGTGGAACAGTAAAGTTAGGGGTTGGCAGTGGGAAGTGGCACACACTGCAGGAAATAAAAAGGGATAGTTCACACAGATTACACATTGGTTTCCTTACCCTGTAAGCAGTCTATGGACAAGGTATGACAGCAATCAATGATTTGGTTTAGTTTCTCTAGCACCGTTTAGTGGCACAAGTCCCATTCAAGTCATGGTACCGATATTAGCATTTTTTGGCGCATCATGTCCAAATCATCCGAAAGCATCTAAAATTGATTGTAAAGCTCAACAAAGTCACTTATAAATTATTTGAATATGATGTGTGAAAAATGCTAATATCGGTACCATGTCCTGAATGGGATTTGTGCCACAAATGCTAAAACATTAGCATTTGGAAACAGTGCCAGGGAAACTAAACCAAAGCATGGATTGCTGACATACCTTGTCCATAGACTGCTTACTAGGGCCGGGACAATACCAGTATCGCGATACTCGTTAGTATCGTGGCAAGGAAACAAAACCCGAAGCAGATTTAACTTCTTTTGAAAAACAGCCCTAATGTTGAAAACAAGCATTATGTTGTCATCCAGAGTCACATGTATTTATTTTCCAAGCTATAGCACACAATATTATTCATACAGGAGGTTTTTAACGGACCAAAGAGTAAGGTCTGCTTCATGTTTGCATTCTTTTCCATGGAAAAAATATTGTGATACTGGTATCGTCCTGGCCCTACAGGTTAAGGAAACCAATATGTCCATTTGTAATTTGGGTGAACTATCCCTTTTAGGACATTCATTCACACTGACATGCAGTTCACTCAAGCCAACTGACCAAGCCTCTGTGACCCTGACCAGCAGCTACTTGAACCTAAGCATCATCTGAGTCTCAGGGAGACTATTCATGGTTGTGTGACTGGGTTGGTATGCATGTGTGGAGGAATGGCCTGTCGGGATGATTCAGCAGTGCCCACTCCCATGGCCCATTACTGCCACATGGGCACTCGCGTCAGGCCCAGAGAGGGAGAGAGAGGGGCCGGGCAGGCTGCTAGGCTGCCACTGGCATGGGAGAGCTCGTGCCGAGAAGGGCATGCGCCTCCCTGCACAATTACTCACAGTGCGTAGAAACTGTGCCCCCCCTTAAGTCCACGTCGGTTCGCCCCGCCAGACTAAAAATGGAAGGTAACAGATCCAGACCATGGTACACTGGGAAGAATGAAGAATGCGTCTGGGTGGGGTGGTAGATTGGGAGCGAGGGGATTGATGTTAATTTAGTTCCTGGAATTTTGGATGAGCTAACTGGTTAGAAACAACCCTAATGGGGGCGTAACAGCGAGCTCACCAACCATAGCCCGGCAAACAGGCACTAATGGACATCGCACATAGTTTGTGAGTTCATCAGTGTAATGGCAAAGTTCGTGTGACTGTGAGACTTATGTTTCTTCCTCCTCGTTCCTGTTTTGCAGGTTATTTCAACGTGTTGGCAGTGATTCTGAGAACAACGAATGATGCGCCATGGGCCAACGAGTTTGAATGTAAGAGCCAATAGAGATCTCGTAATGTATACACCGATGTGCATGACTTTGACTTGACACTAAAGAACCAGAACCACCAAACAACATCAATCCTTTGGTTCTTCATTTTGAAAGCCTTGCATCTAATTTCCTCTCTTCTCGTCTGGTAGCTATCGAATTGTCCTGTTTGATAGAGTCCATCTCCACAAACGACCCCAGAATCGAATGGAAGAAAATTAAGGATGGGGAGCCCAGTTATGTCTACTTTGAGAAGAAGATCTCAGGTAACGGACTCAACTGAGTGCTTTGTCTTAATGTCATCTTCACTAATATCAATATCAAAGTGACACAAAGAGACAAAAATAAATAAAAAATTCTGATCATCTTACAGAAACAAACAATTCCTGCTTTACAAACAGCAGTTATCTGACTAATAAGGGAATGACATTCTGTTCTATACTCATCAATTATGTCTGTATTAAATCAGCGGGAACTTAGTGTGTTTTTTTTTCTCCTGCAGGAGATTTGGAGGGCAGAGCAAGGATCAGAGAGCCTGCAACATTAGTGATAACCAATGCCACAAGATCAGACTCAGCCAGTTATCGTTGCGAGGTCACCGCCCCAATTGACCAGAAAACCTTTGATGAGATTTTGATCAACCTTGTCGTAAGAGGTAGGTATATCAGCCGCTTCAACTCACATCTACCCAACACACCACTAGCTTTTTGCACCATAATCACATTATTAGTTGTATTACGAAAGTAAACTGTGGTATAATATTGAAACCAGAACAAATGTAAGACTTTACACCAACACAAAGATGCATCACCCTGTGGCTATGACTGAAATTGCATGTTTGGGGAAGGAAGAATTGCCACTACCTAGCTGAAATTGCATGTTTGCCAAGTCATTTGCGATGCAATTCTTTAATGCACCTCATAATTTCACTGCCAAAATATTTGCTCTTAGTCTTAAACCTTGTTGCTTTTGGAAGTTGCTATGAAGCATAACATACAAAACACAATGAACATACTCATTGTCCCTACAAACAGCCTTAGAGGTTACTACTTTCAATGCTGTAAGCTGAAACTTTTTTGTAGGTCAGGCCAACTCTTTGGCACACGTATGAGGATGCGTTGTGACTGGCCTGTCCCTGCCGCAAAGGCGTGTTCTGGGCTATATGGGGAAACCTCTGAAACTGCATCCCCGCTAAATAGCACCGCTAAAGATGGAAAGTGCCGTGTGTTTAGTTGACAGGGTTTGGCACAGGGCAAAAGACGCGTACCCATTCTCAGAGGTCATTCATTGGCCTAGTAACTATAACCAAATGTGTATCATGGGTTGTGCTGATTTGACACGTTCAGATGCTGAATGTTGCCACTGCTGAATATGTGTTTGTGTCCACAGTGAAGCCAGTGGTGCCGAAATGTGCTGTCCCCAAATCGGTGCCCGTGGGGAAGGCGGCGGAGCTGCGCTGCGTGGAGGACGAAGGTTTCCCCAAGTCTCAATACCAGTGGTTCCGCAACAAGGAGGAGATCCCCGATGACCCCAAGACCAGCCCCAAGTTCTTCAACTCCTCCTACACGCTCAACGCCGAAACTGGAACCCTGGTAAGTGTGTGTTTTTGTGTGAGGACTGGGAGGGAAGGGGACTCTAGGGCAGGGCGAGGCTGTGGGGGTAGGTGCGGATATTTTGGGGAAACAGTTGATGGTGCGCAGGGATTGAGGCATGAGGGGAATTTGCAGTCCTCATTGGCACATTCCTGAACTCCCTCTCCCCTGCTCAGCCAGACACAGTCAATGGCTCGCCCCCAGGCCCTCCACTCAACCTTCACACTAGCCTCTAAAGGTTGGCCTGGCTGTCACTGACATACTTCCAGGGAGTCACACCCTATTACATGCTACACCGGCCTCTTTTACTTGAAGACCACCAGTTAACACTGCCAAATCAGTGTTTCGTATCCAACTAACCAAAAGCCAACTAACTATCAACAGGACTAGAATTAGAGGACAAGACATCATTAGCCTGGGTTCAAATGTGATGGGAGACAGCATACGAAAACTGAAGCGATATCTGTTGAACATCAAAGCAACTAATTTTGGTGACAGTTCCACCTGCAACGTAATCCCAATTGGACCTCGTTATAAACCTGCACTTTACCACATGCAGTAAAATATATTGGCACCCTTGCAGGATTGACTATTTCTTCGAAAATAAGTTGACATTTGAAAAACTGTGTGTTTACATGTGCATTTGTTTGATTTACAACTGCATAGGACCAAAACAACTAATAATCTAAACTAAAATTGAAAATTTTCACTACAAAGTCCAAAAATAGCATGGACAAAATGTTTCTAAATTCTAATTAATTTGGTTAGAGGCAATGATTCGCATTTATTATGTAATTTCTCAACTGTGGTGAGTTTGCAGGTGCCCACAGGTTAAAAATAGCCAGTCAACCCATTTTTAAAAGAAAAAACTGAACATTCTGAACACTGCACTCCATTGTAAAGTGCCAAGGGTGCCAATATATTTTACAGCATCTGTACATACACCAGAACAAAAGGACACCGGTTATACTGTTGTTGGTTTTTCCTCTGCAGAAATTCAGTGCTGTCAGAAAGGACGACTCAGGAGAGTACTTCTGCCGAGCAAAGAACGACGCGGGTCACTCAGAATGTGTACCGCAGACGATGGAAGTCTGTAAGTCTGTTTGACAGCTGACACAGTTGTATACAAGTTACACAACACACTAGGGTTGGGCGGTATCTAGATTTTCATATCATCATACCGTTTCTGTACCATACTGGGGTATACGGTATTACAGAATTTGCACACACAAGGGGTGACATAAATAAATAAAAACAAGCACAAAACAATTTAGTCAACAGGGATCTTGATCCAGGAGGGGATTGAATGTCTCTGCTGTAACCAAGAAGCTTGATCTTGACATCTAGCCACTAGCAAGTTAGCAAACCAAATGCACAGCTGGAGCCCTGAGCTGGATATCATTTATTTGACACATCTTAGATTTCATATAGTTATACTTAACTTAGTTATAAGCAGTGGGTTAAAAACAGTATTGAAAATCATACTGTCGGTATTTCGAAATACCCCAGTATACAGTATATCGCCCAAGCCTACATGTTGAAGCATGTTATTCCCGTAGTCCGGTATTTCCTTCATAAAGAGCCAGTTGAAGATACCTCAACATAAATTCTTCATTCATCCTGTTGTTTCTCCCCAGATAACATCAATATTGCCGGGATCATCCTGGGAGTGCTGGTGGTGGTGGTGGTGCTATTGTGTATAACAGTGGGCATCTGCTGTGCGTACAAGCGAGGCTACTTCGTCAGCCAGAAACAGACAGGAAACAAGTGAGTGAGACTTCTTGAGCGGCGCGGCAATGGGTCATGGCTCATTGAGGTTTAACATTTGCCTATTTAGACCTTATGAACAGCCTTGACTTCACAACTTGACCTGGTCAACTCACAGCCAATGGTTTTATAACATGCATGGAACAATTCTTACTAGAAATGTGTTGTTTTTGCAACACCATAAATGTCTTCTGATCATGTCTCCATTGTGTCTGACAGTTACAAAGCCCCAGCGAAAGGAGACGGAGTGGACTACGTCAGGACAGAGGACGAGGTGCGTAAAGAAAAAAACGATATTTTAAACTAGGCAGTCCAACTTTTTCTTACTTGCTCTTCCCTTTTTATTCTAGGGCGACTTCCGACACAAATCTTCATTTGTCATCTGAAGAGGAAGGGCATGGAAGGGAAAGGTGTGATACTTTGGACTGAACTCACTAAGTGTGTGAGATGACCAGTGAGCTGCCACAGTATGTGCCTTGAGCTCTCTGCACGTCTGAAACGATTCAAGTTTGCCAAAGGTGACAAGTTTTCACAAATCTATATAGAACTATTAACCATCGTTACAGACACAGATAAGTATTGAAACCCGCTTGTTGACCTTTTTATCACCAAACAACTTATTTTGCTAAATTATGGAGATTTTTACGTTAAAGTTATAGCATGTTTCAATAAGGTTTTTAACACTATCTGCTGGGGAAAAGCATTTATGTAAGATGTTCTGCCAGGAGGGGAAAAACATCTAGCTAAGTTCTGAAGTAAATCTAACATGACATATTTCTACTTTAAACATGTGCTTCAAACCTTTGTCATTTATATAACTTTTTTTTCTACCAGCAAAATTTGTCAGACTATTTTTGATGGAATATATTTTGAAATGCCTATAGATAAAGGTTTACTTTTTTAAATATTTGTAAAATACTAGCATACTTTTTTATTTGGTTGTGGGAAAAATAAGTTTCAACCACTCAGTATTCAGCTGTAAAATTTCACCTTTCCTACCCCCCCAAAAAAACACAATCACAAAATGACTTGTTTTACCATAAAGGTTTGGTTCTAGAACGGTCTTACATATTTTAATTTCTGTTGGGATTTCCATGTTAATATTGAAAGTTAAATGTTTGTAGATAGTGTCTTGGACAGTAAAAGGCTTCAATGAGTACCAGCCAAAAGCTGGGAAATACTGTACACAATCAGTGCTGCATATATCCTTGATTTTAAGTGTCCTTCTATGCTTGAGTTTATCTTGTATATATTGAATATATTGTCATTTTTTGTTGTTGCTGTATGTCAGGAATACATTGAGTATTTGTAATACAGGGTTTATGTTGGCTAAAAATTGTATATAGATAACTGTTTGTATGTGTGTGTGTGTCCCCAAGGAGGCAATATGAAACTCTTCCCATGGTTTGAAAAATACATGGTCATGGTAGAGACGATCTGCCTAATGTTTGCACATAGGACATTTTACATTGAACAAGCTTCTCTACACCAGGCAAAAAACGTAGAATTTCAAATTCAAGTAAACGACCTAAGACATTGTATTTGACGTTTTCCCAAATGAATTTATATCCAAGAGTTACAAAACATTACAAGATAGAGTAATTGCCTGTAGCTAGTAGAAACCAATTAATGCAGATGCAAAACATTTTTTACAAAACAGGTACTTAAGGTTTTCATTTGTACTTTGATAAAGATCATTCCTCTTAAGTGCCTTCTGCCATTACAACAGTAGATCAGCTTCATGCCATCTAACACATTTTAACATTTTATTTTAAAGCGATTTCTCAATCACAATACTGCAAAATGCACAAAAACCTGAATTGCATGTTTAATACTCCACGAACGGCGTTTGAGAGGAATGATGACATTGACAAGAATAATGGAACATTTTCCCACCCAAATCATTTTTACATATCTGCTTTGTTTTGTAAATAGATTATTTTCTTTTAGCATTGTTTTAAAGGATTACACTTTTTTTCCATTGGAGTAGAAATAGAGATTTATTATGCAATAGTGCCTAAATAGTGGGAATTCTTTTTGGTAGAGTAAAGACACAAATAGAAGAAAATATACACAAAGTTTGTTAACAGATTAAATAGATGGAGAAACAAAAGCATGCCGCCTACATTTACCATAAAGGCCAGAAAACACCGGCAACTTCCAAGGCATTGAAAATAAGATATTTTTTTATTAAACAGCCCTCTTCAAAACCGGCAATATGTAGTTTTAAATACACAGTGAAAGAGATTCCAATACATGTTCTATGGTTGGGGCTAGCTAAGCCAAATACTGACTGCCAATCACGCTTTTCCTCCAATCCAAGGTTGATGAGGTTCAAGCTATCCAGTGTTGATAATCTGCCTCGAATTTCTCCAATACTTGAGGTTGGCGTTGAAATCATGTGAAGGTTCAAGCGTTTCAAGTGTTCACACGCTTATTTGATTGAGAACATGATTTTTCTGAACCAAACTAATGTAACACCCATCTCAGGCCTGGTACAAATCCTCTGAGAATTCTTGAACCGTATGTTAATGATTAATAAAACTCACTTCTAATATTCTGACATGGGTGCTGGATTTTCATTTACAAAAATAAAGAACATTTTACATGGGACATCAAGTGTGTTCAGTATAGACAGAAGAGAACATGAAAAATAAATAGCTACTGATGTATTTGTCTTGTTCTTTTTTGATTGAGTGGGGACTGCACGTTCCATTGCCTTGGCACTGGAGTTCTGAAAACACAAGAAATGAATTAGGTGAAACCTTCCGACCATTATATGGTTTAAAGCTTACTTTGATAAAAAAAATAAGTACTTACTGCTGATCAGGTGAGATCAATTGAAGGACACGTCCTTCTTCTCCAGTCTTTGAACCTATGAAGAAAAAAACTAAAAAGTCAGACCAAACACATCATCAGTGTCCACTTGTGATCAAATGGCACCTGTCTAAAGGTCCAAATGTTGCATACCTGTTCTCCGGTCACTGAAGATGGCGCTGACTCCTTCCCCGAATGTAACTTCATTTATGTTACCTGAGTAACATGTAATAGGGATATTATGTTGGGGAATTAGATTTTTGATATTTAATTTAAGGCATAAGGTTAGTAGTTTGGTTAAACGGCAATTCCGCCACTTTTCAACCTCATCTTCAGCACCAAACCAGTGTCTACATACACAAAAAAGTATGTGGATTCGGCCATTTCAAACACCCGTTGCTGACAGGTGTATAAAATCGAGCACACAGTCATGCAATCTACATAGACAAACATTGGCAGTGGAATGGCCTTACTGAAGAGCTCAATGACTTTCAACGTGGCACCGTCATAGGATGCCACCTTTCCAACAAGTCAGTTCGTCATATTTCTGCCCTGGTCAACTGTAAGTGCTGTTATTATGAAGGGGAAATGTCTAGGAGCAACAACGGCTCAGCCGCGAAGTGGCAGGCCACACAAGCTTACAGAAGGGGACCGCCAAGTGCTGATGCACATAGCGTGTAAAAATCGTCTGTCCTCGGTTGCAACACTCACTACCGAGTTCCAATCTGCCCCTGGAAGCAACTTCAGCACAAGAACTGTTTGTCGGGAGCTTCATGAAAGGGGTTTCTATGGCCGAGCAGCCGCACATAAGCCTAATATCACCATGCGCAATACCAAGCATCGGCTGAAGTGGTGTAAAGCTCGCTGCCATTGGACTCTAGAGCAGTGGAAATGCGTTCTCTAAAGTGAAGAATCACGCTTCACTAGCTGGCATACTTTGGTCATAAAGTGTGTGAAAACAGTGCATTTCAATGATCTGTGGTAAAAAATAAATAAAAAGTTAAGGTCGTAAGAAAATTATCCTGTGACACAGGAGTTTAAAGGTTTTTAAAAAAACAATGTTTTTCAAAACCTGCAACGGGTTTCTAGCCCAAAGGAGGGTATTTTATTTTTCCCCACGTCACTGCCAATCTAATAGTGTTTCAAAAAATCACATTTTACATAAGTTGACACTGGTATTTCATTGGAGACAATGAAAATGAGGTTGAAAAGTGGTATAGTTCCCTTTTAAGGTTAGGGTTAAGTGTAGGGTTTGGCATAAGGTTAGCAGTATGGTTAAGGTTAGAGTTAGTTTTAAAAACAGATTTTAAGAAGATGGTAGAACATCCAGCTTTGCCAGTTAGTGCCAATTGATGAATGACTTCAGTGAGTGGGAAATGACCACCTCTGGACAACGTTTTTTTTGTTGGGGTTTATCATGGGGCTGCCAGCCATCGACTTGTGGCCCAACAGCAGCTCTTTTTGCTCTACATGAAGAAGCTTTCATTGAGTCAGTAAATTGTTGACAGTACCTATTCAGAAGGCTCCTTCCCCAATCACAAGGTTTCTTAAGACCCCATGTACAAAGATCTCCAATGAGGGAAATCTAGCAGCATCAGCATTATTGGGCACAATGGATGGTAACCACTGCATGATCAATGCATATAGAGATTGAATGTCTAGAGCAGTGTGATCCAGTCAGTTCCACATGATACTCCTCATTCAATGTTAGCTGCTCTTGGGACATGCACACAGCCTATACACTTGGCATGCGGGAGGGTGTCTGACTCCTGAAGGAGAAGGAGGATTCAGATCTGGGTTTGTCCAACTTACCCTGCGGGGTGCTTATAGCTCGATCGCAGACGCCTCCTTTCGGCTTCACTGTAATAGTGGAACACAAGAAAAAGGAAAGAAATCTGTCAAATGGAATCACATCTCACCAAGTCGGAGTTGGCTATTTCCATCTAGTCAGCGGTGTGGTCATGAAAGACGGCCATACCTGATCCATCCAGAGGTGTGAAGTTTCTGTCGCCGGTCACCATGACCCAGCTCCTGTGTGGCCCGCTCCTCTGCTTCGCTGGCTGACGCCTGGTGTTCGAGCACAACACCCAGTCAGAGAGACAAGCTTAATTACGCTCTCCCATTCCACATAGCAGCAAGGTGTGCCCATAGTGGTGGTTGTAATAGAATGTTGTTGTAGGTGTAGCTGAAGTGACAATGGGAGTAATGCCTCTAATACCAGATCAAAAGGCACAGTGCAGTCAAAAACATGATTTCCTGTGTTTTATATACATTTCCAGACTAGGAGTCTGGAATAATACTGTGAAATTTATGATTTTGAAACCGCCTGAAGTTTCTGCCTGTTATGGTGGGATGGAGTTTTAGCCTGCCTAGTGACATCACCAGGTAGTAATTTAGTTCATTAACAAATAAGAGAGTTCCAAACCTCTGCCAATAACAGCTAGTTCATGTTTCCCTTCCCCACTTAGACCCTTCCTAGCTAAATTCTTGCTTAAGAAATTGCTCTTTAAAAATCAATTTGTCAACCATTTTAATTGAAAACAATCACAGTAATGTACTTAAATTGTTACCCAGAAATTATATATATATATATATATATAAAGGCTGCATTGGACCTAAGATTATTAGGCATTTAATAGCGCCTTTTGAGATTGCTCAATCTGGGACTGGAATGTGTCTAGACATACGACTCTCCACCTTGTAGTAGAGAGGATTCAAGGTGACGTAAAATGGGTGTAATATTTTCACACCAAGTATAAGTAGTCTTAAGGTAGGTACAGTGCATTCGGAAAGTATTCAGACCTTCACCTTTTCCACATTTTGTTATGTTACAGCCTTGTTCTAAAATGGATGAAATTGCCCCCGCCCCCCCAGGAAATCTACACAGTATACAACATATTTATATTTAAAAAAGAAATTGGTTTAGAAATGTTGCTAATTTATTCAAATTAAACTGAAATTACAGTTACATAAGTATTCAGACCCTTTACTCAGTACTTTGTTTAAGCATCTTTGGCAGCGATTACAGCCTTGAGTCTTCTTGGGTATGACGTTACAATCTTGGCACACCTGTATTTGGGGAGTTCCTCCCATTCTTCTCCGTAGATCCTCTCACGCACTCTCAGGTTGGATAGGGAGCGTCGCTGCACAGCTATTTCAAGGTCTCGAGAGATGTTCGATTGGGTTCAAGTCCGGGCTCTGGCTGGGCCACTCAAGGACATTCAGAGACTTGTTCTGAAGCCACTCCTCCATTCCTGGCTGTGTGCTTAAGAGTCGTGGTCCTGTTGGAAGGTGAACCTTCACCCTAGTCTGAGGTCCTGAGAGCTCTGGAACAGGTTTTCATCAAGGATCTCTGTACTTTGCTCCACTCATCTTTTCCTTGATACTGACTAGTCTCCCAGTCCCTGCCGCTGAAACAAATCCACACAGCATGGTGCTGTGACCACGCTTTACCATGGGATGTTGCCAGGTTTCCTCCAGACGTGATGCTTGGCATTCAGGCCACAGAGTTCAATCTTGGTTTCATCAGACCAGAAAATCTTGTTTCTCATGTTCTGAGATTCCTTTAGGTGCCTTCTGGCAAACTCCAACTGGGCTGTCATGTGTCTTTTACTGAAGAGTGGCTTTCGCCTGGCCACTACCATAAAGGTAGTGATTGGTGGAGTGCTTCAGAGATGGTTGTTTTTCTGGAAGATTCTCCCATCTTCACAAAGGAACTCTGGAGCTCTGTCAGAGAGACCAACGGGTTCCTGGTCACCTCCTTGACCAAGGCCATTATCCCTTGATTGCTTAGTTCGGCCGGGCGGCCAGCTCTGGGAAGCGTCTTGGTGGTTCCAAACTTCTTCCATTTAAAAATGATGGAGACCACTGTTTTCTTGGGGACCTTTAATGCTGCAGATTTTTTTTTGCTACCCTTCCCCAGATCTGTGCCTCGCCACAATCCTGTCTTGGAGCTCTACGGACAATTCCTTCGACCTCATGGCTTGGTTTTGCGCTGACATGCACTGTCAACTGTTGGACCTAAAATAGACAGGTGTGCACCTTTCCAAATCATGTCCAATCAATTGAATTTACTCCAATCAAGTTGTAGAAACATCTCAAGGATGATCAATGGAAACAGGATGCATCTGAGCTCATAGCAAAGGGTCTGAATACTTACGTAAATAAAAAGGTGTGTTTTTTCCCCCCCAACATATTTGCAAAAAAATGTAAAACCTGTTTTCGTTTTGTCATTATGGGGTATTATGTAGATTGATGAGGGAAAAATGTAATTTAATACAATGTAGAATAAGGCTACCATTACAAAACATGGAACAAGTCAAGAGGTCTGAATACTTTCCGAATGCACTGTATGTACAGTATAGGTAAGTAGCAGGATTTCCGTCAGCCGGTAATTGCTGGCTTTTGGCCAACAAAATAAATCATGCACCCCCGACTGTTGCGTGCTGCCTTACGTGCCTGCCCCTACTGGTGAGGAGAGAACGAGCGAGAGAGGAGCTTTGGGCTACTGTTGATTGCAAAGATGTGATTGCAAAGATGGAGGCCTTTTTAATTGAAGTAAAATTAAAGTTAGAGTATGCCAGGGTTTGCGTTAGGCAGTAATAGCAGTCTTTCGTCCGTTTTTTTTTTTTTAAAGTGATAAATAAAATTGACACTGGACATTGGCCAGAAGATAAAAATCCCTTTGAGAAATAATGCTTTTTAGCGCATTAATTTATTTAAATACCTGTTGACTGGTCATGCTTATCGGTCTATAGGTTAATTAGCATTATTTTGTGGAATTAAATTGGCCCGTGTACAGCATATTCATTATACATATTTATCACACGCATACAGATAGAGCCTTTGAGTGGAAAATCTGTCTGACAGTGCAAGAGTTGCTGCTGCAGCATCTTGTGGTGCTTTCAAGACAACTGTGAACTCTGAAAAATCGAGGTCAAATAATGACTTCAGTGATCTTCAGGTCGGAGATCTAGAAAGAGGCTCGAGTTGGATGACCGTTCAAAACGAATTTTCCTAGTCGGAGCTTGTTTTTTCCCGCCAGTCTTGAACGCACTGAAGTTGGAAGTCAGAGATTTCTGAGTCCCCAGTTGTTTTGAACACGGCATCAAACGGCAACGGAAGGCAGGCTTTATCAGCCGTCACACACCCCTTTGCAATGAGCCGAAGGCAGTATGCATTTTTAAAACATATACTTAATTGTTTGAAACCTGAACGTTTTAGTACACATGAAACATGTCTTACCTTGCTTCAAGGTAGCCCATTAGATCTCCTCCCTTTCTAAATTTCTAACAGATCATTTCATCGGTCACATGAAACCGCTAGCATGTGCAGTGTCCTTTTGCATAATGGAATGAACATTCACGCGTAGCCTACTGCATTGTGCGCATTGCTGCGCTTATAATGTGAAGAAATAGTTCATCAACTAAACGTTTTGAGCTGTTGCATCAGACTCATATAGCCTAGGCCTACTCACTGTATGACTTTGGGATCCATCGTCTCACAAATGTCCCAGAGTCTGTTTGGAATAGGCCATTTCTTTCTCGACAAGCTGACCAATAAAATAGGTAGCGTAAACTTTTCTACTATAGTAGATTGACATAGGCTAGTGATTTTGCTGTTTGTTACTGGTCTTGTTGGCTGAGGAAAAGTAAATGTGGACAGTTATAACATGTTCAAAGCACACAACAGAATTCGGAAAGGATCGCACATCGTTGCATCCTCGACTTGCATGTTCTAGTAATATCAATTACCATATTCTAAATGTGATCTGCACCGTGCGTGGATGCCCTAATCAGGTTAAGCACCCAACGCATATGGATCAGGTACATTTATCAAATGTCTGGTAATTGAAAATGTTGCTGGTCAAAATGTCCAGCTCCACATTTTCCTAACGGAAACCCTGTAGTATATGCCTATAGTAAAGAGAGCTGTCCTCCATATGGCATTTTAATATTGTAGTTCTTCACAAAGATGAGAAGAACGTTGGCGTGGCCAAATGTGCAACTCGCTATTTTGGTAGACTTGAAATTTGGAACTTTATAAATGTTTTCGTATTTATAACAATTTGTTTAATCATTATTGTAGGCCTATTTATAAAATGTCATTAGCCTATTATTGTCATACGTTGGGTATGGTATGCACTTCCTGGTAATTGCTGCAATATAGCCTATAACATTTCTGTGAAGGTTTAAACCAGTTCGCAAGTGTTTTGTTTCATTCTGTTGAGCCATTTTAAGTTCCAACTGTCGCAATATAATATCCTGCTTGTATTTCCCCTATAAAGAATGACTTTATCACGGCCGGCACGCTCATTAGGCATGATTAGGCGGCGCCTTTTTCTGAACTGGCCAACACATAAAACCTCACATAATTCTGACAAAAACAATGACAATTTCCCTCAACCAGTGGCATATGGGCTTTTTAGGCGAGCTCTGATGCCGCCCTTAGATAAGCAGTGCCTATTTTGTTAAAGGCAGGGGCACAAAATATTTAGCTTGTCTATTCTCAGCGCGCCTCTCAAGGGTGCTGTTGGAGGGACGCATCTCTGCAGCACTCCCAACATTCCATCAAAAACATAATCAAACGCGCCTCCCGAGTGGCACAGCGGTCTAAGGCACTGCATCGCAGTGTTGCGTCGTCACTACAGCCTGGGGTTCGATCCTCGATAAATAAACATTTTCCTAACAGAAATCCTAGTAGGTAGGTATGAAAGCATTGTGCTTATATGCAGCTAAGAGCTGTACCTGTCTGACTGGGCAAGTCTTTGGGTGAGCAGGCCTCGGTGGCAGGGGCCGACGGGCTGGGGCGTGGCAAAGCCCGTTTGGAGAAGCCTGTGGGCAGAAGCAGGGGCAGGGGAGCCCAGGATCTGAGAGACAGGGAGGGGGAGGTATGGTGGAGGAGGACAATTATGAGAGTATGTATGGGATATGTAGCCTGTAGACATTTAGACAATTGACATCGAGTCAGGCATTTCTTCATATTCTCTCTTTTACAGACAGATTTAGTAACCTTTTTAATTAATTTCCACTTAAATAGAATTTTCACCTACTGACATCAATGTAAGTGAGATTGACTTAAGTGGAAGTTAGGCATCAAGGGGCAATTCCTTCATTACCAGCAGGGCTCCTGATGGATTGCTATTCAGGCTGTTCGCAGCAAAGAGTAATGGCTGTAAGAAAGTACTCCTATCTAAAAAAAAAAAGAAAAAAAAAAGACAAGACCTCCCTCCATTACTAGGCCTAGTGCTCACCGGCGTGCCTCCAGAGGCAGCATCCCCTCCCAGGGAGCAGTGGACCATCTGGGCTTCCATCTCCTGCTCCTTCTCATACATCTTCAGGTTGTACTCCAGCTCTACTGCCAGCTGCTCGTCCGCTGCAAAGAACTCCTTCACCTCACTGCGGTAGTCCTGCATGGTCAGCTAGACAGCAGGGAGAAGTGTTATATCCCCTAAGGATTTGGCCTTAGGAACAGATCTAGGATCAGACTAGCTTGAGAACCCAAGGTCCATACAGACATTGGGTTTCATTCGAACCATTGACAACAGCGCAGCCAATGTGCACAACAGTCCCGACACCCTGTCTAACCCTTAATAATCATTGTGTGCAATATGCTTTTGGAAACCTCAGAAACTTCATATCACCCCCAAAATAAATTTGACAAATACAGAAGATCCAATTACTGTGGGCTTCTTTAACACAGATTTCCACGAGGTGTTTTGCGTTGCACATAAGGATGCACATTTTAGTCAATTTGGCTGAGGACTAACAGACCCTTATTAACCAGTCAACAAAATTGTTCCAAACAGTAAAATGACGTGACCAACAGGAAATACTATGCATGCATACATACAAGGGTAGGATGTTTTTCATCTAGATGCAACAATAGAAATCCTATTGTCTTAAAGTCGAAAAGCTATTATTGAACACGCAACTGCAATTAGCGGAAAAACACCAGTCTAAACAGCGCACTTAATGCGAGCGGTTCCATATGTGACAGAAAATCCGTTAGAAACAACTAGGATGGGTTGCTAATATAACTAGAATGGTGCCTTTAGCTTCTGGACAACGAAAGAAACTTGTTATGAAAACCAATGTCTGTCTTCTCTAGTTTACAACAGCCCTGTGACCGGCCTCTGCTTCACAATGGCTTTATGGTAGGCGGGAGCAAATGGTTAGGTTCTGCACCAGAGTCCCTCTCTGAAGTTGAAGAGCTACAGATGGTACTCTCCTCGGTGGCCTGTGTTTGCATGCTTGCTAACTGCTAGCACAGGCACAGACTCCTGTGTCAGCTCCTTTCAATGTTTGCTGCAAACTTTTGGGGTAAGCGTCGCATTGAGGCAATAGTGGTTGGGCATGTTTTTCCTATACTGATTGTTTGAAGTAAAGTAAAATGTTCAGGTTTCAAACAATGATATTGCCTCAAATCCACATTGCAAAGTGATGGGTGACGCACTGATAGCATGCCTACTATTGACTATCGCCTATGCACTCGAATGGGAGGCGTGCTTTAACTTTGAGTTGAAAGAAGAAAATTGTAGCTCTTTAAAATCATGGACATCAAAACAGTTAACACGGAATGACTGGGCTTATAAAAGAACAGGTCGCACCAGTACCAGCTGCTCTTGCCCTGTGACCGGTGGCGATAAGCTATTCCGCTCCTCAAACTAGGCTGTGTATGCGTGATAAATAAGATACATGACGACTACCCAAAATACACGCACCAATTTAATTCCACTAAATTACACTAATTAACCTATAGACCGATAAGCATGACCAGTCATGTGTCTTTTCAGTAGCTTACCGATTAACATCCCTAGTTGCACATTTACCCGAACTATGACACTTCCTGAGCTAATGGAAACTCCGGTGAGAACACAAAACATTGGCTCAAAGTGGTGTTTGGATTTTTTTTTTTTTTTTAAACTCAGGAAATCTGTTTGTATTTGCAAAGTTATTTTTGGATCATTATTAAGTTGAGTGTTCAAGGTTTCCAAAACTGTTTCGTAAAACAAAGAAAATGTTTCCAAATAAGAGTGTTTCAAACTTGACCAAATCACCTCAGCTAATCAAAAGGAACATTGAATGACTCCAATGTAGCGTTGGAATCAGAAGAGCCCTACTCCACTGTATTCACTATCCTGGTGGATACAAACATTGTCATGGGATACATTTTGAACTGCAAACCATGCTCAGTCCTAAGTTCTTGCTTTTAATGTATTTTCAAAATTTCTAAGTTGTTTTAATATATTTTACATTTCTAATTGCGCTATCATACATTATACTTGACAATGGATGTCATGATGGCCGTCTTCCCTCTCTGCCTTACCTGGAGGTAGCCCATGAGGTCCTTCAGGACTGGCGAGCGCTTCTGTTCCAGCATGCTCTTCAGATTAATGATGATGGGAATCATGCTCTCGATGAACACTTTCTTCTGGACCTGTGGGTGGATGGATGAACAGAGGTTTGTTAGTTAGCCGTTGGCCCCCTCTAGTGGCTTGGAACACAACATTTGTGGGTTTAAGTAGTGCTGGACAAATACATGTTTATTGTAAGTCACTTTGGATATAAATGACTGCTAAATAGTAATATTATCATTACTACTACTTGTTTTAGAATACAAAATTGTGTCCTATTAAGACGTGTTGCATGTAAAAGAATTAAAGAAAGCTTAAATTGCAACCAAATCCGAGTCCTGGGCTCCCATTTCATTACTACTACCATTATTCAAAGCTCAACATACCTGTGAGACCACCTTCTTCTGGGCCACCTGCATGATGGCCTTGGCCATGGCCATCTGCTCGTCCTCCTGCGGCTCGTCACCACCAGCCCCCGCCGCTTCGCTCAGTGCTGACAGCTTGATCTCCTTGAGGCTAAGGATCCTAAATGTTTCAGCCAGCACTGCCGCCCCGTCACCGTCCAGAGGCAGCTCACCGTCCACGAAGCACGCTGAAGGGGATGGGGTGGAGGCAGAGACACAGCGAAAGAGAGGGAGAGGCAAAGAGAGCATATGAGTGAGAGAGACAAAGGTGCAAACATTCGATAAGCTCTCACCAATACACATTTGAAGAGTACATGTAATTTCAATGTAGCAGTTTTCTTGGAGCGTTTACCGAGGATGTTCTGGCTGATCTTGATGGTGATGTTAAAGCGCTGGGCGTCTGTGAAGTGCACCAGCAGGAACCTATAGATCGTGAACCTCCTCTCTTTGTTCTGGGCTCCTTTCAGGGAGAACTTAGCCTTCTCACTGGGGGACAAACAGACATTTACTACAGTGTTTCCCAACCTGTCATGGACTAGGGACTGGCAAACGACATAATTGTCCATTGTAACACATTTCCATTTCGCACAATTGCTCGAATAGAATTGCCAGTTCAATAGTCTAGCTAGTTCACAATCACACTACAACCGCAAAGAACAAGTCCAATACTACTCATCCACTGATTAAGAAAGCATTTTTACTGTGAAAATATCTTGTTGTGACCATCTCACCATCGGAGTGCCTGATCAGCAATATCTTAGAGTGCAAGTTCAGAATCACCAACTTAGAATAGTCCTTATCATCATCCTTGTAAACTCAGCAAAAAAAAGAAATGTCCCACAGATTTTCATTGTAAAGGGTTTAAACAGTTTCCCATGCCTGTTATTAACCAATTAATGAACACGCACCTGTGGAACGGTCGTTAAGACACTAACAGCTTACAGACGGTAGGCAATTAAGGTCACAGTTATGAAAACTTAGGACACTAAAGAGGCCTTTCTACTGACTCTGAAAAACACAAAAAGAAATATGCTCATCTGCGTGAACGTGCTCCAGGCATGCTGCAAGGAGGCATGAAGACTGCAGATGTGGCCAGGGCAATAAATTGCAATGTCCGTACTGTGAGATGCCTAAGACAGCGCTACAGGAGACAGGACGGACAGCTGATCGTCCTCGCAGTGGCAGACCACGTGTAACAACACCTGCACAGGATCGTTACATCCGAACATCACACCTGGAGGACAGGAAAAGGATAGCAACAACAACTGCCCGAGTTACACCAGGAACGCACAATCCCTCCATCAGTGCTCAGATTGTCCACAATAGGCTGAAAGAGGCTGGACTGAGGGCTTGTAGGCCTGTTGTAAGGCAGGTCCTCACCAGACATCACCGGCAACAAAACCACAAAACCACCGTCACTGGACCAGACAGGACTGGCAAGAGTCGTGGTTTTGTCTCACCAGGGGAGATGGTCGGATTCGCGTTTATCGCCAAAGGAATGAGCGTTACACCGAGGGCTGTTCTCTGGAGCGGGATCGATTTGGAGGTGGAGGGTCCGTCATGGTCTGGGGCGGTGTGTCACAGCATCATCGGACTGAGCTTGATGTCATTGCAGGCAATCTCAACGCTGTGCATTACAGGGAAGACATCCTCCTCCCTCACGTGGTACCCTTCCTGCCGGCTCATCCTTACATGACCCTCCAGCCTGACAATGCCACCTGCCATACTGCTCGTTCTGTGCGTGATTTCCTGCAAGACAGGAATGTCAGTGTTCTGCCATGGACAGCGAAGAGCACGGCTCTCAATCCCATTAACACGTCTGGGACCTGTTGGATCAGAGGGTGAGGGCTAGGGACATTGGCCCCAGAAATATCCGGGAACTTGCAGGCGCCTTGGTGGAAGAGTTGGGTAACATCTCACTGTAAGAACTGGCAAATCTGGTGCAGTCCATGAGGAGGAGATGCACTGCAATACTTAATGCAGCTGGTGATCACACCAGATACTGACTTACTTTTGATTTTGACCCCTCTTTGTTGAGGGAAACATTATTCCATTTATTCAGTTGTTGAATCCTGTTATGTTCATAAAAATATTTTACACATGTTAAGTTTGATGAAAATAAACGCAGTTAATTGAGAGGAAGTTTCTTTCTTTGCTGAGTTCAGAAAGCAATTTGGTAGCCAATATAAAACTACTTTTAGCCAAAAATAGGAGCATAATTGTACCTGGGCGTTTGAGGGAATTTGTTGTAGGTCTTGTGTTTCTCATAGGAGTTGAAGTGGAAGATGCACTCAATGAAGTGCTGTGAGAACATCACTGGGTTCTTCTTGAGCAGGAGGTGAACCAGGCAGTACTCACACAGACTGGAATGGAAATAAATGTGATGGGATTAATTTACTAGTTCCCTCAGTTATGTTCATTTTTTGCTTTTTGTATTGAGTGCATTGTAACTGGTGACAGCATACATAATGATCACCACTTACCTAGCAATGGTAGGGTCAGAATCCACCAGCACTGCAATGAAACGGAAGAACAGCGAGCCCTTCCATTTGACAAACTCTTCCTACAAACAGCAACAGAAACGATTCATAATTCTTTACCCTCTTCCTGACAGTGACAGGTTTATTGGAAAAAGCTTTTACATTGTGGCTTTAGCAAGCTGAATTCAGGAATAACAAGTATATATAATTCCAGGATTACAGCGACTGAGAAAAACATTTAGGAGGGCAAAGTCATTTAAGAATATTGATACATTTTAAATCAATCAAGCCATAGTAACACTTAATTTCTGTCAGTTTATTGTCCTCCGGCCACAATCGGTACAGCAGAGGGCGCCATCTATCGTTTCTGAGTCCTACCTGCAGCAGGTTAGTGAGCATGGTGAGGGTCTGCTTGCGGATGAGCGGCTCCTTATCGCGGAGACATGCCGACACGTTGGGAACGTAGCGGTCAACCATGTTGGTGTAGCGCACGCACAGGTCACACATGACCACGACCACGTTGCTGCGCACCGACAACTCGCTGCACAGTTCCAGTTCGCGGGCGAACGCCGGCAGGTACTTGCGGGTCAGCTCCTCGTGCTGCAGGCACAGCTTACCTGGAGGGAGACGGGAGGGGTGGAGAGTTAGCGATCCAGTTATTTTTGGAGCAGAGTGCTTATGGTATGCTACTCTCCCTGGGGTCCAGCAGTTATACAATTCTAAAAACATTGTGTGTGTGCACTCAGGCCCCTACTATATATCTATAGCACAATGGTGTGGGGTTGTTTCTGGACAGTGTCTCAGCCAAAATTACATTCATTTCCAGGAAGGTGGTCTGAGGTGAGGTCATACCTAGAGTGATGACAGCATGAGCCCGGACGCTGCTGGGCATGGAGGAAGCCTTAAACTGAGACAGAGGCTTGGAGCCAGCCAGCTCCTCTGACCCCTCTGTTAGAACACGAAACATGTATAGTAGAAAGAAACATTCGACATAGCTGTGAATGGACCAGAAGAACAATGCATATGTGACCAAATATGCCACTTAAGGGCTCCATAACATTCTAATATTCTCTGAATAATGTATTAAAATACCTGACTGTTGTTCCACACTGGAGGTGAGGACAGACTGGACCAGGAGCACAATGCGTTTGCCCACTTTGGAGGGACAATGCAGCGACGCCACGCCTAGTGTGTACAGGTGCTTCACCTGACCGGGGGGAAAGAATTTGTAGGTAGATGGATGGGCAAGATGACCTCAATGAAGCCCAATTAATACACAAAAGATCCAGTTTACACTCGCTTTGCAATAGTATTCAAAGGATCTGTCAATGAGTGATTCTGTTTAGATGTTCATTTCTCTCACCACCAAATCCTCATTCAAATTCTGTGCTCCATTTTCATTCAGGATGACGCCGGAAAGATACGCCTCACAGACCGAGACTAGTTCTCCACAGTGTTGGTTAAGGAATGTCTGCAAAGCATAATTTAACTTCTGGTTAGCTAATACAGTCCACATTAAAAGAATGGAAGTGAGTTACTGGGATTTATTCTAATATTTGAGGCTCGCACACAAAAACTACCTGTGTGTCACTGACTGCCTCTGCCTTGCCCAGTCGACACAGAGTCTCCACACTGGCACTGATCACCTCCAGAGGCATGTCAAAGCTCTTCAGCCAGGTAATAATGTCCTCTGCCATTAAAAAATATAAAAAAGAAGTTAGATTCACAAACAAGAAGTAAGGATAGCTAGGGTCAGGGCTATTTCCAGACCACATGATGCGACCAGGAATAAATCTGAACCCTAGTTATAGTCAAAGGCACAGAATTTCTCCCAATCAAGAAAAACTCCTACAATAGAGGGGAGGGAACCGGGGCCTAAATTAAAAAAATAAAATCTACCAGCCACTCAGATTTCTTTATCAGCCAAAATATTTACCATAATTGCATCAAAACAACAGACGACCATACATTGTAATGTTCCTAAAAAACAAGAAATGTAATAGTAAGAATTAATGTGGTATATTGCTAAATTTCATTCCATTTTAACCAAAATATCAGAGACAAAATATTCAGCTGCCCCTTTAAGAACAGGTTGTTACCATGGTAACAGGGCCACTCCAGTCATATGAGAGATTTGGGACCTGACTAGGGCATTTCTTCACTATCAGTTGAAGCAGCAGACTCAAACTAACATTAAAAACAACCGAGCTTGTGAACAAAACAATGTAAATAGCCAAGAAACACAAGGACAAAGTCTCAATTTGTAAACTTGAGTAAATTAGACATTAGTCATTCAGCACTTCACTCAGTACGCACAGCTCCTCTGCTGCTTGAGGCAAGATATAGGATGCATATTTCTTTGTACGATTAGCAGATACGAAACAAAATTGCAGAAAACTGTAGTATTTTTCTCCTGTAAATTGTGCTCATACTTTACTTTTTTATATGCGAATGTAATGCTTGCAATGTAGAGCCCTGCAAATTGACTACCCGCCAACGTGGCTGGTGAAATAGACATTCTTAGCTATAGCTAAGTCTAGCCACATTTGGTAGGTGTTAATTTTATGCCTTAGAAGGAGCCATCTTGACAGCTCATCCTGTGTCATCCCATTCAAAGCAACTTGGACACCCACCGACAATCCTGCTCTTGGTGTCTTCGTTCAGATGCTCGCCAATGTCCCCGATCACGCACAGGATATGACAGGATGTTGTCACTGTGACGTTCTTTGACCTAGAAAATAAAACATTCAGTCAAATATTTGACAAGCACAGGAGATGGGCTGTTTGAAAATACGCAGCGTCCCTTTCTTGACATAATGACCAGTCTGTATAGTGACTGGACTGGTGAAAGCCATGTTGTGAAACCTCTGCTTTCACCAATCACGTTGTCTAAGGTCAGGAAATACTTAAAGGAACGGAGGAAGAAAGGATGCATTGTCTTAGTATTAAGAGAAGGCAAGAGAGCGCGCCGGATAGTTATTTACAAAAATAAATACTGTAAGATATTTATCAATAGCCTGAACTACACTGACCTGACCAGGTCGTCCCAGGCGTCCAAGATCTTTCCGTAGTCGAGTCGGGGGCAGGAGCTGGCCACTTTGGAGAGCAGCAGCCACGCCCCGGCCGCGTGCTCTGCCTCCGTGTGAGAGATGAGGTTGTTGATGAAGGCTGCAGTGAACTTGTTCTGCTTGGACCACACCGTGAAGGCCCTGCTGAAGTACCGGCTGTAGAGGAGGAGGAACGCAAAGGTTTAATAAATGTTTTTGTGTCCCCACTTAGATACACTATGGAAGTTAATTGTTTAGGTCAGATTTTTGTTTGAATATAATTCATACATATTTAGTATAATATTGGCTGTGGGGAGGTGTTCCTCACTTCTAGATTAGATTATTTCTGGACATTTAGCGGACCACTTTTGGCTAAAGAGCACCCCCAGACGCACTTAATTAACATGAAGTCTCCGAAAGCAGCGTGAATGTGCACCTACCCAAGGTCTTGGCAGTGGTCACACAGCAGGCCCAGCAGGTCCCAGGTCAGTGTCTGCTGGGCGTCCCTGTAGCTGTAGGAGCCGTGGCTCTTCACCTGGCTGAGGATGGTCTGCTCTAGGCACTCCAGGGCTTTCTCCTGGACAGAGCTCTCTGCGTCCACCACGGCCGGCACCACGCCCCGCAGCCATGCCTTCTGTACCAGGCTGTTCTCTGGGTGGGCCTGAATGGAGGGGTAGCCCCAGGCACAGAGATATGAGAAAAATATGGAGAAAAGAGGAGAGTGCTTGTGAATGACTGAAGTTGACTATACAGGCCAGAGATCTACAAGGCTCCTAGACCTTATGAGCCAGTTTCCTGGACCATGGAATCTCCATAGGTGAATAGGATGGAAGTGTTGATCTGCTCATGTACAATATGGCAGAAGCTCAACTAGACTAGGGCAGTGTTTCCCAACTCCAGTCCTCGAGTACCCCCAACAGTACGCTGGACTAGAGGGTAGTAGAAGGAGAGGCAGTGAGCAGTGCCACCCAGACAGACAGAGCTAGCTACTCACAGCAAGGAGGTCCATGAGGCACTGCAGGGCCTTCTTCTTGACAGACAGGGCGGGGTCCCGGGTGCGTTCCGACAGCACAGCCAAGTTCTCCTCACTGAGCATGATCACGTTGTGCTTCAGCAGGCCCATCATCGCCTGGACATAATGAGGGTTAGTGAGATTTTAAAGAGCAGGTTGGTCGTATTTGCACACCTTATATAGCCCCAGCAGGTAGAATGAGTAGCAAGCAAGAAATGTGCATTCCACAATCGGTGTTTTAACCCTTTGGGGGGGGGTTCTACTAAGCTAACATATGGAATTATTTTAAGATGGTCATACAAAGAATCAATTAGAATGCTAGGACCCCTTTAGGTATTTATTATTTGATTAAACATTGAATTTGGTCTTACTGCCATTAGC
Organism: Salvelinus alpinus; assembly: GCF_045679555.1. Lineage (NCBI taxonomy): Eukaryota > Metazoa > Chordata > Actinopteri > Salmoniformes > Salmonidae > Salvelinus > Salvelinus alpinus. The sequence goes on from NC_092098.1 coordinate 34,371,663, forward strand.
CCATAGAAACACATTGAATAACAGAGTCGCACATGGAAAAACTGTCCCCCAAAAAATCTAAAAGGAAGTTTGTTTTGAAGTGCCTGTCCTATATCTGAGATAAGAAAGATCAGGAAATGTATTTATTTTTGACATATTTAACCACTTTTTTTTTTGGTACTAAACTACTTCCATATACAGTACTGTGCAAAAGTTTTAGGCAAGTGTGAAAAAATGCTGTAAAGTAAGAATGCTTTCAAAAATAGACATGTTAATAGATTATATTTATGAATTAACTAAATGCAAAGTGAGTGAACAGAATAAAAATCTAATTCAAATCCATATTTGGTTTGACCACCCTTTGCCTTCAAAACAGCATAAATTATTGTAGGTACACTTGCACAAAGTCAGGGATTTTGTAGGCATATAGTCAGGTGTATGATTAAACAATTACACCAAACAGGTAAAAATTCAAATTCAATATGTAGGTTGAAACAATCCTGAACTGAAACAGCTGTGTAGGAGGAATAAAACTGGGTGAGGAACAGCCAAACTCAGCTAACAAGGTGAGGTTGCTGAAGGTGAGGTTGCTGAAGTCAAAAGTCATACACCATGGCAAAACTGAGCACCGCAACAAGACACAAGGAAGTTATACTGCATCAGCAAGGTCTCTTCCAGATGTGCTGTCCAAACTCTTTTGAAGCAGCACAAAGAAACAGGCAACATTGAGGACTGTAGATGCAGTGGTCGGCCAAGGAGCTTACTGCAGCAGAATTTGCAGAAAACAGTGGGACCCTGGTACACCCATCTACTGTCCGGAGAAGTCTGGTCAGATGTGGCCTTCATGGAAGACTTGCGGCCAAAAAGCCATACCTCCAACGTGGAAACAAGGCCAAGCGACTCAACTATGCACAAAAACACAGGAACTGGGGTGCAGAAAAAGGGCAGCAGGTGCTCTGGACTGATAAGCCAAAATGTGAAATATTTGGCTGTAGCAGAGGCAGTTTCTTCACCGAAGGGCTGGAGAGTGGTACACGAATAAGTGTCTGCAGGCAACAGTGAAGCATGTTGGAGGTTCCAAAAAAGTTTGGGGCTGCATTTCTGCAAATGGAGTTGGGGATTTTGTCAGAATTAATAGTCTCCTCAATGCTGAGAAATACAGGTAGATACTTAGACAATACCATCAGGGAGGAATCTGATTTGCCCAAATTGTATTCTGCAGCATGACAACGACCCCAAACATACAGCTAAAGTCATTAAAAACTATCTTTAGCGTAAAGAAGAACAAGGAGTCCTGGAAGTGATGGTATGGCCACCACAGAGCCCTGATCTCAACATCATCGAGTCTGTCTGGGTTTGCATGAAGAGAGAGAAGCACCTGAGGCTGCCTAAATCCAAAGAAGAACTGTAGTTAGGTTCTCCAAGATGTTTAGGCCAACCTACATGCCGAGTTCCTTCAAAAAATGTGTGCAAGTGTACCTATAAGAATTTATGCTGTTTTGAAGGCAAAGGGTGGTCACACCAAATATTGATTTGATGTAGATTTTTCTTCCGCTCACTCACTTTGCATTTTGTTAATTGATAAATATAACAATTCTTACTTTACAGCATTTTTTCACACCTGCCTAAAACTTTTGCACAGTACTGTATACTTCCTTTCATAAAAAAAAAAAAATGGTACCAGGGTACCTTCAGACGAGTCTTGTGAGCGTCCTAGATAGAGTGTGTTCGTGAGAGTCTCACCTTTCCATAAAAGGGTCATAAAAAGTGGACAGGCCAAACTGGCAGATTTTTATATTATGCAAATTGACTCAAGATGGTTAATGGCATACAACCATGCAAGAGAAGCCTACAGCTCTTTAAGTCATGTCAACTACTGTACAGTACACACATTAAACAAAGACAGAAGTACGTACCTGCAGTGCACACTTCCTCACGTTGGTCTTTGGGTCACTCACACGGCGCTTCAGTAAAGCCATTGTGTCTTTTGCTAAAGAAAACACGACCATCACATTACCATCAAATACTGAAATCATGTCCCACCAAACAATGTTTTAAATAAACACCTAAAAAGCCTGTAATTTTTTTTTGACTTACACTCAAAACTTGCATGGTCATTGTTTGTGATCTCAATAGTCTTGAAAGGTAAAGTCTTGAACGTTTTTTGGGTCGTCTGTGAATTTAAAGTGCCTAAAAAAAGGAGCAGGTCACATTGAGTAAACAAACAAAAATATCCAACTATATTACTGGATTTAAAGCTGTTCTAGAGCTTACCATCAGAACCGTTACCCTCCAAGACAGTCTGCGCAGATGCTAAAATTGATAGAAATGACAAATTAGTTTAGTATGCAACTAGTATTTGGTGCTTTGTGCATGTGTACATACATGCATATGTTAATGTTTGTGTGTGTGAGACTCACTGGTGGAGAAGAGCTCTTTGATGCTGCGTGTGGCGTTCATGGAGGGCAGCTCCAGGCACTGGGCCAGGCAGGTGAGGGCGTGGCCTCGGACTGTGGGCGAAGCGTCTGAGCGACGGCCAAACACCATGTTGTGGACCAGGAACCTGTGGGACAGGAAGGAGACTAGTTCTGCGTCCAAATTTTCATTTGCTTCCCTCTCTGGCTGTTCCAGCAGAGCCATGGACACGTCCAGTGCAAACATCCGGTACGCCACCTAGGGGAAGACAGCAGAAAGTTTAGATTCAGTTCAAAGCCAACAGCTCAAATCCCAACTAATTCATACTTGACAGCGCTTACCTTTGATTGTCTGGAGTAATCAAATAGCCACTTTATGAATGACGCGTAGTCTCCACAGGGCATTTTGGCCAGCAGCTTGGCCACGGCCTGGGCTCCATGCGTACGGTAGTCTGTCTTGTCCACCATCTGAAAAATTCATGCCAGGACAAAGCTATTATCTAATGTGATCCAATGTCTTTATTTGTATTTTCTGTTCTAACATTTATCCCCCTTTTCGGGATTACGATCTTGTCTCATCGCTGCAACTCCCCAATGGGCTCGGGAGAGGCGAAGGTCGAGTCATGCGTCCTGTGAAACATGAACCACCAATCCGCACTTCTTAACACCTGCTCGCTTAACCCGGAAGCCAGTTGCACCAATGTGTCGGATGAAACACTGTTCAACTGACGACCGAAGTCAACCTGCAGGCGCCCAGCCCGCCACAAGGAGTCGCTAGAGAGCGATGAGCCAAGTGAAGCCACCCCGGACAAACCCTCCCCAACCCGGATGACGCTGGGCCAATTGTGCGACGCCCTATGGGACTCCTGGTCACGGCCGGTTGTGACACAGCCTGGGATCGAACCCCAGGCTGTAGTGACGACGCAAAACTGCGATGCAGTGCCTTAGACCACTGCGCCACTCGGGAGGCCCCAACGTCTTTTATAGGAGTAAATTCTTTTAGACAGATGTTGGATTAGTTCCAAATTGACAAAAAATGTATGGATTGCATTTTAAAGTAAATGTAGTTTTACCCGGAAGGATATGTGCTGCAGGAGGATCCGTAGAAAGGGCAGTGCTGGCTCTTTCAGTTCATCAACAACATGACTATGATGAGACACACAGGGCGAGATCCATTACAGCAACTAGTGATATGCATTTCAAACTGCAACAAAAAAATTCAAGGGTTCTTACGAGTCCATACAGGAGTGCATGTTAGTTTTTTAAATATACTTTTTGAGGGAGCTTTTTAAAGATTCTACATACAAAAAGGTAAAGAGTAAAATAAACTATCACCTACCGCAGGGGTTCCCAAACAGCAGGGTACGGTCTGAACCCCTCAAAAACAAAATATATAAATATTCTATACATTTTTTTTGGGGGGGGTTCAGACCGGCTTTCAACTAATTCTTGAAAGTTGTAAAATTAGAATGCACAAGCCGCAATTGGGAGTGCATCATAAGTTTTCCTTGGCATGTCAGTCATTGCATACCTTAGAGAGCCATGTCTAGATCAACTAGCCCATGCCAGCTGAAGTTATTTTAGCCCATAGATTGTTGTAATGTTTGAGTGACTCAAATATCACATGAATACACATGTATATAATTCCAAGAATTTGAGAATTAAAACTGCTAGATTTTCTCTGCGCCTCATGGGGCGGCAGGTAGCCTAGTGGTCAGAGCGTTGTGTCAGTAACCAAAAGGTTGCTGGATTGAATCCCCGAGCTGACATGGTAAAAATCTGACATTCTGCCCGTGAACAAGGCAATTAACCCACTGTTCCCCAGTAGGCCATCGTTGTAAATAAGAATTTGTTATAAATTGACTTGCATAAAAAAATTCAATAACGAAGTGTAGAATTACAGGAAATAGGTTTTATGCTGGAAGGGGGGCCACGAGTGAAAAAATGTAAGAACCCCTGCCTTACCGCATCAGAGCTCGGGAGTACATGTTTATGTTATATTTTATTAATATATATATATATATTTAACACACAGTTGAAGTCGGAAGTTTACATACAGTTTAAATGTATTTGGCTAAGGTGTATCACAATTCCTGACATTTAATCCTAGTAAAAATCCCTGTCTTAGGTCAGTTAGGATCACCACTTTATTTTAAGAATGTGAAATGTCAGAATAATAAGAGAGAATGATTTATTTCAGCTTTTATTTCTTTCATCACATTCCCAGTGGGTCAGAAGTTTACATGCACTCAATTAGTATTTGGTAGCATTGCCTTGAAAATGTTTAACTTGGGTCAAACGTTTCAGGTAGCCTTCCACAAGCTTCCCACAATAACTTGGGTGAATTTTGGCCCATTCCTACTGACAGAGCTGGTGTAACTGAGTCAGGTTTGTAGGCCTCCTTGCTAAGTTTTCAGTTTTGCCCACACATTTTCTATAGGATTGAGGTCAGCGCTTTGTGATGGCAACTCCAATACCTTGACTTCGTTGTCCTTAAACCATTTTGCCACAACTTTGGAAGAATGCTTGGGGTCATTGTCCATTTGGAAGACCCATTAGCTAACAAGCTTTAACTCCCTGACTGATGTCTTGAGATGTTGCTTCAATATATCCACATAATTTTCCATCTTCATCTTCCTGCAGCAAAGCACACCCACAACATGATATTGCCACCCCCGTGCTCCACGGTTGGGATGGTGTTTTTCAGCTTGCAAGCCCTTTTTCCTCCAAACATAACAATGTTCTATTTTTGTTTCATCAGACCAGAGGACATTTCTCCAAAAAGTAAGATCTTTGTCCCCATGTGCAGTTGCAAACCGTAGTCTGGCTTTTATATGGCAGTTTTGGAGCAGTGGCTTCTTCCTTGCTGAGCGGCCTTTCAGGATATGTCGATATAGGACTTGTTTTACTGTGGATATAGATACTTTTGTACCTGTTTCCTCCAGCATCTTCACAAGGTCCTTTGCTGTTGTTCTGGGATTGATTTGCACTTTTCGCACCAAAGTACATTCATCTCTAGGAGACAGAACACGTCTCCTTCCTGAGCGGTAGGACGGCTGTGTGGTCCCATGGTGTTTATACTTGCACAGATGAACGTGGTACCATCAGGCGTTTGGAAATTGCTCCCAAGGATGAACCAGACTTGTGGAGGTCTACATTTTTTTCCCCCTGAGGTCTTGGCTGATTTCTTTTGATTTTCCCATGATGTCAAGCAAAGAGGCACTGCGTTTGAAGGTAGGCCTTGAAATACATCCACAGGTACACCTCCAATTGACTCAAATGATGTCAATTAGCCTATCAAAAGCTTCTAAAGACATGACATAATTTTCTGGAATTTCCCAAGCTGTTTAAGGCACAGTGAAATTAGTGTATGTAAACTTCTGACCTACTGGAAATGTGATACAGTGAGTTATAAGTGAAATAATCTGTCTGTAAACAATTGTTGAAAAATTTACTTGTGTCATGCACAAAGTAGATGTCCTAACCAACTTGCCAAAACTATACTTTGTTAGTAATACATTTGTGGAGTGGTTGAAAAACAAGTTTAAATTCCTCCAACCAAAGTGTATTCAAACTTCTGATTTCAACTGTATGTATATATACACACACACATACATATATGTGTGTATATACAGTGGGGCAAAAAAATATTTAGTCAGCCACCAATTGTGCAAGTTCTCCCGCTTAAAAAGATGAGAGGCCTGTAATTTTCATCATAGGTACACGTCAACTATGACAGACAAAATGCATTTTGAGAGCATTTGGATGATCCAGAAGAAGATTGGGAGAATGTCATATTGTCATATGGTCAGATGAAACCAAAATAGAACTTTTTGGTAAAAACTCAACTTCGTCGTGTTTGGAAGACAAAGAATGCTGAGTTGCATCCAAAGAACACCATACCTACTGTGAAGCATGGGGGTGGAAACATCATGCTTTGGGGCTGTTTTTCTGCAAAGGGACCAGGACGACTGATCCGTGTAAAGGAAAGAATGAATGGGGCCATGTATCGTGAGATTTTGAGTGAAAACCTCCTTCCATCAGCAAGGGCATTGAAGATGAAACGTGGCTGGGTCTTTCAGCATGACAATGATCCCAAACACACCGCCCGGGCAACGAAGGAGTGGCTTCGTAAGAAGCATTTCAAGGTCCTGGAGTGGCCTAGCCAGTCTCCAGATCTCAACCCCATAGAAAATCTTTGGAGGGAGTTGAAAGTCTGTGTTCCCCAGCAACAGCCCCAAAACATCACTGCTCTAGAGGAGATCTGCATGGAGGAATAGGCCAAAATACCAGCAACAGTGTGTGAAAACCTTGTGAAGACTTACAGAAAACATTTGACCTCTGTCATTGCCAACAAAGGGTATATAACAAAGTATTGAGAAACTTTTGTTATTGACCAAATACTTATTTTTCACCATAATTTGCTAATAAATTCATTAACAATCCTACAATGTGATTGTCTGGATTTTTCTCTCTCGTTTTGTCTGTCATAGTTGAAGTGTACCTATGATGAAAATTACAGGCATCTCATCTTTTTAAGTGGGAGAACTTTCACAATTGGTGGCTGACTAAATACTTTTTTGCCCCACTGTATGTATGTGCATATATACATACATATGTATGTGCATATATACATACACACACATATATACGTATGTCTATATATATATGTACATGTACACACACACAAGTATATATAAATGACTATTGCATGGTAGCACTCACATCTGTATGCATGAAATGCTTTGAAAGGAAAAAATTAATTGTATGTTCTATTATTAAAAAAAGAAAAAACTGAACCATGCATGATAGCACCAGCTGTTCCGAACAATCTGTTCCATCAGCCTTATTAACCGATGTGAATAAGGCCTTTAAACAGGTTAACATTCGCAAGGCCAAACGGGAAAATGGGTCTGTACTACATATTTTTTTTTTTCCTGTACTTCTGTCAAATGTGTCTTATGTCATCGTCTACTGCTTGAGAGAGGATAAAGTCTGTATCAATGCAGCCGATGTCCCAATAATTATAGCGCGAGAACACTGAGCCTCCTCACAGCCTGCTCCACTTACTCATTGCTAGCTCTAGCCTGTCCTGATGAATACCATTATGTTATGTAGTACATAGTTTATTTTTTTACCAAAGTCAAATTGATTGTATGATTTTATAACGCATACATTAAAAAATGTAATGATATTGAACTCAAAAGATCTGTCTGGATCAAGTGCCATTCTGTGACTTCGGCTAATATGCCCCCCCCCGGTATCATTTTGGTATTGTGATGGTATCGACTTTTGTGATACTAAACTTGGTATCAAAATCAAAACACTTTAGTCTACACCTGTTGTTTATGAAGCTTTTGACAAAATGTTTTTTGGACATATCCTCCTGTTTCCTGATCATTGCAGATGGACATGGAGTGAAGGAGAGGAAGCATGTTTATTGATTCACGTTGTGAACTGCCATTCCTTACCTGACAAAGCCAATGGCCTGATCCCGGGCAGCGAGGACAGCTTTGGTGGCCATCAAAAGGGAGGGCTTGCCACTTTCCCCTTTGCTCATCATGAGGATCACATACAGGACTCTGTGGAAAACCCGGCCCAGAGACTGGAGAGACAAGTTAATTCAACAACAAAGAACCAGAGCTTAAACTCATTACGGTAGTAAGTCAGTAGCAATGTTTTGACCAAGGAAGATGTGTTGTATATGCATTTTCCTCAATACCACTTTCTCATCTCCATGATTTGAGGAGCAGAGCAACCACAATCCGTAATAGGCCAATTCAGGCATTGTCCTCATGTCGTCGATATCCCTGGGCACAGATCAATACAATTAAAAAAAATAAAAAATAATGTTGAAAATATTGAAGTTCACAAAGGATAATGAAGTGTATGTATGTCTGTGTACTTACTGTCCAGCACCAAAGGTCAATTCTCCAATAACAGGCTCAAAGTTAGTCAGCTTGGCAAACATCTAAAGTTGACAAAGAAGATCCAGCTTTTAATGGTGTAACTGCTCAACATTTTAATAGACAACGAGGTCAAAACCACCTAGCCTATAGATACTGGCACTATCCAGAAGTACCTGTACACAGTTGTCTGCACTCTGTGGCTCATCCTTCAACGGAAATTTGAGGAGGAGCCGGAGGAGGCTTTTCACCAGGAGGACGACTCCCTCTCTGATTTTCAGGAGGTCCTGTGGAGACAAATGGACCTCCTCCTCCTGTTCCTCATTCTCATCTACTTCCATCTGTTGAGTGAGAGACAAGACAAAAACACTTAGAATGAACAAAGTGAGTAACCTTGGCAAAATTAAAAGATCATTGAGATTTGATCAGTGTCATTATACAATATTGTGTAAGGTAAGACAGCCCCAAGTATGAAAACAGGAACATGCCTGGACATAAAGGCAATGGATATTTCCAGTATATCTGTGACAAACCTCGTCATTGTCTTTCCTGTGTGGTTTGGACCGTTTGCCGTCAGCCTGAGAGCTCTTCAAAGTGTCTTTCTTGCGCTTCTTGACCAAGCTCTGAGGCCAACAGTTGCTCACGGTGTTCAAGCAAGTGTCAAAGAGGATTTGGTGGAACATTTTGTTGACCACACTACCTGTGGAAGACAGACAGAAAGGCAAGACCAAGAGACAGACCAGAGTAAACACACATTCACAGGGTAACCTCCAGCCCACAGGAAATTATTTTCACCCGTCCACATTAGAAGTCCTAATCAAACATGCTTCAGAATTTTACTTAGTACAGTACAGAACATACCTGGGATTCCCAGTAGCAGTAAGTAGAGGGAGGATGCCTGTAGAGCGCTTATCCTTTGCTGAACGCTGGCAGTTTTGGACTTCCCTCCCAAAACAAAGTACGACAGCACCGCCACAAGTGACTTGACAGAGACCCCATTGTCACCGAACACTGTCCAGACACTCTAAAAATACAATCACAGAATCAAGGGAATGATAAATCAGAGTACATTCTATGGATTGTTCTCTGTAACAGAAAGGTTCCCAACTTTCAAGTCAAACCCATTTGTAAATTATTCAGTGTTTCCCCTATATGCATGTAGCAGTGGCGCAACGCCGCTGCTAAATCATGGCCTCCACTGCACAATTTTTTATTATAATGTAGATGTATGCCCCAGGAAGACCCCATCCACCGTCCGCCACAGGTCTCTTATTTTCATACTAAACATAACAGACATGGTATTACACGCTCCTGATTTGTTAACTAACCTCATGACCAGTATGAAGTTGATAGAAATAAAACCATGCATTTCAAGATGGAATTCACACTAGAGGAAACAGCTCTATTGTCCACTCCAGCACCTTTGTTATTTTTTTGTGTGGATGAAACTGAGCGAGGTGAGGTGCGTCGGTAAATGTGGTACATATTCTGATGTTCTTTCGCACGTGCAATGATGTGTCAGTGTTGGTTGGTTGCAGTAACTTCGTTGTTGTAATATCCTAAACGGACCTGGCAGTTTCAACATTACAATTCCATCTTTAAAAAGGGTATGCTACAAGTACTTGAGGTTAAGGACAGCCAAACAGAAAAGACTATGCAATTTTCAAGCTAAACTCTTTACTAAAACAGTTCTTACTTGTGATGTGCCATCAGTTCCTACAGTGGACACCTCAGTATCAGTCATATAGGGTAGCAGGTAACTGTACAACGTTTTGAATTCCTTGGATCCATTTTTTATGACAATGGCAGCATCCAGTGGTTCAGTTTCAGTGAATTCAAAATCCCACACAGCATCAACCCAACCTGCACAAAAAACACCAATGAATATTAGTTTCAACTCCTTACTTGAGCCCAAACTCTGAACAATGAATGCAAGACTGACTTGACATGATAATAAATCAGCTAGCTATCATAGGGCAATTCCATGCCAGCTGGAGCGGAAAATATTTTTGGCATCTCAGATTGTTCTGGCAATTCTCACATAGGAACTTCAATGGGAGGCAGGACACTTGACATGCTTTAAAAATGTGTATTACAAACCACTTAAGAAAATCATGAAGAAAGTGGCCATTTTATGCAATTTTTAGACTTATACATGCCTTCGATAACATCTTGGTCATTATACTCCTTCTAGTGTACTCTAACATATGGAGTATGTCTACTCTAGATTCTCAAATACAGATTAATTTATTCAACATTAAAAATATTCATATGAAAAAACTATCCTTTTTGATTTTGTTTATTTTAAAGATGTATTTTTTTTATATATATGCTCTCTGCTAAATCTGAAGTTCTGATCAATTTTCCAAACACCACAGTGAATGGTAAATGGATTCAAAGTGAACTCCCCCTGCTGGTGATTTGCTGAATGTGCAATTCTAAAGGAGGGATGTGATTGGTTAATGACCTATAACGTCAATTTCTATGTATAAAATGGGTAATATCATTATAAGTACCAGAGAGCCCACTCTGGAAATTGTATGCGTTTGAAGAGTATATTGTTTCAAACAATAAGTCTAAAAATAAGCTAAATAAAAAATGGTAGTTGAGATAAAACTATTAATATGACTAACATTGAATAAATTGAAATGTGTATTTCAGAATCTAGACATACTCCATATGTTAGAGGACAGTGCACACTATAATGAGTATAATGATGACACTAAGATGTCTGTATCATGTACGGTTTACAGATCATAGGGTGCAGTGGTGGAAAAAGTACCTAAATTGTCATACTTGAGTAAAAGTAAAGATACCTTAATAGAAATTTACAAGTAAAAGTCAGACAGTAAAATACTACTTGAGCAAGTCATAAAATATTTGGTTTTAAATATACTTAACTATAAAAAGTAAAAGTATAAATAAATTACAACCCCCCCCCCCCAGTGTATATATACACTGCTCCAAAAAATTAAGGGAACACTTAAACAACACAATGTAACTCCAAGTCAATCACACTTCTGTGAAATCAAACTGTCCATTTAGGAAGCAACACTGATTGACAATAAATGTCACATGCTGTTGTGCAAATGGAATAGACAACAGGTGGAAATTATAGGCAATTAGCAAGACACCCCCAATAAAGGAGTGGTTCTGCAGGTGGTGACCACAGACCACTTCTCAGTTCCTATGCTTCCTGGCTGATGTTTTGGTCATTTTTGAATGCTGGCGGTGCTTTCACTCTAGTGGTAGCATGAGACGGAGTCTACAACCCACACAAGTGGCTCAGGTAGTGCAGCTCATCCAGGATGGCACATCAATGCGAGCTGTGGCAAGAAGGTTTGCTGTGTCTGTCAGCGTAGTGTCCAGAGCATGGAGGCGCTACCAGGAGACAGGCCAGTACATCAGGAGACGTGGAGGAGGCCGTAGGAGGGCAACAACCCAGCAGCAGGACCGCTACCTCCGCCTTTGTGCAAGGAGGAGCAGGAGGAGCACTGCCAGAGCCCTGCAAAATGACCTCCAGCAGGCCACAAATGTGCATGTGTCTGCTCAAACGGTCAGAAACAGACTCCATGAGGGTGGTATGAGGGCCCGACGTCCACAGGTGGGGGTTGTGCTTACAGCCCAACACCGTGCAGGACGTTTGGCATTTGCCAGAGAACACCAAGATTGGCAAATTCGCCACTGGCGCCCTGTGCTCTTCACAGATGAAAGCAGGTTCACATTGAGCACATGTGACAGACGTGACAGAGTCTGGAGACGCCGTGGAGAACGTTCTGCTGCCTGCAACATCTTCCAGCATGACCGGTTTGGCGGTGGGTCAGTCATGGTGTGGGGTGGCATTTCTTTGGGGGGCCGCACAGCCCTCCATGTGCTCGCCAGAGGTAGCCTGACTGCCATTAGGTACCGAGATGAGATCCTCAGACCCCTTGTGAGACCATATGCTGGTGCGGTTGGCCCTGGGTTCCTCCTAATGCAAGACAATGCTAGACCTCATGTGGCTGGAGTGTGTCAGCAGTTCAATGCTATGGACTGGCCCGCCCGTTCCCCAGACCTGAATCCAATTGAGCACATCTGGGACATCATGTCTCGCTCCATCCACCAACGCCACGTTGCACCACAGACTGTCCAGGAGTTGGCGGATGCTTTAGTCCAGGTCTGGGAGGAGATCCCTCAGGAGACCATCCGCCACCTCATCAGGAGCATTCCCAGGCGTTGTAGGGAGGTCATACAGGCACGTGGAGGCCACACACACTACTGAGCCTCATTTTGACTTGTTTTAAGGACATTACATCAAAGTTGGATCAGCCTGTAGTGTGGTTTTCCACTTTAATTTTGAGTGTGACTCCAAATCCAGACCTCCATGGGTTGATAAATTTGATTTCCATTGATCATTTTTGTGTGATTTTGTAGTCAGTACATTCAACTATGTAAAGAAAAAAGTATTTAATAAGAATATTTCATTCATTCAGATCTAGGATGTGTTATTTTACTGTTCCCTTAATTTTTTTGAGCTGGGTTGTTGCCCTCCTACGGCCTCCAGTTCGCAACGAGCTACACAGCTCAAACTGCTGCATATACCCTGACTCTGCTTGCACAGAACGCAAGAGAAGTGACACAATTTCCCTCGTTAAAAGAAATTCATGTTAGCAGGCAATATTAACTAAATATGCAGGTAAAAAAAAACATATACTTGTGTATTGATTTTAAGAAAGGCATTGATGTTTATGGTTAGGTACACATTGGTGCAACAGTGGTTTTTTCACAAATGCGCTTGTTAAATCATTACCCGTTTGGCGAAGTAGGCTGTGATTCGATGATAAATTAACAGGCACCGCATCGATTATATGCAACGCAGGACAAGCTAGATAAACTAGTAATATCAACCATGTGTAGTTAACTAGTGATTATATGAAGATTAATTGTTTTTTTATAAGATAAGTTTAATGCTAGCTAGCAACATACCGTGGCTCCTTCCTGTACTCGCGTAACAGGTAGTCAGCCTGCCACGCAGTCTCCTCGTGGAGTGCCATGTAATCAGCCATAATTTGTCCAAAAATGCAGATTACCGATTGTTAAGAAAACTTGAAATCGGCCCCAATTAATCGGCCATTCCAATTAAATCGGTCGACCTCTACTTGCTAGCTAATTTGTCCTATTTAGCTAGCTTGCTGTTGCTAGCTAATTTGTCCTGTGATATAAACATTGAGTTGTTATTTTACATGAAATGCACAAGGTCCTCACTCCGCCAATTAATCCACACATAAAACGGTCAACCGAATCGTTTCTAGTCATCTCTCTTCCTTCCAGGCGTTTTCTTCTCTTGACATTATATTGTGATTGGCAACTTAGGTGCATTACCTGACCTCGTTTGTCTTCCAGTCACCCACGTGGGTATAACCAATGAGGAGATGGCACATGGGTACCTGCTTCTATAAACCAATGAGGAGATGGGAGAGGCAGGACTTGCAGCGTGATCTGCGTCAGAAATAGAACTGATTTCTATTTTAGCCCTTAGCAACGCAAACGCTCGCTTGCGCGCAATAATCGAGTAACATAGATTTCTAAATTTATTTTTTAACACACGTGAGCGGTGTAGTCAGCATGTAACGTTACTGTATTCCAAACATTGGTTCTTACGCCTACATCATGATGATACTTTGTCAAGCCATTATTGTTGTAGGTAAATGTGAGATAATTATATTAGCTAAACCCTGACTATTTCTTTGTTATGTACAGCGAAATCTGCCATTTGTTCCTACGTTCTGGAATGTTCAAGTGAAGTTGGCAACTTGAATTTAGCAAGTGACAAATGGAACTACACGACCACAGTAACGTTAGTGTTATAACAATAAAATGTAACGTTAGCTAGCTAAGTCGATAAAACCTGCCATACTAGTATTGGTAAAGTGTTAGATAAGCTCACATCACTGAAGTTGGTGACACTTAACATATTAGGACTTAACAGTAGCTAGCTGGTTAGCAAAAAACTAGCAAATCAAACCAGGCACAACGTCACGTCAGGCGTTCACGCTAGCTAGATAGCATCGGTTCTCTTGCAACCTGGCACGGCAAATTCGTTAAAATATCAATAATATAAGCAGGCCAATTGTTATTTCCGTACTACTTCAATACACATATCCTTTCAAATTAGGACTTACCTCCGGAGACGTCTTTTAATTTCAGAAAATCTAGAGCACGTATTAACTCCATCTTTCTTTGAATAAACCCGCCAACTCCTCTACAGTCGCGCCCTTGATTTACGTCATCGTCGGTTATATTTACACCAGAAATGTTGCGTCGAAATTGCGCAGAAACTGAAGCTGACGGCTTTGGTTGACATATATATTTTTATAAACTGGGTGGTTTGAGCCCTGAATGCGGATTGGCTGACAGTCGTGGTACGGATATAACAAAACAATATTTGTTTCTTCTCTAATTATGTTGGTAACCAGTTCATAATAGCAATAAGGCACCTCTGGGGTTTGTGGTATATGGGCAATATACCACAGCTAAGGGCTGTATCCATGCACTCCGCATTGTGTCGTGCGTAAGAACAGCCCTTAACCGTGGTATATTGGCCATATACCACAGCCCCTAGGGCCTTATTGCTTAAATATTGTTTCATTTTGTCACATCTAGAATAAAATTATTTTTCTTGACATAGGTGGTTCCTTTCTTCTAGCTATAATGGATAAGAAATACATTCGTTGAGCAAGGGGGTCAGGAAAATCACAAGAATTTAAATGAAAAATGAACACTTCAAAATTGCAATATTTCTCTGTGATCTGATATGGTGTCAGTGTGAAGTTGCCTATAGCTATCCAAAATGATTTGGCCATTTCTATCTGAATATCTGCATGCAATGCACATTACACTGATCCCGAGTTACACGCATGCGCATTTAACGAGGAAACGCTACAGTGGGCATTGCAATACTGCTGTAATTTGAAACATTCAACAATCGCTTCGTTTAGTTTCGTATCATAGGACAGACAGCACAATCTAAATTCCGGAGGAAATCACTCGTAGGAAGCATTTGGAATACAGTAACGTAAGAGTTTTGTTGTACATGCAAAATCTACAAAGGCTTGTTGAAAAAGGTATAGGCTCTGAAACAAGGTCCAGTGATGAGTTTCTTTAGTTTTGGTCAAAGTGCAGAAATCGATATCGTTTTGAAAGACGCTGAGACAAGAAAGAGAGTTCAACATAAGACTGAGGATGGGAAAAAGGACAAATATTTTCTGTTATATGATGGTGAGACAGTATCTGGAAACGTCAACGTAACACTTAAGAATCCAGGGAAAAGACTCGAGCATCAAGGCATCAAAATTGAGTTTATTGGGCAGATTGGTAAGTCTGTGACAGAGCAGGGTTGTTACTGCCAAAATATCTTAATAAGCTACACAATTATCCATGGCGCAAAACATGAATTTACTTCGATTAAGAAGTCTCTATTCGTGATGTTGTCATCCTAATGAATTGTCAAGCTGATTGATCAATCAATCGACAGATAGTTAATTTAATGTTGCAACTGTAGCTCGATGACCCAAGTCATATGACATACATGTATGTATGTGCCACGTGTGTTGCCCGTTGAGAGAGAAATATATGTTATCACCAGCTGGTCTTTAGTTTGCTTTGAGTATGTTACAATTGATATGCAACGTTTTAGTCGATGAGTGAAGGTATTAAGCCATGCCATGCTCATTAGTCTATTCACTGCACGCTGCTTGGGCACGGGTTAAAACGTAGTGACCTGTGGTTGGCTGTGATATAAGTGATAAACAGAAGCACTATTGTGCCACAGAAACTCTCCTACAGTAGATTAGTTATCTGCCTGGTCAGAAGTTCAGAGATGTGTGAGAATCATGATACTAACTTCACCTGTCAGTTACACTTGAACATAAATGTGGCCTATATCATAGGTCCTTTATAGTTACATTGTAATAAACGTTATTACACAGTTGTAAGATGCAGTAACCAGTTGTCATTTGTAGCATTACCTTTAATCCATTCACACGACATGTAATGCCTTTTTAAAGGGATAGAAAGTAATCTGTAAACTCTTCTAGATAATTTTTCACCATTGAAAACTGGTGACTAACTATTTCTCTCTTGTCAGAGCTGTACTACGACAGGGGGAACCACCATGAGTTTGTGTCTCTGGTTAAAGACTTGGCCAGACCGGGAGAGCTAACACAGTCCCAGGCCTTTGACTTTGAGTTCACACACGTGGAGAAACCATACGAGTCCTACACAGGCCAGAATGTCAAATTACGGTAAGGAAGTATCTGGCAACAAACCATCCATGAACCATTTGTACAACATTATAGGTCAAAATCAATTACCCTCACACACAATTTGAGTTCCATCACTAAATATGTATGTATATCACATGTATGCATGTGATTCTAGGCCATTTAGTTAAATATAATAATTTTAAGCATTGTAAAGCTGATTGTCTGTGATAAAAATGCCTTTGTCCAAAAGAATGGAGCTCTAGAGTGCCATTTAAAGAGTTATGCAGTCAACAAAACAGAATTGTTGCCTTGGCAAAACAAGGAAATAGAAACAGAAATAATAGAATCTGAAAATAGAGATAGACTGGAGCCCAGTCTAGAGAATTGCCATTTCCGATGTCTCCAGTACAGTGTATATCTACAGTAGCTTAACTTCTGTACATATGTCAAATATGTTAACATGAGAGTATCATTTGTCTGTAGAGTGAAGTGCAAATACAGTTATATCAAAGCACAGATTTCACCTGATTTCTACTGTGTCTCACCAGCTATTTGTGGTCTTTATGGGTAGAATGTGACTCCTATTGGAGACTTTCTGAATTGTTCTTTGTGCATCATGCATTTATACCCATTGAGTAGATGAGTTGATTTTCTGCCTCTTCTCTTTTATATTTCAGCTACTTTCTGAGGGCAACGGTAAGCCGGAGACTGAACGACATCAGTAAAGAGATGGACATTGTTGTGCACACGCTCAGCACATACCCAGAACTCAACTCGTCGATCAAGATGGAAGTGGGAATCGAAGACTGTCTACACATCGAGTTTGAGTACAACAAGTCCAAGTATGACTCTGTTACCATGGTTTATCATATATGAAAAAATATTCATGTTTTTGAATGATGATATAGCAGAGCTTTAGTGAAGTCAAACTTAAGTCTCCCTGGTTCAACTTCCCTAAACTCCTATGCTAATAGCATGTTTATATTTGTATTTATTATGGATCCCCATTAGCTGCTACCAAGGCAGCAGCTACTCTTCCTGGGGTCCAGCAAAATTAAGGCAGTTATACAATTTTAAAAACATTACTATACATTCACAGATTTCACAACACACTGTGTGCCCTCAGGCCCCTACACCACCACTACCACATATCTACAATACAAAATCCCAGTGTACGTGTGTGTATAGTGCGTATGTTAACGTGTGTGTGTATGCATGTGTCTGTTTGTGTTGCTTCACAGTCCCGGCTGTTCCATAAGGTGTATTTTTATCTGTTTTTTATATCTCATTTTACTGCTTGCATCAGTTACTTGATGTGGAATAGAGTTCCATGTAGTCATGGCTCTATGTAGTACTGTGCGCCTCCCATAGTCTGTTCTGGACTTGGGGACTGTGAAGAGAACTCTTGTGGCATGTCTTGTGGGGTATGCATGGGTGTTCGAGCTGTGCGCAAGTAGTTCAAACACAGCTCGGTGCATTCAACATAAATATTTTTGGGGGCTCGCAAGTGGTCTAAGGCACTGCATCTAAGTGCAAGAAGCGTCACTACAGTCCCTGGTTCGAATCCAGGCTCTATCACATCCGGCCGTGATTGGGAGTCCCATAGGGCGGCGCACAATTGGCCCAGCGTCGTCGTCCTGGTTTGGCCGGGTAGGCTGTCATTGTAAATAAGAATTTCTTCTTAACTGACTTGCCTAGTTAAATAAAGGTTAAATAAAATATATATCAAAATATATATATTTATGTTAGCTCTCTGTGTACATCCAAGGGCCAGCCGTGCTTCCCTGTTCTGAGCCAATTTCAATTTTCCTGAGTCCCTTTTTGTGGCACAAGACCACACGACTGAATAGTAGTCCAGGTGCAACAAAATTAGGGCCTGTAGGACCTGCCTTGTTGATAGCGCTGTATCGTATGATTTTTGAGGAAAAAACATCTGAATGTAATAGGACATTTGAAGTAGCTTATGTCGCAAATTAAACACTGATCAGTTTGAGGCGAGTGAAACATTGTCAAAGTACTTGTTATGACAACTTCTGTCATTACTGTTTATTAGCATTGGATGGAAGTGGACAGTTAATCAAAACCAAAGTGTGGATTTCGGTCTCTCCTTGTCCATAGACTGCTTTCAAGGTAAGGAAACCATAACCTAAATATGCCATTTAAACAGTCCCTTTAACTGTGAACTGTCCCTTTAATGCAGATACCACCTAAAAGATGTAATCGTGGGAAAGATTTACTTCCTCTTGGTACGGCTCAAGATCAGACACATGGAGATTGACATCATCAAGAGAGAAACGACAGGCACGGGCCCAAATGTGTACCATGAGAACGACACCATAGCCAAGTATGAGATTATGGACGGAGCACCAGTGAGAGGTAAGTGGCACCGACAACCAGTGGAGGCTGGTGGAAGGAGAAACCAGAGGAAGGGCTCATTCTAATGGCTGGAATGGAACTGTATGTTTGATAGTTTTCCGTTGACTTTATTCCAGCCATTACAATGAGCCCATCCTGCGGATTCTCCTTTTACCAGCCTCCACGCTGGATTTACACAAACGATGGGCATGGGACTTGGATTGAAAACGTCTGACAAAAAACATATATTTTACAGTGAACTATCACTTTAATATTATGGCTTTTGTCTTTCAGGGGAGTCCATCCCTATCCGACTATTCCTGGCTGGCTATGAGATGACTCCTACAATGAGGGACATCAACAAGAAGTACTCTGTGCGGTACTACCTCAACCTGGTGCTCATAGACGAGGAGGAGAGGCGTTACTTCAAACAGCAGGTACATGCAGATACACAGTAGAGACAGTAGAAACAGTAAACACACAATAGAGATAGAATGGCAGGCAGGTAGCTGCTGTTGTTCTATTTGATCTGATTGGTGACTAATTTGTGGTTCATGTCAAGGTTCAAGGTCAGCACATTGTTCATTTCAACTCTGTGTATGAGTGCTGTGTAACAGTAGGCTGTAACAAAACATTTATTTGTATTGGGATGTAAAGAAAGGACATCAAATAGAGGTCCTATCATACCTGTATCACACCATAGCAAATTGTAACATGAGGTGTACATCAAATCAAATTCAATTCAATTTTATTTTATTTAGCCCTTCTTACATCAGCTGATATATCAAAGTGCTATACAGAAACCCAGCCTAAAACCCCAAACAACAAGCAATGCAGGTGTAGAAGCACGGTGGCTAGGAAAAACTCCCTAGAAAGGCCAAAACCTAGGAAGAAACCTAGAGAGGAACCAGGCTATGAGGGGTGGCCAGTCCTCTTTTGGCTGTGCCGGGTGGAGATTATAACAGAACATGGCCATGATGTTCAAATGTTCATAAATGACCAGCATGGTCAAATAATAATAATCACAGTGAACAGGTCAGGGGTCCATAGCCGCAGGCAGAACAGTTGAAACTGGAGCAGCAGCACGGCCATGTGGAATGGGGTCAACAAGGAGTCATCATGCCAGGTAGTCCTGAGGCATGGTCCTAGGGCTCAGGTCCTCCAAGAGAGAGAAAGAAAGAAAGAGAGAATTAGAGAGCGCATACTAAAATTCACACAGGACACCGGATAAGACAGGAGAAGTACTCCAGATATAACAGACTGACCCTAGCCCCCCGACACATAAACTACTGCAGCATAAATACTGGAGGCTGAGACAGGAGGGGTCAGGAGACACTGTGGCCCCATCCGATGATACCACCGGACAGAGCCAAACAGGCAGGATATAACCCCACCCACTTTGCCAAAGCACAGCCCCCACACCACTAGAGGAATAACTTCAACCACCAACTTACCATCCTGAGACAAGGTCGAGTATAGTAGGCTGTGTGTTGGTGAGTGCAGTAGTTAAACTGGGATGTGTTCATTATCACAACGGGAAGTAAAAATTGACATTCTTATTGGACATGTCCAGGTAGTTTCTCTCTGTTTCATTCTGTTTTATTGCCTTGTTCTAGGAGATCACTCTGTGGAGGAAGGGGGACATAGTGAAAAAGAGCATGTCCCACCAAGCGGCCATTGCCTCACAGCGCTTCAAGGGCTCGTCCAGTGCAGAGAAAGCCCTTGCTCAGGCCCAGGCTAAGGAACAGTAAAACTCCAGAATAGCCTACACTCCATCACTTTGTACAGGTGTGTGTGTCTGTGTGCATGTACAGTGTGTGTACGATGTAGTGTACATGTCTGTGAATCTATGAATGTGAGAAAGAATGCATGTGTTTTTTCACTGCATCTATGAATGTGTGTGTGTTTATCAGAGCATCTTTGAATGAGACCATGTGTGTGTTGATATTCAATATGTGAACATCAGCCATCTTAGGCATATATTTCTACCCTCGCCCATTTCAACATCGCCATCTCACCACAAACACTGATGGCACTTTCTACAACAACTGCAGTTGAAAAGGGATGACAAATTTCATGTTTGAAGAAATAAGGCATTCTCAGGGTATATTTTATTAACTTTTAGCTAGGTTTTTCTGCCGTACTGATTAGCATAATATGCTTTTTTATTTTCTTTGAAATAGTGATTTCTTAACTCGAAACTATGGTGAAAACAGCTGCTGTTGACATAGCTTCCTTTAGGCATCTCTTAATGAATACTTGTCTTTGGCAGTTGGACTCAATGGACATGCAAGATTTCTTAAGTCCTGTTTACACTTTGCATTAACATGTGGTCGTCATCCGATCAAGATGATCAAATCACTATCTGATCAAGGTCTGTTCCGTCGACACAAAAATGTGTCTCTCATCCGTCCACTGTATGTGGACACGGGACACATGTTAGCGCCAGGTATAAACGTGGCTTTAGAATCAGAGAATATGCTAAATGTTTTTTTATTGTGCGAAATGTCATGCAAATAGGGAACATTTTGGGAAAATTACGTTTCAATTGTCAGACATCAACTATCAGCATTGCATTCCATTCCATCATCAAAAAAAACATTCCATTCCAAGCTTTGTCATTATCAGTTGATGTAAACAGCAATGTTTTATTTTTTAACAGAATCTTTTTTTATGTATTTGATCTTTTAGTAACATTATACATGTTCTGGGTTCATCTATCTGTTAGAAATGTAAGCCAGATGGCTTATGTCCATTAACATTGGCCAAGTTTGGTGACACTGATAGTTTCTTGGAACTAATGGCTTTCACGGTTGTGGCTAGATGGAGAATTAATGTAGCAGTTTAGGAGAATTAACATGGCATGTAAGAAGAATTAACGTAGCAGGTTAGGAGAATTAAAGTAGCAGGTTAGGATAATTAATGTAGCAGGTTAGGATAATTAGGTTAAGGTTAGGAAAAGGGTTAGGCTTAGCTAAAATGTACTCCATCTTACCGTAGAAGCCATCAGTTCCGAGAAACCATCAGTATACCATGCCGGTTCCCTGGGTAGGCAGGGTTTTCTTATTTTAGACCATTCCATTGGTCCTACTGAAATCTCCACCCACTCACAACTAACTTACCCACTGCCACTGCTGCTAATACGTTTGAAAGATTTTGGTGTAACCTTTCCAACCTATCAACCAGAAATAAGATATATTTAAACCATTCATTTTTATTTGCACTAGATCCAAATTATGTGAAATCAGTCTGTTTTCTGTCAGTCATTTGTTTTAAAAGTACCTAGAAGACATTGCCAGCATTGGATAACCCTTAGGCAAAAAGTTAATTGCTTAATGGCTCTAGTTCAATTCGAGAAACAACCTCACAGCTTGTTTTTCCTGTCATCTCCAACCATTTTACACCAGGCACATGACTTCCGGTGTGAATGCACTGAAGTCCTCAAAATGGTGTAATTTTGATTGTAAATAATATGAAGAAACAAAGAATGTGTCAAAAGTAAATACATTTGTGTCAGAGCAAATAAATTTGCAAACATTTCTAAAAAACTGTTTTTGCTTTGTCAATATGCAGTATTGTGTATAGATTGATGAGGGGGAAAAAACTATTTAATCAATTTTAGAATAAGGCTTTAACGTAACAAAATCTGGAAAAGTGAAGGGGTCTGAATACTTTCCGAAGGCACTGTATTATGGCCTTTAACTAGACTTTGGGCTAGATTCATTCAGATTGCACTAGCCGACTCCCACATAGCTGTTGTTTTGACGGTGTTGGGGGTGGAACTGGATTAGAGCTGTCAAATCCACAAGCGGTTACTGGCATTATATACCTGTCGCGGATATTGTTATTGGCTGCATAGAGTCGCATTAGTATAAAGCCCATGCAGCCATGTTATGCTTTATTAATGCTAAACAAAGGTTTTTAAACGTATTAGAGAATGATGGATTTAATTCAAAATGACTCAAAAGAAAGGTACATAAATCAAACATAAATATATCAACATAAAGATATCATACAAACCTTTAAAACTACAGTCTGCAAATAAAAATAAATACAAAAAATGGCCATCCTGCCACTTATTTTAACATACAGCTGAGGGATGGGAAAATATTACACCACATAGACAGCGCTCCAGATGCAAGGACTGACAGTTTTGAAGCTATATAGTCATGGCCAAAGTTTTGAGAATGACACAAATATTAATTGCCACAAAGTTTGCTGCTTCAGTGTCTTTAGATATTTTTGTCAGATGTTACTATGGAATACTGAAGTATAATTACAAGCATTTCATAAGTGTCAAAGGCTTTTATTGACAATTACATGAAGTTGATGCAAAGAGTCAATATTTGCAGTGTTGACCCTTCTTTTCAAGACCTCTGCAATCCGCCCTGGCATGCTATCAATTAACTTCTGGGCCACATCCTGACTGATGGCAGCCCTTTCTTGCATAATCAATGCTTGGAGTTTGTCAGAATCTGTGGGTTTTTGTTTGTCCACCCGCCTCTTGAGGATTGACCACAAGTTCTCAATGGGATTAAGGTCTGGGGAGTTTCCTGGCCATGGACCCAAAATATTGATGTTTTGTTCCCCGAGCCACTTAGTTATCACTTTTGCCTTATGGCAAGGTGCTCCATCATGCTGGAAAAGGCATTGTTTGTCACCAAGCTGTTCCTGGATGGTTGGGAGAAGTTGCTCTCGGAGGATGTGTTGGTACCATTCTTTATTCATGGCTGTGTTCTTAGTCAAAATTGTGAGTAAGCCCACTCCCTTGGCTGAGAAGCAACCCCACACATGAATGATCTCAGGATGTTTTACTGTTGGCATGACACATGACTGATGGTAGCGCTCACCTTGTCTTCTCAGGACAAGCTTTTTTCCGGATGCCCCAAACAATCGGAAAGGGGATTCATCAGAGAAAATGACTTTACCCCAGTCCTCAGCAGTCCAATCCCTGTACCTTTTGCAGAATATCAGTCTGTCCCTGTTTTTTTTTCCTGGAGAGAAGTGGCTTCTTTGCTGCCCTTCTTAACACCAGGCCATCCTCCAAAAGTGTTCGCCTCACTGTGCGTGCAGATGCACTCACACCTACCTGCTGCCATTCCTGAGCAAGCTCTGTACTGGTGGTGCCCCGATCCCGCAGCTGAATCAACTTTAGGAGACGGTCCTGGCACTTGCTGGATTTTCTTGGGCGCCCTGAAGCCTTCTTCACAACAATAGAACCGCTCTCCTTGAAGTTCTTGATGATCCGATAAATGGTTGATTTAGGTGCAATCTTACAAGCAGCAGTATCCTTGCCTGTGAAGCCCTTTTTGTGCAAAACAATGATTCCAAGCACCACCCTCCTTTTGAAGCTTCCAGTCTGTTATTCGAACTCAATCAGTATGACAGAGTGATCTCAAGCCTTGTCCTCGTCAACACTCACACCTGTGTTAACGAGAGAATCACTGTCATGATGTCAGCTGGTCCTTTTGTGGCAGGGCTGAAATGCAGTGGAAATGTTTTTGGGGGATTCAGTTCATTTATATGGCAAAGAGGGACTTTGCAATTAATTGCAATTCATCTGATCACTCTGCATAACATTCTGGAGTATATGCAAATTGCCATCATACAAACTGAGGCAGCAGACTTTGTGAAAATTTATATTTGTGTCATTCTCAAAACTTTTGGCCACGACTGTACATTGTTTGCAATGGTATTGTTTACAATAAATTGAGTTAAACAAGCTCATGATTTGTATTTTTCTAAAATATATGACTATATACCATTCATTTATGAGAAAAAAATGGATGTCCCAATCCTACACTGTAGCCTTAAGTGTATTTACAGAAATGTATGTGTATTTTGACCTAAAATAAACGTAATTCATATTTCATAGCAAGCTATAAGGTACTATTCCATTTGTGAAAGGGAATGTTAGTATACAGACAAAGCTGTATATCAAGGCTCAGGAGAAGACCCAGATACAGACAGTTTCGAAGTAGCAAAAGTTTATTACAGAAACAGGTGGGCAGGCAAATGACAGGTCAAGGGCAGGCAGAGGTCAGTTGTCCAGAGCAGAGTCCGAAAGGTACAGAACGGCGGGCAGGCAGAATGGTCAATAACCAGGAAAGCTAGAAAACAGGATCTAGAGCAAGACAGAAGCATGGGAAAACCACTTATAGGCTTGACGAAACAAAACAAACTGGCAACAGAGAACACAGGTATAAGTACACTACAGACCCGTAGCACTCACGTCCGTAGCCATGAAATACTTTGAAATGTTGGTAATGGCTCACATCAACACCATTATCCCAGAAACCCTAGACCCACCCCAATTTGCATACCGCCCAAACAGATCCACAGATGATGCAATCTCTATTGCACTCCACACTGCCCTTTCCCACCTGGACAAAAGGAACACTTATGTGAGAATGCTATTCATTGACTACAGCTCAGCGTTCAACACCATAGTACCCTCAAAGCTCATCACTAAGCTAAGGATTCTGGGACTAAACACCTCCCTCTGCAACTAGATCCTGGATTTCCTGACGGGCCGCCCCCAGGTGGTGAGGGTAGGTAGCAACACATCTGCCATGCTGATCCTCAACACTGGAGCTCCCCAGGGTACGTGCTCAGCACCCTTCTGTACTCCCTGTTCACCCACGACTGCATGGCCAGGCACGACTCCAACACCATCATTACATTTGCAGACGACACAACAGTGGTAGGCCTGATCACCGACAACAATCGAGACCTGGCCGGGTGGTGCCCGACCTATCCCTCAACGTAACCAAGACTAAGGAGATTATTGTGGACTACAGGAAAAGGAGGACTGAGCACGCCCCCATTCTCATCGACGGGGCTGTAGTGGAGCAGGTTGAGAGCTTCAAGTTCCTTGGCGTCCACATCAACAACAAACTAGAATAGTCCAAACACACCAAGACAGTCATGAAGAGGGCACGACAAAGCCTATTCCCCCGCAGGAAACTAAAAAGATTTGTCATGGGTCCTGAGCTCCTCAAAAGGTTCTACAGCTGCAACATCGAGAGCATCCTGACTGGTTGCATCCCTGCCTGGTACGGCAATTGCTCGGCCTCTGACCGCAAGGCACTACAGAGGGTAGTGCGTACGGCCCAGTACATCACTGGGGCTAAGCTGCCTGCCATCCAGGACCTCCACACCAGGCGGTGTTAGAGGAAGGCCCTAAAAATTGTCAAAGACCCCAGCCACCCCAGTCATAGACTGTTCTCTCTACTACCGCATGACAAGCGGTAACAGAGTGCCAAGTCTAGGACAAAAAGGCTTCTCAACAGTTTTTACCCCTGGTAACAGGTAATGAAATGGCTACCCGGACTATTTGAATTGTGTGCGTCCCCCCAACCCCTCTTTTTACGCTGCTGCTACTCTCTGTTTATCATATATGCATAGTCACTTTAACTATACATTCATGTACATACTACCTCAATTGTGCCGACCAACCAGTGCTCCCGCACATTGGCTAACCGGGCTATCTGCATGTGTCCCGCCACCCACCACCCACCCTCTTTTACGCTACTGCTACTCTCTTGTCATCATATATGCATAGTCACTTTAACCATATCTACCTGTGCATTCTGCCTGACTAACCGGTGTCTGTATGTACCCTCGCTACTTTTATAGCCTCGCCACTGTATATAGCTTGTCTTTTTACTGTTGTTTTATTTCTTTACATACCTATTGTTCACCTAATACCTTTTTTGCACTATTGGTTAGAGCCTGTAAGTAAGCGATTCAATGTAAGGTCTACTACACCTGTTGTATTCGGCGCACGTGACAAATAAACTTTGATTTGATTTGGGGAATAATGGGGAAATGGGCGACACCTGGAGGGGGGTGGAGACAAGCCCAAAGACAGGTGAAACAGATCAGGGTGTGACACTAGGCTAAAAGCTAAATGCTCATACAGGATACAAGTATCTTTTACCTTTAATAGTTGTATTTTGTGTTTCTGTTTTTGAAAATGGTTTTTAATCCTATTTCTCTGATTAAAAGAGAGCCTGAAAATTATATGTTATTATTCAATGCCTGGCTTGAACCTCTCATGATGTGACACACAAACGTTGTCACTAGGGGGCAGGCTTGCATGTACTCCTGGTTAGACCTTCAATGTCTTTGAAGACCTTATTCCCATCTCTCTGTGAGAGGGATAGTATATTTTCAACCATTCAAACACTGAGGGTGCAAGTGGCTCCCTTTCATTTCCTTCATATGTAATGGTGAAAGATGGTAAAATTAAATTCAAGTGAAATGAAATTCCTGAAATATTTCTACCTATCCTGTGACTCCAAAGGAGTGTAAAGTAAGAAAAGGAGACAAGGAAAGGAAGTCACTGTAGACTATTAAGATGCACCCTAAAGTGCATACACATTGTTACATTGTTACATTGTAATGTAAGTGAGCGTCTTTAGTCCTGGCAGAGGCTGGCTGCCAGATGTGATGGACAGTTTAGTAGATGCGGTCTAAAAGGTTGCTGATGGAAGAGCAGTCAGTCAGTGGCAGCCTTCTACAGTAACTCATCCATGCTAAGGTTATTGGTATTGATTGAGCAGATGCTGCTGACCGATGTATTTTTATCAGTTGAGGAATGAAGCCATCAGAAAAATGTGTGCTGTGTTCTTCAGTGTTGATTATTTTCAGGCAAATTCCACTTATCCACTGGGCCTGAAGAGCTAAAGCCTTTTCACACAGTATTAGGCTTCAGCCCAGAAACTTGAACTGCAGCCATATTAACAAATTGTTAACCTTGAAAACCAACAGTTGAGGTGTATGGTCTTCCCCGGATCCGATTGCACGTTGGGGTTCTCCTTATTCAATCAAAACTGGTATCCGGGTGTTGCTGATAATGTAGAAAAAAATAATTTGCTCAACTAGAAAAGAGAACCGTTTAAAGGCCCAAAGCTATTCCTATTTGTTTAAACATGATTTCCTTTACATATGTGACCTTGCATCACCTATTGTGGTCACATTAAGGGTAATGTATCCTTGAGTGTTATGGTTTGTTTGATTTTACGTTATGCAGAAGCAGTGGCGATTTTAGCATGTAAATTCTTGGTGTGGCAAACAAAAGCCACTACACAACACAGCACTAAACAATACATGAATTGCACTATAATGGTGACAAACAGTGCACACAAAAATAAAGCTGTCCCAACAACAGAGCTTTCTTTTCAGCACCAGGGAGTGAATCCTTACCACCGCTACACCTGGCTATCAGCAGAGCCTTGTGTGCTCACTTAAACAGAAGGTGGCACGGCGATCCTTCTTGTGGGCAAATTTTGTCATCAAAGTCTCCCATTCGTATGGTGCTTTCAAGACAACTGGGAACTCATTAAAAAAACAAGTTTGAATCATGACGACAGTGATCTTCCGGTCGGAGCTCTAGAAAGAGGCCAGAGTCCCCGACTTGGAATTCCGAGTTGGATGATCGTTCAAACGTATTTTCCCAGTCGGAGCTTGTTTTTTTCAGAGTTCCCAGTTGTCTTGAACTCACTGAAGTCTGAGTTTTCCCAGTTCCGAGTTTCCAGTTGTTTTGAATGCGGCAGAAGTCATACTGGATTGACAGCATGGCAAATGTATTCAACCTTTTCTGGCCTATTGTGTTGCATGTGAATGTTTATCCGTTTAAGCTTGAAAAAGAGACCCTTAAACCCTGACTTGGACCACACACCCTCTCCAGTGAATAGCAGGCTAGTGATTGCTTTGCAACGCTTGCAGTTAGGCACTGATTCCTTTCAAACCACTCATTGTTGAATTTGCGATTTCCAACTGGTTGTGTATTGTTTATGTCCAATGGCCGGTGAGCACCGATATGTTTTATCAATAATTTCTCTTCATATGACAAGGGTTGAAAAGGATTTGCCAGTAGATTGTCCACTTGATTCATGATGATGACTGCTTGTCTAGCTTGCCAGCTAAGATTTCGAAAGTATGATGTTGACATGATCAGTCCAATCAAAGCTACGGTAGATATAACGTGATTTGACGTAATTTTATCTGTGGCCAATGACCTTTAATCTTCTTGGATGGGCACTTCTAATGTAAATCTATAGCAGCACCCCCAGCGGGCTTGAATTTTCGGTGACGTGGTGTCCCCATGAGTGACAGAACACTGAGCCAATCACGGCGCAACTAGAGAACATTTCCAACCCCTACGCTCTGTATTTTCCACTGGCTGCCCCACCACAACTGAAAGCACTGAGCTAGGCTGAAACATCTGCATTTTGGAGCTGCCTTACTCAAGGAAGCAAAAAAGAGACCATGTTTGTATGCAGCTTTTTTAAACTAAATTATTATAATTTTTTTTACATTATTTGCAAACTGATATGTGACATGTATTAATGCCAAAATAACATGCAAAACAGGCAACAACAATTTTGTAATTTCTTTAAAGCTAAACAGGTGGGGCTCAATACCTGCCCTGAATGACGGGTCGCCACTGTGCAGCTGTCACATTTGAGAGGAACTGTGAGGCGGGTGGGGGGTTGAGGGATTGGCTTGTCCTCTCACAATTATAAACACCTCTAGTGCAACCCAGCTAGCACATTTGGTTCCTTGGAAGTTGTGGGAATGTACATGTTTGGTTTCCCATTGGTTCTGGGAACGAAGCCATAAGTATCCTGACCGGTAAACAGAGATTTTTAAACGTTCTGAGAACGGAAGTGAAAATGTCTGTTCTGTGAACGTACATGTTTTAGGCTGCAGGGAGGTTCTGAGAACTTTCTGAAAGTTTGCCTGGGAGGTTTTATAATTGTTCTGAGAACAGAAATGATATGTTAAGTTTTTTAATAACTTCCTTAAAACGTTCACTGAATGTTTCAATAAGACTTTTAATAACACTTATAGCTTAGTTTGGGTTACAGTGCATTCGGAAAGTATTCAGACCCCTTGACTCTTTCCACATTTTGTTACATTACAGCCTTATTCTAAAATCTATTAAAAAAAAAAATTCCCTCATCAATCTACACACAATAACTCATAATGACAAAGCAAAAAATAAATGTTTGCACATTTATTTAAAAAAAAACTACTGAAATATCAAATTTCCTTAAGTATTCAGAACCTTTACGCACCTTTGGAAGTGATTACAACCTTGAGTCTTCTTGGGTATGACGCTACAAGCTTGGCACACCTGTATTTGTGGAGTTTCTCTCATTCTTCTCTGCAGATCCTCTCAAGCTCTGTCAGTTTGGATGGGGAGTGTCACTGCACAGCTATTTTGAGGTCTCTCCAGAGATGTTCGATCAGGTTCAAGTTCGGGGTCTGGTTTGGCCACTCAAGGACATTCAGAGACTTGTTCCGAAGCCACTCCTGCGTTGTCTTGGCTGTGTGCTTAGGGTTGTTGTCCTGTTAGAAGGTGAACCTTCGCCCCAGTCTGAGGTCATGAGCGCGCTGGAGCAGGTTTTCATCAAGGGTCTCTCTGTACTTTGCACCGTTCATCTTTCCCTCTATCCTGAGTAGTCTCCCAGTTCCTGCCGCTGAAAAACATCCCCATAGCATGATGCTGCCACCACCATGCTTCACCGTAGGGATGGTGCCATGTTTCCTCCAGACATGACGCTTGGTATTCATGCCAAAGAGTTCAATCTTGGTTTCATCAGACCAGATAATCTTGTTTCTCATGGTCTGAGAGTCTTTAGGTGCCTTTTGGCAAACTCCAAGCGGGCTGTCATGCCTTTTACTGAGGAGTGGCTTCCGTCTGGCTACGCTACCATAAAGGCGTAATTGGTGGAGTGCTGCGGAGATGGTTGTCCTTCTGGAAGATTCTCCCATCTTCACAGAGGAACTCTGCAGCCATGTCAGAGTGACCATCAGGTTCTTGGTAACCTCCGTGACCAAGGCCCTTCTACCCCGATTGCTCTGTTTGGCCGGGCGGCCAGCTCCAGGAAGAGTCTTGGTGGTTCCAAACTACTTCCATTTAAGAAAGATGGAGGCCACTGAGTTCTTGGGGACCTTTAATGCTGCAGAATTGTTTTGGTACCCTTCCCCAGATCTGTGCCTCGACACAATCCTGTCTCGGAGCTCTACGGACAATTCCTTTGACCTCATGGCTTGGTTTTTGCTCTGACATGCATTGTCAACTGTGGGACATTATATAGATAGGTGTGTGCCTTTACAAATCCTGTCCAATAAATTGAATTTACCACAGGTGGACTCCAATCAAGTTGTAGAAACATCTCAAGGATGAGCAATGGAAGCAGGATGCACCTGAGCTCAATTTCGAGTCTCATAGCAAAGGGTCTGAAAACTTATATAAATAAGGTATTTCTGTTTTGAATTTGTAATACATTTGCAAAAATTTCTAAAAACCTGTTTTCGCTTTGTCATTATGGGGTATTGTGTGTAGATTGGTGAGGAAAACAATTAATTTAATCAATTTTAGATCAAGGCTGTAATGTAACAAAATGTGGAAAAGGTCAAGGGGTCTGAATACTTTCAGAATGCACTGTACATACACCTCACACACATGGTTATGGGCTTAAAAGAAGAAGACACCTGTAGCATTTCAGATATAGAGTAGAAATGCATTCAATTCAAAGTTTGCATCCCAATTTTACACTTTGGGCTCTATTTTAATAAACTTAATGCAATGGTAAATCTAAGCGAAGGCAGTAGTGCTATAGGTTCAGGGGTGTGTCAGAAATATTTTTGCTATTTTCACTATCACAATTATTGCCACACTTGCTGGCGCTGTGCTCCATGGCGAAATATGTGGTTGCTTCATGCTGTGTATTTATGGTCTTTTATGTATTGCCTTGGAATCAACTCCAATTCCAATGTTAGTCAGTTATAGTTTGTTAAATGGCTTACAGAAATGAAATAACAAAATGTAGAGCTATCTTCACGAAATACATTAACTTGAACCCATTTGCAGTCCACATTGTTTTAAGTAATTGCATGGCTAGTATTCACACTGATATAGGTTTTAGTAGTATTCACACTGATAAAAGCAATAGGCCTACTGTAAATTGCATTATGGCGGTGCATGGACACGCCAAACATCGTAAATAAGCAAGGTTAAGTTCAATATTGATAAGGCCTAAAAAGAGAATGAATAATTCTAATCAAATCCTAAACAAAATAGGATATGTCACACTTACAGGCACCATAATTTCTTTCTGTGGGCATATAATATTAAAACAATGCAGAATATGGATAGTTTTACGCACATCCACACTTCTCAGTAGCTAGACAAAGATCCAATAAAGAGAAAGGGAGAATGTCCACTCACCGTTATACTGCTCCTAAATAGGCCTATGTTTTATTAACATAATCATAACAATTTTACAGATCAGATCGTATTCACACATTTCCAGAAGTTGCATTGCAAGCGGACGTTGTCTCCATAAAACCAGGAAGGTGAAACATTCTAATAAGTTTGGTTGTAATAAAATGTAATGAAAAACAAGCAGTTAAAAATAAAAATAAAAAAACATGTAAAATGCAATGATATCATACAATCGCCAGGATAAAAAAGACACACTTTGCTGTTGAACAAGCCTTCGTTATAGTAGGCCTAAGGGAGGGCTTGGGTTTTGAATAATATATGAAACAATTTTTACAGGTTACAGATAACTTTTAAATACGAGGTTCACCGGTATTCACAGAGGTACGCATCTCTCGTTTCATGATGAGCATGGAGGGAGTTTTACGCAAATCCAAAACAGGACCTGCATGGCTAAAATAATGTGGGCCTGCCTACAAATATTGAATAAAGCTTTGCCAAACCCTTTATCGATAGTCCTGACTAGTTTGCGAATGCATTGGGCAGACAAAAAAAAGCCTTAATTGAGAGGAGAGGAGGCTATGCTTGGTCTTTAATCAAATAAAATGGGAAAAAACATGAGTTTTTTATGTTTCTAAATATGAAGTATTCAGGCTCCAAAAGCACATTGGGCTACTCTTGTTTCATGTGCATATGGGCAGTGTGCGTCACGGTTGGATAGGGGCGTTTCCGTTGTCAAAATTCATGCCATAACCAACTGCATTACTGCTAAAACCATCTTACTGTAAATCCCCATCAGCACTGCCTGAAATTAGCACTTTGAATCATGTTTTTTAAGGACACTGAGCACAAGTGAGCTGATATAAGACAGGTAAAAACACCAGTGCGGCAGTTTTTACATAATGAAATTGCAAACTAACCTGTGTTTGACACTAGTGCCAGCTTAACACCAGACGAAAATAGAGCCCTCTATATATACAGTTGAAGTCGGAAGTTTACATACACTTAGGTTAGAGACATTAAAACTTGTTTTTCAACCACTCCACACATTTCTTGTTAACAAACTATAGTTTTGGCAAGTCAGTTAGGACATCTACTTTGTGCATGACACAAGTCATTTTTCCAACAATTGTTTACAGACAGATTATTTCAATGTATAATTCAATGTATCACAATTCCAGTGGGTCAGAAGTTTACATACACTAAGTTGACTGTGCCTTTAAACAGCTTGGAAAATTCCAGAAAATTGTGTCATGGCTTTAGAAGCTTCTGATAGGCTAATTGACATAATTGGAGTCAATTGGAGGTGTACCTGTGGATGCATTTCAAGGCCTACCTTCAAACTCAGAGCCTCTTTGCTTGACATCATGGGAAAATCAAAAGAAATCAGCCAAGACCTCAGAAAACAATTGTAGACCTCCACAAGTCTGGTTCAACCTTGGGAGCAATTTCCAAACGCCTGAAGGTACCATGTTCATCTGTACAAACAATAGTATGCAAGTATAAACACCATGGGACCACACAGCCGTCATACCGCTCAGGAAGGAGACGTGTTCTGTCTCCTAGAGATGAACATACTTTGGTGCGAAAAGTGCAAATCAATCCCAGAACAACAGCAAAGGACCTTGTGAAGATGCTGGAGGAAACGGGTACAAAAGTATCTATATCCACAGTAAAACGAGTCCTATATCGACATAACCTGAAAGGCCGCTCAGCAAGAAAGAAGCCACTGCTCCAAAACTGCAATAAAAAATCCAGACTACGGTTTGCAACAGCACATGGGGACAAAGATCTTACTTTTTGGAGAAATGTCCTCTGGTCTGATAAAACAAAAATAGAACTGTTTGGCCATACTGACCATCGTTATGTTTGGAGGAAAAAGGGAGAGGCTTGCAAGCCGAAGAAGACCATCCCAACCGTGAAGCACGGGGGGTCGCAGTATCATGTCGTGGGGGTGCTTTGCTGCAGGAGGGACTGGGGCACTTCACAAAATAGATGGCATCATGAGGATGGAAAATTATGTGGATATATTGAAGCAACATCTCAAGACATCAGTCAGGAAGTTAAAGCTTGTTAGCTAATGGGTCTTCCAAATGGGCAATGACCCCAAGCATACTTCCAAAGCTGTGGCAAAATGGCTTAAGGACAACAAAGTCAAGGTATTGGAGTGGCCATCACAAAGCCCTGACCTCAATCTTGTAGAAAATGTGTGGGCAGAACTGAAAAAGCGTGTGCGAGCAAGGAGGCCTACAAACCTGACTCAGTTACACCAGCTCTGTCAAGAGGAATGGGCCAAAATTCACCCAACTTATTGTGGGAAGCTTGTGGATGGCTACCCGAAACGTTTGACCCAAGTTAAACAATTTAAAGGCAATGCTACCAAATACTAATTGTGTCTATGTAATCTTCTGACCCACTGGGGAATGTCATGAAAGAAATAAAAGCTGAAATAAATAATTCTCTCTAGTATTATTCTGACATTTCATATTCTTAAAATAAAGTGGTGATCCTAACTGACCCAAGACAGGGAATTTTTTACTAGGATTAAATGTCAGGAATTGTGAAAAACTGAGTTTAAATGTATTTGGCTAAGGTGTATGTAAACGTCCGACTTCAACTGTGTCACAGGAGACTGAAAAATATCAAAACCGTTTGACATAGAAACATGAGATTTTTGGTGTTTAGAAATAAATAATGTTTTTTGAGTATGAAATTATGAAAAATATTAAACATTCCACCCATGAGGCCACTAGGTCATTCGACTTCAGGAAAGGGCTAACAAGTCACATAATAAGTTGCATGGACTCTCTATCTGCAATAATATTGTTTAACATGATTTTTGAATGACTACCTCATCTCTACCCCACACATACAATTATCTGTTGGTAGATGGGTAAACAATAAATAAAAGCAGACATTGAATATCCCTTTGAGCATGGTGAAGTTATTAATTACACTTTGGATGTGTATCAACACACCCAGTCACTAAGATACAGATACAAAGATGCCGGAGAGGAAGGAAACCTCAGGGATTTCACCATGATGCCAATGGTGACTTTAAAACAGTTAGAGTTCAATGGCTGTAATAGGAGAAAACTGAAGATGGATCAACAACATTGTAGCTACTCCACAATACTAGCCTAAATTACAGTGAAAAGAAGGAAGCTTGTTCAGAATAAAATATACCAAAACATGCTTCAAAATCAAATCAAATCAAATGTATTTATATAGCCATTCTTACATCAGCTGATATTTCAAAGTGCTGTACAGAAACCCAGCCTAAAACCCCAAACAGCAAGCAATGCAGCTGTAGAAGCACGGTGGCTAGGAAAAACTCCCTAGAAAGGCCAAAACCTAGGAAGAAACCTAGAGAGGAACCAGGCTATGAGGGGTGGCCAGTCCTCTTTTGGCTGTGCCGGATGGAGATTATAACAGAACATGGCCATGATGTTCAAATGTTCATAAATGACCAGCATGGTCAAATAATAATAATCACAGTGAACAGGTCAGGGGTCCACAGAACAGTTGAAACTGGAGCAGCAGCACGGCCATGTTGAATGGGGTCAACAAGGAGTCATCATGCCAGGTAGTCCTGAGGTATGGTCCTAGGGCTCACGTCCTCCAAGAGAGAGAGAAAGAAAGAAAGAGAGAATTAGAGAGAGCATACTTAAATTCACACA
Organism: Salvelinus alpinus; assembly: GCF_045679555.1. NCBI lineage: Eukaryota > Metazoa > Chordata > Actinopteri > Salmoniformes > Salmonidae > Salvelinus > Salvelinus alpinus. The sequence goes on from NC_092098.1 coordinate 34,407,480, forward strand.
GGACACCGGATAAGACAGGAGAAGTACTCCAGATATAACAGACTGACCCTAGCCCCCCGACACATAAACTACTGCAGCATAAATACTGGAGGCTGAGACAGGAGGGGTCAGGGGACACTGTGGCCCCATCCGATGATACCCCCAGACAGGGCCAAACAGGCAGGATATAACCCCACCCACTTTGCCAAAGCACAGCCCCAAAACCACTAGAGGGAAAACTTCAACCACCAACTTCAACCATCCTGAGACAAGGCCGAGTATAGCCCACAAAGATCTCCACCACACCCAGACAGGAAGATCATGTCAGTGACTCAACCCACTCAAGTGACGCACCCCTCATAGGGACGCCATGGAAGAGCACCAGTAAGCCAGTGACTCAGCACCTGTAATAGGGTTAGAGGCAGAGAATTCCAGTGGAGAGAGGGGAACCGGCCAGGCAGAGACAGCAAGGGCGATTCGTTGCTCCAGAGCCTTTCCGTTCACCTTCACACTCCTGGGCCAGACTACACTCAATCATATGACCCACTGAAGAGATGAGTCTTCAGTAAAGATTTAAAGGTTGAGGTCTGCGTCTCTCACATGGGTAGGCAGACCATTAAATAAAAATGGAGCTCTATAGGAGAAAGCCCTGCCTCCAGCTGTTTGCTTGTTTACTTCCCGTTTGCAATAAGGCACTAAAGTAAAACTGCACAAAAATATGGCAAAGACATTAACTTTATGTCCTGAATACAAAGTGTTATGTTTGGGGAAAATTCAACACATCACTGAGTACCACTCCTCATATTTTGAAGCATGATGGTGGCTGCATCCTGGATATGCTTGTCATCGACAAGGACTAGGGAGTTTTTTAGGATAAAAATAAACTGAATAGAGCACAGGCAAAATCCAAGAGAAAAACCTGGTTCAGTCTGATTTCCACCAGACACTGAGAGATGAATTTATCTTTAAGCAGGACAATTACCTAAACCACAAGGCCAAATCTACACTGTGGTTGCTTACCAAGAAAGCAGTGAATGTTCCTGATTGGCCGAGTTACAGTTTTTACTTAAATCTACTTGGAAATTAATGGCAAGACCTGAAAATGGTTGTCTAGCAATGATCAACAACCAATTTGACAGAGGTTGAAGAATTTTGAAAATAATAACTGGCAAATGTTGCACAATCCAGGTGTGGAAAGCTCTTAGAGACTTACACAGAAAGACTGACAGCTGTAATTGTTGCCAAAGGTGCTTCAATCAATCCCTATCCCAGTCTGCTGTGCCCACATGCTTCAAGATGGCCATCATTGTTCGTGTTCCCAAGAAAGCTAAGGTACCTGAACTAAATGACTATCGCCCCTTAGCAGTCACTTCTGTCATCATTTAAAAATATATATATATTCCACCTTTATTTAACCAGGCAGGCCAGTTTAGAACAAGTTCTCCTTTACAACTGCGACCTGGCCAAGATAAAGCAAAGCAGTGCGACAAAAAACAACAACACAGAGTTACACATAGGATAAACAAAAGTACAGTCAATAACACATTAGAAAAATCTATATACAGTGTGTGCAAATGGAGTAAGGATTACCTCCTTACTCCAAAAAATAGGCCAATAGTAGCGAAGTAATTAGAATTGATCAAATTAACACTGGAGTGATAGATGTGCAGATGACGATGTGCAAGAAGAAATACTGGTGTGCAAAAGAGAAAAAAGTAAATAAAAACTATATATGGATGAGGTAGGAAGATTGGATGGGCTATTTACAGATGGGCTGTGTACAGCTGCAGCGATCGGTAAGCTGCTCAGATAGCTGATGCTTAAATTTAGTGAGGGAGATATGTCTCCAACTTCAGCGATTTTTGTAATTCGTTCCAGTCATTGGCAGCAGAGAACTGGAAGGAAAGGCGGCCAAAGTAGGTGTTGGCTTTGGGAATGACCAGTGAGATGTACCAGCTGGAGCGCGTACTACGAGTGGGTGTTGTTATGGTGACCAGTGAGCTGAGAAGACGGAGCTTTATCTAGCAAAGACGTATAGATGACCTGGAGCCAGTAGGTCTGGCGACGAATATGTAACGAGGGCCAGCCGACAAGAGAATACAGGTCGCAGTCGTGGGTGGCATTTGGGGCTTTGGTGACAAAACGGAAGGCACTGTGATAGACTGCATCCAGTTTGCTGAGTAGAGTGTTGGAGGCTATATTGTAAATGACATCGCCAAAGTCGAGGATCGGTAGGATAGTCAATTTTACGAGGGTATGTTTGGCAGCGTGAGTGAAGGAGGCTTTGTTGCGAAATAGGAAACCGATTCTAGATTTAATTTTGGATTGGAGATGATTAATATGAGTCTGGAAGGAGAGTTTACAGTCTGGCCAGACACCTAGGTATTTGCAGTTGTCCACATATTCTAAGAACCGTCCAGAGTAGTGATGCTAGTCAGGCGGGCAGGTGCGGGCAGCGATCGGTTGAAGAGCATGCATTTAGTTTTACTTGCATTTAAGAGCAGTTGGAGGCCACAGAAGGAGTGTTGTATGGCATTGAAGCTCGTTTGGAGGTTTGTGAACACAGTGTCCAAAGAAGGGCCAGATGTATTCAGAATTGTGTCGTCTGCATAGAGGTGTATCAGAGAATCACCAGCAGCAAGTGCGACATCATTGATGTATACAGAGAAAGGTGTCGGCCCGAGAATTGAACCCTGTGACACCCCCATAGAGACTGCCAGAGGTCCGGACAACAGGCCCTCTGATTGACACACTGAACTCTCTGGGAAGTAGTTGGTGAACCAGGCGAGGCAGTCATTTGAGAAACCAAGGCTGTTGAGTCTGCCGATAAGAATATGGTGATTGACAGAGTCGAAAGCCTTGGCCAGGTCGATGAAGACGGCTGCACAGTACTGTCTTTTATCGATGGCGGTTATAATATTGTTTAGTACCTTGAGCGTGGCTGAGGTGCACCCGTGACCAGCTCGGAAACTGGATTGCACAGCGGAGAAGGTACGGTGGGATTCAAAATGGTCAGTGATCTGTTTGTTAACTTACCTTTCGAAGAATTTAGAAAGGCAGGGCAGGATGGATATAGGTCTGTAACAGTTTGGGTCTAGAGTGTCACCCCCTTTGAAGAGCGGGATGACCGTGGCAGCTTTGCAATCTTTAGGAATCTAGGACAATACGAAAGAGAGGTTGAACAGACTAGTAATAGGGGTTGCACTAATGGCGACGGATAATTTTAGAAAGAGACGGTCCAGATTGTCTAGCCCAGCTGATTTGTACGGGTCCAGATTTTGCAGCTCTTTCAGAACATCTGCCATCTGGATGTTCTGCTATAAGCATTTCTCCCCGGCAGCTACTTGGTGCAGAGCTGTTGGCCGGGGTTGGGGTAGTCAGGAGGAAAGCATGGCCAACCGTGGAGAAATGCTTATTGAAATTCCCGATTATCGTGGATTTATCAGTAGTGACAGTGTTTCCTAGCCTCAGTGCAGTGGGCAGCTGGGAGGAGGTGCTCTTATTCTCCATGGACTTTAGAGTGTCCCAAAACTTTTTGGGGTTAGAGCTACAGGATCCACATTTCTATTTGAAAAATCTAGCCTTTGCTTTCCTAACTGACTGTGTGTATTGGTTCCTGACTTCCTTAAAAAGTTGCATATCGCGGGGACTATTCGATGCTAGTACAGTCCGCCACAGGATGTTTTTGTGCTGCGCACTCACTTTCACTTTCTATCACTTGATTAGAGCGGTAGCTAGAGCGTCTGGAGGTATTCGGTTTTCTGTCCGTCCTCTTTTCTGCTGCCCGTGGCTTTTTTTTATTGCGGCACGCCGTCGCAATGTGGCCTATTATCCATGCATAACACTTTTCGTGTTTGAATTTACAGTCAAACGCTGCGTGTTTGCCTTTGCAACGATAACAGTCTCTATTGGCTGTTGCACCACGGCTTTCTGTTCTTTGAAATTCTACGCGCTCAGCGCTGCTCTCTTTTACTGTATGGCACGCAGTTGCCCCCCTTGCCTGCAAATCCAGTGCATTTCTATTTGCGGACTCCATGGCCTGAGCCAGTTTGAGTGCATTCTCAAACGTGAGATTAGGCTCTGATAACAATCGTATTTGTATCCTGTCATCATTAATCCCACACACCAGCCGATCGGGTAGCATTTGCGATAATGTATTCCCATAGTTACAGTCCAATGCTAGTTCTCTCAACTCAGCCACATATTCCCCCACTGATTCGATAGGTTTTCTCATGCGTGAATCAAACTTGAATCTTTGTACTATCTCACTGGGTTTGGGGTTGAAGTGATTTTTTAATAGCTCGACTAAATCTATCTATGAATGACTTTTCTCCTGGTTTATCTGGGCTCAACAGGTTTCTCATTAAGCTGTACGTCTGTGCACCGACAACGCTTATGAGTATGGATTTCTGTATAGTGGCATCAGTTATTTCATTAGCAGCAAAGAAATGTCAAATCAAATCAAATCAAATTTTATTAGTCACATACACATGGTTAGCAGATGTTAATGCGAGTGTAGCGAAATGCTTGTGCTTCTAGTTCCGACAATGCAGTAATAACCAACAGTAATCTAACCTAACAATTCCACACTACTACCTTACACACACACACAAGTGTAAAGGGATAAAGAATATGTACATAAAGATATATGAATGAGTGGTGGTACAGAACGGCATGGCAGATGCAGTAGATGGTATAGAGTACGGTATATACGTATGAGATGAGTACTGTAGGGTATGTAAACATAAAGTGGCATAGTTTAAAGTGGCTAGTGGTACATGTATTGCATAAAGATGGCAAGATGCAGTAGATGATATAGAGTACAGTATATATACATAAGAGATGGGTAATGTAGGGTATGTAAACATTGTATTAAGTGGCATTGCTTAAAGTGGCTAGTGGTACATTTTTACATAATTTCCATCAATTCCCATTTTTAAAGTGGCTGGAGTTGAGTCAGTATGTTGGCAGCGGCCGCTAAATGTTAGTGGTGGCTGTTTAACAGTCTGATGGCCTTGAGATAGAAGCTGTTTTTCAGTCTCTCGGTCCCTGCTTTGATGCACCTGTACTGACCTCGCCTTCTGGATGATAGCGGGGTGAACAGGCAGTGGCTTGGGTGGTTGTTGTCCTTGATGATCTTTATGGCCTTCCTGTGACATCGGGTGGTGTAGGTGTCCTGGAGGGCAGGTAGTTTGCCCCTGGTGATGCGTTCTGCAGACCTCACTACCCTCTGGAGAGCCTTACGGTTGTGGGCGGAGCAGTTGCCGTACCAGGCGGTGATACAGCCCGACAGGATGCTCTCGATTGTGCATCTGTAGAAGTTTGTGAGTGCTTTTGGTGACAAGCCGAATTTCTTCAGCCTCCTGAGGTTGAAGAGGCGCTGCTGCGCCTTCTTCACAACGCTGTCTGTGTGGGTGGACCAATTCAGTTTGTCCGTGATGTGAACACCGAGGAACTTAAAACTTTCCACCTTCTCCACTACTGACCCGTCGATGTGGATAGGGGGGTGCTCCCTCTGCTGTTTCCTGAAGTCCACAATCATCTCCTTTGTTTTGTTGACGTTGAGTATGAGGTTATTGTCCTGACACCACACTCCGAGGGCCCTCACCTCCTCCCTGTAGGCCGTCTCGTCGTTGTTGGTGATCAAGCCTACCACTGTAGTGTCATCCGCAAACTTGATGATTGAGTTGGAGGCGTGCATGGCCACGCAGTCGTGGGTGAACAGGGAGTACAGGAGAGGGCTCAGAACGCACCCTTGTGGGGCCCCAGTGTTGAGGATCAGCGGGGTGGAGATGTTGTTACCTACCCTCACCACCTGGGGGCGGCCCGTCAGGAAGTCCAGGACCCAGTTGCACAGGGCGGGGTCGAGACCCAGGGTCTCGAGCTTGATGACGAGTTTGGAGGGTACTATGGTGTTAAATGCTGAGCTGTAATCGATGAACAGCATTCTCACATGGGTATTCCTCTTGTCCAGATGGGTTAGGGCAGTGTGCAGTGTGGTTGCGATTGCGTCGTCTGTGGACCTATTGGGTCGGTAAGCAAATTGGAGTGGGTCTAGGGTGTCCGGTAGGGTGGAGGTGATATGGTCCTTGACTAGTCTCTCAAAGCACTTCATGATGACGGAAGTGAGTGCTACGGGGCGGTAGTCGTTTAGCTCAGTTACCTTAGCTTTCTTGGGAACAGGAACAATGGTGGCCCTCTTGAAGCATGTGGGAACAGCAGACTGGGATAAGGATTGATTGAATATGTCCGTAAACACACCAGCCAGCTGGTCTGCGCATGCTCTGAGGACGCGGCTGGGAATGCCGTCTGGGCCTGCAGCCTTGCGAGGGTTAACACGTTTAAATATTTTACTCACCTCGGCTGCAGTGAAGGAGAGCCCGCAGGTTTTGGTAGGGGGCCGTGTCAGTGGCACTGTATTGTCCTCAAAGCGGGCAAAAAAGTTGTTTAGCCTGTCTGGGAGCAAGACATCCTGGTCCTCGACGGGGCTGGTTTTCTTTTTGTAATCCGTGATTGACTGTAGACCCTGCCACATACCTCTTGTGTCTGAGCTGTTGAATTTCGACTCGATTTTGTCTCTGTACTGAGACTTAGCCTGTTTGATTGCCTTGCGGAGAGAATAGCTACACTGTTTGTATTCGGTCATGCTTCCGGTCACCTTGCCCTGGTTAAAAGCAGTGGTTCGCGCTTTCAGTTTCACGCGAATGCTGCCGTCAATCCACGGTTTCTGGTTTGGGAATGTTTTTATCGTTGCTGTGGGTACGACATCGTCAATGCACTTCCTAATGAACTCGCTCACCGAATCAGCATATTCGTCAATATTGTTGTTGGACGCGATGCGGAACATATTCCAATCCGCGTGATTGAAGCAGTCTTGAAGCGTGGATTCAGATTGGTCGGACCAGCGTTGAACAGACCTGAGCGCGGGAGCTTGTTGTTTGAGTTTTTGTTTGTAGGCTGGAATCAACAAAATGGAGTCGTGGTCAGCTTTTCCGAAAGGGGGGCGGGGGAGGGCCTTATAAGCGTCGCGGAAATTAGTATAACAATGGTCTAGTGTTTTTCCAGCCCTGGTAGCACAATCGATATGCTGATAGAATTTAGGGAGTTTTGTTTTTAGATTAGCCTTGTTAAAATCCCCAGCTACGATGAATGCAGCCTCAGGGTGTGTGGTTTCCAGTTTACAAAGAGTCAGATAAAGTTCGTTCAGGGCCATCGATGTGTCTGCTTGGGGGGGAATGTATACGGCTGTGATTATGATTGACGAGAATTCCCTTGGTAGATAATGCGGTCGACATTTGATTGTGAGGAGTTCTAGATCAGGTGAACAGAACGACTTGAGTTCTTGTGTGTTGTTATGATGATCACACCACTTCTCGTTAATCATAAGGCATACCCCCCCGCCCCTCTTCTTACCGGAAAGATGTTTGTTTCTGTCGGCGCGATGCATGAAGAAACCAGCTGGCTGCACCGACTCCGTTAGCGTCCCTTGAGTTAGCCATGTTTCCGTGAAGCAGAGCACGTTGCAATCCCTGATGTCTCTCTGGAATGCTACCCGTGCTCGGATTTCATCAACCTTATTGTCAAGAGACTGGACATTGGCGAGTAGTATGCTAGGGAGTGGAGCGCGATGTGCCCGTCTCCGAAGCCTGACCACGAGACCGCCACGTTTTCCCCTTTTTCGGCGTCGCACAGGGTCGCCGGCTGGGATCAGATCCATTGTATTGTGTGGAAGGCAAAACACTGGATCCGTTTCGGGAAAGTCATATTCCTGGTAGGAACGATGATGAGTTGACGTTAATCGTATATTCAGTAGTTCCTCCCGACTGTATGTAATGAAACCTAAGATTACCCGGGGTACCGATGTAAGAAATAACACGTAAAAAAACAAAATACTGCATATTTTCCAAGGAACACGAAGCGAGGCAGCCATCTCTTTTCGGCGCCGGAAGCCATTATTTCACAGTACTCCTCCCATTCCTGATTTTTAGGATCAAATGGTGGTAGCGAGCCTATTGTTGCCAAAGCCATCTTTTCCGATTCTTTCTCCCCTCACACAGTCAATAATTTGTCCTACCCGTATCCAGGGAATCAATCCTTCAGAATCTTCCACCGTTCACTTGAGTCTCACCTCCCGCGTCGCACGCCAAACACTCCGTTAACTTCGTGGCAAAAAAAAATCCAACGCAGTTATCCTCATCGCCAAATATGTAGTATCCTTAAAGGCTTCTTAGAATTACGACTCATGAGACTTACGTATGGTTTAGTATTTAATTGTAACTTAGATTTACATTATCTTATGCACCTGGCTTAAACTACCTGAAGCTTTCTTAATCATAGTTATATAGGCAGACATAGGAAATAGCTACGGATAGCGGGAAGCAAACCCCCGTCTTGAGTCAATACTGCCATCTATTGGTAAACATAAATATACCAGGTTACTACAATTAAGATACCTTAAAGAAATACACAAGAAAACTACTAACATGGAATTATTTTAAGATGGTCATACCAGTAATCATTTAGATATTTGATTTTGAGTTTAGGACCACTTAAGGTATCAAAAAATATATACAAAAGGATTTGATGAAACATTGAATTTGGCCTTATTGCTAATAGCCCATTGAAATGCATTGAATAACAACTTCATACATGGATAAATAGATAGTCCCCCAAAAAATCAAAAGGAAGTTTGTTCTGAAGTGTCTGTCCTATATCTGAGAGATATTAGAAAGATCAGGAAACTATATATGTATTTGATGTATTTAACTTCTCTAGGATAGGTGGGACGGTAGCGTCCCACTTGGCCAAAATCCAGAAAAAATGTAGCGCGCCAAATTCCAATATATTACTATAAAAATCAATCTTTCATGAAATCACACATGAAAGACACCAAATTAAAGCTACACATGTTGTGAATCCAGCCAACATGTCTGATTTCAAAAAGGATTTACGGGGAAAGCACACCAAACAATTATGTTAGCTAAGTACATCGCCACAGAAAAACACAGCCATTTCCCCAGCAAAAGATAGTAGTAACAAAAACCAGAAATAGAGATAAAATTAATCACTAACCTTTGAACATCTTCATCAGATGACACTCATATGACATCATGTTACACAATACATTTAAGTTTTGTTCGATAATGTGCATAATCTCGGTTTGCATTGGCGCCAAGTTCAGAAATGCCTCCAAAATATCCGGAGTAATTACAGAGAGCCACGTCAAATAACAGAAATACTCATCATAAACTTTGATGAAAGATACATGTTTTACATATAATTAAAGATACACTTGTTCTTAATGCAACCGCTGTGTCAGATTTAAAAATAACTTTACGTAAAAAGCACACCATGCAATAATCTGAGATTGCGCTCAGATTTAACAACATTTCTCCGCCATGTTGGAGTCAACAGAAATACGAAATTACATCATAAATATTCCCTTACCTTTGATTATCTTCATCAGAATGCAGTGCCAGGAATCCTAGTTCCACAATAAATCGTTGTTTTGTTCGATAATGTCCATTACTTATGTCCAATTAGCTAATGTTGCTAGCATGTGTAGTACACGTGTCCAAACGCTCGCGCAGATGCAGGCAAACGTCGGATGAAAACTTCAAAAAGTTATATTCCAGGTCGAATAAACTGGTCAAATTTAGTAGAGAATCAATCTTCAGGATGTTGTTATCATTTATGTCCAATAACGTTCCAACCGAAGCATTCTTTCATGTCTGTATAAGTAATGGAATGCAAGACGACAACATGAGGAAAGCGCGTGACCAAGAACTGGCAATCTGCCAGACCACTGACTCATTCCCCTCCCATCCGGTCCCACAACACAGCATAAACTTCATTCCACGTTCTACTGACAGTTGACATCTAGTGGAAGGCGTATGAAGAGCAAACAGATCCATATATTACAGGGAATTGAATAGGCGATGACTTTAACATCGACCACTCTCAGATTTTTCACTTCCTGTTTGGATTTTTTCTCAGGTTTTTGCTTGCCATATGAGTCCTGTTATACTCACATACATCATTCAAACAGTTTCAGAAAGATCAGAGTGTTTTCTATCCAATAGTAATAATATGCATATATTAGCATGTGGGACAGAGTAGGAGGCAGTTCACTATGGGCACGAAATTCATCCAAAAGTGAAAATGCTGCCCCCTATACCAAAGAAGTTAACCCCTTATTTTAGGCACTAAACTATCTCCATATATACTTCCATAATTAAAAAAAAAATGGTATCCGGTTACCTTCAGACTAGTCTTGTTGGGCTTGTGTGCATCCTAGTGCAAAACAACCAACATATACGTGTTCGTGAGAAACTCATCTTTACACAGAGGGGTATTAGTGTGTAGCCCAAATGGTTCAGACGCTGCATACAGAAGTTGGCAGATCGGATCTAACGACTTCAGAGTCTCATCTTTCCATAGAGTGGTCATAATAGTTTATAGTTAAAGTGTTTGGATGCAATACACGTTTTTGTGAGAAGACCGATTTTCAGAATGTCTCATGGTCTGACAAACACCGCTCTAGCTCTGCCACTTTTCACAGCTGATGCGGAAGGGCAACATCGGCGGATGCAGTTGGTTGCCCTTGCAAAAAAACATATCTCTAGCTTAAAATGAGAGATTTTGATGGGAATATTTTTGTGGGGCCACGGACATCGACTGTAGTTTTTTTTTATATATAAACCTCCCAGGAAAACGTTCAGGGAACCATAGTAGAACGTTCCCAGAACCTTCTTGAGACCTCTAGAACAGGCCAAATGTTCACTTCCTTTCTCAGAACATTTAAAAAACATTTGGTTTTACCGGTCAGGAAACTTTGGCTTCGTTCCCAGCACCAATGGGAAACCAAAAACTCACGTTCCCACAACTTCCAAGGAACCAAATGTGCTAGCTGGGAGGTCTCTGACCTCCTCTCTGTACGCCGTCTCATCACCGTCGGTGATCAGGCCTATCACTTTCATGTCGTCAGCAAACTTGATGATGGTGTTGGGGTTGTCCGTGGCCATGCAGTCGTGGGTAAACAGGGAGTACAGGAGAGGACTAAGTACACACCCCTGAGGGGCCCCCGTATTCAGGGTCAGCGTGGTGGAGGTGTTATTGCCTACCCTGACCACCTGGGGGCGGCCAGTCAGGAAGTCCAGCATCCAGTTGCAGAGGGAGATGGGGTTCCAAGCTTGGTGATGAGCTTGGAACAGGACTATGGTGGTGAATGCTTAGCTGTAGTCAATGAACATCATTCTCACATAGGTATTCCTCTTGTCCAGGTGGGAGAGAGCAGTGTGAAGTGCAATTGAGATTGTCTCATCTGTGAATTGTTGGGGCGGTATGCAAATTGGAGTGGGTCCAGGGTCTCTGGAATAATGGTGTTGATGTGTGCCATGACCAGCCTTTCAAAGCATTTCATGATTACAGATGTGAGTGCTGTGGCACGATAGTCATTTAGGCAGGTTACCATGGAGTTCATGGGAACAGAGACAACGGTGATCAGCTTGAAACATGTTGAAATTACAGACTGTTACAGATGTTTTTTCCATTTCGTTTTATTTTATTAAAAACCAAGCATTGCCTCCCGTCTTCTCAATTAAGGCTTATTTTTTTGTCTGCCCAATGCAATTCTGAAGTAGTCAAGACTGTCGATAACGGATTTGGCTCATGAGAACGCTTGTAGGAGAACAATCAACATTATGTTCAAAGGAAGTGTTAAGTCAAGATACACCTTAGTTTAAGGAGAATCTCAATTGCATTTACTTGATTCCTCGAAGGGTTGCAAAATTCCATTAACTTTCCTTAAATTCCCTAGTTTTCCACAAATCCCAGTTGGAAGATTCCCGGAATCGTGAGGGAATAAGCAAGGAAATCCGACATTTTCCGACCAGGATTTCTGGGAAAATGTATTGGATTTTCCAACACTTATTCCTTGTATCGTCTCCTCTCTGTTCTCTCCTCGCCTCCTTTTGAAAAATGTAAAAGCTAAACGAGGAGAGGAGGCGAGGAGAGGAAACGTGGAATCAAATGTATTCGTATGAAATTAGATTCTCCTTCTCCACTAGCGTTATCAGGCAAATTACGTTTACAGAGGAGGGTCCCAAAATGCAAAAGAAGTGTAGTTAGTTGTGCTAGATATTTTATAGATAGAAGGATAAGTAGCGTATCGTTTTTAAATGTGTGCATGCTTTCCTCCGACAAAACCACAGCTGATTCAAAGGGGGTGTGGCGGATTTCAAAACTCTTCTGTGGTAGGATACATCTGTGAATCCTCCGCCGGAGGAGGCAATCGAGGAGAGGAGCCAACTCCTTTGTTCACCTATTAACAAATGTATCCTCTTCTACAGTGACCAGGGTCAGGGAGGAAAGGAGAACGGAGGAGTCAAGGAGAGGACAGACTTTTTCACAATTGAGAAAAAGCCATAGCTTTCAGATGAATTTGGATTGATGTTTGGGTGTCGTTTGGAAACATATTTGAACTTTCCTTCCTTCCTTTTGAAACAAAGTATATTTCATATGTTCTGGGGTGTATTCATTAGTGAACATCTTAGTAAAATGTTTTGCAACAAAAATGAGAGTTTCTTATTGGACAAATTCAGGAAGGTTCCTCTCCGTTTTGGTCCATTTGTTTCTGTTTGTTTCCTAGTGAAAACACCCCAGGTCATATCAGGGAAAGAAACTAAGATATATATTTTGCTCATATTTGTCTAGTGTCAAATAAGCACACTAAATCACACAATAAGAGCTCATTATCACTTATGACACGTATGACTTTGCCACAGTGGGTAGGGGAACATTGGAACTGTGTAACCTAAGTACCGGACCGACCATAACCAGGTTCTGATCGATACGTTAAGGTGATGATGTTACGCTTAGACACTCAACTCCATAACATTACATCAAGTCATCCACAAAATGCACTGCATTAGCCCCATAATAGATTTATGCTAATCTGCTATGCGAAACCAGCTAGCGGAAGAGTATAGCCCAACTGTACCAGGGAGAGATCATGGCATGGCCATATGTGTCTGTATCACTATCTGTGCTGCCATGGTGTTATAATAGTGCGTGAAGGCGTTACATGAGCACGTGTTTCTATTCCTATGTTGGCTATGAGCCTTCCAAAGGGGATTTCACCTCCACTACAGAATCAGATTAAACCCAGTCAGGGATTAGGGACAGGAAGCAGGCCAGGGACTGACGAGGAGCTGAGTGGGTTTACGTTGTGTGGGTGTGTGTAAAGCCATCTGTAACTCACAGGGTGACAAAAACCAAGTTGGCAGCAATCCCTCTACAACCGTCTTCTGGCATGGTGGAATAGAGGTGTATTGCTGCCTGTTTGGCATTCTCTCAATCTGTCACTCCCTTTCAGTCTCTATCTCCCTCTGTCACTCTCTGTTGCTCTGTCTCTCTCAATATTTCTATCACAGGACCTATGATAAATACAGATATACACTAAGTGTACAAAATATTAAGAACACCGTCCTAATATTGAGTTGCACTCCCCCCGGGGCATGGACTCTACAAGGTATCAAAAGCGTTCCACAGGGATGCTGGCCCATTTTGATTCAATTGCTTCCCACAGTTGTGTCAAGTTGGCTGGATGTCCTTTGGGTGGTAGACCATTCTTGATACACACGGGAAACTGTTGAGCCTGAAAAACTCAGCAACGTTGCAGTTCTTGACACAAACCGGTGCGCCTGGCACCTACCACCATAGCACCTTAACCATCGGGGTGACAGGTAGCTTAGTGGTTAGAGCGTTGGATTAGTAACCGGAAGGTTGCAAGATCGAATCCCCGAGCTGACAAGGTAAAAATCTGTCATTCTCCCCCTGAACAAGGCAGTTAACCCACTGTTCCTAGGCTGTCATTGAAAATAATAATTTGTTCTTAACTGACTTGCCTAGTTAAATAAAATAAAAAAACCACAAATCTTTTGTCTTGCCCATTCACCCTCTGAATGGCACACATATACAATCCATGTCTCAATTGTCTCAAGTCTTAAAAAGCTTTCTTGAACCTGTCTCCTCCCCTTCATCTACACTGATTAAAAAGTGTATTTAACAAGTGACATCAATAAGGTTAGTAATAACCTTCTTCCTTCACAGGCTAGCAAGCAAGCTAACCACCACCACCAATCTCAAGGTACCTCCTTTCAGCTCTGTTCCGTTCCAGCAGCGTTCTGTCCCTGTCAAAATGCTAATCAGCCTAGCTAACATATTCACAGGCTCTGGTCAATGAAGCTAGTTTTCCAGCCATTCTACACATAGAATGATAAGTAGCAGGTTCCAGGACAATCTAATAATGTAGCCATTGCGGACACAGTTAACCTGGTCTCTACAGTACACACATGGTGCAGCTGCTTCTCCCTTCAACTCCTCACCTTCCCCCCACCCTTTTCCTCATTAATATTGAGGGCTTTGAGCCTTGGAAGGAGGGAGGAAGGGAGGTATGGACAAAGGGAGAGAAGGAGGAGGGGAGGGGGGATGATGATTCCGTTAGGCAGGCAGGTGATGTAGCGAGCGAGCAATGCACAGGCTCTCTCTCTTTCTCTCTCTGTGGCTGAGGCTGCTTACTAATTCGAAAACAACACGCTGCTAGCAGCAGAAAGAGATAAGTGAGGGGGCTGTGTGTTAGTGGAGTAGAACGGATGGACAGAACAGCACCGGACATTGTCATGGTTCTTTCTCTCTCATTCTCTTTTTCTCTCCAGTCTCTGTAATGACTGTAATTGCTGTTGGTTGGTCAGTGTTGGGATTTGCAGAGGAAGGTGCCGTAGTGCAGATCTGCGTTGCCTAGGACAAGGAGGGACCGTCTCTCTGTTTCTAAGCCATATTACAGGAGGCACAGTTACTGCAGGTAATCTATCATTCTATCTATCCTTCTCTACCTCCACCTCTCCCTCCATCATTGTTTTCCATCATCTCCCTCCCTCTTATGTAACCATGGTCTTGTCTTCCATCTCTTCGTCCCCTCATCCTCTCCCTCTCTCTGCTCTTCCTTCCCCAAATCCATTTTCTTCCATAATGGCTATGGGAACTGACAAGCATGTTCTCATGTAGCCAATAAAAGTACTAGATGTAAACATATTAATATTCATGTTTACCACAGAGAGAGACTTCGGCAGGCAGCCACACAGCCATATGAATATGAATAGCAGAAGACGTGTTTGTATTGTTCTGAGATAAATGCAACCATATGATCCACCCATCGCTATATCGATTGAATTGTCCCAAATATGTCCAAAAATGATTATATATTTTTATTTTATAGCCATAAGATCTTATGGAATGCAATTATGGCAATGGATTTGGCATAACAACAAATATTGATTTATTCTCTAGTCACTGTGCTAGCGTTTGTTTTTGCCAGTGTAAAATGGGGACAGCTATTTGGTTACATTGTATTAAAGGACATCTGATGAGATTCTGCGATTGTTTTTTTTGGTCTTGGTGGTGTGTGGGTGTTTTGGCCCTAGGCAAGGAGCAAAACATTGGTAGGTTAACACCACCATTACCTGGGTCCATTGGTTAAGGTGAAGGTCAAATGTCCCATTCACACACACATGCGTGCATACCATTACACTCACTGCATATACATTCACATGGGCATACACATACAAACATACACAAACACGCAAACAAACTCATATTGTCACTCTAAGCCGTGATTTCACGGCAGCCTACCAGAACAAAATAATGTTCTGCTATTTTCAGTCTTTTCTTTGTATCTACCTGCAAGATGTTCATTAGCACATGGACTAAGAACTAACAAAAGTTCAAAGCTTCTCATGTAGCCATGAAAAGCTGCAAATATCTCTTACTATATTTAATGTATCTCCCATAAGCCGCCTCCAATGTCATTTTAGAGAATTTGGTAGTACATCCAAACTGGCCTACACAACCGCAGACCACGTGTAACCACACCAAACCAGGACCCCCACATCCGGCTTCTTTATCTGCGGGATGGTCTGAGACCAGACACCCGGACAGCTAATTCAATTGTGGGTTTGCACAACTGAAGAATTTCTGCACAAACTGTCAGAAACCGTCTCAGGGAAGCTCATCTGCATGCTCATCGTCAGAGATGTAACTGACTTCAGTGGGCAAATACTCACCTTCGATGGCCACTGGCACACTGGAGAAGTGTGCTCTTGACGGATGAATCCCGGTTTCAACTGTACTGGGTAGATGGCAGGTAGCGTGTATGAAGTCGTGTGGGCGATCCGTTTGTGTATGTAAACCCCATGGTAGTAGTGGGGTTATGGTATGTGCATGTACTACGAACACAATTGTATTTTATCGATGGCAATTTGAATGCACATAGATACCATGACGAGATCCTGAGGCTCATTGTTAATGCACAGCCCCATGTCGCAAGGATATGTTCAAAATTCCTGGAAGCTGAAAATGTCCCAGTTCTTCCAGCCTGCATACTTACCAGACGTCATCCATTGAGCATGTTTGGAATGCTCTAGGTCGACGTGTATGAAAAGGCCAAACTTATCCTACATCAGCATTCCAACTTTTAGATGCTATATGAATACATACTCAGAGGCTTCTTTGCAGAAAATAAGGGTGGGTATGATGGGAGAAAGAGACAGAGAGACAAAGAGAGAGAGGAGGGGCTAAAGATTAATATCTGTCTTTTGATTAATCAAATCAAATCAAGTTTATTTTATATAGCCCTTTGTACATCAGCTAATATCTCGAAGTGCTGTACAGAAACCCAGCCTAAAACCCCAAACAGCAAGCAATGCAGGTGTAGAAGCACGGTGGGTAGGAAAAACTCCCTAGAAAGGCCAAAACCTAGGAAGAAACCTAGAGAGGAACCAGGCTATGAGGGGTGGCCAGTCCTCTTCTAGCTGTGCCGGGTGGAGATTATAACAGAACATGGCCAAGATGTTCAAATGTTCATAAATGACCAGCATGGTCAAATAATAATAATCACAGTAGTTATCGAGGGTGTAGCAAGTCAGCACCTCAGGAGTAAATGTCAGTTGGCTTTTCATAGCCGATCATTAAGAGTGTCTCTACCGCTCCTGCGGTCTCTAGAGAGTTGAAAACAGCAGGTCTGGGACAGGTAGCACGTCCGGTGGACAGGTCAGGGTTCCATAGCCGCAGGCAGAACAGTTGAAACTGGAACAGCAGCAAGGCCAGGTTAACTGGGGACAGCAAGGAGTCATCATGCCAGGTAGTCCTGACGCATGGTCCTAGGGCTCAGGTCCTCCGAGAGAGAGATAGAAAGAGAGAAGGAGAGAATTAGAGAGAGCATACTTAAATTCACACAGGACACCGGATAAGACAGGAGAAGTACTCCAGATATAACCAACTGACCCTAGCCCCTCGACACATAAACTACTGCAGCATAAATACTGGAGGCTGAGACAGGAGAGGTCAGGAGACACTGTGGCCCCATCCGATGATACCCCCGGACAGGGCCAAACACGAAGGATATAACCCCACCCACTTCGCCAAAGCACATCCCCCGCACCACTAGAGGGATATCTTCAATCACCAACTTACAATCCTGAGACAAGGCCGAGTATAGCCCACAAAGATCTCCACCACAGCACAAACCAAGGGGGGGCACCAACCCAGACAGGAAGATCACGTCAGTAACTCAACCCACTCAAGTGACGCACCCCTCCTAGGGACGGCATGAAAGAGCACCAGTAAGCCAGTGACGCAGCCCCTGTAATAGGGTTAGAGGCAGAGAATCCCAGTGGAGAGAGGGAAACCGGCCAGGCAGAGACAGCAAGGGTGGTTCGTTGCTCCAGAGCCTTTCCGTTCACCTTCACACTCCTGGGCCAGACTACACTCAATCATATGACCTACTGAAGAGATAAGTCTTCAGTAAAGACTTAAAGGTTGAGACCGAGTCTGCGTCTCTCACATGGGTAGGCAGACCATTCCATAGAAATGGAGATCTATAGGAGAAAGCCCTGCCTCCAGCTGTTTGCTTAGAAATTCTAGGGACAATTAGGAGGCCTGCGTCTTGTGACCGTAGCGTACGTGTAGGTATGTACGGCAGCACCAACTCGGAAAGATAGGTAGGAGCAAGCCCATGTAACGCTTTATAGGTTAACATTAAAACCTTGAAATCAGCCCTTGCCTTAACAGGAAGCCAGTGTAGGGAAGCTAGCACTGGAGTAATATGATCAAATTTCTTGGTTCTAGTCAGGATTCTAGCAGCCGTATTTAGCACTAACTGAAGTTTATTTAGTGCTTTATCCGGGTAGCCGGAAAGTAAAGCATTGCAGTAGTCTAACCTAGAAGTAACAAAAGCATGGATTCATTTTTCTGCATCATTTTTGGACAGAAGATTTCAGATTTTTGCAATGTTACGTAGATGGAAAAAAGCTGTCCTTGAAACAGTCTTGATATGTTCGTCAAAAGAGAGATCATGGTCCTGAGTAACGCTGAGATCCTTCACAGTTTTATTTGAGACGACTTTACAACCATCAAGGTTAATTGTCAGATTCAACAGAATATCTCTTTGTTTCTTGGGACCTAGAACAAGCATCTCTGTTTTGTCCGAGTTTAAAAGTAGAAAGTTTTCAGCCATCCACTTCCTTATGTCTGAAACACAGGCTTCTAGCGAGGGAAATTTTGGGGCTTCACCATGTTTCATTGAAATGTACAGCTGTGTGTCATCCGCATAGCAGTGAAAGTTAACATTATGTTTTCGAATGACATCCCCAAGAGGTAAAATATATAGTGAAAACAATAGTGGTCCTAAAACGGAACCTTGAGGAACACCGTAATGTACAGTTGATTTGTCAGAGGACAAACCATTCACAGAGACAAACTGATATCTTTCCGACAGATAAGATCTAAACCAGGCCAGAACTTGTCCGTGTAGACCAATTTGGGTTTCCAGTCTCTCCAAAAGAATGTGGTGATCGATGCTATCAAAAGCAGCACTAAGGTCTAGTAGCACGAGGACAGATGCAGAGCCTCGGTCTGACGCCATTAAAAGGTCATTTACCACCTTCACAAGTGCAGTCTCAGTGCTATGATGGGGTCTAAAACCAGACTGAAGCATTTCGTATACATTGTTTGGCTTCAGGAAGGCAGTGAGTTGCTACGCAACAGCTTTTTCAATTTTTTTTGAGAGGAATGGAAGATTCGATATAGGCCGATAGTTTTTTATATTTTCTGGGTCAAGGTTTGGCTTTTTCAAGAGAGGCTTTATTACTGCCACTTTTAGTGAGTTTGGTACACATCCGGTGGATAGAGAGCCGTTTATTATGTTCAACATAGGAGGGCCAAGCACATGAAGCAGCTCTTTCAGTAGTTTAGTTGGAATAGGATCCAGTATGCAGCTTGAAGGTTTAGAGGCCATGATTATTTTCATCATTGTGTCAAGAGATATAGTACTAAACACTTAAGTGTCTCTCTTGATCCTAGGTCCTGCCAGAGTTGTGCAGACTCAGGACAGCTGAGCTTTGGAGGAATACCCAGATTTAAAGAGGAGTCCGTAATTTGCTTTCTAATGATCATGATCTTTTCCTCAAAGAAGTTCATGAATTTATTACTGCTGAAGTGAAAGCCATCCTCACTTGGGGAATGCTGCTTTTTAGTTAGCTTTGCAACAGTATCAAAAATACATTTTGGATTGTTCTTATTTTCCTCGATTAAGTTGGAAAAGTAGGATGATCGAGCAGCAGTGAGGGCTCTTCGATACTGCACGGTACTGTCTTTCCAAGCTAGTCGGAAGACCTCCAGTTTGGTGTGGCGCCATTTACGTTCCAATTTTCTGGAAGCTTGCTTCAGAGCTCGGGTATTTTCTGTATACCAGGGAGCTAGTTTCTTATGACAAATGTTTTTAGTTTTTAGGGGTGCAACTGCATCTAGGGTATTGCGCAAGGTTAAATTGAGTTCCTCAGTTAGGTGGTTAACTGATTTTTGTCCTCTGACGTCCTTGGGTAGGCAGAAGGAGTCTGGAAGGGCATCAAGGAATCTTTGTGTTGTCTGAGAATTTATAGCACGACTTTTGATGCTCCTTGGTTGGGGTCTGAGCAGATTATTTGTTGCGATTGCAAACGTAATAAAATGGTGGTCCGATAGTCCAGGATTATGAGGAAAAACTTTAAGATCTACAACATTTATTCCATGGGACAAAACTAGGTCCAGAGTATGACTGTGGCAGTAAGTAGGTCCAGAGACATGTTGGACAAAACCCACTGAGTCAATGATGGCTCCAAAAGCCTTTTGGAGTGGGTCTGTGGACTTTTTTCATATGAATATTAAAATCACCAGAAATTTGAATATTATCTGCTATGACTACAAGGTCCGATAGGAATTCAGGGAACTCAGTGAGGAACGCTGTATATGGCCCAGGAGGCCGGTAAACAGTAGCTATAAAAAGTGATTGAGTAGGCTGCATAGATTTCATGACTAGAAGCTCAAAATACAAAAACGTCTTCTTTTTTTTTTGTAAATTGAAATTTGCTATCGTAAATGTTAGCAACACCTCCGCCTTTGCGGGATGCACGGGGGATATGGTCACTAGTGTAACCAGGAGGTGAGGCCTCATTTAACACAGTAAATTCATCAGGCTTAAGCCATGTTTCAGTCAGGCCAATCACATCAAGATTATGATCAGTGATTAGTTCATTGACTATAAAGTGAGGGATCTAACATTAAGTAGCCCTATTTTGAGATGTGAGGTATCACGATCTCTTTCAATAATGGCAGGAATGGAGGAGGTCTTTATCCTAGTGAGATTGCTAAGGCGAACACCGCCATGTTTAGTTTTGCCCAACCTAGGTCGAGGCACAGACACAGTCTCAATGGGGATAGCTGAGCTGACTACACTGACTATGCTAGTGGCAGACTCCACTAAGCTGGCAGGCTGGCTAACAGCCTGCTGCCTGGCCTGCACCCTATTTCATTGTGGAGCTAGAGGAGTTAGAGCCCTGTCTATGTTGGTAGATAAGATGAGAGCACCCCTCCAGCTAGGATGGAGTCCGTCACTCCTCAGCAGGTCAGGCTTGGTCCTGTTTGTGGGTGAGTCCCAGAAAGAGGGCCAATTATCTACAAATTCTATCTTTTGGGAGGGGCAGAAAACAGTTTTCAACCAGCGATTGAGTTGTGAGACTCTGCTGTAGAGCTCATCACTCCCCCTAACTGGGAGGGGGCCAGAGACAATTACTCGATGCCGACACATCTTTCTAGCTGATTTACACGCTGAAGCTATGTTGCACTTGGTGACCTCTGACTGTTTCATCCTAACATCGTTGGTGCCGATGTGGATAACAATATCTCTATACTCTCTACACTCGCCAGTTTTAGCTTTAGCCAGCACCATCTTCAGATTAGCCTTAACATCGGTAGCCCTGCTCCCTGGTAAACAGTGTATGATCGCTGGGTGATTCGTTTTAAGTCTAATACTGCGGGTAATGGAGTCGCCAATGACTAGGGTTTTCAATTTGTCAGAGCTAATGGTGGGAAGCTTCGGCGTCTCTGACCCCGTAACGGGAGGAGTAGAGACAAGAGAAGACTCGGCCTCAGACTCCGACTCGCTACTTAATGGGGAAAAGCGGTTGAAAGTTTCTGTCGGCTGAATGAGCAACACCAGTTGAGCATTCCTACAGCATTTCCCTCCAGAAGCCATGAGAAAGTTGTCCGGCTACGGGGACTGTGCGGGGGGATTTATACTACTATCTGTACTTACTGGTGGCACAGACGCTGTTTCATCCTTTCCTACACTGAAATTACCCTTGCCTAACGATTGCGTCTGAAGCTGGGCTTGCAGCACAGCTATCCTCGCCATAAGGTGATCGTTCTCCTGTATATTATGAGTACAGCGACTGCAATTAGAAGGCATCATGTTAATGTTACTACTTAGCTTCGGCTGTTGAAGGTGCTGACGAACCATGTCCAGATAAAGCGTCCCTAGTGAAAAAGTTGAATGAGGGAAAAAAATTACTTTGCTAAGTAATGTGATGAGAGAAAGGAAGAGGCTTACACAATCTTGTTTTAAATGAATTCCTTTCCACGACACTCCCTGACTATATGCAAAGATCCAGGAAAAACGTTAGTACATTTAGCTCTCACTCCTGTAATTGCACTGCATCAGAACTTGGACTGAAACACAACTTTCATCCAACAGTCTTCCACAAGAATCAACTGTTGTTGTTAATTTCGTACAGATCACTCCATACTTACCAGGATAGTAATAACAAGAATTACATACAGAGTAATTCATCATTGAGGATGTCTGATAATTATAACTATATGACCTCATATACTGTAGTTTTAAGTGTTTAGGATTTGCACTTAAGTTGGTTAGTGTCCATCTTGAACAATG
The DNA here is from genome assembly GCF_045679555.1 of Salvelinus alpinus. Lineage (NCBI taxonomy): Eukaryota > Metazoa > Chordata > Actinopteri > Salmoniformes > Salmonidae > Salvelinus > Salvelinus alpinus. Next base: position 34,429,780 of record NC_092098.1, read on the forward strand.
TTTCCCACATTTCATGGTGCTTAGTACAATCTTGCTGTGAAACAGAATTTGCCACAGCGATAAAATCTATAATTAGCACATTGTCTAAATTTAGGGCTAGCTATGCCCTTTCTTTTGTTGAGTATCGCTCTTAAGACATAATGGGTGGACACTGTAGTGTCTTTATAATGACTGTCAGTCCCTGAATCCCTTTCCTCATCAATGAAATCCCACCAATATTGCTTAATTAACCATTTTGGCTCCCTGGGGGACTGGGTCTTTCCTGGTCCAGCTGAGTCCCTTCCTCTTTGTCTGGGAGGGACTTTGTCATTCCAGACTTGCTACAAAATTTCTATGTGTATTTTATTGGTAAATATCCATTTGAAATTACTCTAGATAACTGATGTGTGAATGTATCATGTAATCAGGTATTTTTACTCCAGCCCAGCACTAACACACCTGATTCAACTAACCACCAAGCCTTTGTTTGTTGAATCAGATGTGCTACTGCTGATGTAGCAGATGGCCGAATTAGCATCGCTACTGTCTTCCTGAGACCTGAAGTACTGGTGCCGGTGCTGGGACCCAGAAAAAATCTTAGTCTTTTCTGGGTCAGTGGTATTGACAGTGTTTCTGGAGTATGATCTAATGACACAAATTGAAAAAAGCAACCCTCTGTAAAGTCCATGTTGTTTTCTAATTTTGGTCTCTTCCTTCCCTATGCTAGGGCTTCTTTCTCTGTCATTGACTTGTGATTGGGGACACCCACCATGGAGGCCCCGCTTGTGTGCCTGGATGAGGAGTTTGAGGACCTCAGGCCCTGCCGGGTAGAGAACATGCCCCTCAGCCGAACCCCTTACAGCACCGTCCCCCTGGCCCCCATGGCCCCCCTGGTCCCCATCACCCGTGAGGACTTCTCCGAACTGGAGAACTTCTCTGAGATGATGAGTTTCAAGTCCATGGAGGACCTGGTCAACGAGTTTGACGAGAAGCTGAATGTCTGTTTCCACAACTACAACACCAAGACGGAGGGCCTGGCCCCCGTGCGCAACCAGTCTCACACCGAGGAGGACGAGGAGCGGCTGCAGGATGAAGAGTAAGTGTCGGCCACCACCTTTGTGGTTTTTAAGCTTAAGTCTGACCTCAGCATAAAGGGTCTGTGCTTTTGTGATAAGAGTTTAAGATACAAATGGTGTATCACGGGAGAAGTGATTTTTCACTTCAGCGGCTTACCTTTTGGGTTGTACAATGCACCCCAGTAATCTTTTTGATAATATGGCACATTCTTTGCAGCAATCTTTTGAACAAAGCATTGGTCAATGCTTACTTGTTTAGGTAGTCCATCATGTCTGATGATGTCTTCCTCTTCTGTCTTCATACTGCATACTTTTGTGACTATACAATCCTATTCATAAGGCACACTATTTACTGCAAACAGAGCATGTAAAGTCTGGGTATGGTGTGAAAGGAGCAGCTATGAACACTACACCTATGCATTCATTACAGTTTAGATAGAATACCACAAGTCATCACAGCTATCAGCTAAACAGAGCATTGGCTGATATACCACTACTATAGCTCATGACTCAGCACTCAGATCCTGATACTCAGCTCACCTCACAGCGACCAAATCACCCTTCAGCAGAAAAACAGAAAAACACAAACCACCCGTGTGACCCTGCCCACCCCAGCAGTCCACAGCCGGTATAGGCCTTGAATTATTAAATGTATTTTTGAACGCTCTTTTGGTCTGTCGCCGCCTCTACCAGCAGGCAGCTAGCACTCCCATTCGCCAACAGCCTCTGAAGCAGAAACACAGACATTCTTGTATTGGGTGGAAATAAACCCTCTTGCTAAAAATAGCTTGGTTGTAGGTGCCCTTGGGTATGCCTATTGATCCATATTCAGAGTACATAGGACCGAAGGACAAAGTATTGATGATATACAATGATATACAAATTTGTATGTTGGGGATGCTGTTGTTAGCATGTGGGGGTGCATTAATGACCTTGTTTTGCATTTGATGATCTACTGTATTCTACATTACACTGCAGAGTTAGAAACTGCATCATATGATGTTTCTGATTTGAATGTTTTGAAATTGGTTCCCCTATCCTTATCCTTGTAGTGATGCAAGGAATATATACACATTTATCCAAGCATTATTTTATCTAGCCAAAAGTGATACATAATCTATAAACTATGTTATGCAACACAGTTGATGGAATGATCGGTTCAATCTAAAGGCCAGATTAACTAAAGGTTTGCAAACATATGGGACGGTGCTGTACCAGCTAGTTCCTGTTTGGCAGATGGAGAGATGGCTGGTGTGTGGGTGTTTGTGTGTGTGTGGGACAACACAACAGGCATGACCTCTAAGGTCATGAGTCCTGATGAATGGCTGCTTGTTTCCTGCATGGTGAATGGCTGGGCAGTGCCACTAAGAGGATGGTAGGGTGTGGGTGCCATGCCAAGCTGGGGGGAAAACACGGAAAGGGGAAACAAAGGGAGAGTTCTACTCTGGTCATTTTCACAAGGCTAAAGCCTTGATTGGACCGAGGATCTTATAGTTCGAGGAGGACCTGCACAATGCTGTAAGGGGCTGTTTTAATCTATACTTATTCACATTGGACACCTGTAAAAAATGTGTAAACTGTGAGTTTAGATTTTATTGTTAGTTGACTGTGTGCAATGCAGCCTGGACTGCAATAGGGAGGATTTTGATGTGCATTTTGATTTGATTACTTATGTTGACAAGTTCAGGGACATCATTTTTGAGAGACCGCCCAAAACAGAGTGAAATAAAAGAGCAACAAATGAGAATGAAGCAAAATAATGTGATGTGAACATCTCTTCCTCTGCATTCACTGTCTGCAAATGTTCAACGGAACACTGATAGAAGAAAATGGTGCAGATATACAATTGACAATTTCTATCAAATGTGATTTGGGTAGAGGAGGGTCATCTAGGGAGGAAGAGAAGGATGGTCCTCTTCATGATGTAATCCATCTTCCTCCTCAATTTGTTTTAATCACAAACCACCACTGAATTTGGGAATATTATTGAATTACCATTCTATGCCCCCCCCCCCCCAAAAGAGCCTGTTTCCTGATAGTTACAGCCTTGAGGACTGATAGTGTTTTGTGCTGTGTTGTGTGTGTGTGGGATGTCCTGACTGTTCCAACATTGGTGACTGAGTGTTTGTCTTGTGTTGGAGTATATGAGATGTCCTGTTACAATGTTGGTGGCTAAGTGTGTTTGCATCTCCCTTTTTTTGTTTGTTGCATTTTTACAGTGTATTTTTGTTGTGTTGCAGTGTTGGTGACTGAATGTGTGTTTGTTTATGTCCGTGTTTCAGTGTGTGGGATGCGCTGATGGATAACTACGTCCCTTCCTCTGTCTCCAGCTGGGACAACCCCAACTCAGAAGGATTCAACGGCAACCTCTCCGAACAGGAGGTAACGCCCTCCAATATACTCCAAAATACTTTAAGGTCATCGGAAGAATCATGTTTCTCCATTTTCCAACCCCCTTTCTTCTCAACTGGAAAGACAGCATTCTGAGACAACATCTTGGAAGTAAATTTTTTCATTAGATCTTTAGACTTTTATTTTATTAATTTTTTATTTTTATTTCACCTTTATTTAACCAGGTAGGCAAGTTGAGAACAAGTTCTCATTTACAATTGCGACCTGGCCAAGATAAAGCAAAGCAGTTCGACACATACAACAACACAGAGTTACACATGGAGTAAAACAAACATACAGTCAATAATACAGTAGAAAAATAAGTCTATATACAATGTGAGCAAATGAGGTGCGATAAGGGAGGTAAAGGCAAAAAAAGGCCATGGTGGCGAAGTAAATACAATATAGCAAGTAAAACACTGGAATGGTAGATTTGCAGTGGAAGAATGAGCAAAGTAGAAATAGAAATAATGGGGTGCAAGGGAGCAAAATAAATAAATAAATACAGTAGGGGAAGTGGTAGTTGTTTGGGTTAAATTATAGATGGGCTATGTACAGGTGCAGTAATCTGTGAGCTGCTCTGACAGCTGGTGCTTAAAGCTAGTGACGGAGATAAGTGTTTCCAGTTTCAGAGATTTTTGTAGTTCATTCCAGTCATTGGCAGCAGAGAACTGGAAGGAGAGGCGGCCAAAAGAGGAATTGGCTTTGGGTGTAAGCAGAGAGATATACCTGCTGGAGCGCGTGCTACAGGTGGGTGCTGCTATGGTGACCAGCGAGCTGAGATAAGAGGGGACTTTACCTAGCAGGGTCTTGTAGATGACCTGGAGCCAGTGGGTTTGGCGACGAGTATGAAGTGAGGGCCAGCCAACGAGAGCGTACAGGTCGCAGTGGTGGGTAGTATATGGGGGTTTGGTGACAAAACGGATGGCACTGTGATAGACTGCATCCAATTAATTGAGTAGGGTATTGGAGGCTATTTTGTAAAAGACATCGCCGAAGTCGAGGATCGGTAGGATGGTCAGTTTTACGAGGGTATGTTTGGCAGCATGAGTGAAGGATGCTTTGTTGCGAAATAGGAAGCCAATTCTAGATTTAACTTTGGATTGGAGATGTTTGATGTGAGACTGGAAGGAGAGTTTACAGTCTAACCAGACACCTAGGTATTTGTAGTTGTCCACATATTCTAAGTCAGAACCGTCCAGAGTAGTGATGCTGATCCATTTGAATGGATATGTTTCCTGATCCATTTGAATGGATATGTTTAACTGACTGCAGTGTGTTCTTTAGTGAGGCAATGTGGGAGAACATGCTGTAAGAGATCAACGTTTTAGCAAACGTGCTAGCTAGAGTGTGTTGTGCTTGTGGTGCTAACGTCACCTGACCTGACACCAAATATCAAGGCTGAGCTGCCTTGACTGCATGCTACTTAGTATCTGTCAATCAACCACCCTCCTCCCTCTCCTCCTGTAGTCTGCTCTCACATGCAACTGCAGGCACTGGGTCAGGGCCAAAGCACAGGGCTGGGTCAGGGCCAATACGCAGACAGACAGTCCCCAGCAAGAAGCTACTGTATAAGTGACTCTCCAAACAGTGGAAAGCATTTTTTACATTTACATTTAAGTCATTTAGCAGACGCTCTTATCCAGAGCGACTTACAAATTGGAAAGTTCATACATATTCATCCTGGTCCCCCCGTGGGAATTGAACCCACAACCCTGGCGTTGCAAGCGCCATGCTCTACCAACTGAGCCACACGGGACCACTAGCGGGACCACATGCATTCCATCAGCATTTACCCTTCCATGCCCCCGGTTTAGTTTATTACTGATTGCTATCCTTGTAGTGATTAACTGGGGTGAGGCCAATGGCATAAAAACAATGAGCAACAAAAGCAATCAAGTAGAAAATAGACAGTCAATGGACAATAGATAGATTTGGGGCAATTTGAGTCTGACTAAGCACAACCCAAACACTTTAAAATTGGCTTCTAAACTCGAGGGTAATAAATTGTATTTTCAGATGAAGAGCAGAGAGGGGTATAATGGGGTCATATTTGGGCCATGTTCACTAGCTCCCTAAATGCCAATGCTAATAATCTAAAGATAAATCCAATATAGGTGAATGTCTTTTCTGTACTCTTATTTATAAACCTTGTTTCCATGGTTTCTGTTTCCAATACTAAGAAGTTAAGCTACTGTAGCACTAATGTGGCTCAATGGGTTTCCATGGTTTCATTCGTTCCCTCTTGTATTCTACAGATTCATGAAAAAGAGGAGGAGATGAACGAGAAGAATGACATTGCAAACTGCCTGAGCGAGGAGCCTCTCCTCACTGCTGATCAGGTGACTACAGACACATGTACTTCCTATAAAAAAAATATATAAAAAAAAACATGTACTTCCTGTTATCCAAAGGACTTGGTAGGACTTCCAGTTAGGTACTGTATATTACTGGGTTTAGTTAAAGTAACTGTCCAGTGTTTCCAGTTTTCTATGAAATATGACCTATAATTATTTACAACACAAGTTAAAAAGTTTTCCTTAAAAGAAAATTGTAATAAGTATGTTAAAAAGCAGCTTTTCTGTGTTGGAATGGTGTGTGCGTACCCCAACAATAGAATGGTGTTGGCGTATACCGGTCATTAAAAATATTAATGCAAGTAGACCGCTTATTGACCATCATCCTCTATGAGGAAGTAGCAAACATTTTTGAAATGGTCTGTTTGAGATATAAGTCAGAGGTGGGGTTTTCTCCAATGTATGCTTTGGCCACAAATATGAATAAAAGATGAGTCAACAACATTATTTGGGTATGAGTTAAGAGAATATTCACTTTTAAATGTGAGATTCTCTCTGGACAGTTACTTTAATCTAATTTAGACAGTTTAAAACATACAAAAGTAGAATACATTAACTCCCCCATATACTATAATAATAGTGGTTAGAAAGGCCAAGGCAATTTAGGCCAAGGCTAAATGTATAGCAAGACTATTTATTTCAAGTAGCTCCCTTCTGCATTATAGCATAGGCTACTGTACATTCATCTACCTTCCATCCATCTCTCTCTCTCCAAGGTCATTGAGGAGATAGTTGAGATGATGGAGAACTCTCCGGACCCTGGTGAGACAGAGGAGGACGACGAGGAGGAGAGTGGACACTCCTCACCCAAGACCAACCCATCCCTTCTGGAAGAGATCAGACAGCTGTCCCAGGCCTCCAATAACAACATGCCTTCTTATGAAGGTAAGTGTACAAAAACTAAGGTTGCCTGAAGGGTTAAACACCAAGTCACATATACCAAAGAGTCAAATGAAAATTTTAGCAATTCAAGGTCCAATTGAGATTTTCATTGGAGTTGTGGACAGACACCTTTTCCAAAATCTATTTCCTGTTCATAGAAGTGTGTAAAAAGAAAGTGACCTTTGACCGATCTTGTAGTGGTTAAAGATGTGCTCTATGAGCTGTGACTGTGTCACTGAGTAACCTTGTCCGAGACAAAAATATTGTTTGTTTGAGTTAATGGCTAGGGTTTAGCTCAGTAGGCTAACGCCCTGCTTATAGGACTTTGATTGGGTGAGGGTTCATAGTTCAGACAATATGGTTGTCTTATCAGTTTACCTGAGTAAACATCTGGAACTTTCATCAGTCTTCAGCCTCTATGGTGAATATAGGATGAATAACTAGACAAACCTGCAGCAGGCATTTTTCGTATGAGTCGATCATTTCAGAGGGCCATGTCACACACTCAATATGGTTCCCTGTGGAAAGACATTGTGTGACCATGTGGCTCTCCTGCATGAGACACATTTTTATTTGTCCTGCTTGGTGTGTGTTTGTGTGTGTTTACTTCCAAAAATAGTAGTAATATTGGATAGTATCACCCACAGTCACAGAAACAGTCAAAGGCCAGTTCCTCTTCTCAGAATTTAATGTCAAGACTAATGAAAAACGTCATAGGTGACATACGGGTGATATCATCCCACTTTCCTCCCATTTATGTACTCAATTCATATACTGTAAGGCCAATAAAGACATTACAATCTATGTGTTGTGATAATTGCATTGTTTGCTCTATAACCTGTTAGATCATATGCCTTGCGACTGTGATATATAGGCGTAATGGCCGAGAAATAAGAAGACACAGTGGCCAGAATAAATACAACCACACCTTTATTTTATCACAAAACCAGATAGCAATCTCCGTCCAGTGAAGTGGTTTGAATCCTGGTTTGAATCCAGGCTGTATCACAACCGGCCGTGATTGGGAGTCCCATAGGGCGGCGCACCATTGGCGCAGCGTCGGTGTAGGCCGTCATTGTAAATAAGAATTTGTTCTTAACTGGCTTGCCTAGTTAAATAAAGGTTAATTTAAAAATAAAACAAAAGGCCACAAAGCATATTGCATGTACAGTAACAGACAGTTACATGAGCTAAAGCTTGTACAAGCAAGTTAATGTTTCTGACATTTTTAGACCACTAAACAACTATTGATTTAGAACCTCAGAGAGTTACTGCAAGTCGCAAAGAAAACAGCAGCTGCCTCCACTATTCCAGCATCATTTTAACTTCGACATTTCAACATCATCAAATCACCTCTGCTTAGTCTAATAGAGTGACAACTAAAAGATACCCAAAAATGTTTAGTTCAATCCACGTAAGCTAAATGTGATATGGCTGTCCATGGTTCTGATTTATGTGTGTGCGTGCGTGTTCGTGATTGTAGAAAAACATTCTGACTCATAGAGAAACTCCAATGTCATCCTCCTCTCTTTCATGTTGACGAAACAGTCCACCACTCTGTCATACCTGTACACAATTTTATTTTTTGTTGTCCTAGGCTACCTGGCTAAAATGCTAGCTCGCTACCCTAACTTCCATTCATGGGAAACGTTAGCTAGTTAACATTAGCCTTCTACATCAAATCAAATGTATTTATATAGCCCTTCTTACATCAGCTGATATATCAAAGTGCTGTACAGAAACCCAGCCTAAAACCCCAAGCAGCAAGCAATGCTGGTGTAGAAGCACGGTGGCTAGGAAAAACCTAGGAAGAAACCTAGAGAGGAACCAGCTTTTGAAGGGTGGCCAGTCCTCTTCTGGCTGTGCTGGTTATAACAGAACATGGCCAAGATGTCCAAATGTTCATAAATGACCAGCATGGTCAAATAATAATAATCACAGTAGTTGTCGAGGGTGCAACAAGTCAGCAGCTCAGGAGTAAATGTCAGTTGGCTTTTCATAGCGATCATTCAGAGTATCTCTACTGCTCCTGCTGTCTCTAGAGAGTTGAAAACAGCAGGTATGGGACAGGTAGCACGTCCGGTGAACAGGTCAGGGTTCCATAGCCGCAGGCAGAACAGTTGAAACTGGAGCAGCAGCACGGCCAGGTGGACTGGGGACAGCAAGGAGTCATCATGCCAGGTAGTCCTGAGGCATGGTCCTAGGGCTCACGTCCTCCGAGAGAGAGAGAAAGAAAGAAAGAAAGAAAGAAAGAAAGAAAGAAAGAAAGAAAGAAAGAAAGAAAGAAAGAAAGAAATAATTAGAGAGAGCATACTTAAATTCATACAGGACACTGGATAAGACAGGAGAAATACTCCAGATATAACAGACTGACCCTAGCCCCCCGACACATAAACTACTGCAGCATAAATACTGGAGGCTGAGACAGGAGGGGTCAGGAGACACTGTGGCCCCATCCGATGATACCCCCAGACAGGGCCAAACAGGCAGGATATAACCCCACCCACTTTGCCAAAGCACAGCCCCAAAACCACTAGAGTGATATCTTCAACCACCAACTTACCATCCTGAGACAAGGCCGAGTATAGCCCCCAAAGATCTCCGCCACGGCACAAACCAAGGGGGGGGGGGCGCCAACCCATCTAGCTACATATTGAACTTCCATCCTCCCAGGTCAGGGGCACAACAATGTATGAATTAATGGTTGGATCAGAATCAGCGTTATAATCATTGGCCAGTACGGAGAATGAAGTAAAACCACAAGTCCAAATCTCTAAAACCACAAGTCCAAATCCCTATTTCCATCCATGGCTAATTTAGGAAAAGGCCAATTTTTGTTAGCTGGCTAGCTAGCCACCAGAGGACAACAACACAACGAGATGCAACAGTTCAAGTATGCTCTCAATGGGATTTGATAGGAGTGACGACACTTTTTCTGGTGCGCCAGAACCATTCACAGTTGAGCTCGCTCAGTTTAGCTCAACGCTGATTGGTACATTTTTTATACTTTTTTTGTCACGGGAGGCCAGATACTCACTGGCTTCCCTTGCATTCAATGCTATGGGCGACAACAATGTCATGCTCGTTTGGACCAGACAGCATCAGCTTGATGGCCTACATGTAGAGAGACAGAGGGGCACTGTTTCGCTCGCTCGGATGCTTTCTCCTTTAAGATACATTCAGCCTCTTGTGATTTGAAGTACAATTATGAAACACAGAGAGACAAAATAAATATTTTTATTATTGGTCCAAAAAATTGTGAAGCCTGGCTTCCCATGGCTTCCCATGGCTTCCATGAATACACATCACTGACTGTATGTATACAGCAGGACTATTCAATTCCTGCCCTTGAGGCCTGAAGTGGTACTGGGCTCATATTCATAGAGTGTCTCAATGTATGTGTCTCAAAGTATGCTGATCTAGGATCAGTATTTCCTTTTATATCACAATGAATATGATTATATTGACAGGGGGAACCTGATCCTACATTAGCACTCCTACTCTGAGATGTTTTATGAATACAGGCCCAGGTTTTCTTTTTCCCAATCAGTTTATGTCATTGTGTTTTGTCCCTCAAGGAAAGCAATTTGATATCCCTTCTACAGTATATAACATTATGCATATTGAATCTCTGTTCACCTCTATGTACAGTTAGCCTGGTCCTAGATCTATTAGTAACAATGACCATAAGAGTTGGCTATACAGCATCTGGAATCAACAGGCTAATGTAGCGTAGCTCCATACCCGATTACAACCATCGTCTCCTCCCCTCCTCCCTTCAGACCTATGTCAGTTTGCCTGGGTTCAGATCTGTCTGTTTGTGACAATGACCATAGGATTTGGCTATTCAATTCAATTCAATTCAATTTTATTTTATATAGCCCTTCGTACATCAGCTAATATCTCGAAGTGCTGTACAGACACCCAGCCTAAAACCCCAAACAGCTAGTAATGCAGGTGTAGAAGCACGGTGGCTAGGAAAAACTCCCTAGAAAGGTCAAAACCTAGGAAGAAACCTAGAGAGGAACCAGGCTATGAGGGGTGGCCAGTCCTCTTCTGGCTGTGCCGGGTGGAGATTATAACAGAACTATGCCAAGATGTTCAAAAATGTTCATAAGTGACAAGCATGGTCAAATAATAATCATGAATAATTTTCAGTTGGCTTTTCATAGCCGATCATCAAGAGTTGAAAAACAACAGGTCTGGGACAGGTGGCGGTTCCATAACCGCAGGCAGAACAGCTGAAACTGGAATAGCAGCAAGGCCAGGCGGACTGGGGACAGCAAGGAGTCACCACGGGCGGCAGTCCCGACGCATGGTCCTAGGGCCCAGGTCCTCCGAGAGAAAGAAAGAGAGAAGGAGAAAATTAGAGAGAGCCAAGATTTTCAAAATGTTCATAAATGACAAGCATGGTCAAATAATAATCAGGAATAAATCTCAGTTGGCTTTTCATAGCCGATCATTAAGAGTTGAAAACAGCAGGTCTGGGACAGGTAGGGGTTCCATAACCGCAGGCAGAACAGTTGAAACTGGAATAGCAGCAAGGCCAGGCGGACTGGGGACAGCAAGGAGTCACCACGGCCGGTAGTCCCGACGTATGGTCCTAGGGCTCAGGTCCTCCGAGAGAAAGAAAGAGAGAAGGAGAAAATTAGAGAGCGCCAAGATTTTCAAAATGTTCATAAATGACAAGCATGGTCAAATAATAATCAGGAATAAATCTCAGTTGGCTTTTCATAGCCGATCATTAAGAGTTGAAAACAGCAGGTCTGGGACAGGTAGGGGTTCCGTAACCGCAGGCAGAACAGTTGAAACTGGAATAGCAGCAAGGCCAGGCGGACTGGGGACAGCAAGGTGTCATCATGCCCGGTAGTCCTGACATATGGTCCTAGGGCTCAGGTTCTCAGAGAGAAAGAGAGAACGAAAGAATTAGAGAGAGCATACTTAAATTCACACAGGACACTGGATAAGACAGGAGAAGTACTCCAGGTAACCAACTGACCCTAGCCCCCCGACACATAAACTACTGCAGCATAAATACTGGAGGCTGAGACAGGAGCGGTCAGGAGACACTGTGGCCCCATCCGAAGAAACCCCCGGACAGGGCCAAACAGGAAGGATATAACCCCACCCACTTTGCCAAAGCATAGCCCCCGCACCACTAGAGGGAAATCCTCAACCACCAACATTACAATCCGGAGACAAGGCCGAGTATAACCCACAAAGGTCTCCACCACAGCACAAACCAAGGGGGAGCGCCAACCCAGACAGGAAGATCACGTCAGTAACTCAACCCACTCAAGTGACGCACCCCTCCTAGGGACGGCATGAAAGAGCACCAGCAAGCCAGTGACTCAGCCCCTGTAACAGGGTTAGAGGCAGAGAATCCCAGTGGAGAGAGGGGAACCGGCCTGGCAGAGACACCAAGGGCGGTTTGTTGCTCCAGAGCCTTTCCGTTCACCTTCACACTCCTGGGCCAGACTACACTCAACCATATGACCTACTGAAGAGATAAGTCTTCAGTAAAGACTTAAAGGTTGAGACCGAGTCTGCGTCTCTCACATGGGTAGGCAGACTGTTCCATAAAAATGGAGATCTATAGGAGAAAGCCCTGCCTCCCGCTGTTTGCTTAGAAATTCTAGGGACAATTAGCAGGCCTGCGTCTTGTGACCGTAGCGTACGTATTGGTATGTACGGCAGGACCAACTCGGAAAGATAGGTAGGAGCAAGCCCATGTAACGCTTTATAGGTTAACAGTAAAACCTTGAAATCAGCCCTTGCCTTAACAGGAAGCCAGTGTAGGGAAGCTAGCACTGGAGTAATGTGATCAAATTTCTTGGTTCTAGTCAGGATTCTAGCAGCCGTATTTAGCACTAACTGAAGTTTATTTAGTGCTTTATCCGGGTAGCCGGAAAGTAGAGCATTGCAGTAGTCTAACCTAGAAGTAACAAATGCATGGATTAATTTTTCTGCATCATTTTTGGACAGAAAACTTCTGATTTTTGCAATGTTACGTAGATGGAAAAAAGCTGTCCTTGAAACAGTCTTGATGTGTTCGTCAAAAGAGAGATCAGGGTCAAGAGTAACGCCGAGGTCCTTCACAGTTTTATTTGAGACGACTTTACAACCATCAAGATGAATTGTCAGATTTAACAGAAGATCTCTTTGTTTCTTGGGACCTAGAACAAGCATCTCTGTTTTGTCCGAGTTTAAAAGTAGAAAGTTGTCAGCCATCCACTTCCTTATGTCTGAAACACAGGCTTCTAGCGAGGGCAATTTTGGGGCTTCACCATGTTTCATTGAAATGTACAGCTGTGTGTCATCCGCATAGCAGTGAAAGTTAACATTATGTTTTCGAATAACATCCCCAAGAGGTAAAATATATAGTGAAAACAATAGTGGTCCTAAAACGGAACCTTGAGGAACACCGAAATGTTCAGTTGATTTGTCAGAGGACAGACCATTCACAGAGACAAACTGATATCTTTCCGACAGGTAAGATCTAAACCAGGCCAGAACTTGTCCGTGTAGACCAATTTGGGTTTCCAGTCTCTCCAAAAGAATATGGTGATCGATGGTGTCAAAGGCAGCACTAAGGTCTAGTAGCACGAGGACAGATGCAGAGCCTCGGTCTGACGCCATTAAAAGGTCATTTACCACCTTCACAAGTGCAGTCTCAGTGCTATGATGGGGTCTAAAACCAGACTGAAGCATTTCGTATACATTGTTTGTCTTCAGAAAGGCAGTGAGTTGCTGCGCAACAGCTTTTTCTAAAATTTTTGAGAGGAATGGAAGATTCGATATAGGCCGATAGTTTTTTATATTTTCCGGGTCAAGGTTTGGCTTTTTCAAGAGAGGCTTTATCACTGCCACTTTTAGTGAGTCTGGTACACATCCGGTGGATAGAGAGCTGTTTATTATGTTCAACATAGGAGGGCCAAGCACAGGAAGCAGCTCCTTCAGCAGTTTAGTAGGAATAGGATCCAGTATGCAGCTTGAAGGTTTAGAGGCCATGATTATTTTCATCATTGTGTCAAGAGATATAGTACTAAAACACTTAAGTGTCTCTCCCGATCCCAGGCCCTCGCAGAGCTGTGCGGATCCAGGACAGCTAAGCCCTGGAGGAATACGCAGATTCAAAGAGGAGTCCGTAATTTGCTTTCTAATGGTCATGATCTTTTCCTCAAAGAAGTTCATGAATTTATTACTGCTGAAGTGAAAGCCATCCTCTCTTGGGGAATGCTGCTTTTTAGTTAGTTTCGCAACAGTATCAAAAAGAAATTTTGGATTGTTCTTATTTTCCTCGATTAAGTTGGAAAAGTAGGATGATCGAGCAGCAGTGAGGGCTCTTCGGTACTGCACGGTACTGTCTTTCTAAGCTAGTCGGAAGACTTCCAGTTTGGTGTGGCGCCATTTCCGTTCCAATTTCCTGGAAGCTTGCTTCAAAGCTCGGGTATTTTCTGTATACCAGGGAGCTAGTTTCTTATGACAAATGTTTTTCGTTTTTAGGGGTGCAACTGCATCTAGGGTATTGCGCAAGGTTAAATTGAGTTCCTCAGTTAGGTGGTTAACTGATTTTTGTCCTCTGATGTCCTTGGGTAGGCAGAAGGAGTCTGGAAGGGCATCAAGGAATTTATAGCACGACTTTTGATGCTCCTTGGTTGGGGTCTGAGCAGATTATTTGTTGCGATTGCAAACGTAATAAAATGGTGGTCCGATAGTCCAGGATTATGTGGAAAAACATTAAGATCTACAACATTTATTCCATGGGACAAAACTAGGTCCAGAGTATGACTGTGGCAGTGAGTAGGTCCAGAGACATGTTGGACAAAACCCACTGAGTCGATGATGGCTCCGAAAGACTTTTGGAGTGGGTCTGTGGACTTCTCCATGTGAATATTAAAATCACCAAAAATTAGAATATGATCTGCTATGACTACAAGGTCTGATAGGAATTCAGGAAACTCAGAGAGGAACGCTGTATATGGCCCAGGAGGCCTGTAAACAGTAGCTATAAAAAGTGATTGAGTAGGCTGCATAGATTTCATGACTAGAAGCTCAAAAGACGAAAACGCCATTTTTTTTTTTGTAAATTGAAATTTGCTATCGTAAATGTTAGCAACACCTCCGCCTTTGCGGGATGCACGGGGGATATGGTCACTAGTGTAACCAGGAGGTGAGGCCTCATTTAACACAGTAAATTCATCAGGCTTAAGCCATGTTTCAGTCAGGCCAATCACATCAAGATTATGATCAGTGATTAGTTCATTGACTATGACTGCCTTTGAAGTGAGGGATCTAACATTAAGTAACCCTATTTTGAGATGTGAGGTATCACGATCTCTTTCAATAATGGCAGGAATGGAGGAGGTCTTTATCCTAATAAGATTGCTAAGGCGAACACCGCCATGTTTAGTTTTGCCCAACCTAGGTCGAGGCACAGACACAGTCTCAATGGGTATGGCTGAGCTGACTACACTGACTGTGCTATTGGCAGACTCCACTAAGCTGGCAGGTTGGCTAACAGCCTGCTGCCTGGCCTGCACCCTATTTCATTGTGGGGCTAGAGAAGTTAGAGCCCTATCTATGTTGGAAGATAAGATGAGAGCACCCCTCCAGCTAGGATGGAGTCCGTCACTCCTCAGCAGGTCAGGCTTGGTCCTGTTTGTGGGTGAGTCCCAGAAAGAGGGCCAATTATCTACAAATTCTATCTTTTGGGAGGGGCAGAAAACAGTTTTCAACCAGCGATTGAGTGCTGAGACTCTGCTGTAGAGCTCGTCACTCCCCCTAACTGGGAGGGGGCCAGAGACAATTACTCGATGCCGACACATCTTTCTAGCTGATTTACACGCTGAAGCTATGTTGCACTTGGTGACCTCTGACTGTTTCATCCTAACATCGTTTGTGCCGACGTGGATAACAATATCTCTATACTCTCTACACTCGCCAGATTTAGCTTTAGCCAGCACCATCTTTAGATTAGCCTTAACGTCGGTAGCCCTGCCCCCTGGTAAACAGTGTATGATCGCTGGGTGATTCGCTTTAAGTCTAATACTGCGGGTAATGGAGTCGCCAATGACTAGGGTTTTCAATTTGTCAGAGCTAATGGTGGGAGCCTTCGGCGTCTCAGACCCCGTAACGGGAGGAGTAGAGACAAGAGAAAACTCAGACTCAGACTCCGACTCGCTACATAATGGGGAGAACCGGTTGAAAGTTTCTGTCGGCTGAATGAGCGACACCGGTTGAGCATTCCAACAGCATTTCCCTCCAGAAGCCATGAGAAAGTTGTCCGGCTGCGGGGACTGTGCGGGGGGATTTATACTAACGTTACTATCTGTACTTACTGGTGGCACAGACGCTGTTTCTTCCTTTCCTACACTGAAATTACCCTTGCCTAACGATTGCGTCTGAAGCTGGGCTTGTAGCACAGCTATTCTCGCCGTAAGGCGATCGTTCTCCTGTATATTATGAGTACAGCGACTGCAATTAAAAGACATCATGTTAATGTTAGTACTTAGCTTCGGCTGTTGAAGGTGTTGACGAACTATGTCCAGATAAAGCGTCCGGAGTGAAAAAGTTGAATGAGGGAAGAAAGTTGCGATGGAAAAACTAAAAATATAAACGGTAATTAAAAACAAAACAAAAAAAACGTAAAGTTGTCAGCTAGCAAAGTAAAGTAAAGTTGGCAGCAAAACGCACAGCAACACGTCTGCAGACTCAACAGGTAAGACTCAGCTCATGCAGAGCGGGGCTCCAGGCTAATGTAGCTCTATACCTGACCTCCATGCCTCTCTCTCCCTCCAGGCTTGAGTGTGATGCCCAGCTCGGCCCTGGTGGAGCTGCTGTGCCGGGTGGAGGCGGCCATCAGGGAGTACTCCGAGGAGCTGGTCACCCAGCTGGCACGCCGTGACGAGCTGGAGTTTGAGAAGGAGGTGAAGAACACGTTCATCACAGCCCTTATGGAGGTGCAGAACCGCCAGAAGGAGCAGCGGGACATGGGCAAGCGCAGGCGCCGGGTCGACAAGGGCCTCAGTCTGCAGGGTAACGCGATAACCACGACCGTGATTGGTGGTACACCTACTATGATCAACGCCTGCACAGACTCCAAGCCCGCCTCCATGCCTACGAAGGTTAGCATTGAGGGATTGACACATACCAATGTTGTATGATGATGATGGTGTGTGTATCAAAATCAAATCAAATTTTATTAGTCACATGTGCATTACAGTGAAATTCTTACTTACAAGCCCCTAACCAACAATGCAGTTAAAAAATACGAATAAGAATAAGAAATAAAAAGAACAAGTAATTAAAGAGCAGCAATAAAATAACAACAGCAAGACTATATACAGGGGGTACCAGTACAGAGTCAATGTGTGGGTTAGTGGTTAGTGCCCTCAGACGAACCATCAAACAAGCAAAGCATCAATATAGGATTAGGATTGAATCTTACTACACCGGCTCTGACGCTCGTCGGACGTGGCAGAGCTTGAAAACTATTACGGACTACAAAGGGAAACCCAGACGCGAGCTGCCCAGTGACTCGAGCCTACCAGACGAGCTAAATGCCTTTTATGCTCGCTTCGAGGCAAGCAACACTGAAGCATGCACGAGAGCACCAGCTGTTCTGGATGACTGTGTGATAACGCTCTCGGTAGCCGATGTGACCAAGACCTTTAAACGTTCACAAAGCCCCGGTGCAAGATGGATTACCAGGACGTGTACTCAAAGCGTGCGCGGACCAACTGGCAAGTGTCTTCACTGACATTTTCAACCTCCCCCTGACTGAGTCTAATACCTACGTGTTTCAAGCAGACCACCATAGTCCCTGTGCCCAAGGGAGCGAAGGTAACCTGCCTAAATGATTACCGCCCTGTAGCACTCACATCGGTAGCCATGAAGTGCTTAGAAATGCTGGTCATGGCTCACATCAACAGCATGCTCCCGGATACCCTAGAACCACTCCAATTCACATACCGCCCCAACAGATCCACAGATGACGCACTGCACACTGCCCTTTCCCACCTGGACAAAAGGAACACCTATGTGAGAATGCTGTTCATTGACTACAGCTCAGTGTTCAACACCAAAGTGCCCACGAAGCTCATCACTAAGCTTAGGACCCTGGGACAAAACACCTCCCTCTGCAACTGGATCCTGGACTTCCTGATGGGCCGCCCCCAGGTGGTAAGGGTAGGTAGGAATACGTCTGCCACGCTGATCCTCAACACTGGGGCCCCTCAGGGCTGTGTACTTAGTCCCCTCCTGTACTCCCTGTTCACCCACGACTGCGTGGTCAAACACGTCTCCAACACCATTATTAAGTTCCGTAGAGGATCCCGTCAGTAGAGGATGCCTGGTCTTTGTATAAAAGTAATTTCTTCACCATCTTAAATAACTTGCCCCTTTCAAAAAAATGTAGAACCAAGAACAAATAAGGTCCTTGGTTCACTTCAGACCTGACTGCCCTCGACCAGAACAAAAACATCCTGTGGCGGACTGCACTAGCATCGAATAGTCCCCGCGATATGCAACTTTTCAGAGAAGTCAGGAACCAATACACGCAGTCAGTTAGGAAAGCAAAGGCTAGATTTTTCAAACAGAAATTTGCATCTTGTAGCTCTAACTCCAAAAGGTTTTGGGACACTCTAAAGTCCATGGAGAACAAGAGCACCTCCTCCCAGCTGTCCACTGCACTGAGGCTAGGAAACACTGTCACTACTGATAAATCCACGATAATCGGGAATTTCAATAAGCATTTCTCTACGGCTGGCCATGCTTTCCTCCTGGCTACCCCAAACCCGGCCAACAGCTCCGCACCCCCCGCAGCTACTTGCCCAAGCCTCCCCAGCTTCTCCTTCACCCAAATCCAGATAGCAGATGTTATGAAAGAGCTGCAAAACCTGGACCCCTACAAATCAGTTGGGCTAGACTATCTGGACCTTCTCTTTCTAAAATTATCTGCCGCCGTTGTTGCAACCCCGATTACCAGTCTGTTCAACCTCTCTTTCGTATCATCCTAGATCCCTAGAGATTGGAAAGCTGCCGCGGTGATCCCCCTCTTCAAAAGGGGTGACACTCTAGAACCAAACTGTTATAGACCTATATCCATCCTGCCCTGCCTTTTTAAAGTCTTCGAAAGCCAAGTTAACAAACAGATCACTGACCATTTCGAATCCCACCGTACTTTCTCCGCTGTGCAATTCGGTTTCGGAGCTGGTCACTGGTCACCTCAGCCACGCTCAAGGTACTAAACGATATCATAACCGCCATCGATAAAAGACAGTACTGTGCAGTCGTCTTCATCGACCTGGCCAAGGCTTTCGACTCTGTCAATCACCGTATTCTTATCGGCAGACTCAACAGCCTTGGTTTCTCAGATGACTGCCTCGCCTGGTTTACCAACTACTTCTCAGATAGAGTTCAGTGTGTCAAATCGGAAGGCCTGTGGTCCGGACCTCTGGCAGTCTCCATGGGGGTACCACAGGGTTCAATTCTCGGGCCGACTCTTTTCTCTGTATATATCAGCGATGTCGCTCTTGCTGCGGGTGATTCTTCGATCCACCTCTACGCAGACGACACCATTCTGTATACATCTGGCCCTTCTTTGGTACTGTTAACAAACCTCCAAACGAGCTTCAATGCCATAAAACACTCCTTCCGTGGCCTCCAACTGCCCCTAAACGGTAGTAAAACTATGCTTTTTAACCGATCGCTGCCCGCACCTGCCCACCCGACTAGCATCACTACTCTGGACAGTTCTGACTTAGAATATGTGGACAACAACAAATACCTAGGTGTCTCACTAGACTGTAAACTCTCCTTCCAGACTCATATTAAACATCTCCAATCCAAAATTAAATCTAGAGTCTGCTGCTATTTCGCAACAAAGCCTCCTTCACTCACGCTGCCAAAAATACCCTTGTAAAACTGACTATCCTACCGATCCTCGACTTCGGCGATGTCATTTACAAAATAGCCTCCAACACTCTACTCAGCAAACTGGATGCAGTCTATCACAGTGTCATCCGTTTTGTCACTAAAGCCCGATATACCACCCACTACTGCGACCTGTATGCTCTCGTCGGCTGGCCCTTGCTACATATTTGTCGCCAGACCCACTGGCTCCAGGTCATGTATAAGTCTTTGCTAGGTAAAGCTCCGCCTTATCTCAGCTCACTGGTCACCATAACAACACTCCAGCAGGTATATCTCACTGGTCATCCCCAAAGCCAACACCTCATTTGGCTGCCTTTCCTTCCAGTTCTCTGCTGCCAATGACTGGAACGAATTGCAAAAATTGCTGAAGTTGGAGACTTATATCTCCCTCACAAACTTTAAGCATCAGCTATCTGAGCAGCTTACCGATCGCTGCAGCTGTACACAGCCCATCTGTAAATAGCCCATCCAATCTACCTACCTCATCCCGATATAGTTTTTATTTACTTTTTTGCTCTTTTGCACACCAATATTTCTTCTTCCACATCATCATCTGCACATCTATCACTCCAGTGTTAATTTGCTAAATTGTGTCGCACTGCTTTGCTTTATCTTGGCCAGGTCGCAGTTGTAAATGAGAACTTGTTTTCAACTGGCCTACCTGGTTAAATAAAGGTGAAATATATATATATTTTTTTTAAGTTTGCTGACCACACAACAGTTGTAGGCCTAATCACCGACAACGATGAGACAGCCTATAGGGAGGAGGTCAGAGAACTGGCAGTGTGGTGCCAGGTCAACAACCGCTCCCTCAATGTGAGCAAGACAAAGGAGCTGATCGTGGACTTCAGGAAAAGGCGGGCCGAACAGGCCCCCATTAACATTTACAGGGCTGCAGTCGAGTGGGTCGAGAGTTTCAACTTCCTTGGTGTCCACATCACCAATGATCTATCACGGTCCAAACACACCAACGCAGTCGTGAAGAGGGCATGGCAAAAAGAATTGGCATCGATCTCTAGATCCTCAAAAAGTTCTACAGCTGCACCATCGAGAGCATCCAGACCGGTTGCTTCACCGCCTGGTATGGCAACTGCTCGGCATCTGACAGTGAGGTGCTACAGAGGGTAGTGCGTATGGCCCAGTACATCACTGGGGCCAAGCTTCCTGCAATCCAGGACCTATATAATAGGCGGTGTCAGAGGAAAAACCATCAAATTGTCAGAGACTCCAGTCTATGACCCAAGTCATAGACTGTTTTGGTGTGCTTGGACCATGTTAGTTTGTTGGTGATGTGGACACCAAGGAACTTGAAGCTCTCAACCTGCTCCACTACACCCCCATCAATGAGAATGGGGGCATGCTCGGTCTTCCTTTTCCTGTAGTTTTCTGTGTGTGTGTGTGTGTGCGTGTAGCTGTCAACACACATGCATGCACACACACACACGCATGTGGGCTTAATGTCCATACACATCCATTTCCAAGCCAGACAGCTCTCTCTCTCTCTCTCCCTCACACATCAACATGGATAATGGACCGATAGACCATTAGGGCCTAACTAACTGAACTTATGGGAAGAACAGACAGAGTACTCACAGAGGAAGTGACCATAGGTTATCTTACAGTAACAGCTAGGGTTGCAAAGGGTCGGACATTTTCCATGGGAAGTTGAGCCCAGGAATTTGGGGAATTTTCTTAAATTCATCAAAAAGTTAGCTTATAACAGTGAACCTTTTTTTGTGGGATCCACATAAGGCAATTCTAGGTCTTGTGGCATATTTTGGTTAAACTATCCCCAATTCAATGGAATTGCAACCCTGTGCATGCACAGTGCATTCTTCCATCACATGTACAGCTGATTCTCAAGATCTTGCACACTAATGAGATGCTATTGAGCCCACACTACTACACTGTCTGAGCCAAGGACTACATGCTTTCTGGTAAGTTTTGATTACAATACTGGGTGGTGTGAATATATTTTAAATTACATACATGATTTTTTGTTAACTAGTAAATAGTAGCCTACAGCAAAGTGTGTTTAAATAATTTCTAACTTGTTAACAATTTCTGCTAGTTAGTTTTTGCTACCATGTGAGTTTTAGCTTGCTTGAGCCTGCTAACTGAGGAGTGTTAATTCACCTGTTTCATCTTAAAACATTTATCTTACAAAGGAGTTGTTTAATCTAAGTGCTTAACTATTTATCTGTACATGGAATTATATTTGGGTTTTTTTACTCATTTTTTTCTAATCTTTACAGGAAAATGCCACGGGCACTATCTGATGTGTGGAGACATTTCACTGCAGCTAATATAGAAGGAAAAGCTGTGTACATTTGCAAATACTGTGACAAATAATATGTGAAGAACACCTTATCGATAGCAACAGCTCATGGTCCTCCTGGAATGAGAAATGTCTTTGACTCAACAGAGGAACGTAGTCAGAGAAATGCTGTTGAATGTCTTGCTCGAGCTTTGTATGCAACTGGTTCACCTCTGATGCTCACAGGCAATGTGTATTGGAAGAGATTTCTGAATGTTCTTCGCCCAGCATACACCCCTCCAACCAGACATGCTTTGTCTACTAATTTTCTGGATGCAGAGTTCAAAAGAGTTCAAGTGAAGGTCAAACAAATCATAGAGAAAGCAGACTGTATTGCAATCATCTCTGATGGGTGGTCAAATGTTCGTGGGCAAGGAATAATTAACGACATCATCTTCCGGGAAATGGCCATATCACCCTCTGCTGATATGGACAGCCCCATCAAGAGGATCCTCCTGGATGATGTATTTTGGGAGAGAGTGGTAAGCAGTCTGAAACTCCTGAAACCTATAGCAGTAGCCATTGCACGGATCGAGGGAGACAATGCCATCCTGTCTAATGTACAGACTCTGCTTGCAGATGTAACAGAAGAAATTCGTACTGCCCTGCCCACTTCACTGTTGCTCCAAGCAGAGGAAACTGCAGTTCTGAAATACATCAAAAAGCGACTTCTGCCTGAAGAAGACTTCTGCCTGAAGCCCATACACGTCACAGCGTACATGTTGGACCCCAAGTATGCTGGCAAGAGCATCCTGTCTGGTGCAGAGATCAACAAGGCCTATGGTGTCATCACTACCGTGTCTCGCCACCTTGGCCTGGATGAGGTCAAGGTTCTTGGCAGTCTGGCGAAGTACACTTCCAAGCAAGGGCTTTGGGATGGCAGTCATGCCAACATATCTCACAACCACCTGGTGGAAGGGACTTTGTGGATCTGAGGCCCTTTTCTCTGTTGCCTTCATCATCCTCCAAATCCCACCAACATCAGCCGCCTCAGAGCGCAACTGGTCTTTGTTTGGGAACACGCACACCAAAGCACGCAACAGGCTGACCAATACAAGGGTTTAAAAATTGGTGGCCATCAGGGAAAATTTGAGGCTTTTTGAGCCTGACAACGAGCCATTCTCAACAAGGTTGTGACAGTGAAAATGAGGCCTCAGAGTCTGATGTTCAAGAGGTGGACATTGAGGAGGTCCAGGGAGAAGACATGGAAGCCTGAGAGGAAGACAACCAAAGCTTTCGTTTCTAGACTAACATTTTACAGATGTATGTTGCAAACATTTTTGGGGATCATTGGGGATCATTCAATATTCCCTTTCTTGTGTTGTTCAGTGAAATCATCCTATGTGAAGAGTCAACTCAATTAAAGTTCAATTTGTAACTAAATAGTTTTTTAAATTTCTATTGGAAGGATTTAATCATTTGCAAATGATGTCTACTTATGATAAGGTAAAAGGTTTTTGTCTTCATATGATACGGTAAATATATCCAATGCAAAAAACATCTACATTTAAATGGTATTAATATTAATTTGCATATATTTCCATAAATTCCCATATATTCCGACGGAAAGTTTCCACCTCTGAATATTCCCCAAAATGTGCAACCCTAGAAACAGCATAGACCAGCCCGTCCATATCCAGGAACAGATTATCAACGAACATACAGTCAAAAGTTTGGACACACCTACTCATTCAATGGTTTTTCTTTATTTTTACTATTTTTTACATTGTAGAATAATAGTGAAGACATCAAAACTATGAAATAACACATATGGAATCATGTAGTAACCAAAAAAGGGTTAAACAAATCAAAGTATAATTTATATTTTAGATTCTTGAAAGTAGACACCCTTTGCCTTGACAGCTTTGCACACTCTTGGTATTCTCTCAACCAGCTTCCTGAGGTAGTCACCTGGAATGCATTTCAATTAACAGCTGTGCCTTGTTAAAAGTTAATTTGTGGAATTTCTTTCCTTCTTAATGCATTTGAGCCAATCAGTTGTGTTGTGACAAGGTAGGGTTAATATGCAGAAGATGGTCTTTTACCAAATAGGGCTAAGTCCATATTATGGCAAGAACAGCTCAAATAAGCAAAGAGAAACGACAGTCCATCCTTACTTTAAGACATGAAGGTCAGTCAATCCGGAAAAATTCAACAACTTTGAAAGTTTCTTCAAGTGCAGTCGCAAAAACCATAAAGCACTATGATGAATGAGATCCGCCACAGGAAAGGATGACCCAGAGTTAACTCTGCTGCAGAGGATAAGTTCATTAGCGAGTTCCCAGCCTTAGAAATTGCAGCCCAAATAAATGCTCCACAGAGTTCAAGTAACAGACACGACTCAACATCAACTGTTCAGAGGAGACTGTGTGAATCAGGTCTTCATGATCGAATTGCTGCAAAACCACAAATAAAGGACACCAATAAGAAGAAGAGACTTGCTTGGCCAAGAAACACGAGCAATGAACTTTAGACCAGTGTAAATCTGTCCTTTGGTCTGATGAGTCCAAATTTCAGATTTTTGGTTCCAACCTCCATGTCTTTGTGAGTGAGACACATTGTATTTTTATTTGTCGTTACTACATGATTCCATATGTGTTATTTCATAGTTTCGATGTCTTTACTATTATTCTACAATGTAGAAAATAGTAAAAACAAAGAAATACCCTTGAATGAGTAGGTGTGTCCAAACATTTGACTGGTAATGTACCTGTCCAATACCATGGTAGTTCTATCTATTTAGTAATGACAATGTAAGAATGGAGGCTAGAGTCAATTACTGTAGCCCTCATCATATTGTACAACCAGTCAATATACCATTGACCTGTGGTGATGTCTGATTTTAATATCATAAGCATTCATAACTGCTCCTTTTAAATTAACAGCCTTCATATATGCTGTTGGGTTCAAATCAAATCAAAGTTTATTTGTCACGTGCGCTGAATAAACAGGTGTAGACCATACAGTGAAATGCTTACTTACAGGCTCTAACCAATAGTGCAAAAAAGGTATTAGGTGAACAATAGGTAGGTAAAGAAATAAAACAACAGTAAAAAGACAGGCTATATACAGTAGCGAGGCTATAAAAGTAGTGAGGCTACATACAGACACCGGTTAGTCAGGCTGATTGAGGTAGTATGTACATGTAGATATGGTTAAAGTGACTATGCATATATGATGAACAGAGAGTAGCAGTAGCGTAAAAGAGGGGTTGGCGGGTGGGACACAATGCAGATAGCCCGGTTAGCCAATGTGCGGGAGCACTGGTTGGTCGGCACAATTGAGGTAGTATGTACATGAATGTATAGTTAAAGTGACTATGCATATATGATAAACAGAGAGTAGCAGCAGCGTAAAAAGAGGGGTTGGGGGAGGGGCACAATGCAAATAGTCCAGGTTGTCATTTGATTACCTGTTCAGGAGTCTTATGGTAAAAACTGTTGAGAAGCCTTTTTGTCCTAGACTTGGCACTCCGGTACCGCTTGCCATGCGGTAGTAGAGAGAACAGTCTATGACTGGGGTGGCTGGGGTCTTTGACAATTTTTAGGGCCTTCCTCTGACACCGCCTGGTGTAGAGGTCCTGGAAGGCAGGCAGCTTAGCCCCAGTGATGTAAGGGCCGTACGCACTACCCTCTGTAGTGCCTTGCGGTCAGAGGCCGAGCAATTGCCGTACCAGGCAGTGATGCAACCAGTCAGGATGCTCTCGATGGTGCAGCTGTAGAACCTTTTGAGGATCATAGGACCCATGCCAAATCTTTTCAGTCTCCTGAGGGGGAGTAGGCTTTGTCATGCCCTCTTCACGACTGTCTTGGTGTGTTTGGACCATTCTAGTTTGTTGTTGATGTGGACACCAAGGAACTTGAAGCTCTCAACCTGCTCCACTACAGCCCCGTTGATGGAAATGGGGGCGTGCTAGGTCCTCCTTTTCCTGTAGTCCACAATAATCTCCTTAGTCTTGGTTACGTTGGGGGATAAGTTGTTTTTCTGGCACCACCCGGCCAGGTCTCTGACTTCCTCCCTACAGGCTGTCTCATCGTTGTCGGTGATCAGGCCTACCACTGTTGTGTCGTCTGCAAACTTAATGATGGTGTTGGAGTTGTGCCTGGCCATGCAGTCGTGGGTGAACAGGGAGTACAGCAGGGGAATGAGCACGCATCCCTGGGGAGCTCCAGTGTTTAGAATCAGCGTGGCAGATGTGTTGCTACCTACCCTCACCACCTGGGGGCGGCCCGTCAGGAAGTCCAGGATCCAGTTGCAGAGGGAGGTGTTTAGTCCCAGGATCCTTAGCTTAGTGATGAGCTTTGAGGGAACTACGGTGTTGAACACTGAGCTGTAGTCAATGAATAGCATTCTCACATAAGTGTTCCTTTTGTCCAGGTGGGAAAGGGCAGTGTGGAGTGCAATAGAGATGGCATCATCTGTGGATCTGTTTGGGCGGAATGCAAATTGGAGTGGGTCTAGAGTTTCTGGGATAATGGTGTTGATGTGAGCCATTACCAACCTTTCAAAGCACTTCATGGCTACGGACGTGAGTGCTACGCGTCTGTAGTCATTTAGGCAGGTTGCCTTTGTGGTCTGGGGCACAGGGACTATGGTGGTCTGCTTGAAACATGTTGATATTACAGACTTAATCAGGGACATGTTGAAAATGTAAGTGAAGACACCTTCCAGTTGGTCAGCACATGCCCGGAGCACACGTCATGGTAATCTGTCTGGCCCCGCAGCCTTGTGTATGTTGACCTGTTTAAAGGTCTTACTCACGTCGGCTACGGAGAGCGTGATCACACAGTCGCCCGGAACAGCTGATGCTCTCCTGCATGCCTCAGTGTTGCTTGCCTCGAAGCGAGCATAGAAGTGATTTAGCTCGTCTGGTTGGCTTGTGTCACTGGGCAGCTCCCAGCTGTGCTTCCCTTTGTAGTCTGTAATAGTTTGCAAGCCCTGCCACATAAGACAAGCGTCGGAGCCGGTGTAGTATGATTCAATCTTAGCCCTGTATTGACGCTTTACCTGTTTGATGGTCCGTCGCAGGGCATAGCAGGATTTCTTGTAAGCTTCCGGGTTAGAGTCCCGCACCTTGAAAGCGGCAGCTATACCCTTTAGCTCAGTGCGAATGTTGCCTGTAATCCATGGCTTCTGGTTGAGGTATGTACGTACAGTCACTGTGGGGACGATGTCCTCGATGCACTTATTGATAAAGCCAGTGACTGATGTGGTGTACTCCTCAATGCCATCGGAAGAATCCCGGAACATGTTCCAGTCTTTGGAAGCAAAACAGTCCTGTAGTTTAGCATCTGCTTCATCTGACCACTTTTTTATAGACCGAGTCACTGGTGCTTCCTGCTTTAATTTTTGCTTGTAAGCAGGAATCAGGAGGATAGAGTTGTGGTTAGATTTACCAAATGGAGGGCGAGGGAGAGCTTTGTACGCATCTCTGTGTGTGGAGTACAGGTTATCTAGATTTTTTTCCCCTCTGGTTGCACATTTAACATGTTGATGGAAATTTGCTAGAACTGATTTAAGTTTCCCTGCATTAAAGTCTCCGGCCACTAGGAGCGCCGCCTCTGGGTGAGTGGTTTTCTGTTTGCTTATTTCCTTATACAGCTGACTGAGTGCGGTCTTAGTGCCAGCATCTGTCTGTGGTGGTAAATAAACAGCCACGAAAAGTATAGCTGAAAACTGTGGCCTGCAATTCATCACAATATACTCTACTTCAGGCGAGCAAAATCTAGAGACTTCCTTAGATTTCGTGCACCAGCTGTTGTTTACAAATATGCACAGACCGCCCCCCCCCCCCCCCCCCCCGTCTTACCGGAGTGTGCTATTCTATCTTGCCGGTGCAGCGTGTATCCCGCTAGCTGAATATCCATGTCGTCATTCAGCCACGATTCCGTGAAACATAGGATATTACAGTTTTTGATGTCCCGTTGGTAGGATATTCGTGATTGTACCTCGTCTAGATTATTGTCCAATGATTGCACGTTGGCGAGTAGTATTCACGGTAACGGCAGCTTTCCCACTCGCCTTTACCCGGGTCCTGACCAGGCATCCGGCTCTTTGTCCTCTGTACCTGCGTCGCTTCCTCTTGCAAATAACGGGGATGTCAGCCCTGCCGGGTGTTTGGAGAATGTCTTGTGCGTCTTGTTTGTTGAAGAAAAAATCTTTGTCTAATCCGAGGTGAGTGATCGCTGTCCTGATATCCAGAAGCTCTTTTTTGCCGTAAGATACAGTTGCTGAAACATTATGTACAAAATAAGTTACAAATAAAACGGGAAAAAAAACACATAATAGCACAATTGGTTGGGCGCCCGTAAAATGGCTGCCATTTCTTCCGGCGCCATTTTCACTCATTACAAAACAAGCTAATATACTATATTCATAATAACTCTGTATAAGCTGTATGAATGCATAGAGAAATGTTATAATGTATTTAGAATGCATCACAAGAAAATGTAACTAAATCTGTGTTGTGATGACAGAGGGTTGTTGTTACTCACCGCTAGTGATTGTCTGTGTTCCAGCGTTTCAGTATGGAGGGTCTCTCCAACATCCTGCAGACAGGCATCAGACAGACATTTGGCAGCACAGGGATGGACAAACTGGTCAGACACTTAAGCATTTACAGCTCTTATGGGTTCAACACTGCTACATTTCTTCCGTAACTGTCTCTCTTTGTCTTCATTGTTCAGTATCTAAACACGGTAATTCCATATGAGAAGAAAGCAACTACTCCAACTGTGGACGACCTTCAGATGATCACTAATAGTAAGTAGGCAGGGAAATAAAATGCTAAGCTAATGGGTCGTTTTCCTAGTTTTGTTTTTTGCCCAAGCACTACACATCTGATTCAAATAATCAAAGCTTGATGAAGAGTTCATTATTTAAATCAGCTGTGTAGTGCTAGAGTAAAAACCAAAACGTGCACTCCTTGGGGTCCCCAGGACCGAGTTTGGGAAACGCTGTCTTAAACACACAAATTTACCCTCAAAGTTAGTTTTGTTCAGATAGTCTAGTACAAACCTAATTTTCTATTTGGTTAGTATGTGTCCCATCTGTTAGGTAACTTGTATGTCAATACCTACACTGTTCAAAGAACTCCAAAAGTGTGTCAATCCCCAGCAGTGCTATACTCAGTGCTAAGAGCCACCTTGCTTTGTTTTTCTCCCCACAGTTCTTTATGCCATGAAGGAGGACAGTGAGAAGGTGCCTACACTGCTAACTGACTACATATTAAAAGGTAACTAATGCTTTATTAGGTTTAGAAACACTTAACATTACATAGGTATTACTCTAAGTGTAAGGGAATAACTAATTGAAAAGCATTTACAGTATATTGTCCCAGTAAGGGTCAACAAAAGTGGAAAGTACAACATAACCTGATACATGGTACCTAAAGGGGCTATACTGGTATAATAATTAAGTGAAGCCAGTTCAGATGGGGAACTCGAGTGTTTACATAGTGTGTTTGATAGCATCAGCTGAAATCGTACCAATCGGATTCAAACAACACTTCCTACCTTAATATGGAGGTCTATAGAGTACCACAGTATGAGTCATAATACCCATAATACCTAGCCGTCAAACAGGGATATTGTTCCAATCGCTTTTCCACCATTCATTTTTTCCCGTCGTTTTTATTTTTATTTTTTAGAAACACTGAAATTAACTAAAGGGCTGTGTTTCGTGTATGCTTACTCTGGCGTGACATTTTGATAACTGTGTAAATCTCTCTAGGACAAGGTGACTTTTATCCATATATTCGCCTGTATTTACCCTCCAAAAATGAAATGCTAATTATCTGCTAATGTAGCTATCATAAAGAACTACAAATGCCATGATGATCTGGACGAGACTTCAGAATCGAGGCAAAGGTAAGAATCACTGGATTAACGATCTAATGTTAGCTACATTTAGTAATGAATAAATTGGCCACATTTCTTTAAAAAATGACAATACTGTGAACTGTCTTACACAGTTATCAAAAGGTTATGCGAGGGTAAGCCTACAAGAAACAGAGCCCTTATTTTATGTGTTTGGTGGAAAAACAATTGGAACAATTTCCCTGTTTGACCGCTAAGTGTTATGGGTATTATGACACCTCCACTGTGGGGCTCTATTTGAGTTGATCAGTTCTTCACACACATCATCTGCTGCTGTGCTAATCTATATGATTGGCTTCTCTTTGCTGCTTAATATTGCTGCTGCTGCAGCCATTGTTCCCTCCTGCTATTTATTGTCTGTTTTTTGCTAGCCTACTTACTACCACCCCAGCCTCCAGCTGTATGGTTCTGCTTTTGTTCCCGTCAGGGAGATTGGTATATCTCGCTCACTGCCTGTATTCTAATGGCACTAATGGACACATGGCTCTGGCAGTGATCTCCCCTGAAGGAGCAGAGCCTAACGCCAAGACCACATGTGTTGTCATCTATTTTCTAATAAATGGTTAGATGAATGTGAGTTTCCTGTCTGAACTTATGTCATGTGAAATGGGGCTGTACAGGGTAATGATAACGTTTAGCTAATTTGATAGTTGACAAAGCATATCATTATTATAACGATGATTGAAGTATCCCTAATTAACAACAACAAAAAAATTCTCCAGTGCTGTGTCCTACTTAAAGAATTCAAGCCATGGGCTGCTGTCTGACGGAGACTTCGGAGGGGACTCTCCAATCTGGCAACCCTCCACCCGTCCAAGCTGCATGAGCTCCCCCCGCTTTCATTGTCAGCCATGGATCGTTACCATCTAAAACACTGTACCTTACTCATCTAATAAAACTACTCCTTTTTGCTGAGCTCACCTTGTCCTTCCTGCACACTAAGATCCATCCAGAGCCAAAATGGCTGTCTCCTGAATACTACTGTATGGGGCCACTGTACCCCCGCTGACAAACTGACTAACTGATCTCTATTCAGAGCATGACAAGCAAATACTGTCCAGTGACCACACAGTTATACAGGGATGAGTTTGTTTTGTTGAACAATTTTTACAGAGATGATTGGTTGTTATCAGATATTCACACGGCTAAGTTTTACTTCACTGTACCTCAGGCCCAGAGGGGTTTGGTTCTGATGCCATTTTGTCTGTAGACCCAAATGTCACATTGTAAAGATTATAGAGGAGTTCTGGGTTCAAGTCCAGGCTCTGTCGCAGCCGGCTGCGACCGGGAGACCCATGGGGCGGCGCACAATTGGCCCAGCGTCGTCCGGGTTAGGGGAGGGTTTGGCCGGCAGGGATGTCCTTGTCCCATCACGCACTAGTGACTCCTGTGGCGGGCCGGGCGCAGTGCACACTGACACGGTCGCCAGGTGTACGGTGTTTCCTCCGACCCATTGGTGAGGCTGGCTTCCCGGGTTAAATGGACATTGTGTCAAGAAGCAGTACGGCTTAGCAGGGTCGTGTTTCGGAGGACGCGCGGCTCTCGACCTTCGCCTCTCCCGAGTCCGTACGGGAGTTGCAGCGATGAGACAAGACACTAACTACCAATTGGATACCACAAAATTGGGGAGAAAAAGGGGTAAAGTTAAAAAAATAAATAAATTAAGATTGAGGAGTGATGGGTTTCACTTACATGTAGGAAATTTGGACTGAACAGTTCTCTCATTATTCAACAAACTTAACTCATTTGAATAAAAAAGCTATTGATCTTTTCTGCCATGGTAGCACTGTAGCTTATTACAGGTGCTGTATATTTGAATGTTTTTGTTATTTCAGCCAATGATGTTTGAATATCCAGTGCTCTTTTGACCATTTATTTTTTACTGTGATCTTATATTTGATATAGGTCATCATGATACTGTTTTGTTCATTTTATACTTTTATTTAATGAATAGAGTATGTGTCACCCCATTCTGCCACATGGAGTTATATCATGGAGTTTGTCAATGATAAGATGGGCTCATTTTATGAATTCCTTTGAGCCATGTAGGAGAATACTACATTGCTAATCACAAGTTCAAATAAACATGCTACCCTAAAACTGTGAGCCAGAAGTGCTTTTTTTGTCCCTCCCCTCTCTGCTGACTGAATCAAGGCAACACAATGCAATGAAGGTCTGTTTCCCAGACACTGATTCGTTCTGGACTCAAAACCTCTGCAATGAACACAAACTGCAAAGTTATTTAGGCCACAGGGTGGTGACATAGTGACCCACTTTCGATTAATAAAATCATGCATCAATGTCAAGATTAAGGCCATAATTTTGTAAGCCTTCACACAACTGGGATCTGCATACAATATATTGTTAACTCTTCCTGTTTGAGATGTTGTTATTGGATCATACAATTGTAATGCTTCTCCAGGAGGTAAAATAAAACAATTATACAAATGTTTTACGCACAATTAATCTTTTAATAAAATTGATACAATTATTTTCCATATACATAAAAGTATAAGAAACTCATGCACATAGTGGTCTATGGTTGAGCATATATGCACAAATTTGCACCACCTTGGGCATCAGTGTGTCTGTTCCATAATCAGTTAAAACTAAGCTAGTATTTAAAAACTATTCTGTAACATTCAACGTTTATATAATTAATTTCTCTTTTTGAATTCTATTCCTGTGTTACAATGCATATACATTACAATATCACAAAATAAGAGGCCAGTATTCATATTTTCCCTTTAATACAAAATAATTTGCCGTTGATGATTACTACATACACTTATTTTGAGTCTGAGCAAGTCGCCATACTCAAAGTTACAGCACACACACAAACACACAATCCTTTTTGGCATATGTATTTTTCTCCCCAAGCCCGACCTTCTGTGCTCATAAAAACAGACACAAGACAGTGTCTCTCTCTGCTCCAGTTTACTGACAATATATACTCTCAAGTGATAGAGGTTGATGTTGAGGGTAGGGTTAGAAGCAAAAATGACATGCTTCATTGAAACTGTATTAATTTCAATCCAGCCATTACTATGAACCAGTCCACCAATTTAAAAAGTGAACCTTTTCATATTTAAAGGGTAGTCTTAAGTGCAACATTTAGTTTCTTGGATCGCTTGTTCATAACCTAGGTCCTAGGTCCTAGGCTAACCTAGGTCCTACAACATTACCTTGCTACACATAAACATGTCTGAATACATCAATCAAGACAGAGTAAAAACTGGACAGTAGTCTTGCAAAAGTAAATGGTATCAAATAACACCAGATTGACTCGAGGGTAGTTTGATCAGCGACATAGCCAAATCACTTTATCAAATCGAATTGCAAGGTCAGGTTGGTAGCAGTCAATAATATCTACAAAACTGAACCTAATCATCGTTGAACAATAAGGGAGAGTTGGATGTTCAGGAAAAGGGGTACGGTAAATTGAGCCAACGTTGATTCTAGGAAATCATACACAACATATACCATTTGACCAAATATTTAAGAGGTCATCATTTCATGGAGTCTGAAGAAACCACATGGAAAATGTGGTAAGTTAGGTCCAATTTATTGTGTTAGAGGGGTCATAATTCTTGTATCGAAACCATAGGTCATTTTTATATTGTTCTATAAATTAGCTTGAGTCTCTATAATCTTCAATATGAGATCCTAAACTTTGTATGAAAGTACATCCTTGAAGCAGTGTGGGCTAATTTAGTCAAAATGTTTGCATTGGGGTAAGTTGAGCCAATGGCAATGGGGTAAATTGAGCCAATGGCAAGTTTAAGTGTCTCCTTCCGAGGCGCAAAGCAAGGCATTATCGCTGGGATATGAGGTGACAGTACAACGTTTGTTAGGTGCTAAGTCAGTGATAAAAGATTAAAATAAAACAACGCTATTGTGATTGTGTTGAATTCAGTTTGGGATATAAAGATAGACATGGTTTTAAAAAGGTTGTGGTATTATTTCATTAAGTACACATTTGTATGCAGATTAATTTACCCTGTCCCGCAGCTTCACTTACCCCAGGGATACACAACATCCGGAAATATACAGTACCAGTCAAAAGTTTGGACACCTACTCATTCAAGGGTTTTTCTTTATTTTTACTATTTTCTATATTGTAGAATAATAGTGAAGAAATCAACACTATGAAATAACATATGGAATCCTGTAACCAAAAAAGTGTTAAACATCTTATATTTGAGATTCTTCAAAGTAGCCACCCTTTGCCTTGACCACTTTGCACACTCTTGGCATTATCTCAACCAGCTTCATGAGGAATGCTTTTCCAACAGTCTTGAAGGAGTTCCCACATATGCTGAGCACTTGTTGGCTGCATTTCCTTCACTCTGTGGTCTAACTCATCTAACCATCGCAATTAGGTTGAGGTTGGGTGATTGTGGAGGCCAGGTCATCTGATGCAGCACTCCATCACTCTCCTTTGTCAAATAACCCTTACACCACCTGGAGGTGTGTTTTGGGTAATTGTCCTGTTGAAAAACAAATGATAGTGGGACTAAGCGCAAACCAGATGGGATGGTGTACCGCTGCAGAATGCTATGGTAACCATGCTGTTTAAGTGTGCCTTGAATTCTAAATAAATCACAGTGTCACCAGCAAAGCACCCCCACCTCCATGCCTCACGTTGGGAACCACACATGCAGAGAACATCCCTTCACCTACTCTGCGTCTCACAAAGACACGGCAGTTGGAACCAAAAATCTCACATTTGGACTCATCAGACCAAAGGACAGATTTCCACCAGTCTAATGTTCATTGCTTGTGTTCCTTGGCCAAAGCAAGTCTTTTCTTCTTATTGGTGTCCTTTAGTAGTGGTTTCTTTGCAGCAATTTTCCATGAAGGCCTGATTCACACATTCTCCTCTGAACAGTTGATGTTGAGATGTGTCTGTTACTTGAACTCTGTGAAGCATTTATTTGGGCTGCAATCTGAGGTACAGTTAACTCTAATGAATTTATCCTCTGCAGCAGAGGTAACTTTGGGTCTTCCTTTCCTGTGGCTGTCCTCATGAGAGCCAGTTTCATCATAGCGTTTGATGGTTTTTGTGACTGCATGTCTTAAAGTAATGATGGGCTGTCATTTCTCTTTGCTTATTTGAGCTGTTTGTGCCATAATATGGACTTGCTATTTTACCAAATAGGGTTATCTTCTGTATACAGCCTCAATACAATTGAAAGCAAACCTTATTTACAATTTCCTTGCAGAGAGCAATCCAAAATCATTACAGCTCGATGGTGTAACCATATAACCACCATCTTAGTCGCTAAATTCCATGTAATTGACAAAATGTGTCAAATTGTATTTTATATAATATGAAAAGCTATTCCTATGTGGCAAAAGACCTACGTTTTAAGAGCTGTGTCTAAAGAGAATTGTCATGAAGTTTTAAACAAGTTACATGAAAAGGCAAAAAGTGTACTTTGCATTTAGAAAATGTAGTAACAAATGTTCAATCTAGTATGCCCAGTCATTTTCTTCACTGCATGATGCTAGGCAGGTATTCAGCAGTAATCCACCATATTTTTACACTAATATACTCATTTGAGAAGTTAAAATAGATAGAATAAAATTAATAATATGCTGTTCTTCAAACTAATTTGGTCCTTCATAATCTACATTGTCATATCCATCTGCAGGAAGTAAAATCAGGGGATCTAAGGCCAGTGTGCCATGACATCTTGTCAAGTCCCCGTTTTGAAAGTGACATCATACAATGGCCTTGGTAGGACGTGACAGATAGAGTGAATACAATCTTGTCAAAGAAAGACCGATGACTTAAATAGTTGCACTGGAAAACTTTGTAAAAAAATACACTGCTTGAATGTGCAATAGAAGAAATACGAAAAACTTCCAAAATGTATGAAATCCAGATCTGTACATATTTTGTATACATACGGAGTATAAAAAAACATTTTAATAAAATGTACTTCCGTATGCTTCATTAAATAAATTAGCCTTGTTTAGCAACACAGTCCATCTCTTAAGGTCTTACCAATGATCTCACTGCATTTTGAGCAGGTCAAACGCTCCATCTTCGATGGCCAATTCAAGCTTTAATCCTCGAGTTAGCTTATCTCTTTGTGGCAGCTGAATCTTTTCCTTATGAAAATCTATGTGAGTAAGTACAGTTGAAGGGTAAAAGGACACTGCACCATAACAGACTGGCACTACACCAGTGAGCCGGCCTGGTTCTGAGCTGGCACCATGATGGGAACCCCTCCCATGCGGGAAATGTTGGACGCGGTCACGACAGTGGGCAGAGGTGGCGAGCGTGGGGCCGGACGTGCTGTCTGGGGCTGGGTATAGGTCTGTGGGTGCTGGGTTCTGGGACTACCATTGGCACTGGGGGCTGCAGAATTAGCCAGTTGTCCGCGGGTCAGGGTTGTATCAGTGTTGTAGCTGTAGCCTGGCAGGGCGTGGCCATGTGTGGGTGTGGAGGCTCCATGGCACGGCCCGAGGCGGTAGCCAGAGACGCTGCCTGTGGCAGTGATGTTGGAGGCGGTGTCAGAGGGAGGGCACTGGGGACACAGCTGGGAAGAAGGCTCCCTCTGGTGGGGCCTGTTGGCGGTGGTGATGGAGGAGAGTGTGCCATTTTTGGAGACCACGTCCGAGCCAGAGCCGCCGCTCTTGGCCCACGAGACGCGCTTGGGCGCCTGAGCGTCCTCCCTGGGGGTGGAGAGGAGGAAAAGAAGGGGTGAGAGACTGGCTGACATCCATTTGGCATACACGCACCTTCATGTCACAGGTATATAACAGTATACATACGGTATGTTCTTTGTATAGTATACTAATATGTGCACACACACACACACACACACACAAGTGAAGGTGAATCTAACTTGATGTCATTGGCCAGGTCCTCCTCAGAGTCTCTCCTTCTCCTCAGGAGACCAACGAGGAAGAGGATGATGAAGATTAAGCCCAGCACCGAGCCCACCGTGGCCCCAGCAATCATCCCTGCGTTGGTCGCTGGGGAAACACACAACATTAAAACACACTTGCACTACAGATCTGTGGTATAGTACCTTCACTCTCCAGGGAAAATGAAATAAATACACTGTTTAGATGCTGTAGTAATTTACCCTTTGCGGTCCAAAAGATAAAACTACAGCAGCATCATGTTATTTGTACATTAGTTTTGTTCTTACATTCAGTCAATACCCAGCTCATTTAATTTACAGAGTAGCACCAACCAATGTCCCTTTTCCACCAAATTTAAAGAAGCTTAATTGCATTTTTTGTCCTATTTTATACACTGTAGTCTCCCAGAAAACTTTAAGGAAAGAAATGTTAGGTGGTAATAGATAACAGAAAGAGATAGCTACCAAGTGTAGGAATTGACACATACAGACACACCGTGTGTGGTGTGTGTATACAGTACCAGTCAAA
Organism: Salvelinus alpinus; assembly: GCF_045679555.1. NCBI lineage: Eukaryota > Metazoa > Chordata > Actinopteri > Salmoniformes > Salmonidae > Salvelinus > Salvelinus alpinus. The sequence goes on from NC_092098.1 coordinate 34,467,005, forward strand.
AGTTGACACACCTACTCATTCAAGGGTTTATTTTTACTATTTTCTACATTGTAGACATCAAAACTATGTAATAACACATATGGAATCATGTAGTAACCAAAAAGTCTTAAGTCAAAATGTATTTCATATTTTAGATACTTCCAAGTACACCACCCTGCCTTGACAGCTTTGTACACTCTTGGCATTCTCTCAACCAGCTTCATGAGGTAGTCACCAGGAAAGCATTTCAATTAACAGGTGTGCCTTGTTAAAAGTTAATTTGTGGAATTTCTTTCCTTCTTAATGCGTTTGAGCCAATCAGTTGTGACAAGGTAGGGGTGGTATACAGAAGATAGCCCTATTTGGTAAAATAGCAAGTCCATATCATGGCAAGAACAGCTCAAATAAGCAAAGAGAAAAGACAGACCATCATTACTTTAAGACATGAAGGTCAGTCAATCCAGAAGATTTCAACATCTTTGAAAGTTTCAAGTGCAGTGTCAAAAAACATCAAGCACTGTGATGAAACTGGCTCTCAGGACCGCCACAGGAAAGGAAGACCCAGAGTTCCTTCTGCTGCAGAGGATAAGTTCATTAGAGTTACCAGCCTCAGAAATTGCAGCACAAATAAACGCTTCACAGAGTTCAAGTAACAGACACAACATCCACTGTTCAGAAGAGACTGCGTGAATCAGACCTTCATGGTCGAATTGCTGCAAAGAAACCACTACTAAAGGACACCAATAAGAAGAAGAGACTTGCTTTGGCCACAAAACACGAGCAATGGACATTAGACCAGTGGAAATCTGTCCTTTGGTCTGATGAGTCCAAATTTGAGATTTTTGGTTCCAACCGCCGTGTCTTTGTGAGACGCAGAGTAGGTGACCGGATCTCCGCATGTGTGGTTCCCACTGTGAAGCATGGAGGAGGTGGTGTGATGGTGCTTGCTGGTGACACTGTCTGATTTATTTAGAATTCAAGGCACACTTACCCAGCATGGCTACCACAGTGTTCTGCAGCGATACGCCATCCCATCTGGTTTGCACTTAGTGTGACTATCATTTGTTTTTTAAGTGCACATTAGATGAAGGAAAACTCAATATAAGTGAGGGCAGTGAATCAGTCCCAATTAAAATGCATTCTTAATTACTTACTCTGGATATCTGCATGCTCTGGTTATCAAAGCCGTTTCACGTACCAGGTGCCAACTGTTTTAGGAAGCACATTTCTCTACATTCTGACTGGCCCACATAGTGTACAGTGAGTCGTGTGTGTCCAGTGTTGCACTATAAAAGTACGTACAGGTGATGACCTCCAGGTTGATGTAGCATCTCTCTGTGCCGGCCGTGTTGCTGGCCAAACACACGTACTTCCCCGACATGTTGCTGCTCAGGTTGCTCAGCTTCAGGGTGCCTGTCTTCTCATCTGTAACACACACCCATCAGTGGTGGTCGTGCCGTTTAGGGAGGATGATTATTTGTATAAGCATGGCCTTATTTCTATTACAGCATATTGGATGACTGTCATTCATATTCCATTCACCTAGCTCAACGTAACATCGATAGGTTTAGGCTTCTACATGACACTCATTTTCCCTATACCTATCATGAGGTTGCTACAACCTAGCTTATGAATTAAAGTTTACAACATAGGTAGGTGCACAGGTCGAGGTACATTTGAGCAATCAAGGTGACAGACATTGACTCATTCAAAACCACCTTGCACTCTTCCCTGCATCTAGCTGATCTAGGGTGTGCAAACTAGATTTTCTATTGGACAAATTCAGGTATGTTAATCCCCGTTTCGGTAGGTAAATGTTTAAAAAAACAAAAAACAGAATGAATACACCCCTGATCACACGCAAATACAGTTCACTTTCATAGCAGTCACATAACAGCATAATCCCTTTGGTCGTTTTATTCCTTCTCACCTTTTCAATTCGCTTGTGGACTTCAGTGCACAACACATCAGCTTTCTGTGACCAGCCGGAAAAAAAACTTTTCCAAGCCAAACCGTCATATTATAACCTCTATAAACCGCCTACATCGTTGTCACCATATTAACGTCAGTCAACATAGCTACTAAAACTAATGCTCTAGTAAACCACATACAATCATGCAGTACAGTGTACAGTCAGCAGCAAGCAGTTACACAGGTGGGTCTCGTGGCAATAAATTTATAAAACCAAAAGCTTACTTGGAAGAGTTCCAGTGTTGGATAGCCATAGCCAGCTAGCTAACATAGCATCCTTCACTCCAGGACTTTGAGTAGGCGAAATTAGCTCACTGAATTCGCTAGCTAAGTGAAAGTGTAAAAGCAAATCTCGCTTCTCCTTCATTTTTGAATAAATTTAATTTGTTCAAAACTGTTAAACTATTGTCTTCTCTCTCTCTCTGAGTCAACTACTCACATTTTATGCACTGCAATGCTAGCTAGCTGTAGCTTATGCTTTCAGCACTACATTCATTCTCTGATCCTTTAAAAATTGGGCAGACAACATGTCAGTTATGCTGCAAGAGCTCTGATAGGTTGAAGGATGTCCTCCGGAAGTTGTCATAATTACTGTGTGAGTCTATGGAAGGAGGTGAGAACCATGAGCCTCCTAGGATGTCACAGGAAGGCCATAAAGATCATCAAGGACAACAACCACCCGAGCCACTACCTGTTCACCCCGCTATCATCCAGACGGCGAGGTCAGTACAGGTGCATCAAAGCAGGGGCCGAGAGACTGAAAAACAGCTTCTATCTCAAGGCCATCAGACTGTTAAACAGCCAACACTAACATTTAGTGGCCGCTGCCAACATACTGACTCAACTCCAGCCACTTTAATAATGGGAATTGATGGAAATCTATGTAAAAATGTATCACTAGCCACTTTAAACAATGCCACTTAATATAATGTTTACATACCCTACATTACTCATCTCATATGTATATGTATATACTGTACTCTATATCATCTACTGCATCTTGCCATCTTTATGTAATACATGTATCACTAGCCACTTTAAACTATGCCACTTTATGTTTATATACCCTACATTACTCATCTCATATGTATATACTGTACTCTATACCATCTACTGCATCTTGCCTATGCTGTTCTGTACCATCACTCATTCATATATCTTTATGTACATATTCTTTATCCCTTTACACTTGTGTGTGTGTATAAGGTAGTAGTTGTGGAATTGTTAGGTTAGATTACTCGTTGGTTATTACTGCATTGTCGGAACTAGAAGCACAAGCATTTCGCTACACTCGCATTAACATCTGCTAAAGTCAAAACAAAAACAGAACAATGACACGGCTATGCCTACTGAAACTCTGATTTGTTTATGCACAATCCTTTTGATTGCCCGTTCCATTTCACATTAAGAGTCCTTAAATCCACATAGATACAGTTGAAGTTGGAAGTTTACACACACCTTAGCCAAATATATTAAAACTCAGTTTTTCACAATTCCTGACATTTAATCCTAGTAAAAATCCCCTGTCTTATATCAGTTAGGATCACCAATTTATTTTAAGAAAGTGAAATGTCAGAATAATAGAGGATTTATTTCAGCTTTTATTTCTTTCATCACATTCCCAGTGGGTCAGAAGTTTACATACACAGTATTTGGTAGCATTGCCTTTAAAATTGTTTAACTTGGGTCAAACGTTTTGGGTAGCCTTCCACAACAAGTTGGGTGAATGTTGGTCCATTCCTCCTGACAGATCTGGTGTAAATGAGTCAAGTTTGTAGGCTTCCATGCTCGCACACGCTTTTTCAGTTCTGCCCACAAATTGTCTACAGGATTGAGGTCAGGGCTTTGTGATGGCCACTCCAATACCTTGACTTCGTTGTCCTGAAGCCATTTTGCCACAACTTTGGAAGTATGCTTGGGATCATTATCCATTTGGAAGACCCATTTGCGACCAAGCTTTAACTTCCTGACTGATGTCTTGATGTTGTTTCAATATATCCACATCGTTTTGCTCCTCATGATGCCATCTATTTTGTGAAGTGCACAGTCCCTCCTGCAGCAAAGCACCCCCACAACATGATACTGCCACCCCCGTGCTTCACGGTTGAGATGGTGTTCTTCAGCTTGAAAGCCTCCCCCTTTTTCCTCCAAACATAACAATGGTCATTATGGCCAAACAGTTATATTTTTGTTTCATCAGACCAAAGGACATTTCTCCAAAAAGTATGATCTTTGTCCCCATGTGCTGTTGCAAAGCGTAGTCTGGCTTTTTATGGAGGTTTTGGAGCAGTGGCTTCTTCCTTGCTGAGCGTCCTTTCAAGATATGTCGATATAGGACTTGTTTTACTGTGGATATAGATACTTTGTACCCATTGTTGTCCAGGAGACGGAACACGTCTCCTTCCTGAGCGGTATGATGGCTGCGTGGTCCCATGGTGTTTATACTTGTGTACTATTGTTTCAGGCGTTTGGAAATTGCTCCCAAGGATGAACCAGACTTGGAGGTCTAAAACAAATTCTGAGGTCTTGGCTGATTTCTTTAGATTTTCTCATGATGTCAAGCAAAGAGGCACTGAGTTTTAAGGTAGGCCAAATACATCTCCAATTGACTCAAATTATGTCAATAGCCTATCAGAAGCTTCTAAAGCCAAGACAATTTTCTGGAATTTTCCAAGCTGTTTAAAGGCACAGTGTACTTAGTGTATGTAAACTTCTGACCCACTGGAATTGTGATACAGTGAGTTCTAAGTGAAATAATACCTGTAACTTTAGGACACTTAACGTAAAGTGAGACCTGATTGCCTCAATTCAAATTTAACTTTTTCAAAATCCCTTTGCCATTGGCAAAATTATACCCTCTGCTTTGTCATTACATTTGCTTATGGTATATACTGTGTACATTTCTTATCCAGAGCAACTCACATTAAGTGTGCACAACAACTTGGTTGAACGACATACTATTACAGTACTCAAAGTCTTATCAAATTGCAGAAAGAGAGCAAGCTCTCCCTGAAATACAGTACATTTACAATAAATACACTATTTCTGAGTAAAAAGGTTTTGCTTATGATGTTGGTTAATAAAGTTAGACCTCCATGTTTCAGATGTCAGACTGCAGTTAGTTACTCACTGAGCATGGGAGAGAAGAAGACTTCAGACGTGAGGCTGGTCTTCTGCCACTTGTACATGGGGATGGGCTTGCCTGACTTGGACTTGCAGCTCAGTGTGACGTTGCCTTTCAGAACTGGCTTCCCCGACAGAGCGCACTCTGGGACAGCAGGAGGGACTGAGATATAGGAGAGAGGTTGAACATTTGTGATGAGATGCTAAGTTACAGTATTTGAATAATGATAGATAGAAGAATGTTAAGGATTTAGGGTAGTGGCAAACAGTGAAACTATTGTGTTAAGATACATACAGGAACGTGTGTACAGGTATGCGGGTGCGCATGTACTGTATGCGGGTTTATGTGCAAGTAGAGCACATCTGTAAGTGTGTGTGTGTGTGTGTGTGTGTGTTATCAGCATTTGATCATATACAGTGCTTTCAGAAAGTATTCATACCACTTGACTTATTCCACATTTTGTTGGGTTACAGACGGAATTCAAAATTGATACAAGTTAGCAAATGTATTGAAAATTAGAGAGAGAAATATCTCATTTAGATAAGTATTCACACCTGAGTAAATACTTTGTAGAAGCACCTTTGGCGCCGATTACAACTTTGAATCATCTTGGGTATGTCTGTATCAGCTTTGCACATCTGTATTTTGCAATTTTCTTCCATTCTTCCTTAACAGAGCTTGAGAAAATCTGTAAGTTAGATGGGGTGTGGCGGTGAACAGCAATCTTCAAGTCTTCCACAGATTTTCAATGGGATTCAAGACTGGGCATTGTCTGGGTCACTCAAGGACTTTCACATTCTTGTTCTGAAGCCATTCCAGCATTGCTTTGGCTCTATACTTGGGGTCATTGTCCTGTTGGAATGTAAATATTCACCCCAGTCTAAGGTAGTTTGCACTCTGAAGCAGGTTTTCATCAAGGATTTGCCTATATTTGTCTCCATTCATTGTTCCCTCTATCCAGTCTCCCAATTCCTGCCTCTGATGAAAAGCCTTCCCATGCTTCACGGAAGGGATGGTGTTTGACAGGTGATGAGCTGTGCCTGGTTCTCAAGACATAGCCCTTTGCATTCAGGCCAAAGAGTTCAATTTTTGTCTCTTCAGACAATCTTTTGCCTTACGCTCAGTGTCTTTCACATGCCTTTTTGCAAACTCCAGGTGTGCTGCGATATGCCATTTTCTCAGGAGTGGCTTCCGTCTGGCCACTCCCATAAAGCCCAGATTGGTGAAGTGCTGCAGATACGGTTGTCCTTCTGTCAGGTTCTCCCATCTCAGCCAAGGAACTTTGTAGTTGTCAGTGGTCATTGGGCTCTTGGTCACCTCCCTGACTAATGTTCTTCTTGCCTGGTTGCTCAGTTTGGTCGGACGGCCAGCTCAGTTGCACCCTGAACCACAGGGTGCAACTGGCTAAAAGACATCAACAGTTCAGAGACTGCATAAATCAGGCCTTCATAGTTGAATTGCTGCAAAGAAACCACTACTAAAAGGACACCAATAATAAGAAGAGACGTACTTGTGCCATGAAACACGAGCAATGAACATTAGACCGGTGGAAATCTGTCCTTTGGTCTGATGAGTCCACATTTCTGGTTCCAACCGCCGTGTCTTTGTGAGACGCAGAGTAGGTGAATGGATGATCTCCACATGTGTGGTTACCATCGTGAAGCATGGAGGAGGTGTGATGGTGCTTTGCTGGTGAAACTGTCTGATTTAACCAGCATGGCTACCACAGCATTCTGCAGCGATACACCATCCTATCTGGTTTGCGCTTAGCGGGACTATCATTTGTTTTTCTACAGGACAATGACCCAAAACACCCCCTCCAGGCTGTGTAAGGACTATTTGACCAAGAAGGAGAGTGATGGAGCATTATGACCTGGCCTCAGATGACCTGGCCTCCACAATCACCCGACCTCATCCCAAACCATCTCAATTAGGTTGAGTTGGACCTCGGAATGAAGGAAAAGCACCCGACAAGTGCTCAGCATTTGTCGGAACTCCTTCAAAACTGTTGGGAAAGCATTCCATGTGAAACTGGTTGAGATCATGCCAAAAGTGTGCAAAGCGGTCATCACCGCTACTTTGAATAAACTCAAATATAAAATATTTAGATTTGTTTAACACTTTTTTGCTTACTACATGATTCCATGTGTGTTATTTCATAGTTTGATGTCTTCACTATATTATACAATGTAAAACATAAAGAAAAACCATTGAATGAGTTGGTGTCCAAACTTTGACAGAATTGTGATGAGGCATACAGTACCAATCTTGGAGATCTGTGGCCAGTTCCTTGGACTTCATGGTATAGTTTCTGCTCTGACATACACTGTCAACTGTGGGACCTTATATACTGTAGAAAGGTATGTATCTTTCTAAATCATGTTCAAACAATTGAATTGGCCACAGATGTACTCCAATCAAGTTCTAGTGACGTCAAGGATGATCAAAGGAAATAGGATGCACCCGAGCTCAATATGGAGTGTCATAGCAAAGGTATGTGAATACTTATGGAAATTCAATTGCTGTATTTCACTTTCAATAAATTAGCAAACTTTCCTAAAAACATGTTTTCACTTTGCCATTATGGGGTATTGTGTGTAGATGGGTGAGCGAAAGCAGTCAGTCAATTTCATCCATTTTTAATTCAGGCTGTAACATTTTGAATAAGTCAAGGGGTATGAATACTTTGATGGCACTGTATACGTACATGCATGCCTCATTCTACATGTACAGCTCATAAGAATACACAGATGGCGTACTGCATGACTACAAGAACTACATAAGGGGTCTCCTCGTCCTTACCAATGACGTCGAGGACAAGTTCCCCGGTCAAGCCCTGGGCCCCGGGGATGATGACCTGGCAGAAGTAGCGTCCCGAGTCTGACTCCTTCGTGTTGTTGATGTACAGAGAGAGGTTGGCCGAAGGCATGGTGGCTGTGAAGCCGACTCGCTCCTCAAACTGCGGGCTGCCTAAACTAATTGAGTCTAGGGTGTAGGAGATTATCTGTGTGGGTTGGATGGAGGGGACAAGAGCCATGAAGATTGTTGAAAAGGTCCCTAGAAAATAATTTAGCTTTTTCTTTATTTTACACCATGTAGTCTACCATTACTAAGGAGGTTCTCTTAGCTAATGTTATGTTCTTAATAGAGCCATGATAAGGCAATATTGAGTACATTGGAGTATGAATAGAAGTAAAGTACTTTAAAATATCATATAGATCATTATGCAAACAAGCAAGACAGAATTATCATTTGGAGCTAAAGACGAAGTCTGACTCAGAGTTGAGATAAAGGCTCACAACTCAGACATTCCGTAGTTAAATCCGACTACCGCTCCATGACTGGGCCTTTAGCCAAAGCACCAACAACTGCAACCTCCCAATCTACTGTTGGTGAGTGCTACTGTAGTGGAATGGTAACTACGAGACTCAAACTGGATTTTTTTGTCTTTGTTTTTCCCCTTTGGGACTTGGTCCATCTGTATACTACTGTAAAACAAATCTGTGATTAGCAAATATAAGCCCATGCACGTCCCTAGATAGTATCGTCTGTGGATGCAAGTTTGAAGATCCAAGTCAGATGAGAGCCTTATGGCCAACTGCCCGCTTTCACAAGCTTCATTTGTTTTTGTTTTGTAAAGGGTTAACCCCAACCTAACCCCTAAACCACCTCTCAAGTGGTTTAGAGTCGTATCACTTGATGGCCTAATTTTCTGAAATGTTAGTCGGAAAAAGCCAAAAACAAGCTATTTTATATTTATGCATTTTCAAGCAGGGGTAAAATACATTGGAAAGATGGAGTGCTAAGCATTTTATTAGACTCATTTCTGAGGGTTTCCGAAGGAAGAGCTTTGCCAGATTAACAGCAGTCAACATCCTTCATGATAATATTCCCCCACGTTCCGCCACAGATGGCCAAGCAAGAAAGATTTTCAGTTGTAGTTCAAATCAAACTTAATTTGTCACAAGCGCCGAATACAACAAGGTAGACTTTACCGTGAAATGCTTACTTACAAGCCCTTAACCAACAGTGCAGTTCAAGAAGAGTTTCGAAAATATTCACCAAGTAGACTAAAATAAAAAGTAATAATAAAAAGTAACACAATAAGAATAACGAGGCTATATACAGGGGGCACCGGTACTGAGTCAGTGTGTAGGGGTACAGGTTAGTTGAGGTAATTGGTAGATGTAGGTGAAGTGACTATGCATAGATAATAAAAACTGCAAGTAGCAACAGTGTACAAAATGGAGAGGGGGGGGGGTTGTCAATGTTAATTGTCCGGTGGCAATTTTATTAATTGTTCTACAGTCTTATGGCTTGGGGGTAGAAGCTGTTGAGGAGCCTTTTGGTCCTAGACTTGGCACTCTGGTAGTTGGGAGCTTTTGAGCAAAAATTGCACAAAACAGCAAACACATTATCTGTAATAATCAACAGACAAATTATAATTATCACAGAAGTCTGAGTTGAACATTAAAACAAACCCTAACAAAATTAAATACATTCATCATTTCAAGTTCAACTTACAAAAGTCATATTACAGATTTTATACATTTTTACAAAAAATAAACTTCCATGTATAAAGTACTTCTGGGCTCCTGAGTGGCGCAGCGGTCTAAGACACTGAATCTCAGTGCAAGAGGTGTCACTATAGTACCTGGTTTGAATCCAGGCTGTATCACATCCGGCCGTGATTGGGAGTCCCAAACCAACTTAAATAAAGGTTAAATAAAAATAATTTAAAAAAAAGTATTTAACTGGTATGCAGAGCTAATGCAGGTACCTTACTGGCCTCTGGGACATTATATTGTAGCCTTAGGATGTCACAGACTAATCATGACCACTGCATGATCAAAGGGATCTTCACACATCCCAACTTAAGATGCACAAATATGCCATTGCCTTAATGTTTAGTGCGAAAGTTCAAGTTACTGTACATGTCTCAAGTAAGAACGGCCCTAAATCGTCAGACAATCAGCACAGATGCTAAAGGCACCACACACAGAACATAACAGAGCCCAAACACTCACCAGTTGAGAGTTATTGGCTACAAAGTTCCAGAGGACGGTGTTCTTGCCGATGCTGTAGCTGGTGCTGTACCAGGCCTGCAGCACCACCTTCTGACCTTCGATCACCTTCATGATACTCTGGGGCATCTGGATCTGGGCCAGCACACCTGGAGGACGGAGAGGGGAAGGGGAAAAACAGAGTACTTACTTAAGGAACCTGTCCGAGTGTGGTTGTGATTATCTGGCTTAATAGATTGAAAAGCCCCTGCGTTTTGTAATTGTTTCTGGCAGAATGGAAAAAACAATAAGACATGCTTTTCCCAAGCTGTGTTTGAAATGATAACCTGCTAAGCTTTTGTTTCACACACTGCAAGCATGTTTATTTTTATAGTTTCTCAAGATACAAGTTTTGATAAGGAAAAGGTGTAGCGGTTGTGGCTTGTTGACAAGCACTTAAAACATGTCATATCAAAACGTCTTCTCTCAGATCTATTATAGGTGGACACAGAGGCAATCAATCACATTTACAGTCCACTTTCATATCAAAACAAAAAGACTGACACTTGCCAAGTCAAAAGGTTGACAAGCCACATTTAATTTGATTGTCAGTGAAAAATGTGTCACCCTTCAAGAAATCTACTTCACGAGATTCCTCATACTGTAAAAAAACAGCTATGAAAACAAAAAATGACAATGCTTAGTAGGGACACATGGAAACAATTTGCAAAGACAAAAAACTTATTTGACGCTCTCTTCCAGAGCTATTGGAACCAATAATAAGCCATCACAGGCTTGCCAACCACAGCTCATGGAGACATCCACTTTGCGCACAACCCACATCATGAAACAATTGTTCCTACCAACCAACGATGGGAAAAAATACAAACAGACAAGCACTTGGGGAGGTTTTCATAACAACAAACCCCATGCTAGATGGTCACTTGGTCCCAACAAGTCACAGCAACTAACCCACATAGTAAAAAATAAAGACATCTCATGATGTCATTGAAGCAGAGTGGTAGAAATGGACTAGAGGCAGCACTTATTTGTCCAGTTGGAAGTAGATCAAATGTGGAATAAAAAAAGAATGGAGGGGAAAAAAGGGAAGTGGATCAATCTCCACCCGTCTGGTGCACCAGCTTGGCCAAAACGAGTAAGTATATTCAGTCCATGGTCCACTCAGCGCACCCTCACACAACCACACATCCCCGCACCCCCCCCCCCCCCCCCACACACACACACAATAGCATCCCCACACACACAACATCCCCACACAGACACACACACATCCCCACCACCCCCCCCCCCCCACACAGAGCAGCATCCCCCAAAACACACACCGCATCCCCCCCGCATACAGCCACATCCCCACACACAGCTGCATCCACACACACACACCACCACCGCATCCCCCCCACACACAGCTGCATCCACACACACACACCACCACCGCATCCCCCCCACACACACACCCACCACTGCACCCCCCCCCACACACACCCCACCGCATCCCCCCACACACCACCGCCGCATCCCCCCCCCCACATGACCGCATTTCCCCCCCACAGACAACAACCCCCCCACACACTACCGCATCCCCCACAAACACACACCACCGCCTCCCGCCCCCACATCCCCCACTAAACACACACCACCGCATCCCCACCCACACACCGCCGCATCCCCACCCACACACCACAGCATTCCCTACCCGCAAACACACACCTCCGCATCCCCACCCACCACCGCATTCCCACAACCGCATCCCCCCCCACACACAACCGCATCCCCCCCACACACCCCCTGAATATATGAATGCCGAGAGCGCACTCAGTGCACTCCCAAAAATGAAAATATCAACGAAAAATACAATTTCTACATGTAAATGCGTTTTCATATTGCTTTCTTTGGCAACTATGGTAATGTACAGAACCAACACTAAGTCAACGTTTACCATTAGAAATAAAACACTCATTTATACTGAATAAAAATATAAAAACGCAAAGTTTGTGTTAAATTACTGTCCATATAAGGAAAGTCAATTTAAATTAATTAATTAGGCCCTAATCTCTGGATGTCACCTTAAAAAAATGGGCAGGTTCGCAGCCACTGGGGAGCCAGGCCCAGCCAATCAGACGTACTGTCAAATTCTCTAAAACGATGTTGAGGTGGCTTATGGTAGAGAAATTAACATGAATTGTTTAGCGACAGCTCTGGTGGACATCAAATCATTCCTGCTGTCAGCATGCCAATTGCACGCTCCCTCAAATCTTGAGACATCTGTGGCATTGTGTTGTGTGACAAAACTGCACATTTTAGAGAGGCCTTCTATTGCCCCAGCACAAGGTGCACCTGTGTAATGATCAGGCCATTTTATCAGCTTATTGCTATGCCACACCTGCCAGGTGGATGGATTATCTTGACAAAATAATAAAATGCTCATTAACAGGAATGTAAACAAATTGTGCACAAAATTGAGAAATAAATATTTTTGTTCAGTGTATAAGAAAAATTCATACTCTTATATTTTGGTTGCTAGAGACGCAACCCAGTCGTTGGTTCAGTTTAGCTTGACATTCATGAACGATATTTGTTCTTTAATGTTCCGTTGTCATGCTCAATGCCAACGTTCTTATCCCTTGCTTGTGAGCCAGTTAGCTAAAACCTCGCTTTTGTTGACAATTTCGATACCTTTTGGAAACAAAACACGTTTTAAGGAGGATGGGATCCACCCAAATCATTTGCGTTCCTGGATCCTTTCACAGCATAAGGCTGCATTGAGACAATGATTAATCAATGACCCAAGCCCAGCTCTGTTAATCTCTACCATTGTGTCGCTGAGTCATCATAATGCTTAAGCAAATGTACATTACACCAGGGGCATTGGTAGACAAAGTAAGTAACCCAATTTATGTCCCTCTAACTGCCCTGAATGCTACAAATAATTCACTAAACCTTAAACCTCAACTAAATATTGTAATAAATAATGTGGAAATTGAGCAAGTTGAGGTGACTAAACTGCTTGGAGTAACCCTTGATTGTAAACTCACGGTCAAAACATATTGATACAACAGTAGCTAAGATTTGGAGAAGTCTGTCCATAATAAAGCACTGCTCTACCTTCTTCACAGTACTATCAACAAGGCAAATCCTGCAGGCTCTAGTTTTGTCACACCTGGACTACTGTTCAGTCGTGTGGTCAGGTGCCACTATTTTATTTCACCTTTATTTAACCAGGTAGGCCAGTTGAGAACAAGTTCTGATTTACAACTGCGACTTGGCCAAGATAAAGCAAAGCAGTGCGACAAAAACAGAGTTACACATGGGATAAACAAATTTACAGTCAATAACACAATAGAAAAATCTGTATACAGTGTGAGAAAATGGAGGTAAGGCAATAAATAGGCCAATAGTGGCAAAGTAATTACAATTTACACTGGAGTGATATGTGCAGATGAGGATGTGCAAGTAGAAATACTGGTGTGCAAAAGAGCAGAAAAACAAATATGGGGATGAGGTAGGTAGTTGGTTGGATGGGCCATTTACAGATGGGCTGTGTACAGCTGCAGCAATTGGTAAGAAATGTGAAAGTTCCACAGAGGAACTCAGAAAAATTGCAATTGGCTCAGAACATGGCAGCACGGCTGGTCCTTGGATGTACACAGAGAGCAAACAACATGAATGTCAATCTCTCCTGGCTCAAAGTGGAGGAGAAATTGACTTCATCACTAATTGTAAATCAAATGGAAGAGAAGCTCTATCAATGTTACTTGTTTTGAGTAATCATTTCATATTATGGTACTGCAATATCCTTGTTGTCTTTCAATAAAATTAAATTTCCAATTTCAAAGAGTTGTGTGCAATCTTCATTTCTCGCAATCCAGTGTGTCACTGCATGCATGTGTGCCTGCATATGGGGCCTGCTTGTGTGCATGGGGGTTTAACTATCACATGGGAGTGTGTAAGCTTCTCAGTGCGTGTCTGTTGAGCGTCCATGTGGTATGAAATGTAATGTGTGTGTCTGTATAGGACTTCTGATCTTCCCACTCCCAAATTATTGTTCATATTCTTTTAGCCATACTCCAAATTCTTAGCCCAGGGTTATCAGAACACGAGGATACCAGTATAATTTTGATTATTCAATAGATTAAACTCCTAATCTTATTCTCAAACACAGAAGCAATCTCTCACATAACTGACATGATAAAAATGACTAAAACAAACCGGCTACATTTTTGTAAAATGCCCAATCACCAATCAGCCCAGTCCACTGCCTGTTCTGACTGAGTGGAGATTTACTCAATAACAACCACATGGCCAGAGACAGACTGCAATGTGTCCAAATGACCAGGTGGAAGCAGCAGATACCTGCCACTGAGCACCAATGAGCTTAAAAAAAACAATGACCATGTTTGCATGCACACCAATATCAAGTATTCTGTTTTCAAGTTGACACATACACATCAAATCCCGTTTACAATAACATGAAAACGCTTGTATCACGGTTATGAGAAACCTGGATAAGATGCCTGGGATATCTTGATCAAAGACTGGTTACTGTGGCATGTAAAAATCTTATCCCGTTTACTGTCGTTTTTACGGTCTGTGCAGATCATGGGTGTTGTGTGATTGTAGTTCATCTGATTGTCAAACATCACTTCAAAAAAAGTAGGCTACCTGCGCAGTTCGATCCACTATAATTCCATAATTTAGCCTACTATAATTAATTTACTACTGGCTACCTTCACCCTTAATTTAGACACGTTTCTGCTTATAATTTCCAACATTTGGTAGGCCATACTATACATTTCCGACATTCGGTTTATCATAACTTGTAGCCCCAGAAGACTAAAAATAAAGTCGTGCTCACCAGAATAAATGTCTCACATCAATAGAATGAATGCATTAGCAATCTAGTTAACACCGGTAAAGTTGTCTGTTTTGTTTAGGGACCGGGGAGGAAAGGCAAGAACTCCAAAACAGGGGAAAGAGATGGCAGCATCGCGACTAGCTCTTAAGAAACTTTGCAGTATTTTGTTGTGTATTATTTTTACATTATTAGCTCAGAAAATGTGTGTCATTACTTACAGCCGGGAAGAACTATTGGATATTAGAGCGACGGTAACTCACCAGAACTACCAGCATTATGACCAGGAATATGACTTCCCTGGAGCAGATCCTTTGTTCACTCCCCCAGAGCAATTTAACTTATTCCAGAGGCTGACCCAAAACGTCGCCGGCGGAGGAGAGGCACTCGAGGCGGCCTGCTGGTTCGACGCAGGAGGAACGCACACCACCCACCGCTTCAGAGTATATTACTCGCTAATGTTCAGTCTTTGGATAACAAAGTTGATGAGCGTAGAGCAAGGATTTCTTTCCAGAGACATCGGGGCCTGTAAAATACTTTGTATCATGTAAACATGGCTCTCAGGATACTCTGTCGGAGTCGGTAAACCCAGCAGGATTCTCAGTAAATTGCACCTTGAGGAATAAATAGCTCCCCGGGTAGCAGAAGGGCAGACAAGTGCGTTTCATGATTAACGACTCATGGTGTAATTCTAGGAACATACAGGAACTCAAGCGCTTTGTTCACCCGACCTAGAACACCTCACAATTAAATGGCAACCATATTATCTCAAGAGAATTCTCTGTCGTCGCCATGGCCGTTTACATACCACTTCAAGCCGAAACCGACGGCCCTCAAAAGAACTTCACTGGAAACCACAGATCCTGAGGCTGCATTTATTGTAGCAGGGGATTTTAACAAAGCAAATCTGAGGACTAGGCTGCCGAAGTTATCAACAGTCCTACTCACGCTACTAAGACTTACGACTATTGCTATTCAAACTTCCAGAATGCTTACAAGGCCCTCCCCCTGCTCTCCTTTAGGCAAATCTGACCACGACTCCATCTTGCTCACCCCCCCTACAGGCAGAAACTCAAACAGGAAGTGCCCTTTCTTTGTACTATTCAACGCCGGTCTGACCAATCGGAACCCACGCTTCAGGATTGTTTTGATCACGTGGACTGGGATATGTTCTAGGTAGCTTGCGAAAATAATCTAGACACATACGGTGAATGAGTTTATAAGGAAGTGTACAGGAGATGTAGTACCCACTGACTATTAAAAAGTACTACCCTAACCAGAAACCGTGGATAGATGGTAGCATTCGCGCGAAACTGAAAGCGAGAACCACCGCATTTAATCATGGCAAGGATACAGGTAATAGGGCAGATTATAAAACAGTATGCTTTGTGGAGTGAATAACTAATCCAACAAGCTAAACGTCAGTATAGAGTCGCAATTCAATGGCGCAGAAATGAGACGTATGTGGCAGGGACTACAGACAATCAAGGACTACAAAAGGAAAACCAGCCATGTCGCCGAGACCGACGTCTTGCTTCCGGACAGGCTAAACACATTCTTTGCACGCTTGGAGGATAACAATGCCACCAACGCGGCACGCTACCAAGGACGGTAGGCTCTCCTCCTCTATGGCCGATGTGAGTAAAACATTTAAATCGTGCTAACCCTCGCAAGGCTGCCGGCCCAGACAGCATCCTTAGCCACGTCCTCAGAGCATGTGCAGACCAGCTTGCTGGTGTGTTTACGGGCATATTCAATCTCTCCCTATCCCAGTTTGCTGTCCCAACATGCTTCAAGATGACCACCATTGCCTTCTTGGGTACAAGAACAAAGGTAACTTAACGACTATCGCCCCGTAGACCTCACTTCTGTCATCATGAAGGGGTTTGAGACACTAGTCAAGGATCATATCACCTTCACCTTACACCCTAGACACACTTCAATTTGCTTACCGCCCCAATAGACCCACAAACGATGCAATCACCATCACTCTGCCCTATCCCATCTGGACAAGAGAAATACCTATGTAAGAATGCTGCTTATTTTCTCAAGAGGTGAAAGAAAGAAATATTTCTCCACTCCTGTCTTAAAATGTCTAAATCCTTTAGAGTATCATTTTATTGCTCTAACAGAAGAAAAAGGCATAGTGGGTTGCAGATGTGAGAAGCAAAGGTGCTCTGAGTGGAGTCCATGTGTTTATATTCATGATTACAGTGTGTGTGGGTGTGTTTAGTGCATGTTTGCTATACTTAGCAGTATTTAAATAGTCTAATGAATGTATTTTGCCGCCTCTTGTAAGGCTAAGAGTGAGTGTGAGAGAGAGACCCCTCCCGCTATTTGAGAGTCTGCTAAGACGCCTCAGAAAGGGGGGAATAACCCAGCAAAGGGACGTACGGCGGGGGGGAACCAGAGTCTACAACAGACTACTGTCATTAAGTAGAGAAGCTCTCTTCCATTCCTTTTTAATCATCCCTCTCTCCTCTTCTAGCCACTCTCCCTCCCTCTACAAGGGTTTTAGCTGGCCTAATGCCTTTCTTGAGATTCTCACCCTTGCGGCTGTACCTTCTAGTGGCTGTGAAGGCAGGAGTCACTTAGCAGACTCATACAGGGGTAGTTGGGGGGGAGGGGTAGGGATCCTCCAGGTTCATTGTGTTTTATAGTTTTGTTCACATACATCCACTGGTTTCTGTGTTTTTATAAGAGAACAAGGTCGTATTCCGTACACACCAAACGCTAGAAAGTGTGTGTGTCAGACTAATAAGAGGACCCGCTGCATGTGTATATCTGCACAGCGTGACTGTGTGCTGGTCCATGCTGTGTATGATACAGCAACCTGGGTAAGGCGAGCTGCTTGGCTGTAGTATGAGGAAAGGTGAGAGAGCCTGCTACTTGCTGCTGCGTAGACAGAGACTGGAGTCCAGTGTCAGAGGTCCAGCGGGCTGCATTCTCCAACTACTGTATCTCTACATTGTACAATGGATATGAAAACAAGCGTGTCTTATTGTACAAGTTCAGGTAGTCCCTCCGTTTGTACATTTTCTAGCATTTGGTGTGTACGGAATACAACCTTGTTCTCTTCTAAAAAACACAGAAACCATTGGATGTATGAACAAAACTATAAAACACAAGATGCAACAATTGAATGATTTTACAGTTCATAATGAAATCAGTCAAGTGAAACATTTATTTAGGCCCTAATCTATGGATTTCACATGACTAGGAATACAGACATTCATCTGTTGGTCACAGATAACTTTAAAAAAAGGTTGGGGCGTGGATGAGAAAACCAGTCAGTTTCTGGTGTGACCACCATTTCATGCAGCACAACATCTCCTTCGCATAGAGTTGATCAGGCTGTTGATTGTGGCCTGTGGAATATTGTCCCACTCCTCTTCAGAGGCTGTGCGAAGTTACTGGATATTGGCGGAAACTGGAACACGCTGTCGTACACATCAATCCAGAGCATCCCAAACATGGTCAATGAGTGACATGTCTGGTGAATATGCAGGCCATGGAAGAACTGGGACATTTTCAGCTTCCATGATATGTGTACAATTCCTTGCGACATGGGGCCATGCAATATCATGCTGAAACATGAGGTGATGGCGGCAGATGAATGGCACGACAATGGGACTCAGGATTTCGTCACGGTATCTCTGTGCCTTCAAATTGCCATCAATAAAATGCAATTGTGTTCATTGTCTGTAGCTCATGCCTGCCCATACCTTAACCCTGCCACCACGGGGCACTGTTCACAACGTTGACATCAGCAAACCTCTCGCCCACACTTGGTCTGCAGGACGTACTGCCAAATTCTCTATAACGATGTTGGTGGCGGTTTATGGTAGCAAAAATGAACATTAAGTTCTCTGGCAACAGCTCTGGTGGACATTCATCCAGTCAGCATGCCAATTGCAAGCTCCCTCAACTTGAGACATCTGTGGTATTGTGTTGTGTGGAAAAACTGCTTTGTCCCCAGAACATGGTGCGCCTATGTAATGATCATGCCGTCTAATCATCTTATTGATATGCCACACCTGTCAGGTGGATGGATTATCTTGGGAAAAGAGAAATGCTTACTAATTGCTGGTCATCTATGAACGTTTGAACATCTTGGCCATGTACTGTTATAATCTCAACCCAGCACAGCCAGAAGAGGACTGGCCACCCCTCAGAGCCTGGTTCCTCTTTAGGTTTCTTTCTAGGTTCCTGCCTTTCTAGGGAGTTTTTCCTAGCCACCGTGCTGCTATATCTGCATTACTTGCCGTTTGGGGTTTTATGCTGGGTTTCTGTATAGCACTTCGTGACATCGGCTGATGTCAAAAGGGCTTTATAAATTGATGTAAACAAATCAATGTGTGTATAGTAAATTTCTGGGATCTTTTATTTCAGCTCATGAATCATGTGTTAAAAAATATTGTTCAGTATAGCTATGGTAAAGACAATAATAATAAATACATGTAAAATAACACCAACGACCCAGAACAGACAATCAAAGCCATATACAGGTGTTGTCAGATCCAGAAGACATGAGAACAGAATTAGCAGAGGTCCTTGAAAGCTTTTCTCAACAGCATGGTCTTGAGCTGTGCCTTAAATGGAGGACAGTCTCTGCAGCCCTAATAGTGTCTGGAAGTGTGTTTCACAGCAGCGGAGCCGCACAACTGAAAGCCCCGTCACCAATATTTTTTGTATGTGCTGCAGGGCTGCTGAAGGGAGACGGACATATAGGAACAAAGGGTGCGTGTGGGGCAGGAGGATAGAATGAGGTCAGACAGGTACTTGGGCACAGAGTTGTGGATAGCTTTGTGTGAACCAGGAATTTGTAGTTGATGCGCGAGCATATGGGCAGCCAGTTTGTGGAGGGAGTTATGGGTGAGGACACGTGCAGAACAGTTGGACATTTACATTTAAGTCATTTAGCAGACGCTCTTATCCAGAGCGACTTACAAATTGGACGTATTGTAGCCTGTTTAGGGACTTGGCAGATGCGCCAAACAAAAAGATTGTTACAATAGTCCAGACGGGATAAAGACATGGATGAGTCGCTGAGCTGCAGGTCGTGATAGCATATGTCTTAACCTGGCAATGTTCCGTAGATGGAAACATTTGACTTTGGTAATAGTCCTGATGTGGGCCTCAAATGAGAGCCGACTGAAATATCAGGTTGAGAACCTCACTGGAGGGGAGGCCCTTGACACCATCAGTATCTAGTCAGTAGGTAATGTGAGAGCACCTGCATTTGGAGTGACAGGTGTCGAGAGGCAGGAAAAGGGGATACCTAGTGAGTTGCACAACAATGCATTCAAACCCCTCTGAATCAGAGGTGCGGGGGGCTGCCTTAATCAACATCAGCAGCACCCGGGAAGCAGTTGTCGTTGAGGGTTAACTGCCTTGCTCATGGGCAGAACAGCAGATTATTATTAATTTCTTTTTTTCTTTTCACCTTGCCAGCTCTGGGATTCGAACCAGCGACCATTCGGTTACTGGCCCAATGCTCTTAGGCTTCCTGCTGCGGTTAAGAGTGTCATGATGGATAAGTTATGATACAACATATAAATGTTCAATGAGCCTAGTTCCACTTTGATACCCAACCAGAAGCCAAAATACACTGCTCAAAAAAATAAAGGGAACACTAAAATAACACATCCTAGATCTGAATGAATGAACTATTCTTATTAAATACTTTTTTCTTTACATAGTTGAATGTGCTGACAACAAAATCACACAAAAATTATCAATGGAAATCAAATTTATCAACCCATGGAGCTCTGGATTTGGAGTCACACTCAAAATTAAAGTGGAAAACCACACTACAGGCTGATCCAACTTTTATGTAATGTCCTTAAAACAAGTCAAAATGAGGCTCAGTAGTGTGTGTGGCCTCCACGTGCCTGTATGACCTCCCTACAACGCCTGGGCATGCTCCTGATGAGGTGGCGGATGGTCTCCTGAGGGATCTCCTCCCAGACCTGGACTAAAGCATCCGCCAACTCCTGGACAGTCTGTGGTGCAACGTGGCGTTGTTGGATGGCGCGAGACATGATGTCCCAGATGTGCTCAATTGGATTCAGGTCTGGGGAACGGGCGGGCCAGTCCATAGCATCAATGCCTTCCTCTTGCAGGAACTGCTGACACACTCCAGCCACATGAGGTCAAGCATTGTCTTGTATTAGGAGGAACCCAGGGCCAACCGCACCAGCATATGGTCTCACAAGGGGTCTGAGGATCTCATCTCGGTACCTAATGGCAGTCAGGTTACCTCTGGCGAGCCCATGGAGGGCTGTGCGGCCCCCCAAAGAAATGCCACCCCACACCATGACTGACCCACCGCCAAACCGGTCATGCTGGAGGGTGTTGCAGGCAGCAGAACGTTCTCCACGGCGTCTCCAGACTGTCACGTCTGTCACATGTGCTCAGTGTGAACCTGCTTTCATCTGTGAAGAGCACAGGGCGCCAGTGGCGAATTTGCCAATCTTGGTGTTCTCTGGCAAATGCCAAACGTCCTGCACGGTGTTGGGCTGTAAGCACAACCTCCACCTGTGGACGTCGGGCCCTCATACCACCCTCAAGGAGTCTGTTTCTGACCGTTTGAGCAGACACATGCACATTTGTGGCCTGCTGGAGGTCATTTTGCAGGGCTCTGGCAGTGCTCCTCCTTGCACAAAGGCGGAGGTAGCGGTCCTGCTGCTGGGTTGTTGCCCTCCTACGGCCTCCTCCACGTCTCCTGATGTACTGGCCTGTCTCCTGGTAGCGCCTCCATGCTCTGGACACTACGCTGACAGACACAGCAAACCTTCTTGCCACAACTCGCATTGATCTGCAATCCTGGATGAGCTGCACTACCTGAGCCACTTGTGTGGGTTGTAGACTCCGTCTCATGCTACCACTAGAGTGAAAGCACCGCCAGCATTCAAAAGTGACCAAAACATCAGCCAGGAAGCATAGGAACTGAGAAGTGGTCTGTGGTCACCACCTGCAGAACCACTCCTTTATTGGGGGTGTCTTGCTAATTGCCTATAATTTCCACCTGTTGTCTATTCCATTTGCACAACAGCATGTGAAATTTATTGTCAATCAGTGTTGCTTCCTAAGGGGACAGTTTGATTTCACAGAAGTGTGATTGACTTGGAGTTACATTGTGTTGTTTAAGTGTTCCCTTTATTTTTTTGAGCAGTGTATAAGCTACAGGTAGCTTAACTCCAATGTTTGTAAACAAAGTAAAAGTAAACTAAACACTGTATAGCCTCAAAACTATACTTTGGATATCATGGATAGTCAGTCCTTGCATACATAGCACTCGCTTTGAATTTGGTTACATTTCTCCAGGCCCCTCAAATTTTTACCAAAACACAGGAGGGTGACGTTTTGTTAGCTTCAATGAACTATTACAGCTTTAAAACTTATATTAAGTAAATTTTCTCCAACAAGGACTCATTGAGAAGCTATAGCCTTCTCGATCAGAGGTGTGGGATTAATGGATAATGAATGGGAGTAGAATGGTGTCCATATTAGGACAGCCTCAGTCTAGGGGCAGGTTTGCAGCAGTGAAGATTAATAACCCCCCCCCCCAGGGAAGAGCAGTGCGTGTCTCATGTAAGCAGGCCCAAATGACAGGAAGGGCTGTAGCTAGGTCCTGTTTACTCCCTCCAGAATCCTACAAGTAGATACATCTGTAGCTAGCTCTTTGATGGAGGTGCTGGTTAATATAGCATCCCGTCATGCTAAATGCTAAAGCTAAGTTGCGGGAGGCACCCATTTAACTTCCTCACCCGCCTTATGAACAGCACAATGTTAAGAGGAAGTCACTTTGTAGGAATGTCTCGTCCCTGTATTATGATGGATGGATGGTGGTGATGATAACTGGGGGAAGATCTTTTATGAAAGTCCCATAAGTGATTGGGTTTGATGAAGAAATGTACTTTCAAAGAACGTACGTCATCGTGGTGGTTACGATTGTCCCCAATCTAGGGGAATATCGATAAAAATCAAAGCAAAAGATGAATCCACGTGCACATCAGAGAGGAAAGGGGGGGGGGGGGGAGAATGAAAGAGGGGGAGATAAATTGAGTCGATCTTATGATTACTGTTCGGCGAAACAGTCCAAGTACTTCTTCTGAAGAGGATTGGACACGCTACAGAGAGAGAGAGGCACATCGAATAGGATGGGTGTAGTAGCACAATTCTCATGGAGATAAAGCACCAAACGGGCTCCAGGGAAAGGTCACCCACTAACACCAGGCACCAAACAGAAGAAAACTAACACAAACAGGGAGTGGCTTCCAATAAGAAATACTCATTCTTGTTTTCCATTGCAAAATGTTTTCAATTGCATGCCCTAATGAATATGCCCTAGACTGGGGATCAGGGTCTCCAAATCAAAGCAGTAGGCGCTAAAGGCTGAAACATTAGACTCACAACAAAAGATTCCCTGTAAGTACATACTGTCTGAGCAATTTAATTATACTGTAGTACTAGGTCTAAATATTGATCAGGAAATACAAGATTAACAGCACATACACTGAGTGTGACAGACTGGTGGAGTGATAGAATCAGACAACTATCTTATAGACATCTGTTATTTAAACTGTGTGTGAGAGATGACTGGACTTTTATGCGATAACCATGCAGAATTGAGGCGAAAAGGCAATCTACTGTAGTCTGTCCAAACACACTCCTCTCGGTGACAGACAGACAGACAGTGAAGACTTGCTCATAATCTGATAAGGCTCTCTCGTTCCCAGCCCCGTCTTCCAGTGTAACTAAAAGAAACAGCAGACTTGAGTACTGACTCCATCTCCCAGAAACAGTTTCTCCTGCTCCCTTCTTGGCTTATCTGTACAGCCTTCCAGTCGAGAGAGACAATAAAAACGTTTTTAGTCATTAGTTTAATTGCAGGGGCGAGGACAAAGTTTGTCGGGTGTGCACATGCATGTTTACCGCATACGTGTGCTAGTGTATTTGTAAATGTGTGTTTGTGTTTAATGGGAGTATATTTGTGTGCATGTGTAGCGTAGTGTGTAGCGGTGATGTGCAGGGTTGATAAAGACAGAGGCTGAGCCTGGAGGAGCTCTGAGCACAGAGACGTTGAGGTTAATTGAAGCGGTAATGACAGCTTTGAGTTGGATCTGATTGGGATGGTCTTTTGGGGGGGACAGAGTGAGAGACAGGGTGGGTATTACAGAGCGCTTGTCATGTGTATTGGCGGAGGGAAATCAGGGACAGACTTCCAAAGCTTAATGGTCTTCATATAGACATAGATAACAAAAAGCCTTCATATACCCAATAGGCTATATTTATATGATGACGATAAGTAAGTATGATGATGTGGAAGCAACAGCTCTGTTTCCATTCCAAAGAATGAATGTTGCCTCAAAGACCACACAATTTTACATGATCATGTCACTCAATAGTGAGAGTGGGTTTTGCTTAGTCCTGAAAGAAGATTACTCATTTGAGAGAAAAGTGTTTTGAGTAGAGTGCTGCTGATCTACTGCAAAGCTCAGAAGTCAGCATCCTCTACACAGGGCCAAAATTAAAGAAACCCCCCCTCCCTCACACACTTCCTTTACATTGTGCCGATCGAGGCGCACAGGAAAAACCTGGGCCTTCTGATAGAGATCAGGATCGGGCCGTGCTCCAGAATTAGCAGTGTCTGTCAGAGATGCACAGGTCAAGAAGGAAGTGACAGACAGGAAGCCAGCTAGTCACACACAGCTGTGGACACCTGGCTTCAAAAACAGGCATTCTGCGATACGACTTCCTCCCAAGACCTCTGGTAACTTACCTCACATTTGTGACCTGTGATGTCATATCATGATGGGCTAAATGTATCCTGCACTGAGTCGGTGTAGGAACTGGGGGAAAAGGTAGAACTGTAAAAGCATAAATATAATAATTAAATTGACAGCTCGGTACAATACTTATAGCACTAATCCATATGATCTGTAACTACTTTTTGATTGGATCGTGTAAAAATACAATCTAGATAAAAAAATCTGCGTCTTACTCAAAATGTAAAGTAACGGAACACAATACATACTTTAGTGTCTAACACTACAGTGCATAATCCATTCATAACGCCACACAAAATAGACAACCTCAACTCTTCGAAACCCATGTGCTTCATCTTGAAACAAGCAATCATGTCTCAGTCCATGGTGATGAAATAAAATGACATGGTGTTGTTCGGCAATGATTGGAACGTTACCCGGCCTCCACAACGCCATTTGATCTCTTCAGGGATCCGATCAGACAGACTGATGGGAAGATCAATCTGCACAATACTGAAAGGTGGCAGGTGACAATCCTCTCAGGACACATTGAAATATAGCCACGATGAAGCCTGAGCTGTGACATTTCAACACACTGGCTTCAATATCTGATTCTAGTATGCTGTGTGAGAGCAAGTGGGTGTGTGAGTTAGAGATACTGTGTATGTTTCTGTGAGTGTGCACGTGTGTCTGATAACTTTTCTACTCTAATCAAACTCTGGCTGGGATCATCTGGCAGATGTCATCAGGGCTGTCATGGTTCTCCATTGTAGTTCGGTGTCGGGTATGGGTGGTCAGCGTCAAAGTGGTCACTAGGGAAGCTGATTGTGTCTTGACAGTAATGGAGGCTTTATGGGGACAGGAGTGGGGTTAAGGTGGAGGGGGAAAAGGTTACATTAGGTAGAGATGCAGTAGAATGGAGTTTGAGGGAGGGGAAAAAAAGTATAAATGATCACTGCTGATTATCAAACAGTGTGGTTACCAAAAGCCCTTCCATTTTCAATGCTGTTCCACCAACCTCAGCCAAAATCTCTGGTTAGGAGTTTCTAGTGAGAGTTCAGTAGTGGATAGAGGCTCAGTGGAGAGCAAACAGTCTTTAGAGCG
Organism: Salvelinus alpinus; assembly: GCF_045679555.1. NCBI lineage: Eukaryota > Metazoa > Chordata > Actinopteri > Salmoniformes > Salmonidae > Salvelinus > Salvelinus alpinus. The sequence goes on from NC_092098.1 coordinate 34,492,829, forward strand.
AAGGGACTATCTTGATAAAAATGGCCAGCAGCAGAAAGTTGAGTCTGATGGAGTGAAAGGTTGGCGAAAGGCTAGGCTTTGGGGCGGCAGGTAGCCTAGTGGTTAGAGCGTTGGGCCAGTAACCGAAAGGTTGCTGGATTGAATCCCCGGGCTGACAAGGTTAAAAAAAAAAGTTTAAAAAAAAATGGTTCCCCGGTAGGCCATCATTGTAAATAAGAATTTGTTCTTAACCGACTTGCCTAGTTAAATAAATAATGTTTTGGGCAGGGAGGACCACTGAGACAGACCTCAGAGGGGGGACTCCTGTGGCTGCCAGAACAGAGTTAAAAGCAGGGTGGAACATGTGAGGACAGCCCCACTGGCGTGACATCAGCATAATCACCTTACCAAGGTGGCTAATACCTAAGGGAACACCAGACCCCAAAACACCATATGTTGTCTATGGTCTTGTCATGTCCATGTAGCCAAGTGCTTATTACTCCTAGCGCCCATCCCATAGCGCTCCTAGGAAGACAAGACGCTACAGAACTAGGCTAACGAGGCTAGCACTCCATGCGCCAAACTATTTCAGGCTGATTATGGTATACTACACGTGCTATACTCTTGACAGCAGCTGCGTCAGACCTTGATTCAATCTTACAGAAACAATAATTATTATGTGTTAAAAATTTAAGAGGCTGACTTACACACCCTTGAGAAGGCGGGAGAGGAGGGATTCAATATCAAAGATAAGGCAGAGTGAGGCATTAGTCTTGTTTTGACGTGGCCACTGATAACGGCTCACTCGAATGGCAGCGACTACACAGGCCTGGTGTAGCAATACTAATTGGGGCTGTTCAACATGCTAATAACACCACATAGAAGCAATCTGTGATGTCACTGAGTAAACTTTTTTTCACCCCCTCTCGAACAAAAGAAGAAACATCCTGGTTGGCCAAGATTAGAAAGTCAATGCCACTGGAACAAGTTCTCATATCCCTTACAAAAAAGTAATTGCAGAATAACTGCAGTTATACTGCAAAATTAATGCAGTAAAAAAAATACTTATTTTGGATGCAGAATTTGCAGCATACTGCAATATTTTTTTCGTAAGGGAGGAATTAGAAGGAAAGCCTCAAAATTGAGAAGCTAAATATAGACAGGTTATGGTGTTACGAGCGACTAAAATGAGAAATGCCACAATCTGCAACTGAGACAAGAGGCGAATCATTGGGGCTGGATTACATTACTTTCTCTGGAGGACCTTTTCCCCCATACCCTGTCAGATCAGTTTAGTGACGCTTTCTGTAAATATACTGGCCTGGATTTATAGCGGGATACTTGCAACTGCGACCTGTCCAAGATAAAGCAAAGCAGTTCGACAGAGTTACACATGGAATAAACAAACATACAATAATACAGTAGAAAAAGTCTATATGTGCAAATGAGGTGGGAAAAGGGAGGTAAGGCAATAAATAGTCTATGGTGGTGAAATAATTACAATATAGCAATTAAACACTGGAATGATAGAATGTGCAGAAGATGAATGTGCAAGTAGAGATACTGGGGTGCAAAGGAGCAAGATAAATACAGTATGTGATTAGGTAGTTGGATGGGCTATTTACAGATGGGCTATGTACAGATGGGCTATGTACAGATGGGCTATGTACAGGTGCAGTGATCTGTGAGCTGCTCTGACAGCTGGTGCTTAAAGCTAGTGAGGGAGATATGAGTCTCCAGCTTTAGTGATTTTTTGCAGTTCGTTCCAGTCATTGGCAGCAGAGAACTAGAAGGAGAGGCGGCCAAAGGAAGAATTGGCTTTGGGGGTGACCAGTGAGATATACCTGCTGGAGTGCGTGCTACAGGTGGGTGCTGCTACAATAACTGGCAGGGGAATTGTAAATGGCGAGTTTACAGTTCTAATGTGTTTACCAAGCCTATCGGAGGGAACACTTGAGTAATGATACCATATTTGGAACAGTCATTGATAAGGTATGGTCTCTTCCTGTCATGAAGACATGGTGTCTTAAGTTAAGGGCCTAATTAAAAGAGGTCATAAGAAACAAACAGAAGCCTGGAGGCTGCTAGTCCCATTGCATGTCTTCAGAGAGAGAACTGACTTCCTGGAAACTCTGGTCATCTTTCCTGCCTCTGAAGGTAATCGTCCACAAACTGGAAACACCCTCTGCGACTGCTGCCCCTGAGGTTGGCTGAGTGGAAAATGTTCCCCTTTCGGTGTCACCACTGGTTTATGGTGGCCCGTTCCATGTGAGAAGCCCACAGTCAATAGGCAACCATGTGTTTGTCCATCTGACTGAGAAATATATGCTTGAAAAGTAGGCCTGTTCCTATGTCTTCGCCTGGATTCAAATAGCCACTTTTTGGCGGAATCTTTGGATTGCGAGGAATTCTTTATGGAAAAATATTCAGTCGCTCAATGTCTCCAAGTTTTTGGCTGACCAACAATGACAACGTGGCCAAAGATAGAAATCTGAGGTCCATGGAGTAAATAAGCAAAGAGTATGAGGAGCAAATGCATGAGTCTTCCTTACTCAGGGTCAGTTGAGTTGGACATTGTTGCATATTTTGATGGAATGTCTTAGAGGCTGGTTGATAGGAGTCATAGTAACCTGTGAAAGGTATGGAAGGATCAATTTAGAAATGCTCAATGTTTACTCTACAATCGCTTTTCTAAGCAAGTACCACTTTCCTTTGTCATGACCTCATATCAGCACTGTTCTAGCAAATATTTTGAACACGTTCCACAACGAGTAGTAAAACAAAGACTTCAAACCTGACATATTTTTACAAATCCTCAGTCGACAAGAAGGTGTGCCGATTGTTACAGAGCCTTTAAAAACAAACACGCTCCGGACATCACATTTCCACTTGGGAGTCACATCTGCCTGTGAGGTTTTTGGCATGGCAAGCATTTATTTCCTTGCAGAAAAAAGTAATTTGCGCAGTAATGTAGCTCTGACCTTGAGAGAGCCGCTTTACTGGGCTGAAATGCGTAGTAGTCTGTTCACCGCCAAGCCCACCAGTAGCATTTGCTTAACCCTACTTAGGACTCTTAACAGGGCTTAGCTTTCATACACAACTCCCCTGAACATTCAGAAAAAGATAAGCAAATTTGTTGAATTTTGGTCAGCACAGCTGGAGTGGCCTTTCGATGTCTGTGGGGGATATGGGTCAAGTTTTTGCATATGAAGCGTTTGAGGCACGTCATGTAATACAGACATTTTAGCCCATTGTTATGTTGATTGTTCAAATGTTGCGTTTTTAGACAGGACGTGACATCATTGCCATGTTCATATGCCTAGTCGGTCGGTTCTCACGTCAACCACCAGACGCTGGTGGGCAAAATGAGGTGCTACAATTGTTCACTATTCTATTGTACACTATAAGAGTGGGGTGCATTTGTATCTTTCACCATTCAAAGCTCTGACTATAGTCCTATAGGACCCTTGAACCACATGCACATCTGTTTGACTAAATATACAATGACAGACTGATGCTTGCGAAATAAGCTGGATTGAGCAGGGTTGATTATTACACAGTTTGAGTAGCCTGTCGGCACCAGCAGGAGTGTGAGTATGTGTTGACTCAATACGGTCCCGAGCTGCTGTGAGAAGCCACTTTCCACTGAGGGGTCAGTGGTACAGCAGGACGTGACATAGCTAAGCATCAGGGGGAAAGAACTTGCTCAATGTGATGCTATGGAGCAAATACCACAATATGGAAATGCAGACGTCATGTAACAACAATGACAAAATCCTCCACAAAGATTGTGTGATATGAGCCAAAGAACAATCTCCATTACGTCAAAACCAGACATGTCTATACAGGCTATTCAACACATCAGTGGATGATGCACTTGATTGTCAAGTCAAGCGTGTAGTAATATGAACAGTGGACGATTTTGCTTTGGTGAAAGATGACTAGATGCACCGAGCGAGATAAGGGGTGTGTGGGCACAGGGGTTGGTGACAGTTCCATGTACATAGCCCCCTCCTTGCACCCAGTCCTGTCCCACACTTGGAGATTGGGAGTGCTGGGCCCATGCTAAGCCTGCTCGTCACGCACTAATCCTATCAGCTTTCAAAACCATCTCTGAAGGTAAGGCCCCCAAAGACAGGCCAGAGGGAAAATATGACTTAGTGATGACTCCCATGAAAAAAATTAAATGTCTAACAAAAAAAATAATCTATACATGCATGCAGACATGAACACACATGGCTATAAATACATCATATGACTGACAGCCAACACGCCCAGAGAAAGAATTCACAAGAAGCCAGCAATATTAACACCTGCCAGTTAAGACTTAGTGGTTGGCACAGAATATGTTTTGGCTGAAGGTCTGAGGTGTTTTTGAATTGATAAAAGGAATTACATAATGTAGCCAAACAGTTAATGTTCGTTGTGCACCATTTCAGTATAACCAGGTAGGCATACATGAAGCCCACAACTACATCAAAGTCATGTCAAACATGATATCTTCTTATAAAGTAAGTCTGGGAGACAGAGCTATTCCAGAGCATTCCCTCTCTGGGTTCACTTACTGGATCTCTCTGAAATGCTTAATTGAAAAGAGATTCCTGAAGGCTCGATAGTCTAATGGGGAGCCAGATAGAAGGGGAACAGTGCTCTACTCCTATCCAGGTAAGAGTCCAGGCCCAGCTCCTGATAGCCTGTGGGTGTGCCCCAAATGGCACCCTATTCCATATATAGTGCACTACTTTTGACCCTATGGGTCCTGGTCAACCGTAGTGCGCTAATAGGAAATAAGGTGCCATTTGTGCGAGAATGTGTGACCGTGATGAATGACGATCATTGGCAGTCTGTCTCTGGCATCAACCAGTGCCCTTCCCACAAGACAATAGACATTGAAAGTAGGACTTGAGTTACCCCTTGCCTCACCCCACTCATCCAATTCCCCCCCAGTCACCCGATGAAAATGGATTTAACTAATGGTTTGACAGTTTGTGCAAAAATTGTTTCAGGGAAGCACATCTGTATGCTTGTCGTCCTCACCAGGGTCTGGACCGGACTGCATTTTGGAGTTGTAACCAACTTCAGTGGACATATGCTCACCTTCAAATGACACCTGGCACGCTGGAGAAGTGTGCTCTTCATGGATGAATCCCGGTTTCAACTGTACCGTGCAAAGGGAAGACCGTGAGTATGACGTTGTATGGGCGAGCAGTATTCTGATGTCAACGTTGTGAACAGAGTGCCCTATGGTGGTGGGGTTATGGTACAGGCAGGCATAAGCTACGGACAACGAACAATTGCTTTTTATTGATGGCAATTTGAAGGCACACAGATACTGTGATGAGGTCCTGAGGCCCCATTGTGGTGCCATTCATCCATCAATTCATGTTTCAGCATGATAATGCAAGGCCCCATGTCGCAAGGATCTGTACACAATTCCTGGAAGCTGAAAATGTTCCAGTCCTTCCATTGTCCTTGGCCTGCATACTCAGACATGTTGCCCATTCAACATGTTTGGGATGTTCTGGATCGACTCGTATGACAGCGTATTCCAGTTCCCGCCAATATCCAGCAACTTCGCACAGCAATTGAAAAGGAGTGGGAAAACATTCCACAGGCCACAATCAACAGCCTGATCAACTCTATGTGAAGGAGAGGTGTCACACTGCATGAGGCGGGTGGTCACACCAGATACAGGTTTTCTGATCCATGCCCCTACCTATTTTTTAAAGGCATCGGTGACCAACAGTTGCATATCTGTATTCCCAGTCATGTCAAATCCATAGAAAGGCCTAATGAATTTATTTCAATTGACTGATTTCCTTATATGAACTGTAACTCAGTAAACTATGAAATTGTTGCATATTGCGTTTATATTTTGTTCAGTGTATAACTGATTAAATGAAGACTGCTGTTTGGTTTTGCGGTGCAATCGCTGACAAAGTCATCCTCTGTGTATGGTTCTCATCCTTGAGTTTGCTGGTTTATCATCCTTTCATAAACGATCGGCGGAATGTCATCTCTTCACGGGAATGACTAACCTACCAACAATGGTTTAGTGGTATTCTCTACTAGGAATGACTGATATGCTGTAGGAAATGTAGTTCAGAGTGAATATTTAATTCCAGTGCAACCTATGATAAAGCTGGGACACAAACTGATGACCTTGAATTGGTAGCCTCCATCTGGGCAAAGAATACTTTATTTGTTGCTCTTCAGACCCCAATCCACACAATTACCCCTCAGATCCCAGCTTTTCAATATTTCATCATAGAAACCACCGGATGCTTTTCTCCAGCTACAATGAGGATTCACTGGTGCTTACGCTCTGGTCCAGACCAGCAGTCTCCTCTATTGAGACTGCGTTAAATTGAGAATCCAGAGATGTGTTTATTTGGGAAAAAAGGCATTCTGTGTTATCGGGGGTGGGATCAGTGCGGATGGAATTGTGCGTGGCCGCGGAATGGAGGAATGTTCCCGGGAGTTTATCTGGGAATGCCAGGCTGCCGGGAGAGGAAGTGGAGTGTCAGGGAAGAGGAAAAGTCAGGACGCAGAGCTTTCCTGCTGATAAACAGCACCAGAGGATCGGCTTTTCTCCGGAGCATTTCACTATTCCATTTACCCCTCTCGTCCCCCCTCCCCCCTTCTGTATCTGAGGGTCCAAATTTAACTTAAAAAAAAAAGAAATGCAGCCAAAAAGGCAGTGTGATTTGTTGTCCATTGGCTTGCATTCAGAATAACAAATGATGTGAAGAGACTTATTTCAATGTACATGTAGTACCAAATGGGATCTGGTTTATGACAGGTCTAATAGAATGTGAGTTTTGTTTCCATCCCTTTAACTATTCATAGGGTGGGGTGAACAAGTGGTCAATGAATCCTCTGGTAAATGGATTGCACCTTAACCCTGATTAGAATTCACTTAGCCTTCTGAACTTTCCTCGTTATAAGGCAATGCACATTGCGCAAACACGTGCCATGATCATGTGATATCTAAACCTACAAATACCAGGAGTGAAATGAATTTCCTGCAGTGGAAACAGCTGGCATAACATTTTTTGGGACATGTTAGAGTTTACAGTGTAATAGAGCTGCAATGTACAGTAGCCTATACTCGATAGGTGCTAAACATACACCACTCAGTGATTGTACACAACAGCGTTGAGAGAGAAGGGCATGGGACGGGCAGTAGGTAACTGATAGCTCAGCAAATCCCTAGGTATTGCTCAGCCTCACAGTTCTCTTCATCTGAACTCGGTCACTCTGACCTGCAATGAACAAATACGTGCAAATTCGGTCCCTGTGTGGATTGCAGAAGCTGGGAATTGTCAGGGTGAATATTTAAAACCTTTAAGCTACCATTTTACACCGCTGGACATGAATACAAGAAGAGTGAAGTGTCTGTCTGAGGGGCACATCGAGGTGTAAATGTTTGGATGGGAAAACAATTTCCCCAAACTGCAGACAAAATGTACCTGCAGTAATAAGAATACAACACCCTGACCCAACTAAGTGCAGTTCTTAGAAACCAAGGTGAAAATTGAATCTTTGGGCACCAGTAACCACCATCAGTCTTTTCTCTGCTGATTGCACACAGGGGGACTGTGGTCGCGTCAAAGGCATGAGAGGCTATCAGAGATGCTAGCTAGCTGAGAGGTTACGTGGCCAACCACAATTTCTGTATGGAAAGAGCAGCGAGTGGCTCGACAAGTCACTCCAGAGGGACACTTCCCCAATTATGCTTTCTAAGCTTACAGGTATGGACATTGTATGCAACGTGCCAGGCTTCTAGATCACGTGTCAAACTCATTCCACGGAGAGCCGAGTGTCTGCAGGTTTTCAGTCCTCCCTTTTACTTGATTGATGAATTAAAGGTCACTAATTAGTAAGGAACTCCTCACCTGGTTGTCTAGGGCTTAATTAAAAGGAACCCCCCCCCAAAAAAACAGACACTAGGCTCTTCATGGAATGAATTTGACACCCCTGTTCTAGATCAACAACTTATGCCTCAATCACACCGACAGTGTTATTGCATTTTGGTACACCAGAAGTACATCAATTTCCAATGGAACGCTGCGTTTGCCTTGCAGCATTGCAGAGGCAGTTGCAGTGCGTTCTGTGTGGTGCATACGTTGGATTTATTGAACATATGCTTCAAACTGTATGCGTAGACTGCTTGACAGAAATGGTAGCAGAAGGTGAATGTTGAACTTTTGTATGCACACATCCATTTGCTGCAGCATACTATTTTGCACAACGATGCTAATTGGTGTGATCAAAGCGTTAGGTTGTGTTTTTGAGACCATTTTTCAGAGGTTATCGTAGTGTTGATCACAACTGCTATCGGGCGGGACTGCTCTGAGATGGGACTCAGATCTCGGGGGAAACTTTCCCCAATCACCGGTTCAGACCAACTAGAGTGCATCCGAATTCAATACTCAGTTCTGTATGACTGGAATCATATTGCCACATGTACATTGCCTTCAGAAAGTAGTCAGGCCCCTTTACTTTTTCCACATTGTTACGTTACAGCCTTATTCTAAAATTGAATAAATTGCATTTTCCCCCTCAATCTACACACAATACGCCATAATGACAAAGCAAAAACAGTTAATTTATAAAAAATATCACATTTACATAAGTATTTAGACCCTTTACTCAGTACCTTGTTGAAGCACCTTTGACAATGACTACAGCATTGCGTCTACTTTGGTATGATGCTACAAGCTTAGTACACCTGTATTTGGAGAGTTTCTCCCATTCTTCTCTGCAGATCCTCTCAAGTTCTGTCAGTTTGGATGGGGAACATTGCTACACAGCTATTTGCTGGTCTTTCCTGAGATGTTCGATCGGGTTCAAGTCCGGGCTCTGGCTGGGCCACTCAAGGACATTGAGACTTGTCTCAAAGCCACTCCTGCGTCGTCTTGGCTGTGTGCTTAGGGTCATTGTCCTGGTGGTGAACCTTCGCCCCAGTCTGAGGACCTGAGCGCTATGGGGCAGGTTTTCATCAAGGATCTCTATACTTTGCTCAATTCATCTTTCCCCTTGATCCTGACTAGTATCCCAGTCCCTGCCGCTGAAAAACATCCCAACAGCATGATGCTGCCACCATTATGCTTCACCGTAGGGATGGTGCCAGGTTTACTACAGACGTGACGTTCGGCATTCAGGCCAAAGAGTTCAAGCTTGGTTACATCAGACCAGAGAATCTTGTTTCTCATGGTCTGAGAGTCTTTAAGTGCCTTTTGGCAAACTGCAAGCGGGCGGTCATGTGCCTTTTACTGAAGAGTGGCTTTCGTCTGGCCACTACCATAAAGGCCTGATTGGTGGAGTGCTGCAGAGATGGGAGAACCATCCAGAAGGACAAACATCTCCACAGAGGAACTCTGGAGCTCTGTCAGAGTGACCATCGAGCTCTTGGTCACCTCCCTGACCAAGGCCCTTAGCCCACGACTGCTCAGTTTGGCTGGGTGGCTAGTTCTACCAAGAGTCTTGGTGGTTCCAAACTTCTTCCATTTAAGAATGATGGGGGCCACTATGTTCTTGGGGACCTTCAATGCTGCAGAAAGTTTTTGGTACCCTTCCCCAGATCTGTGCCGACAATACTGTCTCGGAGCTCTACAGACAATTCCTTCAACCTCATGGCTTGGTTTTTGCTCTGACATGCACGGTCAACTGTGGAACTGTATATAGACAGGTCTGCCTTTCCAAATCATGTCCAATCTATTGAAACATTTACCACAGGTGGACTCCAATCAAGTTTTAGAAACAAAGACGATCAATGGAAACAGGATGCACCGGAGCTCAATTTCGAGTCTTCTGGCAAAGGGTCTGAACACAAAGGTCTTTTTTTTTTAATACATTTGCAAACATTTCCAAAAACCTGGTTTTCACTGTCATTATGGAGTATTGTGTATAGATATATACAAATATTTAAGCAATTTTAACGTAACAAAATGTGGAAAAAGTCAAGGGGTCTGAATACTTTCCGAGGGCACTGTAAGTCCTCTTCCCCCTGCACAAGGGAATCTAGGCTATTGGGTTGAGATGGAAATGCTATGGGCCTTCATAGTAGTTTCTCTTATGACTGAGACACACACACACCAAAGGTGGCTAAGATGAGTACTGCAGGAGAGCGGAAAGTCAATACATATCTAGGACCCCCAGTAAAAGTCTGTAAAATGTGTGAGCACACACACTTCTTCCACACCCTGGTGTCTGTTCAAAGTTCTGCTCGTGTGTGGTGCGGTCACTAAGCATGGGGCTCCTCCCTTCCCTTCAGATGTGGGAGTAGCATGGATCTGCCCTCCTATGTCCCATGGAGATTTGGGGCCTTGCCCCGCAAGCCAATACACAAAAACAAACAAATCCCTGATTGAGAGGAACTGGTCGAGCAAAGAAAACAAAGTTTACACAGCCTAGTTACACCACACCAACCCCTTTATACACCTTCAAAATGATGGTCACATTATATAATATGTACGAGAGCAGTGGTCAAAAGTTTGCTATGATGCTCGGCTTATGGGGAAATTGTATCAGTGCAGGAAATCAAAATGTGAATGTTGTCTGAATAGTCCACATTTGAACTGGATGGGTCGCCTGTCTTATTACATATTATTCCTAAAGAAACAAAGATGAATAACCTATCCATTCAACAATACAGTAGGATATGTGAATAAATATGTTCACCACAAACCTATAGGGAGTCCATTAGGAAACCAACGCAAATTGCCTGCCATCGCATTACCTCAAATCTTAAGATAGTAAATAGAGTATAATATACCTTGAGTGTGTCGGTTACATAAAAAAGTTATTTGGTGTGCTAGTTAAAAGAGTTCTAATACACTGGCAACTACACAGAGGCCAACGCAAATGTAAGACGGGCTAACCGGCTGCAGACAGACCTACATCCAGCAGAGCAGGCAGAAAATGCATATGCCTATTTCTCCAATTGAACGGTGATTGCAATAGACACACAGGAGGATTTAAAAAAAAAAATGTGCTAGATTCAGTACGTTGTAAACGAGTTGGGTAAGCAACTGGCTTCCCGTCTGCACATCTTCGAGGCATAAGGTTGTGTGTCAGAGGTTTTCATTTTTTTTCTTGTTGGAGAGGTGCAGTCATGTGAATGGCATGAGATGTACCTTATTTTTCTGTTTCTGGTTGCAAAATGTATGATAGGTGTTCGGTTGGCTGACGGGGCCACCTCCACGCTTCATGGGTCTGTGACTTATCTGCACCGAGCAGGGTTCAGAAGGGCTGCTGCTCACTACTGGAAGTATTACAGTCAGTACTGAGGTGGTCCCGCTTTCACTTCAAAACGGCAAAAATAGGTATTTGACGTAATTTATGTGGCCGTTCATTTCTCAAAATGGTATTCATGAGGCATTGCTCCGGTGGTAAGGCTTATTAGTCTAATTTTGTTCCATTTTCAGCAGTCATATCCATGGTGTTCCTTTTTTCTGGTAATGTCCTACACACATCTTTCACCGGTCTCTAGGTAATTCTGGACAAGAGAGTCTTCCTGTATCTGTACTTTAGAACATGTGTGGCTAGGGCTGCTAAAGCACACTATCCTCATTGCGTTGGGAGGTCATTTCATGTCATTTTATGTTGACTTAAGTGTAACAGCTGTAAAATATTAGATGTGTTTAAGTGTCTGAGGATGAAAGACTTGGCTAGTGATATAAAGTCAAAACAATGTTAAGACACAAAATAAAGTATAAACTGGACTGGGCGAGTCAGTGAGTCTCATCCACCATAAGATTACAGTAGACACTACCCATCCCCCTAATATTATATCATTACACCTAATATTATACCCCCCACAATGCGGTCCACTCGAGTGGCCCAGCTTTGACCGGTTCTCAGATTAAAGCCCAGCGAGCTAATTTGCAAATACGCCACAATTCCTGCATAATCCCAGCCTAATCCTCACAGGCTCGATTAAAAACAGGCAAATTTCCAGCTCAGTATCTCAGCGCATCTTCTGCGCACGTGCACACACACACACCTCTGCTAGTCCACCCTCTCACCAGCTCCTCTCTAGGTTTCTCAGCTCCAGTGTGAACTAGCTACTGTATTGCAGGACCTTGGACACTCACTTTGGGACAATACTACAGTATAACATCGATGAATACACAGATACGGTGACTGAGCTCATCAGGAAGTGTATACAGTGTCTACAGACAATCATGGACTACAAAGTGAACAAAATCAGCCACATCGCGGACACCAACGTCTTGCTTCCAGACAAGCTAAACGCATTCTTCGCCTGCTTTGAGGATAACAGTCCCAACGACCCAGCCCACAACCAGGGACTGTGGGCTCTCCTTTGTGGCAGACGAGAGTAGGACATTTAAGTGTGTTAACCTTCGCAAGGCTGCCGACCCAGACGGCATCCTTACCCACGTCCTCAGAGCATGTGCAGACCAGCTGGCTGGAGTGTTCACAGACATATAAAAATCTCCCTATCCCAGTCTGCTGTCCACCATTGCTTTCTTGGGTACAGGAACAAAAGGTAACTGAACTTGACTATCGCCCCGTAGCACTCACTTATCATGAAGTGCTTTGAGAGCCAAATTAGGCTCCCATCACTGCTACCTTACCTGGCATCCTAGACCCACTTCAATTTGCTTACCGCCACAATAGATCCACAGACGATGCAATCGCCATCTCACTGCACACTGCCCTATCCCATCTGGACAAGAGGAATACTCATGTAAGAATGCTGTTGATTGACTACAGCTCAGCATTCAACACCATAGTAACCTCCAAGCTCATCATTAAGCTCAGGGCCCTAGATCTGAACCCCGCCCTGTGCAACTGGGTCCTGGACATCCTGACGGGCCATTCCCAGGTGGTGAATGTAGGGAACACCTCCACTTCGCTGATCCTCAACACAGGGGCCCCACAAGTGTGCTTGCTCAGCCCACTCCTGTACACCTATGACTGCGTGGCCACGAACGCCTCCAACTCAATCAACGACACAACAGCAGTAGGCCTGATTACCAACAATAACGATACTGTCAACAGGGAGGTGGTGAGGGCACTGGGAGCGTGGTGCCAGGAAAATAACCTCTCATTCAACGTCAACAAAATGAAGGAGCTGGTCATGGACTTCAAGAAACACCAGAGGGTGCACGCCCCTATCCACATCGACGGTACCGCAGTGGAGCAGGTGGAAAGTTAAGTTCCTTGGCGTACACGTCACTGACGATCTGAAATGGTCCACCCACACAGTGTGGTGAAGGCGGCGCAACTGCACCACCCGCAACCACAGGGCTCTACAGAGGGTGGTGCGGCCTGCCCAACGCATCACCGGGGGCAAACTACCTGCCCTCCAGGACAACTACAGCACCCAATGTCAGAGGAAGGCCAAAAAGATCATCAAGGACAATCAGCCAAGCCCTGTTCACACCGCTACCATTCAGAAGGCAAGGTCAGTACAGGTGCATCAAAGCTTCGATCTTAAGGCCATCACACTTAAATAGCCATCACTAGCTGACTTCAACTGGGCTACTCAACCCTGCTGCCCTATATACAGACTTGGAATCACTAGCCACTTTAATAAATGGAACACTAGTCACTTTAATAATGTGTACATACTGTTTTACTCATCTCATATATGTATACTATATTTTAGTCATTGCCACTCCGACGTCTCAATCTAATATTTATATATTTCTTAATTCCATTCTTTAACTTTTAGGTGTGTATTGTAAGATACTACTATACTGTTGGAGCTAGGAACACAAGCATTTCCATACACCCGCAATAGCATCTGCTAAATATGTGTATGTGACCAATAAAGCGTGATTATTAGTCTCGCCGATCAACCGAGAAGGCTCAGGAAGGATTGTCTGTGTGTGTTGACTCCGTATAATGGACACTCAGCGGGTCCTTCAGAAGCCATGTTCAAGTCCATATACATCTCCAGGGTCTGGGCTAACTAAACATTAAACTAGTAGACTGCCACAAGAACAAAGCAGACCACATAACATGTGCTCCAGAAACTAACTATACACTGAGTGTACAAACCATTAACACCTACTCTTTCCAAGACCAGGTGAAAGCTATGGTCCCTTATTAAATGCACTTCAAAAAAAAAAATCTGTGTAGATGAAGGGGAGGAGACGGGTTAAAGAAGGATTTCTAAGCCTTGATACAATGGAGACATTGATTGTGTATGTGTCCTTGCCATGTCTGAATCCTAGCTTAGGAAGGCCACCAAAAATTCTGAAATTCCCATCCCCAACTACAACATTTTCCAACAAGATAGAACTGCCAAAGGGGGCAGCGTTGCAATCTACAGCAGAGATAACCTGCAGAGTTCTGTCATACTATCCAGGTCTGTACCCAAACAATTCGAGCTTCTACTTTTAAAAATCCACCTTTCCAGAAACAAGTCTCTCACCGTTGCCGCTTGTTATAGACATTCCGATTAATCGGAATGGCTGATTAATTAGGGCCGATTTCAAGTTTTCATAACAATCGGAAAATCTGTATTTTTGGACACCGATTTGGCCCATTTTTAAAATGTATTTATTTAACTAGGCAAGTCAGTTAAAGAACACATTCTTATTTTCAATGACGGCCTAGGAACGGTGGGTTAACTGCCTTGTTCAGGGGCAGAACGACAGATGTTTACCTTGTCAGCTCGGGGATTCAATCTTGCAACCTTACGGTTAACTAGTCCAACGCTCTAACCACCTGCCTCATTGCACTCCACAGGGAGCCTGCCTGTTACGCAAATCCAGTAAGAAGCCAAGGTAAGTTGCTGGCTAGCATTAACCTTATCTTATAAAAAACAATCAATCAATCATAATCACTAGTTAACTACACATGGTTGATGATATTACTAGTTTATCTAGCGTGTCCTGCGTTGCATATAATCGATGCGGTGTGTATTCGCGAAAAAGGTACCCAACCATAAACATAAATGCCTTTCTTAAAATCAATACACAAGTATATATTTTTAAACCTGCATATTTAGTTAATATTGCCTGCTAACATGAATTTCTTTGTGTCACTTCTCTTGCAAGAGTCAGGGTATATGCAGCATTTTGGGCCGCCTGGCTCGTTGCGAACTGTGTGAAGACTATTTCTTCCTAACAAAGACAGCCAACTTCGCCAAACGGGGGATGATTTAACAAAAGCACAATTGGCGAAAAAAGCACAATCATTGCACAACTGTACCTAACCATAAACATCAATGCCTTTCTTAAAATCAATACACAGAAGTATATTTTTAAACCTGCATATTTAGCTAAAAGAAATCCAGGTTAGCAGGCAATATTAACCAGGTGAAATTGTATCACTTCTCTTGCGTTCACTGCACGCAGAGTCAGGGTATATGCAACAGTTCGGGCTGCCTGGCTCGTTGCAAACTAATTTGCCAGAATTGTACATTATTATGACATAACATTGAAGGTTGTGCAATGTAACAGGAATATTTAGACTTATGGATGCCACCCGTTAGATAAAATACGGAACGGTTCCATATTTCACTGAAAGAATAAATGTTTTGTTTTCGAGATGATAGTTTCCGGATTGGACCATATTAATGACCTAAGGCTCATATTTCTGTGTGTTATTATGTTATAATTAAGTGTATGATTTGATAGAGCAGTCTGACTGAGCGATGGTAGGCACCAGCAGGCTCGTAAGCATTCATTCAAACAGCACTTTCGTGCGTTTTGCCAGCAGCTCTGCTGTTAATGACTTCAAGCCTATCAACTCCCGAGATTAGGCTGGTGTAACCGATGTGAAATGGCTAGCTAGTTAGCAGGGTGCACGCTAATAGCATTTCAAACGTCACTCGCTCTGAGACTTGGAGTAGTTGTTCCCCTTGCTCTGCATGGGTAACGCTGCTTTGAGGGTGGCTGTTGTCGATGTGTTCCTGGTTCGAGCCCAGGTAGGAGCGAGGAGAGGGACGGAAGCTATACTGTTACACTGGCAATACTAAAGTGCCTATAAGAACATCCAATAGTCAAAGGTATATGAAATACAAATGGTATAGAGAGAAATAGTATAATAACTACAACCTAAAACTTCTTACCTGGGAATATTGAAGAATCATGTTAAAAGGAATCACCAGCTTTCAAATGTTCTCATGTTCTGAGCAAGGAACTTAAACGTTAGCTTTCTTATATTGCACTTTTACTTTCTTCTCCAACACTTTGTTTTTGCATTATTTAAACCAAATTGAACATGTTTCATTATTTATTTGAGGCTAAATTGATTTTATTGATGTATTATATTAAGTTAAAATAAGTGTTCATTCAGTATTGTTGTAATTGTCATTATTACAAAAAATATATACAGTGGGGAGAACAAGTATTTGATACACTGCCGATTTTGCAGATTTCCCTACTTACAAAGAATGTAGAGGTCTGTAATTTTTATCATAGGTACACTTCAACTGTGAGAGACGGAATCTAAAACAAAGATCCCGAAAATCACATTGTATGATTTTTAAGTAATTAATTAGCATTTTATTGCATGACATAAGTATTTGATACATCAGAAAAGCAGAACTTAATATTTGGTACAGAATCCTTTGTTTGCAATTACAGAGATCATACGTTTCCTGTAGTTCTTGACCAGGTTTGCACACACTGCAGCAGGGATTTTGGCCCACTCCTCCATACAGACCTTCTCCAGATCCTTCAGGTTTCGGGGCTGTCGCTGGGCAATACGGACTTTCAGCTCCCTCCAAAGATTTTCTATTGGGTTCAGGTCTGGAGACTTGCTAGGCCACTCCAGGACCTTGAGATACTTCTTACGGAGCCACTCCTTAGTTGCCCTGGCTGTGTGTTTCGGGTCGTTGTCATGCTGGAAGACCCAGCCACGACCCATCATCAATGTTCTTACTGAGGGAAGGAGGTTGTTGGCTAAGATCTCGTAATACATGGCCCCATCCATCCTCCCCTCAATACGGTGCAGTCGTCCTGTCCCCTTTGCAGAAAAGCATCCCCAAAGAATGATGTTTCCACCTCCATAATTCACGGTTGGGATGGTGTTCTTGGGGTTGTACTCATCCTTCTTCTTCCTCCAAACACGGCGAGTGGAGTTTAGACCAAAAAGCTATATTTTTGAATCATCAGACCACATGACCTTCTCCCATTCCTCCTCTGGATCATCCAGATGGTCATTGGCAAACTTCAGACGGGCCTGGACATGCGCCTGCTTGAGCAGGGGGACCTTGTGTGCGCTGCAGGATTTTAATCCATGACGGCGTAGTGTGTTACTAATGGTTTTCTTTGAGACTGTGGTCCCAGCTCTCTTCAGGTCATTGACCAGGTCCTGCCGTGTAGTTCTGGGCTGATCCCTCACCTTCCTCATGATCATTGATGCCCCACGAGGTGAGATCTTGCATGGAGCCCCAGACCGAGGGTGATTGACCATCATCTTGAACTTCTTCTATTTTCTTCTATTTTCTAATAATTGCGCCAACAGTTGTTGCCTTCTCACCAAGCTGCTTGCCTATTGTCCTGTAGCCCATCCCAGCCTTGTGCAGGTCTACAATTTTATCCCTGATGTCCTTACACAGCTCTCTGGTCTTGGCCATTGTGGAGAGGTTGGAGTCTGTTTGATTGAGTGTGTGGACAGGTGTCTTTTATACAGGTAACGAGTTCAAACAGGTGCAGTTAATACAGGTAATGAGTGGAGAACAGGAGGGCTTCTTAAAGAAAAACTAACAGGTCTGTGAGAGCCGGAATTCTTACTGGTTGGTAGGTGATCAAATACTTATGTCATGCAATAAAATGCAAATGAATTACTTAAAAATCATACAATGTGATTTTCTGGATTTTTGTTTTAGATTCCGTCTCTCACAGTTGAAGTGTACCTATGATAAAAATTACATACCTCTACATGCTTTGTAAGTAGGAAAACCTGCAAAATCGGCAGTGTATCAAATACTTGTTCTCCCCACTGTATATAATTGGTTTATTTACGTATAAATATTTTTAAAATCGGCTGATTAATCGGTATCGGCTTTTTTTGGTCCTCCAATAATCGGTATCGGTGTTGAAAAATCATAAAATCGGTCAACCTCTACCCTGGACACTATATGTGAATTGATTGCACCCCCATCTATCTTCAGATTTCGTACTGTTAGGTGATCTAAACTGGGATATGCTTAACACCCCGGCCAACCTACAATCTAAGCTAGAGGCCCTCAATCTCACACAAATGATCAAGGAACCTACCAGGTACAACCCTAAATCCGTAACCATGGGCACCCTCAGATATCATCCTGACCAACTTGCCCTCTAAATACACCTCTGCTTTCTTCAACCAGGATCTCAGCAATCACTGTCTGCGTCCGTAATGGGTCCGCGGTCAAACAACCACCCCTCATCACTGACAAACGCTCCCTAAAACACTTCTGCGAACAGGCCTTTCTAATCGACCTGGCCCGGGTATCCTGGAAGGATATTGACCTCATCCCGTCAGTAGAGGATGCCTGGTTGCTCGTTAAGTGCTTTCCTCACCATCTTAAATAAGCATGTGGCATTCAAAAAAAGATGGACAACTAAGAACAGATATAGCCCTTGGTTCACCCCAGACTTGACTGCCCTTGACCAGCACAAAAACATCCTGTGGCTTACTGCATTAGCGTTGAATAGCCCACACGACATTCAACTGTTCAGGGAAGTCAGGAATCAATATACACAGTCAGTTAGGAAAGCTAAGGCTAGCTTTTTCAAAACAGAAATTTGCTTCCTGTAGCACTAATTCCAAAAAGTTTTGGGACACTGAAGTCCATGGAGAATAAGAGCGCCTCCTCCCAGCTGCAAAACTGCACTGAGGCTAGGAAACCCTGTCACCACCGATAATTCTCCGAAAATCAATAATTTCATTAATAATTTTTCTACGGCTGGCCATGCTTTCCATGCTTTGCACCTGGCTACCACTACACTGGCCAACAGCTCTGCATCCCCGCAGAAACTTGCCCAAATTCTCCTTCACCCAAATCCAGACAGCTGATGTTCTGAAAGGGCTGCAAAATCTGGATCCCTACAAGGCAGCTAGGCTAGACAATCTGGACCCTCTCTTTCTAAAAGTATCCACCGAAATTGTTGCAACCCCTATCACTAGCCTGTTCAACCTCCTTCGTATCGTCTGAGATGCCCAAAGATTGGAAAGCTGCCACAGTCATCTCCCTCATCAAAGGGGAGACACTCGAGACCCAGACTATTATAGACCTATATCCATCCTGCCCTGCCTTTATAAAATCTTTGAAAGCCAAGTTAACAAACAGATCACTGACCATTTCAAATCCCACTGTACCTTCTCCACTATGCAATCTGGTTTCCGAGCTGGTCATGGGTGCACCTCAGCCACGCTCAAGGTCCTAAACGATATCATACCCGCCATCGATAAGACAGTACTGTGCAGCCGTCTTCATCGACCTGGCCAAGGCTTTCAACTCTGTCAATCACCGCATTCTTATCGGCAGACTCAACAGCCTTGGTTTCTCAAATGACTGCCTCGCCTGGTTCACCAACTACTTCTCAGATCGATTTGACACACTGAACTCTGAGGGCCTGTTGTCCAGACCTCTGGCAGTCTATTGGTGTGCCACAGGGTTCAATTCTCGGGCTGACTCTTTTCTATGTATATATATATATATATATATATATATATCAATGATGTCACTATTGCTGCGGTTGATTATCTGATCCACCTCTACCCAGATGACACCATTCTGTATACATCTGGCCTTTCTTTGGACACTTAACAAACGAGCTTCAATGCCATAGAACACCCCTTCCGTGGCCTCCAACTGCTTTTAAATGCATGCTCGTCAACCGATCGCTGCCCGCACCCGCCCCCCGACTAGCATCACTACTCTGGGGGCAACTACAAATACCTAGGTGTCTGGTTAGACTGTAATCTCTCCTTCCAGACTCACATTAAGTATCTCCAATCCAAAATGTAATCTAGAATCGGCATCCTATTTCGCAACAAAGCTTCCTTCACTCACGCTGCCAAACATACCCTCGTAAAACTGACTATCCTACCGATCCTTGACTTCAGCGAAGTCATTTACAAAATAGCCTCCAACACTCTACTCAGCAAACTGGATGCAGTCTATCACAGTGCCATCCGTTTTGTCACCAAAGACCCATATACTACCCACCACTGCGACCTGTATGCTCTCGTTGGCTGGCCCTCGCTACATACAGTTGAAATCGGACATTTACATACACTTAGGTTGGAGTCATTAAAACTCGTTTTTCAATGACTCCACAAATATCTTGTTAAATTATATCGTTTTGGCAAGACGGTTAGGACATCTACTTTGTGCATGACACAAGTAATTTATCCAACAATTGTTTACAGACAGTGAAATAATCTATCACAATTCCAGTGGGTCAGAAGTTGACTGTGCCTTCAAACAGCTTGGACAATTCCAGAAAATGTCATGGATTTAGAAGCTTCTGATAGGCTAATTTACATAATTTAGGTCAATTGGAGGTGTACCTGTGGATGTATTTCAAGGCCTACCTTCCAACTCAGTGCCTCTTTGCTTGACATCATTGGAAAATAAAAAATCAGCCAAGACCTCAGAATATTTTTTTTTTGTAGACCTCCACAAGTCTGGTTCATCCTTGGGAACAATTTCCAAACGCCTGAAGGAACCATGTTCATCTGTACAAACAAAAGTATGCAAGTATAAACACCATGGGACCACGCAGCAGTCATATCGTTCAGGAAGGAGACGCGTTCTGTCTCGTAGAGATGAACGTATTTGTGCGAAAAGTGCAAATCAATCCCAGAATAACAGCAAAGGACCTTGTGAAGATGCTGGAGGAAACAGATACAAAATTATCTATATCCACAGTAAAACGAGTCCTATATCGACATATCCTGAAAGGCCGCTCAGCAAGGAAGAAGCCACTGCTCCAAAACCACCATAAAAAAGCCAGACTACGGTGTGCAACAGCACATGGGGACAAAGATCGTACTTTTTGGAGAAATGTCCTCTGGTCTGATGAAACAAAAATAGAACTGTTTGGCCATAATGACCATCGTTATGTTTGGAGGAAAAAGGGGGATGCTTGCAAGCCAAAGAACACCATTCCAACCGTGAAGCACGGGGTTGGCAGCATCATGTTGTAGGGGTGCTTTGCTGCAGGAGGGACTGGTGCACTTCACAAAATAGATGGCATCATGAGGTAGGAAAATTATGTGGATATATTGAAGCAACATCTCAAGACATCAGTCAGGAAGTTAAAGCTTGGTCACAAATGGGTCTTCCAAATGGACAATGACCCCAAGCATACTTCCAAAGTTGTGGCAAAATGGCTTAAGGACAACAAAGTCAAGGTATTGGAGTGGCCATCACAAAGCCATGACCTCAATCCTATAGAAAATGTGTGGCACAAACCTGACTCGGTTACACCAGCTCTGTCAGGAGGAATGGGGCAAAATTCACCCAACTTATTGTGAAAAGCTTGTGGAAGGCTACCCGAAACATTTTACCCAAGTTAAACAATTTAAAGGCAATACACTCAATTAGTATTTGGTAGCATGTAAACTTCTGATCCACTGGGAATGTGATGAAAGAGAAAAAGCTGGGGGAAAAAATTATAATAATACAAATAAAAAAAAACACTATTATTCTGACATTTCACATTCTTAAAATAAAGTGGTGATCCTAACTGACCTAAGACAGGGAATTTTTACTAGGATTAAATGTCAGAAATTGCAAAAAAACTGAGTTTAAATGTATTTGGCTAAGGTGTATGTAAACTTCCAACTTCAACTGTATTCTTTGCCAAACCCACTGGTTTCAGATCATCTATAAGTCTTTGCTAGGTAAAGCCCCGCCTTAACTCAGCTCACCATCGCAACACCCACCCGTAGCACTCACTCCAGCAGGTATATTTCACTGGTCATACCCAAAGCCAACACCTACTTTGGCCGCCTTTCCTTCCAGTTCTCTGCTGCCAATGACTGGAACAAAATTGGGGGAAAAAAAATAAAACTGAAGCTGGAGACCTATATCTCCCTCTAACTTTAAGCATCAGCTGTCAGAGCAGCTTACCAATCACTGCACCTGTACACAGCCCATCTGTAAATAGCCCACCCAACTACCTCATCCCCATGTTATTTATTTTTGCTCTTTTGCACCCCAGTATCTCTACTTGCACATCAATCACTCCAGTGTTAATGCTAAATTGTAATTATTTTGCCTCTATGGCCTATTTATTGTCATACCTCCCTAATCTTACTACATTTGCACACACTGTACATATACTGTCTATTGTGTTATTGACTGTACATTTGTTTATGTCTAACTCTTGTTGTTTTTTTGTCACACTGCTTTGCTTCATCTTGGCCAGGTTGCAGTGGTAAATGAGAACTTGTTCTCAACTGGCCTACCTGGTTAAATAAAGGCGAAAAAAATAATAACAAGTGTGCCATTCAGAGGGTGAATTGGCAAGACAAAATATTTAAGTGCCTATGATAGTAGGTGCCAGGCACACCGGCTTCAGTGTGTCAAGAACTGCAATGCTGCTGGGTTTTTCACCCGCAACAGTTTTCCATGCATATCAAGAATGGTCCACCACCCAAAGGACATCCAGCGAACTTGACAACTGTGGGAAGCATTGAAATCAACATGGGCCAGTATCCCTTTAATGTTTTTGACACCTTGTAGAGTCCACAAATTGAGGCTGTTCTGGGGCAAAAGTGGGTGCAACTCAATATTAGGAAGGTGTTCCTAATGCTTTGTACACTCAGTGTATGAACGGTTATACACTGAGTGTACAAAACATTAGGAACACCTTCCTAATATTGAGTTGCACCCACTTTTGCCCCAGAACACCAAACTCTGAAGTCGTCAGGGAAAACAATCCCAATCTCCGATAATGATAAGACTCAACATTAACAGTGGACTACCGGTTTGTCTATCACGTGAAAGTAGCAACATTCTGTGCCTTTGGATCTGTGTTGCTTTTATTCAGTATTCCCAAAGAAAGACATAGTAGCCGTGTTCCCTATGATTGGCAGGTAATGGGCGAAACAGTTAATCTGAAGGAGTAGGGTCGCTTGGTCAAGTGGAGGGATAATTACACAGAATTATTGATAGCTTGTCAAGGAAAAAAAATATTGTGGGATGTCCTTGACAGCCACATGGCTATTTTTACACTGGCAGTAAAGACCGATGAGGCGATGAGCCTCCTAGCACTGTTAGGGGCCTGATCATTTCTCTTCGAGAAATGAGGCGATATCTCTTCCTTAGGTCTTCTTTGATGACAGGTAATGTTAGGGGGTAATACCGTTGCGTTTTCGGAATCCGAAAATGTGTGTTATTAACTGCGATGGGGAGGTTTTTATTTTCGGTGACGAATTCAACCACCGAGGTTGGGAGACCCAGAGTGATTAAGGAGGAGATTAAAAGGAAAAGTATGGAGACAGCCAGTCGTGTCACCCGAGAGGACATGGGCAAAATGAATAGAGATAAATGTATGACTCTGGAGTCGCTGGTGGTGAGCGGGTTGCACTGGAAGAATAAATAGCGGTAGGGTATGCAAAGAGCGTTATGGGGACTGATTAGGAGTTGGTCTCAATGTAACTTGGATGATTGCTGCATTGCATTTCTACAGTGCTTTTTCATCACATGGATCTGTGAGACTGTTAGAGTTTGTGTGCGTCTGTGGATGTGTGCGTACTCCTGCCCAGTTCAGGATAACAGTCAAAACCAAACAATCTTCTGAGGATTCGAGTATTACTACTTTCTGTCAAGCCTCATCTCAAAATGGGTGCAATTATGCAGCATCACAGGTCACAACAAATTTGTCCTGGGTAGAGGCTGAGACCAGGTCAAATACTGTTTCATGGATATATTTCAGGGCAAAGAGTTGGTGTGGAAACCCAAACCGAGTGGCCCACTAACCTAGCTAACTGTGCTTAATGATTAGGTTAATGGACATGACTCCCATGGATCGTAACTCCCTGAGAAATCAATAGCTGTAATGAACAGTCACTAATGAAGTTTCAAAACGTCAATGACCACGTTGAGACTAACAAATGGCCGACCATCACGTTGTCTTTGCATAAACCGTTTGTCTCAGTACAAAGCATTTGTAATGTACACGTTAAGCACTATTTGTGGCTGTCTAAACCTACAGTAGCAGAGCACACCCATATACCTACAGATTTTATGCATATTTTTGAATCCCCATGCTCAAGGTGGATAGCTTCCCCTCAGGGAAATGTATTATTTGTACGGTGGTTGGTTAACAGTAGCACTTCAATGTTTTTCTGGCGAGTGGAAGGAAAATATGGAAGTCACACTAATCTAGACTGCCTCCAGACTTAATCCTAATAGATCCTGTTTAGCATTCAGTTTAAAACTTATACCTCTTCAAAAGACATGCAGAGAGATTATGGAGGCTCTCTGTGTGGTACGGTGCTGTGCCTTTGTAGGCTACTGTAGATGCATACATAAAAAGCAAGAAACCACCAAACGAGGGGAAATTCCTCAAATCGCTAGCAGAAGGGGACAAACCAAAAGGCAGAGAAAGATCTAGGGGAGGAGGAAGCATTCAAAGAGAGGTTTGGGAATCACTGCTTTATGCTAATGCAACGTCTTACAAAAGGTATAGCATAGTTTGCATTTAGTTTATATCACTTCCTAATACAGCAAGGGAAGCTACTGAAGCCAACATGGCCATTCAAAACTGAAAGGGGACACAGCAACGTTGACTAAACAGTTGGCGACAATGAAGGAAAAGTCAACCCCAGAGGCAAATAGTCCTCAAAAATCAATGCCTTTAGTGGCCATTTAATGCTGGTGGGGTATTGTCTACTACAAGTGATGACAGAAAGTGACTTCTGGGCCCAAAAACAGCTTATCAAGCACTTCCTTTGGCGAGGGTCATGGAAAATACATTTGTACAATACTATTTTAGTGAGAATTTTTGGGGAAACCACTAACACACTCGAGGTTCCTAATTCGATTAGCATTCCATGTTTTATCTCAAGGCTGCAGTCACTTCTGTGTAGAATTAAGTATGATTCTCAGACAACAATGACAGGGAGGGAGGTTGACAGAAATTGTGAAGTGGAGATATGATCTTTCATACTTTTCTGCACAAGGAGCACATTATAAAATGTGTGTACAGCACACTGACACTCTGGGGATGCCTTACATAAACAACAATTACAGTTTAAAGAAAGAAAGCTGCACCTCCGAGCCCCACACACTATGACTCCAGAGGACTGTTGTGTGACCAAAAACCAGAAATCCTATAATTACACAGCACCATGGGAAGGCTGAGAGGACTGGAGGGAAGGTAAGAGCAAATAAAAAAATTAAAAAAGGTTAAAGCCACAAAGTAAAGGCTTGCCTATGGATCTATATAACACACCCACACACTACATGCTTTCACCTCCTATCCCAGCTTGTTTTCAGTGTATTGAGGTGTACTTGTTCTAACCTCATGGCTGACCTGAGATGTGCTGATGAGACGCTTGAGCTCCAGCCCTCTGGGGAGAGAGAAGGAGGCTGACCTGTCCCCCTGTGGTAAAGTTCTGCTGAGCAGGCAGAGGGGCCAGCTGTGACAGGTGTGAAAGACATGCAAGATGCTACTGACTATGGAGGTGCTGGACTGAGGAATGTGCGTGGTATATAGATGTGTGGGAGGCAGAGGGGTTGAGGGTGTATAACGGGAGCGGAGCACAGCGCCGTGACCCTTGGGGTAGCTCCTAGCCCGCTTTACCCAGTGCCGCTTGATGACCTACTCCACCTTACTAGGAAAATGCAGCATCCACTCCGCCCTGGGGAGGGCTTCACTTAATAGTGTGGATATGGTGGCTAATACAGTGCTGGTGCAAAAGCTGGAGTGCAAACACACAACCCCCTCCCTCTCAAAAAATACAACATGTAAAGTGTTGGTCCCATGTTTCATGAGCTGAAATAAAAAAAGATCCCAGAAATGTTCAATACGTTTGTGCACTAATTTGTTTACATCACTGCTAGTGAGCATGTCTTTTTTGCCAAGATAATCCATCCCTTTGACAGGTGTGGCATATCAAGAAGCTGATTAAACAGCATGAGCATTACACAGGTGCACCTTGTGCTGGGGACAATAAAATGCCACTAAAATGTGAAGTTGTGTCAACATAATGCCACAGATGTCTTAAAATTGAGGCAGCGTGCAATTGTCCACCAGAGCTGTTGCCAGATAATTAGATGTTCATTTCTCTACTTTAAGCTGCCTCATTTTAGAGAATTTGGCAGTATGTCCAAGCGGCTTCACAACCGTAGACCACGTGTATGAGGTTGTGTGGGCGAGCAGTTTACCGATGTCAACGTTGTGAACAGAGTGCCACAAGGTGGCAGTGGGGTTAAGGTATGGGCAGGCATAAGCTACAGACAACGAACACAATTGCATTTTAATGCAGAGATATCGTAACTACATCCTGATGGTTCTACCATTCATACACCGCTATCAATTAATGTTTCAGCATGATAATGTACAGCCCCATGTCGTAAGGATCTGTACACAATTCCTGGAAGCTGAAAATGTCCCAGTCCTTCTATGGCCTGCATACTCAGACATGTCGCTCATTCAGCATGTTTGGGGTGCTCTAGATCGACGTGTACGACAGCGTGTTCCAGTTCCCGCAAATATCCAGCAACTTCGCACAGCCATTGAGGAGGAGTGGGACAACATAACACAAAATCAACAGCATGCTCAACTCTATGCGAAGGAGAGGTGTCACGCTGCATGAGGCAAATGGTGGTCACACCTGACACTCACTGGTTCTGATCCACGCCCCTATCTATTTAAAAACATATATAATAATAATAATATCTGTATTCCCAGTCATGTGAAATCCATAGATTAGGGCCTAATGAAAAACAAAAATTTCCAAGATTTTTGCTGAATTTATATTTTTTGTTTAAGAAAGATTCACCAGCACTATTGCAATGCTATTCCCTCCTGCCTGTAAGGCTCTGGTCTAGCTAGCTGGGGCTTTCATAGAGGTCACCAAACATTTTTATAACTAACCCAATATAGACAGCCTGTCGTTTCCAATAGGCGCAAATTAAATCATAGTGGGCACAACAAGCATGGATGTGGGCAGAGCCAAGCACCGGCTAGTGAGATCATATTGGCATGTATTTGCATGTTGTTCTCTGACATTTCCTGTATGCTGCAGTAGGAGGATTGGCTGATGGCGCCTGGGCCTTGATTTGCCAGATGGGATTGCAGTGGATTTCAGAGGACATTAGTCATTTTATAGCAGAGGGGAGACAGTGGGGTTTTGCCCACAAAGGAAATCCAGGCATATGGCACATTTATCCAATTGCTATTAAATCGACTCAGATTCCTAGCTACATCACCTGTCCCAACCAGAATGACAAATAGGGGACAAGGGATAAGATAAACACTGGTATCTGTCCTTCATTCATCAAAACAACATGTGTTTGTTTGTAAGGGGTATAGGGGATTCAGCTTGGGGGGAGACCTACGCAGAGGTCACGATGACACTACAATTATTATTTTAAACACCAGTTCAATGGCTTTCGTCACAGTAAAAAAAAGGGACAAACCACAAAAACTTAGCTTGCACATGAAAATATATGATTATCACCATTTGATATCAACTGCCCTATCATAACGGTTAATCAATTAGATGTATATAACACTTTTCCAGTAGCTCAAAGCAATTTACATAGTTTGGGGAGGAGAAATGTCAGACCCAACGATAGACCTGGATTCCATTCAATAGTAGCTACCCAAGTATCCAGATAATCCGTTATTAGTGATTAGGTGAGTGTGCACGAAACAAGTTACAGCGGGTTGTAGTGAACAGAAATCCCAGCTCATTTGACAGAATAGACAGTCTACAGAGGGGGTTAGCGCACTTGAAATAAAGACCAGAGTCCTACATTTAGTTCAATTACAACTACTGTGATGAGTCCATAAACTAGTTTAATTAACATCTGAGGTACACAACTGTCAGTATTATTAATACTAAAGCGTAATCAATCATGCTCACACACACACACACCAGTAACTCCATGTAGGCCTACTGTGCATTTAAGAGGGATTTCATAAAATTGTTAGCCATAAAAACATTGCAGGAGACTCAAAATAACACTGTCCTCTATTATGCAAACATACAATAAAATTTTTCTCAGGAAAGATTAACACACAGCAGTCATGAATCACTGACTAATGGGGGCAATAATGTGAAAGCTATAGTAAGCACAGCCCTCTGCCCATCTATAGTGCTGGCTCAGGCCATTTCCTCTTCCAGAAAAGAAGAAGGAGAGGGATGGGCAAAGGGAGAGTGGGAGGTAGAGAGGGGGAGCAAGAAAGAAGGGAGAGTGGGTGTATCTTTAAGGGAAGCCATAGGCCAGGCTCAGTGTTGGGACTTGGGAAAGTCGCCCACTGCTTTTCTCATGACCCCTGGCCAGCGTGGAGTCTGCCGTTCCTCGTGGGACAGTGCATGCCGGGAGCCGTAGAGCAGAGCAGCAGGAAAGTGACGTCTGTCTGAGACAGTCGTCCGGGGGATGGCCTGTGTGGCAGAAGCCACTAGTTAGGCTGATTTTCATTCCAAAAGGTTGCCCATCCCCCTCTGCCCACATTCGCTCCCTCTGTGGATCAGATATCACTATAGCAGGGCTCCAGACTGCAACCATTTAGGCACATTTTGTAAATCCTTTGACTTGGCTGTGCGAGTTACATTATTAATTGGTTGCATCAGAAAGCTGCTCATTCTACATTGTCACCTCATGCAAACTGTCACATTTTTGGGGAGAGACTAAAACCATGATTTGTTCAAACAGTAATGTGCATTATCCTCATAATTAAAAGTATCTGCACTGATCCTGTTTCGCTGGGGCCTGCTGCTGTGATGCGCGAGCCACTCACTCCCCCTCTTCCTTCCCGCACTGGGAGAAAAAGAAAATGCACTCATTGTAGGCTATAACATTTCATAATCCAATTGACTGAGAGTTTGATGCACAAATATCACACCCCCAAGACATGCTAACCGCTCACCATTGCAATGACAGGAGAGGTTAGCATTTTTTTGGGAGGGGGTATGATGGAAGTCTTAACTTTCTCAATCACTCATTCAGAACAATCAATAATCATGGCAGTATCCACGTTAATTTAGAAGTTATTAGAAACATATTCTATTCTTATTTAGAATAAAAAAGTGACAACAAAAAAAAGATCAATAGAAACTAAGTCAATGTGACAAAATATGTACAAAAAAAGTGCTGTAATTTCTAAATGGTTCCTCCGATATGTTTGAAAATACCCTCAAATTAAAGCTGACAGTCTGCACTTTATCCTCAGTCATAGTATCATTTCAAACCCAAAGTGCTGGATGGAGTACAGAGCCAAAACAAACAAAAAAAATGTGTCACTATCCCAATACCTTTAGAGCTCACTGTATATGCCAGAGGAAATACACAGGATCAGAACTGACGGTTCTCTTGGACTCCCGATTGGACAACCCTCATTTCACCTTGTAAGAACAAGTACCACAGGTTGTTGTTCTTAGTCATTACATCTGTAACAATAGTCCAGATAAATCCGCAATCCCCTGTGACAAATCAAAAGCATACCAGTTGCTCGAGTCCCACACAAGGGACCAGCGACTTCAAATTGGGCCTGTAATCCAGGCTCTAAACACAGGGCCTTTGGCAAGCCTTCAGTCCATATTATTTTAAGAAATAAGCAATTAGAGATAAGGCAAAGTTAGAACTTTGATAGATTGCATTCCAGAGTCCTCCCCTCAGTGGTCTTTGGGGTATTTTGGGATGTGGGGATTGACAGGGGAACAATTACAAATAATAAGTAGACTGCAAATTGACCACAAGGAGACCAAGCAGATATGTTTGACTAAAACAATAATTTTAAACCTTGCTTACATTTATATACGATCACATCTCTATTATGTGTGAGAATACTCTAGAACAGATTTAAATTAAAATCACTTGGAGCTGATTTCCTGGTGTTTACATTCTTGTCTGTCCCCCCCACAACCCCCCAAAAAACAAAAATGTTAACTTTTTTTTTGCTCAGAAAGCTTTGATCTTTACTACTAATATATATATAAAAAATATATATATAAAAAATGTAAGTCACTGAAGTAGGTGAACTGGGAATTGTGTCTTCAGGGACGAGTCTCCAATCGTCAAGCTCAAAGGGATGATCTTGTTAAATAAGTCAGTCCTTTGTGGAGAACACCTGGAAAACAAATGAAGATCTTCTCTTCCCAGGGATGGTGTGTTTGGAATGGAAGATTAATTGCACAGAGATTGGCTTGGCTCTCGGATAAAGTGGGCTCCATACACCATGGTTGTGAACAACAGGTTCCATAAGGGACCTGTAATTTGGTCTTATCGGGTGTTCACACCCCAAAACCTGTTCTCCGTTTCGACACATGGTCTACAATGTCACACACAGAACATGTGCAACTTCATTGCACATAATGAAAATCAATGTCTCTAGAAACAGGGGAGTGATAAATCGTTCTGGCAGAACATTAATGAGGCTAGTCATTATCGTCGAGCTGGGTAATATTAACATTTGCTTATGCACTGTCAGTTTATATGTTAGGACTGTATTGGTGTCATCAACCAGCGTGTTGATTGTTCCATCTCCCCATCACATCGTCTAACAAGTATATCATTTTGAATATAAATTATTTATTGTTCATAAAATATAAGTAAAAAGGTCATTAAAATGAGGTCTAACTATTCAATAAGTGCAGTTGAAGTCAGAAGCTTACATACACCTTAGCCAAATACATTTTAACTCAGTTTCACAAATCCTGACATTTAATCAGAGTAAAAATTCCCTGTCTTAGGTCAGTTAGGATCACCACTATTTTAAGAATGTGAAATGTCAATAGTAGAGAATGATATTTCAGCTTTTATTGCCTTCATCACATTCCCAGTGGGTCAGAAGTTTACATACACTCAATTAGTATTTGGTAGCATTGCCTTTAAAAATTGTTTAACTTGGGTCAAACGTTTCTGGTAGTCTTCCACAAGCTCCTCACAATAAGTTGGGTGAATTTTGGCCCATTCCTCCTGATAGAGCTGGTGTAACTGAGTCAGGTTTGTAGGCCTCCTTGCTCACACACGCTTTTTCAGTTCTGCCCACAAATTGTCTACAGGATTGAGGTCAGGGCTTTGTGATGGCCACTCCAATACCTTGACTTTGTTGTCCTTAAGCCATTTTGCCACAACTTTAGAAGTATGCTTGGGATCATTATCCATTTGGAAGACCCATTTGCAACCAAGCTTTAGCTTCCTGACTGATGTCTTGAGATGTTGCTTCAATATATCCACATAATTTTAATCTATTTTGTGAAGTGCACCAGTCCCTCCTACAGCAAAGCACTCTCACAACATGATGCTGCCACCCACGTGCTTCACAGTTGGGATGGTGTTCTTCGGCTTGCAAGCATCCCCCTTTTCCCTCCAAACATAATGGTCATTATTGCCAAACAGTTCTATTTTTGTTTCATCAGACCAGAGGACATTTCTCCAAAAGTACGATCTTTGTCCCCATGTGCAGTTGTAAACCGTAGTCTGGCTATTTTAATGGCGGTTTTGGAGCAGTGGCTTCTTCCTTGCTGAGCAGCCTTTCAGGTTATGTCGCTATAGGACTCGTTTTAGTGTGGATATAGATAATTTTCCCGCAAGCATCTTCACAAGGTCCTCCTGTTGTTGTTCTGGGAATGAATTGCACTTTTCGCAACAAAGTACGTTCATCTCTAGGAGACAGAACGAGTCTCCTTCCTGAGCGGTATGACAGCTGCGTGGTCCCATGGTGTTTATACTTGCGTACTATTGTTTGTACAGATGAACGTGGTACCTTCAGGCGTTTGGAAATTTCTCCATAGGACGAACCAGACTTGTGGAGGTCTACAATCTTTCTTCTGAGGTCTTGGCTGATTTCTTTTGATTTTCCAATTTAATCAAGCAAAGAGGCACTGAGTTTGAAGGTAGGCCTTGAAATACATCCACAGGTACACCTCCAATTGACTCAAATGATGTCAATTAGCCTATCAGAAGCTTCTAAAACCATGATATCATTTTCTGGAATTGTCCAAGCTGTTTGAAGGCACAGTCAACTTAGTGTATGTAAACTTCTGACCCACTGGAATTGTGATACAGTGAATTAATCTGTCTGTAAACAATTGTTGGACATTTTCTCTTGTGTCATTCACAAAGTAAATGTCCTAACTGACTTGCCAAAACTATAGTTGTTAACAAGAAATTTGTGGAATGGTTGAAAAACGAGTTAACGATTCCAACATAAGTTTATGTAAACTTCCAACTTCAACTGTATATTCTCCATATACATTACTGATCCAAATTATCCAGATAACCCTGAACCACCTCTTGCGATCAGACTGAAAGAGCTAAAAGCTTTCAAGTGTAACAATACTGGTACAGCTTTCCTTTGACCCACCTTACAAAAACAAGTCCAGGGACATCAAGTTGTGGGGGAAAAAAATGAAACTCATTTATTTTTGGAATGAGATTCTGTTAAAGTGGAAACACCACAAGGTTATTTAAACAACTACAACATAATTATGTAGTCAACCAATTGAACTGAGACTAAAGGAAAATTAAAATGAGCTAAACCAAAACAACTAGCGTCTGACTTGACAATCCTATTTGATTTAGCGATCTCGGGACAATGTAACTAACACCATGTGATGGTCCTATGAAATATGATTACTATATGTCTTATAGTGCCTGACATGGCAACATGTCCTGCTGTGTTGAAAGAACAGCGAGCATGCTAATGTTCCAAATGAAATAAACCTAGATTCTAAATGACCAACTGCGCAAGAAGCTGCCATGAAAACAACAATACTGGCGCCTGGCTTGATCGTATTTTAATGGTATGGGGTGCCACACACACGCTGTGCAGCAGTGTACTAACAATACTCATTTGTTTAATGTAGCCTACTTTAACTCCAGACTTCAGTTCCAAGACACTAGTTTTCCCAACTTCATACACAAAACTAATTTACATTACCCATTAATCATTTGATTGAAAAGGCAAAAAAAACACCACCACAGGTTATCCTGTTTTCAAGAACACAAATTCCTTACATGACTAATTATGAAACATAGCCATAGGGATGAAGGCATGCCAGGAGATGGCTACAGATTGTTACACCAGATAATGTGATTTTACCACAGAGTTTTGGTATCCAGTATTGGGAGTTACAGTTTAAGTACTGTTTGGTGTAGCACAGAATTGTAGACCAACCAAGTCACCCACACATGCATCTTCTAAAATGTACGTGTACAACAATGTTTGCGCCTCCATATTTTAAATGGAGAATCTCTCATTGATTGAGACAGGTGGTGCTGCATGTCATTATGACACTCACCTGTCTCGGTCAACGAGAGAAGATTTGAAATATACAAGATGGCGGCGTACACATTGCTGGATTACTTCATGGAGAATTTATTTTAGTAACGGAGCACTTTCTAGATTCAAAACGAACCACCTGCAACTGGACACAGACATTTTAGAAGATACATGTTTGGCCGAATCGAGAATGAAGATGTATAGCCATGTTAAAAAGGGACATTTCTAAAATGTTCAACTTCATATTCATCTTTCCAGCACCACCCCAACACAATAAAACATAAAAGTATTGTTTCCAATGACATCAACCAATTAGTAGGCAATGCCTACTCATAATTGGTTAAAATCACAATGCACAACAATGTAATCATTGGAAAAACTTTACTACCAAACATAGACTCACAATTTTCACATATGTTGATGTTGGGGTGGTGCTGGAGATGATGAATATGACATTACCCTTCAAGGTTGGTCGAACATTATCTGTGCTACACCAATCAGTACCTAACCTGTAACTCCCAGTAATGGATACAAGAACCTGGTATAACAATCTGTAGCTTGCCCAGAGAATGAGCAATCTTCCTGTTAGCAGGATGCTATTCACAACCATTTCCTCCCATGCTTTGGACCTCAGGGGACACACCTGCTGTAGAGTCAAACAGCTGAAGTAAAGGCCGAAAACTCATGTTGAGAAAGTTGTATTACAATAAGTCCGACAGGATAGAGTGTGGGTCTTTATTGTAATGTTTCATAGAACAGGAGAGCGTGTCATTTCCGGTCACAACTTGCAGACTTGTTTACGTGTTGCTGTGCGTTTTGTTGCCAACCTTACTTTACTACCTGACAACTTTACGGTTTTTAATTACTGTTTATATTTTTCCCCTCACTCAACTTTTTTTCATTCAACTTTTTCACTCCGGACGCTTTATCTGGACATGGTTCATCAGGACTTCCAACAGCCGAAGCTAAGTAGTAACATTAACATGATGCCTTCTAATTGCAGTCGCTGTACTCATAATATACAGGAGAACAATCGCCTTACGGCGAGGATAGCTGTGCTGTGAGCCCAGCTTCAGACGCAATCGTTAGGCAAGGGTAATTTCAGTGTAGGAAAGGATGAAACAGCATCTGTGCCACCATTAAGTACAGATAGTAACATTAGTACAAATCCCCTCGCACGGTCCCCGCAGCCGGACAACTTTCTCATGGGTTCTGGAGGGAAATGCTGTAGGAATGCTCAACCGGTGTCGCTCATTCAGCCGACAAACTTTCAACCGGTTTTGCCCATTAAGCAGCGAGTCGGAGTATGAGGCCGAGCCTTCTCTGGTCTCTACTCCTCCCGTTACGGGGTCTGAGACGCCGAAGCTTCCCACCATTAGCTCTGACAAATTGAAAACCCTAGTCATTAGCAACTCCATTACCCGCAGTATTAGACTTAAAACGAATCATCCAGCGATCATACACTGTTTACCAGGGGGCAGGGCTACCGACGTTAAGGCTAATCTGAAGATGGTGCTGGCTAAAGCTAAAACTGGCGAGTGTAGAGAGTATAGAGATATTGTTATCAACGTCAGCACCAACGATGTTAGGATGAAACAGTCAGAGGTCACAAAGCGCAACATAGCTTCAGCATGTAAATCAGCTAGAAAGATGTGTCGGCATCGAGTAATTGTCTTTGGCCCCCTCCCAGTTAGGGGGTGTGATGAGCTCTACAGCGGAGTCTCAACTCAATCGCTGGTTGAAAACTGTTTTCTGCCCCTCCCAAAATATATAAATTGTAGATAATTGGCCCTCTTTCTGGGACTTACCCACAAACAGGACCAAGCCTGAACTGTTGAGGAGTGACGGACTCCATCCTAGCTGGAGGGGTGCTCTCATCTTATCTACCAACATAGACAGGGCTCTAACTCCTCTAGCGCTACAATGAAATAGGGTGCAGGCCAGGCAGCAGGCTGTTAGCCAGCCTGCCAGCTTAGTGGAATCTGCCACTAGCACAAGTCAGTGTAGTCAGCTCAGCTATCCCCATTGAGACTGTGTCTGTGCCTCGAACTAGGTTGGGCAAAACTAAAACATGGCGGTGTTCGCCTTAGCAATCTCACTAGAATAAAGACCTCCTCCATTCCTGCCATTATTGAAAGAGATCGTGATACCTCACATCCCAAAATAGGGCTACTTAATGTTAGATCCCTCACTTCAAAGGCAGTTATAGTCAATGAACTAATCACTGATCATAATCTTAATTGGCCTGACTGAAACATGGCTTAAGCCTGATGAATTTACTGTGTTAAATGAGGCCTCACCTCCTGGTTACACTAGTGACCATATCCCCCGTGCATCCCGCAAATGCGGAGGTGTTGCTAACATTTACGATAGCAAATTTCAATTTACAAAAAAAACCCAGATGTTTTTGACTTTTGAGCTTCTAGTCATGAAGTTTATGCAGCCTACTCAATCACTTTGTATAGCTACTGTTTACAGGCCTCCTGGGCCATATACAGCGTTCCCTGAATGAGTTCTTGTAGTCATAGCAGATAATATTCAAATTTTTTGTGATTTTAATACTCACAAGGAAAAGTCCACAGACCCACTTCATAAGGCTTTCGGAGCCATCATCGACTCTGTGGGTTTTGTCCAAAATGTCTCTGGTCCTACTCACTGCCACAGTCTGCCCTAGTTTTGCCCCATGGAATAAATGTTGTGGATCTTAATGTTTTTCCTCATAATCCTGGACTATCGGACCACCATTTTATTACGTTTGCAATCGCAACAAATAATCTGCTCAGACCCCAACCAAGGAGCATCAAAAGTCGTGCTCTAAATTCTCAGACAACCCAAAGATTCCTTGATGCCCTTCCAGACTCCTTCTGCCTACCCAAGGACGTCAGAGGACAAAAATCAGTTAACCACCTAACTGAGGAACTCAATTTAACCTTGCGCAATACCCTAGATGCAGTTGCACCCCTAAAAACTAAAAACATTTGTCATAAGAAACTAGCTTCCTGGTATACAGAAAATACCGAGCTCTGAAACAAGCTTCCAGAAAATTGGAACGGAAATGGCGCCACACCAAACTGGAAGTCTTCCGACTAGCTTGGAAAGACAGTACCGTGCAGTATCGAAGAGCCCTCACTGCTGCTCGATCATCCTATTTTTCTAACTTAATTGAGGTAAATAAGAACAATCCTAAATTTATTTTTGATACTGTCGCAAAGCTAACTAAAAAGCAGCATTCCCCAAGTGAGGATGGCTTTCACTTCAGCAGTAATAAATTCATGAACTTCTTTGAGGAAAAGATCATGATCATTAGAAAGCAAATTACAGACTCCTCTTTAAATCTGAGTATTCCTCCAAAGAGTCTGCACAACTCTGCCAGGACCTAAGATCAAGGGAGACACTCAAGTGTTTAGTACTATATCTCTTGACACAATGATGAAAATAATCATGGCCTCTAAACCTTCAAGCTGCATACTGGACCCTATTCCAACTAAACTACTGAGAGCGCTGCTTCCTGTCCTTGGCCCGCCTATGTTGAACATAATAAACGGCTCTCTATCCACCGGATGTGAACTCACTAAAAGTGGCAGTAATAAAGCCACTCTTGAAAAAGCCAAACCTTGACCCAGAAAATATAAAAAACTAACGGCCTATATCGAATCTTCCATTCCTCTCAAATTTTTTTTAAAGCTGTTGCGCAGCAACTCACTGCCTTCCTGAAGACAAACAATGTATACGAAATGCTTCAGTCTGGTTTTAGACCCCATCATAGCACTGAGACTGCACTTGTGAAGGTGGTAAATGACCCTTTAATGGCGTCAGACCGAGGCTCTGCATCTGTCCTCGTTCTCCTAGACCTTAGTGCTGCTTTTGATACCATCGATCACCACATTCTTTTGGAGAGATTGGAAACCCAAATTGGTCTACACGGACAAGTTCTGGCCTGGTTTAGATCTTATCTGTCGGAAAGATATCAGTGTGTCTCTGAATGGTTTGTCCTCTGACAAATCAATTGTACATTTCGGTGTTCCTCAAGGTTCCGCTTTAGGACCACTATTGTTTTCACTATATATTTTACCTCTTGGGGATGTCATTCGAAAACATAATGTTAACTTTCCCTGCTATGCGGACGACACACAGCTGTACATTTCAATGAAACATGGTGAAGCCACAAAATTGCCCTCGCTAGAAGCCTGTGTTTCAGACATAAGGAAGTGGATGGCTGCAAACTTTCTACTTTTAAACTCGGACAAAACAGAGATGCTTGTTCTAGGTCCCAAGAAACAAAGAGATCTTCTGTTGAATCTGACAATTAATCTTGATGGTTGTAAAGTCATCTCAAATAAAACTGTGAAGGACCTCGGCGTTACTCTGGACCCTGATCTCTCTTTTGACGAACATATCAATACTGTTTCAAGGACAGCTTTTTTGCATCTACGTAACATTGCAAACATCTGAAACTTTGTCCAAAAATGATGCAGAAAAATCAATCCATGCTTTTGTCACCTCTAGGTTAGACTACTGCAATGCTCTACTTTCCGGCTACCCGAATAAAGCACTAAATAAACTTCAGTTAGTCAGGATTCTAGTAGCAGTATTTAGCACTATCACCAAAAAATGTGATCATATTACTCCAGTGCTAGCCTCCCTACACTGGCTTCCTTTTAAGGCAAGGGCTGATTTCAAGGTTTTACTGCTAACCTACAAAGCATTACATGGGCTTGCTCCTACATATCTTTCCGATTTGGTCCTGCCGTACACACGTACGCTATGGTCACAAGACGCAGGCCTCCTAATTGTCCCTAGAATTTCTAAGCAAACAGCTGGAGGCAGGGCTTTCTCCTATAGAGCTCCATTTTTATGGAATGGTCTGCCTACCCATGTGAGAGACGCAGACTCGGTCTCAACCTTTAAGTCTTTACTGAAGACTCATCTCTTCAGTAGGTCATATGATTGAGTGTAGTCTGGCCCATGAGTGTGAAGGTGAACGGAAAGGCTCTGGAGCAACGAACCACCCTTGCTGGCCGGTTCCCCTCTCTCCACTGGGTTTCTCTGCCTAACCCTATTACAGGGGCTGAGTCACTGGCTTACTGGTGCTCTTCCATGCCGTCACTAGGAGGGGTGCGTCACTTGAGTGGGTTGAGTCACTGACGTGATCTTCCTGTCTGGGTTGGCGTCCCCCCTTGGGTTGTGCCGTGGCGGAGATCTTTGTGGGCTATACTCGGCCTTGTCTCAGGATGGTAAGTTGGTGGTTGATGATATCCCTCTAGTGGTGTGGGGGCTGTGCTTTGGCAAAGTGGGTGGGGTTATATCCTGCCTGTTTGGCCCTGTCTGGGGTATCATCGGATGGGGCCACCGTGTCTCCTGACCCCTCCTGTCTCAGCCTCCAGTATTTATGCTGCAGTAGTTTATGTATCGGGGGGCTAGGGTCAGTCTGTTATATCTGGAGTACTTCTCCTGTTTTATCCGGTGTCCTGTGTGAATTTAAGTATGCTCTCTCTAATTCTCTCTTTCTCTATCTCGGAGGACCTGAGCCCTAGGACCATGCCTCAGGACTACCTGGCATGATGACTCCTTGCTGTCCCCAGTCCACCTGGCCGTGCTGCTGCTCCAGTTTCAACTGTTCTGCCTGCGGCTATGGAACCCTGACCTGTTCACCGGATGTGCTACCTGTCCCAGACCTGCTGTTTTCAACTCTCTAGAGACAGCAGGAGCGGTAGAGATACTCTTAATGATGGGTCTGAAAAGCCAACTGACATTTACTCCTGAGGTGCTGACTTGCTGCACCCTCGACAACTACTGTGATTATTATTATTTGACCATGCTGGTCATTTATGAACATTTTAACATCTTGGCCATGTTCTGTTATAATCTCCACCCGGCACAGCCAGAAGAGGACTGGCCACCCCTCATAGCCTGGTTCCTCTCTAGGTTTCTTCATAGGTTTTGGCCTTTCTAGGGAGTTTTTCCTAGTCACCGTGCTTCTACACCTGCATTGCTTGCGGTTTGGGGTTTTAGGCTGGGTTTCTGTACAGCACTTTGAGATATCAGCTGATGTAAGAAGGGCTCTATAAATACATTTGATTTGATTTAGCTACCTAGCAGCTTTTTTCTGCACTTCATACTCAAGACAAGAGTGTGAGGATAGATTGCATTAACCATGTGTCAAGGAATGAGTCCTTGTAATACTCCTTACTATTTGAAATACTATTGGCAATGCCTCACCTTGTTAAGGTGAAATAAGCTAAGGGTGAGATTGCCTGCATCAGCACATGTGATTGTTTTGGAAACAAAAGGATATAAACTGAAGGAAGGATATAAACTGAAAGAAGCATAAATATTTGACAAGTGTACAATATTTAGAAAATTGTGTCCAATTCTGAAAACCATAGACAAATGGAAGACTTTTTTAAATATTTTTTTTTACATGATCAATAAGCACAGAATTAGTACCATAATTAGGGTTGCAAAATTCCAGTCAACTTTCCCAAAATTACAAGGATTTCTAGAAAACCTGATTGGAGGATTGCTGGATTTCCTGTTATTCCCTCTTTATTCCAGTTCTTTCAACAAGGATATCTGGGAAAACCTGAGAATGTGGGTAAAGTTACTAGAATTTTGCAACCCTAGTACCATTATCTTATTTTTTAGGTTTAATTTAAAACGTGGTTAAATTGTAAGGGTAATCTCACTAGTATGACCAATA
The DNA here is from genome assembly GCF_045679555.1 of Salvelinus alpinus. NCBI lineage: Eukaryota > Metazoa > Chordata > Actinopteri > Salmoniformes > Salmonidae > Salvelinus > Salvelinus alpinus. The sequence continues at coordinate 34,532,903 of NC_092098.1, forward strand.
CCGTTGATGTTAGAATTCTTGACTGACGAAACACTTTGCTAAACAGTGTAAACCCACTGTTCAGGCAGTGTCTATCCATCTAATAAATAAATTATTCTTCCCTGCCTCAGCGCTCAGAATTATGCATAACACACTTGTTTCAAATCCCATGGAAAACAAACCGGTGTTTCAGATTTAAATCAGAATGTTAAATTGAGTAACATTAATCTTCCACTTCTCCATAATTCAATGATTCATTTTAGTATTACTGGCTATTAGGTCTTGTAGGTTCCTGTCATTCAGAGGCACCAAGAACATTGTTTCTATGTTGTCGGTGTTAGCTCGACAATTTTTGGTTGGTTACAAACACCTTAAAATATCCACAATAAGCTATTGAAAAACAACTACCACGTAAGAGAAGAAAATGCGTTAGTTCAAACTCAAAATGACCATTGTCTTACCTGGAAAATACAAGAGAAATGCAAGTGACAGCAAGGTGCCAAATTTCCGCAAAGTATACATCTCCAAAGTTCAGTATGCGCCTTTGGTCACCCCACAATCGCTGTTTCCAGTCGTAATGTATACGGTCTTCCCGTTATCTGTGCGCAATTTCACTTTGGGTAATGTGGTGGTCTTTCAATATGCTTCCTTCCGCCAGAGAAAAGACAAGGGTAGCGCGTTTACAGTAGGCAATGTGACCTCAGCGGCAGTTGACGTGACACAGACTCGCGTTTGGCGTTCAGCATCGGGCGCGAGGAATTATTCCAGTGAACTACTTCGGCAAATGCCCAAGTCTACAAAAATGTCTTCGTCAACTTTCTCTTTTACGCTTTGGGACATTGAATATTTGGATAAAACATTTGTCATCATGAGAAAGCTCTGCCCTGCCACCTCAACGAGCGACACCTGTGCTCATTAGAAACACCCTCTCGGAATTCCTCGCAGCGCACTACCGGTGCAGCAGTTCTATTTAAGCATTAATGCCCGAGGAGATGTGGTATATGCCCAATATACCACGGCTAAGGGCTTTTCTTGCTCTCGACGCAATGTTGAGTGCCTGGATAAAGCTATTAGCTATGGTATATTGGTCATATATAGCCTATACCACAAACTCCATAGGTGCCTTATTGCTATTATAATATGGTTACCAACTTAATTAAAACAGTAAAAAGTTATTTTTTGTCATACCCATGGTATATGGTCTGAGAACCCATGGCTTTCAGCCAATCTGCATTCAGGGCTCAAACGACCCAGTTTATAATCCCAAATAGAACTGTGGTACATTGGTACACATGATTGCATATTGCACAGCCTAGGCCTACATATTATGTAAGAGATAAACTCCCATGTTCTGTACATTAACTAGGAAATACATGAAAGACAATGCAGCCAGGGCCGGCTTAATGCAGTGGCTTACCGAGGCTAAAGCCCCTGTGCCCAGGCCTGTGTGGGGCCCAAGAGGCAGCAAAAAATAAACATAAAAAGGAAATATATACAGTATATACAGTGTATTATACAGTATATATTATCTATCTATCTATAATATATATCCTACTGTTCAAAAGTTTGGGGTTACTTATAAATGTCCTTGTTTTTGAAAGAAAAGCAAAAAAATGTAACCATTAAAATAACATCAAATTGATCAGAAGGATTTTTCATGGAATATCTAAATAGGCGTACAGAGGACCATTATCAGCAACCATCACTCCTGTGTTCCAATGGCATGTTGTGTTAGCTAATCCAAGTGTATCATTTAAAAGGCTAATTGATCATTAGAAAACCATTTTGCAATTATGTTAGCACAGCTGAAAACTGTTGTTCTGATTAAAGAAGCAATAAAACTGATCTTCTTTAGACTTGTTTAGTATCTGGAGCATCAGCATTTGTGGGTTTCATTACAGCCTCAAAATGGCCAGAAACAAAGACCTTTCTTCTGAAACTCATCAGTCTTTTCTTGTTCTGAGAAATGAAGGCTATTCCATGCAAGAAATTGCCAAGAAACTGAAGATCTCGTACAACGCTCTGTACTACTCCCTTCACAGAACAGTGCAAACTGTCTCTAACCAGAATAGAAAGAGGAGTGGGAGGCCCCAGTGCACAACTGAGCAAGAGGACAAGTACATTAGAGTGTCTCGTTTGAGAAACAGACGCCTCACAAGTACTCAACTGGCAGCTTCATTAAATACTACACGCAAAACACCAGTCTCAACGTCAATAGTGAAGAGGCGACTCCGGGATGCTGGCCTTCTAGGCAGAGTTGCAATGAAAAGCCATATCTCAGACTGGCCAATAAAAATAAAATATTAAGATGGGCAAAAGAACACAGACACTGGACAGAGGAACTCTATACAGTGCATTTGGAAAGTATTCAAACCCCTTCCCCTTTTCCACATTTTGTTATGTTACAACCTTATTCTATAATTGATTTAATCATTTTTTCCCCCCTCATCAATCTACACACAATAAGAAAGAAGGACCAAGGCACTCTTCATATAATTCATTAAAATGCCTTTATTTGTATGGCATGTTCAATGGAAACAAAGTTTAAAAACTCTGACGGGCTTCGGCTGCATGGCCTACGATAACAAGATAACAATACAATGTCTTCTTTTGAACAGCTTTTTCCAATCGACACTGATTTGAAGAGGGAGTGGTTACAGAATTCATTGGACAACACCTAGTAAGCAAAACTATACACATTAAAAAGCGAAATACTGTAGATATTTTATCAAAAATGCATCTCAATGCTAGAAGCATCAGAACCCCTAGAAAGGACTCCGTATTATGAAGTTTCCAGCTAATGGAGCACAAGGTGAAACTGAATTTAGAGATAAATGGGAGGCTTTTGTCAGCAAGTGTTCTTTTGACCTAATGCTACTTCTAATAGAGGAAGCTAAAAACGACAGACAAGTAGTCCAAACAGATATTGAAGAAGTAAAAAGAAAAATGTCAGAAAACAGTGATAATTCCAACAAAGCACAATGTGATGAGATTATGAAAGAGAAAATAGACACATTCACTCTGACATTGAAGCAAGACAAGCTAAAGAAATGTAAAAGAGATCAAGAAGACTTCAGAGATGGTAAGGTCTTTGCCTGGAGAAAACCAACCTGCAAGAATTCAGAATCACATCCGCAGAGGATGAAGCCTAGATCTGTTTCTTTCAACTTTATGAGCAGCAACGATAAGGATCGCCCCCAGAGAGTCAGAGGCCGGGAAGAGGAGCCACGCAGGTTCCCCAACAAGAGAGGGAGACGACACAGAAGAAGCCAACATGGAGGGTAGGTTGAAATCAGGACTATCAAACCACACGGAGCAGGACCAGAACAAGGCTGTGATCAGTATTTCTGGAGAACCCCTTTCTAATGATGTGTAAGGGTCTTGTCTAAAGGACTGTCCTTTTTCCCCACATACTCGACTAATGAATTCAATACAAAGATTGACCTATTTAGTTTCTACAGGAATCTACATCTGAAGGCCTGGTACAAGCAAAACATCTGTCCAACTACAGACGCCAGTGTCTCAGGTCAGGCAGTTTCTGTGCCCTCAAAAAAACATTTTAAGCCCAAGTCCACCTTTTGTCCCATTGTCCAGAATGCCACACTAAATACATTTGCCAAGAAGGTGAGTTTTGATGTGGAGAATCTGTTTAAGGGTAAAATTGACTCTAACCAAACACAATGTAACCTTTCTAAGTCAGAGAGGGCTGCAGTTGAATCATTGTCCAAAAATGGACGGATTGTGGTTAAAAAGCAGACAAAGGTGGCGCTACAGTAGTGTGGAGTAAAGACAAATATGTGACAGAAGCCTACCGTCAGTTAGACAATGATGAATTATACCAATCTCCAATCTCCTCACAGAAGCTAAGGAGAGTGGCTACATTTCAGACAATGAGTTCAAATGTCTTTTCAATGGCAGTCTGCATGTGGCTTCTTTTTTATCTTCTTCCAAAAGTCCACAAGAATCTTGAAAATCCCCCAGGCAGACCAGTCATTAGTGGTAATGAAAGTCTGACAGAACCCATCTCCAAGTACATTGATTACTTTATTAAGTCTTTTCTGCCTTCACTCCCATCCTATCTTCAAGACACCACAGATGTGTTGAACAAAATTAAGGAATTTAACAATATAGGTACAGCGTCCTTTTTAGTCACCATGGGTGTGGAGTCTCTATACACCACCATTGAGCATGAACAAGGTTTGGCAGCTATGCACCATTTCTTGAGTACCCGGCCTGAGACTGAGATGTCTCCCACAGAATGAATTGTCTCACTGACTGAATGGACTCTTAATAATAACATTTTGTCTTTCAGGACTGTATTTTTAAACAAGCCAAAGGATGTGCCATGGGAACTTGCTACAGCCCTTCCTACGCTGGTTTGTACTTGGGTAAATGGGAAAATGACTTCATTTTGGATCCTAAAAAACAGTTATTTGACCGGATTATATGGTGGGGACGCTATATTGATGGTGTTTGCTGTTCTGGTCTGGCTCAGAAGATTAACTTATTTCCTTCCACCAATACCTTAACAGCATTAACCCTAACATCAAACTAACTATGGAGTACAGCAAGCATAACATTCATTTTTGGACCTCGACATCAGTAAACATGACAAAGGTTGTTTGTACTGTCATGGTAATTTCCTGTATTACTAAATGAGGAGAGTTTACAAACCACACACAAGTTAGGGTTATATTTTAAAGTCCATCTTTAATTATATGAGCTTCACCATAGCCCTTTGACTCTCAGATTAATTCAGTGTCTATAAATTAATTCCCTGAGAGTGCTTACAAAATAATACTTACTATCTTTTATAGCCAAGATACACCCCTCTCAACTCACATGACAAACCACAGATCTTAGGAACTTCACAAAGGGCCTTTTACTTGAGAGAGGAGCATCCCATAGCCAGATAGCATTAGCTATAAATTATCGTTCAGTTTGGTCTCTTAGACGAGGTTCTACTTCTCGTTCTTGGTACTTCATAGTACCAAAACATTACCTCATCCAATGGCATATATCAATTGTAAATTCTAGATACTCCCATCTCAAATACGTCCCCTCCTGGACAAGCTCACGGAGGAGAGTGAGCCTCTAGGTCATATACTATGAAAGATAAGTGCAATATCAGAGGGGACATACAATGGTTCCAGACACTGCCATACTCCTCCCCCCAATTGGAAAAGGAGGGAATGACTGGAGTACAGACATTGTGGAGATAACTAACTGGTTCCCCATTAATCACGCCATCGCTTCACATGGTTTAGCAGATACATTCACATATGCAGACAATATTCAAACCTGACTTCTTCCTTTCTGATATTCTGCATATTACCAGACATGTAAAAGACAAGCCTGACCTCTCCCCTCTCTGGGCCCCAAGTGACTTTTCCCTAGAGAAGAAAGGAAAATGTAACTGCCAACAGTATAGTGCAAAAGAAGACATTCTAATGACAGTTATAAAGTAAATAAAACATATTATTTATCTATGTTACCTAACTAATTCTGATTCAGCTACGACAGTACACATCAATCTTTATGAACCCTACAGATGGGAATACCATTCTGAGGGCACATACAGTAGCTTCCATCCCAAAAGACTAAAAGAGAACATTCCATATGGTCAAAGAGTTCGCAGAATTAGCGATCAGGAAACAGACAACTTTGTCAAATTTGCTGAATTGGAGAATCGCTTCTTGAATCGGGGCAACAGCACTCAGGTCCTGAAAGATGCAGGTAGAAGGGCCGGACAACTTGACAGAGAGAACTTGTTGCGAAGGGGAGCGCCTCGTGACGCACCAGAGAGAACATTAAAATAATAATTAAAAACAATTGGGGAATCATCCAAAGTGATACACTACTATGCAAAGTATTCCCAGAGCCACCAGTCATAAGCTTTAAGAGATGTCCAAACCTAAATGACAAATTAGCTCACAGCTAACGTTACCTTCCTGGTGACTCTCAAAAAACTTGGCTAGACCACAAACCCAGGGGCTCTTTTAAATGCAATCAGTGCAACCATTGCAGAAATATTGCACAGAAAAAGTATTTTGTTGACAGATTCTAAAATGGAGTATCAAGTCAAAGATTTAATTAACTGCAAAGCCACCCATGTTATCTACAGATTGGAATGTCCACAGAACAAGGTGTTCTACATTGGATGGACAAAGAGACACCTTCAAGACCACTTAGCAGAACACAATGAAGACTACCCCATGGCAAGGCACTATAAGTAATTGCAACATTTTTTTTTAACCTTTATTTAACTAGGCAAGTCATTTAAGAACAAATTCTTATTTTTAATGACGGCCTAAGAACAGTGGGTTAACTGCCTTGTTCAGGGGCAGAACTACAGATTTTTATCAGTCAGTTCGGTGATTCACTCTTGCTACCTTTTGGTTACTAGTCCAACGCTCTACCCACTAGGCTACCTGCCGCCCCAATGGCAACCCTGCCTCCCTACAAGCTATGGTTATTGATCATGTGCCGGCCTCAATTAGAAAAAGGGACCATCTTAAACAGCTAAACCAAAGGGAAAGTTTGGGGATTTACAAACTACAGGCCACTAAGTACCCTGGTTTAAATGAAGATATGTATTTCTCACATTTCCTGTAGGGTCGTTAGAGGTCCCATTGCTGTCATCTAGTGGATATTTTGTTCTATTGCCCTCAGCTATGTTTTAGACTGTTGTGGTCCATGTTTGCTGTGTACTAGTGTACTATAAAATAGATGGCTCTCCTATTCTTAACACTTTGCCCAGTCATATTCAAGGCTAGAACTACCTTTCTAGGGGTTCTGATGCTTCTAGCCTTGAGATGCATTTTTGATAACATATCTACAGTATTTCACTTTTAAATGTGTATAGTTTTGCTTACTAGGTGTTGTCCAATGAATTATGTAACCATTCCCTCTTCAAATCAGGGTTGATTGGAAAAAGCTGTTCAAAAGAGGACATTGTATTATAATCTATTTATTTATTTTCCCCTTTATTTAACTAGGCAAGTCAGTTAAGAACAAATTCTATTTACAATGACGGCCTACCAAAACGAAAAAGGCCTTCTGCGGGGACAGGGGCTGGGATAAAAAAAAATTATATATATATATATATAGGACAAAACACACATCACGACAAGAGAGACACAAAAACACTACATAAAGGGAAATCTAAGACAACAACATAGCATGGCAGCAACACATGACAACACAGCATGGTAGCAACACAACTTGACAACAACATGGTAGCAACACAACATGGCAGCAGCACAACATCAGCAGCATAAAACATGGTACAAACATTATTGGGCACAGACAACAGCACAAAGGGCAAGAAGGTAGAGACAACAATACATCATGCGAAGCTACAACAACTGTCAGTAAGAGTGTCCATGATTGAGTCTTTGATTGAAGAGATGGAGATACAACTCTCCAGTTTGACTGTTTGTTGCAACTCGTTCAGTCGCTAGCAGCAGCGAACTGAAAAGAGGAGCGTCGCAGTGATGTGTGTGCTTCCAGTCAAGATTCTAGCAGCCATGTTTAGCACTAACTGAAGTTTATTTAGTGCTTTATCCGGGTAGCCGGAAAGTAGAGCATTGCAGTAGTCTAACCTAGAAGTAACAAAAGCATGGATACATTTTTCTGTATCATTTTTGGACAGAAAGTTTCAGATTTTTGCAATGTTATGTAGATGGAAAAAAGCTGTCCTTGAAACAGTCTTGATATGTTCGTCAAAAGAGAGATCAGGGTCCAGAGTAACGCCGAGGTCCTTCACAGTTTTAACACAAAATCCAGGGTTGATATCCCTTTAAATGGAGGATAGGCAGGCAATGGAACAGGGATTTTTCAAAATAGAAGTCACTTCCGGGTTGGATTTCCTCAGGTTTTCGCCTGCAAAATCAGTTCTGTTATACTCACAGACAATATTTTGACAGTTTTGGAAACTTTAGAGTGTTTTCTATCCTAATCTGTCAATTATATGCATATTCTAGCATCTGGGCATGAGAAATAGTCCGTTTACCTTGGGAACGTTATTTTTCCAAACATAAAAATAGTGCCCCCTAGCTGAAAGAGGTTAAGGGACATGGGCTGCTGGGAGGAGGAAGGTTTATTCTCCAGGTCTTTAACCGTTTTCCAGAACTTCTTGGGGTTAGACTGACATAGAGAGAACTGCTCCTTAAAGTAACTAACTTTGGCCTTCCGGATAGCCCGAGTGCACTTATTGCTCATTTGCCTGAACGAGAGCCAGTCAGCCTGAGTATGCGTGTGCCGAGCCTTTTGCCAAATGGAATTCTTGAGGTGGAGTAACTCTGCCAGATCACGGTCGAACCAGGGGCTGAACCTGTTTTTAATTCTCATTTTCTTTATGGGGGCGTGTTTGTTAACAATACCACTGAAAATATCAAAAAAGAAGGTCCAAGCGTCTTCGATAGAGGGGATCAAGCTGATTCTATACCAATTAACAGAGGCCAGGTCATGAAGGAAGGCTTGCTCATTGAAGTTTTTTAGCAAGCGTCTATGAGAAATCAGGACAGGTTGTTTCACTGAGCAGCCATTATGAACACAGGCTGAAAAATAGTGATCACTAAGGTCATTACAGAAAACACCAGACTGATACCCATCAGGATAACATGTGAGGATAACATGAAGGAGGGTAGCCTTTTATGGGTGTTTGGAGTCATACCTTGTCGGATTGGTATGCAGCCTAAAACGCGTCAAAACTTTGTTTCCATTGATCATGCCATACAAATAAAGGCATTTTAATTAATTATATGAAGAGTGCCTTGGTCCTCCTTTTTTTTAATGACCAATTTACCCCTTTTACCAAAGAGCACCTTCTGTCTACCAAAATCTACTATTGTGTACCTTAGCAGCGCTTCTCTTCCTTCTTTTTTTTCCTACAAATCTACACACAATACCCCATAATGACAAAGCAAAAAAAAAAAATCCCCTTCATTTTTGCAAAGGTGTGTGCCTTTCCAAATCATGTCAAATCAATTGAGAAACATCTCAAGGATGATCAATGGAAACAGGATGCACCCAGAGCTCAATTTCGAGTCTCATAGCAAAGGGTCTGAATACTTATGTAAATAAGGAATGCCAGTTTATTTTTTTTTATAAATGAGCAAAAAATTATACCTGTATACCTTAATTATACCATACCTGTTTTCGCTTTGTCATTATGGGGTATTGTGTGTAAATTGACGAGGGAGAATTTAAAAAAAATCCATATTAGAATAAGTGTGCAACGTAACACATTGTGGAAGAAGGGAGGGGTCTGAATACTTTCTGAATGCACTGAATACTTTCTGAACTCATCATCAATATTTGATTATTTGATTTTTCTGTGTAGTGCTGGGGCAAAAACCAAAACGTGCACCCAGGGGGGGGCCCCAGGACAGAGTTTGGGAAACCGTGGGCTATAGAGTGAAGTGCTATCCCGACCTGACGCCATCCATATGAGTCTGGAGCACTGAGGGATAGGTAAGGGCAAGGGGCTGGTTTGGTATGGGGGGTGATATGTGCCAGAATTAAGCCTAGGCAACTGTACCACCGTGTGGCTGTCGCCTACCATTGAACGTCTGACTGACTAACGTCTGTGTGATGCATGCGTGTTAATGAAAGTCATAAGGTGCATAGTTTATATTTATCTTAATTAAATCTCAACCATAAATGTTAGAAACTTACCGTTTTCCCCGTGCAAGCTGACATTCCGAAGTAGCCACCTTGAGCTATAGTGTAGCCTATGGCTTGTGTATTTCCTGTTATAGCTAATTGCTTAGAAAAGATTATGTCCAATCTATAGGTAATCTGTCGTTCCCTCACCTCATGGCATGGTATGTTATCTTATCTCGCTGTATACAGAATGGCACCAGAGAGGATGGCTGACATTTTACGTGCTCATAACCAACTGTGTTATTTCGTTGTTTTTTTGCGTTGTTTGTAACTTCTTTTATGCCTTTTTTTGTACAAAATGTTGCTGCTACCGTCTCTTAGGACCGGAAAAAAATTCTGGACATCAGAACAGCGATTACTCACCACGAACTGGAAGAAGCTTTTTCCTTTAACGAGTCCAATGTGAAGGATATACTGCTTTCCTGGGAACAGGCCCAAATCCCCGTCATTTGCGTGAAGAGAAGACGGAGATAAAAGGGGCGGAGGTCAGGCTGCCTTCTGAGAAATTGTAGGCGAGCGAGTAAACCCCCACTGCCATCCGTTCTATTGGCCAATGTGCAATCATTGGAAAATAAAATTGATGACCTGCGAGCAAGATTAAACTGATGATGATATCTAAGGAAGTCTTGAGGTTTTGCTCTCCTGAAGTAGAGTATCTCATGATAAGCTATAGACCACACTATCTACCTATAGAGTTTTCATCTGTATTTTTCGTAGCTGTCTACATACCACCACAGACCGATGCTGGCACTAACACCGCACTCAATGAGCTGTATACCGCCATAAGCAAACAGGAAAACATTCATCTAGAGGCTGCACTCCTATTGGCCGGGGACTTTAATGCCGGGAAACTTAAATCCGTTTTACCAAATGTATACCAGCATGTTAAATGTGCAACCAGAAGGAAAAAAACTCTAGACCACCTTTACTCCACACACAGAGACACATACAAAGCTCTCCCTCACCCTCCATTTGGCAAATCTGACCATAACACTATCCTCCTGATTCCTGCTGACAAGCACAAATTAAAGCAGGAAGCACCTGTGACTCGGTCAATAAAAAAGTGGTCAGATGAAGCAGATGCTAAGCTACAGGACTGTTTTGCTAGCACAGACTGGAATATGTTCTGGGATTCTTCCGATGGCATTGAGTACACCACATCAGTCACTGGCTTCATCAATAAGTGCATTGATGACGTCGTCCCCACAGTGACTGTACGTACAGGCAACATCCTCACTGAGCTAAAGGGTAGAGCTTCCGCTTTCAAGGAGCAGGACTCTAAACCGGAAGCTTATAAGAAATTCTGCTATGCCCTCCGACAAACCATCAAACAGGCAAAGCGTCAATACAGGACCAAGATCGAATCGTATTACACCGGCTCCGATGCTCGTCGAATGGTGCAGAGCTTGCAAACTATTACAGACTACAAAGGGAAGCACAGCCGAGAGCTGCCCAGTGACACGAGCCTACCAGACGAGCGAAATAGTCAAGCTTCGAATCAAGTAACACTGAAACATGAATGAGAGCATCAGCTGTTCCGGACGACTGTGTGATCACGCTCTCCGCAGCCGATGTAAGATCTTTAAACAGGTCAACATTCACAAGGCCTCAGGGCCAGACGGATTACCAGGACGTGTACTGCGAGCATCCGCTGACCAACTGGCAAGTGTCTTCACTGACATTTTCAACCTCTTCCTTTCTGAGTCTGTAATACCAACATGTTTCAAGCAGACCACCATAGTCCCTGTACCCAAGAACACTAAGATAACATGACTACCGACCAGTAGCACACACGTCTGTAGCCATGAAGTACTTTGAAAGGGTGGTCATGGCTCACAACAACACCATTACCCCAGAAACCCTAGACCCACTCCAATTTGCATACAACCCTAATAGATCCACAGATGATACAATCTCTATTGCACTCCACACGGCCCTTTCCCACCTGGACAAAAGGAACACCTATGTGAGAATGCTATTCATTGACTACAGCTCAGCGTTCAACACCATAGTGCCCTCAAAGCTCATCACTAAGCTAAGGACCCTGGGACTAAACACCTCCCTCTGCAACTGGATCCTGGACTTCATGATGAGTCGCCCCCAGGTGGTAAGGGTAGGTAGCAACACATCCGCCACGCTGATCCTCAACATGGGGGCCCCTCAGGGGTGCATGCTCAGTCCCCTGCTGTACTCCCTGTTCACTCATGACTGCACGGCCAGGCACGACTCCAACACCATCATTACGTTTGCTGATGACACAACAGTGGTAGACCTGATCACCGACAATGACAAGACAGCCTATAGGGAGGAGGTCAGAGACCTGGCCATGTGGTGCCAGGACAACAACCTCTTCCACAAACGTGATCAAGACAAAGGAGATGATTGTGGACTACAGGAAAAGGAGGACCGAGCACGCCCCCATTCTCATCGACAGGGCTGTAGTGGAGCAGGTTGAGAGTTTCAAGTTCCTTGGTGTCCACATCACCAACAAACTAACATGGTCCAAGCACACCAAGACAGTCGTGAAGAGGGCACGACAAAACCTATTCCCCCTCAGGAGACTGAAAAGATTTGGCATGGGTCCTCAGATCCTCAAAAGGTTCTACAGCTGCACCATCGAGAGCATCCTGACTGGTTGCGTCACTACCTGGTATGGCAACTGCTCGGCCTCCGACCGCAAGGCACTACAGAGGGTAGTGCGTACGGCCCAGTACATCACTGGGGCCAAGCTTCCTGCCATCCAGGACCTCTATACCAGGCGGTGTCAGAGGAAGGTCCTAAAAATGGTCAAAGACTCCAGCCACCCTAGTCATAGACTGTTCTCTCTGCTACCGTATGGCAAGTGGTACCGGAGCGCCCAGTCTAGGTCCAAGAGGCTTTTCAACAGCTTCTACCCTCAAGCCATAAGACTCCTGAACATCTAATCAAATGGCTACGCAGACTATTTGCATTACCCCCACCCCACCCTTTTACACTGCTGCTACTCTCTGTTACTGTCTATGCAAGTCACTTTCATAACTCTACCTCGACTAACCGGTTCCCCCGCACATTGACTCTGTACCGGTACCCCCTGTATTTAGCCTCGCTATTGTTATTTTACTGCTGCTCTTTATTTATTTCTTACTTACATTTCTTTGTTTTTTTCTTAGGTATTTTTTCCAAACTGCGGTGTTGGTTAGGGGCTTGTAAGCTTTTCACTGTAATTTCACTGTTGTATTCGGCGCATGTGACAAATATATATTTTTTTTGTTGTTGATCTAAATGTTGTTAGCCAATCACAGACTGTGTTGTTACCAGTAGCCTACATCAGACAACCAGTAAGAGTTGTCTCCATAGCTTTCAGTCAAAGAGAAAAGTTAATGGGCTTTCCCAGAGGGTCCTTGCTATTCGGAATCGTTGGGATGTCCCTACCTCAATTAAGTATAAATGTAAAATGGTTAAGTTTAGTGTTATAGTTTAGGGTTTAGGGTTCAGGGTAGAGACGTCCCAAGGAATCCAGATAGCAGTGACCGTTCATAGAGTGAGAGACGGGCACGGTATTTGAGAGCTCGGTGGGGACCCAGACATTCGTTTTTTTACGTTTTTTAAGCGGCAGACGTGATTTTCAATAGTGTCTGCCCCAGATAATTTCATTGGAGAAGATGAAAAGAACTACCAAGATGTCATTGATCTGATTGAGGAGTAAGTAGGCTATATTTAAGTTGTGATATCGTTAGGAAATGTTTTGGCCTACTGTTGTAATGCTCGTCTGATGAAGAAGGAGTGGACCAAAGCGCAGCGTGGTACGTGTTCATGATATTTATTTAAATCTGAACACTAGAACAAAAATAACATAGCGAGAAACGAACAGTTCTGTAAGGTAACTAAAACTATACAGAAAACAACTACCCACAAACACAGGTGGAAAAAAGGCTACCTAACTATGATTCTCAATCAGAGACAACGATAGACAGCTGCCTCTGATTGAGAACCACACCCAGCCAAACACAAAGAAATAGAAAACATAGAAATAAAGAAACTAGAATGCCCACCCTAGTCACACCCTGGCCTAACCAAAATAGAGAATAAAAGCCTCTCTATGGCTCTTTGGGGGGGACAGTACACCCCCCCCCCAAAGGTGCGGACTCCGGACGCAAAATCTGACTCTAAAGGGGAGGGTCCAGGGCGTGACAACTGTGTTGATAAGGCAAATTTGGTTTATTTGAAAATAATATTTTTTTGTTGATAACGAGTTGATAACGTATTGTCGAAAGCATGTAGGCAATATTATTTACTGTGTCGATAGAGGAGTAGGCTAGTGTACAATAATAACGTCATTTGATGTGCTAGTATTATTTATTTAATGGATGAATTAAATTGCAAATGAAAATATACACATGCGGTGCTATAGGATATATACATATTTTACATTGTAATACACTATCTCTACATTACATTGTACACTTGAGCTATGGGTTTATTTTTCCGCCGTTACTAGGCCTACAAACTAAAACTGAATTGAATGGGGGATGAATAACTACTTTTCACTGAAGGGAATGAGGTACGACATACAACTTTGATCGAAGACCTTAAAATCATGCCTGTCAAGAACAAGGAAATCATAACGGTATCCTAATACAGTGTGGATACAGGAGTAGCCTATTCTACAATAATGTAACTGTATGTGCTAGTATTATTTATCTAATTGATAAATGAAATGGTAAATGTGGTTGGGTACGCTACTTCATTCAATGATTACGATATTGTACAAGGTAGATAAAGGAGTAGCCTATAGTCTACAATAATAATGTAATTGAATGTGCTATAGTATAATTTCTTTCATTGATGAAGGAAATTGTAAGTGGGGATGGGTAGGCTACTTCATTCAGTGAATACTGAATGTCTTGCTATCTCTGGGAGTATGTTAATGAAGGCTTTTCAGCTGTTGAACTATGGCAAGGTCAAACTAATTTATAAATCTATCTTTCATTTAGTCAAGAAGTGATGAGCCAGAGCAACCAATCAGCATCACTGTAGCTGTTTTACCCACCACCCACACTGCTCTCCCTCCACAAGCAACCACATCCTCTTCTCCTGTTCAATTAATTTGCCGCCACACTGAAAAGCACTGTACATACATACCTCTGTGCCCATCTCATTGCAACATGTTCCATCCAGGGCGAAAAGCTGGACGCCTAAAATGTGAGAAATGTAAACAATATGCTGCAGTGTGTGTGTGTGTGTGTGTGTGTGTGTGTGTGTGTGTGTGTGTGTGTGTGTGTGTGTGTGTGTGTGTGTGTGTGTGTGTGTGTGTGTGTGTGTGTGTGTGTGTGTGTGTGTGTGTGTGTGTGTGTGTGTGTGTGTGTGGATGAAGTTCCAAGAAAAGACATGAGAAGATGGCAAAGGAGATAGTGATGAAAATAAAGACCCCTTGGGATCCAAAATGAGTGTGGGGTTCCCTCTTGTGACTCCTACAGTCACCCCTGGTGGGGGTTCTTGGGACACTGCTATATAAGTCTGAGCAGAGAATGACGAAAACCTTCAAAGGTGGTGGTGCTATGTTGCGTGTGATCTTGAATACCAGGCAGATGTTTGAGTACAGAATTAAATGGTGTAAATTTAACAGGCTAAACTTGTTGAGAACACTCTTTGAGAAAGGGGTTCCAACATGGTTCTTTGGCTGTCACCAATGGAGAACACTTTTTGGTTCCAGGTAGAAGTCTTTTCGTTTCCATGTAGAACCCTCTGTGGAATGGAGCCAAAAAGGGTTCTACCTAGACACAGAAGGGGTTCTACCTGGAACCAAAAAGGGTTATACTATGGGGACAGCGGAAGAATCATTTCAGTTTTTAGATGGCACCTTTTTATCTGAGTGTAGGCCTATATTGCAGTGGTGGTTCTGTGGTTTTCTGTAAAAAAAAAAAAGTCATTGGTGGTGGGGAGTTAAGATAATCTATGAAACATCACCACTTTTAGCACACATTTGCAAGCAGACGAAGTAACCTTCTATGTGTGCTGAGGCATGTGTGATCACTCAACATTGGACCGACAAAAAAAGACATGCTCACATGCAAACAAAAGATAATGTGTCTAACTTGCACCATTATGTAATTATTAGTAACTATCATACTGGGCACAATGTGAGATGCACAGATTAGCTAAAAACACTAGCACTGCAAACACTCAGAACAAAGTAAGCAGCAGCGCCTGGACTTTGCAGTCTGCCTCTTCGAGTCCCCCTTTCAAGACTGACTGCCCGTTGAATACAAGTGACAGGCAGAACCTTCATCCACACAGCACCCACACCTCTCTATTTTCCACACTCCAGAATTCAGTATTTCAGCCTGATTACCATGTGAGTGTACAAAAAATCTGTGAAAGTAAATTGACACACATGTACCAAAAGAATATCAACATTTATATATTTAAATCCCAAATATTGCCAGATTGGTTTTCACAGCTGTTTCATAAGGTGTTCATTATTGTAAATTGTAACATATCCCTTGATGGTATACCACAATCATTGTTGTATCATAGGACATACAATAGATATATATTCAACCACATGGTTGTACTAATGAGCTATCATTTTTTTAAAATCATAATAGAGGACTAATTAAATAATATTATTGGGAAAGGGGCATACCTAGTCAGTTGTACAACTGAATGCATTCAACTGAAATGTCTAATGCATTTATTTTTAATTTTTTTATTTATCCTTTATTTAAGTAGGCAAGTCAGTTAAGAACAAATTCTTATTTACAATGACGGCCTAGGAACAGTGGGTTAACTGCCTTGTTCCGGGGCAGAACACATTTTTACCTTGTCAGCTTGGGGATTCAATCTAGCAACCTTTCGGTTACTGGCACAACGCTCTAACCACTAGGCTACCTACCTACCTGCCGGCCCTCTCCCATCCAAGATGGCGTAGCAGTCGGATGTGTCTTTGTCCTGTCCTGTCCCGTGTAAATAGTATTCGTATTTTTCGTATATATTTTAATTTCACTTTCCATCTAGGAACTGAATATACATTCCTACATTCCGCCTCACCCAATGTGGTACGGACCTGCTATTTTTTTTATACTTTAGAACCGTAACCCCAATCAGAAGCTAGCCAGATAACTAGCTACTAGCTAGTAGTCAGTTAGCCACTGCTGCGGTCTTCGCCCTTAACTCGGACACAGCCAGCTTCAATACCGGGCCAATACCTGCCAGTCTGCAAGCGCGATATCAACCCAGAGCATATAGGACTGCTTTTTCTCTACCACATCACCGGATTCCTGACGCAAGCTCTGGACAATTACACCGTATTATCACAGCTAGCTAGCTGCAACCGAGTGGCTACTACTGGCTAACACCTCTGTCCCGAAGCAAGCACCAGTTAGCCTTGAGCTAGCCTCGAGCTAGGCCCATCTGCCGGCTAGCCGAAGAGGTCTACCAGCGAATTCTTGGGCTACAATACCTCTTTTGCCAATTGGACTGGACCTTTTTTTTTGCCGACACAGAGCCCTGCCAATCCATCACAACTGGTCTAAATCAGCTACAAGCTAATTTAGCCATTTTTTGCCGCTGCTAGTAGCTTTTACCTTCTGCACAGACACCAGCCCTGTTATTAGCCTGGATATTACTCACCAATTTACCAGCATCGGACTGTCTCTCGACAACAACGCCGGATTCCTGCCGTAATCCCTGAGCCACTACTTCTGATCCTCACAGCTAGCTTGCAGCTAGCGCAGTTAGCGCCACTGCCACGAAGCTAGCACCAGTTAGCAAACACAATTCTACAATTCACAACCTCTCTTTCGCCATTCGGCTTGGATTCTCTGGATTCTCTGTCGACACGACCACGTCTGAGCAGACCCCCTCCGTCTGAGCAGACCACCCCCCGGGCTACTAACTTTAAACGCCGCGTGCTAGCTTAGTGGAGGCCTCCCTGCTCCATCTACGGCTGCCCCCTGGACACTATGATCACTTGGCTACATAGCTGATGCATGCTTGACTGTCCATTAATTCACGGTACTCCATTCTGTTTATTTGTGTTTTATCTGTCGGCTCTGTGCTTTAACTCAGGATCTGTGTGTAGTTAATCCGACCCTCTCTGCCTAGTCGTCGCCATTTTTACCTGTTGTTGCTGTGTTAGACTAGCACCCTGTTATTGCTGCTGTTATCTTACCTGTTGTTTTAGCTAGCTCTCCCAATCAAGACCTGCAATCACTTTATGCCTTATTGTATGTCTCTCTCAAATATCAATATGCCTTGCATACTGTTGTTCAGGCTAGTTATCATTATCATTGTTTTGGTTTGCAATGGACCCTGTAGTTCCACTCTCCGTACCTCTGATACCCCCTTTGTCCCACCCCCCACACATGCGGTGACCTCACCCATTGAGACCAGCATGTCCAGAGATACAACCTCTCTTATCATCACCCAGTGCCTGGGCTTGCCTCCGCTGTACCCGCGCCCCTCCATACCCCTGTCTGCACATTATGCCCAGAATCTATTCTACCACGCCCATAAATCTGCTCCTTTTATTCTTTGTCCCCAACGCTCTAGGCGACCAGTTTTGATAGCCTTTAGCCGCACCCTCATCCTACTACTCCTCTGTTCCTCGGGTGATGTGGAGGTAAACCCAGGCCCTGCATGTCCCCAGTCACCCTCATTTGTTGACTTCTGTGATCGAAAAAGCCTTGGCCTCATGCATGTCAACATCAGAAGCCTCCTCCCTAAGTTTGCCTTACTCACCGCTTTAGCACACTCTGCCAATCCTGATGTCCTTGCCGTGTCCGAATCCTGGCTTAGGAAGGCCACCAAAAATTCTGAGATTTCCATACCCAACTATAACACTTTCCGTCAAGATAGAACTGCCAAAGGGGGAGGAGTTGCAATCTACTGCAGAGATAGCCTGCAAAGTTCTGTCATACTTTTCAGGTCTATGCCCAAACAGTTCGAACTTCTAATTTTAAAAATGAATCTCTCCAGAAATAAGTCTCTCACTGTTGCCGCCTGCTACCGACCCCCCTCAGCTCCCAGCTGTGCCCTGGACACCATCTGTGAATTGATCGCTCCCCATCTAGCTTCAGAGTTTGTTCTGTTAGGTGACCTAAACTGGGATATGCTTAACACCCCGGCAGTCCTACAATCCAAGCTTGATGCCCTCAATCTCACACAAATCATCAAGGAACCCACCAGGTACAACCCTAAATCCGTAAACATGGGCACCCTAATAGACATTATCCTGACCAACCTGCCCTCCAAATACACCTCTGCTGTCTTCAATCAAGATCTCAGCGATCACTGCCTCATTGCCTGTATCCGCCACGGGTCCGCGGTCAAACGACCACCCCTCATCACTGTCAAACGCTCCCTAAAACACTTCTGCGAGCAGGCCTTTCTAATCGACCTGGCCCGGGTACCCTGGAAGGATATTGACCTCATCCCGTCAGTTGAGGATGCCTGGTCATTCTTTAAATGTTACTTCCTCACCATATTAGACAAGCATGCTCCGTTCAAAAAATGCAGAACCAAGAACAGATATAGCCCTTGGTTCACTCCAGACCTGACTGCCCTCGACCAGCACAAAAACATCCTGTGGCGAACTGCAATAGCATCGAAGAGCCCCCGCGATATGCAACTGTTCAGGGAAGTCAGGAACCAATACACGCAGTCAGTCAGGAAAGCAAAGGCCAGCTTTTTCAAGCAGAAATTCGCATCCTGTAGCTCTAACTCCAAAAAGTTCTGGGATACTGTAAAGTCCATGGAGAACAAGAGCACCTCCTCCCAGCTGCCCACTGCACTGAGGCTAGGTAACACGGTCACCACCGATAAATCCGTGATAATCGAAGACTTCAACAAGCATTTCTCAATGGCTGGCCATGCCTTCCTCCTGGCGACTCCAACCTTGGCCAACAGCCCCGCCCCCCCCGCTGCTACTCGCCCAAGCCTCCCCAGCTTCTCCTTTACCCAAATCCAGATAGCAGATGTTCTGAAAGAGCTGGAAAACCTGGACCCATACAAATCAGCTGGGCTTGACAATCTGGACCCCCTATTTCTGAAACTGTCCGCCGCCATTGTCGCACCCCCTATTACCAGCCTGTTCAACCTCTCCTTCGTATCATCTGAGATCCCCAAGGATTGGAAAGCTGCCGCGGTCATCCCCCTCTTCAAAGGGGGAGACACCCTGGACCCACACTGTTACAGACCTATATCCATCCTGCCCTGCCTATCTAAGGTCTTCGAAAGCCAAGTCAACAAACAGATCACTGACCATCTCGAATCCCACCGTACCTTCTCCGCTGTGCAATCCGGTTTCCGAGCCGGTCACGGGTGCACCTCAGCCACGCTCAAGGTACTAAACGATATCATAACCGCCATCGATAAAAGACATTACTGTGCAGCCGTCTTCATCGACCTGGCCAAGGCTTTCGACTCTGTCAATCACCATATTCTTATCGGCAGACTCAGTAGCCTCGGTTTTTCTAATGACTGCCTTGCCTGGTTCACCAACTACTTTGCAGACAGAGTTCAGTGTGTCAAATCGGAGGGCATGTTGTCCGGTCCTCTGGCAGTCTCTATGGGGGTACCACAGGGTTCAATTCTCGGGCCGACTCTTTTCTCTGTATACATCAATGATGTTGCTCTTGCTGCGGGCGATTCCCTGATCCACCTCTACGCAGACGACACCATTCTATATACTTCCGGCCCTTCCTTGGACACTGTGCTATCTAACCTCCAAACGAGCTTCAATGCCATACAACACTCCTTCCGTGGCCTCCAACTGCTCTTAAACGCTAGTAAAACCAAATGCATGCTTTTCAACCGTTCGCTGCCTGCACCCGCACGCCCGACTAGCATCACCACCCTGGACGGTTCCGAACTAGAATATGTGGACATCTATAAGTACCTAGGTGTCTGGCTAGACTGCAAACTCTCCTTCCAGACTCATATCAAACATCTCCAATCCAAAATCAAATCAAGAATCGGCTTTCTATTCCGCAACAAAGCCTCCTTCACTCACGCCGCCAAACTTACCCTAGTAAAACTGACTATCCTACCGATCCTCGACTTCGGCGATGTCATCTACAAAATAGCTTCCAACACTCTACTCAGCAAACTGGATGCAGTTTATCACAGTGCCATTCGTTTTGTTACTAAAGCACCTTATACGACCCACCACTGCGACCTGTATGCCCTAGTCGGCTGGCCCTCGCTACATGTTCGTCGTCAGACCCACTGGCTCCAGGTCATCTACAAGGCTATGCTAGGTAAAGTGCCGCCTTATCTCAGTTCACTGGTCACGATGGCTACACCCACCCGCAGCACGCGCTCCAGCAGGTGTATCTCACTGATCATCCCTAAAGCTAAAACCTCATTTGGACGCCTTTCCTTCCAGTTCTCTGCTGCCTGCGACTGGAACGAATTGCAAAAATCTCTGAAGTTGGAGACTTTTATCTCCCTCAACAACTTTAAAAATCTGCTATCCGAGCAGCTAACCGATCGCTGCAGCTGTACATAGTCCATCTGTAAACTACCCACCCAATTTACCTACCTCACCCCCCATACTGCTTTTATTTATTTACTTTTCTGCTCTTTTGCACACCAGTATCTCTTCTTGCACGTGATTATCTGATGATTTATCACTCCAGTGTTAATCTGCTAAATTGTAATTATTCGATTTATTGCCTACCTCATGCCTTTTGCACACATTGTATATAGATTCTCTTTTTTTCTACCATGTTATTGACTTGTTTATTGTTTACTCCATGTGTAACTCTGTGTTGTCTGTTCACACTGCTATGCTTTATCTTGGCCAGGTCGCAGTTGCAAATGAGAACTTGTTCTCAACTAGCCTACCTGGTTAAATAAAGGTGAAATAAATAAAAAATAAATAAAAATTTAACCCAACCCCTCTGAATCAGAGAGGTGTGGGGGGCTGCCATAATCAACATCCACGTATTATTGCAGTGTAGATAAGGGAAGGCCTGGTTAAAATGAAAACATGCCAGCCAGACAAGCCAGTGTATGAATCAAATGTATTTGCATATGAATGGAGTGGAAATTTGCCGACTTTGCGATCTGTATGGTACGTTTTTTAAAAAGTATTTTTTATTTTTTGTATGGTAAGTAACATTAATGTGTAGGGATCATCAAAATTATATAATTTTTTCCCCCGATGCCTGTTTATTCATAAAACGTAGAAGATGATAAATAACATTAAATCGCAATGGTATGTCTATGCAAATTAATAGGAAAACAAAAGCGTATTAATAGGAATACATTTAGCCTAATTGGTAACAAATATGACATGGGGAAAAGTCAGGATACTAGTCAGGCTATTTGTCAAATCCAGATTAAATACAGGTCTTCAGTCGTATCAAATCTGTAGGTGATTGTGGGCAAAATCAATGACAAACAGCTGAAATGTTCAGACTTCATCATGATCTGTGATCAAAACAGGCTGGGTGTTTTCGGTTACTTTTAGGCTAAGGTTATTGGTAAGCACGCAACTGCACTGAAATGAATAGCCTGATTCAATGGGATTCTCCAGAATAACCTTTTTTTTTTTTTTTTTTTTAAATCTGTTAAGATCTTTGGTCTATGCATAGACCCATACCGATTTGATCTTTTAGGTATTTTTGGTATAGCCTACCAATAATATTCTAAATTGCAGAGCATTTTAATAAAACAAGCAAATTTTCCTGTGATGTTGAGGCTGAGCAAGACCTTCAATAGGCTAGTAAACAATGCGGAAATAATCATGGAGTTAATCATTGTTATAGCCTAGATCGCTTTTTTCTAAGGCTAAGTAAACAAGGGGTAGCATGCTTTTTGCCCGTCTCTATTACAAGGGTTAGGCATATATCCTCACATACCCCTTCAATTCAAGCCCTGCTTTTAACCATAAGACATCTCCAAAGAAATGTATAGCCTAAGGATTGACTGTGTCTGTTAAACTGGGAACTCCGGGGGAAAAATGAGGTCAAATCATAATATCAGTGACTTTCAGGTCAGAGTTTCTGAATTGGAATTCCGAGTTGGATGACCGTTCAAAACAAAGTCGGAAGTCAGAGATTGCAGAGTTCCGAGTTCTTTTAAATGCGCCACTAGAGACCTAGGCTACCTCTTATTTCTGAATATGGCTACCTCCAACAAAGAGGCCCTTGTGTCTGTATTGATGTGAGAAATAGGCATATCTACACAGTAATGGTGGCTAGCTGCGATATCAACTAGCCTAAAGTTTTCTAGAGCTGATATGCCTATTTTAGCTAAATCGACAAATTAAATTGATTAGATTACTCTGCCAATGAAAAATATTTTTTCAAAATCATATACATGTAGACATTTGTAAGGCGTTCATGGTGAGATTAAAAAAAATTATCTAGACACTTAAGCTAACACGTGACGCGTAACACATGTAGACGTTTATAAGGCGTTCATGGTAAGATCTTTCATAATAAACTTACAAGCCACGACGTGAACACTACGTCTACATGACATGCACGTGTCATGTGAACGCGTCGGCTGTTTGACGCCTTAGAAAAAAACAACTTGTCTTCATTTGTATTTTATAGCGCTAGGAAGACGTTAGGTGACTTTGTGAGCGGTATCAGTAGCTTCATGAGGCTTAATTCTGGAACTTACCACCCCCCATAGTTTGGGATTCACTAACCTAATGTAGCAGGCCAGGGTTTCGCCTTCTGCCTGTAGCTTCTCAGCACCCTGTTATTTGCTCCCATCTAGTGACCAAAGTGGTGCATGAAGCATGGGCTTTTCTGCAAGGAAGGATAGGACCTACAGGTCATCACTAGATAGCAAACACCCAACACCCACAAATGAGCACACCGGAACCTAAAACGAATTGGTGAGTGGCAAATGACGGTCAGTGCCCCGTTTATTGTTTTTTCTAAACATGTAAACATACAAGACTGTGACCTGGAAACAATATTACGCAAAAACTGTTAACCAATAATAAAATATATATATAATAAAACACCAAAACATTAACATACTTCTTTGAATGTCATATATTTGCAAATACTGGAATGCTTGACAACATCAATATATATTCTTAAATATATATTTCTATATAGAGATCTTCAATATTTTATATATTCATTCATATTTCCCCTTTAGGTCCTCTTTTCAATTAGTTCACATTCCTTACATGATCTTTACCCCTGGATCTTTATGTGGCAATTTAGACCTGAAGATAGACATCCAAAGTCTAAGAAATGTAAAGGCAGTTTTTAAACAAGCGCACACACAATCTTTTAATATATATCCACTGCTATATCCTCGAGGTAGGGAAATGCATCCAGCACTAGCCATTCCCTCTCACATTCCCTGATAAGATAGCGTGTATACAGACCAGGGTTCAAACACTATTTTAAATCTTTCAAATATTTTGGGGTGTTTGCTTTGTCCTGCCTGGAGTGTCAGGTCGGTGGGGTTTGCAGTTTTGCGACTATTCTATTGTTTCCATTGTCCCAGGCAAGCTCAATCAAGCCCAGATTAAGTACTCAAAAATATTTCAAATAGTATTTGAACTCAGGTCTGCACTTAAATTGGGGGAAAGAGATACTGCATGTCCCTCTGGCCCTCTTTCAATCCTTCAGTCAATGGGAATCGAAACAACATACGTTACAACGTCGCTTTGTTGTACTTTAAGGAGTAACCAACTGCAATTTCTAGACATTCCACCAGGGAGCCAGCGGAGAGGAAATCTAGCTCCACCTCGATAAATTTGATGTAAATGGCCGAGCGTTCAGGGCCCATGGAGAGGCCCTCTTCCCTGGCTTGCTGCCCGGTGCCCCTGCAGTTCCCCTGGAGGAAGCGTGTGACGGCCGAGGGCTGCCTGCGGCTGTAGTGCTTGCCTGAGCTCTGAAAGTGCTGGAACAGACACTGCTGTAGGGTCCTCTCCTCAGCGATGCCCAGGTAGCAGTAGGTCACTTTGGCCCCCGTCTTCTCCCCCTCCCCCACTCTCCCACCCGGGCCCACCACACTCTCGAACCCAGACCCGCCAGAGCCCGACGATCCAGAGAGAGGCAAGCTCTGGTCAGAGTCTTGGTGCTGCAGCGGAGAGTCTGGGGCCTCATCCTCCCCTATGTAGTCTGACTCCGCTGACACCTCCTCGTAACCGATGGCATAAAGGCCATAAGTCTTAGGGATTCCCCCGGGTAGGAGGTACTGGGAGGCCCCGTTGCTACAGCCCGTCACCCTTGACTGGGCTATTGGGATCCAGTCTACCTCCATGTGCAGCTCCAGGCAGCGCGCCTCGCTAATGGTGATGTCCAGGAACTTATAATAAACGTTCTTCCAGTTCATCTTCTGCACTTTGGTCATGATGACACGGCCCTCTGCCTTCTCCGGATTGAAGTACTCGCGCAGCCGCTTTCCCAGGGGAACCTGGGAGCTGATCTCGGCGTAGTGGTAGCAGACGTCCTCGTGCCAGCGTGTGTTGTAGCCCACGCCAAAGATGGCCAGCTTGTTGGAGAGGTGCAATCTGGAGAAGTCGGTCCACGTCTGAAAGTGCTCCCATTTCACCTGTACCGACTCCAGGATGCGCACCACATTCTGCATCACTTCCTGTTTCCTGAGAGGGACAGAAATACATGAACGGTCAAGATGAGGTTGGAACCAGTGGAGGGTTGGTAATGAGAACAGATGATACATTTTTATGAAGTCTCTGTCAGTGATTTGTTTTCAATAACATCTTGGCAGTAAAAAGCATTTATTTTGACCTTGTATCCATGTACTGTTATCAGGTATCATTAATTCTATGGCAAAAACACATACTGAACTTGCTCCGAGGGCTCAGGTCGAAGCTGCAGTACACTGGCATTCTTTGGCGGCTGTGTTTCCTCTGAAGAAATAAAGGAACAGTATTTTTTATCATCAAATTAACACATCAAACGCTACCCTGACAGGCATATATGCTCATTACTCCTACAGTATTCATTTTGACAGAGTGAAGGAAGAGCCTGCATACTAAATCAAATCAAATTTTATTTGTCACATGCGCCGAATACAACAGGTGTAGACCTTACAGTGAAATGCTTACTTACAAGCCCTTAACCAACAATGCAGGCATAGCTACCCCTAATAAGAACTACCAGTTCCCTGGATAGTCTACCTACAACTTTAACAAAGAAATAAGTCTGCTGACCCCTTCCCTATTGCCTGCTTTTGTCATCACCACCACTCACCAGTTTCCATCTCTCCCTCCTGGAAGGCGGAGGCCAGCACCTGGTTGCACCAGTCTTCTTGGGAGAAGTCCTCCATAGTGCTGCCGTCAGACTCCATCTCCTGGTACAGGCCACTACTGTTGATGAGGACGGGGGCACACGTCTGGGAGTCCCAGCCTCCCTGGCCAAACACCTTTTCCAGCTGCTCGATGGAGTAGCTACTCTTCCTCTTGCCGACGCCATGCTCCTTCACTCTGCTATAGCACCGGCGCAGCGTCTGCGGGTCATAATGGGTGTGTGAACGTCAAAGGAAGATCTTGAAGTTAGTGTTAGCTATTAGACTAGCTATAGGCCTATCCAATGCCACAAATACACCAGAGACGGCATAGTCACCCACAAAAGGACTGGGATCAAGATGAATGAATGGCTACATACATTTACAGAAATTATTTGCTTTGAAATGCAAATAGCTGAGGATATTTTATTCTCTACAATTGCACTAGATGCAAAATTCAGCACCCTTTTGCAAACTTCCAGTCAGCTTACCTGCTAGCTATCTAGGTGCTTTTAGCAATGTGGGTGTATTTACATACACTAGCGTTGCTTTCAACTGTATTGGGTTGCACAAAAATAGCCCATGGGAAGCCAGAAGTTCCATTACAACTTATTGTGCCGGTGGGCAGGACGGTTGCTCATTATGACGGGAAGAAACGGAACGGAAAAGGATGGTATTAAATATACAACAGGCGGGCCTATTCCTGGATGCTGATTGGATTAAACCGCGTTCTACCTGGTGTCAATTCCACAAGGCTATGATGTTGAAATGCCTATTTACTGTTCCATCTCACTGCGCAATCCAACAACATCGACTGGTTATCATCTAGTTGTTCTCTCATGAGGAAGCTTCTTACTGTGACTAACGCCTGTAACATGACCCAGGTTATCACTCAGCCAACTAGAGTGTATACCAAAAGTGTTGGATCTGTGACATCCACTTGTATTGATCATATCTTCACCAATGCTTGCAGAGCTTTCCTCCAAAGCAATATCAGTTCCCATTGGCTGTCGTGAACATAATATTGTGGCAATAATAAGGAAAGCCAAAGTACCAAAGGCAGGGCCTAAAGTTATTTATAAGATCATACAAAATGTTTTCTCAGGACTCTTGTTGAAGATGTAAAATATTTATTTTGGTCTGGTGTGTATAAGGAGGAGAATCCAGATTAAGCACTTGGAGTATTTGTAAAATTATTCTTGCCAACTGTTGACAAACATTCACCCGTTAAGTAACTAATTGAGAACTGTTAGAGCCCCCACAACTAAACCAAAAAAATAAGAAATTATTTTACCAAAACAAGATAAATTACATAAAAAAACAATGGGAAAAGCACCTCTTAGATGTAAGGGGACCTGCATGGTTCTGGTACCGGTTCCGACCAACATTTTTGCTTATAAATCGGGCTGTGGACACTGTAGATCGAAATGGCTTGCATTGAGCGATAGCCATGGTTCCAACGGACACAGTAGTATTTTGAGCCTGTGTGACATAGGATCTGAAACCACTTGGAGATGGGATATCCCTCCTACCATTTAGTTCACTCTTCCAACTATCCATCAACTCCTGGCTGAACCCTACATCACAGCCACTGACAAAGCACTGCAATTCAGAGATTGATTTATAGCCATCAATCAAAAATAATTAATAGTTTGTCATTGATGGACAAGATTAATATGAGGTGAAAGGCAAGTTCCTAACGAGTTCAGGAAGCCAAGCTAAGGCTCTGTGAAACGTTCACAGTGATTGGGGAAGACGTTTTGATCAAGAGAGACCTTTAGAAATGTGTACTTTTCCTCTAACACTAAACATACAAATATGTGTTTTACAATTATACGGAAGGTGAAGTCTTCGTTTTATAATTTCATTATGCTATATTTAGAAAGCATATGTCATTTCAAGGCTTATTCAGTTTTGTTGAATAGTAATTACATCATGAAATATATATTTTTTATGATATTTGTACTGTGTACTTGAGCTTGTGTACTCAAAAGTGACTACCTCAGCAATTTACAGTGCATTCGGAAAGTATTCAGAACCATTGACTTTTCCCACATTTTGTTACATTACAACCTTATTCTAAAATTGACTAAATTGTTTTATTCCCCTCATCAATCTACACACAAACCCCATAATGACAAAGCAAAAACAGGTTTTTGGAAAGCTTGGCACACCTGTATTTAGAGAGTTTCTACCATTCTTCTCTGCAGATCCTCTCAAGCACTGTCAAGTTGGATGGGGAGTGTCATTGCACAGCTATTTTCAGGTCTCTCCAATGATGTTCGATCGGGTTCAAGTCCGTGCTCTGGATGGGCCAGTCAAGGACATTGAGACTTGTCCTAAAGGACTCCTGCGTTGTCTTGGCTGTGTGCTTAGGGTTGTTGTCCTGTTGGAAGGTGAACCTTCACCCCAGTCTGAGGTCCTGAGCGCTCTGGAGCAGGTTTTCATCAACGATCTGTCTTTGCTCTGTTAATCTTTCCCTCAATCCTGACTGGTCTCCCAGTCCCTGCTGCTGAGAAACAGGTTTCCTCCAGACGTGACACTTGGCATTCAGGCCAAATAGTTTAATCTTGGTTTCCTCAGACCAGAGAATCTGGTTTCTCATGGTCTGAGTCCTTTAGGTGCCTTTTGGCAAATTACAAACTCCATGTGCCTTTTACTGAGGAGTGGCTTCCGTCTAGCCACTCTACCATAAAGGCCTGATTGGTGGAGTGCTGCAGAGATGGTTGTCCTTCTGGAAGGTTCTCCCATCTCAACAGAGGAACTCTGGAGCTCTGTCAGTGACCATCGGGTTCTTGGTCACCTCCCTGACCAAGTCCCTTCTCCCCCGATTGCTCAGTTTGGCCGGGCGGCCAACTTCAGGAAGAGTCTTGGTGGTTCCAAACTTCTTCCACTTAAGAATGATGGAGGCCATTGTGTTCTTGGGTACCTTCAATGCTGCAGAAATGTTTTGGTACCCTTCCCCAGATCTGTGCCTCGACACAATCCTGTCTCGGAGCACTATAGATAATTACTTCGACCTCGTGGCTTGGTTTTGCTCTGACATGCACTGTCAACTGTGGGACCTTTATATAGACAGTTGTGTGCCTTTCCAAATCATGTTCAACAAATTGCATTTATCCACAGGTGGACTACAGCCAAGCTGTAGAAACATCAAGGATTTTCAATGGAAACAGGATGCACCTCAGTTAAATTTTGAGTCTCATGTAAATAAGTTATGATGGATTATTGTAAGATGGCGCCAGAGAAGAAGGCAGACGTTTTACATGCCCCCAGCCGATTGTATTTTTTGTTCCGTTTACAACTTATTTTTTACTTATTTTGTACATAATGTTGCTGCTACCGTCTCTTATTACCGAAAATAACTTGTAGACATCAGGACTGCGAATACTCACCACGGACTAACAGAATACTTTTTTTCCTTTCACGACTCTGACGAGCCCAACGCGAAGGATATACTGCTAGTCAAATGGCTATTTGCAGTGCCCCCGCCCCGCCGTCTTTACACCACTGCTACGCTCTGTCATCTATGCATAGTCACTTTAATAACTCTACCTACATGTACATACTACCTCAACTAACTGGTGCCCCCGCACATTGAATCTGTATCGGTACCCCCCCTGTAAATAGTTTCGCTATTGTTATTTTACTGCTGCTCTTAAATTTCTTGTATCTCTTATTCTTATCCGTATTTTTTTGAAACTGCATTGTTGGTTAGGTAAGTAAGCATTCCACTGTATTCAGTGCATGTGATGAATAAAATTAGATTTGATATCAGTTATTTTTTTGCAAAAATTGCTACAAACCTGTTTTCGCTTGTCATTATGGGGTATTGTGTGTAGAGTGATGAAAACAATTAATTTAATACATTTTAGAATAAGGCTGTAATGTAAAAAAAAAAAAAAAAAAAACGTGAAGGGGTCTGAATACTTTCCGAATACACTGTACATCCACCACCAGACAGGCCACTATTGGTTTCTTCACTGTACCCAAACCAAAAACAGATTTAATGCATTGCTCATTTATATACATGACATTGTGGAATGCTCTGCCACCAGAAGTTACTGATGGCAAAAAGCAAGTTTAGCTTTAAAAACAGATGAAATAGAATGTTTTATCACAGCACCTCTCCTCTTTCTAAAGATCTAATTTAACTGTACTGTATATAAGAATATGAATATGTACAGTACCAGTCAAAAGTTTGGGTTTTTCTTTATTTGTACTATTTTCTACATTGTAGAATGATAGTTTCAATGTCTTCACTATTAAATAACACATATGGAATCATGTATTAACCAAAAAAGTGTTAAACAAATCAAAATAGATTTCATATTTTAGATTATTCAAAGTAGCCACCCTTTGCCTTGATGACAGCTTTGCACACGCTTGGCATTCTCTCAACCAGCTTCACCCGGAATGCTTTTCCAACAGTCATGAAGGAGTTCCCACATATGCAGAGCACTTGTTCGCTGCTTTTCCTTCACTCTGCGGTCCAACTCATCTAACCATCTCAATTGGGTTGAGGTCGGGTGATTGTGGAGGTCAGGTCATCTGATGCAGCACTCCATCACTCTCCTTATTGGTCAAATAGCCCTTACACAGCCTGGAGGTGTGTTGGGTCATTGTCATGTTGAAAAACAAAAGATAGTCCCACTAAGCGCAAACCAGATGGGATGGTGTATCGCTGCAAAATGCTGTGGTAGCCATGTTGTTTTAGTGTGCCTTGAATTCTAAATAAATCACTGACAGTGTCACCAGCAAAGCACCCCCACACCTTCTCCTCTATGCTTCACGTGGGAACAACACATGCAGAGATCCGTTCACCTAATCTGCGTCGAAGAAAGACACAGCGGTTGGAACCAGAAATCTCAAATTTGGACTCATCAGACCAAAGAACAGATTTCCACCGATCTAATGTCCATTGCTTGTGTTTCATTGGCTCAAACAAGTCTCTTCTTATTGGTGTCCTTTAGTAATGGTTTCTTTGCAGCAATTCAATCATGAAAGCCTGATTCATGTAGTCTCCTCTGAACAGTTGATGTTGAGATGTGTCTGTTACTTGAACTCTGAAGCATTTGTTTGGGCTGGAATTTCTGACGCTGGTAACTCTAATGAACGTATCCTCTGCCGCAGAGGTAACTCTGAGTCTTCCTTTCCTGTGGTGGTTCTCACGAGAGCCAGTTTCATCATAGCGCTTGATGGTTTTTGCGACTGCACTTGAAGAACTTTCAAAGTTCTTAATTTTCTGGATTGACTTACCTTCATGTCTTAAAGTAATGATGGACTGTCTTTTCTCTTTGCTTATTTGAGCTGTTCCTACCATAATATGGACTTTTACCAAATAGGGCTGTCTTCTGTATACCACCCCTACCTTGTCACAACACAACTGATTGGCTCAAACATATTAAGGAAAAAAATTCCACAAATTATCTTTTGACAAGGCAAACCTGGTAATTGAAATGCATTCCAGGTGACTACCTCATGAAGCTGGTTGAGAGAATGCCAAGAGTGTGCAAAGCTATCATCAAGGCAAAGGATGGCTACTTTAAAGAATTTGTTTAACACTTTTTTGGTTACTACATGATTCCATGTGTTATTTCATAGTTTTGATGTCTTCACTAATATTCTACAATGTAGTAGAATAGTAAAAATAAAGAAAAACCGTGGAATGAGTAGGTGTGTCCAAACTTTTGACTGGTACTGTATATATGAAGTGTGTAAATAGTATTTTTGGTGTCTCTTGGTGTCTTTTCTATATATATATATATATATATATATATATATATATATTTTGTATTATGCCGTGATCACGAGAAAATGATCTTACAATCTCGACAAAACAACTTTTGTTATGTAGTGATCATGAGATAAATAAGTTGTGATCGACATAACAAGGGAATACTTTTTTAATTCATATGTCCTCTCTGGACCTCCGTAGGGTTGCGTACATAGATATGAAACAAAAAGACTAAAATGAATGACCAGCCGGCATCAATAGAAACCCTAGATTTGTGTCGGGACTATATCTCGTGGAAGGATGAAATAGTATGTATAAATTCATTAAAATAAAAAGTTTATGAAAATATGTCAATCATTATTTGAACATGTTGTTATATGAAAGTGATAATGCCCTCGAAGCTGGTGTTTCGACTTCGTCTCAGGCCGAACAACACCCGTGCCAATATATCCTCCAAACACCGGCTTCGAGGGCATTATCACTTAAACAGACTTTCCAAACGTGGGTCTGTTGTAGAGGTCCACTCAATCCTGAATACCCGAGGCTCGACCCGGGACCTGAGCGAGTCCGGGTTCAAAATTCTAACTTTCCCTTGGGCCCAGGTCTGATAGATCCGAGTGGACCCGACCGCGGCTCATATTTATTTTATGCTAATAAGGTGAATTTATTGACTGATTTAAGGACTAGCCAACATATTCTTTAACCAGAAGAGCAAGTTCGCTGATAAAAAAATAAAGTTGCCACTTGGGTCAAACCCGTTAGGGTATGGGTTGAGTCTAGGTCTGGTTGTAGTAGGGTCCATTCGGGTTCAGGGCTGATTGTTCTTGGCGTTTCCACTCACTACAAAGTGATGAGAGGAAGCCCAGTGGCCGGCAGTGGGAGAAGATGGAGCGAGATTGATTTTGGCCAACATCCTGCTAATTTTCTCATCGATGAACCATTTGATCTCCATACAGTTGTCTATGTCCAAAACTAAAATCTGTAACAAAAGGAGTGTCTGTGTTTTGTAGAATTTACCCTTTGCCAAAGTTTCTCCCCAAAATGTTGTTGTTTATAAGTAGTGCAAGAAGTAGTGCATATTTCCATTAGTTCCCTAACAGAAATATGCAAATAAATAAATGCTAGAATGTGCCAATAGGACCTCCCTAGCTCGTGCTTGGCTCTGCCCACTATGATTAATTTTCTCCCTTTGGAAACGACAGGCTCTGGTTTATCTTGGGTTAGTTATAAAAATCGTTGCCTCTAGTCTGTTGCAGGCACACTTCCTGTCTGCTTACCTGATGTCAAAACAAAAGTCATGCACTGTCTACAACAGACCCAAGTTTGGAAAGTCTGTTTAATAATATCTATTACATATTTTGTCACAAATCTCCCGTCATAAGGACCAACCATCATGCCCACAACACAGGCACAGTAAGGCTTCCCACGGACTGTTGTTGTGCAACCCAATACAACTGAAAGTGACGTTAGTGTATGTGAATACAACAGCGTTACTAAAATCAACTACGTGGTAGCTTGACAATGTACTGAATGTTTTAAAACGTACCTACGGGTTGAATCGTTACATTAGCAAGCTACATATTACTAGCTAGCTAACGTTAGTTAGTCAATGGGCATACGCTAGGAAGCTACTGTAACACTGACAACATCCCTGGTTAACATTACATGATTGAACATAGCA
This sequence comes from Salvelinus alpinus, assembly GCF_045679555.1. Taxonomy (NCBI): domain Eukaryota; kingdom Metazoa; phylum Chordata; class Actinopteri; order Salmoniformes; family Salmonidae; genus Salvelinus; species Salvelinus alpinus. Next base: position 34,566,184 of record NC_092098.1, read on the forward strand.
CGAAGTTACTGCCTACGAAGAGTGGCAAGCAGCTGACAGATGACTACCTATGTGATAGATGAACATGCTTACTCTGTCCCCCATTACCTTCATCCTCTCCCTGCATTGGGATGGGGTCCTTTCGTAGCCGAGCTCTGCTAGGGCTCGTGAGACCCGCTCGTACATTGCGGGACCAGGGGCCTTTCCAGAAAAAACGGTGCCTGCAACCTCCAATTGCTGCATTCGTGCCTCCGTCAGTCTTTCATTGCCCCACACCGCAATAAGGGCGTTTGTTTCGGATGGGGTCCACGACATCCCTCGGCAAGCTGTGAAGCTATTTGAGGCAAAGGCCGATCCACTTCGGCCTGCGCTCCCAGAAATCGTCATACCTACGTTGAGAGGCGAGAATCGATTAGGTGTGGAGGGATTGGAATGATATTGGTTGCTGTCACTCAAATCCTCTGATTCTGGTGATGGAACTTCTGTTTTCGGCATCTTTAACGGCGTCGATATCTCGGGAGAATGATTAGAGTTACAGGGCGCCGCCATCTTTCTTCTGTTGCTAAGGGGAGGGTAGCCTAACGTAGCAGGCGTCAAAAGGGAAGGGGATGTGATATACGTCTTCTGTATGGGGGGTGATATGTGCCAGAATTAAGCATAGGCAACCGTACCACCTTGTGGCTGTCGCTTACCATTGAACGTCTGACTGACAGGACATGATACCAATGCCTTTCTAACGTCTGCGTGACGCCTGCGTGTTAATGAAAGTGTTAAGGTGCATAGTTTATATTTATATTAATTACATCTCAACCATAAATGTTAGAAACTTACAATTTTTCCCATGGAAGCCGACATTCCGAAGTAGCCATCTTGAGCTATAGTGTAGCATATGGCTTGTGTATTTTCTGTTATCGCTAATTGCCTAGAAAAGATTATGTCCAATCTATAGGTAATCTGTCTTTCCCTAAACACCTCATGACATGGTATGTTATCTTATCTTTCTGTATACAGATCTAAATGTTGTTAGCCAATCACAGACTATGTTGTTACTAGTTCTCAGTAGCCTACATCAGACAATCAATAGGAGTTTCTCCACGGCTTTCAGTCGAATAGAGGAGTTCATAGGCTTTCCCAGAGGACCCGTGCTATTCGGAGTCCTTGGGATGTCCCTACCTCAATCAAGTATAAATGTAAAATGGTTAAGTTTAGTGTTATAGTTTAGGGTTCAGTGTAGGGACGTCCCAAGGAGTCCGGATAGCAGTGACCGTTCATAAAGTGAGAGACGGCACGGTATTTGAGAGCTCGGAGACGCCACAGACATTTATTTGTTTTTTTTACAAGCACGGGACTCAATTGTCTAGTGTCTAACCCAGATAGTTGCCTTAGAGACTATGAAAATAATTACCAAGATGTCCTTGATCCGATTGAGGAGTAAGTAGGCTATATTTAAGTTGTGATATCGTTAGTAAATATTTAGGCCTACTGTGTTGATAAGGCAAATTTGATTTATTTGAGTTTGTAACGCATTGTCGAAAGCACGTAGGCAATATTATTTACTGTGTTGATAGGGGAGTAGACTAGTGCACAATAATAACGTAATTTGATGATTATTGGTGTAATAGCCTTACATGCCATTGTGTGCTGGAGCTATGGGTTTATTTGTCCACTGTCACTAGACCTACACATTCACACTAAAACTGAATTGAATGGGGGATGAATAACTACTTTTCACTGAAGGGAATGAGGTACGACATACAACTTTGATCGAAGACCTTAAAATCATGCCTGTCAAGAACAAGGAAATCATAACGGTATCCTAATACAGTGTGGATACAGGAGTAGCCTATTCTACAATAATGTAACTGTATGTGCTAGTATTATTTATCTAATTGATAAATGAAATGGTAAATGTGGTTGGGTACGCTACTTCATTCAATGATTACGATATTGTACAAGGTAGATAAAGGAGTAGCCTATAGTCTACAATAATAATGTAATTGAATGTGCTATAGTATAATTTTTTATAGGAGAACCCTTTTGGGTTCCAGGTAGAACCCTTTCTGTGTCTAGGTAGAACCCCTTTGGGCTCTATTCCACAGAGGGTTCTACATGGAACCAAAAAGTGTTCTCCTTCGGTGGGGCGGCAGCGTAGCCTAGTGGTTAGAGCGTTGGACTAGTAACCGATAGGTTGCGAGATCGAATCCCCGAGCTGACAAGGTACAAATCTGTCGTTCTGCCCCTGAACAGGCAGTTAACCCACTGTTCCTAGGCCGTCATTGAAAATAAGAATTTGTTCTTAACTGACTTGCCTAGTAAAATAAAGGTAAAAAAAAAAAAAAAAAAATTGCCAAAGAACCCTGTTTTGTCTGTTTGAGGATACTACAGTCACCCCTGGTGGAGGTTCTTGGAACACTGCTATTTAAGTCTGGGCAGAGGTTGGTGAAAACCTTCAAAGGTAGAGCCTAGTGGTGCTATGTTGCGTGTTATCTTGAATAACAGGCAGATGTTTGAGTACAGAATGAAATGGTGTAAACTTAACAGGCTAAACTCATTGAGAAAGGGGTTCCAACAGGGTTCTTTGGCTATCACCGAAGGAGAACACTTTTTGGTTTTATCTGAGTGCAGTGGTCGTTCCGTGGTTTTCTGCCCAATGTTTTTATTTTTTATTCATTGGTGGTGGGGAGTTAAGATAATCTATGAAACATCACCACTTTTAGCACACATTTGCAAGCAGACGAAGTAACCTTCTATGTGTGCTGAGGCATGTGTGATCACTCAACATTGGACCGACAAAAAAAGACATGCTCACATGCAAACAAAAGATAATGTGTCTAACTTGCACCATTATGTAATTATTAGGAGACTAGGTACAAATTGCTATTCCTGGCTACCAATGTTCTAGCATTCATTTATTGAGGCAAGCAGATCAGAGATGTCATGGTGGTACCCAAGCATATGCCATGTATATATGTGACACACAAATATGTATGGTCATATTTTTTATGTTTTATTTAGTTTGTTATTTTATGGAGCCATCCTTTGTATCATTTTATAGGCCTCCCAGGTATTTACATTTAATGTATGTATATAATTACTGCGGCTAGGGGGAGCTGTGAAGTCAATGGAGTGCGTTAGTGAGATGGTGAGGTCTTGGCGATTTCTTCTTCAATCTTGGAGAATGACTACTCTTAAAAATTGCTCTGTCTCATAATTTTACCCTAATAATTCAGGTATGTAATGTTTAAAAGTGCAATATGACTCAAAATATTGCGGTAACATGCTTAATTACATAGTCCATGAGTTTGGTGATGTTTGAAGGCAATTGAAGGGAGTTTTAACCGAGTGAAAAGCTGGTTGATATTTTCCCCATTGTCAGTAATGGAGTTTGGCTAGGTTGCTCATGACTTACATGTAAGAGAAGGAACTTTCTTTTTTAGATCCAATTTGTTTTATTTTCTATGAACAAAAGGCTCAGTTTACTTTAGGTAATATATGTAAATATGTGATGTCACCATAAAATGTGTTAGTGTTAATATATGTACAAAAATAAGGATTAGCCCCTTTTTTTCAATTTTCGCTTAATATGACATACCCAAATCTAACTGCCTGTAGCTCAGGCCCTGAAGCAAGGATAAGCATATTATTTGTACCATTTGAAAGGAAACACTTTGACGTTTATGGGAATGTGAAAGGAATGTAGTAGAATATAACACAATAGATCTGGTAAAAGATAATACAAAGGAAAAACCAAATGTTCTTTTGTATTTTGTTTGTACCATCATCTTTGAAATGCAAGAGAAAGGCCATAATGTATTATTCCAGCGCAGGTGGAATTTACATTTTGGCCAACAGATGGCAGCAGTGTATGTGCAAAGTTTTAGACTGATCCAATGAACCATTGTATTTCTGTAAAAAATGTTGTATTAAGACTGCCCAAGTGTGCCTAATTTGTTTATTAATAACTTTTCATGTTAAAATTGTGCATTCTCCTTAAACAATAGCATGGTATTCTTTCACTGTAATAGCTACTGTAAATTGGACAGTGCAGTATCAGATATGTCTATGTCCTGGGAAATGTTCTTGTTACTTAATCCGTATTTATGTGGAAAAATGTAAACGGATTTGTCCGCCATTATTGCGGCACTAGTCTGGCTGTAACGCCTAGTCTGGCTGTAATGTCTAGTAACGTTAATTTAAAAAATCTAACTCAGCGGTTGCATTAATAACTAATGCATCTTTCATTTGCTGTCCAACCTGTATTTTTTAGTCAAGTTTACGATTATTTATTGATTAGATTAGGTGCCTTTCCAAGATGGCGCCGGCCAGAATGCATGACCTGTTGCCACTGATCACATTGTATAACCACGATTTGTGCTGCTAAATATGCACATTTTCGAACAAAACCTATATGCATTGTGTAATATGATGTTACAGGACTGTCATCTGATGAAGTATATCAAGGTTAGTCCAAAATTATATATCTTTTGCTGTATTGTTACGATCGCTAACCTGTGCTGCTGGTAAATTGCTTGTGTTTCTGGCTATTGTGCTAAGCTAATATAATGCTATATTGTGTTTTCGTTGTAAAACACTTAAAAAATATGACATATTGGCTGGATTCACAAGATGTTGGGCTTTCATTTGCTGTACGCTGTGTATTTTTCAGAAATGTTTTAAGATGAGTAATTAGGTATTTGACGTTGGTCTCTGTAATTATTCTGGCAGCTTCGGCACTATTTCAGATTGCAGCTGCAATGTAGAACTGTGATTTATACCTGAAATATGCAAATTTTTCAAAAAAAACATATGCTATACAATAAATATGTTATCAGATTATCTTATGAAGTTGTTTCTTGGTTAGTGGCTATTTATATCTTTATTTGGTCGAATTAGTGATGGCTACTGATGGAGTAAAAAACTGGTGGAGTAAAAAAAGTGGTGTCTTTTGCTAACGTGGTTAGCTAATAGATTTACATATTGTGTCTTCCTTGTAAAACATTTTAAAAATCAGAAATGATGGCTGGATTCACAAGATGTGTATCTTTCATCTGGTGTCTTGGACTTGTGATTTAATGATATTTAGATGCTAGTATTTACTTGTGACGCTATGCTAGGCTATGCTAGTCAGCTTTTTTACTGTGGGGGGTGCTCCCGGATCCGGGTTTGGGAGGAATTAGAGGTTAAAACCTCATGCTAATCGCATTAGCCTACATTAGCTCAACCGTTCCGTGGAAGGGACACCAGTCCCGAAGAAGTTCCAATTCGCAAGCTTGATGCTAACCAAATTTAGCTTGGCCAAGTGCTAGTTAGCTCTAACCTAATTGGTTTCAGTCAGTGTTAGCTTACATGTTAGTGGTTAATAATATAATGGTTGTAGCATTGTTTTGCATAGGCCTCTAGTAATTTAGAGTTTACTTTTATTTTTACATTAAAACATCTCTAGGGTAGGGGGCAGCATTCGGAATTTTGGATGAAATGCATGCCCAAATTAAACTGCCTGCTTCTCGGGCCCAGAAGATATGATATGCATATAACTGGTAGATTTGGATAGAAAAGACTCTAAAGTTTCCAAAACTGTTAAAATAGTGTCTGTGAGTATAACATAACTGATTTGGCAGGCGAAAACCTGAGAAAAATCCATTCTGGAAGTAGTTTTCTTTTGGTTTTGTAGTTTTCTATTCGATGCCATTACAGTATCCATTGACTTAGGACTCAAATTGCAGTTTCTATGCCTTCCACTAGATGTCAACAGTCTTTAGAAATTGTTTCAGGCTTGTATTCTGAAAAATGAAGAAGTAAGAGCAGTCTGAATGAGTGGACCCTAAAGTGTCACAGAGCTTTTTCATGCGCGAGACCGAGAGAGTGCGTTTGTTGTTTACCTTTTAAATTGACGACGTTATTGTCCGGTGGAAATATTGTTGATTATTTAGGCTAAAAACAACCTGAGGATTGAATTTAAACATCGTTTGACATGTTTCTATGAACTTTACAGATACAATTTGGATTTTTTTGTCTTCCTGTTTTGACTGCGTTTGAGCCTGTGGATTACTGAAGAAAACGCGTGAACAAAACTGAGGTTTTTGGATATAAAGAGACTTTATCGAACAAAAGGAACATTTATTGAGTAAATTAATGTCTGCTGAGTGCAACCATATGAAGATCATCAAAGGTAAGGGATTAATTTTATCTCTATTTCTGACATGTGTAACTGTTCTACTTGGCTGGTTACTGTTTGTAATGATTTGTCTAGTGGGCTATGTTCTCAAATAATCGTAAGGTATGCTTTCGCCGTAAAGCATTTTTAAAATCTGACACCGTGGTTGGATTCACAAGAAGTGAATCTTTAAAACTATGTAAAATATGTTTTGTTTTCTGAATTTTTATAATGAGTATTTCTGTATTTGAATTTTGCGCCCAGCAGTTTCACTGGCTGATGAAGAGGTGGGACGCTAACGTCTCACGTACCCAAGAGAGGTTAAGTACAGTGAGTTATGTATAATGTAAATGTGTAGATGTATGGTGACTCCATCTTTGGATGAACGGACCAATGAGACTGCCATGGGCAAGTTCCTTGATGGGTACCAGGAATGGTGGGAGGACAATCTGAAGGTAAATATCTTTGCACACAACAGCAGCGTCCAGGCCTCCAGAGTACTCACCCTATCGCCTGCTGTACAGACGGGAACCGCAGCTGTTTACTGACATAAACAATGCAATTGTATATATATAATTATTGCATATACTGTAGTATAAAAAATGGGTGATTGACTTCGTGTTTGTCTATTGCTATTTTTGTATAACGTACTTTGAGGTCACTGAAACTCCACTTGATGTGGTGGAAGTTGTTGAACCAGATCAGAACGCCTTCGAGGACCAACTTCAGGCATTGGCTGAGAAGGACGTGGAGGTTTTTGACCAGGTAAAAATGATTGTCCACTGTTAATTTATTTTCTGACCTTCCAAGAGATACAGTATATAAGAGATGTATTTGTAATAATTTGAAATATAATTGCATTTTTTTCTATTATCAATCAAGGTGGGACTGAACATGGACATGGTGCAGGAGAAACAGAAGGAGAGCTACCGGAGGAGAATCAAGGGGACCAAGTGCTTCGACATCCGGGCGAATTACTTGGCTGCGAAGAAGGACAAAAGTAAGGTGAGACCTGGGAAACCTTGCTGCTCTTTCGCTCCTAGTTGGGGTCACCATCTGTTAAAACTTCTTTGGGATAGGGTGCGGTATTTTGACATCCGGATGAAAAGCGTGCCCAAAGTAAACTGTCTGCTACTCAGGCCCAGATGCTAGGATATGCATAATTGGTAGATTTGGATAGAAAACACTCTAACGTTTCTAAAACTGTTATGTCTGTAATAATGTCTGTGAGTATAACAGAACTGAAATGGCAGGCGAAACCCCGAGGACAAACAACCCCCCCTACCACTCATCTTACCACTGATTTCAATGGCTGGCACTTTTATAATAGGGCGAAATCGTGCCCGATTGCAGTTCCTATGGCTTCCACTAGATGTCAACAGTCTTTAGAAAGAGTTTCAGGCTGATTTTTTGAAAAATTAGCCAGAAATTTTCGTTTTTCTAAGTGGCTCCCATTTTGGCTGTAGCTTTTCCAAGCGCGTGAATGAGAGCGCGTTCTTTGGTATTTTTCTCCGGTAAAGACAATAACGATTCTCCGTCTTAAATTTTATAGTTTATTTGCGTATTAGGGTACCTAAGGTTTGATTATAAACGTTGATTGACTTGTTTGGATAAGTTTATTGGTAACGTTTGGGATTCATTTTGTATGCATTTTGAAGGAGGGAAACCGAGTGGATTATTGACTGAAGCGCACCAGCTAAACTAAGTTTTTATGGATATAAAGAAGGACATTATCGAACAAAAGGACCATTTGTAATGTAACTGGGACCTTTTGGAGTGCCAACAGAAGAAGATCTTCAAAGGTAAGGCATATATTATATCGCTATTTCTGACTTTCGTGTCGCAACTCCCTGGTTGAAAATGATTTGTTATGCATTTGTGTGCTAGGCGCTGTCCTCAGATAATCACATGGTTTGCTTTCGCATAGGAACTGAGAAGTGGTCTGTGGTCACCACCTGCAGAATCACTCCTTTATTGGGGGTGTCTTGCTAATTGCCTATAATTTCCACCTTTTGTCTATTCCATTTGCACAACAGCATGTGAAATTTATTGTCAATCAGTGTTGCTTCCTAAGTGGACAGTTTGATTTCACAGAAGTGTGATTGACTTGGAGTTATATTGTGTTGTTTAAGTGTTCCCTTTATTTTTTTGAGCAGTGTATTACATTTTTTGGGGGGGCCAGATTAGTTTTCACAGTTGTTTCATAAGGTGTTCATTATTGTAAATGGTAATGTATCCCTTGATGGTATTTGTTAGTTCAACATTATTCATTGTTGTATCATAGAACATCCAATAGATATATATTCAACCACAAGGGTGTACTAATTAGCTATGATTAAAAAAAAATCATAATAGAGGATTACTGAAATAATATTATTTCAGTGTAAATAAGGCCTGTTTAAAATGAAAACATGCAAGCCAGACATGCAAGCCAGACAAGAATCAAATGTATTTGTATATGAATGGAGTGGAAATTAGCTGACTTTGTGATCTGTAAGGTAAGTAACATTAATGTGTGGGGGGGCATCAAAATTATATTATGTTTCACCCGATGCCTGTTTATTCATAAAAAGCAGAAGATGGTAAATACATTAATCGCAATGGTTAGCCTATGCAAATTAATAGGAAATAGGAATACATTTAGCCTAATTGGTAACAAATATGTCATGGGGAAAAGTCAGGATACTAGTCAGGCTATTTGTCAAATCCAGATTAAATACAGGTCTTCAGTCGTATCAAATCTGTAGGTGATTGTGGGCAAAATCAATGACAAACAGCTGAAATGTTCAGACTTCATCATGATCTGTGATCAAAACAGGCTGGGTGATTTCGGTTACGTTTAGGCTAAGGTTATTGGAAAGCACGCAACTGCACTGAAATGAATAGCCTGATTCAATGGAATTCTCCAGAATAAAAACATTTTTATCTGTTAAGATCTTTGGTCTATGCATAGACCCATACTGATTCTATCTTTTTGGTCTTTTGTACCACTAATATTTAATAAACCAACCAAATTTTCCTATGATGTTGAGGTTGAGCAAGACCTTCGATAGGCTAGTAGACTATGTGGAAATAATCGTGGAGTTAATCATTGTTATAGCCTAGATCGCTTTATATAATCTGGAGCGTTGTTTTTTCTAAGTCTAAGCAAACAAGGGGTAGCATATGCTTTTTCCCATCTCTAACAAGAGTTAGGCCTATATCCTCACATACCCCTTCAATTCGAGCTCTACTTTTAACCATAAGACATATCCACAGAATTGCATAGCCTCAGGTTTGCATGATGAAAGTGATTGTGTCTGTTAAACCGGTAAACTGGGAACTCCGGGGGAAAAACAAGGTCAAATCATGACATCAGTGATTTTCAGGTGCCAGAGTTTCTGAATTGGAATTCTGAGTTAACCTTTCAAAACAAAAACATTTCCCATTCTGAGCTCGTCGACACCTGCACCGGTGGACAACACAAGTTGTTCTGCTTCCACGAGCATATCCAATGCTAGCATCAGTAATTCTACATTTGTTGCTAGCCCAGCTAGCATGAACACTGACAGTTGTGAGTCTGATGCAGCCAAAGAGCTACTGCTCCCTTACCCGGGAAAGCACTGAACAACAGACAGGGACTTTGGACCATCAAAGAGGTGCAAATATGATGAGAACTACATTGATTTGGGGTTCACTTATTTTGGAAGTAGTGCCTTTCCTCAACCACAGTGTGTTATATGTGCAAAAGTACTATCTCACACCTTGATGAAACCTTCACTCTTGCGCAGACATTGAGAAACGAAACATGCCAATTAGAAAAATAAGCCACGGGAGTTTTTTGAGCAAGAATTAAGACAACTTTAGAGTAGTAAGACATGTATAAAAGCAACAGATACCATTAATAAGAAGGGTATAGAAGTGTCTTATATAGTGAGCTACCGAGTGGCTAGGACAGGCAAGTCCCATACTATTGTGGAGGACTTAATTCTTCCTGTTGCCGCGGATATGGCTGGGACAATTCTGTGGGAAAAGGCCAAAAAACTATACAGACAATGCCTTCATCAAACATCACTGTTTCACGATTTATCAGTGACATGGCAGGAGATGTTTTGAAACAATTACTGTTTCGCATATAAGCCAGTGAATTCTATGCTTTACTGCTCGATGAGTCAACAGACGTATTGGGCCTGGCACAGCTCCTGGTATATGTCCATTAGAGTTATGGGGGGTCAATTAAGGAAGACATCCTCTTCTGCAAACCACTGGAAACCAGGACAACAGGAGTGGATATTTTTAAAGTACTGGACAGATTTGTGACATCAAATGGACTTTTTTGTTGCGTCAAAAAACAGAACACTCAAAACATGAGCACAATGGCAGCTCTTCCTTTAAAGAACTCCAGGCCTCAAGAGGGCAGATAACCTAAAAAACACGGGTGGAACTAAAAAATTGAGCCAGGATTTCTGGAGGGACTACTTTTACATGCGCACCTGGCAGATAAGCATGGGTATAAAATGTTTGGGCTTAGCTTTGCTTGGGTCCTCAACATACAAACAGCTCATTGTTCAACCCTAAAGACGCAACTGGTATGTAATGTTTGGAATTATTTATTATGTTGCATCCAGTGCTTAGCACAATTTACATGTTTAACTCTGGTAGGAGTGGTGAATTCTTTTGTTGTGGATATTTTCTGACTGCAGAAGTAATTGCTTGAAGTGCTAGATTAAATTGTTTAAACGTTTACTTTATTCAAAGCCATGCTTTGTTGCTGTGTCATGCATTGTTTATTGTGTAAAATAATGCATGTTTATTCTCTTAAGGTTATCAACCTATTCCTATTCCCTATTCCTCTGTCATTCAACTACTCTATTCAACAAATCAACTGTTTCAACATATTCAACAAATGGCATCAAACCCATAATAAAACACTAGAAAGGAATTGAGTTGTCCCTTTGCATCCTTCACGTGTTGAGCAAGCCGTTTTCAAGTTTGGGCAGAGCTGAAATGATTATAACACCTAGACAACTTGACAATGGTCAAGATGTGTTCGTGTCTGTACTGATGGCGCCAAAGCAATGACAGGTAGACATAGTGGAGTAGTAACGCGCGTGCAAGCAGTTGCTCCCGACGCCACTTGGGTACACTACAGCATCCACCGAGAGGCTCTTGCTGCCAAGGGAATGCATGACACCTTGCATTACGTTTTGGACACTACAGTGAAAATGGTTAACTTTGTTAAAGCAAGGCCCCTGAACTCTTGTGTTATTATGCAATGATATGGGCAGCAACCATGTAACGCTTTTACAACATACAGAAGTGTGCTGGTTATCAAGGGGCAAAGTATTGACAATTTTTTTTTTTAATTGAGAGACGAGCTTAAAGTTTTCTTTACTGACCATAATTTTCACTTGTCTGACCGCTTGCATGATGACGAGTTTCTCACAGGACTGGCCCTTCTGGGTGATGTTTTTTCTCGCCTGAATGATCTGAATCTAGGATTACAGGGACTCTCCGCAACTATATTCAATGTGCGGGACAAAATTGAGGCTATGATTAGGAAGTTGGAGCTCTTCTCTGTCTGCATTAACAAGGACAACACACAGGTCTTTCCATCATTGTATGATTTTTTTGTGTGCAAATGAACTCAAGCTTACGGACAATGTCAAATGTGATATAGCAAAGCATCTGATTGAGCTGGGTGCACAATTACGCAGGTACTTTCACGAAACAGACGTCACAAACAACTAGATTCGTTATCCCTTTCATGCCCTGCCTATAGTCTACTTACCGATATCTGAACAAGAGAGCCTCATTGAAATTCTGTGAAAATTTAATCAGAATCCACTGCCAGATTTCTGGATAGGGCTGCACTCAGAAGCCTGTGCGGCATGCTTACAATGATGGCAAACAAAATTTGAGAGTGTGCTGACCCTGGTGCTAGAAGGGGTATGCAGCTAGAGTTTGAATGTTTGTACGGGACTATAAAACGTTTGGGAACCACTGCTCTATAGGTTTCATCTTCTTCTTCTTTGGTATCATGGCATTAGCATGTTTTGTTTGCATGCCGCCACCTACTGTGCGGTAGTGTGTGTTAATCACGTTACATTTTGTGATATAAAAAAGGGAAAAGTAAAAGGGAAAAATTGCACCACCAACTAACCCTACACCACTCCATTTATGTGGTACAGTGATAACCATGGCAATGAATGCTAAGAAGCCAACCTTACTGAAGCACAAACTTGTATCACTCTGTATTGACCTAGGCATACTACTCACACTTGACCCATAATCCTCTACTCTCTTCACTGCCTCAGCATATGACACCTTCTGTTCTGCCCTGGCAATCTCAACCAGTCTCTCTCGCAACGGATACTTCTTATCCCCAGCAACGTGGGTACCCCCACAAACGACACACACAGTTTCCACCAATACTACACATTCCTTTGTCCCATGCCATCCTACACACTTCTCACATCAAGCAATCACCTCCTACACACTGCTGCAACATTACCATAAGCTTGGCATCTGAAGCAACTTAGTGGGTTCTGCACAAAAGCTCAACATTTGGAGAGCTTCACGGATTTGCATGTTATCCATTCGCAGCCTCTTTAGGTTTCCTCCTAGGTTCCTGCCTTGTAGGGAGTTTTTGCTAGCCACTGTGCTTTGGTGTTTTAGGCTGTATCTGTAAAGCACTTTGTGACAACCGCTGAAGAAAAACGGCTTTATAAAATACATTTCATTGATTTAAAATGGTAAAAATCACTGATAAGATAAGACTATAAATCATAGATATCAGTTGTCTGTATGTTCTACAGATACTACTGTATACGGTAAAGAGGTCAATCGAACACACACCGTGGGGGATAGGAGGAGGTTGCCGGATTGGTGCATATTCAACAAATCTGATCTAACAAAGTGGATATTCGTCAATACATTATGATTGATGTATTGTAACAGGCCCACAACGTGGTTACTAATGCCTGATTTTTATATATTTGGCTATTTTCGTTGCATAATATGTAGAAGTTGTCCCATTTCAGGTTTAGGAGTGACTGCTAAATTTTAACTCCCGTTCGTATAATATGGTAGCGTAGCTAGCATACAGAAATCGGTGGTGTTAGTCGAAGTCGTTTTTAACTGTAATGCAGTTGATTGGTGACAATAACCAGGTTTCCATCCAACCTTTTTATGCGAGTAAAGTATATATTAAACATTTCACGACAGGCCTGAAAAACATCAAATTTTTCTGTAAACTTTCCAAATGTCGACAAAACAAAATACACTAGGATTGGATCTTTTGTGTCTGTAAAATTAATAATGTGAGAAATGGCAGTGGAAGCGGCTTTGTGCAAATTATTTATATAATAACCGTCATCTCGAAGTAAACTTGGAGTCACACAATTATGTGGTGTGTGTGTGGTCCTCCCACACACAAAGCATGCAATTTATTAGGCTACAGATTAAATAACTTATGATGAACTTCACAGGGTGGTGAAAGTGCACGTGATGAGCTTCATGCACCTTTCCAATAAATATTGAGGGTCTTATTCTGGTGACATAGCTTACTAGGCATACTTCAGTAACACATAACAAAAAAAGGACGACATTGTCATAGACTAGGCCCTAGAGCAGGACACCCTCAGTAGATCAGTGATCTCAGGCTCCTAAACTGAGTTGATGGTGATGCCAGATGATGATGATTCAGTTGATGCCAGATAATGATGATTCAGTTGATGCCAGATAATGGTCCTGAATTTGATGTTATCCTTGGCCCTTCGATCCATAGCCTAAGATGCCAGGTGATGGTGATGGAGTTGGCTTGTTGGCCCTAATGTCATTCTCATCTCAGCCTCTCTGTAGCCTGGACTTTGTACTCATCCACAAATAACGTGTGGCACCCAGTTGGGTGATGCCTCTGCTGCTGCTACTGCACAAAAAAAGCCCACCACACATCAGTCTAGAGCAGTAGTCAAACTCACTACGAGATCTCTTCCATTTCCATAAAGCATTCAGATCTCATTGATGAAAAAGCAGCCGGTGCTGAGATGCATCTTTTAAATGCAAACATTTACATTAGCCAGCTAGCTAGCTACCCTTACAAAAATGAATTTGTTCCTGCGAACTTCCTGCAAGTTTGTGGCAAATTTGCTGCAAACTAAATAGTGTAACACATAGTTAACAGAAGTTTGCAAACGTTTGCCTCTAGTGGTGAATCGGTGGTAAACCTTTGGCAACAATAACATCTATTGCCACTCGTGGCAAACAGTTTACCAGAAGCCATTTCTGGTGAACACATGAGTTCCAAGACCAGTAACATTTGTTGGAAAATGGAAACCAAGCTATCTAGCTAGCCACATTACCTACCAAAGATGTCCGGTGAGTGTCTAACTTATTAATTAAACTTCCTTATAAATGTTAACATTTATTAGCTAAATAATGCTTAGTTAGCAATGTCATGTTTTATGGGATAGAGTGAAACACATGTTGATACCAGTTTACTTCTGTCAGCCCCCCTGACTGGCTGGCGCTTAGTTACCTAACGTAAGCTATTGTATTTTTTCACAATTCATGTGATAGGTAGCTAGCTAACTAATGATTTGCCTAAACACTTACAGTACCAGTCAAAAGTTTGGACACACCTACTCATTCAAGACATTTTCTTTATTTTGACTATTTTTTACATTGTAGAATAATAATGAAGACGTCAAAACTATGAAAAAACACATGGAGTCATGTAGTAACCAAAAAAGTGTTAAACAAATTATTAGATTTGTTTATTCAAATTAGCCACCCTTTGCCTTGAGGACAGCTTTGCACACTCTTGACATTCTCTCGACCAGCTTCACCTGGAATGCTTTTCCAACAGTCTTGAAGCAGTTCCCACATATGCTGAGCACTTGTTGGCTGCTTTTCCTTCACTCTCTGGTCCAACTCATCCCAAACCATCTCAATTGGGTTGAGGTCGGGTGATTGTGGAAGCCAGGTCATCTGGTGCAGCACTCCATCACTCTCCTTCTTGGTCAAATAGCCCTTAAACAGCCTGGAGGTGTGTTGGGTCATTGTCCTGTGGATAGTCCCACTAAGCGCAAATCAGATGGGATGGCGTATCGCTGCAGAATGCTGTGGTAGCCATGCTGGTTAAGTGTGCCTTGAATTCTAAATAAATCAGTGTCACCAGCAAAGCACCATCACACGTCATCCTCCATGCTTCATGGTGGGAACCATCCGTTCACCTACTCCGTGTCTAACAAAGACATGGCGGTTGGAACCAAAAATCTTAAATTTGGACTCATCAGACCAAAGGATAGATTTCCACCAGTCTAATGTCCATTGCTCGTGTTTCTTGGCCCAAGCAAGTCTCTTATTATTGGTGTCCTTTAGTAGTGGTTTCTTTGCAGCAATTCGACCATGAAGGCCTGATTCACGCAGTGTCCTCTGAACAGTTGATGTTGAGGTGTCTGTTACTTGAACTCTTTGAAGCATTAGTAGAAAGAGGAGGTAGGGAAGCGCTACTAAGGTAGACAGAAGGTGCTCTTTGGTAAAAGGGTTGAATTGGTCATCAAAAAGAAAGGAGGACCAAGGCACTCTTCATATAATTAATTAAAATGCCTTTTAGTGTGGCATGTTCAATAGATTTTTTTTTTTAAAGCCGACGCGTTTCGGCTGCATGGCATTCGTCAGGGAGTACAAAGAAATAATACAATGTCCTCTTTTGAACAGCTTTTCCAATTAGCCCTAATTTGAAGAGGGAGTGGTTACAAATCTTTGAAGCATTTATTTGGGTTGCAATTTCTAAGTCTGGTAAGTCTAATGAACTTATCCTCTGCCGCAGAGGTAACTTTGGGTCTTCCTTTCCTGTGGCGGTCCTCATGAGCCAGCGTTATCAAAGTGCTTGATGCTCTTTGCGACTACAGAAATGTTCCGGATTGACTGACCTTCATGTCTAAAAGTAATGATGGGCTGTCGTTTCTCTTTGCTTATTTGAGCTGTTCTTGCCATAATATGCCATAATATGGACTTGGTATTTTACCAAATAGGGCTATCTTCTGTATACCACCCCAACCTTGTCACAACACAACTGATTGGCTCAAATGCATCAAGAAGGAAAGAAATTCCACATTTACTTTTAACAAGGCACACCAGTTAGTTGAAATACATTCCAGGTGACTAGCTCATGAAGCTGGTTAAGAGAATGCCAAGAGTGTGCAAAGCTGTCATCAAGGCAAAGGGTGGCTACTTTGAAGAATCTCAAATACAAAATATATATAGATTTCAAATAAAATCTTATCAAATCAAGTTATTTGTCACATGCGTCGAATACAGTGAAATTCTTACTTACAAGCTCTTAACTGACTTGCCTAGCTAAATTAAGGTTAAAAAATACCTTATTTCTAAGGCTACATATGGGCTATTTTCAGCTTTTTCCTGGGCTATTTTCAGCTTTTTCCTGGGTGGCTTATCAGCGATAGACATCAGCAGTCTATTAATCAATTGGTGTGTGTGTGTGTACTGCGGGGTTGAAGCTACGAACCAATAGGCTTGGCTCTCTCATCCCTTCCAGGCTTCTGGGAGGGAGGGTGGACAATGAGCCTCTCATAGCGGATGTAAGCAATGTCCCCACACGCTTTAGATGCTTTCATGGCTGGGATAAGTTCTTTCCTCTTCTGGCACATAGCTTCAGGATAGTCCTCAATGAGGAAGATTTACATTCCTCTCAAGTTCTTGGCTCTTTTCAGAACAGCTATCTTGTCCTTGAACCTCAGGAACTTGACCACTATCAGCCTGGGCCTGTCACCCGGGCCGGTGGTGGGTTTTCCAGTCCTGTGGGCGCGCTCCACCTCAATCTTCCGGTGGTCCATCTTCAATTTCTCAGAGAATTTCCCTCAGTTTGTCCTCAGACTCTGTCCAGGTCTCATGTGGAGATTCTGCAATTCCGTCCACAACACTGTCACCACCGATAAATCCACTATAATTGAGAATTTCAATAAGCATTTCTCTACGGCTGGCCATGCTTTCCACCTGGCTACCCCTACCCCGGTCAACTGCCCGGCACCCTCCACAGCAACCCGCCAAAGCCCCCACCATTTCTCCTTTACCCAAATCCAGACAGCTGAAGTTCTGAAAGAGCAGCAAAATCTGGACCCCTACAAATCAGCCGGGCTAGACAATCTGGACCCTCTCTTTCTAAAATTATCTGCCGAAATTGTTGCAACCCCTATTACTAGCCTGTTCAACCTCTCTTTCGTATCATCTGAGATTCCCAAAGATTGGAAAGCTGCCGCGGTCATCCCCATCTTCAAAGGGGGTGACACTCTAGACCCAAACTACTACAGACCTATATCTATCCTACCCTGTCTTTCTAAGGTCTTCAAAAGCCAAGTTAACAAAGAGATTACCGACCATTTCGAATCCCACTGTACCTTCTCCGCTATGCAATCTGGTTTCCGAGCTGGTCATGGGTGCACCTCAGCCACGCTCAAGGTCCTAAACGACATCATAACCGCCATCGATAAGAGACATTACTGTGCAGCCGTATTCATCGACCTGGCCAAGGCCTTCGACTCTGTCAATCACCACATTCTTATTGGCAGACTCGGCAGCCTTGGTTTCTCAAATGATTGCCTCGCCTGGTTTACCAACTACTTCTCTGAGAGTTCAGTGTGTCAAATCGGAGGGCCTGTTGTCCGGACTTCTGGCAGTCTCTATGGGGGTGCCACAGGGTTCAATCCTCGGGCCGACTCTCTTCTCTGTATACATCAATGATGTTGCTCTTGCTGCTGGTGATTCTCTGATACACCTCTATGCAGACGACACGATTCTGTATACATCTGGCCCTTTGGACACTGTGTTAACAAACCCCCAAACGAGCTTCAATGCCATACAACACTCCTTCCGTGGCCTCCAACTGCTCTTAAACGCAAGTAAAACTAAATGCATGCTATTCAACCGATCACTGCCCGCACCTGCTCACCCGTCCAGCATCACTACTCTGGACGGCTCTGACTTAGAATACGTGGACAACTACAAATAACTAGGTGTCTGGTTAGACTGTAATCTCTCCTTCCAGACTCACATTAAGCATCTCCAATCCAAAATTAAATCTAGAATTGGCTTCCTATATCGCAACAAAGCATCCTTCACTCATGCTGCCAAACATACCCTTGTAAAACTGACCATCCTACCGATCCTTGACTTCGGTGACGTCATCTATAAAATAGCCTCCAACACTACTCAGCAAATTGGATGCAGTCTATCACAGTGCCATCCGTTTTGTCACCAAAGCCCCATACACTACCCACCATTGCGACCTGTACGCTCTCGTTGGTTGGCCCTCACTTCATACTCGCCGCCAAACCCACTGGCTACAGGTTATTTACAAGTCTCTGCTAGGTAAAGCCCCGCCTTATCTCAGCTCACTGGTCACCATAGCAGCACCCACTCGTAGCACGCACTCCAGCAGGTATATCTCACTGGGTATATCTCACCCCCAAAGCCAATTCCTCCTTTGGTCATATTTCCTTCCAGTTCTCTGCTGCCAATGACTGGAATGAACTGCAAAAATCTCTGAAGCTGGAGACTCATATCTCCCTCAGTAGCTTTAAGCACCAGCTGTCAGAGCGGCTCACAGATCACTGCACCTGTACATAGATAGCCCATCTGTAAACAGCCCATCTACCTACCTCATCCCCATACTGTTTATTTATTTATCTT
The DNA here is from genome assembly GCF_045679555.1 of Salvelinus alpinus. Classification (NCBI taxonomy): domain Eukaryota; kingdom Metazoa; phylum Chordata; class Actinopteri; order Salmoniformes; family Salmonidae; genus Salvelinus; species Salvelinus alpinus. The sequence continues at coordinate 34,585,010 of NC_092098.1, forward strand.
GCTCCTTTGCACCCCAGTATCTCTACTTGCACAGTCATCTTCTGCACATCTACCATTCCAGTGTTTAATTGCTATATTGTAATTACTTCGCCACCATGGCCTATTTATTGCCTTAACTCCCTTATCTTACCTCATTTGAACTCACTGTATATAGACATTTTCTTTTCTTTTGTTCTACTGTATTATTGACTATGTTTTGTTTATTCCATGTGTAACTCTGTGGTTGTATGTGTCGAATTGCTATGCTTTATCTTGGCCAGGTCGCAGTTGCAAATGAGAACTTGTTCTCAACTAGCCTACCTGGTCAGATAAATGTGAAATAAAAAAACAAAAAAAACATGTTGTTCCGCCTTGATTTTCCCTTGAGTCTGATTTATCCGTCATTGTTATCATGGATTCCCACACAGAACTGATGTCCTCTCTCAATGACTTACAGATTGCTGTCATCTTGCCGTTCTCCTGTTTCACCTCATCGAGCTGACCCTGGGAGATCCGCAAACTGTTTTTCAGGTCCTGGACCTCTCTGGTCAGGTCGTCCATTCTTTTATTAGTTGAATCGACCAGTTTTTGGATGAAACACTTGAAGCTATTTTCTTGTTGTAACAACTGCTTGTAGAACTAATTTTGTTTGGAAGATTCTTCATCTGTGATAGACACCACTGTCCTCAACGGTACTCCCACCAGCTTTGGTCTTTGTCATGGTAGCTATCAACGTAGGTTACACTGTTACTTCTCGCAGTTCCAGACAGGGCAGTTCACAGGGAAGATTGAACACAACAAACAGCAGGGATCTAGACAGTCACAAACCCGGGACAATCCGCAGTCCAAGCCACAATGGCTAACCGCGTCGCAGGCTGCGTTCAAGCCCCCAAGAAACCCTGCTAGCTTGATAGGCAGCTAGGGTAGCTGCTACGCCAAATAGCTCCTTAGACCCGGCCTTGGTCGGCAGGATTACTAGACAGAGTAGCAGTCCCAGCAACTGATGCCAAATGCGTCGCGGGAACCAAACAAAGAATTTAGCTAGCTACTAAGAACTTTCCAATACACTTAAAAAAAAAAAAAAAAGCTTTTCAAAATAACAAATCGAGGACTCCCTCGTTCCGCGATCAGCAGGAAGTGATCTGTGTATAATACGATTTTTACATCAACAAAACCTTAAATTCATTACATTTTAATCTCTTATCAGAATTTAAGAAAACCAATAAATACATTTAGTCAACAAATTGTATTTTTCAAATTATCTTTCTGAAAAAAGTTTGTACATTGTCCCATAGACTGTACTAGAGGTACAAGATGGTCTTGTCTCCACCCTAACAATGGAAGTCATTGTCCCAAAGGCGGGAAGGCAGGATGTCTGCTTATCAAAAAAAGAAGACATCAGCTGAATGTTAAATGTTTTTCCTGTCATGTATTTTAATTGTCTGTATTATCTACTTGTTGACTGTTTGAAGCCTTGATTTGTGGTTGTTTGTAATGTCTTGTTAATTGGTGTTGGACCCCAGGAAGATTAGCTAGCATAACGGTGTTAGCTAACGGGGATCCTAATAAAAATTACAAATTATCGTGGACAGATTTTGATGGGAGAAAAAGCCTCTCGCTTATCTTCTTCCTCTCTGTGTGCACTCTATATTTGATGTTGGTGGGGCGACCCCACTACAATTCCCCATTTAAGGGTCACAAACCTGACTTCTAATACCACTGCCCCACAGTGGCAAGAAGTGACATCCCAAAAAACAAACAAACTATACAACACATACATGGCTTCTAGCCTCTCACGCATAGGCTACTTTCTGTCCCTAAAACTGAAATGAAATAAAATCAAAATGAAAAATGTTTTTTTAAAACTAAATAAAAACAGGTAAATCAGACCTGTAAACTAATTGAAACTAAACAGAATTTCAAATAATCTTAAATCTAATAGAAATAAAAATTTGCTAAACCCCTCAAAAATATGAACCTTGGGTCAGAAAAACTAAAATTCTACGTTTACTCTCACTGGATCAGCTCATCAGGGATCTGAAGAGTGTAGATTAGTCATTTGAATCACTTGAATACATAAAAAGTTAAAACAGAACTTTTCATGTAACATAACCGGTACAAACCTGAGATAGAGGAGTTAGCGCAGGGCCAGCCCTAGCTGTTTGGGGGCCCTAAACAAGATAGTGGCCCCCGTCTTGACGCCGGAGAGAAACATTGCCTGCAATTGTTTACATTTTGCCACGGGGTTTAGGTAAATTAACCAGATTTAATTTCATTTTATGAGAGTAATGTCAGATAAAAAATGTGATTAGTTGAGTTGTTCAACAATCTTATGGCTTTGGGGGTAGAGGTTGTTAAGGAGCCTTTTGGTCCTAGACTTGGCACTCTGGTACCGCTTACCGTGAGGTAGCAGCGAGAACAGTCTATGACTTAGGTGACTGGAGTCTTTTACAATTTTTTGGGTCTTCCTCTGACACTGCCTAGTATGTAGGTCCTGGATGTCAGGAAGCTTGGCCCCAATGATGTACTGGGCTGTATGCATTACCCTCTGTAGCGCCTCATGGTCAGATGCCGAGCAGTTGCCATACCAGGCGGTGATGCAACTGGTCGTGATGCAACTGGTCATGATGCTCTCGATGGTGCTGCTGTAGAACTTTTGGAGGATCTGGGGACCCATGCCAAATTTTTTCAGTCTCCTGAGGGGCAAAAGGGGTTGTGCCCTTTTCACAACCAGTTTGGAGGTTGACCAATTATGATTTTTTTTAACGCCGATACCGATTATTGGAGGACCAAAAAAAGCCGATACCGATTAATCGGACGATTTTTATATATATATATTTGTAATAATGACAATTACAACAATACTGAATGAACAATGAACACTTTTGTTTTAACTTAATATAATACATCAATAAAATCAATTTAGTCTCAAATAAACAATGAAACATGTTCAATTTGGTTTAAATAATGCAAAAGCAAAGTGTTGGAGAAGAAATTAAAAGTGCAATATGTGCCATATAAAAAAGCTAACATTTAAGTTCCTTGCTCAGAACATGAGAACATATGAAAGCTGGTGGTTCCTTTCAACACGAGTCTTCAATATTCCCAGGTAAGAAGTTTAAGGTTGTAGTTATTATAGGACTATTTCTCTCTATACCGTTTGTATTTCATATACCTTTGACTATTGGATGTTCTAATAGGTACTTTAGTATTGCCAGCCTATTCTCGGGAGTTGATAGGCTTGAAGTCATAAACAGCGCAATGCTTGAAGCATTGCGAAGAGCTGCTGGCAAACGCAGTAAAGTGCTGTTTGAATGAATGCGTACGAGCCTGTACCTGCCTACCACCGCTCAGTCAGACTGCTCTATCAAATCATAGACTTAATTATAATATAATAACACACAGAAATACGAGCCTTAGGTCATTAATATGGTCAAATATGGCCAGCCACGCAGTCTCCTCATGGAGTGCAATGTAATCGGCCATGATCGGTGTCCAAAAATGCAGATTTACCGATTTGTTATGAAAACTTGAAAACCCTAATTAATCGGCCATTCCCAAAAAATCGGTCGACCTCTAGTTTGGACCATGGTAGTTTGTTGGTGATGTGGACACCAAGGAACTTAACTCTCGACCCGCTCCACTTCAGTCCTGTCAACGTTAATGGGGGCCTGTTCGGCCTTCCGTTTCCTATAGTCCACGATCAGCTCCTTTGTCTTGCTCACATTGAGGGGGAGGTTGCTTTCCTGGCACCACACTGCCAGGTCTCTGACCTCCTCCCTATAGGCTGTCTCATTGTTGTCGGTGATCATGCATACCATTGTTGTGTTGTCAGCAAACTTAATGATGGTGTTGGAGTCGTGCTTGGCCACGCAGTCGTGGGTGAACAGGGAGTACAGGAGGAGACTGAGCACGCAACCCTGAGTGTCCCCAAAGTTGAGGATCAGCGTGGCAGATGTGTTGTTGCCTAGTCTTACCACCTGGGGGCGGCCCATCAGGAAGTCCAGGATCCAGTTGCAGAGGGTCTTAGCATTCTCACCTAGGTGTTCCTTTTGCGTAATCTGTGGATCTGTTGGGGCGAATTGGAGTGGGTCTAGGGTTTCAAAGCACTTCATGGCTACCGACGTGAGTGCTACAGGGTAGTAATCATTTAGGCAGGTTACCTTTGCTTTCTTGGGCACAGGGACTATGGGGGTCTGTTTGAAACATGTAGGTATTACAGACTCGGCCAGGGAGAGGTTGAAAATGTCAGTGAAGACACTTGCCAGCGCATGCCTTGAGTATATGTCCTGGTAATCAGTCTTGCCCCGCGGCTTTGTGAATGTTGACCTGTTTCAAGGTCTTGTTCACATCGGCTATAGAGAGCTTGATCAAACAGTTGTCAGGAACAGCTGGTGCTCTCATGCATGCTTCGGTGTTGCTTGCCTCAAAGCGAGCATAAAAGGCATTTAGCTCATCTGGTAGGCTCGCATCACTGGGCAGCTCGTGGCTGGATTTCCCTTTGTAGTCTGTAATAGTTTTAAAACCCTGTCACATCTGACGAGCGTCGTAGCCGTTGTAGTAGGATTCAAGCTTAGTCCTGTATTGACACTTTGCCTGTTTGATGGTTCATCTGAGGGCATAGCGGGATTTCTTATAAGCGTCCGTGTCTCGCTCCTTGAAAGTGGCAGCTCTAGCCTTTAGCTCGGTGTGGCTGTTGCCTGTAATCCATGGCTTCTGGTTGGGAAATGTACGAACGATCACTGTGGGGACGACATCGTTGAAGCATCCCTGTGCTTCACGGTTGGGATGATGTTCTTCGGCTTGCAAGCCTCCCACTTTTTCCTCCAAGCATTACGATGGTCATTATGGCCAAACAGTACTATTTTTGTTTCATCAGACCAGAGGACATTTCTCCAAAGTACAATCTTTGTCCCCATTTGCAGTTGCAAACCGTAGTCTGGCTTTTTTATAGCGGTTTTGGAGCAGTGGCTTCTTCCTTGCTGAGCAGCCTTTCAGGTTATGTCGATATAGGACTAGTTTTACTGTGGATATAGATACTTTTGTACCTGTTTCCTCCAGCATATTCACAAGGTCCTTTGCTGTTGTTCTGGGATTGATTTGCACTTTTTGCACCAAAGTACATTCATCTCTAGGAGACAGAACACATCTCCTTCCTGAGCGGTATGGCGGCTGCGTGGTCCCATGGTGTTTATACTTGCGTACTATTGTTTGTACAGATAAACGTGGTACCTTCAGGAGTTTGGAAATTGCTCCCAAGGATGAACCAGACTTGAGGTCTACAAATTTTTTTCTGATGTCTTGGCTGATTTCTTTTGATTTTCCCATGATGTCAAGCAAAGAGGCACTGAGTTTGAAGGTAGGCCTTGAAATACATCCACAGGTACACCTCCAATTGACTCAAATTGTATTAATTAGCCTATCAGAAGCTTCTAAAGCCATGACATCATTTTCTGGAATTTTACAAGCTGTTTATTAAAGGCACAGTACACTTAGTGCATGTAAACTTCTGACCCACTGGAATTGTGATACAGTGAATTATAATTGAAATAATCTGTCTGTAAACAATTGTTGGAAAATTTACTTGTGTCATGCACAAAGTATATGTCCTTACCGACTTGCCAAAACTATAGTTTGTTATCAAGAAATTAGTGGAGTGGTTGAAAAACGAGTTTTAATTACTCCAGCCTAAGTGTACGTACAGTGGGGAGAACAAGTATTTGATACACTGCCGATTTTGCAGGTTTTCCTACTTACAAAGCATGTAGAGGTCTGTAATTTTTATCATAGGTACACTTCAACTGTGAGAGACGGAATCTAAAACAAAAATCCAGAAAATCACATTGTATGATTTTTAAATAATTAATTTGCATTCATACAATGTGATTTTCTGGATTTTTGTTTTAGATTCCGTCTCTCATAGTTGAAGTGTACCTATGATAAAAATTACAGACCTCTACATGCTTTGTAAGTAGGAAAACCTGCAAAATCGGCAGTGTATCAAATACTTGTTCTCCCCACTGTATGTAGACTTCCGACTTCAACTGTATGTCTCAAGATTTGCTAGGGGTGGGAATAGAAACCTCTTTCTTGTTCTTTTTAGAGACAGATTTTCAGGGGTAGATAATTCACAGGGAATCATCTTCTTAATGAATATGCCATTGCCATTCCTTTTGTGTGTAGTCCCCTTCCCAGACAATATTTCTTCCTGAAAATCATTATTGTCCCAAACAAGAGTTGTTTGAACTTTCACTTGAATGTTTTGGTGGATGTAAATGTTACCTCTTTCTATTTGCAGCTGAGCTAGAGCTGTGTCATGCGTGTTTAAGTACCTGTGAGTGGGAGGAACACTACCCGAGACCATTCAATAAACCTATCAGCTGAGCTGATCCTGTCATGTTTTTTCGAACAGCCATGGCTAATGAGGAATTTTTTTTTTTTTTTTTTAACCTTTATTTAACCAGGTAGGCTAGTTGAGAACAAGTTCTCATTTGCAACTGCGACCTGGCCAAGATAAAGCATAGCAGTGTGAACAGACAACACAGAGTTACACATGGAGTAAACAATAAACAAGTCAATAACATGGTAGAAAAAAAGAGAATCTATATACAATGTGTGCAAAAGGCATGAGGTAGGCAATAAATCGAATAATTACAATTTAGCAGATTAACACGAGTGATAAATCATCAGATGATCATGTGCAAGAAGAGATACTGGTGTGCAAAAGAGCAGAAAAGTAAATAAATAAAAGCAGTATGGGGGGTGAGGTAGGTAAATTGGGTGGGTAGTTTACAGATGGACTATGTACACCTGCAGCGATCGGTTAGCTGCTCGGATAGCAGATTTTTAAAGTTGTTGAGGGAGATAAAAGTCTCCAACTTCAGAGATTTTTGCAATTCGTTCCAGTCGCAGGCAGCAGAGAACTGGAAGGAAAGGCGTCCAAATGAGGTTTTGGCTTTAGGGATGATCAGTGAGATACACCTGCTGGAGCGCGTGTTGCGGGTGGGTGTAGCCATCGTGACCAGTGAACTGAGATAAGGCGGCACTTTACCTAGCATAGCCTTGTAGATGACCTGGAGCCAGTGGGTCTGACGACGAACATGTAGCGAGGGCCAGCCGACTAGGGCATACAGGTCGCAGTGGTGGGTCGTATAAGGTGCTTTAGTAACAAAACGAATGGCACTGTGATAAACTGCATCCAGTTTGCTGAGTAGAGTGTTGGAAGCTATTTTGTAGATGACATCGCCGAAGTCGAGGATCGGTAGGATAGTCAGTTTTACTAGGGTAAGTTTGGCGGCGTGAGTGAAGGAGGCTTTGTTGCGGAATAGAAAGCCGATTCTTGATTTGATTTTGGATTGGAGATGTTTGATATGAGTCTGGAAGGAGAGTTTGCAGTCTAGCCAGACACCTAGGTACTTATAGATGTCCACATATTCTAGGTCGGAACCGTCCAGGGTGGTGATGCTAGTCGGGCGTGCGGGTGCAGGCAGCGAACGGTTGAAAAGCATGCATTTGGTTTTACTAGCGTTTAAGAGCAGTTGGAGGCCACGGAAGGAGTGTTGTATGGCATTGAAGCTCGTTTGGAGGTTAGATAGCACAGTGTCCAAGGAAGGGCCGGAAGTATATAGAATGGTGTCGTCTGCGTAGAGGTGGATCAGGGAATCGCCCGCAGCAAGAGCAACATCATTGATGTATACAGAGAAAAGAGTCGGCCCGAGAATTGAACCCTGTGGTACCCCCATAGAGACTGCCAGAGGACCGGACAACATGCCCTCCGATTTGACACACTGAACTCTGTCTGCAAAGTAGTTGGTGAACCAGGCAAGGCAGTCATTAGAAAAACCGAGGCTACTGAGTCTGCCGATAAGAATATGGTGATTGACAGAGTCAAAAGCCTTGGCCAGGTCGATGAAGACGGCTGCACAGTAATGTCTTTTATCGATGGCGGTTATGATATCGTTTAGTACCTTGAGCGTGGCTGAGGTGCACCCGTGACCGGCTCGGAAACCGGATTGCACAGCGGAGAAGGTACGGTGGGATTCGAGATGGTCAGTGATCTGTTTGTTGACTTGGCTTTCGAAGACCTTAGATAGGCAGGGCAGGATGGATATAGGTCTGTAACAGTTTGGGTCCAGGGTGTCTCCCCCTTTGAAGAGGGGGATGACCGCGGCAGCTTTCCAATCCTTGGGGATCTCAGATGATACGAAGGAGAGGTTGAACAGGCTGGTAATAGGGGGTGCGACAATGGCGGCGGACAGTTTCAGAAATAGGGGGTCCAGATTGTCAAGCCCAGCTGATTTGTATGGGTCCAGGTTTTCCAGCTCTTTCAGAACATCTGCTATCTGGATTTGGGTAAAGGAGAAGCTGGGCGAGTAGCTTGGGCGAGTAGCAGCGGGGGGGGTGGGGCTGTTGGCCAAGGTTGGAGTCGCCAGGAGGAAGGCATGGCCAGCCATTGAGAAATGCTTGTTGAAGTCTTCGATTATCACGGATTTATCGGTGGTGACCGTGTTAAACAGCCTCAGTGCAGTGGGCAGCTGGGAGGAGGTGCTCTTGTTCTCCATGGACTTTACAGTATCCCAGAACTTTTTGGAGTTAGAGCTACAGGATGCGAATTTCTGCTTGAAAAAGCTGGCCTTTGCTTTCCTGACTGACTGCGTGTATTGGTTCCTGACTTCCCTGAACAGTTGCATATCGCGGGGGCTCTTCGATGCTATTGCAGTTCGCCACAGGATGTTTTTGTGCTGGTCGAGGGCAGTCAGGTCTGGAGTGAACCAAGGGCTATATCTGTTCTTGGTTCTGCATTTTTTGAACGGAGCATGCTTGTCTAATATGGTGAGGAAGTAACATTTAAAGAATGACCAGGCATCCTCAACTGACGGGATGAGGTCAATATCCTTCCAGGGTACCCGGGCCAGGTCGATTAGAAAGGCCTGCTCGCAGAAGTGTTTTAGGGAGCGTTTGACAGTGATGAGGGGTGGTCGTTTGACCGCGGACCCGTGGCGGATACAGGCAATGAGGCAGTGATCGCTGAGATCTTGATTGAAGACAGCAGAGGTGTATTTGGAGGGCAGGTTGGTCAGGATAATGTCTATTAGGGTGCCCATGTTTACGGATCTAGGGTTGTACCTGGTGGGTTCCTTGATGATTTGTGTGAGATTGAGGGCATCAAGCTTGGATTGTAGGACTGCCGGGGTGTTAAGCATATCCCAGTTTAGGTCACCTAACAGAACAAACTCTGAAGCTAGATGGGGAGCGATCAATTCACAGATGGTGTCCAGGGCACAGCTGGGAGCTGAGGGGGGTCGGTAGCAGGCGGCAACAGTGAGAGACTTATTTCTGGAGAGATTAATTTTTAAAATTAGAAGTTCGAACTGTTTGGGCATAGACCTGGAAAGTATGACAGAACTTTGCAGGCTATCTCTGCAGTAGATTGCAAATGCTTGGGCATGAGCCATATCCTTTTCATTATGAGGTTCATAACATCCTGGCAAGTTAATCTTAGTTCAGACTTTCTCCCTCACACATACTTTGTCTGGAGAATGGTCTGTTGTCATACCTGTCGTCCAGGCAATGACATTGAAAAGATTATTCCGGAATTTGAGGCAGCTTTAAGTGCCGTTGGTGTCCATGTGAGTTTAGGATTTGTTTTACACAGATTTTTTACTGAACAAAAATATAAACGCAACATGCAACAATTTCAAAGATTTTACTGAGTTAGTTCATTTTAGGAAATCAGTCAATTGAAATAAATGTATTGGGCCCTAATCTATGGATTTCACATGACTGGGCAGGGGTGCAGCCATGGATGGGCCTTGGAGGGCATAGGCCCACCCACTTGGCAGCCAGCCCACCCACTAGACCCACTGGAGCCAGGCCCAGCCAATCAGAATTTTTTTTTCTCCACATAAGGGCTTTATTAGACAGAAATACTCCTCAGCAGCCCCCCCGTAATCGTATTCTTGATGCCTTACATTTATTACTTCTCTACTCACACAATTTCCCCATGACCATATTATGTGAGGATCAGTGCATTCAAATGAGTGTAATTGCTTGTGTCAAATAACATTTGACAAATTGCAATAGCAAACTATCTTTAATGACTATCTCTGATCATATTCCTATTGTACACAACACTTCCAGAGGTGAACTATTTTGTCAAATAGAACCTGCCCTTCAAGACACTAATCACACTTTCTATAAAACAACTAATTAACATGTCTCAGATCTCTACAAATCCAAGTGTTCAGTTGAAATGCTAGTGTCCCACAACAGTCCAGAGTGCCTCCATTAGAAAACAATGACTTCTGCCAGACCACAAAGAGTTTAACGCAGTTCGTAGACACAGGTTGTGAGTATCTTCCTATGAATGTATAGTATTTCTTCAAATGAAATGAGGCAAATGCGGTACTACTGAATGGTTCTGTAATGTTGTGCTTTTGTTCACATAATTCATGCTAATGTGTTGTTGACCTTACACCCAATTGTCCCACTCATATTTTGACCAAGAATGTACTAAGCAGCACATTGAAAATGACTGGTTACCATTGCATTAGCATTACGGCTAACACTAACAAGATGGCAGTCTTTCACTGCATCATCTTTGATGTAACATTCTATGTTTCTATGAAGGGACAGTATTTCTATAAATGAAATAAGGAAGATACGGTTAATCTAAATAGTGTTTATAATTGGCCTTTTGATGGGCATGGTGGAGTGTATCATTGTTAAGAGCACATCGTCTTTGTGACAATGTTTGATTGGACTTCCTTCAGGCATCTCGACCCAATTCAGAAACTGCTTTGCCAGCTGTCATCCAAAAGTGGGCATTTGCACTTTCTGTGGCTAGAGGTCATGACCTGGCCAGAGGGGAGGAAAATACTCCTGTCCACCCTTTTCTCTCAGTAGGCATGGTTTTTGACACACTCCATGTGTTTGATATGTAGTGAAGGTCAGATACAGGAAAGAAGGTGGACAGACTAACCTTTAAAGACAGGTTGCACATCCGGTTGTGAGGAGAGGCTATAAATTCAGAGAGAGTGCTTTATGTCAATAGAATAATACTTTTTCATTATGACTTATTACATATGGTCTGCATCCCAAATCGCACACAATTGCTGTTATAGTGCATAACTTTTGACAAGGCGCAACCATGGGACGCAACCATGGACTTCTGTTTAGCAGCTCAAATGCACATTTTCAAGAGGTAAAGACAGCCCTAAAAGCTCCATGGGTGATTGGATAATCGTGAATGCAAATATGTCCTAAAGACTGGGATCTGTGTCTATATGCCATTATGACATCTCCATTACGCTCCATATATGGGCAGACATAATTTAAGATTAATGAGGTGATTGCTGTATTTGTACTTGTTCAGGACAAAAGGATTGGCTATGAGGTTTATACTGGAGGCATTTACCTAGTGTATCTTTCTAATTATAAGCTGTCTGGTATTATAAGCCTTGTGGTGCCATTCAAATTTTAAGTTTAGCATGGTCTATTCATGAGTGTGTTATTATTAAAATGGTAAGGTATTCATGAGAGATGAGATTTGATTGAGAGGGAGGGATGATATCATACTTGTGAATATTATAATGTTTATTTTCAATCAGACACCATTTTCGGTTTATGACATGTGTACAGTAGTGCAGGTGTTAGGGTGGGTTTGTTTCAGAGAGTTTTCTTGCTTCAGATTGCATTTTGGATGGCTCCGTAGCCTACTCAATCCACTTCCGTCTGACCAAAGAAAGGATAACGTTTCTGTAAATAGACAGCTATTATTAGCATAATGTCCTAATGGACAAGGATTCTGCAAAAACAAATATGGAAAAATGCATATCCATACATTCATAGTAAATTACTGGAAATTGGGATGTGTGCTCATTTGAAGGGTGTTTGAACACAACCTTTGTGTCCCAAGGCCTTGGCAATGTGGCCAGTGCCACAGTTTGAAGGAAGTTGCTAGCTAGCGTTTGCACAATTGCTAAGTAGCATTAGCACAATGACTGGAAGTATATGGGAACAGCATGCTAGCTGTTCCTGTAGACTTCCAGTCATTGCGCTAACACTAGTTAGCAATTGTCCTTTGTACTGGACACAGAGACATAAAAATGGTAACCACGAGTTCATCTGACTCTGGGGAAGTACATAAAGAGCTTTATTGCCAAAATCCCAAACTATCCCTTTAAGGCTGATAATACATTGTGATCACTTGATTTTCTTTACATAAGTAGAAGCTAGTTGTGTAAGGCTACTTTTAATTCCTTCAATTAAACTTTAAACTAAGCATGCACTGTTGTAACTAGTACTTGCATTGCCTCTTGGTAGCCAATGTTTGTTCTTGGTGCCACAACAGCTTTTTTTGTTATTATAGTGATACAAAGGGGAACAATATAACAGTGTTGTATTTGTCATTGAATAAGCTTCTGGAAAAGCTTTTTAGTTTGAGAAAGGTCATGATTTTGTATGAGCATTGTGTGCTCCTTTTAGAACGCATGCATCAAAATGTCAGACTGGCAGACTCAATGTGCTGTATGAATATTTAAACAGATATATTAAAATGACAGCACACGCCAAATTAATTAATTCGCCTCCCACTTCCCAATTAAGTCAGACGGTTGCGCTGAATTCTCCCGCATGTCTTTAAACAAAAGACCCCCTCTAACCCTATCAAGTCTTCCCCCCCAAAAAACAAAGGCCCTCATCCCTTAATCCACACCGTCCCAATGAGAATTTACCTTGGCGGATTTCCCCAGCTGAGTCCAACCCTCTCTCCCCCCAGGGAGCTCCAGGCCCTAGGCTAACCTTCCCCAGAGCGACAGAGGCCCAGGTGCCAGCCCCTAGTCAGACGTGGGGGTAATTCTGCCCAGCGCGCCCAAACACACGCGACTCCCTCATCAGGGAGCTCGGGCTCCACATTAAACACTGTCTCATTAGCTTGATGTGGACGAGGCCAGAACCTAATGAGAGGCGGTGTAATGACTAAAAACATCTGATCTCCACCCGCTCATAACAAAACAGTCAGGTAGCCCAGGTTCAGGGCCAAAGTCATGTCATGTCTTTGTGCTTAGGAAGGAGGGAGGGATGGAGAGAGGGAAGGACGGAGGGATGGAGGCAGGCTGAGCAGTGAGGGAATCCAAGTTCAAGTCTTGGTGAAGCAGGGTGGGTTTGAGGCTGTGTCGGGGATGAAGAGGTTAAGAAAGGCACTAGTTCAAAGGTGTGCTTTTGATGAATTTATACTGAATATGCTCATCAAATGTTATTTTTTTATCTCTAGATATTGGAATTAACTTAAACACCCACACTTATGTCTTTTTCATTAGGGTGAAAATAGGACAATGGTAAACAATTACTTATTTATCAGCCAAAAGGGTCTGTATTTAAACACCAGCTGGGCACCATTTTATAGACACCGTTTCAAATTAGGGTTATTTTACAGTTCATTAACATCTCATGAATGACAAATTAAGGGGTGGGTAATTGGTTGGTAGTGATATTATATCAGCATGAACCAAGTCTTACACTGCATTGTCTCAGAGCCAAGCATATGTCTTTGATATTTCATAGAGCTGAAAGGGAATAACTTTGCCCTCTTTGTCATTGTAATAGGATCAATACATTTAGTGAAGATGAAGAGACAGATCAAGCGTAAGTCATGTCGCTGAAGTAAGCCACTGTACTGTGTCCATATTAGGATAACATCAGTCTCAGTAGGACTTAATTCAACTATTGTCTCAGGTATGAGTCAGCAAATCGTATGTAGAAAATTCAGGTCACGTGGGTGAGGACATACTCACATCAGATGTCAATGCTACAACTTTGTTGGGAAATTCAACCGTTAGCAACTCTTGTAGCTAGCATTGGAAACAGAGAACCTCGATCATGCAGCAATATGAGTTATTAGGAAGTACGATCAATCAATCACAGCAAAGCAAGACTTTTTATAACAATAAATGTTTGAGAATGTTTGTCTCAAAGATTAATGTTGTAGAGTCATGGTCCATGCCTTTTATAGAAAATCAGTCTCTCAAATGCTATGTCAATAGAATTAACATTTGAGTAATTTAACAGACGCTTTTATCCAGAGCTGTCACATCTACTCCCGCTCCTCCCCTCCGGCGTTCAACGTCGCTGGTACACTAACCACCGGTGCTGGGATCCATCATTACGCACATTTGGCATCAATCATTACGTGCAGCTGCACGTCATCGTCAGACACACCTGGACTCCATTACCTCACGTATTACCTCCCTTATATCTGGCACTCCCTTAGGTTCTTTCCCCAGTCAGTATTGTTTGTGTTTCATTTCTATAGGCTACTCGTGGTTTTATATTGTTCGCTGTTTCATTTATTATTAAACCCACCACCTGCACTTGCTTTCCGACTCCCAGTGTATACGTTACAGAATACTAACTCCAACAATGGAACCAGCAGGAAAACAATATCTCCCAGACAGTTGATGAGCAAGGATACCTTCTAAGTTAACTTCTTGTGAATAGGGGGGCGCTGTTTTCACTTTGGAAAATATCATGCCCAAATTAAACGGCCTCGTACTCTGTTCTAGATCATACAATATGCATATTATTATTACTATTGGATAGAAAACACTCTGAAGTTTCTAAAACTGTTTGAATTATATCTGTGAGTAAAACAGAACTCATTTGGCAGAAAACGTCCATACAGGAAGTGAAATCTGAAAACGAGGCTCTGTGTCAGTGCCTGCCTATTCAACTGGCTTTTATTTATCGATCTGTATGCACTTCATACGCCTTCCACTAGATGTCAACAGGCAGTGGAAGGTTGAATGGGGTGTCTAGCTTGATCTGGGGCCGATGAAGAGCTTTTGGAATGACACGTCAGCTCTTTTGGCAGTTTTAGACGGCGCGCAGGGGAGCCTCACATTGTCTTCTGAAAAGCGTTCGTTATCCACGGCGAATTGCTCCGGCTCTGATTTTATTTGATACATATGAGAAAAACATCATAAAGTAGGATTTTTCAACCGAGTTTGATCAGTTTATTCAACGTTTATTGGGACTTTTGGAATTTTTCATTCCGGGCGCAAACATTTCTTGGACACGTGAGCTCGACATGGCTAGCCAAAGTTGCTAATTCGACAGAAGAAATGGACATTCTAAAACCAAACAACGATTTATTCTGGAAATAGGACTCCTTGCACAACATTCCGATGGAAGCTCAAGAAAGGTAAGAGAATATTTATGATGTTATTTCGTATTTTTGTGGTAAATGTTGGCTTCAAGGCGGAGAATATGTGAGCGCTGTCTCACAATACTGCATGCTGTATGTTCTACTAAAGTTATTTTTAGAAATCTAACACAGCGGTTGCATTAAGAACCAGTGTATCTTTCATTTGCTGTACAACATGTATTTTTTAGTAAAGTTTATGATGAGTTCTTTGATTAGATTAAGTGACTGTCCAAAATATCTCCGGAGATTTTGGTGAATTGTTGCTACGTATTCACAATGTATAACCACGATTTGCAGCTCTAAATATGCACATTTTCGAACAAAACATAAATGTATTGTGTAACATGATGTTATAAGACTGTCATCTGATGAAGTTGTTCAAGGTTAGTGATTAATTTTATCTCTATTTTGTCGGTTTTGTGCAAGCTATTTTGGCGGGGAGTAAATTGCGTTGTGTGTTTGGCTATTGTGATGAGGTAATATAATTCTATATTGTGTTTTCGCTGTAAAAAACACAAAAACTGAAATATTGGCTGGATTCACAAGATGTTTATCTTTCATTTGCTGTACACCATGTATTTTTCAAATGTTTTATGATGAGTATTTATGTATTTCACGTTGCTCTCTGTAATTATTCTGGCTGCTTTGGTGCTATTTGTGATGGTGGCTGCAATGTAAAACCAGGATTTGTAGCTATAAATATGCAAATGTTAGAAAAAAACATGTATTGTATAACATGATGTTATAAGACTGTCATCTGATGAAGTTGTTCAAGGTTAGTGATTAATTTTATCTCTATTTGTGGGTTTTGTGAAAGCTACCTATGCGGTGGAAACATGGTGAAAATATGCCGTTGTGTGTTTGGCTATTGTGGTTAACTAATATAAATACATTTTGTGTTTTCGCTGTAAAACATTTTAAAAATCGGAAATGATGGCTGGATTCACAAGATGTTTATTTTTCATTTGCTGTATTGGACTTGTGATTTCATGAAATTATATTATATGATATCCCTGTCCCGTTAGGCTAGGCTATGCTAGTCAGCTTTTTTGATGAGGATCCCGGATCCGGGAGAGAGAAGCGGTAGAGGTTCATGACCTGCTGGGACGGCTATGGAGGAGGCTCTTCGCAATGTCTCAAATATGCCCGGGAGGTGTTGTCGTCAACTAGTGAAGGTTACTCTACAACCAGTCGACCCAGCGAGCCAGCACAACAGCCCATTCAGGAACCTGCTCAGGTCAGCGACGCTCGTGTGTCCCTCCTGGATAAATATGATGGTACCACACTAAATGCCTTGGCTTCCTACTTCAGTGCTCCCTCTACTTTACACACCAGATTGGAGCCCCCACCACCGAGTGGTCCAAGGTTGCCACGGTTATTTCTCTGCTGACTGGGCGGGCGATGGAATGGGCCATGGCCGTCTGGGAGAGAGGAGGAGCTAGATTCATATGAGGGGTTCATGGCTCTATTGAAGTGCATCTTCGATCATCCCCCGGAGGGCAGAGAGGGGGGTGAGCACTTATTTCAATTACGGCAGGTGGACCAGATGGCTGTCGAGTATGCGCTCACCTTCCAGACAGTAGCAGAATCCAGTGGATGGAACGCACGCTATTCAGAAGAGGTCTGCGCGAGGCGGTCCAGGCAGAACTGGACTGGCCCGACAACTCCTCCTTGGATTCACTCATTGCGATGGCCATCCGTCTGGATAACCTTCTTCGGGAGCGTCGGTACTCATCGCTTCTCTCCCTCCCTCAGTGAACACTCTGGATCAGAGCCTGAACCCATGGAGGTAGGGGTCACATGCCTCCCCACGATGCAGACAGAGACAGCTGGGGCTCTGTCTGTATTGTGGTCAAGGATAGCACCAGCTCCAGCAGTGTCCAGCACTTCCCAATCCAGGATCCACAAGAGGCAGGAGTGAGTATTCCATCTTCATCCCTTTCTCCTAAGCTCTTTTGTGTCCATTACACTAGTTGACTGTCCCTCATGTACTGTGTCTACAGCGTTAGTGGATTCCGGTGCCGCGGGGAACTTTATTGACCAGACCCTTGCCGCCTCTCTGAACATCTTATACTCGCTTTCCTCTCCATTCCCGTTTCAAGTCCTCGATAGTCAGCCATTAGGATCCGTAACATTACATACATCACCCTCACCATGGAGTCATTCATCAGGAGAACATCCACTTCATCACCAGTGCACCAGTTAACAAGATCATCCTCGGCCTCCCTTGGCTTCAATGCCATAACCCCACCATCTCATGGTTGAGGAAGAGAATCACAGATCACCTGTAGTCACCTGAATGCCAGAGGACCTGCTTCTCCATCCCCTGTGGCTCCACGTCGGTTGAGAGTCCTTTGGTTGCCCTTCAGCCAAACATCCCAGAGGTATACCAGGACCGGCGGGAGGTATTCTCCAAGACCCACTCCACCCGTCTTTCTCCTCATCGTTCCTGGGACTAAGCAAACGATCTGCTGGCAGGGTCTACGCCTCTGCGCAGACACATCTACCCTCTGTCAGTGGCTGAGACCCAGGCCATGGAGGATTACATCCAAGAGGTGCTCCAACAAGATTTCATCCACACGTCTACTTCTCCTGCGTAGGCTTGTTTCTTCTTTGTGGCCAAGAAGGATGGAGGGTTATGTCCATGTATAGATTACAGAGGACTCAATTAAATCACCACAAAGCACCGTTACCCTCTCCCGTTGGTGCCTGCGGACCTGCGGAGTGCATACAATCTCATCTGCATCCGGGAGGGGGATGAATGGAAGACTGGTCACTGCAAATACTTGGTGATGCCATTTGGTTTAGCCAATGCTCCGTCAGTGTTCCAGGCGTTTGTTAACGAGGTGTTCAGAGACATGCTCAGATGCCAGGTGGTTGTGTATATCGATGACATCATGGTCTACTCGGCTACCCTGGAGGATCACATCACTCACTTTCGAGCAGTCCTGGAATGCCTCCTGGCTAACCACCTGTTCGTCAAGGCTGAGATGTGCCAATTTCATCACAAGGCGGTCTCCTTCTTAGGCTACCAAATCAGCCCGCAGGGAGTGAGGATGGAAGACAAGAAGGTAGATGCAGTCAGGTCATGGCCAGTCCCAACCACCAAAAAGAGGTTACAACGGTTTTTGGGGTTTGCCAACATTTACCGCCATTTCATCAGGAACTTCAGCTCCGTCGCCTCACCTCTCTCCTCAAGGGTGGTCCCCGTAGGTTGGTGTGGAGCCCGCACCCAGTAACTGTCCTCCTGAGCGCATCTATGTTCCCACGTGGATAAGGGATCGCTGCTGACCTGGGCACACACAGCTGTCGTCGCTGGATATCCAGGTATTTTTCGCGTTACCCAATCCATCTCTGAGTAGTACCGGTGGCCCACCTTGGCGCAGGACATCCCCTGTTCTGTATGTGCCCAAACCAAATCCTCCCCGGAACGCTCCAGCAGGGCGACTCCTTCCCGTGCCTCAGCGTCCCTGGTCCCATCTATCCATTGACTTTGTTACTGATCTCCCCTCTGCTGGTTTCACCACCATTTTGGTAGTTGAGGATAGATTTTCAAAATCCTGCCGTTTAATCCCTCTTTCTGGTCTCCCTGCTGCTCTCCGGGTCGCTGAGGCACTGTTCCAGCAGGTCTTCTTGTATTATGGCCTTCCGGAAAACATCGTCTCCGACCGCGGCCCCCAATTCACATCACGGGTATGGAGAGCTTTTATGGAGAAGCTCGGGATCACCTCACTTCCGGGTATAGGCCTTAGTCCAATGGGCAGGTGGAAAGGATGAACCAGGAGCTGGGGAGGTTCCTGAGGAGTCATTGTCAGGACTGGCAGGGAGAGTGGGCTTGATTCATTCTATGGGTGGAGTACGCCCAGATCTCGCTACATCACTCCTACACTGGGTTGACCCCCTTCCAGTATGTTCTGGGTTTTCAACCGGTGCTGGCTCTGGACCCTGGGCCAGACTGAAGCTCCTGCAGTTGAGTGGTTCAGGCATGCAGAAGTAGTGTGGAGCGATGTTCACGTGAGACTCCAGTGACCCATCCACCATCAAAAGGAGCAGGCAGACCGCCACTGCAGTGAGACCCCTGTGTACCACCCTGGGGATCGTCTGGCTTTCTACCAGGAACCTCCAATTCTGCCTGCCCTGCAAGAAGCTGAGCTCCCGGTTTGTGTGGCCATTCAAAGTTCTCCGGAGGGTCAACTAGGTGATGTGTAGGTTATAGCCAGTGACTACCGTATCTCACCTTTTCATGTCTTCCTTCTCAGGAAGGTGGTTCCTGGTCCCTTAGCTGATGCTGTCCCCATGACACCCCTCCCCCCGGCCTATGCAGATCTCTACTGGACTCCCGACATCGTGGGGGTCAGCTCCAGTATCTGGTGGACTGGGAGGGTTGTTTCATGTTTATACGCTACTCGTGTTTGTTATTGTTCGATGTTCCGTTTATTATTAAACTCACCAGCTGCACTTGCTTTTCCGACTCCCAGCGTATACGTTAGAAGAGCAACTTAAAGTTAGTGCATTCATCTTAAGATGGGCGAGACAACCACATATCACAGTCGTGGTACGTTAACAATGTCAGTGCTAGTAGGAAAAGACAAGTGCAAGTGTGTTATATACACTACCGTTAAGTTTGGGGTCACTTAGAAATTCTTGTTTTTGTCCATTAAAATAACATCAAATTGATAAGAAATACAGTGTTGATATTGTTAATGTTGTAAATGACTAGTGTAACTGGAAACGGCTGATTTTTAATGGAATATCTACAGAGGCCCATTATCAGCAACCATCATTCCTGTTTTCCAATGTTACGTTGTGTTAGCTAATCCAAGTGTATAATTTTAAAAGGCTAATTGATCGTTAGAAAACCCTTTTGCAATTATGTTAGTGTAACAGTATAACTTTAGACCGTCCCCTCGCCCCGACACGGGCGCGAACCAGGGACCCTCTGCACACATCAACAACTGACACCCACGAAGCGTCGTTACCCATCGCTCCACAAAAGCCGCGGCCCTTGCAGAGCAAGGGGAAACCCTACTTAAGTCTCAGAGCAAGTGACGTAACTGATTGAAATGCTAGTAGCGCGTACCCGCTAACTAGCTAGCCATTTCACATCTGTTACATTAGCACAGCTGGAAACTGTTGTTCTTGATTAAAGAAGCAATAAAACTGGTCTTCCTTAGACTAGTTGAGTATCTGGGGCATCAGCATTTTTGGCTTTGATTACAGGCTCAAAATGGCCAGAAACAAAGACCTTTCTTCTGAAACTCGTCAGTCTAGTCTTGTTCTGAGAAATGAAGGCTATTCCATGCCAGAAATTGCCAAGAAACTGAAGATCTCGTACAACGCTGGTGCACAACTGAGTAAGAGGACAAGTACATTAGAGTGTCTAGTTAGTCCTCAACTGGCAGATTCATTAAATAGTACCCGCAAAACACCAGTCTCAACGTCAACAGTGAAGGGGTGACTTCGGGATGCTGGCCTTCTAGACAGAGTTCCTCTGTCTAGTGTCTGTGTTCTTTTGCCCATCTTAATATTTTCTTTTCATTGGCCAGTCTAAGATATGACCGACCCTCCAGCATGACAATGCCACCAGCCATACTGCTCGTTCTGTGCGTAATTTCCTGCAAGACAGGAATGCCAGTGTTCTGCCATGGCCAGCGAAGAGCCCGGATCTCAATCCCATTGAGTACGTCTGGGACCTGTTGGATCGGAGGGTGAGGGCTAGTCTGGGAACTTGCAGGTGCCTTGGTGGATGAGTGGGGTAACATCGCACAGCAAGAACTGGCAAATCTGGTGCAGTCCATGAGGAGATACACTGCAGTACTTAATGCAACCGCTGTATCAGATTTCCCAAAAACTTTATGGAAAAAGCGCTCACACAAAACCAAGCCATACAGGTACCCGCCATGTTGTGGAGTCAACAGAAGTCAGAAATAGCATTATAAATATTCACTTACCTTTGATGATCTTCATCAGAATGCACTCCCAGGAATCCCAGTTCCACAATAAATGTTTATTTTGTTCGATAAAGTCCATAGTTTATGTCCAAATACTTCCTTTTTGTTCGCGCGTTTAGTTCAAAAATCCAAATTCATGACGCACAGGCCAGATGAAAAGTCTAAAAATTCCATTTCAGTTTGTAGAAACATGTCAAACGATGTATAGAATCAATTTTTAGGATGTTTTTAACATAAATCAATAATATTTCAACCGGAGAATTCCTTTGTCTTTAGAAACGAAAAGGAACGCAGCTACCTCTCCCGGGGGTGCGCCTGAGTGAGCTCATGGCACTCTGCCAGACACCTGGTTGAAACAGCTCTCATTCCCTCATCCTTCACAGTAGAAGCCTGAAACAAGATTCTAAAGACTGTTGACATCTAGTGGAAGCCTTAGGAAATGCAATATGATCCCATAGACACTGTATATTCGATAGGCAAACCTACAAACCTCAGATTTCCCACTTCCTGGTTGGATTTTTTTCTCAGGTTTTTGCCTGCCAAATGAGTTCTGTTATACTCAGACATCATTCAAACAGTTCTAAAAACTTCAGAGTGTTTTCCATCCAAATCTACTAATGATATGCATATCTTAGCTTATGGACCTGAGTAGCAGGTAGTTTACTCTGGGCACCTTATTCATCCAAGCTACTCAATACTGCCCCCAGCCATAAGAAGTTTTAACGATCGTTCCACAGGTGTATGTTCGTTAATTGTTTATGGTTCATTGAACAAGCATGGGAAACAGTGTTTAAACCCTTTACAATGAAGATCTGTGAAGTTATTTGGATTTTTACGAATTATCTTTGAAAGACAGGGTCCTGAAAAAGGGACGTTTCTTTTTTTGCTGACTTTATATATATATATATATATATACACTATTTGAAGAGGTAGGGTTTGCGACGTTTTCAGAAGATGGGCAGGGTCTCTGCTTTCCTAGCATGAGGGTAAGCTGGTTACACCATTGGGGTGCCAAGACAGAGAAGACCTTTGACTGGGCTGAGTGGGAGCTGACCTCCCGTAGGGGTGGGATGGCTAAGAGACCAGAGGTGGCAGAACTGAATGCTTGGGTTGTGATGTAGGTTTTGAGCATTGCCTGAAGGAATTGGACAGAGGGTTAGATGTACCTATATCTGTGATGAATCAGGTAGCTCTAACCCATACTGTACATGTTTTACTTACCAAATATACATGCAGTTCCCTTAGTCAGCAATTTTCAATCAAATCCATTTGAGACAAATCAGCTTTCACTCTGTGTGCTTCATTCAAATGCAATTAATCCAGAGATGTCAAAGTTAGAGAGAAGAAAGGGGAAAAACGGAGAGGAATGAATGAAGGATCACTAATGGTCATCGTCTTTGATGCATGGTCCCACTTAAGGGCCCAAGACGGGCCGCCAATGTGTGAGAGCGGGACCTGAGTGATGAAGGGACCACTCCACAGCGTGGGTGGTGGGAGGAGGGGCAGTGGCCCTGAGTGGGCAGGCATTTCGCCCCAAAGTGGACCCAGGTGTGGGGCAGCTGGACCCTAGCCCCCTGACCTCAGTCCTGTCCACAGCTCATTATGCCATTACCCACAGCAGCTGCCCTAAGCCTTATCCCCTGCTCTGCCCTTAGAGATCACCACCACTCTCACTGGCTGCATGGGCTAACTCTGGGAGAGAATGATTGGGTAAGTGGCTGCATAGCCTTTGTCACTTTCACTCAGTGAAAGACAGAACTCTTCACCTCAATGAACTGCAGATAAGTTATTGCATTGAGTGAAAAGGGTTTGTATAGGAAAGTAAAAACTACTTATGAACGTTTTCATTGAACACGTGAATCAAATGTCCATTGTGGCTTCTGAACTATGGCATTGAGTTGGTTTATTGACTCAAAATGGACCCGAATGTAATTTATTTTACCAATTAAGATAATACATCCATTGTATAGCTAGGAAAATGTAAAAAAATACACTTCAGAAAACCTTTTGAAAACTTCAATGGATCTACCTAGATTATGACAGACGCGTTTCTTTCCGCTTGTACCACTCAGGTTTTAAAAGTGCACAAGAGCTCTATTTGATGGCCAAAGTACCAGTTCAAAGTTCCTAGGAGAATTCATACTGAGTCCCTAATGGGATTGAAATCTATGAAATGGATGAGATCGTGCCATTTTCAGCATCACCTTCCCGAATCTTCACATGGTAATTCACTGTCGGCACCCTTCAACTGTGTCATAATGACTGCGACTGGCGTGGGAAATTGGCCTATTCGGTGTCTCCTCACTTTGTGTGCCAGTGATTGATAACCGCAATAAAGATTGAAGCTTTTCCAGAACGAGTGTATTCCAGCCCGGTCTTATCCTTGCACGTTGAGTGTCCCCAATTAATATAACTTCCTGCAGGGTACTGCTCTGGGGTTGAGGGTGTCTATTGTGCTATGACAGCAGAGTTCGATCCAGCATTGTTTTAATGGCACTCTTTCACCTGAAGTTAGACTTGAGTCAATTGTGTCACTCATTCTGCAAGGAGTGGATAGTAAATGTTTGAACTAATGAATCATTCTTGATTACGGGCAGGACCCTGTTCTGTCAGGTTAGCTACATTTCCCTCCTTTGGGGTTTAGGGCTCTTTGTGTCGGGGTGACTCTTGATGTCGTGACATTTTACATTGAGGTGAAAGGTCTCTGACCGAATGTCAATGCTTCCGTAGGGCTTTAGGCGGGCAGATGGCTAGCAACCTCTATGTCCACTGCCCAAACATGTCTTAAAATGAGCACTTGAAAAAGTATCTGCAATTGATAAATTCCAAAACAACATTATTTAGTTGTTTCTCTGGTCAGTGAGATGTCTAGCTTCCTCTCACATGTTTTTCTGAAAAGGCCCTTGCCATACTAATTGTCCATGGTTCCCTAATGAGGCGATATGACGCAGTCTATCCTTTTGTTACTCACTGCTTTGACAGACTGGGCGTTGGGGACAGAGGAGGGTCTCAGGACGTCTTATTTTCTCTGGTCAGGGTTGTGACCCTGTTGGCCACTGGATAGCAGCTCACTAGCAGAGAATTAGAGACAAGAGGATGACCGGACACACTAGAGAGAGAAAAGTTTATGTGTGTGCGTGAGTGGCACATGTGTCAGTAATGTGCCCCTGCTGTGAGTCTAATTAAAAGGGTCTGGGAGCAGAGGGGTTGCTTTTGCGCCCAGTGGGGCCCTATGTCTCTCCCCTCCCCTCATCTCCCCTCCCGGTCTCTCCTCTGCCTTTGATTAACGTGGTGCGTTAATGCCTCCAGAATGCAGACGCACGTGCATTTTGCCATGGGCGGAGAGAAGATTTAAAAAATGTTATAACTAATTCCATGCAAATGTTTACGTTTTTGAGTTAATTCCCTACAATTTGACTCATTTTGCCATGGGGCGGAGGGGAAAATGAGCAGTTTTACTGCTAATTTCCTGCAATTATACACATTTTGCTGTAGGGTAATGAGACATTTTTCAGTTTTTAATATGATATCTGACTGAGACTGTCTAACAAAATCAATGGGGCTCCCCAGGTTCTAATTCGACCTTGAATGCTAAAAGTTTAGATAGCTGGCCGCTAGACTAATTTAGAGGCGTTGTTTCATGAGGTGTTGCTTTATTTGTTTTTTGAAACAAATGAAAACTCTGTTCATTTGCACTATATGAGATGGAAGATGGAGTTCCATGCAATCATGGCTCTGTATAGTTCTGTACTTCTCTTGAATTTGTTCTGGACCTGGGGACTGTGAAAAGACCCCTGGTGGCATGTCTGGTGGGGTTAGTGTGTCAGTGCTGTGTGTAAGTTGACTATGCAAACAATTTGGAATTTCCAACACATTGTTTCTTATAAAAACAAGAAGTGATGCAATCAGTCTTTCAACTTTTAGCCAAGAGAGACTGGCATGATATTAGCCCTCTGATTACAATGAAGGGCAAAACGTGCTGTTCTGTTCTTTGCCACCTGCAGCTTAGGTCCTTTTTTGCAGCACTTGATCATATGACTGGACAATAATCAAAATAAGATAAAACTATAGCATGCAGGACTTGCTTTGTGGAATGTGTTGTCAAAAAAGCAGAGCTTATCTTTACAACCATTGAATTAATATGTTGTGACCATGACAGTTTACAATCTAAGGTAACACCAAGTCATTTAATCTCCTCAACTTGCTCAACAGCCACACCATTCGTGAGCAGATTCAGCTGAGGTCTAGAACTTAGGGAATGATTTGAACCAAATACAATGCACTTATACTGAACAAAAATATAAACGCGACATGCAACAACTTCAAAGATTTTACTGAGTGTAACGAGTGAGCTGAGAGTCAGGAAGCAAGTACAAACAACGCACCGACATGAAAGAGTCAATAACACCTGAGGAAAGAACCAAGGGGAGTGACAGATATAGGGAAGATAATCAAGGAGGTGATGGAGTCCAGGTGAGTGTCATGAGGCGCTGGTGCACTTGACGATGGTGACAGGTGTTGCTTGATAATCAGCAGCCTGATGACCTAGAGGCCGGAGAGGGAGTATACGTGACAGTACCCCCTCCCCGACGCACGGCTGCAGCCGCAGGTCGCTGACAAAGGGGACAAACCCAGGGATCAGGAGCGGACCTGTCACCCCGGCTGGGGCGCGGGAACCTGTCAAGCCGGTTGGGACGCGGGAACCTGGCGATCCGGCTGAGGCATGAGAGCCCAACGAGCCAGCTGAGGCAGGGGAGCCCGACAACCTGGCTGAGGCATGAGAGCCCGACGAGCCGGTGGAGGCAGGGAAGCCTGGCGATCTGGCTGAGGCATGAGAGCCTGTAGCGGCTCCTGAATCTGACGTCATTTACACTGACACACAAAAAAAGCACTCCCTGATGCTTCCCTTAGATGAGGTGTTATTCTGTAACGAGTGCCCTGAGAGTCGGGAAGAAAGTACAGGGAGAGAGTGAGTGTTTTAATAAATAAACAAAACATTAACCACAAAGCACAAACAACAAACAACAAAACAACAAAAATCAGTCAATTGAAATAAATGAAATAGGCCCCAATCTATGGATTCCACATGACTGGGAATACAGATATGCACCTGTTGGTCACAGATACCTTAAAAAAAGTATAGGGGTATGGATCGGAAAACCAGTCAGTATCTGGTGTGACCACAATTTGCCTCATGCAGTGCGACACATCTATTTTGCATAGAGTTGATCAGGCTGTTGATTGTGGTCTGTGGAATGTTGTCCCACTCCTCTTCAATGGCTGTGTAAAGTTTCTGGATATTGGCGGGAGCTGGAACACGTTGTCGTACATGTCGATCCAGAGCATCACAAACATGCTTATTGAGTGACATGTTGGGTGAGTATGCAGGCAATGGAAGAATTGGGAAATGTTCAGCTTCCAGGAATTATGTACAGATCCTTGCGACATGGGGCCTTGCATTATCATGCTGAAACATGAGGTGATCGCGGCAGATGAATGACACGACAATGGGCCTCAGGATCTCACCACGGTATCTCTGGGCGTTCAAATTGCCATCGATAAAATGCTATTCTTGTACGTGCCCATACCATAACCCCACCGCCACAATGGGGCACTCTGTTCACATCAGAAAACCACTCGCCCCCACACGAAGCGGTTGTGAGGCCGGTTGGACCTACTGCCAAATTCTCTAAAACAACATATAGTAGAGAAATGAACATGACATTTTCTGGCAGCAGCTCTGGTGGACATTTCTGCAGTCAGCATGCCAATTGCACGCTCTCTCAAATAAATATTTGGCATAGTGTGACAAAACTGCACATTTTAGAGTGGCCTATTATTGTCCCCAGCAGAATTTGCACCTGTGCAATGATCATGCTGGTTAATCAGCTTCTTGATATGCCACACCTTTCAAGTGTATGGATTATCTTGTCAAAGGAGAAATGCTCACTAACAGGGATGTAAACAAATTTGTGGACAACATTTTTGAGAAATACGCTTTTTGTGTGTATGGAAAATTTCTGGTCTCTTTTATTTCCGCTTATGAAACATGGGACCAACACTTTACATGTTGTGTTTATATTTTTGTTCATTGTCATTTTAGAGACCAGTTTATTACTGGCCACCCATTCTAAAACTGACAGCAACTATTTTTGGGGGGGTTGCTGTGATTTGACTAACTGTGGTTGCTGATGTGTCTAGGTTTGAGTCATCAGCATACATGGACACACAGGCTTTGTTTAATGCCAGTGGCAGGTCATTGGTAAAAATAGAAAATAGTAGAGGGCCAAGAGAGCTTCCCTGCGATACAGCACACTTTACATGTTTAACATTGGAGAAGCTTCCATTAAAGAAA
This sequence comes from Salvelinus alpinus, assembly GCF_045679555.1. Classification (NCBI taxonomy): domain Eukaryota; kingdom Metazoa; phylum Chordata; class Actinopteri; order Salmoniformes; family Salmonidae; genus Salvelinus; species Salvelinus alpinus. The sequence continues at coordinate 34,612,497 of NC_092098.1, forward strand.
ACCCTCAGTGTTCTATTACTGTAGGTAGATACAGTAGCTCTGAATTCACGATATGGCAGATCTTATCATTAATTTCTTTAAACCAATCAGTCATTTCTGTCTGATTTAGATAAGGCAGGTGAAGCTGCAACCACAACACTTCAATAACACTTGACATGAGATCTTCTCTAAGCATTACAGGGATATGCCTCTGAACATACACAGCAACAACTCCCCCATAGCATTCCTGTCTCTTCTGTAGATGTATATCCTTGTATTGTTACTGCTGTATCATCAAAGGAATTAGCTAAGTGAGTCTCAGAAATGGCTAATATATACATTTTATCTGATGTTTGCAAGTTATTGATTTCATTAACCTTATTTCTAAGGCTACGTATACAGTGTCATCAGAAAGTATTCATACCTCTTGAATTACTCCACATATTGTTGTATTACGGTCTAAATTCAAAATTGATTACATTTAGCCAGTTTCTTGAAAATGAAATACAGAAATATCTAATTTACATAAGTATTTACACCCCTGAGTCCATACATGTCACAACTTCCGCCGAAGTCGGTCCCTCTCCTTGTTCGGGCGGTGTTCGGCGGTCGACGTCACTAACCTTCTAGCCATCACTGATCCATTTTTCATTTTCCATTGGTTTTGTCTTGTCTTCCTTCACACCTGGTTACAATTACATCAATTACATGAAAGAGGAGGAAGGGAAGCGCTACTAAGGTACACAATAGTACATTTTGGTAGACAGCAGGTGCTCTTTGGTAAAAGGGGTAAATTGGTCATCAAAAAGAAAGGAGGACCGAGGCACTCTTCATATAATTAAATAAAATGCCTTTATTAGTATGGCATGTTCAGTAGAAACAAAGTTTTAAAAATCAAACGCGTTTCGGCTGCATGGCCTTTGTCAGGGAGTACAAAAAAATAATACAATGTCCTCTTTTGAACAGCTTTTCCAATTAGCCCTAATACACGTTAAAACTTCTTATGGCTGCAATCCCGTTAACGGGATGATATGACAACAGCCAGTGAAAGTGCAGGGTGCCAAATTCAAACAACAGAAATCTCATAATTACAATTCCTCAAACAAACGAAAGCACCACAAACGATTATGTTAGGTCACCGCAAAATCACAGAAAAACACAGCCATTTTTCCAGCCAAAGACAGGAGTCACAAAAAGCAGAAATAGAGATAAAATGAATCACTAACCTTTGATGATCTTCATCAGATGACACTCATAGGACTTCATGTTACACCATACATATACGTTTTGGTCGATTAAGTTCATATTTATATCCAAAAACCTCAGTTTACATTGGTGCCATGTTCAGAAATGCCTCCAAAATATCCGGAGAAATTGCAGAGAGCCACGTCAAATAACATAAATACTCATCATAAACTTTGATGAAAGATACATGTTTTACAAAGAATTAAAGATACACTTGTTCATAATGCAACCGCTGTGTCAGATTTCATAAAGCTTTACGGCAAAAGCACAATATTCAATAATCTGAGAACAGCGTTCAGCCACAAAAGGAAGCCATACAGTTACCCGCCAAATTGTGCAGTCAACAAAACTCATAAATAGTATTATAAATCTTCACTTACCTTTGCTGATCTTCGTCGGAATGCACTCCCAGGACTCCCACTTCCACAAGAAATGTTTGTTTTGTTCGGTAATGTCCATCATTTATGTTCAAATAGCTATTTTTGTTAGCGTGTTTGGTAAACAAATCCAAAGTCAGGAAGCGCGTTCACTAAAAGCAGACGAAACGTCAAAAAGTTCCGTAACAGTCAGTAGAAACATGTCAAATGATGTATTGAATCAATCTTTAGAATGTTTTTAACTTAAATCTTCAATAACGTTCCAACCGGAGAATTCAATTGCCTTCAGATGTGCGATGGAACAGAGCTCCCTCTCATGTGAACGCGCATGGTCAGAACATGGTCACCTCATGGCAGACCTGACTAACTCCTGTCTCCTTCGGCCCCACTTCACAGTAGAGGCATCAGACAAGGTTCTACGGACTGCTGACATCTAGTGTAAGCCGTAGGAAGTGCAAACAGATCCATATCCCACTGTGTATTTAATAGGGGCTGGGTTGAAAATCGACCAACCTCAGATTTCCCACTTCCTGTTTGGATTTCTTCTCAGGTTTTTGCCTGCCATATGAGTTCTGTTATACTCACAGACATCATTCAAACAGTTTTAAAAACTTCAGAGTGTTTTCTATCCAATACTAATAATATGCATATATTAGCAACTGGGATTGAGGAGCAGGCAGTTTACTATGGGCACCTCTGGGGACCTTTCATCCAAGCTACTCAATACTGCCCCTGCAGCCATACGAAGTTAAAAAGTAAAATACTGTAGCTATGTTATCATAAAAATACAATTCCAAGCTAGAAGTATCAGTACACTTAGAAAGGTAGTTCTCACCTTAAATATAACTGGGAGAAGTGTCAAGAATAAGAAAGCAATATAATCCATAGTACACTAGAACACAGCAAAACATGAACAACAACAGTCTAAACATAGCTAAGGGCAATTGAGCAAAATGTCCACTAGATGACAGCAAATGGACCTATCACAACCCTATAGGAAGGGTGAGAAATCCATATCTTCATTTAAACCAGGGTATTTAGTGGCCTGTAGTTTGTAAATCCAAAAACGTTCCCGTTGGTTTGAAATGTTTAAGACGGTCCCCTTTTCTAATAGAGGCCGGAATATGATCAATACCCATCGCTTGTAGGGAGGCAGGGTTGCCATGGTGTAAGGACTTGTAGTGCCTTGCCATGGGGTAGTCTTCATTGCCTACCCGTATGGCGTACTTGTGTTCCGCTAAGCGGTCTTGAAGGGGTCACTTTGTCCATCCAATGTAGAACACCTTGCACTGTGGACATTCCAATCTATAGATGACATGAGTGGTTTTGCAGTTAATTAAATGCTTGACGTAATATTCAAATTTGTAAGCTATGTCAACAAAACTTCTTCTGTGCAATATTTCTGCAATGGTTGCAATGGTTACATTTAAAAGAGCCCTTGGGTTTGTGGTCAAGCCAAGTTTTTTGAGAGTCACCCGGAAGATAACTGTGGACTAATTTGTCATGTAGGGTAAGACATCTCTTAAAGCTTATGACTGGTGGCTCAGGAAAGACTTGGCTTAGTAGTGTATCACTTTGGATGATTCCCCAACTATTTTTAATGATTATTTTAATGTTCTCTGCTTCAGTGCTTTATTTTGTAACAAAATACACTCTCTCTGATGTATCACGAGGCACTCCCATTCGCAACAAGTTCTCTCTGTCAAGTAATCCAGCCCTTATACCGATTCAAGAAGCGATTCTCCAATTCAGCAGATTTGACACTGTAGTCTGTTTCCTGATTGCAAATTCTGCGGACTCTTTGGAATTGGCCATATGGAATATTCTCTTTTAGCCTTTTGGGGTGAAAGCTGTCTGCCCTCAGAATGGTATTCCCATCTGTAGGCTTCCTAAAGATTGATGTGTGCAAACAACCTTTGTAATTTTTACTAATGTCGAGGTCCAAACAATGAAGGTTATCCTTGCTGTACTCCATAGTTAGTTTGATGTTAGGGTTAATGCTGTTAAGGTATTGGTGGAAGGAAATAAGTTCATCTTCTGAGCCGGACCAAAACAGGCAAACATCATCAATATAGTGTCCCCACCATATAATCCGGTCAAAGAAATGGTTATTAGAAGGATCCAAAATGAAGTCATTTTCCCATTTACCCAAGTACAAACCAGCGTAGGAAGGGCTGTAGCAAGCTCCCATGGCACATCCTTTGACCTGTTTAAAAATACTGTCCTGAAAGATAAAGATGTTATGAGTAAGAGTTCATTCAGTCAGTGAGACAATGAATTCTGTAGGAGGCATCTCAGCTTCAGGTCGGGTACTCAAGAAATGGTGCATAGCTGCCAAACCTTGTTCATGCTCAATGGTGGTGTATAGAGACTCCACCTCCATGGTGACTAAAAAGGAAGCTGTACCTATATTGTTAAATTCCTTAATTTTGTTCAACACATCTGTGGTATCTTGAAGATAGGCTGGAAGTGACGTCAGAAAAGGCTTAATAAAGTAATCAATGTACTTAGAGATGGGTTCTGTCAGACTTTCATTACCACTAATGACTGGTCTGCCTGGGGAACTTTCAAGATCTTTATGGACTTCTGGAAGAAGGTAAAAAAGAAGCAATCCGCGGACTGCCATTGAAAATAAATTTGAACTCATTGTCTGAAATGTAGCCATTCTCCTTAGCTCCTGTGAGGATCCCTTTCAGTTCAGTTTTTAGGTCCTCTGTAGGGTTGAAGGTAAGAGATCATCATTGTCTAATTGACGGTAGGCTTCTGTCACATATTTGTCTTTACTCCACACTACTGTAGCGCCACCTTTGTCTGCTTTTTAACCACAATCCGTTCATTTTTGGACAATGATTCAACTGCATCCCTCTCTGTCTTAGAAAGATTACGTCGTGTTTGGTTGGAGTCAATTTTACCCTTAAACAGATTCTCCACATCAAAATTCACTTTCTTGGCAAATGTATTTAGTGTGTCATTCTGGACGATGGGACAAAAACTGGACTTAGGAGGAAGGGAAGCGCTACTAAGGTACACAATAGTACATTTTGGTAGACAGAAGGTACTCTTTGGTAAAAGGGGTAAATGGGAACATAGGTCTCCGAATCCCTGCGTCAGGGGTACATTCGGTCCTCCGCTTCACCCGTCTCCTCAAGTTTCTTTTTTGTGAAGAAGGAGGGAGGTCTGCGTCCGTGTATTGATTACCGGGGTCTAAATCAGATCACAGTGAGGTATAGTTACCCGCTACCGCTCATAGCCACAGCGATAGAGTCAATGCACGGGGCGCGCTTCTTCACCAAACTAGATCTCAGGAGCGCTTACAATCTGGTGCGTATCCGAGAGGGAGACGAGTGGAAGAAAGCTTTCAGTACCACCTCTGGGCACTATGAGTACCTCGTCATGCCGTACAGGTTGATGAATGCGTCATCAGTCTTCTAAGCTTTTGTAGAAGAGATTTTCAGGGACCTGCATAGGCAGGGTGTAGTGGTGTATATTGATGACATTTTGATATACTCCGCTACACGCGCCGAGCATGTGTCCCTGGTGTGCAAAGTGTTTGGTCGCCTGTTGGAGCATGACCTGTACGTTAAAGCTGAGAAATGCCTGTTCTTCCAACAGTCCATCTCCTTCCTAGCGTATCGCATTTCCACGTCAGGGGTGGAGATGGAGAGTCACCGCATTGCAGCTGTGCGTAATTGGCCAACTCCCACCACGGTTAAGGAGGTGCAGCGATTCTTAGGGTTTGCCAACTACTACCGGAGGTTTATCCGGGGTTTTGGTCAGGTCCCGCTCCCATTACTTCACTGCTGAAGGGGGGTCCGGTGCGCTTGCAGTGGAAAGCTGAAGCGGACAGGGCTTTCAGTCACATGAGGGCTTTGTTTACTTCGGCTCTCGTGCTGGCCCATCCGGATTCCTCTTTGGTGTTCATAGTGGAGGTGGACACGTCTGAGGCTGGGATAGGAGATGTGCTCTCTCAGCGCTTGGGTACGCCACCGAAGCTCCGCCCTTGTGCCTTCTTCTCGAAGAAGCTCAGCCCGGCGGAGCGAAACTATGACGTGGGGGACCGGGAGTTGTTGGCTGTTGTCAAGGCCCTGAAGGCGTGGAGACACTGCCTTGAGGGGGCTAGACACCCTTTTCTCATCTGGACTGACCACCACAATCTGGAGTACATCCGGGCGGTGAGGAGACTGAACCCTCGCCAGGCAAGGTGGGCCATGTTTTTCACCCATTTTGTGTTTACCCTTTCTTACAGACCAGGCTCCCAGAACGTTAGGGCAGACGCATTGTCCCGGCTGTATGACTTAGAGGAGAGGTCCATGGATCCCACTCCCATACTCCCCGCCTCTTGTTTGGTGGAGCTGGTAGTGTGGGAGCTGGACGCGGAACATTGAGCGGGCGTCACGTGCAAAGCCCGCTCCCCCTCAGTGTCCAGCTGGGCGTCTGTACGTTCCATCTGCGGCCCACTGGCTGATCTATTGGGCCCACACGTCACCCCCCCGGGTCATCCTGGGATCGGTCGGACGGTGCGCTGTCTTAGTGGGAAGTACTGGTGGCCCACTTTAGCTAAGGACATGAGGGTTTATGTTTCCTCCTGCTCGGTGTGCTCCTAGACACCTGCCTAGAGGTAAGTTACAACCCTTACCCGTTCCACAATGGCCGTGGTCGCACCTGTCAGTGGATTTCTAACCGATCTTCCACCTTCACAGGGTAACACCATGACCTGGTTGTTGTGAATAATTTTTCTAAGTCCTGTCGTCTCCTCCCTTTGCCCGGTCTCCCTACGGCCCTACAAACTGCGGAGGCCCTGTTTACACACGTCTTCCGGCACTACGGGGTGCCTGAGGATATAGTGTCTGATCGGGGTCCCCAGTTCACGTCAAGGGTCTGGAAGGCGTTCATGGAACGTCTGGGGGTCTCGGTCAGCCTTACCTCAGGTTTTCACTCCGAGAGTAACGGGCAGGTGGAGAGCGTTAACCAGGATGTGGGTAGGTTTCTGAGGTTCTATTGCCAGGACCGGCCGGGGGAGTGGGCGGCGTTCGTGCCCTGGGCAGGGATGGCCCAGAACTCGCTCCGCCACTCCTCCACTAACCTTTCTCCCTTCCAGTGTGTATTGGGGTATCAGCCGGTTCTGGCTCCTTGGCATCAGAGTCAGACCTGGTTCCGGCGTGCGGAGGAAACATGGGACGCCTCCCATGTCCACCTTCAGTGCGCCGTACTGCGCCAGAAAGTTGGCGCAGACCGTCACCGCAGTGAGGCCCCGGTGTTCGCCGGGTGACACCGGGGGACAGGGTCTGGCTCTCGACCCGAAACCTGCCCCTCCGCCTGCCCTGTCGGAAGTTGGATCCGCGGTTTGTGGGGCAATTAAAAGTCCTGAGGAGAGTGAATGAGGTATGTTAAAGGTTACAGCTTCCCCCCGATTACCGCATTAACCCCTCGTTCCACGTGTCTCTCCTCAGGCCGGTGGTGGCTGGCCCACTCCAGGAGTCTGAGGTGCGGGAGGTTCCTCCACCCCCTCTGGACATCGAGGGGGCCCCGGCGTACTCCGTTCGTTCCATACTGGATTCGAGACGTCGGGCGAGGGGCTTTCAGTACCTCGTGGACTGGGAGGGGTATGGTCCGGAGGAGAGATGCTGGGTTCCGGTGGAGGACGTGTTGGATCCTTCCATGCTACGAGATTTCCACCGTCTCCATCCGGATCGCCCTGCGCCTCGCCCTCCGGGTCGAGGGGGGTACTGTCACAACTTCCGCTGAAGTCGGTCCCTCTCCTTGTTCAGGCGGTGTTCGGCGGTCGACGTCACCGACCTTCTAGCCATCACTGATCCATTTTTCATTTTCCATTGGTTTTGTCTTGTCTTCCTTCACACCTGGTTCCAATCCCATCAAATACATGTTGTGTATTTAACCATCTGTTTCCCCTCATGTCCTTGTCGGAGATTGTTTTGTTTGTATGTGATGTGCTATTTAGTGTTGGTGTGCGACGGGTTTTGTACCCACTTTGTTATTTTGTACATTTTGGTTGTTTTGGAGTTTGGTCAGCATTTATTATACAACTCCGTTTATACCTAGTTCCTTCTCCTGCGCCTGACTTCCCTGCCACCAACACGCACCCCTTACAATATATGTTAGAATCACCTTTGGCAGCGATTACAGCTGTGAGTCTTTCTGGGTAAGTCTGTAAGAGCTTTGCACACCTGTATTGTACAATATTTGCACATTATTATTTTTGAATTCTTCAAGCTCTGTCAAGTTGGTTGTTGATCATTGCTAGACAGCCATTTTCAAGGCTTGCCATAGATTTTCAAGCTGATTTAAGTCGAAACTGTATCTAGGCCACTCAGGAACATTCAATGTCATCTTTGTACGCAACTCCAGTATATATTTGGCCTTGTGTTTTAGGTTAGTGTCCTGCTGAAAGGTGAATATGTCTCCCAATGTCTGTTGGAAAGCAGACTGAACCTGATTTTCCTCAAGGATTTTGCCTGTGCTCTATTCCATGTATTTATTTATTTAAAACTCCATAGTCTTTGTTGATGACAAGCATACCCAAAACATGATGCAGCCACCACCAATTTTGGAAAGATATGAAGAGTGGTTGTGTTGGATTTGCCTCAAACATAACACTTTGTATTCAGGATATAAAGTTAATTTCTTTGCCAAATATTTTGCAGTTATACTTTAGTTCCTGCAGACAGGATGCATGTTTGGAATATTTTTATTACGTACAGGCTTCCTTCAATTCACTCTTATTTAGGTAAGTATTGTGGAGTAACTACAATGTTGTTGATCCATCACAGCCATTAAACTCTGTAACTGTTGGCCTCATGGTGAAATCCCTGAGTGGTATCCTTCCTTTGAGTTGGGAAGATAATTGTATGTGTGGTGTACAGAGATGAGGTAGTCATTCAAAAATCATGTTATGCAATATTATTGCGTACAGAGTCCATGCAACTTATTATATGACTTATTAAGCAGTTTTTATGCCTGAAATAGGCTTACCATAACAGTGGTTGAATACTTATTGACTCAGGACATTTCAGCTTTTCATTTTCAATGAATTTGTGAACATTTCTAAGAACATAATTCCACATTGACATTATGGGTGTATTGTGTGTAGACCAGTGACACAAAATATAAATGTAATCAATTTTAAATATAGGCTGTAGCACAACAAAATGTGGAAAAAGTCAAGGGGTGTAAATACTTTCTGAAGACAATGTATTAATATGGGCCATTTGTAAGCAATATCCCTACGTGCCCTGGCAGCTTTCATGGCTGGGATAAGTTCTTTCCTCTTCTGGCGCACAGCTTCAGAATAGTCCTCGTTGAGGAAGATGTACATTCCTCTAAAGTTATTGGCTCTTTTCAGAACAGCTACCTTGTCCTTGAACCTCAGGAACTTAACCACTATCAGCCTGGGCCTGTCACCTGTGCTGGGTGTTGGTTTTTTAAGTCCTGTGGGTTCACTCCACCTCAATATTTCTGTGGTCCATCTTCAGTTTGTCAGAGATCATTTCCTTCACTTTGTCCTCAGACTCATTCCAGGTCTCATGTGGAGGCCGCAATTTTGTCCACAACAATGTTGTTCTGCCTTGATTGTCCCTCAAGGAAATCTGATTTCTCTGCCATAGTTATCAGGGATTCATCATGGTCCTCTCGCAATGCCTTACATATTGCTGTCATATTGTTTTGTTTAAACTCATCAAGCTGACCCTGCAAACTGTTCTTCAGGTCCTGGACGTCTCTGGTCAGATCATCCATAATTTTATTAGTTGACGCCACCAGTATTTGGACATAACACTTGAAGCTCTTTTGTTGTTGTAACAACTGGTTGTAGGACTATTTTTGTTTGTTTAAAAGATCCTTCACCTGTGATAGAGAGACACCACTGTCCTCAACATTACTCCAACTGGCTTTGGTCTTTGTCATGGTAGCAATGTAGGCTACGCTGTTACTCCTAGCAGTTCTAGACATGGCAGGTCGCTGGGTAGACTGAAACAGCAGCAAACAGCAGGGATTCAAACAGTCACACTCTCGGGATAATCCACTGTCCTAGCCGCAAGGGCTGTGGGCTGTGTACAAGCTGCCAAGGAAACCTGGCTAGCTTGATAGCTAGCTAGCTAACGTTAGTTAGTTAGTTAGTTAGAAGTTAGGCTAGCGTCTGTACCAACCAGGGAACAATGAGCTAATTCTCTGGAGCAAAATAGACCTGCTATTGATCCCTGTAATACATTGAATGTTCCACACCTTAATATAATGGTGAATAAATAACTCTGTTAACTGAAAGTTATTTGCAAAAGAAAGCCTCCTGAAAGATACGCGTTTCAATGCATGCCACTAGAGCCAGATGTTTGACAACTAATTTCCTCAGTTCCTAGCATTCTGTTATGTTACAGAGTTCTGTCGTGGCTTATTTTATGTTACATTTGTCTCCACATTTTGAGATGTTGAATCAGGCACTAAAGTGAGCAATTTCCCTGTTCCCTTTGAGGGACTTTGAATCATACTGGGGTTTAAGTGGGTATCAGGGGTAAATTGGAAGAGATTGAGTTTATCCTTGACTGTATGTACTTTAGTTCATACTTTTGATACTGTTGATGGGAAATCAAACTGATATTGTAATAAATAAAAAATGCATTCACATAGTTCACATTGTCGATTGCTGATCTTTGTAGTGACATGCCTGCATTCATGGGGGTCCTACAGAACAAAACTTTTTGGGATAGTAAATAGAGCTATAGTTTGGGAACAGAATTATTCCTGCTCAGGTCTCCTGCCTTGAATTTCCTAAGTCATAGGTCCCTCTTACTCTTTCCACCAATACTGCATTTGACTACTCCTCTGAAGGAGCATGATCTGATGCAACCCTCCACCCTTCAGTGCCAGCATTGCCCTTCATTTACATGGCCTCTTATTAACTCCTATGAAAGCTCTCCCTCTCTCCCTGTCTTCCCTTTGTTAGGGAGAACCCCCAGATGAGGCCCGACTGCATCGTCCATCACCCGTGTAACATGGTCCTGCGCCCTGGGACTAGCCCACCGGTCCACAGCCCACCATGCTTATATTCAAGTGTAAGGTTCAGTAGTAGCTCCACTAAAACCCTAAAGCAGGATACATGTCCCAGGGTGAGGGAAATGGCTGCCCAACCCATTGCTCTTTTCTAAGCCCATATTAAAATGTACTAATAAAAAGTGGAAAGATTCCCCGCTGTAATGGCTCCCCAGGGCCAGACTGGGTAAGTAAAGGGCTGCCTCTTTATGTGAACAGTAATCACTCACGGCCAGAAAGGACACATATGATATGTAGGTAATGTATATTTGTGCGAATGGACACATAAGGATACTAATGCTTATCATGGTTGATACTGTAGGTTATGGCATTGTGTTGAAAGAAAGTAGCACACTGTATATATGTGTGTGTCTATATATATATATATATATATATATATATATATATATATATATATATATATATATTATATAAAAATATATATATAACTCCCAGTTTAGGCACAGTGATGCCGAAATGTTGGTGTTTTACCTAATAAAGGCACAGTGATGGCGAAACTTTGGTGTTTTACCCAGTAAATTACTGGGAGTTTATACAGTGCATTCAGGAAGTATTCAGACCCCTTGACTTTTTCCACATTTTGTTATGGTACGGCCTTATTCTAAAATTATACAGATTATTTTTGCCAATATACACGCAATACCACATAATGACAAACTGAAAACAGGTTTGTAGAAATGTTTGCTAATTTATAAAAAATAAAAAATAAAAATACTTTATTTACATAAGTATTCAGACCCTTTGCTGTGAAACTCTACATTTTGCTCAGGTGCATCCTGTTTCCATTGATCATCCTTGAAATGTTTCTTCAACTTGATTGGAGTCCACCTGTGGTAAATTCAATTGATTGGACATGATTAGGAAAGGCACACACCTGTCTATGTAAGGTCCCACAGTTAACAGTGCATGTCAGAGCAAAATCCAATCCATGAGGTCAAAGGAATTGTGTCGAGGCACAGATCTGGGGAACAGTACCAAAAAATGTCTGCTGCATTGAAGGTCCCCAAGAAGACATTGACCTCCATCATTCTTAAATGGAAGAAGTTTGTAACCACCAAGACTCTTCCTAGAGCTGGCAGCCTGGCCAAACTGAGCAATCGGTGGAGAAGGGCCTTGGTCAGGGATTTGACCAAGAACACAATGGTCACTCTGATAGAGCTCCAGAGTTCCTCTGTGGAGATGGGAGAACCTTCCAGAAGGACAACCATCACTGCAGTACTTTGCCAATCACGCCTTTATGGTAGAGTGGCCAGACGGAAGCCACTCCTCAGTAAAAAGGCAGATGACAGCCCGCTTGGAGTTTGCCAAAAGGCTCCTAAAGGACTCAGACCATGAGAAACAAGATTCTCTGGTCTGAGGAAACCAAAATTGAACTATTTGGCCTGAATGCCAAGCTTCACATCTGGAGGAAACCTGCCACCATCCCTACGGTGAAGCATGGTGGTGGCAGCATCATACTGTGGGGGATGTTTTTCAGCGGCAGGGACTGGGATCCTAGTCAGGATCAAGGGAAAGATGAACGGAGCAAAGTACAAAGAGATCCTTGATGAAAACTTGCTCCAGAGAGCTCAGGACCTCAGACTGGGGTGACGGTTCACCTTCCATCAGGACAATGACCCAAAACACAAAGCCAAGACAACACAGGAGTGGCTTCGGGACAAGTCTCTGAATGTCCTTAAGTGGCCCAGCCAGAGCCCAGACTTGAACCTGATCGAACATCTCTTGAGAGACCTGAAAATAGCTGTGCAGCGACGCTCCCCTTCAAACCTTACAGAGCTTGAGAGGATCTACAGAGAAGAATGCGGGAAACTCCTCAAATACAGGTGTGCCAAGCTTGTAGCGTCGTACCCAAGAAGACTCGAGGCTGTAATCGCTGCCAAAGGTGCTTCAACAAAGTACTGAGTAAAGGGTCTGAATACTTATATAAATCTGATATTTGTGTGTTTAATAAATTTGCAAATATTTCTAAAAACCTGTTTTTGCTTTGTCATTATGGCGTATTGTGTATATTTTGATGAGGGGAAAAAAAACAATTTACTCAATTTTAGAATAAGGCTGTAATGTAACAACATGTGGAAAAAGTCAAGGGGTCTGAATACTTCCCGAAGGCACTGTATAGAGTATGCTACTCTCTTTATCTTAATAGCTTACAGTTTATTCGCTGTTAGTCAGCACCTCCATACCCCATGTTTTCTTTCAACACCACAAAAGCATGAGCTGGAGCACACCCAGAGAAAAGTATTTAGTGTGAAGTAGGCTCCCCATCCCTTTGTCTAATGTAGTGATTTTTAAGGGTCTTGATTTGAGGTACAGTACGATGCACATCATGTTAAATTTTTTGCAAATCTACCATTAACAATAATATAGCCTATAATTTTCAGTATGCAGAAGTTTGAGTTAGTGCAAAGTCAAATTACAATTCAGGCTTTGTAGTAGTATCTGATATCTATACTGTACATCTATTCTAGTTGCACACTGTATTGATTTTCTGCCCTCCTCTTGCTATACCTGAGATAGCAATCCCTACATAATGTCACAACATCGTAGGGCTACTGGATAGGTTTTGATCAGACTATGGTTTCCCACAATACAAACCAATGTCGGTGGGGAAACTATGAATTTATATTTATGCTCTTAGAGGCACAGACTGTGGATTTGTCTCTCGCGTTTCCTAGATGAGTGGCATAATCTCAATATGTTATGAAGTGATCTTGGTCTGCTTAGGACAAGCCAATGTAATTAACAGAAGAAAATTAGCTTTCCTTGTACGTCGGTGTCTGTTTTCTGTTGTATTGCTCAATTGTTGTCGTGTGGAAACATATTCATAGTGACAAAAGCAAGGGTCAAGTAAAAAAACAAATCACCAGACAAAAGTAATTTCAGCTCGCTCATGTTTGGGCCTGTGCTCTGAAAACCTTTCATGACAGAAGGTCAAAACAGGACGGCAACTATGGGACAATAGTGTAGACTAGAGATATATTACTCCTAGCTGTGTCTACTGTACATTTCTATACACAGAGGGAAGCCATCATTATAGTTATGACTCCACTATACGCTACTCTGAGGGTTGATGGAGCATCAAATCTTTACACGGGTGTCATAATGAGCTCAATGAAATACTCTATGGCCTAATTACAAGGTTCTCCCATTGTGCTGGAGTGTGTGAGTTAGTTTTCTGTTTAAAGTGTGTGTGGGGGTCCTTGGGGGATCCCACTGAAGGAACGGAACCCACCCTGTCCATCTCTTTGTGCTGTAATCGGCCTGTCAAACGCCTCTCTTTGTGGATGTGTGTGTGTGTGCGTGTGCTCAGCTGGCAGTAGAGCCCTATCCCATCATCAGCTATGTCTTCAGACAGAACCCCTGCTGTTTCAAAAACACTGTCACTGTCCAAGAATGTCAATACAAGCATAAGCAGGCCAAACTACATACCCCATTGTGTTTGCCATCATCCCCATAGTGTATACGAAACGATTACAGCCAAAATCATAGAACTCGTGGTTTAATATAACACTACAGCATGGCTCTGCATTGTATATACTGACTTTGGAAAATGTACTGTATATTGGATAGAGTTGGCCCTTGTGGCGATAACACTTTGATAATCATTTGTTTTGATACACTCAAGACAAGTATTGTAACTGCAAAACAAGTAACACGATGCCACAAGAATGATACAATGGTAGTTAACTTGGAGACCCATAGATCTAGCTGGAGCAATTTGCGACACATCTGTACTGTCTCAGTAAAATGGTGTTCCAGTTTTAGACTGAACAGGGTCAGAGGAATCAATGATTAGTTATGTCACAATCAGTGAGACTGCTCTATTTCCTTACAGCATCAAATGTGGCTTACAAAGACAAAATACACTCAAAGAATACAAGAAATTCCAGTGATAACATCTCAAATAAAAGTTTTGTGCATTGCTCTCCCCACAGCAAACCTTAACACCTCAAGCCACCATAAAGTGAAAACCTCAGGCCCAAAATAAAAGCATCTTCATTACGTCGGTTTCATTTCCTGGAAGGGCACAATTATTAGTCTCAGCACCAACCGGCACACTGGACTAATGGCTTCAGTGTGACAGAGAGATCTAAGAGGGGGAACCGGTGGCAGGGCTCAGCTCGTACCAAGAGAGGACCAGCGGGGGCCGGAGCCCGACCAGCCAGGCCTTTCATTTATCCAACTCATGAAAGGGCCACTCGTCTCTCTCCTAATTGCAACGTAAACTCTATCAAGCTGGGCTTATTGGGGAGGAGGGCGGGGGACTGGCCTCATTTGAAGAGCCTCTATTCCACTTCCCTTCCCCTGAGGACCAGCGGCGGGCTGCAAAATGGACATCAGATCAGATGCAGGAAGCACAACACAGGAGGGAGGGGTATGGGGCACAAGGAGATTTGACTCTCTCCACTCGGCACTCACCTTCGTGTCCCTGCACTGTTTGGATAACTGTGTCAGGAGTGTGAAGAGGACAAAACTAGAAAAGTCTGTGGTAATTTCACAGATGGAATGACCAAACTTTTGAAACTGATAGACTTTGAATGAGTAGTCCAAAGACTTTGAATGAGTAGTCTTTATAGTTTACCTGAAGTTTTTCAAAGTTTGGGCAAACAAACAAATACAGATATTTGAGATGACAGACAGTGACACATGGACAGACAGTGACGCATTTAATACCGCCTTGCACACTCTTGCCTGCATCTAGCTTATCTACTGTAGGGTGAAATCATTAGTCCAATAGTTGCAAACAAGAGTTTATATTGGACAAATTCAGGTATTTTATCCCCGTTTCGTTTGCTTCTATTTAAGAAACGTTTATCAACAGAATCGACGGAATGAATACACCCCTGATCATGCATAAACGCAGTTCACTTTCATAGCAGCCACGTTGTATTCCTTCTCGCCGCTATGCACTCTCCTCCTTTCACCTTTTCCCTTCGTTTGTGGACTTCAATGAACAACACATCAGCTATGTGAACAGGCAACAAAAAAAATCCAAGCTAAACCATGTCATAACCATGTCATAACCTTGTTGTCCCCATATTAGCTAAAGTAACGTCCTAGTCAACATAGCTAATAGAACTAACACGTTAGTAAACCCGCTACAATCATGCAGTAACATTACAGTGTACAGTCAGATAAACCGACGGGCCCGGTGGCAATAAATTAATATAACCAAAAGCTTACCTTTACTTGGAAGAGTTCCCGTGTTGTGTTGAATAGTCATAGCCAGCTAACTAACATAGCATCCCTCTGTTTGAGCCGGGTGTTTGAGTAACTAAACTATCCAGCTGCATTTGCTAGCTAAGTAAGTTTCTCTCTTGCTTCTCCTTCATTTTTGAATAAATTAATTTGTTGAAAACTGGTCAACTATTGTCTTTCTCTCTCTTTGATTCAACTACTCACCACATGTTATGCACTGCAGTGCTAGCTAGCTGTACCTTATGCTTTCAGTACTACAGTAGATTCATTCTCTGTTCCTTTAATTGGGTGGACAACTTGTCAGTTAATGCTGCAAGAGCTCTGATAGGGTGAAGGATGTCCTCCAGAAGTTGTCATAATTACTGTGTAAGTCTATGGAAGTGGTTGAGAACCAAGAGCCTCCGAGGTTTTGTATTGAAGTCAATGTACCAAGAAGAGGGCGGAAGCTGGCTTTCCTCCGGCTACACCATGATGCTACGCTACAGAGTGCTGTTGAGGCTACTGTAGACCTTCATTGCAAAACAGTGTGTTTTAATAAATTATTTGGTGACTTGAATATATTTAGTATAGTTTTATCTAAAAAGGATAACTTTTTCAATATTTTACAATTTTTATGAAATTCACTGAGGAGGATGGTCCTCCCCTTCCTCCTCTGAGGAGCATCCACTGGTCAGCATAGTTAACCAAGCGAGGTCCAGACATTTGCAATTGGGGAGGGAGAAATAATGGGAAAAGTAAATTGAGAAGGAAAGGTTGGCAATATGTCCACTTCATTGTGGTGTCTGTTAATCATTCCCAGATCCCCTCTGGCTCCAATAAGGGAGTATAACAGAGTATAAAAGAACAATTTGGGCTGCCCCAGCTGTGAAAAGCCAACCCATCATGAACACAATAGCCCTGTAGAGGCCACAGTAATTCGGCGTGTGATCATGGACACGCCCCTCTCACCCTGTGTCTTTGTTTAAGTCGGTCAACAGCACATCACCTTGCCCTCCACCCCCTCCAATGGCCAGATGGGTAAATCCATAATGCAGGGAAAAGAGCGGACCCCCCTAGTTCGCCCATGCTCCAACATGGATCTTATAAGACCCCATTACAGACCAATGGGAGCCCCCTTCTTGCCTAATTAAGCGCAGCTATCCCGGCCCTGTGCGCAATGGCTTACCGACCTGGGAGGAGGCCCCTGCACCTGGGGATGCTACCTGTTACTCAGCCCAGCTCATCAGCCCTGAGGAGAGAGCCCCAGCTGGCCAGCCAGCCAGCCAGGATGCCCTGAGTTAGGGATGGGGCGGGTCCATGGCTGGTGAGGCGTGGTGGCTGTGTATGGAGTTGTTTTATGGCCGTCTGTGGGCCGTTATATGTTGTCTTAGGGAAGTCACACCTCGCAGCACACATACCATACACATGCATAGAGACACTTACACTCACTTAGGCTACGTCCACAGATTTTCTCTTATTAGTTCACCTGTACCTGCCTTGTTAACTGGCCATTCTTCCTTGGTTATAAAAGTAATAATTTTCTTTCTTTTGTTTTGTTTCAGAATTGTTTTAACTCATTGTGAGATTACATTTATTTAGCATTCAAACATTAAATACACTACATTACTAAAAGTATGTGGACACCTGATAGTCGAACATCTCATTCTAAAATCATGGGCATTAATATTGAGTTGATCTCCCCTTTGCTGCTATAACAGCCTCCAATCTTCTGGGAAGGCTTTCTGCTAGATGTTGGAAGATTGTTGCGGGGACCTGCTTCCATTCAGCTACAAGAGCATTAGTGAGGTCGGGCACTGATTTTGGGTGATTAGGCCTGGCTCGCAGTCGGCGTTCCAATTCATCCCAAAGGTGTTCTATGAGGTTGAGGTCAGGGCTCTGTGCAGGCCAGTCAAGTTCTTTCACACCGATTTTGACAAACCATTTCTGTATGGACCTCGCTTTGTGCACAGGGGCATTGTCATGCTGAAACAGGAAAGGGCCTTCCCCAAACTGTTGCCACAAAGTTGGAAGCATAGAATCGTCTAGAATGTCATTGTATGCTGTAGCATTACGATTTCCCTTCACTGGAACTAAGGGGCCTAGCCCGAACCCTGAAAAACAGCCCCAGACCATTATTCATCCTTCACCAAACTTTACAGTTAGCACTATGCATTCGAGCTACCGGTGAGCTTTACACCACTCCAGCTGACGCTTGGTGTTGTGCATGGTGATCTTAGGCTTGGAAACCCATTTCATGAAGCTCCCGACAAACAGTTATTGTGCTGACATTGATCCAGATGCAGTTTGGAACTCGGTAGAGAGTGTTGCGACCGAGGACAGACGATTTGTATGCGCTGCGCACTTCAGCACTCAGACCCGTTCTGTGAGCTTGTGTGGCCTGCTACTTCGTGGCTGAGCCATTGTTGCTCCTAGACATTTCCACGTCACAATAACAGCACTTATAGTTGACCGGGGCAGCTCTAGCAGGGCAGAAATTTGAAGAACTGACTTGTTGGAAAGGTGGCTTCCTATGTTGGTGCCACATTGAATGTCACTGAGCACTTCAGTAAGGCCATTCTACTGCCAATGTTTGTCTATGGAAATTGCATGGCTGTGTGCTCGATTTTATACACCTGTCAGCAATGGGTGTGACTGAAATAGCAGAATCCACTCATTTGAAGGGGCGTCCACATACTTTTGTATATATAGTGTATATCGTCTACACAGTGATAAGTATTGAATTGCCACAACCAGGCAGCAGACTCAACTAAGGCCATGGTCAGGGCAAGGAATAGTAAAACCTAATATTTACATTCAAACTGCAACTTTTCCAACTTGTCAATCATTGAATTTGCAGTGGATTTTCCAGTTTGTATTCAAAACATGAAAACCCAAAAAGCCCTCTAGATCAGGGGTCTCCAACCTTTTCTTGCCCAGGGACCCCTCCCAGGCAAACCGCCAACACAGGGATCCCCGTCACACATTAGCAACAAGCAAAAAGACATTCACATGTCTTGTCTTATCATCAGGTGAATGATAATGACAAGGAGAAGTAATTAACATTTTAAATGAATAGATTTGGTAGATAGTTTTTCATTATTTTGACCTCCCCACGTTATAGTTGGAAGAGGAGGTGTAAACTCTAACGTAGCTTTTTATATAGAAAGGGAACTCCAAAAACAAGAGCAGCTGTTTAGATGCTTAAACAAAGGTTAGCCATGTATTGACAAAATGTAAGTTAAGAAAGCTTACCAGCAGCCAGCGGCACTTGCCACACTGGTAGCCTATTCACGGGTGGTTTTTCAAAACCTACTGTATGTCAGATACTCCAGTGAGTGTAATTGGCTCGAATTAGTGTAATTTGTTTAATATTAGGAGTTGAGAAATAAAGTAGATAATTAGAAAGATATTCTACTCTTTTCTACTTTATAAAAAATTTTCTGTTGTTGCTAGCGATATTCCCCTCCAAAAATGCTGTATTTTTATTTTATTTTTGTGGACACAATTGATTTTCACAAGGTTCACTCACCTAAAATGCTTGACCTATTTGAAGTCTGTCAAACAGCAGACAGCACAGTGGGAAAGCAATCAAACCAAAGATCTCTCCCCTTGAAATATCAGGGCTGACAAATAATTCATATTTTGTAACAATCAATACGCCACACTCTCACACTTACACACCACTGTTTTCTCTTTATAGTACTGATTGGAATGAACTGAAATCTTCTGAAGCATTCGGTGCATTGATTGCTTGAAAGCGACCCATCCCAGTGAGTGGGTAAGGTTGTTTCAGACTGGTCATATCAAAGTGTTGCTGCAATGGGTGCAAAGGGCCAGTCTGGAGAAGCACTTGAGAATAGGAGACAATTGCTAAGAGACATTCAGATTTGAGGACGCTAACTTAAGTGAGACATATATGGTCTGCAGTTTTGCTAAATTAGCAGGGGGGATGGTGTTCTAATGCATATTTAAATGAATACTTAGCATTTTTCAGCAAATTAACTTTTTATGAAATAAGATAAATGGATAGGGAAAGGTAGGGGGTAGAATTTATGAAATGCAAATGTCAGAAGGGTACAAATGACAGGGGTGTGTTTTCCAAGTTAATATCCATGGGGTCGTGGCTAATTGTGTCTTTGTTGTGTGATTACGCAGAGATTTCTCAGGGTTTAGAGTCACTGCTGTGGGCTGGAGCCAGCGCTTTGTTTAACTTCCTCCCCTCGTGGCTCCAAGTGTACATTGGGGCTATAGCTAATGCCCAGAACAACAGCATATAGGTCCTGTTAACCCATCTTCTGCTGGCTTTCCTACAATTACATATTAGAAAAAAAGGACTTTGGTGTTACCAGAACATACCTGTGCTTTTAAACTGCATCGATCCTGAAAGTTTCAGCCATAAGGTTTGCGTTTGAATGCTTTGGAATGAACAGTCAAGTTGACTGATTCGTGACGTGATCGTGCGGAAATGGTGAAATCAGCCATGGCGTTTCCTGGAGAGTTAGTTTGTGAGGCGTGATTGGACACAACCCCCTCAGGAGACAGTGGCCAGCTTGCTCTGGGGGTTCTCCCTCTGGTCTCCCAGCTGAACGTACAGAAAAACCAATTATGCCACCCTGGCATATGGGCAGTGCAGGAGCGCCACTCTAATGACGGTGCATGCCAACTGCTCGCCAGCCGAGGGTCAGCGGCGCTCGGTGTTGTTGCCAAAAAGTCACCCAATTACGAGGCACCTCCTTCCCTGATGGGAGTTGTGGATCCAGCTGTAGAAGGGCAGAGGACTCGCGGACATGGCACACCTGCATCCTGATCGCACCATGGGACTGGCTGTCTGTCGCCACCTTCATCCGGCTGGGACCGGGAGGAGGGGGCTTCAGCTGGCTGTCCTATACCCTAGCCCTGGAGCTTCTCAGCAGGGCACAGCCAGACCTGGGCACATATGTTCTGCCCACCCCTAGTTCCACTAAACAGTGTGGGGCCACATCACCACCGATTTTACACATTCAACTGCAGGTGTGAACAGCAGAAGTCTCGTCTCGCTGTTCGAAAGAGCTCAATGATCAACCACACCCCATCTCAGCAGACAGGCAGATCTCTGGGGGAACAAGCTTCCATGGCTATCACAAAGCCAACAGCAATGAGTTGACATGTGTTGGCTCACGGGTTGCCACTTGATATGCTGGCAGACTAGGGTATATGTATATTGTGTGTTGATAGACATATGCCTTGTTTCGTCATTGACTCCAGTACTGTTTGCGCCATGCAAATTAAGATTTTCTTCAAAAGGCTAAGCTCTCTAGTCTAGACACTGCTGACACGTTTGCTGACTACACAACAGTGGTAGGCCTGATTACCAACAATGACAAGACAGCCTACAGGGAGGAGGTGAGAGTCCTGAAGGATTGTTGCCAGGAAAATAACAGACAGTGTGGTGAAGAAGGCGCAACAGCCTCAGGAGGCTGAAAAATTTGGTTTGGCTCCTAAGACCCTCACGAACTTATACATAATCACCAATGAGAGCATCTTGTCAGGCAGTATCACTGCCTGGTACTGTATGACAATTGCACCGTTCACAACCACAGGTCTTTCCAGAGGGTGGTGCAGTCAGACCAACGCATCACCAGGGGGCAGGATATCTACAGCACCCGGTGTCACAGGAAGGCCAAGAAGATAATTTTATTGATTTATTTCACCTTTATTTAACCAGGTAGAATAGTTGAGAACAAGTTCTCATTTACAACTGCGACCTGGCCAAGAGGATCAAGGACCTCAGCCTCCCGAGCCCCGGCCCATTCACCCCGCTATGATCTAAAGGCGGAGACAGTACAGGTGCATACAAGCTGGGACCGAGAGACTGACAACAGCTTTTATCTCCAGGCCATCAGACTGTTAAACATTCACCACTAGCCGGCCTCCGCCCAGTACTCAACTTGATATGGCTTGAATAAATTTTTTAAGAATAATGGGCAAATATTGTATAATCCAGGTGTGCAAAGCTCTTAGACTTACCCAAAAAGACTCACAGCTGGAATCGCCTTCAAAGGTGCTTCTACAAAGTATTGACTCAGGGATGTGAAAAGTTATGTAAATTAGATATTTCTGAATTTCATTTTCAATACATTTGCATAAAAAAACAAATTGAATCAAAGTTTATTGGTTGCGTACACAGATTTGCAGATGTTATCGCAGGTGCAGCGAAATGCTTGTGTTTCTAGCTCCAACAGTGCAGCAATATATGGATTTTCACAGCCCCTGTGCTTGAGCAAAAGAGACTGAAGTCGTCACAGAGGTCAATATGTAGAAGGTCAATGCAATCGATTCCTTAGACAAAACCCCATCTCTCGGCCTTAGCGGCTTCAATATAGTATAGAGAACAGGTAAAAATTGTCTCAGAGAAGACCAACGAACAACGAAACTGACTTCTCACTCCTTGTCTGGGAGGTTTCCGGAATGCAAAGGTTGG
The DNA here is from genome assembly GCF_045679555.1 of Salvelinus alpinus. NCBI lineage: Eukaryota > Metazoa > Chordata > Actinopteri > Salmoniformes > Salmonidae > Salvelinus > Salvelinus alpinus. The sequence continues at coordinate 34,634,796 of NC_092098.1, forward strand.
TCAATAAATGATTGCGCTGTGTTTCTTCTCACTTAATTGAATCAGACTAATTGTTGGAGGCTCTTGGGGAGAGGATGGAGGATCGAATGGTAATGAGAGTTCGATTTTGATGATGTTCTCAAGCAGGGGAAGAAAAAACAGTGGACGCCACGACGCAGACTCTGCTATCGATCTCCAATCTGAGCTCCGAATGGAACACTTCAGTTAGAGACCACTTTTTAAACACTGCCACTCAGGAGGAGAGTCTGGGAAGGAAAAAAATGATATGAACTGTCACTTTCTATCACTTCCAAGAGTGACCATCAGTGGTAGGTGTAGATAGAGGATCCAGACAGTACAAATGACAATATGATCAAGATTACCTGGTAGCAATAGCTTGTAATGGCCTTTTCACCTGTCATAGGAATTACATACTGACTGCCATTACATTACATTAATGACAAGCCACATTGAGTTATGACATCTGACGCAACATTATGATGAAGCGTAAGAGCAAGAAGTGGACCTCAAGACCTGACCAGGGAAAACTCCAGGCCAAAGTTATGAGCAATATCAGCTGCACACGTCTTAAAATGTATGCATTTGGAAGAACAAAGCCATTGGCATGCAGTGGCTGTGAGTTTGGACCATGTGCTAATATAACATATTGTTCCTGTGTGTTCTGACCGGGCTGTGCTTTTATTTCTCATCACACTGCACCTTGCATTTACCAGCCAGAGTACAGAGAGTACGGGCTGAATCCTAAACAGTAATTTGACACCACGGGCCCTCCATTCGCCGGCTCGCCACTTCCAGCCAGAACGCTGATGGTCTGTCTTTTACTAGAGGCAAACATGCTCCAAACAATACAACCAAAACTGATCTCCCTTAATAGCGGGAGAGTACATACTCAACACTGTTTGGTAGCCAGAACGCAGTGGCGGTGTAGCGATAAAATGCAGAAGGCAGTAAAAAGTGAATATGGGGTTCACTTTGTATGTGTAATAGAGAAGGAAAGAGAATGTATTCACCAAGCATGATGCTATTGCAACAGAGAACAATAATTACATGATATGCATGGCTGAAGTGAGAAACCAGGGAGCATGCAATCATTACAACGTAATTACACTCATCTTTGCTGTGGTATTTTATTACCAGCTTATTATGGTTGATTTATGGTTGCGATAAAACCGTTGGTTTGGCGCCAAAGATAATTGCGGCCATGTAATAGTCATTTGTCAAAGTCGTTTCAATTTTAAATCAAGCTTTAATCGTGTCAGATTACGTCAATGCATCTCTTCTGAGATAAGGCATGCAGCAGTGGCATCATTTTCTAACTTCATCTTTGCTTGATTTAAGTGAGTTCATTTTGTTGGAATACTATTTACTGGTTCATTTCCAGGGCTATTATTCGATGGTTTGACAGACAAATGATCGTCTTTGTGAGGCGATATATTGAAGGCAATAATCCACTTCAGACAATGTAATATGATTCCAAATGGGAAGATAATGGTGTGGATGTGTGTCTCCCAGTGGGTGTTCATTGTGCCTGCTAGAAAATAAGACATGGTTGTGGAGGTTCTACTCCTACACCTAAGCAGATGATGGAGTAGTTATCGAATGTGCCTGTGCGTGTCTTAGAGAGAGAGGTCGAGAGTTAGAGAGAGAGAGGTCGAGAGTTAGAGAGAGAGAGGTCGATAGTTAGAGATAGAGGTCGAGAGAGGTCGAGAGAGAGAGAGAGAGGTCGAGAGAGAGAGAGAGAGGTCGAGAGAGAGAGAGAGAGAGAGAGAGGTCGAGAGAGAGGTCGAGAGAGAGAGGTCGAGAGAGAGAGGTCGAGAGAGAGAGGTCGAGAGAGAGAGGTCGAGAGAGAGAGGTCGAGAGAGGTCGAGAGAGAGAGAATGCTGAAGACACTCATTCTATCTTTGCACTGCAATTACACATCTTTACTGGTAGACCACATCCACATGTTGACGCTGCCATGTCGACTATCACCTATAGAGATAATCTATGCATTGCTTTCACCTCACCAGCTACTACCGAGGCACTCGAACATCTACACTGGCAAATTGGTGTGAGGTCTGAGAGTGGGGTTGAGGGATGAGATGACGCAATGGCCTTACGCACATAGCCTGAGAGACTATCGATCTACTGAATGGGGTCCATACCATCCCCATATTGTACGCTGATGAGAAGCCGATGTGGAATCTTCTGGCACAGCTGCCCCATGAATGGAAGACCCCTTAAAATGAGGGTTCCGGAAAGTTCCCCTGGAAAGGGTGCAGGATGGGGGTCGTCACGCCAACTTTGTAGAGGGGATGGCATCCATTGTCCCAGAGACGGAGCGGGAGGACAGGGGCCCGATGGGGGAAAGGATCTGCTAATAGGAGTCACACTGACGCTGTCAGCAGGGGGCTGCACCACGCGTGACCACCCGGACCACCCCAACACACACACGCGCCAAGTTTAGCGTATTAAGAGACATGCAAAAACACTAATTTAGGGACAAAAAAATTCACTAACATATACACATGCACACATTCAGACACATACATCACAAATGTCTTGGCCCACACACGTATATATTCAATATTTCTCACAAGCATACAAATACACAGACACACACAGCATGCATGTGTAGATATCCACATGCACATACATCCACAAGCCCACATTCATGCATACACATGCACACACATAGGTCTACGTTCATGCATGCACTTGCATTTATTGCTTAGGATAGACTGTATATTCAGTGATCCTCCACTTTGCTGAGCATCACTACACCCTTTAGACTTCACTAATAATCTTAGACACTATTTTACCTACAGTTTTGAGTAGGAGTCACATCATTATTCACAATCAGACCACTTCCATTTCACTACTAGTCTTAGACATTGCTTTACTTGATCTGAAATGGAAAATGAAATCATATATTTCTGTCTTATAGAAACAGTTCTGTAGCAGCTCAGATGTGGCGGCTATCTAAATCACGCTCTCTTATTTTTGGTTTAGTTTTTATAAAGGAGCAGACATCAGCTCGTCTTTCATAGCGAGATGAAATGAGAGTTGATGCCACACCATCTTGTGTTGTTGACCAACCACCAGCGGATGTCTTCCTTTTGTTGTAGAGGTTTTAAATCACATAAAAAGTGATGACATAATGACAAAAGTATCATGAAACATGTTTTATCCCAAAAATGCTGACTGCTGTATATAAATGTTAGACTTATGAAATTAGATTGCAGCGCAATAGCAATTACCTCACTGCATGCCCAATGAAGAGCTCAAAATCAGTTTGGGATTATTGAAATTGTGTTTGACAATGATTCCTCATACATATTTCATAGACGCAACAAAGCATAGTCATAAATCATAATATATACATGTATCAATTGAGCTAGCTGTGATTTAGTCGTCTGACCTAAAACTGCTCCCACTATTATGGAAATACTGTTCTGAAAACATTGTTTGGAATCTAATATATATAAATGCTCATTAATAGTCACAGATAGGAGTGGTTAGTATCAGTTAGTATCAGTTCATGTTTGTTTATTTCACTGCATTTGTCTGTGTGTGCATTCATTTATGGGTGACCGTATATGTCTGCGTGTGTCTATGCCTCTGTGTGTATGCACGTCCCGCTCTGTTAAGACAGTGACAGTGTATTCTCCCTCTTCCATCGTGCCTCCAGGGATGATTATTAATCCAATAATTAAACATTTATTGCCGACAGCACCTGCTCTCTCTCTCTCTCTCTCTCCCGGACCCCTGGGGACGCCATCACACCATTCCAGGAAGCTTGAGGATAGGAAGAGAGATAGATAGAGAGAGAGAGAGAGAGAGAGAGAGAGGGGGGAAGGGAGGGAGGGATAGAGAAAGGGAAGGAGGGACACAGGCTGCAAGAGGGAGGGGTGAAAAAAAGAGCAGGCAATCCAAAGGGTAATCAGATAGAAGCTAGATTCTTTCACACTGGCAAGGTGTTTTTGTGCGGCGGCAGACGCCGTGTGAAGTTATGTGATTCCAGAACAAAAGGAGAGCAGGGGAAACAATCCGATGCACTCAGAGGAGGAGAAGAAAAGAAAGGGAAGAATAGAAAGAGGGGTACCCCCCAATGTGACAACCCTCGGAGCCTGACAGTTAATGAGAAAAGTTTTTTCATCTTTTTATCCGCTTTCTGCCTTCCAACCCTTAGACTTTTACCTACAAAAGACTGTTTTTAAAAGTGTAAGACTTTGCTGAATTACCATTGAATCCAGCGTTGGGAATAAGTGGACATTCATAATACATTGAGGACCCTCATTTAACACTTTTCACACAACGAGAGAGTGGGAGCCAGAGAGTCGCTCATTTAGTCTCTCATAGAGCTGAAAGGAGAGATATCGATCTGAAAGGAGTGATAGAAGAGAGGGACGGTGGTCCCCCTCTTTGACCGCTATAGAGGCAAGATGCTGCGTTACCTGATCAAGACCCTGCTCCAGATGAACCTATTCACAGACACCCTGAGAGACCCGTCTAACAGCAGTGAGCTGCTCTTCAACCTCTCCTCCATCCCCTCGTTGAACACCTCCCTGCTGCTGGACTGGGGCAACTTCACCGCCAGCATCAATGGTGAGTGGAACACTGACATTTGTGAAGGGTGTTTCTCTCTGCTGGCTTACATTGTATGTATGGTGATGTATGTCTGGGGCTTCGTTGAGTGGGTGAAAGAAGAAGTCATTTTAATGTTATCATAAAAGCAAATGTAAAGCCAGCTTCAATGGTGAGTAGACAGCGGTTTGCCACTTCTTAATGGTGCCTCTATCAGCTTATTTCCAAAAATGACTGGATGATAAATGTTTTGTCATTGTATAAGGTGCTGTAGGTGTGGGGCTTTGTTGAGTGGTAAAAAAATAAGGAATGTGGACCTCTGACACGTCCCTTATCTGGTGTTTCTCTCTGTTGTCTTATTGCTAAGAATGACTGACTGTTATAAGATGTATCAGTGTATGTGTGTTAAAGCTACTGTATTTGTGTTAAAGCTACTGTATGTGTGTTAAAGCTACTGTATGTGTGTTAAAGCTACTGTATGTGTTAAAGCTACTGTATGTGTGTTAAAGCTACTGTGTTAAAGCTACTGTATGTGTGGGGTTTTGTTGAGTGGTAAAAAAATAAGTAAGAACAAGTAATGTGTTATCATGAAAGCAAATGTTAAGTCAGCTTCAATGGAGAGTGGACCACTGTCTGACACCTCACAATGGTGTGTCTCTATTGTCTTATTACAAATAACTGACTGTCATAAAGTTTATTATTGTATGTTGTGAGGTGCTGTATGGGTTGGGCTTTGTAATGTGGTAATTCTATAGTGTAGAAAGAGGAGTAAGAATAGTTATCTTGAAAGCAAGATAACGGAAAATTACAGACTTTATGTTAATTTATTTCAAAGTATCACTCACTGACTCGCTGACTGATTGACTGACTGACTGATGTGTGGAGCTCTCTTAAGTGTTAATTTGAGTGTAGAGGGAGATCAGAAATAAATAAGGAGCAAAGAGTTGGCATGAGAGAAGATATATAATCTGCTGACTTTGATGGATGGGCAATTTAAAATGAATTTGATATTTGAATATGAAATTATATTTTATTTTGCAGTTTAACGTAAAGATAGCTGTTATTTGTCTGTCATTATAAATATTTTGTCTTGTAACTTGTTTAAATTGGAGTGAGACAAGATTGAATGAGAGAGTTTCTCTGCCTATAGCAAAGAAAGATGATGCATTGTCTTTAGTAGACTTATTCACAATTTAACATCATATTTTTGGAATCTCCGATTATTCTGGCAATTCTCACATAGAAACTTAATTGGAAGGAAGAATGTTTGACATGCTTTTTAAATTTGTATCACAGATGTTTTTGGGAAAATCACGATGAAAGTGGCCATTTTAGGCCCTTTTTAGACCTATATGCCTCCTGTAAGACCCTGTGATCTGTGAACCGTACATGATACAGACAACATCTTGGTGTCATTATTATTATACTCATTATAGTGTGCACTGTGCTCTAACATATGGAGTATGTCTAGATTCTGAAATACACATTTTCCAGTGGTGTAAGATACTAAAGTAAAAATACTTTAAAGTACTACTTAAGTAGTTTTTTGGGGTATCTGTACTTTACTTTACTATTTATAAATTTGACAACTTTTACTTCACTATATTCCTAAAGAAAATAATGTACTTTTTACTCCATACATTTTCCCTGACACCCAAAAGTACTCATAACATGTTGACAGGAAAATGGCCCAATTCACACACTTATCAATAGAACTTCCCTAGTCATCCCTACCGCCTCTGATCTGGTGGACTCACTAAACACAAATGCTTTGTTTGTAAATTATGTTGTGTAGGAGTATTGGAGTGTTGGAGTGTTGGAGTGCTGGAGTGTTGGAGTGTTGGAGTGTGCCCCTGGCTATTCGTCAATAAAGAAAAATGTGCAGTCTGGTTTGCTTAATATAAGGATTTGAAAGGGGTTCATACTTTACTTTTGATACATTTTAGCAATTCCATTTACTTTTGATACTTAAGTATATTTGAAACCAAATACTTGTAGACTTTTACTCAAGTAGTATTTTATTGGGTGACTTTCACTTTTACTTGAGTCATTTTCTATGGTACCTTTACTTTTACTCAAGTATGACAATTGAGTACTTTTCCCACCACTGATATTTTCACATTAATTTATTCAACATAAAAAATATTTATATGAATATCAAAAAAATATTTTCCTCTCCCGCTGGCGTGGAATCGACCAACAGGCAGCTAGGCAAACGGTGTAATGTGAAGCTCCTGCTGTGCCCTGCTCCTCTGGCTCCTATAATGAGGGAGTAGGGATAGGAAATGGGGAGGGGAGAGTTGGGGAGGAGTTAAGTGGAGGGAAGGGTGTGTTCACCTTGATGTTTCTCTAATGAGCTCCCCTGCTCTGGGTGCACCAATCAATATTGTAATACTGGCCAACACACAAACACACACTTCCTCTCATGCCTTGGCACTCAAGGTTATGGGCTTCCCATGGTCAGGTATATAGGCTATATCATATGTTATGGTTGGTTTAAGTTGCAGTCTACTGTATTCTGAGGATTACACTGGGGAGTTGAGAAATTGCTGTTGATAGATGTTGACTGAAGCAGTTTTATCATGGCAATTAATACTATGATTGATCTGACACGATTTTTGGTTTATTTATTTATTTATTGCATTTTCTTTCTTCACTCTATATTTCACCATGTCACAATCTTTTTAGTAACACAATCTTTTGTATCCCTTCTCCCCCCTTTCTTCTCAGAACACGTCTGACATCTTGACTAATAGTATTTTTGTTTGATAAATATACAGCTTGGCACTGCAGATTGATGTTTGTGAGTTAGAAAGTGGCGTGGGGAGGGTTAGCGAGTGTGTGTGTGTGTGTGTGTGTGTGTGTGTGTGTGTGTGTGTGTGTGTGTGTGTGTGTGTGTGTGTGTGTGTGTGTGTGTGTGTGTGTGTAGGGGGTGTATTGTTGGAGGGGCAGGGGGGCTGTATTTTAAAGGCAAACGTGTGGGAAGTAAATGCAGCCTCCCGATAAGCTGCTTATCTCAGCGGTGGGCGCGTATAGCCTCTCTTTTTCCCTCTCACCTTTTCTTTCTTCCCTCTGTCCATCGGTCTCATCACAGAGCCCTAATGGAGTGCAGATAGAGATGGAGCGGCAGTCCACTCCTCAGATCTATAGGAGCACAATGAGGGAGGCGTGTGCCGACTGCCGAGGCAAACAATCTATTGCAGAGGGATTGACTGATGTCAGCACTGCAGATGCTATCTGAGGCCTTTATTAAATGTGACTCTTGTTTAGATGAGCTGATATTCAATGTGGTGATTCGTTTGAGCTCGAGAGCCGAGAGCCGGTCGAGTTCTAACGATCATTCGACAGGCTCCAATACGATAAGTTTAGAGTGTAAATTACCGATGTTGTCTCCAAGATAACTATAGCTTTACAGATCAATGTTGCCATGTTTGCCTACATTACTGAGAGAAGCATCACACAGTAACAATGGTATAGTCCTTGCTCTACTAAACCTGCCAAGAGTAGGGGAACTAGACAAGCTAGAGAGTAATAGAGCCACAGGATGACAAGGACAGGTAGAGGAGCCCTGAAGGTTAGGAGGTGTCAGAAAATCTTTATGGACCTCAGCAGCATAACTGTTGTCTGGTGTATTGGGCTTCATTCCAGGAATGTAAAGAAGGGACTCATTGTGAGCCCTGCTCTTAAAGACACCCTCGCTCTCCCGCTATATCTCTTTTTGTTTTTTCTTCCTGCTGGTTCTCCAAGCCAGGACTGGAGGACCAGGGGGCAGTCAACCAAAGGGTGCCCAGGCGAGAAGCTCAACAGCGGGGCAGAGAATGGACAGTCTGCTAGGGTTCCCTAGAGCCTCATCGACTAATGGAGAAAATCAATGTGGCCCAATAACCAATCCTGGAAATAATGGTGAATTTGTTCAAACACAGTCTATATTGGACAACATCGGATTGGCAATAGTTTATCCATTATTGTATCTATCTCTCCCTCTCTGACTCTCACTTTCCTCTCTCACTATTCCTCTCTCTCTATTCTCTTTGTTTGACAATGTTGTCTGCGTAGTTCCAGTCCCTTTATCGCACATAGACTATTGCGATTCAATGGGATTTGTTGGGTTTGCGCATTCAGCAGTATTGTTGATTGATGTTCTTATAGGGGTGATGGGAGGATCGTATTTGGAGGCATGGAATGACTTTTGTGGGCAGAGATAGCTGTGTTTGAGGAGGCTCACAGTAAATATTGACGTTTGTCAGGCTTTAGACTGTTTCTGGTGACTGCTTTTTCTATTATCGTTCAAGCACATTATGTATTCCTTTTGAGGTTGTTCTTATGACCTTCAGAAAGTAGGGTTGAGGTTGCTGCCCTATGTACATAGACATGGAATCACTGGTAACTTTAATAATGGAACACGAGTCACTTTAATGTTTACATGCTGTTTTACTCATTTCATATGTATATACCATATTCTACTGTATTTTAGTCTATGCCACTCCGACATTGCTCGTCCTAATATTTATATATTTCTTAATTCCATTCTTTCACTTTTAGATTTGTGTGTATTGTAGTGTATTGTATTGTTGTGAATGGTTAGATATTACTGCACTGTTGGAGTTAGGAACACAAACATTTCGCTACACCCGCTATAACATCTGCTAAATATGTGTATGTGACCAATAACATTTGATTTGATTTTGATTTGGAAAATTCTGAAATAGTTTGAGCTTTGCCATATGAGTCTGTGTGTGAGTGTACATGTGTAGGCTAATTGACAGGTTTGATTGTACACATCATAATTACAACATGTCAGCTAAACTCCTATGCTTATGTGATCTAACTAACAGACAGCCCTAGTCCTAAATGTTAATACTTCCTGTTCAGAGATATCTTCAGGTTTTTAGCAAATGGATCCTATAGAAGCCTAAAGATTGTGGAGGAAATCGTTTTCAGTATTAAAACCTTGACTCTGTGGGAGTGTAATCCCTGTGCTCTAATTAGGGATGTGGGTGTTGGGGCGAGGTGGCCAGCATGCGTGTGTGTGTGCTAATCTCTCTGTGCTAATGTGGCCATTTGTCTGCTCATCGAGATCAAGCTCCCCTTTGCGCTCTTTCACCGAGCCATATCAACCCAGGTCATTCATTCAACATGTTCACCATGTGAGAGTGTGTGTGTGTGTGCGTGTGTGTGTGTGTGTTTGTGTGTGCGTGCATGTGTGCTGTGTGTGTATGTGGCAATTATCTCTCAATATGCAAATCAAGAGTGTGAAAGCTCTGACTGTGTCCAATCTGTTTTTATCCTTAAATAGTCATGACAGAAACAAACATCTAATTTTATAAGGTGTTCTGTACATCAACTTTCTTGTTTTGTTTTAACTCGACGGGTTCAATTTGCAGCTTTAGAAAACACTAAATTTAAAACGTAAAAGTTAGATCCGAACCTGCTGTGCCCTGACACTACTGGGGAGCGCAATCAGCGTGGCATGGTTGTGATGTGTGTCCTGAAGGAGGAGCGCTGAGTGGGTGCACACACTTCCTGTGCCAGAGCACTCCGTGGTGTCTGTCAGGTACGAGGTGTGAGAACACACTGTCAATCTGTCAGGGTGTGTATATTGTGCTACACTGACTAACTGTCGACCCCCTGCATTACCTGGCTCTGGCCCAGCTCTGACAGGGAGAGAGGGAGGAGAAGAAGGGAAGAAGAGAGAGGTGAGCTGCATAAATTGTGTCTTAATTGGGTCCATATTGGATACAAAATTGTGGACGACATGAACTGATGCACTATCACTAGTATGAGACAAAGAGAACGACAGGGAGTCAGAGGGAAAGAGAGAGAAAGACATAGTTAGAGAGACAAACAGTGAAAGAATGTTAGCGCAGTAGTGGCGCCTCACTGGCACTTCGCCACTCCGGTATTCCTCATTTATTCACTTGGAATGGGTGGTCAGGAATGCATTATTAATGGAATGCTGAAGAGCTTTTCTGAAGCCAAACATGTTTATGCATACTGCAGCCAAGGACTGGGAACGCCAGGTGTCCTCCCCTTCTCTTTGCCTCATCTCCCCACTCTCCCAAAGCCTGCCATTATTAGCCACAGTGGCACACACACACATGGATCCACACACACATACAGATCCACGCGCACACAAAGACATGCACACGCGCGGGCACACACACACACACAGATGCACATATGCTCTTACACCTACACACATGCACTGTTCATAGACAGCATGCACCAGATAAATCGTGACCACCGTCATTAAATCTGACCTTTTCCAGTCTTCTGTTGCCAGTCATGATACTCGGCACAGGGCTAGGCTCTGGGACTTTGTAGTAAGAGAGAAAGAGAATGACTGATTAATAGGAAGACCAAGTGGCTGCTGGCTACCTAGACTGGCAGGCCCAGGCCCATAGACCAACAGAGAGCTCTTTATTCCTCCCTGTGCCATTTCAATAGAGACCTATTATCATGGTTAAGCTGAAGAAACAGCACCTGATATTCCATAGTAAGGTTCAGGTTCAAATATCACAGTTTTGTCATGTCCAGTGCCAGACAGATTCAACAGAATTTTGTCAAATTATTTCAAATTAATATTTGTGGCATCCAAATCAAACCAAATGCTATCATATACAGTAGGCTACATACCTGTAACTACTGTCTTTATCCATCCATTCAGACATACTGTAGGATCTAAAGGCAGAGGCTGTGACAGTGGTTCTCTGTTGGGGCGGACTTGTTGCTTCTTTTCATTCATGCACTCTGGTCTGGGAAGGATCTGGCCTGACAGAGAAGGGCATTACCATTCATTTGACATGTGATGCTATCACCACAGAAAGCAAGGTTGTCTCATGTCTACTCTGGGTAATATCATGGGACACTGGGGTTAAGCAGAAAGCAGGGCCATAACAGCACACGTTATCTTCCTCCTTGAGCTTCCTTCTTCCATCACTATCACTACTCTCCATCTCTATCTCTTCCCTCTATCCATCTTCTCCTCTCCCCCCTCCCTATCTCTCTCCCTCCCTCCCTATCTCTCTCCCTCCCTATCTCTCTCCATCTCCTCCAGCCTATCTTCGCATTATCTCAATATCCCCTCCACGGCGTCAATCTCCTCCAACTGGGCAGGCTATGAATAACATTGTGGCAATAGAGTCATCTGTCCGGGAAGCCGGAAAATGACTGTTGTATCATCCCTGACTGAGTCCGAAATGGTACCCTATTCCCTAGGTAGTGCACTACTTTTGACTAGGACCCTGGTCAAAATAAGTAAACTATGTAGGGAATAGGGTGCAATTTGAGATGCAGACCCTTTCTCTATCTGTCTCTCTATCTGAGGGTGGGTGAGCCTCCTCGTCTGCCTCCATGAGCCAGGCACTCACCACTGCCATCGCCGCCGTGCCGCTAACCCTGACAAGCTAATCCCAGGGTCTTAACCCCCACCTGTGATGATATGCAGAATTATGTACATAACCTAATGGGAATGGAAATGAGGCGGCTCTACCGCTGCAATCTGCATCTGCATGTGTGAAGGTGACGGGCGTTATAAGGGGTAGCGAGCTAGCGTCGGGCGAGATGAGACAGAACTTGGGCGTCACGATTGTTATTGATATAATAATGCACGTTTCAGCAACTTACTCAATTACGCTGAGGATTTCTTTAGGAGGTGAGGGGGCGGAGTAGGGTTGCGTCCCAAATGATATTCTATTCTCTATGTAGTGCACTACTCTTGACCAGGGCCCTTAGGGATGCAGCTAAGATTGAAACGTGATATAGTGGAGACTGCGGTAGGATTTATTCATGGCTGTTGTAGGTATTAGTGTCATATTGTGACAAGCGCGTATCAGGGAGTTGTATTGGTGCTGCCATAGTAATTGTCAGGGAGGAAGTGCCACTCCGTCCAGGTATTAAAAGGACTGTGATGTTATGTGCACAGGGGGATGGAAATGATTTGTGTGGTGTGTTATTGGGATGTGAAGTGGTGGGATTTTACAGAATGTGTTGGGTTGAATAGAAATGAGGGGAGTGTTAGCTAAGTGCCCTTCAGATATTGGAAGACCTGGAGTGTGTGTGTGTGTGTATGCGTGTGTATGTGTGTGTATGTGTGTGTACGCACATATTCATGCATGCTAGTCAGACCCATAGTAGCAGATGGTGACTGTATCAGACTCTTTGTCTTGCTGCAGTTTTTAAGTTCCTGTCAATCATCTCATCAATACTATAAACACCATCCCTCCCTCCTCTCTCTAATACATGATCACAGTATGTCACTATCTACTACAAATATCCTCTGCTGTCGTAAAACACTAGCCTTTTGTATTTAATCAAATTATATGTAAAAACTAACCAGATTGACTTTTATGTTCCTCTGGTCTGGCCTATTGGGGCTATCTTGTCCCAGTATCCACTTGGGATCTCACCAACAAGCAGGATGTCAATGTAAGTGAGGGGGTTAAGTGTGCTGATGACGCCAGAGGGGGTCGTGCCCCTTGACCCTCCCCTGATCCCGCCTAGCACCCATAACACAGAACACGGGGGTTCATTTATTTTCCATTCTTTGACATAAGCTAATGACTCACCCTCCATCTCAGTTCCACAGAGTCCCCCCAAACCTCAGCACCCGCGGCAGTTTGGTCATACAGTACACCGCAGGGCTTTGAAAAGGAGCCCAGTCTTTTGTCTGTGACATCTGCCTCCACTATTGTTATTCTAATGGCTACAATCCCCCAGTGGATGTGGGCTTGTGTTTGCACCACCAGGCCAGTGTACACAGTGCAGATGCAATGTGTGGGGCTTCAAAGCATGCACCTTGCCTGACATTATGTGCATGGACACACACAGTCCAACACTTTCACATAGCAATACATACAGTATACTCAGAGACCTTGACTTTTACGTAGAAAAACACGTCAACACTTCCATATTCAGGCACACTCATGGTACCGCATTTTGTCCCTTTGTCCCTTGTCCCACAACAAAACAATCATGTACCGCATTTGATCAATTCATTAAAACAACACTAATAAAAAAAGTTGATTTGTTGCATATTTCAGTCAGACTTCCTATTCATTTGATGAGAATTGACATTCCAACCTCTATCTTGCAGTCAAGTTGCGCTTATGACAAGATATATATCATAAAGTAGGCTACTGGTGGTGTTTAACACTTCTCAAATTGACATCTGATATTTGCACAGTGCAAGACGAGACGTAGGTGGGGGGCTGCCTACACTGTCTGGCGAATGTCCTGCAAAATCATCCCGTTGTCCCGCATTTTATTTAATTTCCCCCCCTTTTTCGTAGTATCCAATTGATAGTTGCAGTCTTGTCTCATCGCTGCAACTACCCTATGGACTCGGGAGAGGCGAAGGTCTAGAGCCGTGCGTCCTCCAAAACATGACCCTGCCAAGCCGCACTGTTTCTTGACATACTGCTCGCTTAACCCGGAAGCCGGCCACACCAATGTGTTAGAGGAAACACTGTCCAACTCACGACCGAAGTCAGCTTGCAGGCGCCCGGCCCCCTACAAGGAGTTGCTAGAACACGATGAGACAAGGACTTCCCGGCCGGCCAAACTCTCCCCTAACCCGGTCGACATTATGCCAAATGTATATATCTTTTTTTTTAAATGTAGTAATTTATTGTACCATTATTTAACTAGGCAAGTCAGTTAAGAACACATTCTTATTTACAATGATGGCCTACCCTGGCCAAACCCGGACAAAACTGGGCCAATTGTGCGCCACCCTATGGGACTCCCAATCACAGCCGGATGTGATACAGCCTGGGATCGAACCCAAGGCTGTAGTACACCTCAGCACTGCGATGCAGTGCCTTAGACCGCTGCGCCACTCGGGAGGCCTGCATTTGGGTATTTTGAATGTGGTCACCCTAATCCTCACCCACTGAGCACCGACCGACACCGGACGTCCATGGATGTTGAAAAGTAGTTGAAATTTGGTCAGTCCAACCTGGTATTGATGTTAACGTCCATAGACAGACCGGACTGGAGCAAATCGGAATCTATCTATCAAAGACGTATGTTTCACAAGTTTAGATAGTACAGTACAGTGAGTAAAGCACAGTAGAGCACAGTACAATACAATACAGTACAGTACAGTGAGTAGAGTACAGTACAATATAGTTTAGATAGCACAGTAGAGTACAGTAGAGTACAGTGCATTGCACTGAACTATGCTCTACTTTATTGTACTGTACTCTACTGTACTCTACTGCACTGAACTCTACTCTCCCCTATTCTGCTGTGCTGTATTGCACTGAACTCTACTGTTCTCTGTTGTGCGGCACTGTGATGTCCAAACTTGTGAAACATGAGGAGAATTACATTCATATCCATAATAATGCATTTCTGTGTAGTACAGATCAGGGACCCATGATGTAATTCCGTTACTGTAATTCTGTTACCGGGTGTAAATCCACTCTACTTACTGTAGTTTCAATAACCAAAAGAGTTATTTTTTAAACTCAAGGTACCATGTCATAGCTGACACCACATTATTTCTGCAGACATCTTTGAATCTTAATTTGGAGCAGAAATGTAACAGATTTTTTTTTAAACATAGTCACATAAAAAACTGAGGGAGATTTTACCGTAATCCCGTTACCAAAGTTTAGCATATATTTTGAAGTTAAAAAACTGAGTCAAAGCGTAATTCCGTTACCATGGAATTGCCCTGGTGTGACAGCTAATCCGTGACATGATTTGTTTAGCATTATTATGGGCTGCATATGATCACTGTCTTAGTAACGCTGCTGTGGCTGCATGCGGCTATTGATTCATTAGCCAACACTGTTAATGGCTGGTTGGTTTGCGTAGTGTGTGTCTGGCGAGAGGACGGGGTGTGTGGAAATGATAAATCACTTCATCGCACCACATGGAGAGCTCTGTGTGTGTGTGTGTGTGTGTGTGTGTGTGTGTGTGTGTGTGTGTGTGTGTGTGTGTGTGTGTGTGTGTGTGTGTGTGTGTGTGTGTGTGTGTGTGTGTGTGTGTGTGTGTGTGTGTGTGTGTGTGTGTGTGTGTGTGTGTGTCTGTGTCTGTGTGTTTGTGGAGGGGGTGGCTACCTTGGGGAGAAGAGCCATATTGCCAATCAATAGGCATTTCCCAGTTAAACACTAATTAAGTCGTTACAGAGCAGTACTGTCAGTTTCATGCCCACAACCCCCTCCACCACACACACAGACACACACACCACACACACACACACACGCACACACACACACACACACACACACACACATACACACACACACACACACACACACACACACACACACACACACACACACACACACACACACACACACACACACACACACACACACACACACACACACACTCTAAGGGAGAGATCCACTCTCCTCTTTCCTCTCCTTTCCTCCTCCTCCTCACTCTCCCTCTCTTTATCCCTTTATCTCTCTCTGTAACTAATGATGAGAGGACCAAGTGTACTCCAGCATGCAGAGAAGCAAACACCGCAATAATAATCACACTCTTAATCACCTGCGGCCCTGCACAACAACACACACACACACCCACACACACTCTGCAATGCAACTCATTACCCCACTAGACTAAAGAAATTATGTTACTTTTTGGAATGCTTGTGTCGGTGACTTAAATGCTAATATGATTAACATAACAATAGATTTGTCAGGGAAACATTTAGTTTTGATTGAAGTTCAACATTATTGCCATTGTGTTGTTACAGAATATAATTATGCACTATATGGAACCAGGTTTGGGGACATAAAGTTCCCCTTAATAAGCAAATAACTAATGAACAGTAATGAGTGGATGTTGACGTATGGTTGTTGGTTGGGAATATGGAGGCATGACAACAGGTCTTATATGTAAAGTGGTATCTAATGCCCCGTAAGTACGGTGTCCATATTAGGACAGCCTTGGTCTCAGACTGACACAGGTCCTGTAGAGACTAAGGCTGTCCTAATATGGACACAGAGAAAATACTGTAAGTACACATCCCATCCCCAACTCATGACCTATATCCTTGGGAAGAGAGTGACCACCCCGGGGGTAATGGTTTGTGATATAGTCATGTGAAACATACGTCCAATTCAGTTCATGGATATATCCCTCATCCTTGCCTCTGGTGCAATGTTACAGTTAGCTGTGAATAATGATATGAATAAAAATACACATGACAACTATCAGCATGTACAAAAGAGATAAGATTTAAGCTCTACTTCATAACATGCAACTCTGTTTCAGACATATAATAAGAAAATGGCTGCTTTTCACAGCTTGGAGATAAGATAGGAAGCCGTGCAGTCTAAATTTTGTATTCATACCTTGTCTTAACCCCTGGCAGCGCTGATACGAGTGGGTCTGCAGTGTGCTCACTCTCAGGGTGTTACGACTGATTAGGTATTTAGTGCCAGGCTGTCACCACTGTTGCTACTTCCTCATGCCCGCACTCTGGCGGTGGGGTGGTGGGGTAGGGTGAGGACCTGTGGCATCTGTGCTGGAGGAAGAGGAGGAGGAGAGCAGATGGAGAGACAGTACGGAGAGTTACACTGTGTGTCAAACTACAGACAGGTTTGTGGGGAGTAAAGGGGAAGAGGAGGGAGAGGGGGAAGAGCTGGGAGAGAGGGAAGAGCAGAGAGAGGGGGAAAAAGATTTGTGAAACACTGATTCACAGTAAGGTGTTGCACTTCCATTATTATTGCAGAGTAGAGAGGGGAATGGGGACATGAAAGAAAGAAAAAAAGAAAGAAGGAAAGAAAGAAAGGGGTGGCAAAGAGAAAGGAATACAAAAGAGACAAGAACATAGGAGAAAGAGAGAGTGTTGTAGGAGGCATGAACCAAAGAGAGAGCATAGATGGAGGTGGCGAGAGACCAGCTGGCCAGCCCAGTCATCCTGGATAGACCCTGTATCTATTCTCTGTAGAGCACAAGAGAATAAACTCCAATTTACTGAGATTGTGCATGCTTGTTGGCGTGAGGGAGAAAGAAAAAGAGAGAGTGGATGAAGACAGAGGCAGATAGTGTCAAAATAGATAAGGGGAAAGTGAGAGCAAGAGAAAGAAACAAAACGAGAGAGAAAGAAACAAAACGAGAGAGAAAGAAACAAAACGAGAGAGAAAGAAACAAAACGAGAGAGAAAGAAACAAAACGAGGGAGAAAGAAACAAAACGAGAGAGAAAGAGATGGAAGCACCGAGTGCCCCCCTCTGTCTCTGGGGCGCCTGATAGAAATGTAATAAGTGTATTAAGATTGGCAGCTCTGTCCGCCGCTCGCCAGCCTCATTAGCATAAAGCTATTTATTAGGCTGATTTCCCAGGCTGAGTGCACCTTCGCCCTGCCAACGGACATGACAGAAAAGCTGGGGTTAGGGGCATGTTGCCATGGTTGCGCCAGAGGAAGTGTGGGGGGCAGAGGCGTGAGGGAGAATGCTCGCTGGCCATTTGCAGGTGGAAGGGTTGGGTGATGAGACCAGGGGATTGATCTCCCTTCTCCTCCACCAAGCTCCAGCCGCAGTAAAGACAGCGTGGGGAGTTTTGTAATGAGACACATTGTAGCATTTGCCTTTCAGATTTTCTGTTTCTTACACTATAGTTCATATTAGCATCTCATGTGGATTAGAAGCTGAGGATTTGAATCTGTCTTACTGGCAAATGACTTGTTAATAGTCATGTTACAAAAGCCTGGTGAGTGAATCAAATAAAATACGTACAGAAGGTCTCAGGTCTCTGGTCAGCTTCATTCAGGTGCATACCTTTCCTTCCTTTAACACACATACACACCAGCTTACATTAGGTCTGAGTTGGCAGTAGATGCAGTAGAGGCAAGCACACACACTTGTGCTTAAGCACAGTCAAGTTAATAGACTCTGCCAATTCACACAGGTGTGCGCCTATCAACCTTATCAATTATCCCACATACTACATAACCTGGCATGTATGAGAAGTAGGTCGGTCACTTGTTGTGGCGGGAAATAAATGCTATATTTCTAATGCTACTTTAATTCTACCCCACAGAATATAGTACCGTACCATACCGTGCCTTTGGAGCACAAAACGTTTTGACCACTAGTGAGTGCATGGTATTGTTTTTGACTCATTAACATAATTTAAGGTGTGCCTT
This sequence comes from Salvelinus alpinus, assembly GCF_045679555.1. Classification (NCBI taxonomy): domain Eukaryota; kingdom Metazoa; phylum Chordata; class Actinopteri; order Salmoniformes; family Salmonidae; genus Salvelinus; species Salvelinus alpinus. The sequence continues at coordinate 34,653,474 of NC_092098.1, forward strand.
GTAAGAGGCTATATTTGTTACACCTGTGAGTGAAAATGCTGTACCAATTTAACTCATATGTGGTTATAGTGCCCCATCAATGTAAAATGTATAGGGGACAGATTGGAGTGGGAGCAAGTTTTAAACCTTAAACGGTTGAGCATTTTGCCATGTCCTTTTGGTCCGTTTTGCCCTGTAGTTGCTGCCAGTTTGGAAGCCTTTGTTATAAAACAAAAAAATATTCAATAATATGCTGTAATGTAACACTTTACCTAGCAGCCAACCTGCTTTACCAATCACTTGTAATTACAGTAAAATACTGTTAAAAACAAACCCCTCCCTCCCTCAATGAATTAATTAATCCAGCCAGCCATTCATTCATTCATTCATTTCCGATTACGGTAGCATTAACTTTTTTACAGTATAATGCAGTTAATTTTATGGTATTGTACTGTGTGTCATTACACAGTACTTGCTTTGATACTGTATTTATATTACAGTAGGTGTACTGTAATATGAACTACTGAATTTTAGTTGCTACAGAGCTGCCTGCAAGTTACTTTCAAATTCACAGCAACCCCTTTACGGTGTACTGAAGGGGGCCTAGAGATGCCAGGTGTGAGTGAGTGAGTGAGAGTGAGAGAGAGAGAGAACCCCTGCTGTTGACCAACTCCTCATGTTATGCCAATACCAGGCATGCTACCAGGGAGTAAAATGCCAACCAGGAGCAGGCTGGGCCACTGAGCCTGGCACATGGATGGAAGTGGTCAGAGCAGGGGCAGAAGGGTGGGCAGAGTGCTACAAGGGTCTTGGTTATCCTCACTTCGTGGCTCACTGGCTTAGATGTTATCTCTGCATATGTGTAGATGGGCCAGTAGAGGGCACCCTTTCTTTCTATGAAAAGAGAGTCAGCTTGACTGCGATCACCCCCCATTAGATCAGGAGTGAGCAACTCTACAAGAGAGACAGCCTGAAAAGACTGGATGGGTGTCAGCATTATGGTGGAAACTGTTTCCCCACCCCTGTCAGATGTAGGGACCATCACAAAGTGTCTAAGACCAGTGGTCAGGGTTTGACTTGGGCTTGGGACAGAAACCCTCAACCCTGTGTTGTATTAATGGTGAATTCCCCCTCTGCTATAGAAAAGTCACACACAACTGATGTTGTGATTGGCACACCTCCTCTATACACCATTGACCCTGTGCCCCTCTCAGCTTCATATGTTATTTACACCAATGGCTTCTGACTGACCTTTCAATGAGGCACCTCTGCTCTCCCAGCAGTTGGTATCTGAGTGTGTGTGTGTGTGTGTGTGTGTGTGTGTGTGTGTGTGTGTGTGTGTGTGTGTGTGTGTGTGTGTGTGTGTGTGTGTGTGTGTGTGTGTGTGTGTGTGTGTGTGTGTGTGTGTGTGTGTGTGTGTGTGTGTGTGTGTGTGTGTGTGTGTGTGTGTGTGTGAAAAGAAAAGATGAATGAAAAGATCATTAGCCAACTCTTCAGGAGTAGGTAAGGTGCAAATAGGTGATAATGATATAATTGTTTTTATTTAACCTTTATTTAAGCAGGGAGTCATGTTGAGACCACCGACTTTTTCTCAGATGAGCCCTGCATGAACACATTAATAAACAATAACTACACTACACATATCTATATACACATCAATCACACAATACATGAAAAGCAAACACAAAACACTAAAAGCAAAACACACACAACCATATGAAACAAACACATCCTTCAGTAAAAAGGCCCTCTAACATTCGCCTGAATTGCCCTAGAGCCTCCAAATCCACCAACGTTAAGGACTTTTGAAGATCATTCCACATGAGAGGCGCAAAAAAACAAAAATCAGATGAATCTAATTGGGTGGAGAGTGAAGGAATCTCCAGGGTTTACCCTCCCTGAGTCGGGGTCTGGTAACTTATATGTCTGAAGGTTAACAATGAGGTAAAGTATGGGGGAAGTTTATGCAAGAGGGTTTATAGACAAAAAGAGTGCAATGCATCAGTCTACGAGACTTCAAGGAGGGCCAGCCTACTTTCTGCTACAAAATGCAATGATGTGTAACTTGTAATAAAGCTAAATGCGCTATGATAAACTGCGTAAAATGGCTTCAATACAGTGACAGCTGCATTGGTATACTGTTACAGTATGGAAAGCTTGGCTTGATTTCAGTTATGTCTGATGAGGAAATTCATGCCTACTTCCTATTCAGTATCTGAAATTTGACTCAGTTGACTGACTGGAATCATGGCACTGAGCGGCCTTCTTGCAATTCTACTCATTCGCCACAAGAGAGAGGCTTTTCCTTGGTGGATCAATCTAGATTTTTGTTATGGATTCATGTTTCAAATACATGTTCAAATAACATATAAAAGCTGTTACGACAGGAATAAATATTTTCCTGATTCTTTTGTCCATCCTATTTTACTATCACCTTAATGTAACAATATTCAATTAAATGGTAAAGTTTTAATTTAGCCTGTAACAGTCAACATGATGACTGCTAGAAGGGCAGGCACTACATGCCATGGCAGAAGGTTAATTGGGAGAATAACATTAATATTCTAATCTAATTGTTTGAGACATACTGTGATTAAATGTGACAATCATCCCATGAATCCACTGGTATGTGTGTGTGTTTATGTGTGTGTACGTGTGAAACCAATCATTAAATAGGTCTTAAGCTGTAGAATAAAAAGTGTGTGTGCGTGTGTTGTCATAACTAAAGTGATACTCATACATTGGCAGCTGAAATGCCCATGCCCACACTGAATGAACTTAATTCGTTTTTTTTCAACCATTCAAAATAAAATAACCCTTTAGATTTTATTCACTATGGAAATAATCTCACGCCTGTGTCCTAACCTAATGAGTCTCTCATTTGAAACCTACACCCCATCCTTTCTTCTTTTGAATAGAAGAGTGGAATCAGAAATCAGGAAGCATTGGGGTTGGTGGGGAGGCAGGAGGGGAGAGGGTGTGTGTGTGTGTGTGTGTGGGGGGGGGGGGGGGGGGTATTGACTTAGGCAGCCTTAATTAGCATGTGTGCCAAACCATTTACCCTGCCAATTAAGAACTACGTGGTGCCCACAGAGAGGCAAAGGGGAGGGGTGAAAGGAAGGAGTTCTCCCTCTCTCTCTCCCCCAGCTCTGCTCCCCCCTGGGCCTGGAGCTTTGCATTTAAAAGACCCTGCTGCCAGCCAGGAGCCCCACACATTAAAAGGAAATGTCAGGGGCAAAGGGTAGCTCTGATAGCTGCTTATCAAAGCTGGCCAATCCCTGGATGACATTTCAGAGATTCTCCTCCACGACCACCTCCCTTTTCTTTCCTCCAGTGTGGGACAGAAGGTGGGGTGGGGAATTGGAGTGAAAAAGAGGCAAGGTGGTGGAGAGCAGGACAAACCCCTCCCATCAGGTTTGTCCCCAGAAGGCGGGGTCAGTACACGTGCATCTGGGACCGAGAGACTGAAAAACAGCTTTAATCTCAAGGCCATCAGACTGCTTAACAGCCATCACTAGCACATCATAGACAGCTGCCTATAGACATAGATTAGGATCACTGGCCACTTTTAGAAATGGATCACTAGCCACTTTAATAATGTTCCGTATCTGGTATTACTCATCTCATATGTATAAACTGCACTCCACACCATTCTACGGTATCTTAGTCACTTTTAAATTGTGTTTAGATATTGCATCACCCATTTCATATGTATATACTGTATTGTATTCTATACTACACCACTGACTGTTAAACAGCCATCTCCAGCACATCAGAGGCGGCTGCCTATAGACATAGATTAGGACTCACTGGCCACTTCAAGGAAATGAAACACTAGCCACTTTAATAATGTCTCCTTATCTTGCATTACTCATCTCATATGTAGAAACTGTACTCTATACTATTCTACCGTATCTTAGTCACTTTAATTGTGTGTAAATATTGAATCACCCATCTCATATGTATATACTGTACTCTATACTATGCCACTGTATCTTAGTCAAATGCTGCTCTGACATATGTATTCTTAATCCATTCCTTACTTAGATTTACGTGTATTTTGGGTACATGTTGTGAAACTGTTAGATATTACTTGGTAGATATTATTGCACTGTCGGAGCTAGAAGCACAAGTATTTCGCTACACCCGCAATAACATCTGCTAAACACGGGTATGTGACCAATACATTTGATTTGATGTATAGAGTCTTGGGGTCTTTCTAAAGGAGGTCAATGAAGCTATAGCCTGTGGGCCAGGCTACACAATATGTTTTTTGTAATTCATTCTGTCCTCACCTTTGTTTTATCAGGCAAGTCATGTGAAATGTTCCACTCCTTTCCAATGAAGACCTGACAAAAATATAGAAAGAGAACGAAGAATAGGAACATAAAAGTTAGGCAGTGGCAGTGCACTACTGCGAACACACTGAAAAATAGATATTAGTAATTGTAACAACCTGCCATTGCACCTGCTCCTCAAAGTATTCAGCAGGCTTACCAATTGTACAGAGTCTGTAGTGCAGTGATTTCGTTTTTTATACATTGGTAATGTTTTAACATGCATTTGCGGGTGAATGCATTTGCGGGTGTCTTAAATCTGAGATGAGGTCTCCCTCTTGTGGCTATGTAGTAACAACTATTTGGATTGTAGTGAACCTAGTCCTGCTTTATATAGGCTTTTCATGGTTAGCAACCCTTGTTGCAAATTGCTAAACTATATTAGTAAAGCACATAGAATATTTTGTTCTAAAGTAATATACCCAGAATATCCTCTATATACATGTACATGTAGCCTACAGCGACTAGTACAGTCATATGATTTGGGGTTGGATAAACTGCCTATTGATACACACTGATGAATGCCCCTGCAATATTACCAAATGGACACACGATGGTGTTAGAACCCTGTGTTCCCAAGTTATTCTGCCAGATGAGAGAGAACGAAATCAGACCGAAATAATCAGAATTCATATACATTTAGGTCGAATTGTAACATTATACTTCATATTTCCAAACCCATTGTAAATTATAGAAGATATTTGTCAATTATGTGTAATTTTAATGTGTTGTAATATGGATTTTACCTTAAACCTACACCGTAAAGCACTGGGAAATACATTCCCTTGAGAATACTGCTCTTCTCATGATGAGGCATTCCCCTCATGTAACACTTTAGAATGACCAGTAGATGGCATTCAAATACATTATATAATAGCATGCCCAACCATTCTATTCAAGTTGATGTCAACACTAGCTTACACCAGCTACTAGAGGGATATATAAGTTTATTTGGGTATATCCATGAGCAAGCGGTCAGACTGTGTCATAGACCTATTAAGTCTATGCAAACGGGTAAGCGCTATATAGAAATCCATAAAACTGAATTTACACATCAATTCACGAAGAAGACGTTATTATAGACATTTACTTGACATACACAGTATATTACCATGCATTGTCATATTTCATTTGAATGCATTCAGTTGTACAATTGACTAGGTATCCCCCTTTCCCTTTTCCTTTCATCATGTTAAAGTGTGTTAGTATATGTGCAGAGTGTGTGTGTGTGTGTGTGTGCATGACTTGTGTGTGCATGACTATGTATGTGTCTCTGTTCGGGTGCGCCATGGTGGCAGGTGAGGGGGCGTCTCCAGCCCAAACCCCAGTAATTCTCATCTGTACCCTCTGTCCACCTCTTCAGGTGTACCCCACTCTGTCACTCTGTCACCCTGCTGTCTTGGAGTAGTGTGTGTGTGTGTCACCCCACTCTGTCCCCTGTCTCTGGGGGTCCCTGGGACAGCGTCCCCTCACACCCTCTTTATGCAAATCTGACCCCACCCCTGGTCCCCGTATAGCCCCAAGCCTAGTCAAGTCAATGGACTATTCCTGTTAGTAGGCATAGATTAACTATCTTCCTCTCTTTCTTTTTCTGTCCATGTCTTTCTCCCTCTGTCTCTCTCTCTCACTGTTTCTCCATCTCTCTCTTTCTGTGTGTGTGTGTGTGCCTGTAATCTCTGGTGGACAGATTCTGTGAGTAAACCGAAGAATCTGTCGCAACGGGATGGAATGCATCGGATGACGAGCAGCAGTAGCTAATTATTTGGACATATCAGGATTGGGCGAAGGCGGTGCTTAAACTTTGACTGCCTCGCACATGTGGTAAAATTAGCGGCTGAGAGTTTCCTTTTTTGAGGGTGGAGACTTCGCAAACTTCACATTTCGTACACATATGGTCCCAGATTTAATCACGCAGCTGTGTCCAAATTACACAAGATTTTAATTATGGGTTAAGGAGATTAGTGTGCCTGGGGGGTTGGCCATATGACATAAACATAGCCCATGTCCACCTAACCTGACATGGACCTAAGCACAGACACGTAAGGCATTAGGACCAAAAGAGGAATGAGTAGACTGGGCTCAGCAGAGTATTTGGATCCAGATCCACATAGGCCAGCTCAAAGAAGTGCACATGGTGCCACTTGTATTGCTAGTGCTAACTACCATTCATCAGGGTTGGACTATTTCCCCTTCTCTCTCATTATTTTGTTTATTTAGCTTTCCTTTGCGTTGACTTATACATCAATTTATTTTACCTTTATATTGACCTTTGCCAGGGAACTTGGTCTTAAGGGATATACACAATTAAAAATATAAAATACAATATAAAATATACAAAATTACAAACGTGCTTGGCTCTATTCCATTTCTTTTTATCCTAAAATACCCCCTAATCCTTGCCGATGACAAGCATACCCATAACATAATGCCGCCACCACCATGATTGAAAATATGAAGAGTGATGTGTTGTTGGATTTGCCACAAACATAACGGTTTGTATTCAGGACATAAAGTTAATTTCTTTGACACACTTACTGCAGTTTTACTGTAGTGACTTATTGCAAACAGGATGCATGTTTTGGAATATTTCTATTCCCTACAGGCTTCCTTCTTTCCACTCTTCATTTAGGTTAGTATTGTGGAGTAACTACAATGTTGTGGATCCATCTTCAGTTTTCTCCTATCACAGCCATTAAACACTGTAACTGTTTTAAAGTCACCATTGGCCTAATGGTGAAATCCCTGAGCTCTTTCCTTCCTCTCTGGCAACTGAGTTAGGAAGGACGCCTGTATCTTTGTAGTGACTGGGTGTATTGATCCAAAGTGTAATTCATATTTTCACCATGCTTAAAGTAAAAATTTTTTTTAACCCATCTGTGTTTGAAATTCAGTGCTCGACTGAGGGACTTAAAAGTCCATGCAACTTATTATGTGACTTGTTAAGCAAATTTTTACTCCTGAACTTTTTAGGCTTGCCATAACAAAGGGGTTAAATACTTATTGACTCATGACATATCAGTTTTTCATTTTTAATTAATCAAAAATACATTATTCCACTTTGACATTATGGGGTATTGTGTGTAGGCTAGTGACACAAAATCTCAATTTAATCCATTTTAAATTCAGGCTGTAACACAAGAAAATGTGGTAAATGCTAAGGGGTGTGAATACTTTCTGAAGGCACTGTATATCTCTCATTGGCTATGTGTTACCTCCCCTTGCTCATCATATATATTGAAAACACCATTTGTATGCTCCTCTGGAGAAATGTAATTGAACAAATGAATATGTAAATGTTGTATTGAACCCAAATCTCAATTGTATGTTTTCCTTTCACTCCCACATTTCTTTTGACTAATGAGTAGGTTGCCTTTTAAATATATCTCTGTTGAGCGCTCTACCTCCTCTCCTCTCCTTCCTCATCGCTGTGTATTGATTATGTTGAAGCATTGATCTAAAGCTCGGGTTCCCCTGTGTGTTTGTGTGTGTCTCAGAGCATGAGCAAACGCATGTGCGTACTTGTTAACATGTTTGTGTGAGTATTGGATTGTGTGTGTGTTTTATGTTTGTGTGTGAGTGTATTTGTATGTGTGTGTTCATGTATGTACAGCTACATTTCCCATCAGATCCCCAACCTTCTAGAATCTTCAGAGAAATCCCTCTTACTAAACCACACATTTCAATAAAGACACCCAATCTCCCATTCACAGAACAGCACACTGACATAGCATCAGGATTTTGGATTGTTTAGCATTGTCAAAGCATTGAGTCAATAGGAGCAAATTAAAAAAAGTCCACAGAACATAAAACACAGAGGGTCTTGTTCTGGTACAGGAAAAGAGCTGTTATATCCAATAAACCATTTGCATTCCACTCAGATGGCTTATCTCTTTCCTGTTGTTCTTCCTGAATCATTGCTCATTTTGGGGATGGGGTGGTGGTTCTCTGTGGCAAATAACTGTAATTCATAGCACACATACCCTCATGCACGAATGCACACACGCACACACACACACACCAATTCTCCTCTCCATTCTCTACCACACACTCACGTTCAGTGCGGAAAGATTTGAACAAATTGGAGGTATTAAATTGTTCCGGTTCATCGATCAATAAGATGATGCAGAAAGATTCATGAGAGGAAACAGAAATTGAGCAGAATATGGGATTTCTGACTCAACGAGGAAAACATGTTTGTGCTTCAGTCAAACATACAGAACAACAACACTCATCGACACTGACAGAATTGTTTTAGCACACAAACAATAGTTAAAGTTTAATTGAATTAGAGTTGCAAAATTCCAGGAACTTTACATAAATTCCCTGGTTTTCCCGAAATCCTGGCTGGAGCATTCTGGATTACCTGCTTTATTCCCTCCTGATTCCGGGAAACATTCAAACAGGATTTCTGGAAAACCAGGGAATATATTGAAAGTTCCTGGAATTTTGCAACTCTAATTCAATTAAACTTTAACTATTGTTTGTGTGCTAAAACAATTCTGTCAGTGTCGATGAGTGTTGTTGTTCTGTATGTTTGACTGAAGCACAAACATGTTTTCCTCGTTGAGTCAGAAATCCCATATTCTGCTCAATTTCTGTTTCCTCTGATGAATCTAGCAGTCTAGCAGTCACTCAGCAGTCACTCATACTGTATCAACTGCCTTCAACTCACCTGCTATTCTCCACATCAATTCAATGCAAAGGATCCATGGTCTTACAGTAGACATTGCGAACCAAACCAAATCAATTCAAATTGTATGTCACATGCTTCGTAAACAACAGGCGTAGACTAACAGTGAAATGCTTACTTAAAACCTCTACTGCCTCAGAAACCCGGATCCGGGAGCACCCCCCACCCCCCACACACTGATTAGCATAGCTAGCATAGCTTCACAAGTAGATAGTAGCATCTAAATATCATTAAATCACAAGTCCAAGACACCAGATGAAAGATACAGATCTTGTGAATAAAGTTACCATTTCAGATTTTTAAAATGTTTTACAGGGAAGACAAAATATGTAAATCTATTAGCTAAACACGTTAGCAAAATACACCACTATTCTAACTCCATCAGTTTCTTACTCCTTCAGGTGCTATCACCAATTCGGCTCAACTAAGATATTGATAGCCAATAACCTATAAAAAAAACCATCAGATGACAGTCTGATAACATATTCATGGTATAGGATAGTTTTTGTTAGAAAAAAGTGCATATTTCAGGTAGAAATCACAGTTTACAATTGCACCGACCATCACAAATCGACTAGAATTACTAGATAGAGCAACGTGTATGACCAATTTACTCATCATAAAACATTTCATAAAAATAGACAAAGCATAGCAATGGAAAGACCCAGTTCTTGTGATTTCAGACCATATTTCAGATTTTCTAAGCGTTTTTCAGCGAAAACACAATAAATCGATAAGTTAGCATACTACATGTGCAAACGTTACCAGAGCATCGATTCCAGCCAAAGAGCGCTATAACGTAATCACCGCCAAAAGATATTAATTTTTTCACTAACCTTCTCAGAATTCTTCCGATGACACTCCTGTAACATCATTTTACAACATACATATACAGTTTGTTCGAAAAGGTGCATATTTAGCCATACAAAACCGTGGTTACACAATAAAAATACTAGGAAATCAAGCCTCAATATGTCTGACGTCATCTATCAGAGTGATCTAGTTTAATTGAAAGCTAATCATATACTTGACTAAAAAATACAGGGTTGACAGCAATCGAAAGACAAATTAGTTCTTAATGCAACCGCTGATTTACATTTTTAAAATTATCCTTACTTTTCAATACAGGGTTCGCCAAGTGAAGCTATACCAAACAAAATGGCGAAATATGCGTTTAAAATATTTCGACAGAAACACGATTTATCATATTAAATATTGCTTACTTTGAGCTGTTCTTCCATCATATTCTTGGGCAATGTATCCTTTCTATGTTATAAACGTCTTTTGGTCGATAGATGTCCTCTGTCCTTCGAAATGTCCACCACCAACGACCGACACCCCGAAACGTTTCCAAAGCTAAAAAGGGCACGACAAAGAAATTCCTCAAAATCGCACTAAACGGATATAAATTGCTATAAAACGGTTCAAATTAACTACATTATGATGTTTTTAACAACTATAACGACTGAAAACATGACCGGAGAAATATTGCTGGTTAGAAAACGATTTGGAACGAGGCAGGTCCGATGTCCTTCACGCTTCAGGCGCACGATGAGAAAGGGGGGTCTCTGTACATTTTGGTCTTTTATAATGGCTGTGAATGTCCCATCGATTTCATTGAAAACGTGATGACGTACAGACACCCAGAGGAAGACGTAGGCAGTGTCGGTTTCTTCATAGCATTCACTGTCGCCTTATAAACAGACTCCAGATCAGAGGTAAAAATTTCTGAAATCTGAACCCTGTCATGAAAAGTGCTGTAGAAATTGTTCTGTACCACTCAGAGACAAAATTCCAACTTCTATAGAAACTAGAAGGTGTTTTCTATCCAATAATAACAATAATATGCATATTGTACGATCAAGAATTTAGCACGAGGCAGTTTAATTTGGAGACACAAATATGCTAATGCGGAACAGCACCCCCTATAGTTCCAAGAAGTTAAAAGTCCTTCCCAACAATCCAGAGAGAAAAAAAATTGAAATAGTAGAAAAAATAATAACAAATAATAAATTGAAAAACAAGGAATAAATACACAATGAGTAACGATAACTTGGCTATATACACGGTAGAGGTCTTCACAGTTCCACCTGTACCGTAATATCTGAGACCCGATCCGGGACCCGAGTGACTTCTAAAGAATGTCACAGGTCTGGGTCGGATCTGATATGATTGTCATGGGTCTCGGGTATGTGTAATTTTAACTGACCCATACAGATCTGAACACGACCACTGCAGTAGAGAGAGAGAAATGTTATAATTTATGCTGCTGCTCTTGCTTTTCATGAGGGTGAAGCGTGGCGTGTGTAGCTTGTTGTTGGCCAATCATAAGTCATCAAAGCGGCAATAGGCTACAGTCATAGTCCGCCACAGTGGACACGTCATAATACCCACAAAAACACAGAAATGGTTCCAATGGTTTTTCAGCCATACATTTTTCACATCGTGAATTTCATCCAAAAATCACATTAATTGTGTGTTTGTTGTAGGCTTACCTTGGCGTGACGTTTTGATAGTCATGTAATTCCCTCTCGGACAAGGTGAGTTTTATCAATATATTTGCCTCAATTTACTCAACAAAAATTTGCTATGCTAATTATTTATTAAAGTTACCAATAGAGATTTGTACGGTTATCAAAACGTCACGCCAAGGTAAGCCTACACGAAACATAGACCTTATATGAAGTAGTTCTAAAACCCAGATGGACAAATGAATGGTGAACAAACGATATGAACCATTTCCGCGTTTTATGACTCATACTGTTGTACTCAATAGAGCTTAGGTCCATGTGTGGCAAAAGTTAAAAGTTAGAACATATCTAATCAATGTAAGATTGAATTAAAATGACAGAATTAAAAGTTAAAGGAAAAGGATAGACTACAATGACCAAGAGCCAACAGGGAGGCAGGCTGCTACTTAATATTCTGAATGGAGTTGTTGTTATTTGTAACTGTAAGATGAGAAAGCTCATGCACTGCAGCCTCAGTTAGCCTAGCTAGCTAAAGCTATCTTAACTAGCTTCTCCCGGGTTTGATGCAGTCCAAGACAGGTACTACGTAATCATATTTGATGATAAATAACTGTCTATGGCAGCTATTAGTCTCCTATAGGAATGAGTCGGCTTGGTTGGTTGTTGTCTCTCCTCTACCTCCTCTTGTGCTTTATCAGCTCTGGTTAAAAAAGTAGCTTAAAAATTACTTTTCTCCTGCTTCCCTCAATCAGATTGGATTGGACCGGGTCTGGAGTCAATCAGGTCTATATGGAACAGGTCTAGTTGTCCTCGGGTCCGTTCGGAATGGGTGTCAATATTTTTACACAAATTTATGCATAACGGGTCTGGGTGGGAAAGCCTTAGGTCCATTTCAGAACGGTTCAACTTTTCGGACCATTGAAGAACTCTAATACACGGTGTACCAGTAGCAATTGGTTAACTATTTAACTAACTATTTATCCATCATAGCTTGGGGGTAGAAGCTGGTTCAAGACTTGATGCATCGGTATCGCTTGCCATGTGGTAGCAGAGAAAACAGTCTATGACTTGGGTGGCTGCAGCCTTTGGAAATTTTTAGGGCCTTCCTCTGACACCGCCTGGTATAGAAGTCCTGAATGGCAGGGAGCTCGGCCCCAGTGATGTACTGGGCCGTGCGAACTACCCTCTGTAGCTCCTTGCTATCGAATGCCAAACAGTTGCTATATCAAGTGGTGATGCAGCCAGTCAAGATGCTCTCAATGGTGCAGCTGTATAACTTTTTGACAATCTGTGGGCCCATGACCAATCTTTTCAGCTTCCTGAGGGGGAAGAGGCATTGTCGTGCCCTCTTCACGGCTGTGTTGATGTGTGTAGACCATGATAGTTCCTTATTCATGTGGACTTTGAGGAACTTGAAGCTTTCGACCTGTTCCACAACAGCCCTGTTGATGTGGATGAGGGCGTGCTCGGCCCTCCGTTTCCTGTAGTCCACGATCAGCTCTTTTGTCTTGCTGACATTGAGGGAGAGGTTGTGCACACTGCCAGGTCTCTGACCTCCTCACTCTAGGCTGTCTCATCGTCGTCGGTGATCAAGCTTACCACCGTCGTGTTGTCTGCAAACTTAATGATGGTGTAGGAGTTGTGTGTGGCCACAAAGTCGTGGGTGAACAGGGAGTACAGGAGGGAATAATTTTCCCCTTGGCTCGGCCCTCATCACACTCTTGTCCAAGAGCAATCGATGCTTGATGCTCAACAGTTACAGTCTGATATATGTTACTGCGGTTGGGTGTGTGATTTATGTGTACTGTACTATAGCTCTTGTCTGTCTGTGAGTGTGTGTCTCGCACAGAACTGCTGCAGAGAGCTGAAATTAGAGGTCCCTGGAAACCCAACACCCTGTTGCAAGTTGGTATACTGTATGTGTGTGTCTAGCAAGTGGAGTAGTGTGAGAGAGAGAGAGAGAGAGAGAGAGAGAGAGAGAGAGAGAGAGAGAGAGAGAGAGAGAGAGAGAGAGAGAGAGAGAGAGAGAGAGAGAGAGAGAGAGAGAGAGAGAGAGAGAGAGAGAGAGAGAGAGAGAGAGAGAGAGAGAGAGAGAGAGAGAGAGAGAGAGAGAGAGAGAGAGAGAGAGAGAGAGAGAGAGAGAGAGAGAGAGAGCAAAGAGAGCAAAGAGACCAAACCCTAATGCATACCCGGGTGAGGTGTTTACCAACAAAACGTATTGACAGTTTTTAAGCTATATCATCTGCAAATGTGAATTGAAAACGTAAATACATTTGCCCAATAAGCACGTGTTTGTCTTTCAAAATGCACCTGCATATAAACTCTAACATTAATACATACAGTATAATACTTTTAGAAAGGCCACACCTCAGTTGTACCTCAAAACAATGGAGATCTATCACAATACCAAAGTAAAAAGTTTCCCAAAAGGTCAGCTTTACTTCTTACTTCTCAGTAATAAGTCTCCAGCCAAGCCCAAAGTGTAATTAACTACCATTATGTTAATGTGCTCTTTGCCCACATGAAGCTGTTCCACTTACCTGCTGGCTGTCCAAACACTAATTGAATTACTAATGACCGCTGTGGGCCACCAGATTTGAGTCATGGATTGCGGCTATTCTCTAGCACAGCGGGTGGTTTAAATGGTGACTATCAGAATACGTTAATTGCATTAATTGATTCAATTTGTTATTTGCGCAAATGTAATGGGAGGTTAATCACATTTCAAGAAGTTGTTCTCCAACACCTATTTGATTTTGAATGACGCTGTTGCCATATCAACTGTTTTCAGGTGGGGATCCAACCTCAAGTGTTCTTACAGTGACTGTACGCACACAAAATAATAGTCATTAAAAAGTATTTCAGTCAGCAGTCAGGGTGTAGCCAAGGACTTCAGTCAGCAGTCAGGGTGTAGCCAAGGACTTCAGTCAGCAGTCAGGGTGTAGCCAAGGACTTCAGTCAGCAGTCAGGGTGTAGCCAAGGACTTCAGTCAGCAGTCAGGGTGTTGCCAAGGACTTCAGTCAGCAGTCAGGGTGTAGCCAAGGACTTCAGTCAGCAGTCAGGGTGTAGCCAAGGACTTCATTCAGCAGTCAGGGTGTAGCCAAGGACTTCAGTCAGCAGTCAGGGTGTAGCCAAGGACTTCAGTCAGCAGTCAGGGTGTAGCCAAGGACTTCAGTCAGCAGTCAGGGTGTAGCCAAGGACTTCAGTCAGCAGTCAGGGTGTTGCCAAGGACTTCAGTCAGCAGTCAGGGTGTAGCCAAGGACTTCAGTCAGCAGTCAGGGTGTAGCCAAGGACTTCAGTCAGCAGTCAGGGTGTAGCCAAGGACTTCATTCAGCAGTCAGGGTGTTGCCAAGGACTTCAGTCAGCAGTCAGGGTGTAGCCAAGGACTTCAGTCAGCAGTCAGGGTGTAGCCAAGGACTTCATTCAGCAGTCAGGGTGTTGCCAAGGACTTCAGTCAGCAGCGAGGTCACTCGTGATACAAGTGAGTATCCATTTTTGAAGATGTCAGGAGATGTGGAAACCTGACACTAGGGGCAACAGTAAGTGCAGCTGGGCTGCTGGGCAATAGTGAGGTTTTTGGTTTTGGATGCTGTGGACGGGGATGGTGCCTATGATCTGCCTATGATTCGACCTGGCGCAGGCGCAGGCCAAAGATTACCCGTTCAAATCCAGAGATAGAAAGTGTTTTTTGTTGTTGTGTTTTTTTTTGCCTATCCAAACTTTAACCCTTACCTTAACCATTCAGAGTTAATTCCTAGCCTTATGTTTTTGGAGTTAATGCCTAAACTTAACCTTAAACACTTAGAAATTTGACTTTTGCAACAACTTGTAAATGTGCCTTTTGAGACATCTAATTCTGAAGTGAGACTGTGAGACCTAGTTGTGACCGATAGTAAATGTTGGGGGTAAAATGTACAGTAAATGTTGGGTAAAGATAGAGATGCTTCTACGTATCATGAGAGAGAGAGAGCGAAAGAGAGAAAGAGACAGAGAGGGAGAGACAGAGGGAGAGAGAGAGGAGGCTGATGTGTTTAACAATGCTGTGTGTGGGGCAGGATGCAGGAAGGACAGTTGCGTTCTGGGTGACGGGGAATATTTTGGGCTCCATTCAATTCATCACACCTGCACTCCAGGCATCCTTGACCTGCACTCTATCCGTTCCGGGAGCCCAATCCCTCACTACATCCCCGATCATGTCTCATCCTCATTGGGTCCCGTGAGGCCGCGAGTCAGGAAATGGCAGCCCTCTTTCCTAATCACCTTCCAAAACAACTGGTGTGACACCACTACACCACCACCAAATTTGGCCCATCAGACTCCATATATGGCAGGCGGGGGGATGGGGTCTCGTTTTGACAGCACACCACCAGGAAGTGCCGTGACATCCTGTTTCTGTTTGTTTGTTGGGAGTGTGTAACCTACTGTATAGGGAGATAAATGACATCACCGTCTCCAGTCGTCCCAAGTTTTTCTCTTTTTCTCTTTTCTCAAGTCAAGCTGCTTCTTCCCTCCTTCGGATCTGGATACGCTCCCTATCTCCAAGTCATCTCCTGAGAGGAACACAGGGATTCTATGATAGGTTCTGCAGACGTGGGGAAATGAAAATGTTTTGTTGGTCGTTCAGAAAAAAATGAATGAGATCCTTGAAAAGTATTCCATAATATATCGTCTTCTCACCACAGAGGTGGTATGGTATAGAGGGAAGCAACAGATTAATCAATACAGTAAACCAGGGTTGGGTAGGAGAAGACAGGCTGGCTGAAACACAAATATGTCAATGCATGTTCTATACTGTAAATCTTTACCATATGCACCTGCATATAAACTCTAACATTAAAACATACAGTATAATACTTTTAGAAAGGCCACACCTCAGTTGTACCTCAAAACAATGGAGATCTATCACAATACCAAAGTAAAAAGTTTCCCAAAAGGTCAGCTTTACTTCTTACTTCTCAGTAATAAGTCTCCAGCCAAGCCCAAAGTGTAATTAACTACCATTATGTTAATGTACTCGTTGCCTACATGAAGCTGTTCCACTTACCTGCTGGCTGTCCAAACACTAATTTAATTACTAATGACCACTGTGGGCCACCAGATTTGAGTCACGGATTGTGCCTATTCTTTAGCACAGCGGTATGTTAATCACATTTCGAGAAGTTGCTCTCCAATACTTTGTATTTGATTTTGAATGATGTCATCGCTGTACCAACTGCTTTCAGGTGGGGATCCAACCTCAAGTGTTCTTACAGTGACTGTACGCACACGAAATAATAGTCATTAAAAAGTATTTATAGCGTCACTCCATGATTTAAGGGCAAATTCATGCAAATCAGTCCTTTAGTTTGTTAGGGATAAAAATGTACTTTAAATGTTTGGTAAGAAAATTTGCAATCTACCATTATATTCACCAACATTTACTGTGCAATGCATAGCCAAGGACTTCAGTCAGACCTATAGTGGGGGTAAAATGTACAGTAAATGTCAGGTAAAGATAGAGATGCTTCTACTGTATGTGTGTATCATGGGATATAGAGAGAAAGAGAGAGAGAGAGTGGGAGAGAGAGAAAGAGAGGCTGATGTGTTTAGCAGTGCTGTGTGTGGGGCAGGATGCAGGAAGGACACTTGCATTCTGGGTGACGGGGGATATTTTGGGCTCCATTCAAGTCATCGCACCTGCACTCCAGGCATCCTGAACTCTACCAGTTTCAGGATCACAATCCCTCACCACACAACAGGAGGTTGGTGGAACCTTAATTGGGGAGAACGGGCTCGTGGTAATGACTGGAGCGGAATCAGTGGAATGGTATGAAATACATCAAACACATGCCATTCTATTCCCTCTGTTCCAGACATTATTATGAGCTGTCCTCCCCTCAGCAGCCTTCTGTGCACTACACCCCCCATCAACCCCCATCCTCAATGGGTCCTGTGAGGCAACGAGTCAGGAAATGGCAGCCCTCTTTTCTAAACACCTCCAAAACAACCAGCGTGACAACTACACCACCATCAAATCTGGCCCGTCTGACTCCATATAGCAGGGGGGGTATCTTTTTGACAGCACACCACCAGGAAGTGCCATGACATACTGTTCCTGTTTGTTTGTTGGGAGTGTGTAACCTACTGTATAGGGAGATAAATGACATCACCGTCTCCAGTCGTCCCAAGCTTTTCTCTTTTCTCAAGTCAAGCTGCCTCCTCCCTTTTTCGGATTGGGATACGCTTCCTATCTCCAAGTCATCTCCCGAGAGGAACGCCAGAATAACCCCGGATTCTATGATAGATTTCGAAAGTGTTTGGTTGGTCGTTCAGAAATAAATTAATGAGTTCCTTGACAGGTACTAAATTGTATCATATACCGTCTTCCCACCACGGATGTGGTATGGTATCGGGGGAAACCTCAAATAATTAAATAAAGTAAACTGGGTTGGGTAGGAAAAGACAGGTTGGCTGAAATATTAACCAAGCTTTATAGCTGGGGTAGGCAACCTTTTTTGTGTGGAGTGCCAATTTACAATTTATCCTACCATTTCTAACGATCTGCATGCCAGTTATGATTTTCATATGTGCATTACAACTAATTGTGTCTATTGAATATCTAATTGCCCACAAACTGAAGAATTCCATAGCTCGCTAAAAAGAGGTGCTGTCCATTAGCACCACGGGCTTGTTCTTGGAACACAGATTCTCTTGTTGAATGATACAGTGACATTTAACCATGGGGTGGCCAATCTTATCTTCAATCAGCTTTGTGAATTCTTTATTTTTCCCCACCATAGCGGGGCTCCATCAGTTGTAACAGCGAATATGTTTTTAATAACACCTCTTCAAAATGATCCGTGAAGGCTTTTGCTACATCTTCCCCTTTAGTAGTACCATGCATGTGTATCAGACAAAGCAGCACCTCACGTACCTGCTCTGAGACAGTATCTTGCAACAACTGCCAGGCGTGGAATTTCATTCACATCCACACTCTCATGAAGAGCCACACTAAACACAGGTGCATCTTTTAACGCTACAGTTTGCTGCTCCTTTACATTTTCAACCATCTCGGTATTGGGCCTTTCAACAGTTCTGGCAGACACAGGCATGTCTTTTATCTTTGAGATGATTGTCTTTGTTAGGCAATCCATCAAATAAAGCCTGCGAACTATTGAGGAAAGCTTCCTTAATATATTCCCCATTAGTAAATGGTTTTCCATGTTTAGCTATGCACAGCGCAACTTTGTAGCTCCCCTCTATAGCTGGATTTTTGACTGCATGTAGATTTGTAAACACACTGCTTTGCTATTCATACCTGGACATGTTCCTCTTGATTCCTTCAGCCTTGTCTTCAGTAAAACAAATCCATTTTCATTTGTCCAAGAGGCAACAAATGAGCTGACATCTGCCTTATTTTTCGCCCTGAACTTTTTTCAAAAAACCAAAGAAGGCTTGCTAGCTGCTAGCCATGTGAAAACGATTCTCTCATCTTCAGTGCTGCCTTATGTTGCCAACCCCTGCTCTATAGGAACACAAGCCAAAGCCTATGAGGGAGGAAATCCATTATCTGGTGAACACCCTCTGTTGCAGTTGTCTATGGAATTGAATCCAATAACAAGAACAGAGGGGTTACTAATTTGAGGCGTGTTTTAGAACTCATGGCAGCGAAATTGAAAAGCACTTTAATCAATAGGACGTACAACAGGGAAAATGCCAATGTGAATTGCTCCCCTATCACTATTCACCCGTTCCACCACTCTATCTACCTCTCTCCTCTTTCTATCATGTTTCTTCCTTCCCTCCCATCCCTCTGCCCCCTTCCCTGTTCCTCTGTTTCTTGTGTAATGACTTTGGAAATCCCCAGCCACAGGTAGTGCAGACACAGCTTTTCTGCAGGGCTTGTGAGTTGTGGAGCTTGTCTTTAGAGCTAGATTGCAGCTCAGGCAAGGGAGAGAGAAGTTGGGGGATTTGTAGAAGGAGGATTAGTGCTGCACTGAGGTCAGGAGGAGGGTTATCTCTTACTAGATGTATCCAGATACAAACAGTTAGGTGTAGAAACACAGACAAAAACACACACATATACTGACACTATACTCTCATACAGTACATATGGTCTTCTTGCAGACACACATGTACACACACATGCACACGCACGCATGAACACGCACACACACGCTAGTGATGCACGGGTCAGCTGTTCACCCACCCACAATTGCTAATTACACATCCACAACCATGAGACCTTCACCCAACCATAACCCGCTAATATAGAAAATGGTCTATCTTAAGGCTTTTTTAGATAGGCCTGTGTTTCTGTTTATAATTTCCAACATTTTGGTAGGCTATTTGTTAGTCAACTTATCTAAAATTAGATACATACAGCTTCTCTTCTGTCATTACGTGTTGCCTTAGAAGATTAAATAAACCCTTGCTTACCTGAATAATGTCATAAATCAATAGAATGAATGCTTCAATTTAGTTGACGTTGGTTTGTTTTCTCTTTCCTCTTTTATCTCTGCTTCACTCTAGCAGCAAAGACTTTTAGAGACCGTGGAGAAAATGCAATAATCTTTTTTTTTAAATGGAAAGATTTCCAAATGGCATCAGTTTGTTTTAAAGAAATTAAAAGCTGTTGAAACAACCCAACATGTTTTTGATAAGATTTCAGTTCGCTATTATGATGCTGATAAAGATAGCACCTTTACAGACGGTCCCTAACCGTGCACTCATTCTCTCAAGATTCTGAACGAAATAAATAATAGTTCTCCATTCCTATTCCCAAGTCAAAATGTAAATTCCCAAGTCAAAATGTAAATTTGGTGTATAATTGACAGCAAAAAATGCTTACTTCTGCAGGAGTTAATATTATATTAGGCTATGTGAGAGGTTATTGACCTACATATGTAAGATCTAAATTTGATCACTCTTTTGTTGCTGAGAATTTACAAAAACAAATGTTATTTGTCACATGCTCCAAATACAAGAGGTGTACACCATGCAGTGAAATGCTTACTTACAAGCCCTTAAACAACAATGCAGGGGGGGCAATGCAAATTATCAGGAGTCTTATGGCTTGGGGGTAGAAGCTAATTAGGAGTCTCTTGGACCTAGACTTGGCACTCCGGTACTGCTTGCTGTGCGGTAGCAGAGACAACAGTCAATGACTAGGGTGGCGGGAGTCTTTGACAATTTTTAGGGCCTTCCTCTGACACCGCCTGGTATAGAGGTCCTGGATGGCAGGAAGCTTGGCCCCGGTGATGTACTGGGCCGTACGCGCTACCCTCTGTAGTGCCTTTAAATGGCTTCTTAAGGTTCTAATTTCCACTTTAAAATGTCAAATTTGATTTGTCCTAACGAAAAATGTATCAACCCCTACAAATAATGTCCATTAATTATAATCCACATAATTATAATTGACATTTCCTGTTGCTGCCCTCCCTTCTATTTATTTTCAACTCTCTATTTCACAGATTTTCTATCATTGAATTAAACTCCGACATTGTCCTTTTTGCCTCAGTGGATCGATGTTAACTTTTGCTGCCCATGTTCCCAAAAGCATTTGGATATTGGCGTGTATTTGGCGCTCTACAGTTAGGCCCTAAAGCTAAGGCTATGCACTAACGCCAGATACAATTAATGAAAGAAAAACCTCAATATTGCCTATAGATATGAATTGCTAAATAATTATAAATTTAGGGATTTTTTTCTGCATTGTTTTCTATTTTTTAAACCCGCCCCCCACCAACCCGCCCTTCGTCCACACAATATTTCATGACCCTAAACCCGCCGCCCGCCCAGTGGATATAACCGCGGGGACTGCTGGTTATGAGTCAACCTGTGCATCACTAACCCACACACACTCTGATCTCGTGAGGCTGTTCATTTCTTTCAATCACTTTGGCACATTTTTCAGATGTAAGTGGTATATTTTCAAAACTTTAAGTACAAAACTATAAACCAGGGTTTCTTAAACTTTTTCAGCCTGGGACCCAAATGAGAAATTCAGTGTTTTCCTGTGCCCCAAGATCATGAAAGCATGCCCTCTAAGCGAGATTTGGTTGGGCCCTTCAATTCTACACATTTTGCCATGGGGCAAGGATAATTTTTCAGTTTTAAAGGTCATTTCCTGCAATTGTAACCATTTTGCCATGGGGTGGAGAGTCATTTTTGCATTTCTAAAGATAATTTCCTGCAATTCTACACATTTTGCCATGACTTATGCTGGCACCGTACCACCCTGCATCCCACTGCTCGATTGCCTCTGAAGCTAAGCAGCGTTGGTCCTGGTCAGTCTCTGGTTGGGAGACCAGATGCTGCTGGAAGTGGTGTTGGAGGGCCAGTAGGAGGCCCTCTTTCCACTGATCTAAAAAAATATCCCAATGCCCCAGGGCAGTGATTAGAGAAATTGCCCTGTGTAGGGTGCCATCTTTCGGGTGGGACGTTAAACGGGTGTCCTGACTCTCTGTGGTCACTAAAGATCCCATGGCACTTGTTGTAAGAGTAGGGGTGTTAACCCCGGTGTCCTGGCTAAATTCCCAATCTGGCCGTCATACCATGGCCCCCTAATCATCCCCAGTTTCCAATTGGCCAATCCCCCCCCCCCCGTAACTGTTCTCCAGGTCTTTGCTGTAAACGAGAACATGTTCTCAGTCAACTTATCTGTGAAAAAGGTTTGTAATATTTTAGTGAGAAGGACTAACAAAATCAATGGTGGGGGCTGTGATGCCTAATAGTGTCCCCCCACCATGTCACAATGGCATTCAATGAGTTCTAGCTACCATTGCTAGGGCTGTTGCTAGAACTTACAAGATTCTGACCGGCCCACGTAATGAACCAAAGCGTCCGTTGCTATGCTGGTTGCTTGACTCTATTTTACCTCACAGTGGTCGCGGAGGACACAAGCAGTTCTAGCTCTATTTCAAATCAGGACACAAGCAGTTCTAGCTCTATTTCAAATCAGGACACAAGCAGTTCTAGCTCTATTTCAAATCAGGACACAAGCAGTTCTAGCTCTATTTCAAATCAGGACACAAGCAGTTCTAGCTCTATTTCAAATCAGGACACAAGCAGTTCTAGCTCTATTTCAAATCAGGACACAAGCAGTTCTAGCTCTATTTCAAATCAGGACACAAGCAGTTCTAGCTCTATTTCAAATCAGGACACAAGCAGTTCTAGCTCTATTTCAAATCAGGACACAAGCAGTTCTAGCTCTATTTCAAATCAGGACACAAGCAGTTCTAGCTCTATTTCAAATCAGGACACAAGCAGTTCTAGCTCTATTTCAAATCAGGACACAAGCAGTTCTAGCTCTATTTCAAATCAGGACACAAGCAGTTCTAGCTCTATTTCAAATCAGGACACAAGCAGTTCTAGCTCTATTTCAAATCAGGACACAAGCAGTTCTAGCTCTATTTCAAATCAGGACACAAGCAGTTCTAGCTCTATTTCAAATCAGGACACAAGCAGTTCTAGCTCTATTTCAAATCAGGACACAAGCAGTTCTAGCTCTATTTCAAATCAGGACACAAGCAGTTCTAGCTCTATTTCAAATCAGGACACAAGCAGTTCTAGCTCTATTTCAAATCAGGACACAAGCAGTTCTAGCTCTATTTCAAATCAGGACACAAGCAGTTCTAGCTCTATTTCAAATCAGGACACAAGCAGTTCTAGCTCTATTTCAAATCAGGACACAAGCAGTTCTAGCTCTATTTCAAATCAGGACACAAGCAGTTCTAGCTCTATTTCAAATCAGGACACAAGCAGTTCTAGCTCTATTTCAAATCAGGACACAAGCAGTTCTAGCTCTATTTCAAATCAGGACACAAGCAGTTCTAGCTCTATTTCAAATCAGGACACAAGCAGTTCTAGCTCTATTTCAAATCAGGACACAAGCAGTTCTAGCTCTATTTCAAATCAGGACACAAGCAGTTCTAGCTCTATTTCAAATCAGGACACAAGCAGTTCTAGCTCTATTTCAAATCAGGACACAAGCAGTTCTAGCTCTATTTCAAATCAGGACACAAGCAGTTCTAGCTCTATTTCAAATCAGGACACAAGCGTTCGCTCAGTCCGCGCAAAGGTATTACCTCAGAATCGCTCTCCAATGATGGTGTTTTTGACGGTGACTCTCTGTGTGCCTGTTCGGTATTCATTTATGATTACTATAAGTGTAGATAGCTGGCAAGACTAACTTACCAATCAAAACATTGAGAGTTAACTGCACCTCAGATTAACTCCCAAATAAATGGTCAATAATGTTTCCCAAATAATTATTGGTCAATAATGTTTCCATTTAGTTTGCACAGCTTGTTTGGCCCGTTGTGTTCCACTGATTTCAAAACGTGTTATTTTCAGAGTGAGAGAGGGTCAGCATTCGTCGTGCAAAAAGTAGTCCATCACAACTTTTTCCCACTGACCTTTGTCGATAGCGCCTGATAAATTCAGGGCAGCAATGTTATTGAGAGCAGTAGCAACATATTTGCAGTTCTCCATGGTTAACGTTATATCTTTAAATGAAACTGCAGTAGAAAGGATTATCTTGGCATTATGAGCAGCTCATTCTATAGACACAAGATGAAACACCGCAGACCAATCCAAACTCATCTCTTGGCATGTCCAGCCCACTCAATATCT
Source organism: Salvelinus alpinus (assembly GCF_045679555.1). Taxonomy (NCBI): domain Eukaryota; kingdom Metazoa; phylum Chordata; class Actinopteri; order Salmoniformes; family Salmonidae; genus Salvelinus; species Salvelinus alpinus. The sequence goes on from NC_092098.1 coordinate 34,677,566, forward strand.
CAGCCAATCATGGCAAGCGGGAAGGTTGCTGGCTTTCTCTGTGGCTAAACCAACTAGGCTCGTAATTTAACAATTCTATTCGTATTTACAGATGACATACAAGTTTGATATTAAGCCACATGAAAGTTCACATGTTCGAGAAGGCATTTCTGGCCAAAAACTAATTTTGATTAAAAAAATATGTTTTACATTCAAAAGGTTCTCCTGTGAAGTCGGGACTTGCGACATAAGCCTAATTTCCTGATCGTGTCACATTTTAGAATAAGGCTGTAACGTAACAAATTGAAATATATTTTAGATTTTAGATTATCCAAAGTAGCCACCCTTTGCCTTGATGACAGCTTTGCACACTCTTGGCTGAGCTGTAACGCAGATTGCCTGAAATGACAACAAGCTCAGTCCGATAATGCTGTGACAAACCGCCCCAGACCATGACAGACCCTCCACCTCCAAATCGATCCCGCTCCAGAGCACAGGCCTCGATGTAATCCTCATTCCTTCGATGATAAACGCGAATCCGACCATCACCCCTGGTGAGACAAAACCGTGACTCGTCAGTGAAGAGCACTTTTTGCCAGTCCTGTCTGGTCCAGCGATGGTGGGTTTGTGCCCATAGGCGACGTTGTTGTTGGTGATGTGTGGTGAGAACCTGCCTTACAACAGGCCTACAAGCCCTCAGTCCAGCCTCTCTCAGCCTATTGCGGACCGTCTGAGCACTGATGGAGGGATTGTGCGTTCCTGGTGTAACTCGGGCAGTTGTTGTTGCCATCCTGTACCTGTCCCGCAGGTGTGATGTTCGGATGTACCAATCCTGTGCAGGTGTTGTTACACGTGGTCTGCCACTGCGAGGATGATCAGCTGTCCATTCTGTCTGCCTGTAGCACTGTCTTAGGCGTCTCACAGTACGGACATTGCAATTTATTGCCCTGGCCACATCTGCAGTCCTCATGCCTCCTTGCAGCATGCCTATGGCACGTTCACACAGATGAGCAGGGACCCTGGGCATCTTTCTTTTGGTGTTTTTCAGAGTCAGTAGAAAGGCCTCTTTAGTGTCCTAATTTTTCATAACTGTGACCTTAATTGCCTACCGTCTGTAAGCTGTTAGTGTCTTAACGACCGTTCCACAGGTGCATGTTCGTTAATTGTTTATGGTTCATTGAACAACCATGGGAAACAGTGTGTAAACCTTTTACAATGAAGATCTGTGAAGTTATTTGGATTTTTACGAATGATCTTTGAAAGACAGGGTCCTGAAAAAGGGACGTTGCTTTTTTGCTGAGTTTACATAATTTTGGTTGAGTAGTTATCAGTTTTGAGCAGTTATTAAACGATGGTTAAATGTATTTGTCACGCCCTGATCTTAGAGATCCTTTTTATGTCTCTATTTTGGTTTGGTCAGGGTGTGAGTTGGGGTGGGCATTCTATGTTTTGTGTTTCTATGATTTTCTATTTCTATGTTTTGGCCGGGTATGGTTCTCAATCAGGGACAGCTGTCTATCATTGTCTCTGATTGGGAACGATACTTACGTAGCCTTTTTTCCCACCTGTCTTTGTAGGAAGTTGACTTTTGTTTAGGGCACATAGCCTGTAGCTTCATGGTTTGTTTTTGTAGTGTTTGTTGTTTTGTTCGGCGTAATTTCTATCAAATAAAGAGAAAATGTAAGCTCACCACGCTGCACCTTGGTCCTCATCTTTAAACGGCCGTGACAGTATAGTTAACAAATGACAAGAAAAATCATATCAAAAGAAGTTAATATTGCATTTTGAAAATCATTTATATGATGATCTGTTTCGATTTTTGTGCTTAGAATTGTGAAATTGTACCACATAATTTTTTTTTATTAGGACTTGAAGAGTTCCCTCTGAATGCTGTGTGCCGTGGTTGAAGTCAAAATAATGTGTGATTACGTCAAACTGGGCTGTCGAGAAAACCAGCCGTAAGCATGTGTCACACACTTGTAGCAAGAATACTGACATTCAAAAAATCGATAGGAGTGCTATGGTAACCTTCTGCTTTATACAGGTATGTACTGTATGACACAACAGAAGGTTTTCAAAATTCTCAACCTACGTTTGGGAGTACTCATTGACAATTGGCATATGAAGTATTTTCTTTGTATTATATAATAAGTCTTTCTCTGCAGCTGAGATACATCAAACACATACACCGATGTACAATGTAGCTTTGGGTAAAGAGGAGTAAAGGATGCCTCCCCAGCATATTCCCTATGGTAGAGGAAGTCAGATCAGAGTAGTATTGTATTTGTGTGCGAGGGCACACTTCAGTCCAAACACTTCAGTCAAAGAGATGTGCTGTGTGGTCTGTCGCCCTAGGTCTGGAGGCTTAACTACAACAACACTGCTGCTCCACTGCCTTGCCTGTGGTGGATAGCTATCAGAAATAGGATTGTGTGTTCAGCATACTGTCTGTGGTATAGAGATTTAGATAAAGAGGGCTGTTGAGTGTGGAAGCAAAACATATAGCTATTTCAGAAGCTGGGATGAGAATATTACAGAAGTTTGTAGTTTTGTTTACAAGGCAGCTTGAATATGTGAAATGGCCAAATAGAAACATTCTTGGACAAAACTGATCGAGGTATCCCTAACATCTCCATTTCATCAATGCAGAATAGATGGTGAACAGACACAAAAGGCTGCAACACAATCCATCATAATCCATTGAAAAGGTGTTTTGATACGACAGAGATATTGTGCCTAGGTTAAAAAATCCCTAGGCCAATTACTGAAACATGCATCTGTGTGAACACAAAGAACACAAAGATGCAAAGAGAAGGTTAGGCAACAAACCATATTGGTCCATAAAACCAAAATGAATGTATGCTCCTCCTCATTTTTTAAGAAAACGGCAGTGACACACACATCATCTGAATGACAATACCATGATCCACGGCCATGTGTGCATCCATCTGGCGGGGGTTGATTATAAAGGAAATCACGAGCCTCATTTGACACAAGTCATTATTAATATGGGTCAGTGCAACTGGAGGTCACCCCACACATAACACTGGTCACACATAACACACACACCAGGTCACTCTACTAGCCATCCTCTTTTCTTTATTACTCTGTGTCTAGTAGTCGACGTCTGAGAGAAACAGGGGGGTTGGGGTCAATTCTATTTCCTGTCAAATCAGGAAATGCAATGAAGTAGTATTGCCACTCCTGTAAACAGATTCTTGAAACATGTTCTAAACTAACAAAAATGTGATTTTTCATTTTCATGAATTCATTGATTCGGGCAGTCATTTTGCAATGAGAATGTCTGAAGTCATTGATGGTAATCTAATTCATGTGGCATTGAGCAGAGTCTGGCATTGAGCCCAACCCTGGTGGTGAGTAGCCTGCTGTAGGTTGGTGGTCTGACCTGTGACAGTCTGTAGCGTGGCTCAGAGATAACACGCCAGCTTATAGACTTTGGAAGAACCAAAGGAGACTGGATTGCTTCTCACCCATGGAGCTTAGCGAAATGGCTTACCAGCAATAAGAGCATGACAAATGCCACATTGAGAGTGCCGCAGGGAAGCGTCTGATGCTCTGCTCAATATGTTTGTTGCGTAGTCGGCTAAGGTCCAGATTAACTTTTTTACAAACTGAGGGAATTTAATTTGGAAGCCGTTCAGCCATTGGGCACTGAGTAAAAAAAGACCCATTTATGGTATAGAAAGTGAACCGAAAAATAAGACTTCTTAACACTTAAACTAATTTAGGGTAAATCCCTTGTTTGACTAGGCAATAATTCCCAGTATTGAATGATTTAAATCCAAGCAGTGTTATAATCACCTATTATGGTTTCAATTAGAAAAATGTTATCGCAGTCTAGTGGGTTCTTGGTGTTCCATCTGTGACACTCCATTCTAAATGAAGACTAATTGATTACGCGGGGAGTGATGATGGAGATTGATTTGGGAAGTTACCCTGGCAAGTCTTCATTTGGGTCCCTCAAATCCACTTTCTTTTCCATGTTCGTACCAAATCAATCAAAGCATCTTGTTTTCCCTTCCACCTTTCTCCTCTTTTCTCTCATTCAATCCAGTAGAGGTTTTGGTGGTGTGTGGTAATTAAGACATAGTAAACCATGTGAAGGCAATGGTGGAGGGAAGGAGGCATTAGGCATTGGCAAGGTCACCTTTTGTTTCTTAGGGGTTCTCCTTATGCAGCCTAGACCCTCCTTAGTGCCCCCACCACTATACTCCATCACTATTAGCTATAGTCAATAGTCTGGAATATCATAATCTCCTCATTTCCTTCGTTATTATTGATCTAAAAAGAATGAATGGATATAGTATATACAGTATGGATCTGGATATACTGTAAGTGTGTGGAACCTGTTTAGTGTATTCAAGTATTGGTTGATCATTCAAAAAAGAGAGGAAGAGAAAACTATGAACTGTATTAGTAGACAAAGGTTCGAGGAGAATCTCAAGAGCCATCGCCATTTTATTTCACCCTGCGACATTTTCAATCACTCCCCTATCCCCTCTCCCTACACTACACCCCCACCATCCCCATAATTTCAGTATTTAGGAGTGTATTTTTTTTATCTGTCTCTCTGATTCGCCTCTCCCAGGCAGAGATAGAATGGCCCGGCACTACTGTCATCTGTTGCTTATCTCCCACCTCAGCGCTGCATTGAATTTAAATGAGCCACCGTCCCTCTCTCTCTCCTTCGCTTCCCTCCCTTCCTCTGTCTTCATCCTCACCACAACGGCCATAAACACTGAGCTACCTTTCCTCCCTCTCTCTCTTTCCCTCTCTCCCTACCACAACAGCCATAAACACTGAGCTAGCTACTTCTCTGCCTCTCTCTCCCTTCCTCCCTCTCTCTTTCTCTCCTTCCTTTTCTGTCTCTCCCTCCCTCCCTCTCTTCTTCCCTCCCTCCCTCCCCACCACAACAGCCATAAACACTGAAGCAAGCTATCTCTATATCTAGCTTTGCCTGGCAGGGTAATAGTAATGAAAGGGTTAAAGCCTTTTGTACCTGTACCTCTCCAGCAGGAGAGCGAGGTGGGGGGAGGTCATTGCTCTCTGGTGACACTTAATCAGTGAGCACAAATGAGGACGTCTCCTCTGTCTGCCCCCCCCCCCCCCCACACCCCCACTGCACTCCACTGCAGGCAACGTGACAGTACTAAATTAGCATTAGCAAAGAAGGCAGAGGGTCGGACAAAGGGTCAAGTAATGTAATGGACAAATTTGTCTGGCTGTGGCCATAGCTCCTAAACAGACCTGTGTCCTTGGGTTGAGCAGAGGAGATGGTGAGGGGTTGGAGCACTGTGGATTACCCAGCATGCATCACACATCGAGGGGGAGGGGATGCAACAGGGTGAAGAATGGGTGGCTCGAACTAAAAGGATGAGTAGGCTGCTATACAGTAGATGGAACACATTTGACCATTTTATATTTAATTATACAGCCTTGTCTTAAGAATTACAGTGGCTAAACCCAATATAAAAATAAACAAAAACATCAACATTGAACTGTATAGGGATTCCAAAATAATAGCATTTTCAATATGAATTTGATCATGCAAGGACAAGCCTAAAAAGATAACCAGTTCTAAATATAAGATATAGGTTTGATTTGACTTCCATGAACATTTCTATGAATGTCACCTCACCTTACGAAGGTAAATTACACCAATGCCCCAAATTACAGCCAATCTCTACTGGAAATCTTCCTCTTTGTTCATGGCAGCCATACTGTGTTGTCAAGAAAGACTTCGGAAAAGAAACAAAGCTATCCAAACACACAGCAACAAAGGTTTCTAAAAAGCAAACTCCACTGATGTTTCTGTTCAGGGGGCTACCATTAGACTTCAGAAGCTAAGGAGCCAAGATTGGCCTAAATTGCTGGTAGTTTGGAGGCACTGGGAGATGCAGTGGTTTGGGGGCCCACAGGGGGTAAATGAAGTGTGCACATTACCCAGGCAGCTGGAGATGGCTAATGATGCTAGGCTAGCTACACAGGGCTCCATCCCCCCTACCTACCCAGGGCAGAGGCTTCTTCTCCTGGGTGTGTTTCCTCCCCTATCCCCATTCCTGGAGGCCCCCAGTCAAACTCGCAGAGAGAGGAAATCACCCAGAACTAAAACAGGCACTCGCTTGGACACCCCAGAGCTTTGTGTGTTTTAGTTTTTCCCCTACTCTTTACATTTTTTCATGGCTGGAACGAAAGGAAAGTAGTCTTCCTCCTCTCATTCCCTCCATCTCTTGCTGTGGAGTGAGCCTGTGCTTTTCTGAAAGAGGAGCGTTTTGCAGATATTAACATGGTAATGAAGGGAGGGAGGCAGGGATCGATGCTGGGGCCACTGTTTTTTTGCCGTGGTCAGGGAAGCAAATGAAAAGCTACCTGCTGAGCCTTGAAGTGAAAAGCTGTGTATCCACTTCTCCATTACCAGATTGACATTGTATCTGAGTGTGTGTGCATGCGTGCAAATATGTGTGTATATGTGTGTTTGTGCTTGTGTATGTCTGTATACAAAAAGATAAGTGGAAGTAGCTTGTGTGAATACATGAATATGTGGAGGATGCGAGTGTGTGATGTTTGTGTGGGTGTACATGTGTTTGAAGCACTCTCTCCGACAGATCTGTGCATTGGAGGACTAGAAGTCATCCTATTACCATCCATCTAGCTATCCATCTATCTATCATACAGCCTACATACATACACACACATCCACACACACAATCTGCCACACAGTAACCTCCCAACTCCCATAAATATGGGCATTATAATTCAGAGTTATATCGCCACCACAACTAGCATTACACCCCCATAATTGCCTCTACCAGTCTGCCGGCCACCGTGCATGAAAGCTTGACAACTCTTCATTAACACTCACAACGTTGTCGGAAATGTTCTGTGAGGGCTCCAGAGGGGTGCGCCAGCCAATAACATGCACACACTCGAGCCTACATTCTGGGGCCCTGTTTTTATGGATATTGGTGGCAGTGCATGGCAGATCAAATCCTATTAACCCAATGAAATCAAATCAACGTGGCTATAGTGCTACAACTGGATATGGAAATTGGTAATCACGTTGCAGGAGGCAAATTCTTCCCCCCGAAGGTCATTTTTGACATGACGGTAGCATGTTCTAATACACAGCAACAGTGGCCCCCAGGGCTGTATGGAAGCTAATTTAGCATGCCTACGCGTTTTATTGGCTGCGTTTCAATTAAATACCCTCACAACCTGGTTTAGTTTAATGGACTGACACATATGGCAGCTCATGCTTTTCTTTGCCAAGTACGTGTGACTGTGGTGACAAGAAAACGACAATAGAAATAGGAGATTGAATTTGATGCTTTCTGTGTAAATGTAAATGTATGCAAATAATGCACTTGATCATTTTTTCCCCAAATTAAATCACATTTTATTTTTTATTTTATCCCATTTTCTCCCCCCTTTTTGTGGTATCCAATCGCTAGTAATTACTATCTTGTCTCATCGCTACAACTCCCGTACGGGCTCGGGAGAGACGAAGGTCGAAAGCCATGCGTCCTCCGAAGCACAACCCAACCAAGCCGCACTGCTTCTTAACACAGCGCGCCACCAACCCGGAAGCCAGCCGCACCAATGTGTCGGAGGAAACACCGTGTACCTGGCCCCCTTGGTTAGCGCGCACTGCGCCCGGCCCGCCACAGGAGTCGCTGGAGCGCGATGAGACAAGGATATCCCTACCGGCCAAACCCTCCCTAACCCGGACGACGCTAGCCCAATTGTGCGTCGCCCCACGGACCTCCCGGTCGCGGCCGGCTGCGACAGAGCCTGGGCGCGAACCCAGAGACTCTGGTGGCGCAGTTAGCACTGCGATGCAGTGCCCTAGACCACTGCGCCACCCGGGAGGCCCTAAATCACATTTTATTAGTCACATGTGCCAAATACAACAGGTTCACCTTACAGTGAAAAGCTTCCTTAAGAGCCCCCAACCAACAATGCAGTTTCAAAAAAATACAGACAAGAATAAGAGATAAAAGAACAAGTAATTAAAGAGCAGCAGTAAAACAACAGTAGGGAGACTATATACAGGGGGGTACCCGTACAGAAACAATGTGCTGGTGCACCGGTTAGTTGAGGTAGTATGTACATGTAGGAGTTAGAGTTATGGAAGTGACTATGCATAGATAACAACAACAACAACAGAGAGTAATGGAAGTGTAAAGAGGGGGAGAGGGGGGGTCAATGCAAATAGTCTGGGTAGCCATTTGATTAGATGTTCAGGAGTCTTATGGCTTGGGGGTAGAAGCTGTTTAGAAGCCTCTTGGACCTAGACATGGCGCTCCCGTACCGCTTGTCGCGCGGTAGCAGAGAGAACAGTCTATGACTAGGGTGGCTGGAGTCAGTGACAATTTTTAGGGTCTTCCTCTGATACCGCCTGGTATAGAGGTCCTGGATGGCAGGAAGCTTGACCCCAGTGATGTACTGGGCTGTTCGCATTACCCTCTGTAGTGCCTTGCGGTCGGAGGCCGAGCAGTTGCCATACCAGGCAGGGATGCAACCAGTCAGGATGCTCTCGATGGTGCAGCTGTAGAACCTTTTGAGGATCTGAGGACCCATGCCAAATCTTTTCAGTCTTCTGAGTGGGAATAGGTTTTGTCATGCCCTCTTCACCACTTTCTTGGTGTGCTTGGACCATGTTAGTTTGTTGGTGATATGGACACCAAGCTCTCAACCTGCTCCACTGCAGCCCCGTCGATGAGAATGGGGGCATGCTCGGCCCTCTTTTTCCTGTAGTCCATAATCATCTCCTTTGTCTTGATCATGTTGAGGGAGAGGTTGTTGTCCAGGCACCACACGGCCAGGTCTCTGACCTCCTCCCTATAGGCTGTCTCGTCGTTGTCGGTGATCAGGCCTACCACTGTTGTGTCATTAGCAAATTTAATGATGGTGTTGGAGTCGTGCCTGGCTGTGCAGTCATGAGTGAACAGGGAGTACAGGAGGGGACTGAGCACGCACCCCTGAGGGGCGCCTGTGTTGAGGATCAGCGTGCGGATGTGTTGCTACCTACCCTTACCACCTGGGGGCGGCCCGTCAGGAAATCAAGGATCCAGTTGTAGAGGGAGTTGTTTAGTCCCAGGGTCCTTAGCTTATTGATGAGCTTTGAGGGAACTACGGTGTTGAACGCTGAGCTGTAGTCAATGAATAGCATTCTCACATAGGTGTTCCTTTTGTCCAGGTGGGAAAGGGCAGTGTGGAGTGCAATAGAGATGGCATCACCTGTGGATCTGTTGGGGTGGTATGCAAATTGAGTGGGTCTAGGGTTTCTGGGGTAATGGTGTTGATGTGAGCCATGACCAGACTTTCAAAGCACTTCATGGCTACAGACGTGAGTGCTATGGGTCTGTAGTCATTTAGGCAGGTTACCTTAATGTTCTTGGGCACAGGCAGTATGGTGGTCTGCTTAAAACATGTTGCTATTACAGACTCGGACAGGGAGAGGTTGAAAATGTCAGTGAAGACACTTGCCAGTTGGTCAGCACATGCTCGCAGTACACGTCCTGGTAATCTGTCTGGCCCTGCGGCCTTGTGAATGTTGACCGGTTTAAAGGTCTTGCTCACATCAGCTGCGGAGAGCGTGATCACACAGTCTTCCGGAACAGCTGGTGCTCTCATGTATGTTTCAGTGTTATTTGCCTCGAAGCGAGCATAGAAGTAGGTTAGCTCATCTGGTAGGCTCATGTCACTGGGCAGCTCTCGGCTGTGCTCCCCTTTGTAGTCTGTAATGGTTTGCAAGCCCTGCCACATCCGATGAGTGTCAGAGCCGGTGTAGTACAATTCAATCTTAGTCCTGTATTGACAGGATCCCAGAACATATTCAAGTCTGTGCTAGCAAAACAGTCCTGTAGCTTAGCATCTGCTTCATCTGACCACTTTTTTATTTATCTAGTCTACTGGTGCTTCCTGCTATAATCTTTTATATTAATTTGGGAAACAGGTCGAAAAGCATTTAACATTTTTGGAAATGTAGCTAGCTTGCTTGCACTTACTAGCTAATTTGTCCTATTTAGCTAGCTTGCTGTTGCTAGCTAATTTGTCCTTGGATATAAACATTGAGTTGTTATTTTACCTGAAATGCACAAGGACCTCTACTCCGCCAATTAATCCATGCTTAAAATGGTCAACCGAATCGTTTCTAGTCATCTCCTTCCAGGCTTTTTCTTCTCTTGACATTATATTGCGATTGACAACTTTTATAAATGAGGTGCATTACCGCCACTGACCTTGTTCGTCTTTCAGTCACCCACGTGGGTATAACTAATGAGGAGGTGGCACGTGGGTACCTGCTTCTATAAACCAATGAGGTGATGGGAGAGGCAGGAGTCGCAGCGCGATCTGTGTCACAAATAGAACTGACTTCTATTTTAGCCCTTGGCAACGCAGACGCTCGTTGGCGCACGCGACGCGAACGGTGTAGTCAGCCTGTTATGCATGAGTGGGGAGTTTGGTGTTGGAACCATATGTTTTCAGATAAATAATAGGCAATGCACGTTGGAACCTCACACAAGTAGTTATTGTGTTTGCAGAGCTCATTTTCTTTTCCTATCATCAGATCCATCTTTCCAACCTACTTTGTCAACTCGAATCAAGAGGATTCCTGCTAACATATCATTACTATTCATTGGGCGTCATCGGTTGGACGTTAAAATGAGCACCAGCACTAGTGAGTGTGTAGACGACTATCAGAACACCTATAATACTGCCAGAAACTGTCATAACACTCAACATGAACTGATGACATCTCTCTTTACTCTGTCATAATATGCTACCCTCTCTATAATGAGAGTTGTGAGTATATAAGTATTATGGACTGCAGCAGTCAAAGCCTATGACATCTCTTTCTCTCTCATCCGAAACAGTTTTGCATATGTGGTGTACAACTTGTTACCAATTAAAATTATAAACCAATTACTAATTCAGTGTTTGTTGTTCTCTCCCTTTCTCTCCTCTCCTCCGCATCCTCTGGTGTCTTGATGAATGCTGTTTTCTTGGTATTCTGTGTCCTTCTAAAGGTAAGTCATTGTATTGTTTACTACCTACTGGGCACAACACGTAATTTCAACGTGGATAATTGGGTAATATTTGGATGAGACGTTGATCAATGAGATTACAACCTATGTTCACCCACTCAAAAAAACAGACAAAACTTAGTTGAACCTTCAATGTGTTGTCACTATGCTTTCAACAATCTAAAAGCACAACCAAATTCCAATGGAAATAGAATGTAAGAACTTTGGTTAAGTATACACCCAAATGTCTATCACTGCACTTTGAACCATTTAAAAGCACAGCAAAGTTCAAATGAGAATACAATGCAACTGTTCAGGGAAGTCAGGAACCAATACACGCAGTCAGTCAGGAAAGCAAAGGCTAGCTTTTTCAAACAGAAATTTGCATCCTGTAGCTCTAACTCCAAAAAGTTTTGGGACACTGTAAAGTCCATGGAGAACAAGTGTACCTCCTCCCAGCTGCCCACTGCTCTGAGGCTAGGTAACACGGTCACCTCCGATAAATCCATGATAATCGAAAAATTCAATAAGCTTTCCTCCTGGCTACCCCAGCTCCGTCCCCCCCGCAGCTACTTGCCCGAGCCTCCCCAGCTTCTCCTTCACCCAAATCCAGATTGCAGATGTTCTGAAAGAGCTGCAAAATCTGGACCAGTACAAATCAGCTGGGCTAGACAATCTGGACCCTCTCTTTCTAAAACTATCCGCCGCCATTGTTGCAACCCCTATTACCAGCCTGTTCAACCTCTCTTTCGTATCGTCCGAGATCCCTAAAGATTGGAAAGCTTCCACGGTCATCCCCCTCTTCAAAGGGGGTGACACTCTAGACCCAAACTGTTATAGACCTATATCCATCCTGCCCTGCCTCTCTAAAGTCTTCGAAAGCCAAGTTAATAAACAGATCACTGACCATTTCGAATCCCACCGTACCTTCTCCACTGTGCAAGCCGGTTCCCGAGCTGGTCACGGGTGCACCTCAGCTAGCTTTTGACTCTGTCAATCACCGTATTCTTATCGGCAGACACAATAGCCTTGGTTTCTCAAATGACTGCCTCGCCTTCGCAGACAGAGTTCAGTGTGTCAAATCGGAGGGCCTGTTGTCCGCAACTCGGGCAGTCTCTATGGGGTTACCACAGGGTTCAATTCTCGGGCCAACTCTTTTCTCTGTATATATCAATGATGTCGCTCTTGCGTGATTCCCTGATCCACCTCTTTGCAGACGACACCATTCTGTATACATCTGGCCCTTCTTTGGACACTGTTAACAAACCTCCAAATGAGCTTCAATGCCATACAACACTCCTTCCGTGGCCTCCAACTGCTCTTAAACACTAGTAAAACAAAATGCATGCTTTTCAACCGTTCGCTGCCCGCAGCCGCCCGCCCGACTAGCATCACTACCCTGGACGGTTCTGACCTAGAATATGTGGACAACTCCAAATACCTAGGTGTCTGGCTAGACTGTAAGCTCTCCTTCCAGACTCATATTAAACATCTCCAATCCAAAATCAAATCTAGAATCGGCTTTCTATATCGCAACAAAGCCTCCTTCACTCACGCCACCAAACTTACCCTAGTAAAACTGACTATCCTACCGATCCTCGACTTCGGTGATGTCATCTACAAAATAGCTTCCAATAATCTACTCAGCAAACTGGATGCAGTCTATCACAGTGCCATTCGTTTTGTTACCAAAGCCCCTTATACCACCCACCACTGCGACCTGTATGCTCTAGTCGGCTGGCCCTCGCTACATATTCGGCGCCAGACCCACTGGCTCCAAATCAAAATCAAATCATATCAAATCAAATTTATTTATATAGCCCTTCTTACATCAGCTGATATATCAAAGTGCTGTACAGAGACCCAGCCTAAAACCCCAAACAGCAAGCATTGCAGGTGTAGAAACACGGTGGCTAGGAAAAACTCCCTAGAAAGGCCAAAACCTAGGAAGAAACCTAGAGAGGAACCAGGCTATGAGGGGTGGCCAGTCCTCTTCTGGCTGTGCCGGGTGGAGATTATAACAGATCGTGGCCAAGATGTTCAAATGTTCATAAATGACCAGCATGGTCAAATAATAATAATCACAGTAGTTGTCGAGGGTGCAACAAGTCAGCACCTCAGGAGTATATGTCAGTTGGCTTTACATAGCCGATCATTGAGAGTATCTCTACCGCTCCTGCTGTCTCTAGAGAGTTGAAAACAGCAGGTATGGGACAGGTAGCATGTCCGGTGAACAGGTCAGGGTTCCATAGCCGCAGGCAGAACAGTTGAAACTGGAGCAGCAGCACGCCCAGTTGGACTGGGGACAGCAAAGAGTCATCATGCCAGGTAGTCCTGAGGCATGGTCCTAGGGCTCAGGTCCTCCGAGAGAGAGAAAGAAAGAAAGAGAGAATTAGAGAGAGCATACTTAGCATACTTCAACCACCAACTTACCATCCTGAGACAAGGCCGAGTATAGCCCACAAAGATCTCCGCCACGGCACAACCCAAGGGGGGTTGCCAACCCAGACAGGAAGACCACGTCAGTGACTCAACCCACTAAAGTGACGCACCCCTCCTAGGGATGGCATGGAAGAGCACCAGTAAGCCAGTGACTCAGCCCCTGTAATAGGGTTAGAGGCAGAGAATCCCAGTGGAGAGAGGGGAACCGGCCAGGCAGAGACAGCAAGGGTGGTTCGTTGCTCCAGAGCCTTTCCGTTCACTTTCACACTCCTGGGCCAGACTACACTGAAGAGATGAGTCTTCAATAAAGACTTAAAGGTTGAGACCGAGTCTGCGTCTCTCACATGGGTAGGCAGACCATTCCATAAAATGGAGCTCTATAGGAGAAGGCCCTGGCTCCAGCTGTTTGCTTAGAAATTCTAGGGACAATTAGGAGGCCTGCGTCTTGTGACCGTAGCGTACGTGTAGGTATGTACGGCAGGACCAAATCGGAAAGTAAGGTAGGAACAAGCCCATGTAATGCTTTGCAGGTTAGCAGTAAAACCTTGAAATCAGCACTTGCCTTAACAGGAAGCCAGTGTAGGGAGGCTAGCACTGGAGTAATATGATCACATTCTTTGGTTCTAGTCAGGATTCTAGCAGCCGTATTTAGCACTAACTGAAGTTTATTTAGTGCTTTATCCGGGTAGCCGGAAAGTAGAGCATTGCAGTAGTCTAACCTAGAAGTAACAAAAGCATGGATACATTTTTCTGCATCGATATGTTCGTCAAAAGAGAGATCAGGGTCCAGAGTAACGCCGAGGTCCTTCACAGTTGTATTTGAGATGACTGCACAACCATCAAGATTAATTGTCAGATTCAACAGAAGATCTCTTTGTTTCTTGGGACATAGAACAAGCATCTCTGTTTTGTCCCAGTTTAAAAGTAGAAAGTTTGCAGCCATCCACTTCCTTATGTCTGAAACATAGGCTAGGCAAGTTGAGAACACGTTTTCATTTACAATTGCGACCTGGCCAAGATAAAGCAAAGCAGTTCGACACATACAACAACACAGAGTTACACATGGAGTAAAACAAACATACAGTCAATAATACAGTAGAAAAATAAGTCTATATACAATGTGAGCAAGTGAGGTGAGATAAGGGAGGTAAAGGCAAAAAAAGGCCATGGTGGCGAAGTACATACAATATAGCAAGTAAAACACTGGAATGGTTGATTTGCAGTGGAAGAATGTGGGACTTTACCTAGCAGGGTCTTGTAGATGACCTGGAGCCAGTGGGTTTGGTGACGAGTATGAAGCGAGGGCCAGCCAACGAGAGTGTACAGGTCGCAGTGGTGGGTAGTATATGGGGCTTTGGTGACAGAACGGATGGCACTGTGATAGACTGCATCCAATTTATTGAGTAGGGTATTGGAGGCTATTTTGTAAATGACATCACCGAAGTCGAGGATTGGTAGGATGGTCAGTTTTACAAGGGTATGTTTGGCAGCATGAGTGAAGGATGCTTTGTTGCGGAATAGGAAGCCAATTCTAGATTTAACTTTGGATTGGAGATGTTTGATGTGAGTCTGGAAGGAGAGTTTACAGTCTAACCAGACACCTAGGTATTTGTAGTTGTCCACATATTCTAAGTCAGAGCCGTCCAGAGTAGTGATGTTGGACAGGCGGGCAGGTGCAGGCAGCGATCGGTTGAAGAGCATACATTTAGTTTTACTTGTATTTAAGAGCAATTGGAGGCCACGGAAGGAGAGTTGTATGGCATTGAAGCTCGCCTGGAGGGTTGTTAACACAGTGTCCAAAGAAGGGCCAGAAGTATACAGAATAAGGTATATAAGGTTGAAGATCTGACAAAGGTACAAATTCAACATATTTTACACAAGGTTTGTCTATGTTGAAATTTGGTTACCATGATGACATAATCCTGTGGTTGAAATTTCACCCTCAAAACAACAGTTTACGTTGACTTTTTTCAAACCCAATGTATTTTCCACGTAGATTCCACGTCACAATATGTTGACAAATCACGTTGAAACAGTTCGTGCCCAGTAGGTAATAACTTTTAAGTTTGGGCTTAACTAATTATATTATCAAGCGGTCAATGGGCCAGAAAGAACCTACACATTCTGACAAATCTAGCCCAATACCCTTACATACAAACACAATCATGCACGCACACACACACTACCCTCGGAGGATGGCAGCCAGTCAACTTATCAATCCTTGGACTTAGAATGTATTCCATCTTGGAGAGACAAGAGTGAGAAACGAGTAGAGAAAGAAGAGAATAATGAATTAAAAATAATACTTTCCCCCCTCGATCGGTGACCTTACAAGACCGTCCAACACGCCTTTACATTGCGGGGAAATGGGCCGACAGCTCCAGCAATTGAAACTGAGGAGTTTGTCTCTCGTCCTCCTACAAATGAAACTGGGGACGTCATGGCACTTTGTTACACGGACCTGGTACACTATATTGGATGTGGGATGGAGGTAGGGAGGTATGGAGGGAGGAAAGACAGAAGATAGGTTTTTACGTTATTTATTTGGGTCTGGGGGGATTATCCACATGAGTTTTCAGTGTCTTGAGATGTGTGTGTGTATGTGTGGTGTGTGTGTGTGTGCGTGCGTGAGTGGAGGTGTGAGTGACTGCAGACATGTCTGTGTGTCCCATCTCCCTAGTGAAGGATAAACATAATCGATAGAGGCCATTAATATTGCATGATAGCTGGAGAAGAGGCAGTCACCGAGGTCCCTCCTCCTTACACCCACCACACACACACACACACACACACACACACACACACACACACACACACACACACACACACACACACACACACACACACACACACACACACACACACACACACACACACACACACACACACACACACACACACACACACACACACACACAATTTTATTTTATTTTTTAAATGTGTGTTGAGTTTGATTGTTTCCCAAATGGAACCATATTGCTTATATAGTGGGACACAACCATTTGGGACACAATCAAACTCAACCCACATTTTTTTTTAAATAACGACTTCTTAAGATCCTCTTAATCAGGGGCCCTGTTTCGAAGACGACGTATTTACGAAACGTCTTTACGAACGTGTTTAGCATCCTTTGATATGTCTGTCTCACATTTCCCGCTCTACCAGCCAACAATGCCGTGTATAAAAGCATCGTTTTTTCTCCATCGTAACACATTTCATAGCAAGCCTGTTCCACTTCAGGCAATGTGCACGTACAACTATTTCTATTCCATGCCGTTTCAGGCAGGCAAGGCGGAGGGAGGCTGAATGGGGTCCTAGGTGGAGTCACACTGGGGAAATGCTACTGGGAAACTGTGAGCTCTGATGTTTAGTTCCATGTTGGGAAGCTGACACTTATTGGATTTATTTAGAGGTTTGTTGCTTACTGGCTGCTTGAAAGTGGGGCAGCGCGCATGATGAGCTGAACATCTCACATTAGACTCACAAGCAATTGGCGTGATTGAAGAGTAGCACTGACACGAAAGAGAGAGGGGAAGAGAGGGAGAGAGAGAAAGAGGGAAAATGTGTGTCTCTGGGTGGAATTGGAGATTTAACCCAAATGGGAAACTCACACTGAAAACACACACCCACGCACACACATAAAAGCATACATGATGCCTACACAAGTGAGCAAACACACACTTCAAACACAACAAACAACAAAACCAACTCAATCAGACTAATCATGTCAGACAGACAAAGACCACAGAGACATACAGTGTACATTCCTAGGCTACATGCAAATAGTCAGACAGATGCACGCTCGCATTCACACACACACACACACACACACACACACACACACACACACACACACACACACACACACACACACACACACACACACACACACACACACACACACACACACACACACACACACACCACAGGTTCACAGAGCTCAGCCATTGTCTTAGCTCAACCCAAATTATTATTTTTTATATTCCCCAGTCAGTGTGTACTCCCTACTCCTCTCAGTGAACTCTTCTGAGCGAACAACCCCTTCTCCCTCCCTCTCTCCCTGTCCCTCTCTCCAACAATGTCTTTCATCTGTAGTACCTGTGTGCGCATACTGAAAGATGATCCCCTGGTCATTGGCCAATAGCACGAGTTCACCAGCGTGTTCCATCGCAGCGGTTTGTTGAGCCGCAGTCATTTTGAACCATACCACTCTTTTTTCTCTCTTCCCTTTTTCCTCACACTGACCTGTCTTTTGATGGACTTGCCTGTTGGACTCATTAAAGGGATTGTCTAAGAGCTGACATTGAGCTGGTTAAAGACAAAGATCACTCCGTCTAGACTACTCTGTAGCAATGGTATAATTGAGCGAGCAATATATTTTCTGTGGAGACAGACTTCGTATACACATCTTTGTAGAAGCAAAGCATACTACAGTACAAATGTGAAAAATAAGCATATGCTCATATACAGTGCCTTCAGAAAGTATTCATACCCCTTGTCTTTTTCCAAATTTTGTTGTGTTACAGCCTGAATTTTAAAAGGATAAAATTTCAATTTTGTCGCTGGCCTACACACAATACCCAATGATGTTTTTAATATTTATTTTTTAAGCTGACATTGAATATCCCTTTGAACATGGTGAAGTTATTAATTCAACTTTGTATGGCGTATCAATACACCCGGTCACTACAAAGACACAGGCATCCTTCCTAACTCAGTTGCCAGAGAGGAAGGAAACCACTCAGGGATACCCCTATGAGGCCAATTGTGACTTTAAAACAGTCACAGAGTTTAATGGCTGTGATAGGAGAAAACTGAGGATGGATCAAAAACATTGTAGTTACTCCACAATACTAACCTAATTGACAGAGTGAAAAGAAGGAAGCCTGTACAGAATACAAATATTACAAAACAAGGCACTAACGTAATACTGCAAAACATGTGGCAAAGCAATTAACTTTTTGTCCTGAATACAAAGTGTTATGTTTGGGGCAAATCCAATACAACACATTTTCAAGCATAGTGCTGGCTGCATCATATTATGGGTATGCTTGTATTCGTTAAGGACTGGGGAGTTTTAGAGAATAGAGCCAAGCACAGGCAAAATTATCAGTTTGGTTCAGTTTGCTTTCCACCTGGTTCAGTTTGCTTTCCACCAGCCACTGGGAGATGAAGTCACCTTTCAGCAGGACAATAACCTAAAACACAAGGCCAAATCTACATTGGAGTTGCTTACCAAGAAGACAGTGAATGTTACGGAGTGGCCAAGTTACAGTTTTACTTAAATCTGCTTGAAAATATATGGCAAGACTTGAAAATGGTTATCTAGCAATGATCAATAACCAATTTGACAGATCATGAAGAATTTTTAAAATAATATTGCACAAATATTGTACAAGGCAGGTGTGCAAAGCTCTTAGGAGACTTACACAGAAAGACTCACAGCTGTAATTGCTGCCAAAGGTGATTCTAACATGTATTGACTCACAGGTGTGAATACTTATGTAAATAAGATATTTCTGTATTTCATATTCAATAAATGTGTAAACATTTCTGAAAACATGTTTTCACTTTGTCATTGTGGGGTATTGTGTGTAGATGGGCGAGAGAGAAAAGATTTCATCCATTTTGAATTCAAGCTGTAACACAACAAAATGTGGAATTAGTCAAGGGGTATGTCACGCCCTGACCATGGAGAGCCCTTGGTTCTCTATGGTGTAGTAGGTCAGGGCATGACTAGGGGGTGTTCTAGTATGTCTATTTCTATGTTGGTGCTAATATGGTTCCCAATTAGAGGCAGCTGTTTATCGTTGCCTCTGATTGGGGATCATATTTAGGTAGCCATTTCCCCACCTGTGTTTTGGTGGGATATTGTTAGTGTTTAGTTGCTTGTGTGCACGTCATGAATTCACGTTTCGTTGTTTCTTTATTGTTTTGTTTGTTTAACGGAGATTAAAAATATGTGGAACTATACTCACGCTGAGCCTTGGTCCGCTCATTACAACGAATGTGACAGGGTATGAATACTTTCTGAAGTCACCTTGACTTTTTACACATTTTGTTACGTTGCAGCCTTATTCTAAAATATATAAAAATATATATATTTATATTCTCATCAATCTACACACAATACCACATAATGACAAATCAAAAACAGGTTTTTATACATTTTGCAAATGTATAAAAATATATAAGTATTCATCCTTTTGCTCATTACTTTGTTGAAGCACCTTTGGCAGCGATTACAACCTTGAGTCTTCTTGGGTATGACATTACAAGCTTGGCACACCTGTGTTTGGGGAGTTTCTCCAATTCTTCTCTGCAGATCCTCTCAAGCTCTGTCAGGTTGGATGGGGAGCATCGCTGAACAGTTGTTTTTAGGTCTACTCCAGAGATTTTAGATCGGGTTCAAGTCTGGGTGGGCCACTCAAGAGACTTGTCCCGAAGCCACTCCTGCGTTGTCTTGGCTGTGTGCTGAGGGTCGTTGTCCTGTTGGAATGTGAACCTCAAATCAAATCAAATCAAATCAAATTTTATTAGTCACATACACATGGTTAGCAGATGTTAATGCGAGTGTAGCGAAATGCTTGTGCTTCTAGTTCCGACAATGCAGTAATAACCAACAAGTAATCTAACCTAACAATTCCACAACTACTACCTTACACACACACACAAGTGTAAAGGGATAAAGAATATGTACATAAAGATATATGAATGAGTGGTGGTACAGAACGGCATGGCAGATGCAGTAGATGGTATAGAGTACGGTATATACATATGAGATGAGTACTGTAGGGTATGTAAACATAAAGTGGCATAGTTTAAAGTGGCTAGTGGTACATGTATTACATAAAGATGGCAAGATGCAGTAGATGATATAGAGTACAGTATATACATATGAGATGGGTAATGTAGGGTATGTAAACATTATATTAAGTGGCATTGTTTAAAGTGGCTAGTGGTACATTTTTACATAATTTCCATCAATTCCCATTTTTAAAGTGGCTGGAGTTGAGTCAGTATGTTGGCAGCGGCCGCTAAATGTTAGTGGTGGCTGTTTAACAGTCTGATGGCCTTGAGATAGAAGCTGTTTTTCAGTCTCTCGGTCCCTGCTTTGATGCACCTGTACTGACCTCGCCTTCTGGATGATAGCGGGGTGAACAGGCAGTGGCTTGGGTGGTTGTTGTCCTTGATGATCTTTATGGCCTTCCTGTGACATCGGGTGGTGTAGGTGTCCTGGAGGGCAGGTAGTTTGCCCCTGGTGATGCGTTCTGCAGACCTCACTACCCTCTGGAGAGCCTTACGGTTGTGGGCGGAGCAGTTGCCGTACCAGGCGGTGATACAGCCCGACAGGATGCTCTCGATTGTGCATCTGTAGAAGTTTGTGAGTGCTTTTGGTGACAAGCCGAATTTCTTCAGCCTCCTGAGGTTGAAGAGGCGCTGCTGCGCCTTCTTCACAACGCTGTCTGTGTGGGTGGACCAATTCAGTTTGTCCGTGATGTGTACACCGAGGAACTTAAAACTTTCCACCTTCTCCACTACTGACCCGTCGATGTGGATAGGGGGGTGCTCCCTCTGCTGTTTCCTGAAGTCCACAATCATCTCCTTTGTTTTGTTGACGTTGAGTGTGAGGTTATTTTCCTGACACCACACTCCGAGGGCCCTCACCTCCTCCCTGTAGGCCGTCTCGTCGTTGTTGGTAATCAAGCCTACCACTGTAGTGTCATCCGCAAACTTGATGATTGAGTTGGAGGCGTGCATGGCCACGCAGTCGTGGGTGAACAGGGAGTACAGGAGAGGGCTCAGAACGCACCCTTGTGGGGCCCCAGTGTTGAGGATCAGCGGGGTGGAGATGTTGTTACCTACCCTCACCACCTGGGGGCGGCCCGTCAGGAAGTCCAGGACCCAGTTGCACAGGGCGGGGTCGAGACCCAGGGTCTCGAGCTTGATGACGAGTTTGGAGGGTACTATGGTGTTAAATGCTGAGCTGTAATCGATGAACAGCATTCTCACATGGGTATTCCTCTTGTCCAGATGGGTTAGGGCAGTGTGCAGTGTGGTTGCGATTGCGTCGTCTGTGGACCTATTGGGTCGGTAAGCAAATTGGAGTGGGTCTAGGGTGTCCGGTAGGGTGGAGGTGATATGGTCCTTGACTAGTCTCTCAAAGCACTTCATGATGACGGAAGTGAGTGCTACGGGGCGGTAGTCGTTTAGCTCAGTTACCTTAGCTTTCTTGGGAACAGGAACAATGGTGGCCCTCTTGAAGCATGTGGGAACAGCAGACTGGGATAAGGATTGATTGAATATGTCCGTAAACACACCAGCCAGCTGGTCTGCGCATGCTCTGAGGACGCGGCTGGGAATGCCGTCTGGGCCTGCAGCCTTGCGAGGGTTAACACGTTTAAATGTTTTACTCACCTCGGCTGCAGTGAAGGAGAGCCCGCAGGTTTTGGTAGGGGGCCGTGTCAGTGGCACTGTATTGTCCTCAAAGCGGGCAAAAAAGTTGTTTAGCCTGTCTGGGAGCAAGACATCCTGGTCCGCGACGGGGCTGGTTTTCTTTTTGTAATCCGTGATTGACTGTAGACCCTGCCACATACCTCTTGTGTCTGAGCTGTTGAATTGCGACTCGATTTTGTCTCTGTACTGGGACTTAGCCTGTTTGATTGCCTTGCGGAGAGAATAGCTACACTGTTTGTATTCGGTCATGCTTCCGGTCACCTTGCCCTGGTTAAAAGCAGTGGTTCGCGCTTTCAGTTTCACGCGAATGCTGCCGTCAATCCACGGTTTCTGGTTTGGGAATGTTTTTATCGTTGCTGTGGGTACGACATCGTCAATGCACTTCCTAATGAACTCGCTCACCGAATCAGCATATTCGTCAATATTGTTGTTGGACGCGATGCGGAACATATTCCAATCCGCGTGATCGAAGCAGTCTTGAAGCGTGGATTCAGATTGGTCGGACCAGCGTTGAACAGACCTGAGCGCGGGAGCTTGTTGTTTGAGTTTCTGTTTGTAGGCTGGAATCAACAAAATGGAGTCGTGGTCAGCTTTTCCGAAAGGGGGGCGGGGGAGGGCCTTATATGCGTCGCGGAAATTAGTATAACAATGATCTAGGGTTTTTCCAGCCCTGGTAGCACAATCGATATGCTGATAGAATTTAGGGAGTTTTGTTTTTAGATTAGCCTTGTTAAAATCCCCAGCTACGATGAATGCAGCCTCAGGGTGTGTGGTTTCCAGTTTACAAAGAGTCAGATAAAGTTCGTTCAGGGCCATCGATGTGTCTGCTTGGGGGGAGACACATCGAGGTCACCCCAGTCTGAGGTCCTGAGCACTCTGGATCAGGCTTTCATCAAGTTCTCTCTGTATTTTGCACCGTTCATCTTTCCCTCGATCCTGACTAGTCTCCCAGTCCCTGGCGCTGAAAAACATCCCCACAAAATGATGCTGCCACCACCATGCTTCACCTTAGGATGGTGCCAGGCTTCCTCCAGACATGATACTTGGCATTCAGGCCAAAGAGTTCAATCTTGGTTTCATCCGACCAGAGAATCATGTTTCTCATTGTCTGAGAGTCCTTCAGGTGCCTTTTGGCAAATTTCAAGTGGGCTGTCATGCGCCTTTTACTCAGGAGTGGCTTCTGTCTGCCACTCTACCATAAAGGCCTGATTGATGTTGTTCTGCAGAGATGGTTGTCCTTCTGGAAGGTTCTCCCATCTCTACAGAGGCACTATGGATCTCTGTCAGAGTGACCATTGGGTTCTTGGTCACCTCCCTGACCAAGAACCTGGCTGGCCTGGCAGCCAGCTTTAGGAAGAGTTTTGGTGGTTCCAAACTTCTTCCATTTAACCTCTTTGGTACAAGTGGCGTCCCACCTCGGCAACAGCCAGTGAAACTGCAGGGCGCCAAATTCAAAACAATAGAAATCCTATAGTTCAAATTCCTCAAACATACAAGTATTATCCACCATTTTAAAGATAAACTTCTTGTAAATCCAACCACAGTGTCCGATTTCAAAAAGGCTTTACTGAGAAAGCACACCATGCGATTATGTTAGGTCAGCACCTAGTCACAGAAAACCATACAGCCATTTTTCCAGCCTTTGATGATCTTCATCTGGTGGCACTCACAGGTCTCCATGTTAGACAATAAATGTTTGTTTTGTTCGATAATGTCCCTCTTTATGACCAAAAACCTCCTTTTTGTTTGCGCGTTTTGTCCAGTAATCTGAATGCTTAAGGCGTGTGCACTAAATCCAGACAAAAGTTTTTAAAAAGTACAATAAAAGTTAGTAGAAACATGCCAAACGATGTTTAAAATCAATCCTCCGGTTGTTTTTGTCATAAATAATAAATAATATTTAAACCGGACAAAAGCTTCGTCAACAGGAAAGGAGAAACAAGAAAGGCACGTTCCCGATCAGGCGCATGGCTGATGAATGGAAATTTCCACTGGCCACTTATTGAAAGTGCTGTATCTCCCTCATTTTTCAGAGTAAAAGCCTGAAACAATGCCTAAAGACTGGCCACATGTAGAGGAAGCCACAGAGCTCGTGAACTGGGTCTTAAGTCTTTGTATGGTGGATAGGCTTTCAATGGAAAAACAGCCTTTCAAAATAACAGTACTTCCTGGTTGGATTTTCCTCGGGTTTTCGCCTGCCATATCAGTTGTGTTATACTCACAGACATTATTTTAACAGTTTTGCACATTTTTGAGTGTTTTCTATCCGACTCTACTAATTATATGCATATCCTATCTTCTGGGCTTGAGTAGCAGGCAGTTTAATTTGGGCATGCTTTCATCCAAAATCCCAAATGCTGCCCCCTACCCTAGTGAAGTTAAGAATGATGGAGGCCATTGTGTTCTTGGGGACCTTCAATGCTGCAGAAATGTTATGGTACCCTTCCACAGATCTGTGCGACACAAACAGTTACATCAACCTCGTGGCTTGGTTTTGGCTCTGATATGCACTGTCAACTGTGGGACCTAGTATAGACAGGTGTGTGCCTTTCCAAATCATGTCCAATCAATTGAACTTAGGACAGTTCGACTCCAATCAAGTTCTAGAAACTTTTTAAGGATGATCAATGGAAACAGAATGCACATGAGCTCAATTTCGAGTCTCATAGCAAAGGGTCTGAATACTTATGTAAATACAGTATTTCTGTTTTTTATTTTTAATACATTTGCAAAACATTCAAATAACCTGTTTTCACTTTGTCATGGGGTATTGTGTGTCGTTTGATGAGGAGGGAAAAGAATGTAATCACTTTTAGATATGAGGCGGTAATGTAACAAAATGTGGAAAAAGGGAAGGGGTCTGAATACTTTCCAAATGCTCTGTATTTCCCAATGTACAGCATATTTCCCTTTAGATATAAGACTGTGCATAGTGAGCAGTGGGGATGGTATGTTGATGTAAGGTCTCCCAGGTGTCTATTTTTTTAATCACCAATTTAAAGTGACTGGGATGGATCCATTCCCTTTAATTAGATTTAAACAGCGACTGCCCCTAAAAAGCAACTTCTTGTTTTGGCTTATGTGGCATCGATATGAATCAGAAAAATGTATTCTCGTGTCATAATTGTAAATAGGATAAAACTGAGATTTACAAGATGATAGGAAAAAATAATTATGTCACAGAATTACGGGTACTATAGAAGTTTTCAAATCTCTCTCTCTCTCTCTCTCTCTCTCTCTCTCTCTCTCTCTCTCTCTCTCTCTCTCTCTCTCTCTCTCTCTCTCTCTCTCTCTCTCTCTCACTATCTCCCCCCCCTCTCTCCCTCTCTCCTTCTAAACCACTCCTCCTTTAGCTGGGGGGGGAAGAAAGGAGGAGGAAAAACTGTGAACAAGTTAATTGCATCTTTTAATTCAATCCCAGGAGCATATTGAGGCCCGAAGGTGATTGGAATCAAATAGCAGAGTTGCCTGTGTTTTTCCATTCTCCTAAATGCTTCAGAAAACCAACGGCTGGATCGAAGGATTCTGGGATGTGCTCTGGGCCAATCAGTTATGAGGTTGTGTAACAAAGTCACAGCACTCCTCATCACCTTCCAACTCTATGAACCTATTTCTATTTTGCTCCAGCCCTCTCCACCTCTATCTCTATCCATCACTATCTTTATATCCCTCTCCTTCCCTTACTGTCCTCCAAGCAATCCACTTTGCTCATTCTCTCTCTCTCTTCATCACAGCCTTGTGGTTCCTACCTTCCTCCCACCGTCTCTCCTCTTTCCTCTCTTTCTCTTCATCACAACCTTGTCGTTCCTACCTTCCTCCCACCATTCTTCCTCTCTCTTTCTTTTTTTCTTGTGTAGCACAACTTTATTCCTCTCTCCCACCTCCATTTCTTTTGGAACAACACATTCATTGAACAGCCCGCTGTGCCCTACATCCGCTGTGTCCCCTCTCCCTCTGTTTTTCTCTCTGTCTGTCTTTGTGTTCCCCCTCCCCCTTCCTCTCCTCTCCCTCTCTTGGTTCGGCCTAATTAGGGAGATGCCTTCCTGATCAATAGGCCTTCCTCTCGAGAGAGGGAGCAGCCCAGCCAGTGTGGAGGGTGTGTGTGTGTGTGTGTGTGTGTGTGTGTGTGTGTGTGTGTGTGTGTGTGTGTGTGTGTGTGTGTGTGTGTGTGTGTGTGTGTGTGTGTGTGTGTGTGTGTGTGTGTGTGTGTGTGTGTGTGTGTGTGTGTGTGTGTGTGTGTGTGTGTGTGTGTGTGCGTGTGGGGAGGAGTTGGAGCCAAGGGGGTGGCATGTAGACAGTCCACCTAGGGAACAACAAGGCTGTGTACACACGCATGCTTGCTTTCATTTGTACTCGACAAACACACCCCACTTCACGGTGAGGACAGACATACACACAGACACACGGATACAATGGTGTATTCGTTCCTTATCTCCCTGGCTCTCAGTCTCTTGTTTAGTACCAGATGTAAGACAAAGAGCTAGCATTGATCGGCTAAAGTGACACCACGCTATCTTATCAGTAACTTATGTTTTACAGCCGCTGTCGAATGAAGGGTCAGGGGTTATCAAGCTGATGACCTTGTGGCTTTGTTGGTTCAAGACCTTGGTGGTTCAATTGTTGTAGTGTCTTAGAGAAAGGTAATTTACCTGTAATTGCCCTAGAAGGCTGGTAGGGCAACAGTGTCAACATGTGGAACATGGCTGAATGCTGAGCTGACCGAGCCAACTGATGTATTTCACACTCTATTGTGTTATACACTGAGTGTACAAAACATTAAGAACATGACATAGACTGACCAGGTGAATCCAGGTGAAGGCTATGATCCCTTATTGATGTCACCTGTTAAATCCACATCAATACGTGTAGGTGAAGGGGAGGAGACAGGTTAAAGAAGGATTTTTAAGCCTTGAGACAATTGAGACGTGGATTGTGTATATGTGCCATTTAGAGGGTGAATGGGTAAGACAAAGATTTAAGTGCCTTTGGACAGGGTATGGTAGTAGGTGCCAGGCGCACCGGTTTGAGTGTGTCAAGAACTACAACGCTGCTGGGTTTTTCACGCTCAACAGTTTCCCGTGTGTATCACAAATGGTCCACCACCCAAAGGACATGCAACCAACTTGACACAACTGTGGGAAGCATTGGAGTCAACACTGGCAAATTGAGACTGTTCTGAGGTCTAAAGGGGGTGCAACACAATATTAGAAAGGTGTTCCTAATATTTTGTACACTCAGTGTATATTTAACCTTTATTTTGACAGTGCTCAGAGTCAGTGCTGTGCTGTAGTGCCTTTACATTTTACTCTTCTGGCTTTTGAAAGTGTTGCTGTAATTACAAAATAAATAATGAAACATTTGACATCAGCAAATTAAAAGTTGTCAAAAAATATAAATAGTAAAGTACAGACACCCCAATAAAGTGCTTAAGTAGTACACACAAGTGTATCTCACAAGTGTATCTCAGTATTATTATGGTCATATTCATGTGTTTCACCATCAGTATTTTATCCTGTATTTAGATGAGAACATAAGTGTGTGTGGGTAGCCTACACGACTGATGGTGCAGCCTCTTTAGACTGATTACCCCACCGCCTGGAGGTAGAGCGCTATCGTTTGGGTTATTTAATGAGCAAAGTTTAATTGGACTGAGAGCAGGGTGCATGGCCAGGGCGTGCTCCTCCTCTTAGCTACTGTAGTCTGGAGGCACCGGAGGAGATGGCCAAAGGTGAGCAATTAATACAATTCATTTCAATGTGTCACCTTAAGCCTCACAGTAGGTGGTGGAATTTCAAAAGATTCAAAGATCCCATTGGCCCCTCACTGGAAGACATTCAAGTCTTTGAACCGTTTATCAATGCCCTTTGGATATGGAGGGACACATATTCTTGGTTGATATTGTGTTTTTTATATGTTTCTACAAAATTAAGGACAATCCCCTGAGCTTTGAGCTCATTAAAGGGATACTTCAGGATTTTGGCAATGAGGCCCTTTATCTACTTCCCCAGAGTCAGATGAACTCATGGACACCATTTTTATATCTCTGTGTCCAGTATGAAGGAAGTTAGAGGTTGTTTTGTGATACAATGTTAACTAGCATTATTGCAATGACTGGAGGTCTAAGGGTATTTACTAGCATGCTAGCAGATACCCATGGAATTCCATAGTCATTGTGCTAACTCTAGTTAGCAATTGCATTAGCGCTAGTCAGAATTCGAATAACTCAGTGGCAATTACATGGCCAATACTGACCTACCTATTTGCAAACAGAAATATCGGATCTCACTATGGGCAGAAAAAGAGATTAAGGTGTGCACCTTATATACACTACCGGTCAAATGTTTTAGGATTTTTCTTTATTTTTACTATTTTCTACACTGTAGAATAATAGTGAAGACATCAAAACCTACGATATAACACATATGGAATCATGTAGTAACCAAAAAAGTGTTAAACAAAT
The DNA here is from genome assembly GCF_045679555.1 of Salvelinus alpinus. Taxonomy (NCBI): domain Eukaryota; kingdom Metazoa; phylum Chordata; class Actinopteri; order Salmoniformes; family Salmonidae; genus Salvelinus; species Salvelinus alpinus. Next base: position 34,705,955 of record NC_092098.1, read on the forward strand.
CAAAATATATTTTATATTTGAGATTCTTCAAATAGCCACTCTTTGCCTTAATGACAGATTTGAAAACTCTTGGCATTCTCTCAACCAGCTTCACCTACATTGCTTTTCCAACAGTCTTGAAGGAGTTCACACATATGCTGATCACTTGTTGGCTGCTTTTCCTTCACTCTGCAGTCTGACTCATCCCAAACCATCTCAATTTTGTTGAGGTTTATGAAGCCCAGGTCATCTGATGCAGCACTCCATCACTCTCTTTCTTGATAAAATAGCCTTTATACAGTCTGGAGGTGTGTTGGGTCATTGTCCTGTTGAAAACAAATGATAGTCCCACTATGCCCAAACCAGATGGGATGGCGTATTGCTGCAGAAGGCTGTGGTAGCCATGCTGGTTAAGTGTCACCAGCAAAGCACCCCCACACCATAACACCTCCTCCTCCATGCTTTACGGTGGTAAATACACATGCGGAGATCATCAGTTCACCCACACCGCGTCTCATAAAGACACAGCGGTTGGAACCCAAAATCTCCAATTTGGACCAGACCAAAGGACAGATTTCCACCGGTCTAATGTCCATTGCTCGTGTTTCTTGCACCGAGAAAGTATCTTCTTATTATTGGTGTCCTTTAGTAGTGGTTTATTTACAGCAATTAAACAAATCATATCAAATCAAAGTTTATTTGTCACGTGCGCTGAATACAACAGGTGTAGACCTTACAGTGAAATGCTTACTTACAGTCTCTAACCAATAGTGCAAAAAAAAGTATTAGGTGAACAATAGGTAGGTAAAGAAATAAAACAACAGTAAAAAGACAGGCTATATACAGTAGCGAGGCTATAAAAGTAGCGAGGCTACATACAGACACCGGTTAGTCAGGCTGATTGAGGCGGTATGTACATGTAGATATGGTTAAAGTGACTATGCATATATGATGAACAGAGAGCGGGTGGTGGGTGGTGGGTGAGACACAATGCAGATAGCCCGGTTAGCCAATGTGTGGGAGCACTGGTTAGTCGGCCCGATTGAGGTAGTATGTACATGAATGTATAGTTAAAGTGACTATGCATATATGATATGATAAACAGAGAGTAGCAGCAGTGTAAAAAGAGGGGTTGGGGGGGCACACAATGCAAATAGTCCGGGTAGCCATTTGATTACCTGTTCGGGAGTCTTATGGCTTGGGGGTAAAAACTGTTGAGAGCCTTTTTGTCCTAAACTTGGCACTCCGGTACCGCTTGCCATGCGGTAGTAGAGAGAACAATCTATGACTGGGGTGGCTGGGGTCTTTGACAATTTTTAGGGCCTTCCTCTGACACCTCCTGGTGTAGAGGTCCTGGATGGCAGGCAGCTTAGCCCCAGTGATGTACTGGGCCGTACGCACTACCCTCTGTAGTGCCTTGCGGTCAGAGGCTGAGCAATTACCGTACCCGGCAGTGATGCAGCCAGTCAGGATGCTCTCGATGTTGCAGCTGTAGAACCTTTTGAGGATCTCAGGACCCATGGCAAATCTTTTCAGTTTCCTGAGGGGGAATAGGCTTTGTCGTGCCCTCTTCACGACTGTCTTGGTGTGTTTGGACCATTCTAGTTTGTTGTTGATGTGGACACCAAGGAACTTGAAGCTCTCAACCTGCTCCACTACAGCCCCGTCGATGAGAATGGGGACGTGCTCGGTGCTCCTTTTCCTGTAGTTCACAATAATCTCCTTTGTCTTGGTTACGTTGAGGGATAGGTTGTTATTCTGGCACCACCCGGCCAGGTCTCTGACTTCCTCCCTATAGGCTGTCTCGTCGTTGTCGGTGATCAGGCCTGTTGTGTCGTCTGCAAACTTAATGATGGTGTTGGAGTCATGCCTGGCCATGCAGTCGTGGGTGAACAGGGAGTACAGGAGGGGACTGAGCACGCACCCCTAGGGAGCTCCAGTGAAGGCCTGATTCACGTAGTCTCCTCTGAACAGTTGATGTTGAGATGTGTCTGTTACTTGAACTGTGAAGCATTTATTTGGGCTGCAATTTCTGAGGCTGGTAACTCTAATGAACTTATCCTCTGCAGAAAAGATACCTCTGGGTCTTCCTTTCCTGTGGTGGTCCTCATGAGAGCCAGTTTCATCATAGCGCTTGATGGTTTTTGCGACTGCACTTCAAGAAACTTTAAAAGTTCTTGAAATTTTCCGTATTGACTGATCTTCACATCTTAATGTAACGATTGACTGTCATTTCTCTTTGCTTATTTGAGCTGTTCATGCCATATTATGGACTTGGTCTTTACCAAATATGGCTATCTTCTGTATAACCCCTACCTTGTCACAACACAACTGTCACGATGTACGCTGAGAGTCGGGAAGCAAGTTCAGGGAGGGAATACATTTAATAAATAAATGAACAAAACAAGAAACACAAACAACGCACCGACATGAAACAGGAACAATGACGACTGGGGAAGATACTAAAGGGAGTGACATATAAAGGGCAGGTAATCAAGGAGGTGATGGAGTCCAGGTGAGTGTCATTATGCACGTAAGGCTGGTGACAGGTGTGCACCCTAACGAGCAGCCTGGTGACCTAGAGGTCGGAGAGGGAGCACACGTGACAACAACTGATTGGCTCAAACACATTAAGAAGGATAGAAATTCCACAAATTAACTTTTAAAAAGGCACACCTGTTAATTGAAATGCATTCCAGGTGACTACCTCATGCAGCTGGTTGAGAGAATGCCAAGAGTGTGCAAAGCTGTCATCAAGGCAAAGGGTGGCTTTTTGAAGAATCAATTTTTTTATATATATTTTGATTTGTTTAACAATTTTTTGGTTACTACATGATTCCATATGTGTTATTTCATAGTTTTGATGTCTTCACTATTATTCTACAATGTAGAAAATAGTGAAAATAAGAAAAACCTTTGAATGAGTAGGTGTTCTAAAACGTTTGACCGGTAGTGTAAGAACATGAGAATATGACAGCAACTAAGTTCAGTCACTCACATCATCATGTTTTTCTGAGATCAATGTTGACAATTGACTCTCAGAGCCAGCTCCCCAACAGTGAGGCAAACAACACTTCTTTGCTGGAAGCAATGTTCTATCTGTTCGCATAATTTCCTTTAATGACTTTCCACTGGATCAGTGTTGAACAAATCCCTCTTAGGTATATCTATTCATTCCCACCTCTGGCTTGAACCTCTTGATAGGAGCTCAGTGTGTTGTAGCTAGCATAGCGCTAAAGCCGGGCTGGCGAGCAGAGATAACAGCTATCGTTCGCATTAGTTTAGTTACTGATGCCCAGACAGATGTCGACCCTTGTCATTGCTGTCACTCCTCTAAACGGTTGGCACACGCCAACCCTTTCACTGTCATCAAATCCCTGACTGTTGGGGGGTTTAGAATTAGTGCCAACGCGCCATGGTAACTGAGACTCAACCCCCCGCGGTTTGCAGGTCAACCGGTGGCTACGCTAAGAGTTAAGCCCGTGCAGATGGACAAGCAATTTTCCATCTGGAAGCCTGACAGACAGGTCCGGCCCTCCAATCAGCACCTCTCCTCCGTTTCCTCTCTCCCCATCCCTCCAATAGAACTTGCTCTGGAGACAACCGAAAGTCCTTTGTTTATGACTTGTCACCTCACCAGCCCCTCGCTTTTCGCCATCCAAAACGGAAACTGGCTAATTTCATAGCTGGGATGTTTTCTGTCCGGTGAAGAAGAAACTCTGTGAAGTGTGTTGAACAAACGAGCCAGCTGCCAGCATGTCTTTGTCATGTTGTATTCTGAGAAGAAGCCAGAAGCTAGTGAGGCTCAATGGAGTTAGCAGAGCTAGCCGTTAGCGATGAACAGATCAATGTGATTCGATATGACAGTGCAGTCCTTCTCTTGAGTGAAGAGGCCGGTACTGAACTCAATATTGGTTCCGAGTTCCTAAGGCAGAAGTCCCTTAGGGTGACGCATTAGAGTCACTTCATCCCAACTCAATGTTCAATTGACCTCAAACAGACTCTGTGGTCATTTTAAGGCTAGCTGCCCGGCTGTGTTCAATTGTCTTGTCTATGTCAGCGTTCAACTGGCATGAAAAAGCAGACAGGTTCTGGGGCTGACACTGGAATTCTGTTTTTGGTATTCTGAAGTCTACTCTGCAACAAAATTGTTATAATAAAAACTGTACAGTCATTGAAACCCAACTCAATTTGTTCTCACATAGTGCAATTCTAATGATCCATAATGGTTTGAACTATGGGGATGTTATACTTTTGTCACATAATGGAAGTATATCTGGCTAACATATGCTTGAGTTTACTGTATTTCATCCATTCTAACCATAGGCCATAGTACTCAAAGGGAGAGCTGTCAGTACCTAACACGGTCACTTTAGCTGCGGGTAAAAGACCTAGTATTTGTTCTTCTTTTGGCGAGGTTTCAATGAGGAAGCACTGATGACTGACCAGACCAGGGACAGATGACTTGGGTGTCCGGGCAAAAACCTTTTGTTGCCTACACTGAAGTGGACAGTGTCCAGACCAAAGCCCCCACACAAGCAGAGAAGCAATGTGTGCCGGCTCTTGCTCGACTTTGCTTTTTTATGGCTATTTTTGCGTTAATCTACTGCCATTTACATTATGTTCGTATTTGTATTTTTGTTATTATTTTTTATTGTTGTTGCATTGTCGAGAAGGAAACTGCAAGTAAGCATTTCATTGGACGATGTGTGCCATGCATATCCCTACATAAGACTAATAAAACTTGAAACGTGTGTGTGTGTGTGTGTGTGTGTGTGTGTGTGTGTGTGTGTGTGTGTGTGTGTGTGTGTGTGTGTGTGTGTGTGTGTGTGTGTGTGTGTGTGTGTGTGTGTGTGTGTGTGTGTGTGTGTGTGTGTGTGTGTGTGTGTGTGTGTGTTTAGTGTATCTGTTTGACTGATGTGTAGCCAAGTGTAAACATGTGGGTCATTGATGGGCAGTGGGCAGCTGGCTCCCAGGGCCCTGTCTGTGTAAGTGGACTGAGGCTTTAAGAGGGACAACATGAGGGGAAGTCTGAAGACACACAGGCCAGACAGCTGAGCATCTCAACCACTCACTGACCCGCACTGACAAACACAGCAAATCCCCCAAGACGCTGTCTTCAAGACCTCCTAGTACCCCGACTTAACCGCTATGACCTTCTGCACTACAGGCCATTTATTTTGTTCTAGCAAACAGCATAGAAGCAGTGCAGACCACAGTTTCCTTGCAAGTATTCTGAGAAATAACTTTGTATTTGTATAGTAGCTAGTATACACTAGCATTGAGAACATACAGTATGTCTGTTTTCTTTTTTTTTGTGGCCTTCAAGGACATAGTAGCTATGAGCTGGGCTATTGCCATCAAATTGAAACTTTATAACAATATTCATATTTACTTCACACAATGTTCCCTGTCCTCCAATATATGTGTCACAAAGCTCACATTTGCTGAAATGTTCCTGATGCATTTCCAGGTATTGAATGCCATATAATGCTTGATCGTGACCCACTGAGAATTCTACTGGGTAGCATTCGAGAAACATCCTCTGTTATCTAGGCCCACATTGCCACCCACTATCCCAGCCATTCAAACTCCCACAATAGCTTTCAGGGAAAAACATGCCATGTGTTTAGCTTACATTCACACCTCTCAAGATGCACCTCTCTTTTCACAAGGACCGTCAGATGAGACGAGATTGTGCAAGTTGTTCGTTTGAATACATCCGCACCCACACAACTTGGCCTTTCCGCCAAGGTTGAACTGAACTCATGACTTATTCAAAGATGTGGCTCTCTGTTTCTCGCTTGGTGATGAGGTGATGAGGATTTGTGTTACCCCAAGCCCTGGCATTTCAAATATTTTTCCCTCTCTCTTAATTTCTCACTTTCCCCCCGTCCTGCTAATTTTCGCTTTTTTGGTGTCAGGCTTCTCTCCATCAATGTTGACCCACACCCAGCTGTCTCTTCACGAGGTAGTGTTGTGCTGACTGATACCCAGTAAACTGTTGAGTGCAGTTCTGGTTCCAGGCATAAACGACATACACGTAAGCGGTCGGGCCCCCAAACCTAAAAGCAAAATTGGCTAATTTCAAAGCTAATTGTCACAAAATATATATATATTTCACCGATTAAGCTAAATTACTTGTCTTTCCCTTGCCGAGCTGAACTGCTGAGCCAAACTGTCTGGCTATATGACATACAAGTGGTGCATTTTCTCTTAAAGAGACAGCACACATTTTTATGATAGAAGACAATAGGCTACTCCTATGAAAATGTTGTTAATCAGTAGTCCTAACATGATCCCAAATGAAAGGGAACCAGATTCCTTGTCATCTGTCGCTCCATAGACCACTGAAATCAGACAAAAGGAGCTCAATAACTCAATGCATGCACATAGTCCTATTGAATATGAATTCACCTGTATTGTGAATAGGCTTACGCCATCTTGATTTAACCAGTTGATCAAGATATTTACCAGTCAAATAAATTATTACCATTATGTTGTTGTGTAGTTAGATAGCTAATAATATTCACTTATACAAATGTTTTACTTGAACCCAAAATGGTTCTCAGGTAGATTACTAAGAAATGCTCATCCTTTGTTTAAAAGTTCTGGTATTGCCCTAGAAATAGCATTGTTGGGAGATTTAGGGAGACCTGGTCAGTCAATTACTAATATACTAATACTCTTAGTAAAAGTATTTATCTTCAACTTTCAATCTGTGGATTCTATTCAATTAGATTCAAATGGTATGGTAAACATCACAGCATCGTTATCTACCTAAAGAGATATCATTTGTATCTTTCGTAGTTGTCTACATACCACCACAGACCGATGCTGGTACTAAAACCGCACTCCCTGTTCACTCATGACTGCACGGCCAGGCACGACTCCAACACCATCATTAAGTTTGCCAATGACACAACAGTGGTAGGCCTGATCATTGATAATGACGAGACAGCCTATAGGGAGGAGGTCAGAGACTTGGCCGTGTAGTGCCAGGACAACAACCTCTCCCTCAATGTGATCAAGACTAAGGAGATGATTGTGGACTACAGGAAAAGGAGGACCGAGCACGCCCCCATTCTCATAGACGGGACTGTAGTGGAGCTTCAAGTTCCTTGAGAGCTTCAAGTTCCTTGGTGTCCACATCACCATCAAACTAACATGGTCCAAGCACACCAACACAGTCGTGAAGAAGGCACGACAAAACCTATTCCCCCTCAGGAGACTGAAAAGATTTGGCATGAGATCCTGAAAAGGTTTTACAGCTCCACCATCAAGAGCATCCTGACATGTTGCATCACTGCCTGGTATGGCAACTGCTCGGCCTCCATCCGCAAGGCACTACAGAGGGTAGTGCATATGGCCCAATACATCATCGGGGCCAAGCTTCCTGCCATCCAGGCTATCCAGAATTGTTCAAGACTCCAGCCACCCTAGTCATAGACTGTTCTCTTTGCTACCGCACGGCAAGCGGTACCGGAGCACCAAATCTAGGTCCAAGAGGCTTCTAAACAGCTTCTACCCCCAAGCCATAAGACTCCTGAACATCTAATCAAATGGCTACTCAGACTATTTGTATTGTTGTTGTCCCCCCCCCCCCCCCCTTCTACGCTGCTTCTACTCTCTGTTATTATTTATGCATTGTCACCTTAATAACTATACCTACATGTACATATTACCTCAACACCAGTGCCCCCGCACATTGACTCTGTACCGGTACCCCATGTATATAGCCCCGCTATTGTTATTTACTGCTGTTCTTTAATTATTTGTTATTCTTATCTCGTACTTTTTTTGTTATTTTCTTAAAACGGCATTGTTGGTTAAGAGCTTGTAAGTAAGCATTTCACGGCGCATGTGACAAATATTATTTTATTTTATTTTATCGTTGAACGAAATCTGAAGAGGGTGGCCAGCAAAGATAGGAGGGATGGGCTGAGGTAAACTGAGGGTTGGAAGGTGGAACTCTAGACAAGTGGGAGTGAAGTTGCTGGGCGGTGGGTAGAATGACGGTTAAAGATATATACAATGCATTCGGAAAGTATTCTACCCCTTGACTTCTTCCACTTTTTTGTTACGTTACTGTCATGCCCTGACCTTAGTTATATATGTTTTCTGTATTATTTTGGTCAGGTCAGGGTGTGACGTGGGTGGGTATGTGTGTTTTGTGTTGTCTAGGGTTTTTTGTAGATCTATGGGTTTTTGTAAGTCTAGGTTATTGTAGGTCTATGGTGGCCGGAATTGGTTCCCAATCAAAGGCAGCTGTTTATCGTTGTCTCTGATTGGGGATCCTATTTAGGTTGCCATTTTCCATTTAGGTGGTATGGGTTATTGTCTATGTGTAGTTGCATGTCAGCACTCGTTTGATTAGCTTGTTTAAGTGTTCTTCGTTTAATTAAAAGAAGAATGTATTCAAATCACGCTGCGCCTTGGTCTCCTCACTACGACGAACGTGACAGTTACAGACTTATTCTAAAATGGATTAAGTACTTTTTTCACCTCATCAAACTACACACAATACCCCATAATGAAAAAGCGAAAAACACGTTTTTAGAATTGTTTCAAATGTATTACAAATAAAAAACAGAAATACCTTATTTACATAAGTACTCAGACCAGTTGCTATGAGACTCGAAATTGAGCTCAGGTTTCCATTGATCATCCTTGAAATGTTTCTACAACTTGATTGGAGTCCACCTGTGGTAAATTCAATTGATTGGACATTATTTGGAAAGGCACACACCTGTCTATAATATGGAACCGAGGACAACTAGACCCTTTCCGTATAGACTTGGTTGGATCCAGACCCGGTCCGATCCGAGTGAGGAAAGCAACATTAACCAGAGCTGATAAAGCGCGAGAGGAGGGAGAGACATGGGGAGGGAGAGACAGCAACTAACCAAGCCGACTTGCTGCCATAGCTGCCAAAGCTAGGTTATTTATCATCAAATATGACTATGCAGTACCTGTCTTAACTGCATCAAACCAGGAAAAGCGGATTACTTAGTACCTGTCTTGACTGCTTCAAACCAGGAGAAGCTAGTTAAGCTAGCTAACGTTAGCTGGCTAGGCTAACTGAGGCTGCAGTGCATGCACTTTCTCTTCTTACTGTTACAAGTAACAACAACTCCATTCAAAATATTAAGTAGCAGCCTGACTCCCTGTTGGCACTTGGTCATTGTAGTCTATCCTTTTCCTTTAACTTTTAAATTTGTCATTTAATTCCATCTTCCATTGATTAGATATCTATTAACTTTTGCCACTCATGGAGTGAGGCTCTATTACTGTACCCTATTGCCACTTTGATTACTTACAGTGCCTTTGGAAAGTATTCAGACCCCTTGACTTCTCCACATTTTGTTAAGTTACAGCCTTGTTCTAAAATAGATTAAATATATATTTTTTAGCAATCTTCACACAATACCCCATAATAACAAAGCAAAAACAGGTTTTTAGAATTTTTTACCAATGTATTAAAAATAAAAAAACATACCTTATTTACATAAGTATTCAGACCCTTTGCTATGAGACACGAAATTAAGCTCAGGTGTATCCTGTTTCCATTGATCATCCTTGAGAAGTTTCTACAACTTGATTGGAGTCCACATGTGGTAAATTCAATTGATTAAACATGATTTAGAAAGGCACACACCTGTCTATATAAGGTCCCACAGTTGACAGTGCATGTTGGAGCAAAAACCAAGCCATGAGGTCAAAGGAATTGTCCGTAGAGCTCCGAGACAGGATTGTGTCGAGGCACAGATCTGTGGAAGGGTACCAAAACATTTCTGCAGCATTGAAAGTCCCCAAGAACACAGTGGCCTCCAACATTCTTAAGTGGAAGAAGTTTGGAACCACCAAGACTGGCAGCTTGGCCAAACTGAGCAATCGGGGGAGAAGGGCCTTGGTCAGGGCCAATAACCTGATGGTCATTCTGACAGAGCTCCAGAGTGCCTCTGTGGAGATGGGAGAACCTTCCAGAAGGACAACCATCTCTGCAGCACTCCACCAATCAGGGCTTTATGGTAGAGTGGCCAGACAGAAGCCACTCCTCAGTAAAAGGCACATGACAGCTCGCTTGGAGTTTGCCAAAAAGGCACCTAAAGGACTCTCAGACCATGAGAAACAAGATTCTCTGGTCTGATGAAACCAAGAATGAACTCTTCGGCCTGGTCTCCACGGTGAAGCATGGTGGTGGTAGCATCATACTGTGGGGATGTTTTTCAGCGGCAGGGACTGGGAGACTAGTCAGGATCGAGGGAAAGATGAACGGAGCAAAGTACTGAGAGATCCTTGATGAAAATCGGCTCCAGAGCGTTCAGGACCTCAGACTGGGGGTGACGGTTCACCTTCCAACAGGACAGCAACCCTAGGCACACAGCCAAGACAACGCAGGAGTTGCTTCATGACAAGTCTTTGAATGTCCTTGAGTGGCCCAGCCAGAGCCCGTACTTGAACCCGATCGAACATCCCTGGAGAGACCTGAAAATAGCTGTGCAGCGACGCTATGCATCCAACCTGACAGATCTTGAGAGGATCTGCAGAGAAGAATGAGAGAATCTCATCAAATACAGGTGTGCCATGCTTGTAGTGTCATACCCAAGGAGACTCAGGCTGTAATTGCTGCCAAAGGTGCTTCAACAAAGTACCGAGTAAAGAGTCTGAATACTTATATAAATGTGATATTTTATTTTTTTGTTTTTAATACATTTGAAAACATTTAGAAAAACCTGTTTTTGCGTTGTCGTTATTGGGTATTGTGTGTAGATTGAGGGGGGGAAACGATTTAATCAATTTTAGAATAAGGCTGTAACGTAATAAAATGTGAACAAAGTCAAGGGGTCTGAATACTTTCCCAATGCACTGTGTGTATATATATATATATACTGACACTAAAAAAGGATGTACTGACACTAAAAAAGGAACGTTGTTACATCCAATTCCTGTTTGCCTGAGGCTGATGCCATGCAAGCGCTTGTATGCGCGTTCACATGCATACACACATACATACTTAAAAAAATATATATGTATTTCACCTTTATTTAACCATGTAGGCTAGTTGAGAACAAGTTCACATTTGCAACTGCGCCCTGGCCAAGATAAAGCAAAGCAGTTCGACACATACAACAACACAGAGTTTCACATGGAATAAACAAACATACAATCAATAATACAGTAGAAAAATCTATATACAGCATGCACACACACTCGCATTAAAATGCACACACGTGCATACACATGGACACACACACACATACGCACAAGTAAATAGTGCCACACATGCACACAAACGCAAATAGTTTGCCATGCTGTTTTGATTTTTGTTGCCCTTGATGTTTTGTTTTTTTGCATTATTGTTTTACTTTGCTTTTCATTTTTTTCTCTTTTGTTCTTTTTGTTGGTTGGGTGGATAGTGGTTTTGGTTTGATTGGAGGGGGACGGTGGCTTGGGGAGGGTGGAGATGGGGGGATTTGGGGGTGGGGAGTGGAGTGGAGTGGAGTGGAGGGGGAGGTATTTTTCAGGTGGACTGTGGTAGGTATTGAATGGTAACTCTTCGAGGGGGAACTGTGGGGGGGATCTTGGATGGTTGTTGGCCTGGCAGTTGGGAGCCGGTGGCCGAAAGGTTGCTGGTTCGGGTCCTTGATTCAACTGGGTGGGGCATCTGCCCTTGGGCGGGGCGCTTGACCCTGGTTACTCCTGTGGGTCGCTCTGGATGGGAGTGTCTGCTGGATGACTGAATGTAATGTAAATGTTGAGCAACTTCACTGGAGGTAGATTGTATGCTTTAAATACAAATTTAAAATAATAATAATACAAAATTAAAAAAGTCTAATTGGTTTTATAATTGATTTGTTATTTCATATATTGCTGTCTCTGGGAAATTGTCTCATCAAAATGTTAACATTTTATATTTATTATCGGCATACAATATCGCCATCGGCCTCCTTGACCCTCAAAAATCAGTATCGGTATCAGCACTTGAAAACACATCGGTCGTACTCTAATATAAACTTTTGGTAATCGGTGTCGAATACCGACCGAGCACGCGGGGTAACTCCACCATTGATTTTGTTAGCCATTCTCACTCAGATATATTAAAATAAAATAAAATGTTATTGATCGCATACACATATTTAGCAGATGTTATATTAACATGGCATAAGTCATACCAAAATGTGTAGAATTGCAGGAACTAAACTTTAAAACTGCAAATATTTCTCTCCTCCTTACAGCAAAATGGGTAGAATTGCAGGAAATTAGCTGTAAAACGGATTTATTTTCTCTCTACCCCATGGCAAAATGAGTAAAATTGCTTTAAAGTCCAATGACACAATTTTAATCTCAATATTAAATAATTTCTGGGTAACAATTAAGTACTTTACTGTGATTGTTGTGACTGTAAGTGTGTTTCATCAATGTAATTGTATAATTGCATAATTTCCATATTTTATTTTACCTTTTAAATATAATACTTAGACTTCTACTTCCAACTCGTACATATACATTTTATGGGCACGGTACATTTTACCTTAGTTATCCCTCTTTTTCTTTAGTCCAGTGGTTCCCAAACTTTTTATAGTCCCGCACCCCTTAAAACATTCAACCTCCAGCTGCATACCCCCTCTAGCACCAGGGTCAGTTCACTCTCAAATGTTTTTTTTCTTCCATCATTGTAAGCCTGCCACACACACACACTATACGATACATTTATTAATTAAACATAAGAATGAGTGTGAGTTTTTGACACAACCCGGCTCATGGGAAGTGACAAAGAGCTCTTATAGGACCAGGGCACAAATAATAATATAATAATAATCAATAATTTTGCTCTTTATTTAGCCATCTTACATATAAAACTTTATTTGTTAATCGAAAATTGTGATTAACTCACCACAGGTTAATGAGAAGGGTGTGCTTGAAAGGATGCACAAAACTCTGCAATGTTGGGAAGTATTAGAGAGAGTCCAGGTCTTAAATCATTTTCCAAACACAGTCTGTGCATGTATTTCGTTTTCATGCTAGTGAGGGCCGAGAATCCACTCTCACATAGGTACGTGGTTGCAAAGGGCATCAGCGTCTTAACAGAGCGATTTGCCAAGGCAGGATACCCTGAGCGCAGCCCAATCCAGAAATCTGGCAGTGGCTTCTGATTAAAATTAAAATTTAAATTTTCGCTTGTTGCAATTTAGATGAGGCTCTCTTGTTCAGATATCGGTAAGTGGACTGGAGGCAGGGCATGAAAGGGATAACGAATCCAATTATTTGTGTCATCCATTTCGGGAAAGTACCTGTGTAATTGCGCACCCAACTCACTCAGGTGTTTCGCTATATCACATTTGACATTATCTGTAAGCTTGAGTTCATTTGCGCACAAAAAATCATACAATGATAGAAAGACCTGTGTGTTGTCCTTGTTAAAACTTCTTATGGCTGCAATCCCGTTGACGGGATGATATGACAACAGCCAGTGAAAGTGCAGGGCGTCAAATTCAAACAACAGAAATCTCAGAATTAAAATTCCTCAAACATACATGTATCTTATACCATTTTAAAGGTAATCTTGTTGTTAATCCCACCAAAGTGTCCGATTTCAAATAGGCTTTACAAATAGGAGTCACAAAAGCAGAAATAGAGATAAAATGAATCACTAACCTTTGATGATCTTCATCAGATGACACTCATAGGACTTCATTTTACACAATACATATATGTTTTGTTCGATTAAGTTCATATTTATATCCAAAAACCTCAGTTTAAATTGGCGCCATGTTCAGAAATGCCTCCAAAATATCCGGAGAAATTGCAGGGAGCCACGTCAAATAACATAACTACTCATCCTAAACTTTGATGAAAGATACATGCTTTACATAGAATTAAAGATACACTTGTTCTTAATGCAACCGCTGTGTCAGATTTCAAAAATCTTTACGGCAAAAGCACAATATTCAGTAATCTGAGAACAGCGTTCAGCCACAAAGGAAGCCATACAGTTACCCGCCAAATTGTGCAGTCAACAAAACTCATAAAAAGCATTATAAATCTTCACTTACCTTTGCTGATCTTCGTCGGAATGCACTCCCAGGACTCCCACTTCCACAAGAAATGTTCGTTTTGTTCGGTAATGTCCATCATTTATGTCCAAGTAGCTACTTTTGTTAGCGCGTTTAGTAAACAAATCCAAACGCTCGTGCAGGTCCAGCCGAACGTCGGATGAAAACTTCAAAAAGTTATATTACAGGTCGAATAAACTTGTCAAACTAAGTATAGAATCAATCTTTAGGATGTTGTTATCATAAATATTCAATAACGTTCCAACCGGAGAATTCCTTTGTGTCTATAGAAGTAATGGAACGCAAGTCGATATCATGTGGAATGCGTGAGACCAGGACCTGGCTCTCTGCCAGACCACTGACTAATTCCCCTCTCATTCAGCCCCACATCACAGTAGAACCTTCATTCAATTCACTGTTGATATCTAGTGGAAGCCGCAGGAAGTGCAAACAGATCCATATCCTACTGTGTTTTCAATAGGCGATGAGTTGAAAATCGACCAACCTCAGATTTCTCACTGCCTGGTTGGATTTCTTCTCAGGTTTTTGCCCGCCATATGAGTTCTGTTATACTCACAGACATAATTCAAACAGTTTTAGAAACTTCAGAGTGTTTTCTATCCAATACTAATCATAATATGCATATATTAGCAACTATGACTGAGGAGCAGGCCGTTTACTCTGGGCACCTCTGTGCAACCCAGCTCCTGCCCTGGAGCTGGGTTGGACGCCGTGCCTGGACTGGGCACCGGCGCAACGGAGGGCTCCGGCCATGGAGCTGGACTGAACGCCGTGCCTGGACTGGGCACTGGCGCAGAGGAAGGCTCCTGCCCTGGAGCTGGGTTGGACGCCGTGCCTGGACTGGGCACCGGCGCAACGGAGGGCTCCGGCCATGGAGCTTGGCTGGACGCCGTGCCTGGACTGAGCACCGGCGCAAAGGAAGGCTCCGGCCATGGAGCTGAACTGGACGCCGTGCCTGGACCTGCTACCGGCGCAGAGGAAGGCTCCTGCCCTGGAGCAGGACTGGACGCCTTGCCTGGATAACTTTAGACTAAATAACTTTTTTGCTCGCTTTGAGGACAATACAGTGCCACTGACACGGCCCGCTACCAAAACCTGCGGGCTCTCCTTCACTGCAGCCGAGGTGAGTAGAACATTTAAACGTGTTAACCCTCGCAAGGCTGCAGGCCCAGACGGCATTCCCAGCCGTGTCCTCAGAGCATGCGCAGACCAGCTGGCTGGTGTGTTTACGGACATATTCAATCAATCCTTATCCCAGTCTGCTGTTCCCACATGCTTCAAGAGGGCCACCATTGTTCCTGTTCCCAAGAAAGCTAAGGTAACTGAGCTAAACGACTACCGCCGCGTAGCACTCACTTCCGTCATCATGAAGTGCTTTGAGAGACTAGTCAAGGACCATATCACCTCCACCCTACCTGACACCCTAGACCCACTCCAATTTGCTTACCGCCCCAACAGGTCCACAGACGACGCAATCGCAACCACACTGCACACTGCCCTAACCCATCTGGACAAGAGGAATACCTGTATGAGAATGCTGTTCATCGACTACAGCTCAGCATTTAACACCATGGTAGGTAACAACATCTCCACCCCGCTGATCCTCAACACTGGGGCCCCACAAGGGTGCGTTCTGAGCCCTCTCCTGTACTCCCTGTTCACCCACGACTGCGTGGCCATGCACGCCTCCAACTCAATCATCAAGTTTGCGGACGACACTACAGTGGTAGGCTTGATTACCAACAACGACGAGACGGCCTACAGGGAGGAGGTGAGGGCCCTCGGAGTGTGGTGTCAGGAAAATAACCTCACACTCAACGTCAACAAAACAAAGGAGATGATTGTGGACTTCAGGAAACAGGAGAGGGAGCACCCCCCTATCCACATCGACGGGACAATAGTGGAGAAGGTGGAAAGTTTTAAGTTCCTCGGTGTACACATCACGGACAAACTGAATTGGTCCACCCACACAGACAGCGTTGTGAAGAAGGCGCAGCAGCGCCTCTTCAATCTCAGGAGGCTGAAGAAATTCGGCTTGTCACCAAAAGCACTCACAAACTTCTACAGATGCACAATCGAGAGCATCCTGTCGGGCTGTATCACCGCCTGGTACGGCAACTGCTCCGCCCACAACCGTAAGGCTCTCCAGAGGGTAGTGAGGTCTGCACAACGCATCACCGGGGGCAAACTACCTGCCCTCCAGGACACCTACACCACCCGATGTCACAGGAAGGCCATAAAGATCATCAAGGACAACAACCACCCGAGCCACTGCCTGTTCACCCCGCTATCATCCAGAAGGCGAGGTCAGTACAGGTGCATCAAAGCGGGGACCGAGAGACTGAAAAACAGCTTCTATCTCAAGGCCATCAGACTGTTAAACAGCCACCACTAACATTTAGTGGCCGCTGCCAACATACTGACCCAACTCCAGACACTTTAATAATGGGAATTGATGGAAATTATGTAAAAATGTATCACTAGCCACTTTAAACAATGGCACTTAATATTATGTTTACATATCCTACATTACTCATCTCATATCTCACATTTCGCTACACTCGCATTAACATCTGCTAACCATGTGTATGTGACAAATAAAATTGTATTTTATTTTATTTGGATGCTCCAGACCGTTGACCGTCGCTGGAGGTTCCGGACCGTTGACCGTCGCTGGAGGTTCCGGACCGTTGACCGTCGCTGGAGGTTCCGGACCGTTGACCGTCGCTGGAGGTCCCGGACCGTTGACCGTCGCTGGAGGTCCCGGACCGTTGACCGTCGCTGGAGGTTCCGGACCGTTGACCGTCGCTGGAGGTTCCGGACCGTTGACCGTCGCTGGAGGTTCCGGACCGTTGACCGTCGCTGGAGGTTCCGGACCGTGGACCGTCGCTGGAAGTTCCGAACCGTGGACCGTCGCTGGAGGTTCCGGACCGTGGACCGTCGCTGGAGGTTCCGGACCGTGGACCGTCGCTGGAGGTTCCGGACCGTGGACCGTCGCTGGAGGTTCCGGACCGTGGACCGTCGCTGGAGGTTCCGGACCGTGGACCGTCGCTGGAGGTTCCGGACCGTGGACCGTCGCTGGAGGTTCCGGACTGTGGACCGTCGCTGGAGGTTCCGGACTGTGAACCGTCGCTCGAAGCTCTGGACTGTGAACCGTCGCAGGAAGCTCTGGACTGTGAACCGTCGCCGGAAGCTCTGGACTGGGAACCGTCGCCGGAAGCTCTGGACTGTGAACTGTCGCCGGAAGCTCTGGACTGTGAACCGTTGCCTGAAGCTCTGGACTGTGAATGCGCACTGGAGGCCTAGTGCGTGGAGCCGGTACAGGTGGCACCGGACTGGTGACACGCACTTCAGGGCAAGTGCGGGGAGCTGGAACAGGTGGTACCGGACTGAGGAGACGCACTGGTGGCCTAGTGCGTGGAGCCGGCAAAGGTGGTACCGGACTGGTGACAAACACTTCAGGGCGAGTGCGGGGAGCTGACACAGGACTCACCAGACTGCTGACAGGCTCTTCAGGTTGGATGCCGTGCAGAACACACCTACATAACATTTCTCTCATCTCTCTCTCTCTCCCAACTTCTCCATCGCCTCCCTGACGGTCTCTGGCTCTTCCCGCGGCTCAGCCGCCAGCTCCCGGTGCCCCCCACCGAAAGAATCTTGGGGTTACTTTGGCAGCAGACTGACGCTCCTCATGACGAGTGCGAGGAACCAGCACAGGACATACCGGGCTGAGGAGGCGCACTGGAGATCTGGTGTGTGGAGCCAGCACAGATGGCACCGGACTGATGACCCGCTCTTCAGCCCGCCTGCGCTCCAGCCTACTCCTTGCTAACCCCTCTCGCCGGTATCCTTCCTCACATTGTTCCATCGACTCCCAGGCGGGCTCTGGCACTCTCCTCGGCTCGACCGGCCACCCCTCGTGCCCCCCCCCCAAAAAAATCTTGGGGTTTCTGTGACCGTGGTCCCCGGCGTTGTCACTGTCCTTCTATGCTCCTTGGCGACTCCCGCCAAGGAAGGGTCTCGTGTCCTCCCATGATTTCCTCCCATGTCAAAACACCTTCTCCTCCATGGCACGCTGCTTGGTCCTTGTTTGGTGGGATATTCTGTCACGATCGTCATAATGAGCGGACCAAGGCGCAGCATGAGTATAGTTCCACATATTTTTAATCCCCGTGAAACAAACAAAACAATAAAGAAACAACGAAACGTGAAGTCATGACGTGCACACAGGCAACTAAACACAAACAATATCCCACAAAACACAGGTGGGAAAATGGCTACCTACATATGATCCCCAATCAGAGGCCCCGATAAACAACTGCCTCTAATTGGGAACCATATTAGCACCAACATAGAAATAGACATACTAGAACACCACCTAGTCACGCCCTGACCTACTACACCATAGAGAACCAAGGGCTCTCTATGGTCAGGGCGTGACAATGGCTTTTGCGCCATCAGTACAGATACCAACACATCTTGACTGCCAAAGTCCATTTTATGTCACAAAGCTGTCCAGTACTTTAAAAATATCCTCTCCTGTTATCCTGGTTTCCAGTGGTTTGCAGAAGAGGATGTCTTCCTTAATTGACCCCCCATAAACGTAATGGACATATACCAGAAGCTGTGCCAGGCCCGCCACGTCTGTTGACTGATCCAGCTATAACGCATAGAATTCACTGGCAGGTATGCAAAGCAGTAATTATTTCAAAACATCTCCTGCCATGTCACTGATGCGTCGTGAAACAGTGTTGTTTGATGAAGACATTGTCTGTATAGTTCTTTTGGCTTTTTCCCCCAGCATTGTCCCAGCCAAATCCGCGGCGGCAGGAAGAATTAAGTCCTCCACAATAGTGTGGGGCTTGCCTGTCCTAGCCACTCAGTAGCTCACCATATAAGCCGCTTCTAGCTCCTTCTTATTAATGGTATCTGTTGCTGTTATACAGATTGTCACGCCCTGACCTTAGAGAGCCTTTTCATTTCTCCATTTGGTTAGGTCAGGGTGGGCATTCTAGTTTTTCTATTTCTTTGTTGGCCAGGTATGGTTCCCAATCAGAGGCAGCTGTCTATCGTTGTCTCTGATTGGGGATCATACTTAGGCAGCCTTTTTTCCACCTTTAGTTTGTGGGATCTTGTTTGTGTGTAGTTGCGTTCTGCACTGCATGTAGCTTCACGATCGGTTGTAGTTTATTGTTTTTTTCATGTTTATCAAATAAAATGATGTACGCTTACCACGATGCACCTTGGTCTGATTCTTCCATCAACGAACATGACACATGTCTTACTACTCAAAAGTCATCTTAATTTTGCTCAAAACACTCCTGTGGCTTATTTTTTCAAATTGGCATGTTTTGTTTCTAAATGTCTGCGCAAGAGTGAAGGTTTCATCGAGTTTTGAGATAGTACTTTTGCACATATAACACACAGTGGCTGAGGAAAGGCACTACTCCCAATATAAGTGAACCCCAAATCAATGTAGTTCTCAGCATATTTGCGCCTCTTCGATGGTTCAACGTCCCTGTCTGTTGTTTGGTACTTTCCCGGGTAAGGGGGCAGTAGCTCTTCGGCTGCTTCAGATTCACAACTGTTAGTGTCCAAGCTAGCTGGGCTAACAACAATTGTAGAATGACTGATGCTAGCATTGGATGTGCTCGTGGAAGCAGAACAACTTGTGTTGTCGACAGGTGCAGGTGTAGTACTGTTGGTAGTAGCGGGCCTTTTTTAAACCATTTATCAATTTTTGAGCAAACGGAATGAGCAGCAGCTATGTTTGGCTACATACGGACCGTTAGTGGAATTCCAACGAGAGAGTAACGGTTAATGTGATTGGACGTTAATTATTTGACTAGACTACCTGTATTTGACATTGTGTTGTTAATTCGCTTAACACTAGATGGTTTCATTTTATTTTAGGTAGTGAAAAACCTCACCCAAATGTATAGCCCTGTTGGAAAATATAAATGGACTGTTTGAGAATGTGAAGAAAAAATGTTTTTTTAAATGTTATTATTATTTTAGACTTTAAAAAAATGTGAATCACATTTTTATTTGGCGTACCCCCGACGGATTTGCTCGTACCCCATGAAGAGCACACTTCTCCAGCATGACTGTGGCCATCGAAGGGGAGTATTTGCCCACTGGAGTTGGTGACGACGCCGAACTGCAGTCAGGTCATGACCCTGGTGAGGACAACGAGCACGCAGATGAGCTTCCCTGAGACGGTTTCTGACAGTTTGTGCAGAAATTCTTTGGTTGTGCAAACCCACAGTTTCATCAGCTTTCCGGGTGGCTGGTTTCAGACGACCCCGCAGGGGGAAAAGACAGATGTTGAGGTCCTGGGCTGGCATGGTTACACGTGGTCTGTGCTTGTGAGGCCGGTTGGATGTACTTCTCTAAAATGGCTTATGGTAGAGAAATGAACATTCAATTCTCCGACAACAGCTCTTGTGGACATTCCTGCAGTCAGCATGCTAATTGCACGGTCCCTTCCTCAAAACTTGAGACATCTGTGGCATTGTGCTGTGTGACAAAACTGCACATTTTAGAGTGGCCTTTTATTGTCCCCAGCACAAGGTGCACCTGTGTAATGACCATGCTATTTAATCAGCTTCTTGATGTGCCACACCTGTCAGGATTATCATGGCAAAATTTGAGAGATATAAGCTTTTTGTGCTGATGGAACAATTCTGGGATATTTTATTTCAGCTCATAAAATATGGGACCAACACTTTACATGTTGTGTTCATATTTTTGTTCAGTATAGTTTCTACTTGACTATTGCTTTTCAAATCACCTACCAGTGCTATTTGCAGTTACTTTAAGGTAAATGTTGTAATTTTTCAGCCATTCCTGAACCTTCAACCAAAAAATCTACATATGGGCAGTACCAAAATATCTAATGATTCTGCCTCTTCACAGCAAAATTTGCAGAGCTGGGATGATTGTATCCCCCATATACGTAACATTCTATTGGTTGCAAGAATTTTGTATAATAATTTAAATTGAAAAACTAAGTTTTGAATCAGGTGTTGTTTTGTGTATCAGTTCATAAACCATGTGCCATGGAATCGGCACATCAAAAACTCTTCCCAACTATTTTACAACCGTTATGGCGCAGCTGTCCATTTTTTGGTCCTTAAATGGAACTGGTATACTTTTTTATTTATGTTACTTTTAATGTTAGATGTGGACTGGGTCTGGTTATTTTTGAGCTCATTTTGGTTTGATTACTTTGTATTAAAACATCACATGGTTCGAAATTAAAATATCTCTCGAATCATTCCTTCATTTTTACTTTTTACAATGAAGGTGAATTCATCAGCATTAATAAACAATCAGAGTTCATAGGGAAACCATGTCCAAGCCTATGCTAAGATGACTAATGCTGCGTCATCAATACACTTTTAATTGCCTTGTGGACTGGACTGCAAGACCAAGATGTTTAACATGCTGATTTATGATTTATTAGCAGTAATTGAAGATTCAGGACGAAGTAGCTCTCTACCAAAGTGCAGAGCTGACTTTTGGCCCAGGACATGAGTAGGGAACATGGGATTTGACGCGTTCCCTTGTGTGGAGGTCTATAGGGAGGAGGTCAGAAACCTGGCAGTGTGGTGCCAGGACAATAACCTCTCCCTCAATGTCAGCAAGACAAAGGAGCTGATCGTGGACGACAGGAAACAGAGGGCCGAGCACGTCCCCATTCACATTGACAGGGCTGTAGTGGAGTGGGTCGACAGCTTCATGTTCCTTGGTGTCCACATCACTAAGGATCAATCATGGTCCACATACATCAACACAGTCGTGAAGAGGGCACGGCAATGCCTTTTCCCCCTCAGGAGGCTGAAAAGATTTGGACAAAAGGCCCTCAGACCCTTAAGAAGTTCTACAGCTGCACCATTGACTAGCTGCATCACCACTCGGTATGGCAACTGCTTAGCATCCGACCGCAAGGCACAACAGAGGATAGTGCGTACGGCCCAATACATCACTGGGGCCGAGCTCCTTGCCATCCAGGACCTCTATACCAGGCAGTGTCAGAGGAAGGCCCTAGAAATTTTCAAAGACTCCAGCCACCCAATTCATAGACTGTTCTCTCTGCTACCATAAGGCAAGTGCTACCGATGCACCAAGTCTGGAACCAACAGCACCCTGAACAGCTTTTACCCCCAAGCCATAAGACTGCTAAATAGTTAGTCTGGGTAGCTATTTGGTTAACTATTTAACTATCTGCATTGACCCTTTTTGCACAAACTTTTTTGACTCATCACATACACTACTGCTACTGTTTATTATCTATCCTGTTGTCTAGTCACTTTATTCCTAGTTATATGTACATATCTACCTCAATTGCCTTGTACCCCTGCACATGGACTTGGTACTGATACCCCGTGTATATAGCCAAGGTATCATTACTCATTGTGTATTTATTACTTTAGTTATTACATGTTTTACTTTTCTATTATTTCTATATTTCTTTCTCACTGCACTGTTGGGAAGGGACATTTTACTGTTAGTCTTTAACTGTTGTTTATGAAGCATGTGACAAATACATTTGATTTGATTTGAAATGCCCTACATTTAATCAAGATTACATTGCGGTCAAGACAGGGCTGCATAAATGGGAATTAGACCTAACAGTTGTGTTTCTTAACATTGGTCTTGCGGACCATTGTGTACGTCGGATTTAGCTACTGCATAGCATTAATGGAAATATGTTAATGCTATAAATATACTGTCAGATCAGATGCACACACAGATGCATACTATATCTTTAGCAGTTTGCGAGTTAGATTTGTTCAAACAGATTTTGACCATTTAATTATGTCTTGTCAATGAGAATAATTGATTGAAGTAAAATACACAGTGTGTCCCTCATTTGTCAATGCAGGTCAGGCTCTCCAGAAAACATAACCCATGTCTAGTGGTTCATTCCATGACCTTCATCACTTGAGCAGAATTCCCCTATGTGCACATGCTCATAATGATGAAATGACCACAACAATTCTGGAGTTTAGGGGGGAGATGATGGGGTGGGATGCATAACAGTTGATAGAACAGGGCAGCTGAAAAGTTCATTCACGTCTATGACAAGGCCATTGGTGTTCCACAGGGTTCTGTTCTGGGCCCCACTGGATTTGCCCAGTACTCCACAACAACTACTCCCTTGCGATTGATCTCTATGAACTCTGGCCTGGTAGATGCTGACCTTTGACCTCTAGGTTGTACACCTGCTCTAAAACACAGCAAAACAGGTGTGGGGGTCAGTTAGTTTTGCAGCCACTGACAGTCTGTCTGGGTTACAACTCCAATACCCTATTACCTGTCAGACCTTTGCTAGGTACATATCCAAACTTACTAACATATACATTTTCAACTCGCAGTTGCTCTAACATAATATTGTAAATATGTCTGGTGTTTGTTTTTGATATATTTCACATTATCCACCCTGTTGACCATTCATTCAACTCAACAGATGGCGCAACATTTTTAACAAGCAATTATTTCTCACATCATGTTTGATCGGAAGTTAATCCCTCTATCCTCTAACTCGATCAGGAGTACAGACATCCTGCTTTGAGGAACCATTAGTGGTCTTATATCCCAACAACACCACAGAACAACAATACCCAACATTTGACGCATCCCTGAGGGACTGTGTCAGACGAGCTAGTAACGCTCATTGTCATGCTCAGTGGGTCAACCCTCATGCCCCCAGCCCAGAATGTAGCCATTATTCAGTTGAAAGTCCTGATAGACCTTGTGTGCTTTCTCATGATAGACCCATTCACCCTAAGTTCAACCCAGCTGACTCCCTCAGAGTGATAGGCAGGGGCCATTGTCTAGTGAGCAGCCGAAGCCATGACGCGCTAACCGCTATCCGCAAACTCTGCCTTGGGTTCCCTCCAGGGAGAGACTTTCCCTCTGTCTCCCAAGCCAAGACTGTTCCCTCGGGCACCACACATCCCTGGCTGAGCTGAAGGTATCATAAATAAAGGGTCAGGGGAGCAGGAGAACAGTAAAACTCCCCCCCTCGTTTCCATTCCTCCCCATAGGCCACTGGGGCCATTGTAAATCAGGGAGAAACCCGAGCCGAGGGGGAAAAGAAAGGCAAAGCGACATTAAAGTGGGAACCAGGCCCCAGAAGCAAGACCTGATGTAATGATTAAAAGGACAGGGGGAAGGACATGGGGAGTGTGGGAGACAAAGGCAGGAAAGGACAAGGATTAAGAGGGAGAGAGAGAGGGATACATACATGTGCACGCACACACACAGACCTGACAGCCTCAGCTGGGGGTAGGTTTAGCTATGACAACACTAGCACAAAAATATGGGGAGAAAGTCTAATGAACAGGTGATCTTTTTGATTTCCCCCTGTTGCAGAGGGAAACACAAAGTCATTTGCAGGGGCTTTCTGACTATGTGCCATTTCATAGCAACCCCTTACTGTACCTACCCCCACCCACCAACATCCTTGTATTCACAGGAATAAAGGCCCCTCGCTCTCCTGCAGTACAATGACAGAAAATATGTATACGAGAGGTGAGATGTGAGGTGAAACAGTGATGAGGAATGCTCGGCTATTCTTTTGTGCGTGTGTGACTTATTGGACTCTCCCTCTCCCTCGCTAAGGGATTGTCATACCCTCCACGCACAATTAGCAGTTACACACAACACTACTGCATGTGTGTGTGTGTGTAAAAACACCAGCCTACAACATAATTGGCCCAACCGTACCCAGGCATCCCCTGGTACGTTGTTATCCTAAAACCCTGTTGGACTGGTACAGTATATATACAGTGCATTTGGAAAGTATTCAGATCCCTTGACTTTTTCCACATTTTGTTACGTTACAGCCTTATTCTAAAATGGATTTAAAAAAAAATAATCCTCAGCATTCTGCATACAAAAAAAAACATTGGCAAAGTGGAAACAGATTTTTAGAAATTATTGCAAATGTATTAAAGCTTCAAAACAGAAATACCTTATTTGCATAAGTATTCAGACCCTTCGCTATGAGACTCGAAATTAAGCTCAGGTGTATCCTGTTTCCATTGATCATCTTTGAGATGTTTCTGCAACTTGACTGGAGTCCACCTGTGATAAATTCAATTGATTGGACATGATTTGGAAAGGCACACACCTGTCTATATAAGGTCTCACAGTTGAAAGTGCATGTCGGAGCAAAAACCGAGCCATGAGGTTGAAGGAATTGTCCGTAGTGCCCCGAGACAGGATTGTGACAAGGCACAGATCTGTGGAAGGGTGCCAAAACAGTTCTGCAGCATTAAAGGTCCCCAAGAACACAGTGGCGTTTGGAACCACAAGACTCTTCCTAAAGCTGGCCGCCCGGCCAAACTGACCAATCTGGGGAGAAGGGCCTTTGTCAGGGAGGTGACCAATAACCTGATGGTCACTCTGACAGAGCTCTAGAATTCCTCTGTGGAGATGGGTGAACCTTCCAGAAGGACAACCATCTCTGCAGCACTCCATCAATCAGCCCTTTATCGTAGAGTAGCCAGACGGAAGTCACTCCTCAGTAAAAGGTACATGACAGCCTGCTTGGAGTTTGCCAAAAGGCACCTAAAGACTCTCTGGTCTAATGAAACAAAGATTGAACACACACACCTAAAGACTCACGTCTGGAGGAAACCTGGCACCACCCCTATTGTGAAGCATGGTGGTGGCAGCATCATGCTGTTGGATGTTTTTCAGTGGCAGGGACTGGGAGACTAGTCAGGATCAAGGGAAAGATGAACAGAGCCAAGCATAGCAAGATCCTTGATGAAAACCTGCTCCAGAGTGCTCAGGACCTCAGACTGTGGCGAAGTATCACCTTCCTACAGGAAAACGACCCTAAGCACACAACCAAGACAACACAGTAGTGGCTTCGGGACAAGTCTCTGAATGTCCTTGAGTGGCCCAGCCAGAGCCCGGACTTGAACCCGATCGAACATCTCTGGAAAGACCTGAAAATAGCTGTGCAGCAACGCTCCCCATCCAACCTTACAGAACTTGAGAGGATCTGCAGAGAAGAATGGGAGAAACTCCCCAAATACAGGTGTGCCAAGTTTCTAGCGTCATACCCAAGAAATCTCGATGCTGTATTCGCTGCCAAAGGTGCTTCAACAAAGTACTGATTAAAGGGTCTGAATACTTAAGTGATATTTAAGTTTGTTTTAAATGTAAATTAGCAAAAATTCTAAAAAACCTGTTCTTGCTTTATCATTATAGGGTATTGTGTGTAGGTTGATGAGGAGAAAAATCAAAATGTGATACATTTTAGAATAAATCTGTAATGTAACAAAATGTGAAAAAAGTCAAGGTGTCTGAATACTTTCCGAAGGCACTGTATATAGCCTAACCTCTCCTCTCACGTTGTTAATCCATTCTGCCATGGCAGTTTTACTTAGTAGTAGCTTACTTTGCTCTCACTCTCTCTCTGTGACATTGTTTACCGTCTCTATGATGGTCTCACACACCACTAAACAAGCTTTTGCTACGTTTTGTCCTCCACCCCGGAACAATTCTTACTCGCTCACCCATCATCTCACTCATCATCTCACATTTTCCCCCTGAGCGGTTGAAGGGGTATGTTGACAGCCTCAAAAAGAGGTAAGGAGGAGAAACTGTCGTGTTGCTTTCAGAAGACTTGCCACATTCCTACACCTGACATTCAAGTAGAGGGAATGCACTGAGATACCTTTGAAGAATATAGTAGCATAGTTGGCTAGAAATTATATTCAATTCAATACATAAACCTTGAATGAAAGGGTATTCCCTGTTTGTGCCAAACCCTTTTCAGTGTCCTGTTAAAGATTTTACAATCTCAACATTCATGAATAGCCTGATAGAACCAGCCTGATCACTGTGTTCACCATAGCCTCCATAAGGGTAATTTACAAAAGCAATTTATTGCTAAACCAACGGTTTCAAACTATGGTTTGAAATTCCCAGTAATAAAGCCAATGCCAAAAAAAAGGACACTTTAAACAAAAAAAGTGTCCTTTTTTCACTTTCGACAAAGCAAGGTACCCCTCCACTTGTTTGGGTAAACAGCTGAGGGATGGTGCTGTAGATATGTAACCACTTTTAGATGCATAGATACTGTATGTAGAGTTATGGATGCAAGAACTTTCCATCCATGAGACCAAAATTATAGTTTCAAACATGATTTAAAGTTATACAGTGTTGGTTCACAATGACATTATTTATAAACCATGGAGTAAAAGCAGCTTATATTTTGGGTTCTGACAGGGTACAACAGTTGAACTAAGTTCACAAGGCATTTCTATGTTAAATTCTTCCAGAATCAATGGCTATACTGTATAGCCTATCATTAATCATTAACCTTGCTATCTTTCTGGAAGTGTTTAAATGACAAAAGTTTAGAGGGAATTGGAGATAAATGAACAGCTATTCCAGTTGATAAAAGCACTAATTAACTCCTCTTGAGTTGCCTATTGAGTCTGAACAAACTTTTTTTGTATTGAAAAGAAAAAAACTGGGTAAGTTTTAATTTAATGCTGAATCACAAAGGCCAGGGCTCTGTGCTGTGCCTGATTCATTTAAAAAACACTTTTATACAAACAGTATCTAAGAATCATGCAGAGAACAGCTTTGCAGTGATTTACTACTGAGAGTGAAATAGTTTGGTTTCTATATACGGTTATATACTGTTTTCAATAAACTTTCAAATTCTCCTGGCAAACACGATGAAGGAATTCACGAGGACACTCATTCGTTCACACAAATTCCCAAGCATAACTTGTTTTTGTTTATGATACAGATCTTCACAAGAAATATCAATGGACAATTTGCATTATTGAGCGTGGCTGAAGTAATAACCGGAATAACCAACATTAGCTCTCTTTCTGCGTGCGTTAAGAAATGAAAGGGGCTAAATTCATTGTGGGAGGATGCAGCCTCGGTTGCTCGCTTCCAACAATCAGAGCCCAAAACATTCAATTGCCAGATCTGCGTGCAGATAATTACTCGCCAAGTGATTGTGATGAACACCAGTGTGTGGGGATGAGTCATGGCTATATGTCATTTCCACTCCGATTTCAGCCTCTTACTGACTGTCTACGTCCCAAATTGCACTCTGTTCCCTATTTAGTGCAATACTTTTGATCAGGGCTAATAGCGCTCTGGTCAAAAGTAGTGCACTACAGTATGTAGGGAATAGGGTATACATGATTGAAAATACTTGTATTAGGTGCAGGCATTAGATAAATAGGTGTTGTATGTTATTCTTTGGTGATACTCATATATACATAACATTGTGGAACATTGACATTATTGCTACATTACATATGTGTTGTGGTGACAGAGAGAAGAATACTCCATATCACTGCTATTAAAAAAAGGCTACATTGAGCACCAGCATGCTTTCCTATAGCCTATAGCCCTGTTAAAGGTCTTGAAAGGGCCAACCATCTTGAATGGCTGTGCCCGAATCGCACCCGACATCCCATAATCAGAAGCCTAGGAAACCAGGGCAGCCTGTTAACACTGGGAGAGAATCAAAATCAAGTCAGGGCCTCAGTGTAGCAGTCAGACAAAACACAGGCAGCTTTGTGGGAGCAGCTTTCCCCCATCACTGTTAGGATAGTGTGGGGCTATAATTGCTGTCATCTCGCCTTTCGGAGCCCAGGCACAGACTGTGGGAATTGGAAGAGTCATTTAATCTCCAGGGAAACAAAATGATGGGAGCTCCAATTTGGCCAGCAGAAGTTGAGGGAGGGAAAGAGGGGATGTGGAGCGCGTCATTGGAGCCTAGGACCTGCACACAGTCTGGGGCCAAATTACTGACCATGCAGGCGCTTGCTTAGGCCCTCCTACCCTCTGCGACTGTGGAACCAGGCAAGGCGTCCATCTTGAGATAAACTGACATTCAGGCTCGACCATCACTGACGTCAACCACAATATAATCAACAAATACTTCCTGTAATATCTGAGGGATATGCACATCTTGAATGGTCTGCTCAGTCATGTACAATCACAAATTAACCAACGCTGTGTTTGCATGCCAAAATGAATCCTTCATTATACAATTAGCGGCTGAAACCAGTTTAATTTCTGCCCTTTTAATGGTTAAATCCCATTGGATCCCATTGAAAGACAAAGAGTTAATGTCGCCTTTGGCTCTCAGGTCATCTGCCATGTCATAATTTGGGTGGCAAACAGAAGGCTGGGGTCTCAGCACCTTTTCTATACACCAATTTCCTTCCTATTCACAGGGAGCACGGGAGAACAGAGGGACGTTCTCGCTTCACAGCCCAACAATTAACATTGGGGCCTCACAAAAAAGGCCCAAAGAGAGAGCGAGAGAAGGAGAGAGAGAGAAAGAAAGAGAAAGAGAGAGAGAGACCAAATCAAGAGAAACAGGAAATTGGGCACCCCCAGAATAGCATCCCTTGCTTTCTCTTATTCTCTACCTCTCCTTTTCTCTCCCTCCCTTAGGGTGGTTGGGTAGCAGCCAATCTAATTGAAAGGCAGATCAATGAAGAGATATATTGTCATTTTCCAGCGCCACCCTCTTAATCAATTAATCTATAATAGAATCCAAGGAGCCCCTTAAAGGGCCAGCGGCTCCATTAACAGGTGCCGACAGATATGGGCTTGATTATTAGAGACGGAATAGTGAGAAACAGAGAGTAACAGATTTGCACAGGATTCATTTCAAGAAATTTCCATACATTACATGGAAATATGTGACTTACAAAACAATACTCTTTGTGAGTTATTTTCGTCTTTTACAATGTCCGGTCAATCAGATAATGCACTGAAGAAAAATGACTGGGATTGGTTAATGGCAACATACAGTAGAGGCTTGCTGTACTATATGTTGCTGACGTTATCTTAATGCACTTGCAATTTTGTGTTTCCAAGCCATTTAGAGTAGTGCGGTGGCTAAAAGAACCACATAATAGACTTCCCATTATGATCTGGAATGCCAGTAGTTTAAAGCTACTTTAAAATAAGAGTCATAAAGCGACAACTCACTGGCACAATAAAATGTGTGTTTGTGAGGAAGAATGGATAAATCAAGGCAACAGCTGGGCGAGTGTCAACTTCCGACCAGGGATCTGTACCTTAAAGGCACTGTGCTCTCTGAGGAACCACAGTTCAAATATAACTACACCCCAAAGATATTGGGTGGGTTAATGAAACGAATGGGCCCCGTGTTCGGCAATTATATGCTTTGTAAATAAGGGAATACTTAAAAATGTGTATAAATGCTTTGGAAAGCTATTATCAAAATCTTCACAGAGAGATGCTAACTTTTTTACCTCAGAAATGTTGAATAGATGTGCAGTTACCACCTAAAATACAGGTTATTAAGTGTATGTGTGCTTTTGTCCTAAACCACACCAATGTAGGCTCAATTAAAACCTGCATTGTAGTATTTATGCAGTAGCAGTAGCATTTGGACATACCTTTTCCCAGAAGTAAGATAAAATACATTAACAGTTTTTTGGTGCTATAAAAACAGCTGGAAGACTCCCCTCACAGGCAAAAGCTTCCAGTTTTCAATATATGACAGGTCGCTAGCATGAAGCGATGGTGTAAACAAAACATTTGTTTTATTCATTTTACCCTTGCTGTCACGCCCTGGCCTTAGTATTCTTTGTTTTCTTTATTATTTTAGTTAGGTCAGGGTGTGACATGGGGAATGTATGTGTTTTTGGATTGTCTAGGGATTTGTATGTTAAATGGGTCAGCGTCTTGTCTAGGTGTTTGTATGTCTATGGCTGCCTAGATTGGTTCTCAATTAGAGGCAGCTGTGGTTCATTGTCTCTGATTGAGAGCCATATTTAAGGCAGCCATAGGCATTGGGTTTTGTGGGTAATTGTCTATGTAGAACGTTTGTAGCTTTTGTATTGCACTTACGTTTGTAGCTTCACGGTTGTTTTGTTTCGTTTTGTTATAAGTGTTCGTTTCGTGTTTCTCTCGTCTCTAAATAAAAGAGAATGTATTTTTCACACGCTGCGCCTTGGTCCACTCCTTATCCTCAAGGCGATCGTGACACTTGCAGAGTCATGTAGTAAACACATAAATAAAATGGCAGGTAATTTGGAAAACGAAACACTGAAGAGTGGCTCATGACATTTGCATATAATATACTTAACTCAATGGCCTTAACATAATTTCCAGCAAACGTTTAGAGCAGTTTGTGAAATGCAGTCAAGTACTATTCAGAGGCAGCGTTTTTGATCAGTCTCCATGGCAATCACAGTTTGATTTCTCTGCAATATGTGTGGATACTTGAGTTGTTGTATAGCAGCGAAAAATAATGAAATGGCAAGGCTTGGCAGAGGCAGATATGCAGTATATACAACAATGAGGCCCCATGAGTCAACGGGTGTATAAGAGGCGAAGTCAGGTGCAGGAGAGTAGCATGAGGTAAACAGGCACACTTTTATTTTAGTTTCAAAACGAGAGCACTACATAAATCAAATGTGCTCAAAACATGGAACATAACAAAAGTAAAGCGCATAATAAGACACCACAATAACATGAAACAATTACACACAAAACATGATGGGAAATAGAGGGTTAAATACAAGTAGATTGATTGGGGAAATGAAAACCAGGTGTGTATGGAAACAAGACAAGACAAATGGATATATGAAAAATGGAGCGGCGATGGCTAGAAAGCCGGTGACGTTGATCGCCGAACGCCGCCTGAACAAGGAGAGGAGCCAACTTCGGCGGCAGTCGTGACACTTTGTGAAAGGGTGAACATTTACAAGCTAAAAAGACACAGCTCAAATTAAGATGAAATAGATTGTGCAACAGAACTTCAATAATTTGAATAATTCTGTATTATTGCTGTGTCATGCAAAACAACTATTTTCCACATTCCACATAACATGTGATCTTGCTTTGGAGTGCCACAACCAAGGGGCTATATGCTCAACAGACTTGCTTGGCCCAAGTCCAATTGGAGCTGTCAGCTTTAATGGTGAGTGGTTGATCTGGGGCAATAAATCATGATACACTGGCACATGCTGAAACCCAGTCCACAGTCATTGGATTAATTAGCCATATTAGACATATTGTCACTTCTGAGCCGGGCCATGTGATGGTCATGTGTGTTGTGTGATGTTCTGGGGGTTGTATGTATGGTTCATGTATACGGTTCCAAGTTGTTGTTGACGCTGTCTGTCTTTCCAGCAATCATTATGCATGGCTAACCGTGTTGCGCAAAGCAATTAAGGTTAGTTAAGCTATTTGCATTCTGATCACAGTTCACAATATTCTGAGAAGATCTTTTCCGGTTTACTCTTTCAAGGCTAGAATGAACTTTCAACCAGATCTCAGGGCAATTCGTAGGATTTGGTATGTATGACATATATGTTAGGTTAGGATACATTATGAATGGAATAGTGGTTGTACAATATCATACGAATTGGATGACGTAACGTATCATACATCTTGGAGGATGTATAGTATTATACGTCTTTCTCTGTTGCCTCTTAACAACAAGGGAGAATTACTGGGAGAATTGGTGGTTAGGAGAACTAACGACAAAGGTTAGGAGGATTTCCGTAAAAAGGAGAATTTACATAAAAGGTTAGGAGAATTTACGTAAAAGGTTAGGAGAATGCTAATGACGAAAAGAAAGGAGGGGGGAGAGAGAGAGAACCCCCAAAGGCTTCACGTCATATATTCCAAAAAGGTCATGCTCATCCGTTTTAGCATTTGTAATCCACAATGATAATTTACTTCAAACAGCAAGGCGTGACAAATGAAGCAGAGGCACAGCAATAGAAAGATCACCCGCTAAAAACTGAAGTACCTCTAGGGCCGAGACACAGCATCCAACCATGTTGATAAGCTGTCAGCCATAATACCACATCTAATGCCGGATAATTCATCTAAATTCATTGACTGCACCATTTATTTGACAGCTTGGCCAAATGTTTGATGGGGGTCCCAAACTAGCGGCATCCGTCACAGATGAGCTAAAATGTATTTAGGGACTGCATCATCATGTTTTATTCAATTACGCACTGGAGCTCAATGAATCAGTTTTTGCAATTAAGTTAAACATGCACATGCATGAAACATGAGGGCGATATCAAGGGTATTCAAAGTTAGGGTTGCTTTCCTTGGTTTTGTTGTGCTTTAGGAGAAGGATGCATTTCAAGCTAAATGTTGTTAGATTGTGTAGATTGTGTTTGAATGTATGGATTTGTAAGTTAGGAATTTACAACAGAAACACTTTTTTTGAGAAATCTACAATGGTGGCCTACACCAGAATACCAAGGAATCCTGATAACATCAGAGTCCCTATGCACAGGCAGATCAGTAAATGCCATCTCCAGAAGCATTTCCATGAATGTCAAGCACCGCGTTTACTTGGGTATTTTGCAATAAGTCATATTTATTTGGCCAAGCGGCACTCTATCAAATCACTCCGTATTATTGCCACCACGGGACTTGATGGGTCCTACTATGTCCTGCTCTGTCGAGTCTTATACTCTGCAGTTTCCCCCTGTACAAGCACATGTAATATTGCCTTTCGCATTCCATCAAGTCAAGACACAGCCCTCGTTCAGATAGGTATAGTGACATTTTCTCAGCACGGTAGGGTTTGTTAAGATTCTTAAATGGTCTATTTTATTCCCTGCTCTGTGTAAATAACATCATATCGGCCTAATGCCTACTCAATGTGATTGTGAAGCCTGGTGTGTGTCTTTTCATATAAGGCATATGATACGTTTACATTTTAATTAATTCCATGATCACTTGATTGATGCCAGTATCTCAAGGTAAATGTTATGGCAGGCTAAATTAAATGCATTTGTTGAATAATGTATGCATTTTCATGTGAATATTTTGAATCAACATACCCCATAGAGATAGAAAACTATGATTATAGGCCTAGCATTCTGAAAGCATCTTATTTGAACCCTCTAACTGGCAATACAAAATCTCCCTACTACCTTATTAATTAACACAAATTGTTCGACTGATATATGACATTCATAAAATTTCTAGTGAAAATATTATCCTGACACTAACTGACCTATTTTTTGTGAAATTAGTTGAGACCAGTACATTCTACTGATCTGTAGACCATATTTTAAAGGTGCAATATGCAGAAATCACTCTGCCATTTCTTGGTTGCTAAAATTTGAATAGTTCACCTAATTTCAGTTTGTGACAAAACAAGCAGTCATTGTGTAGAGAATCATTGTACCATCTAAACCCTTGTATTATTAGCTGTTTGAAGCTGGTATACAAAACTGAAAGTAAAAGACTCAGAAAATGTAGAACGGGAAGCATAGAAATAGTGCACATAGAACATATATACAGCTTCTTAGACTTGCTTTCAAGTCTGGTTGGGTCATGGAAAAGTTAAGCGTTTTTATTTCCCATACCTGATTGATTTGTATGCACTGAATTTACTTATACAACTATTAGGTCTATTTATTGAAACATGTATTTTTTTATATATATTTAGATTGAAGTAAAGGCATTGGCGTAATTATACCTACAGTCTCGAAATGCGCAACATGGTGTGTGCAATTTGTGTGTAATTTTGGTCAGTTCTAAGAAAGTTATGCAAAATATTTATTCACTGTCTCTTTAAGTGTTCACTGTTTCGACTACTATACACAGGAGCTAGGGGGTGGGCTTTAGCCACGAGAGCGTTTTGCCGATAACAGGACTTGTAATTCTGTTCGTTCAAGAGTGAGGAGGAAATGGGAGACACAGAGAAAGGATGAAAGTCTCTATCAAGAATTAAACTGCACATAATCTATCAGAAGAATACCTTTTTGATGAGGAAGTTGACTCTCAATACAGAGGGACGGAGTAATGAAAAAATCCCATCAACAATACGGTGACAGTGGCAGAGAAAACTAAGAAAATAGCGCATATTCTAGTGCCGACCATATCCAGAAGCGTAATTTTGCCATCCTTCCGTGCCTGTTGCAGGACATTATCAGAGGAATAGATGATATAAGTAGAAGCCGAAAGGAACGAATTCTTCAGAATGTCTTATGTAGGCTTTTTTAATCAGTTGTAATGCTGCGAGTGATTAGGTGGTGGAAATTGTCCGAAAATGTGGGGCTGACTTTCCAAAGTTGTCGGATGCCACTTCTGTAGATTTGACCGACCATACCCACATTTGGATAATTTAGATTTTTTGTGGGGATACCTTTGAAGACAACTTTATCATACACCAGAGGGTAATGGAGTTTCGCCTCACTTTGGATACCCTATTGGTTTTTATTGCGCTTATTGGTTTGGTTTTTGGTAAGTTCAATGCATGATACAATTATCCTATTTCTTATATTTTATGCTCAATGTGTTTGACTATAAATTTGTTATCCGTTGTGATGAATTTGTTTTTGGTGACACTCTCGGTGTATTAACCAATGAAATGAGATGTGGGGATTATTTTTGCGCGCAAGGCTTCTGTGACAGACCAGCATTCATTTACACTAATCTCGGTATAGGCCTAGTCAAAAAATATTATGGAGTGATCTTGAATAAGAAGATAATATGACAAATTGGTGTATTTTGCTCAAAACATTGACAATTGAGAAAGTTGATTACGACATTATAAACAATGCCCTTAGATGCGCATCCGTAATCCATCCGTTTCTCAGCTAAACGCAGACTACTGGCTGTACCTATAAATGAG
The DNA here is from genome assembly GCF_045679555.1 of Salvelinus alpinus. Taxonomy (NCBI): domain Eukaryota; kingdom Metazoa; phylum Chordata; class Actinopteri; order Salmoniformes; family Salmonidae; genus Salvelinus; species Salvelinus alpinus. Next base: position 34,741,679 of record NC_092098.1, read on the forward strand.
GAAAATATATCCCTGTACCTTTTTAAATGAGGAAAAGATATCCGTGAGGGGAGAAATGTTTAAGCTATGAGGCCACCTTGACAACGCTTGAGCAATCACAGAAATAACTATTCAGTGATGCCACTGGGTTGGACACCACTTAAATTATGCAAACGAGTTTATGAGAGGAAAAATGGATGGCATGGGGACCTTGGCAACATGTTGACCTCTGTTGCGACTGTGTCTTAAAGATCTATATTCTTGAATAACTAATGAGAGGAGAAAGGGACAGAATTGGAACAGCTGCATGTTACAGTTGTGAGTAATAAAGATGGATACAGTATGTCCCAATGACAGTATCATTTCTTATTTGAAGTTTCACTGAGTTTTGTAACAGAAGGTGGATTGTTCTCAAGGGAAACTCAGCCTGTTGATTAATACAACGAAGTTACCATAGCTCGCTATCCCCATTGCATGTCGTATGGCCACTGGGAGGATTCCCGGTCGTATGCTGGTGCCGATTTAACAGGACTGGGATTTAGTCATTTCCCGACAGCATGGTGTCTGGGACCCTGCCCTATACTGCTGAGCTGGCTTTTACGAGGCTGTAAACATAGGCTATGAACCCAGACCGTGACAACATCTGGGAAAGCACTCCTTCAATGACTCTAAATGCTCCAATGCGGCCACAAGACTACATTGAATGCACACTCGTTCACAGCTTTGTCAAATCTTCCAAATTCAATGTTCCCATAACCTCAAATCGAATCAATGTCATTTTCCAACAGATTTTCCTCTCTAAGTCCAAATATAATTGTTATCCTATGTGTCCATGTTAAGATGCAAGCTGTTTTCCACTGTACAAGTTACCTTTCAACAAAAAGTCTCCACCAACCATTCCCGCTATGCGGTGAAGGTCCATCCTGCTATCGCCCATCACTTTTTCACACCTGATAAGAGCCTTAAATGGGGGCCAGGGTCGAGTTTCAAGGTCTGGCTTCAGTTTGTCAGTAAGGTGACGTTCAATCAACCCAGTTGCTAGTTTGTCAACCCTGTTTTCAGTCTCCTGAATGACCAAATGGGAGAGGGCCATGTGTTTGCTCAGCTCCTTTTAAAGTCACTGGAAAATGGCCTCAAAACAGCTGTCAGTTTTCTCATGACTGTCCCCAAACAGGCCTTTAATGAGGCCAAAAAGCCAGGATCAAACCTTTGACGTAATTACAGTACACACATTCCAGATCAGGCCTGGGTGGAGAATGACTTATGTTATGGGTCTAGAGTGCGTGCGTACAGCTACGATAGAAACCACTAGCTAAGCTATGCATCTGTCTGTCATCTCCATTACTCAGTGAGTAATTTCCTAAACGGTGACGTGAATGATGGAGACTTTTGATGGGTAACAGGGATCTCTCACTAGCCCACCATTGACCAGGCTTTTGCTGTTTGTCTGTTGTAAACACTGTCTAAGACGTCTGACTGCCACCAGCCCATAAAACATACAGTAGACAGAGAGCCGCATCCCCAAGTGAGGACACCAGACACCTTAATCCTCTCATTTCTGATCTAAAACCGTCACTTTGATAAGATCTAAAAAGATGTAAAAGACGTTTCTGTACAGCACTTTGAGATATCAGGTCATCTACAAGGCTATGCTAGGTAAAGTGCCGCCTTATCTCAGTTCACTGGTCACGATGGCTACACCCACCCGCAGCACGCGCTCCAGCAGGTGTATCTCACTGATCATCCCTAAAGCCAAAACCTCATTTGGACGCCTTTCCTTCCAGTTCTCTGCTGCCTGCGACTGGAACGAATTGCAAAAATCTCTGAAGTTGGAGACTTTTATCTCCCTCAACAACTTAAAAAATCTGCTATCCGAGCAACTAACCGATCGCTGCAGCTGTACATAGTCCATCTGTAAACTACCCACCCAATTTACCTACCTCACCCCCCATACTGCTTTTATTTATTTACTTTTCTGCTCTTTTGCACACCAGTATCTCTTCTTGCACATGATCATCTGATGATTTATCACTCCAGTGTTAATCTGCTAAATTGTAATTATTCGATTTATTGCCTACCTCATGCCTTTTGCACACATTGTATATAGATTCTCTTTTTTTTCTACCATGTTATTGACTTGTTTATTGTTTACTCCATGTGTAACTCTGTGTTGTCTGTTCACACTGCTATGCTTTATCTTGGCCAGGTCGCAGTTGCAAATGAGAACTTGTTCTCAACTAGCCTACCTGGTTAAATAAAGGTGAAATAAAAAAAAATAAAAAAAATATCAGCTGATGTAAGAAGGGCTATATAAATACATTTGATTTGAAATTTGATTTGATGTACAGACAGCGAGACACATCAGAGAGACAGACAGACAAACAGACAGAGAGAAGACAGAGGGAGAACGTTAGGTAAGACAAGAACGTTAGGTAAGACACAGTCAGAACCCTCTCTGTCAGAGGCGTCATGCCCATAGGGGGCACAGGGGCACGTGCCCCTCAGATTATTATTATTATATTTTATTTTTGTTTTTGTTGTTTCTCTGTAATAGTACTAGCCACCTAGCAATTTTATGAAGTTGGCTTTAGCTTGCCCAGATAGGTTCTCAATCTCCTCTCCCAACCTCATAAATAGCAGCTAGCTTGTCTAACTATTTTAGCTGGCATGCCTGCTGGCAAGGTTGGTAGACTTTAGAAAAGCAAGACATGACTAAATGTACTGAATAAGACTCACATTCCTTTCAATATTTTACCCAAGTCAGGAGTAAACAGACAGCTCAAGAGGTATGCTTAGATATGCAGACGAATACACTTTTTAATTATTATTTTTTTAGATAGAAATAAGTATAATGATTAATGCTGTAGATTGCAGGAAAAAGAAAAGCTGTTTCAGGTGTTTGAAAAATGCAACATTCTCCAACTAGGACCGCCCCCCAGCCATCCTCACGTACTTTGTGCCCCTTTAGATTTTTGCGGTGCATGACGCCCCTGCTCTCTGTTGCCTCTCAGATAACACACACACACACACACACACACACACACACACACACACACACACACACACACACACACACACACACACACACACACACACACACACACACACACACACACACACACACACACACACACACACACACACACACACACAGGGTAGTGCGTACAGCCCAGTTCATCACTGGGGCCAAGCTTCCTTCCATCCAGGACGTCTATACCAGGCAGTGTCAGAGGAAGGCCCTAAAAATTGTCTCCAGCCACCCTAGTCATAGACTGCTTTCTCTGCTCCCGCACGGCAAGTGGTACCGGAGCTTCAATTCCAAAAGGCTCCTTTACAGCTTCTACCCCCAAGCTATAAGACTGCTGAACAGTTAATCAAATGGCTACCTGGATTATTTGCAATGACCCTGCTTTTTTTACGCTGCTGCTACTCGCTGTTTATTATCTATTCATAGTCACTTTATCCCTACCTACATGTACATATTACTTCAATTACCTTGACTAATCTGTACCCCCGCACATTGCCTTGGTACCGGGACCCCCTGCATATAACCTCATTATTGTTATTTTATTGTGTTACTTTCTTTTTTTACTTTAGTTTATTTAGTAAATATTTTCTTAACTTTTATTTTTCTTAGAACTGCATTGTTGGTTAAGGGCTTGTAAGGAAGCATTTCACAGTAAGGTCTACCTACACCTTTTGTATTTTGCACGTGACAAATACAATGTGATTTGATTTGACACACTAACAGTCCCCCTCATCGCTCCTCTCTTCGTCTGTTATCAAGCAGATCAAACAAACTGTCGATAACTTGGGAAGCGTTGGCATGAGCTGTAGAGTTGATCCATCACCCATAGCGTGACTCAGCTAACCAAGCATAAAGACATGTTCAAAATCTATATCACTCTCACTATTAAAGACGATCATGATATTCCTCATGTGTCTGCTAATTGTCATCAGCCAAAGTCCGTTATCATAAGCGCACACTAAAATACCCATCAAGAGGCAGAAAGTAATTTGAAGGTCGGACACATTCTTATTCCGAGGGCTTAAAAGAGGCACCCTAACCTCTCTGTCACTGCCAGATAGGGCTGAGGTATCCAGTTCATCCGGTCATCAAAAGAAACAAACCAAACCACAGGGGACATTTTTTTTTAACAGTGACTGCTGACAACACCTCTCTCCAGACCTTGAAGAGTTCCAGCGCGGCTGTCCGAAGTGAAAAGGGGCCACAGGGCCCTCAACAATACCAGCGTGGCATCAATCTGACGGGCCCCTGGGCCCCAAGTCGCAGACGGCTTAATGGCCGGGGGTATTAGTTCCAGTAGTCCAGTAGTTGTATGGACGTTGATAAAACGTTGCGTGGACGCTGACCCCTAGCGCTGGTCACGCACTAAAATGGACAGAGAAAGAGAGAAAAAAAGAGAGCGAAAGTGACAATGTCTGACTGTTACGGCTTTGTGTTTCTCTGTATTTTTTCAGTTTTACCATAGAAATACAATGCATAGAATATATGTTATGTCCTGTTGCTGTCGGCATAGGAATATAATTCATAGAATGGATTTTTATCCTGTCACTGTCAACTCAAGCTGTCAACAACATTTTCTGCATATTCCGTTAAACTTCTGCTACTTGAGGACTATGTGTAGTTATATGCAGAACAGCGTGATGTGGGCTGAGGAAGAAGACATTTCAAACTCTGGAAGTCTCACCCCTCCACATTTTGTCTGCGGAGGCTCTCAAAGTGTTTTCAATTTCATAGATACCGGTTGAAATGATTGAATTGCAAATTAATAGTTTTCTTTGCATGAAATGGCAAAGTAAATAGGATGTTTTCCCTGCTATTGCTGTGTTAATCCAACATTAAAGCAATATCTGCGATCCTTCTGTTATGTGTTTGTGAATACACATTCATCTATTTCTGGAAAACCAGGGTATTTTACTGGAATTTTGAAACCCTAAACCTATACCATATGCCCATAACCAACACAATTTTTTGACGCCATTAAAAGGTAATTTACCACCTTCACAAGTGCAGTCTCAGTGCTATGATGGGGTCTAAAACCAGACTGAAGCATTTCGTATACATTGTTTGTCTTCAGGAAGGCAGTGAGTTGCTGCGCAACAGCTTTTTCTAACATTTTTTAGAGGAATGGAAGATTCGATAGAGTTTTATATTTTCTGGGTCAAGGTTTGGCTTTTTCAAGAGAGGCTTTATTACTGCCACTTTTAGTGAGTTTGGTACACATCCGGTGGATAGAGAGCCGTTTATTATGTTCAACATAGGAGGGCCAAGCACAGGAAGCAGCTCTTTCAGTAGTTTAGTTGGAATAGGGTCCAGTATGCAGCTTGAAGGTTTAGAGGCCATGATTATTTTCATCATTGTGTCAAGAGATATAGTACTAAAACACTTGAGTGTCTCTCTTGATCCTAGGTCCTGGCAGAGTTGTGCAGAGCCAGGACAGCTGAGCTTTGGAGGAATACGCAGATTTAAAGAGGAGTCCGTAATTTGCTTTCTAATGATCATGATCTTTTCCTCAAAGAAGTTCATGAATGTATTACTGCTGAAGTGAAAGCCATCCTCACTTGGGGAATGCTGCTTTTTAGTTAGCTTTGCGACAGTATCAAAAATACATTTTTAATTGTTCTTATTTTCCTCAATTAAGTTGGCTATGTGGCGTTGTGTTTTCAAATTCAATCAATACTCTTGGTGTGTTTCAAGTTTTAATGTCACGTGCATAAGTACAGTGAAATGCCTTTCTTGCAAGCTCCAAACCCAACAATGTGGTAATCAATATCAATGTAGCACTAACAATAACATAAGGTAGAACAAAAACCCACAAGAAATAGAAATAAGAAGAACACGAAAAGTAAGAAGCCATTTCCAATACCATATTTACAATGTGCAGGGATACTGGAGTGATAGAGGTAGATATGTTTCGGGATAAGGTGACTAGGCGTCAGGATATATGATAAACAGTGTACCAGTAGCGTGAATGATGATTGTATGTGAGTGTGTGTAGAGTCAGTATAAATGTGTATATGCATGTTATGTGTGTGCTGGAGTGTCAGCATGCATAAGTGTGTAGAGCCTTCTGAGTGTGCAAAGAGAAAGTGCAAAAATAAAATACAAGGGTGAACTCAGATAGTCCATGTAGCCATTCTGTTAGATATTTATCAGTCTTATGTGTTTGTGTGTGTGGGGTTGTGTTGTGCACTACTTCAGCCCGGTATCATCCTGATCTTATCTCGTGAATTGAATAACTTTTTTTGTGAATGTGGGTTCCACTCTGACAAAGAAAATCAGAAAAAATATATGGAAATCATTGTGATTACATTAATAAGGGACATTTCCCTTCTCTGCTTCAGTTTGATCCACCTGATGTAATGGAGGTGATGGAGGTAATTGATAACTTAAAGAGGCAGGTCATGATGAGATTGGTACCTCTTTGGTGAATTCAGTGTCTTCCTCGATTAAAGTACAGAATATCTTCACCAAATCAATGCAAACTGGTATTGTTCCTCAAGAAAAGAAAAAAAGCCAAAGTTACCCCCACTATACATCTGGGGATCCAAGATCTTTTACAAATGATTGACTAATATCTGTACTACCATGTTTTTGAGACCTTTCTCGATTTATCCAAAGTGTTCGACATTGTTGATCATAAAATATTACTTGCTAAATTGCATTATTATGGTTTTAATGATTATACATATAAATGGCTACATAATTATGTTTATGATTGAGAACAATTTGTATACGCAAATGGTTGTGCATCTACCAGTGCATCTACCATCTACTAAGATATCCTGTGGAGTTCCAATCATTGGACGTTTGTTATTCCTAATCTCCCCACTGCCACACCTCACATAGTCAATTCTCTATCAGATACAGAGGTTCTATACTCTGGAATTCCTACCTTCACACTGCCAAAACATGATCCTCCCTCAATAACTTCAAGCGTACACTAGGGCCTGATGAACCAAACTACCCAGTAGTCTCCTCCATGTAACCTAACTCTCACACTCACACACAAACATGCGCACACACACACACATAAAACACATGTTTTCTCTGGTATACTGAGTATTAGGGTTGGGCGGTATTCAGATTTTCATATCGTCATACCGTCCGTCTCACCCTGGAATTTATGGTATTACCTACTTAGTACACAAGGGGGCGCCAGAAAACATAAAAAAGGCCATTGGGCGTCTATTACCAGAATGCTAACCAAATTAGCGCAAGTAATAGCAAATTTCCATAGAGGCTGCTACCTACAGTTGAAGTCGGAAGTTTACATACACTTAGGTTGGAGTCATTGAAACATGTTTTTCAACCACTACACAAATTTCTTGTTAACAAACTATAGTTTTGGCAAGTCAGTTAGGACATCTACTTTGTGCATGACACGACAAGTAATTTTTCCAACATATGTTTACAGACAGATTATTTCACTTATAATTCACTGTATCACAATTCCAGTGGGTCAGACGTTTACATACACTAAGTTGACTGTGCCTTTAAAGAGCTTGGAAAATTCCAGAAAATTATGTCATTGCTTTAGAAGCTTCTGACAGGCTAATTGATTAACTCAGTGCCTCTGCTTGACATTTACATTTACATTTAAGTCATTTAGCAGACGCTCTTATCCAGAGCGACTTACAAATTGGTGCATTCACCTTATGACATCCAGTGGAACAGCCACTTTACAATAGTGCATCTAAATCTTTTAAGGGGGGGGGGGGGGGTGAGAAGGATTACTTTATCCTATCCTAGGTATTCCTTAAAGAGGTGGGGTTTCAGGTGTCTCCGGAAGGTGGTGATTGACTCCGCTGTCCTGGCGTCGTGAGGGAGTTTGTTCCACCATTGGGGGGCCAGAGCAGCGAACAGTTTTGACTGGGCTGAGCGGGAACTGTACTTCCTCAGTGGTAGGGAGGCGAGCAGGCCAGAGGTGGATGAACGCAGTGCCCTTGTTTGGGTGTAGGGCCTGATCAGAGCCTGGAGGTACTGAGGTGCCGTTCCCCTCACAGCTCCGTAGGCAAGCACCATGGTCTTGTAGCGGATGCGAGCTTCAACTGGAAGCCAGTGGAGAGAGCGGAGGAGCGGGGTGACGTGAGAGAACTTGGGAAGGTTGAACACCAGACGGGCTGCGGCGTTCTGGATGAGTTGTAGGGGTTTAATGGCACAGGCAGGGAGCCCAGCCAACAGCGAGTTGCAGTAATCCAGACGGGAGATGACAAGTGCCTGGATTAGGACCTGCGCCGCTTCCTGTGTGAGGCAGGGTCGTACTCTGCGGATGTTGTAGAGCATGAACCTACAGGAACGGGCCACCGCCTTGATGTTAGTTGAGAACGACAGGGTGTTGTCCAGGATCACGCCAAGGTTCTTAGCGCTCTGGGAGGAGGACACAATGGAGTTGTCAACCGTGATGGCGAGATCATGGAACGGGCAGTCCTTCCCCGGGAGGAAGAGCAGCTCCGTCTTGCCGAGGTTCAGCTTGAGGTGGTGATCCGTCATCCACACTGATTTTGACATCATGGGAAAATCAAAAGAAAAATTGTAGTCCTCCACAAGTCTGGTTCATCCTTGGGAGCAATTTCTAAATGCCTGAAGGTACCACGTTCATCTGTACAAACAATAGAACGCAAGTTTAAACACCATGGGACCACGCAGCCATCATACCGCTCAGGAAGGAGACGCGTTCTGTCTCCTAGAGATTAATGTACGTTGGTGTGAAAAGTGCAAATCAATCCCAGAACAACAGCAAAGGACCTTGTGAAGATTCTGGAGGAAACAGGTACAAAGGTATCTATATCCATAGTAAAACGAGTCCTATATCGACATAACCTGAAAGGCCGCTCAGCAAGAAAGAAGCCACTGCTCCAAAATCGCCATAAAAATGCAAAACTACGGTTTGCAACTGCACATAGGGACAAAGATCATACTTTTTGGAGAAATGTCCTCTGGTCTGATGAAACAAAAATAGAACTGTTTGGCAGTAATCGTTATGTTTGGAGGAAAAAGGGGGAGGCTTGCAAGCCGAAGAACACCAACCCAACTGTGAAGCATGGTTATGCTGAAGCAACATCTCAAGACATCAGTCAGGAAGTTAAAGCTTGGTCGCAAATGGGTCTTCCAAATGGACAATGACCCCAAGCATACTTTCAAAGTTGTGGTAAAAATAGCTTAAGGACCACAACGTCAAGGTATTGGAGTGGCCATCACAAAGCCCTGACCTCAATCCTATAGACATTTGTGGGCAGAACTGAAAAAGCATGTGTGAGCAAGGAGGCCTACAAACCTGACTCAGTTACACCAGCTCTGTCAGGAGGAACGGGTCAAAATTCACTCAACTTATTGTGGGAAACTTGTGGAAGCCTACCTGAAACATTTGACCCAAGTTAAACAATTTAAAGGCAATGCTGCCAAATACTAATTGAGTGTATGTAAACTTCTGACCCACTGGGAATGTGATGAAAGAAATAAAAGCTGAAATAGAATGATTTATCTACTATTATTTGGACATTTCACATTCTTAAAATAAAGTGGTTATCCTAACTGACCTAAGACAGGGCATTTTTACTAGGATTAAATGTCAGGAATTGTGAAAAACTGAGTTGAATTTTATTTGACTAAGGTGTATGTAACTTCCGACTTCACCTGTATTTGCACGTCTCTGATCACTCTATTGAAGGAAAAAGCACGGTTGACTTTCAATATAAAACGCGACGACTGTCAATACACAGCTGTACTCACCTGCTCCCGCTTTCTCCGGTTGTGCTATTTATAAACAAATACGTGACTGGCCGAACTGTTCTGGGGAACTATGTAAGCTTCATAATGTAAAATAATGTGACAGGTGAAATATGAACACCTTTATCTCAAAACTCATTGCACAAGGTGACTGCAGTCATTTACTTAAAAAATAGCTACAAATATTAAAATGTATTGAACATTTTTAAGATATAGTTTCAACGGTACTGAGAGTATAGAAAAAACATCCAGTGGCTATTTCCAAATACCCCGGTTTACGGTATATACAGTATACCGCCCAAGCCTATTGAGTATATCATGTACATTTATAATTCATATGCTCTGTTTAACTGATTGAACAAACTTTTTTTAACTTACAGTATATTTGTATATTGGTTTTCATGTCATGGTTTTCATATTATTATTCCAAGATGGTGTAGCAGTCAGACGTCTTTGTCCTTCGTCTTGTCGTGTCCCATGTATATATCTTTTTTAATACATTTTTCTTCGCATATCTTTTTTATATTTTTCTAAACCTCAACTTCAAAATACTCTCCTGCAACCCGCCTCACTCAATGTGGTGGGGATCTGTTTTTTTGTAAAGTATTTTTATTTACCTCGGAACCGGTTTCCCCCAACAGAAGCTAGCCAGCTCACTAGCTACTAGCTAGTAGTCAGCTAATCCAATGCTAGCGGTCATCAGCTAACCTTTAGCTCGGAAAGCTCTTGCCAGTTTGTACGACGCGATTCAAACCAGAGCATACCGGACCTATTTTCTCTCCATATCACCGGATTCCTACCGCAAGCTCTGAACCTTTTCACCTGGAACATCGCAGCTAGCTAGCTGCAATCCAAGTGACTATTTCTGGCTAACGTCTCTGTCCCGAAGCAAGCACCAATTAGCCTGGAGCTAGCCCATGCCAGGCCCATCTCCCAGCTAGCTGAAGAGGCCCATCAGCCACTCCTGGGCTACAATACCCGGACCCCTTCTACTGCAGGTACGGGGCACAGAACCCCGCCGATCCTTCACGACTGGACTACAGACGTAATCTGCTCGAGGGGGTACTCAACTGGCTCCTACGTCGCGATGTCCCCTGAATGCTCATCTGCTAGCCTGCTAGCCGAGGCCCACTAGCTGTCTAAAGCATATCGGACTGTTAGCTAACAAGCCCATCGGCCAATTTCTCGGGCCACTATACCTATTTTTTTTCAATTGGCCTGGGCCCCTTTTACTCAACGAAGCCCTGCTTATCCATCACAACTGGACTACCGACGTAATCTGCCCAAGGGTTTTTTTCCAACAGGCCCCTCCTTCTCGACGTCCCCTGAATGACCATCTGCTAGCCTGCTAGCCACGGCCCGCTAGCTGTCTAGAGCATATTGGACTGTTAGCTGAATAGATCCATCGGCCAATTTCTTGGGCTACTATACCTATTTTGCCAATTGGACTTGGACCCCTCTGCTACTCGGAACCCTACTAATCCATCACGACGGGTCTATCGACGTCACCGCACGAGGAGGCTAAAACAGACTTTCCTCCGTCGCGATGTCCCTCTAAGGCCCTTCTGCTAGCTGTCTGAATCGCCGTGTCTCCAACCAGCCCAACCACTCACTGGACCCCTATGATCACTCGGCTACGCATGCCTCTCCCTAATATCAATATGCCTTGTCCATTACTGTCCTGGTTAGTGATTATTGTCTTATTTCACTGTACAGCCTCTAGCCCTGCTCAATATGCCTTAACCAACCATTTATTTCCACCTCCCACATATGCGGTGACATCACCTGGTTTAAACGTCTCTAGAGACAATATCTCTCTCATCATTACTCAATGCCTAGGTTTACCTCCAATGTACTCACATCCTACCATACCTTTGTCTGTACATTATGCCTTGAATCTATTCTATTGCGCCCAGAAACCTGCTCCTTTTACTCTCTGTTTCGAACGTACTAGACGACCAGTTCTAATAGCCTTTAGCAGTACCCTTATCCTACTTCTCCTCTGTTCCTCTGGTGATGTAGAGGTTAATCCAGGACCTGCAGTGCCTAGCTCCACTCCTATTCCCCAGGTGCTCTCATTTGTTGACTTCTGTAACCGTAAAAGCCTTGATTTCATGCATGTTAGCATTAGAAGCCTCCTCTCTAACTTTGTTTTATTCACTGCTTTAGCACACTCTGCCAACCCAGATGTCTTAGCCGTGTCTGAATCCTGGCTTAGTAAGACCACCAAAAACCCAGAAAAACTATAACATTTTCTGCCAAGATAGAACTGCCAAAGGGGACGGTGTTGCAATCTACTGCAGAGATAGCCTGCAGAGTTCTGTCTTACTATCCAGGTCTGTACCCAAACAATTCGAGCTTCTACTTTTAAAAATCCACCTTTCCAGAAACAAGTCTCGCTTGACCACCCTCTGCCCCCAGCTGTGCCCTGGACACCATATGTGAATTGATTGCACCCCATCTATCTTCAGAGCTCGTGCTGATAGGTGACCTAAACTGGGACATGCTTAACACCCCGGCCACCCTACAATCTAAGCTTGATGCCCTCAATCTCACACAAATTATCAATGAACCTACCAGGTACAACCCCAAATCCCTAAACACAGGCACCCTCATAGATATCATCCTAACCAACTCGCCCTCCAAATACACCTCTGGTGTTTTCAACCAAGATCTCAGCGATCACTGCCTCATTGCCTGCATCTGTAATGGGTCTGCGGTCAAACGAACACATCTCATCACTGTCAAACGCTCCCTAAAAACTTCAGTGAGCAGGCCTTTCTAATCGACCAGGCTGGGGTATCCTGGAATGATATTGACCTCATCCCGTCAGTAGAGGATGCCTGGTTATTCTTTAAAAGTGCCTTCCTCACCATCTTAAATAAGCATGCTCCATTCAAAAAATGTAGCACCAGGAACAGATAGCCCTTGGTTCACTCCAGACCTGTCTACCCTTGACCAGCACAAAAACATCCTGTGGTGTACTGCATTAGCATCGAATAGCCCCCGTGATATGCAACTTTTCAGGGAAGTTAGGAAAGCTAAGGCTAGCTTTTTCAAACAGAAATTTGCATCCTGCAGCACATACTCAAAAAAGTTCCAGGACACTGTAAAGTCCATGCAGAATAAGAGCACCTCCTCCCAGCTGCCCACTGCACTGAGGCTAGGAAACACTGTCACCACCGATAAATCCACTATAATTGAGAATTTCAATAAGCATTTCTCTACGGCTGGCCATGCTTTCCACCTGGCTACCCCTACCCCGGTCAACTGCCCGGCACCCTCCACAGCAACCCACCAAAGCCCCCACCATTTCTCCTTCACCCAAATCCAGATAGCTGATGTTCTGAAAGAGCTGCAAAATCTGGACCCCTACAAATCAGCCGGGCTAGACAATCTGGACCCTCTCTTTCTAAAATTATCTGCCGAAATTGTTGCAACCCCTATTACTAGCCTGTTCAACCTGTCTTTCGTATCATCTGAGATTCCCAAAGATTGGAAAGCTTCCGCGGTCATCCCCCTCTTCAAAGGGGGAGACACTCTAGACCCAAACTGCTACAGACCTATATCTATTTTACCCTGCCTTTCTAAGGTCTTCGAAAGCCAAGTTAACAAAGAGATTACCGACCATTTCGAATCCCACTGTACCTTCTCCGCTATGCAATCTGGTTTCCGAGCTGGTCATGGGTTGACCTCAGCCACGCTCAAGGTCCTAAATGATATCATAACCGCCATCGATAAGAGACATTACTGTGCAGCCGTATTCATCGACCTGGCCAAGGCTTTCGACTCTGTCAATCACCACATTCTTTTCGGCAGACTAAACAGCCTTGGTTTCTCAAATGACTGCCTCGCCTGGTTCACCAACTACTTCTCTGATAGAGTATAGTGTGTCAAATTGGAGGGCCTGTTGTTCGGACCTCTGTCAGTCTCTATGGGGGTGCCACAGGGTTTAATTCTTGGGCCGACTCTCTTTTCTGTATACATCAATGATGTCACTCTTGCTGTTGGTGATTCTCTGATCCACTTCTACGCAGAAGACACCATTCTGTATACTTCTGGCCATTCTTTGGATACTGTGTTAACTACCCTCCAGACGAGCTTCAATGCCATACAACTCTCCTTCCGTGGCCTCCAACTGCTCTTAAATGCAAGTAAAACTAAATGCATGCTCTTCAACCCGTCGCTGTCCGCATCTGCCTGCCCGTCCAGCATCACTCTGGACTGTTCTGACTTGTGAATATGTGGACAACTACAAATACCTAGGTGTCTGGTTAGACTGTAAACTCTCATTCCAGACTCACATTAAGCATTTAAAATCCCAAATTAAATCTAGAATCTGCTTCCTATTTCGCAACAAATCATCCTTCACTCATGCTGCCAAACATACCCTCGTAAAACTGATCATCCTACCGATCCTCGACTTCGGCGATGTCATTTCCAAAATAGCCTCCAACACTCTTCTCAACAAATTGGATGCAGTCTATCACAGTGCCATCCGTTTTGTCACCAAAACCCCATATACTACCCACCACTGCAACCTGTACGCTCTCGTTGGCTGGCCCTCGCTTCATACTCGTCGCCAAACCCACTGGCTTCAGGTCATCTACAAGTCTCTGTTAGGTAAAGCCCCGCTTTTTCTCAGATCACTGGTCACCATAGCAACACCCACCCGTAGCACACGCTCCAGCAGGTATATCTCACTAGTCACCCCCAAAGCCAATTCCTCCTTTGGCCGCCTTTCCTTCCAGTTCTCTGCTGCCAATGACTGGAACGAATTGCAAAAATCACTGAAGCTGGAGACTCATATCTCCCTCACTAGCTTTAAGCACCAGCTGTCAGAGCAGCTCACAGATCACTGAACCTGTACATAGCCCACCTGCAAATAGCCCATCCAACTACCTCATCCCCATACTGTATTTATTTATTTATTTTGCTCCTTTGCACCCCAGTATCTCTACTTGCACATTCATCTTCTGCACATCAATCACTCCAGTGTCTAATTGGTATATTGTAATTACTTTGCCACCATGGCCTATTTATTGCCTTACCTCCCTTATCTTACCTCATTTGCACACACTGTATATAGATTTTCTTCAACTGTATTATGGACTATGTTTTGTTTATTCCATGTGTAACTCTGTGTTGTTTTATGTGTCGAACTGCTTTGCTTTATTCTTGGCCAGGTCGCAGTTGTAAATGAGAACTTGTTCTCAACTAGCCTACCTGTTTAAATAAAGGTGAAATAAGTAGTGTACACGTGGCAGTGTGTCTCTCTTCTCTACTAGTCTTTCTATTCTGCGTCTCTCCTCTCTACTTGTCTTTCTATTCTGTCTCTCCTCTCTACTTGTCTTTCTATTCTGTCTCTCCTCTCTACTTGTCTTTCTATTCTGTCTCTCCTCTCTACTTGTCTTTCTATTCTGTCTCTCCTCTCTACTTGTCTTTCTATTCTGTCTCTCCTCTCTACTTGTCTTTCTATTCTGTCTCTCCTCTCTACTTGTCTTTCTATTCTGTCTCTCCTCTCTACTTGTCTTTCTATTCTGCGTCTCTCCTCTCTACTTGTCTTTCTATTCTGTCTCTCCTCTCTACTTGTCTTTCTATTCTGTCTCTCCTCTCTACTTGTCTTTCTATTCTGTCTCTCCTCTCTACTTGTCTTTCTATTCTGTCTCTCCTCTCTACTTGTCTTTCTATTCTGTCTTTCCTCTCTACTTGTCTTTCTATTCTGTCTCTCCTCTCTACTTGTCTTTCTATTCTGTCTCTCCTCTCTACTTGTCTTTCTATTCTGTCTCTCCTCTCTACTTGTCTTTCTATTCTGTCTCTCCTCTCTACTTGTCTTTCTATTCTGTCTCTCCTCTCTACTTGTCTTTCTATTCTGTATCTCCTCTCTACTTGTCTTTCTATTCTGTCTCTCCTCTCTACTTGTCTTTCTATTCTGTCTCTCCTCTCTACTTGTCTTTCTATTCTGTCTCTCCTCTCTACTTGTCTTTCTATTCTGTCTCTCCTCTCTACTTGTCTTTCTATTCTGTCTCTCCTCTCTACTTGTCTTTCTATTCTGCGTCTCTCCTCTCTACTTGTCTTTCTATTCTGCGTCTCTCCTCTCTACTTGTCTTTCTATTCTGTCTCTCCTCTCTACTTGTCTTTCTATTCTGTCTCTCCTCTCTACTTGTCTTTCTATTCTGTCTCTCCTCTCTACTTGTCTTTCTATTCTGTCTCTCCTCTCTACTTGTCTTTCTATTCTGTCTCTCCTCTCTACTTGTCTTTCTATTCTGTCTCTCCTCTCTACTTGTCTTTCTATTCTGTCTCTCCTCTCTACTTGTCTTTCTATTCTGTCTCTCCTCTCTACTTGTCTTTCTATTCTGTCTCTCCTCTCTACTTGTCTTTCTATTCTGCGTCTCTCCTCTCTACTTGTCTTTCTATTCTGCGTCTCTCCTCTCTACTTGTCTTTCTATTCTGCGTCTCTCCTCTCTACTTGTCTTTCTATTCTGCGTCTCTCCTCTCTACTTGTCTTTCTATTCTGTCTCTCCTCTCTACTTGTCTTTCTATTCTGTCTCTCCTCTCTACTTGTCTTTCTATTCTGTCTCTCCTCTCTACTTGTCTTTCTATTCTGTCTCTCCTCTCTACTTGTCTTTCTATTCTGTCTCTCCTCTCTACTTGTCTTTCTATTCTGTCTCTCCTCTCTACTTGTCTTTCTATTCTGTCTCTCCTCTCTACTTGTCTTTCTATTCTGTCTCTCCTCTCTACTTGTCTTTCTATTCTGTGTCTCTCCTCTCTACTTGTCTTTCTATTCTGCGTCTCTCCTCTCTACTTGTCTTTCTATTCTGCGTCTCTCCTCTCTACTTGTCTTTCTATTCTGCGTCTCTCCTCTCTACTTGTCTTTCTATTCTGTCTCTCCTCTCTACTTGTCTTTCTATTCTGTCTCTCCTCTCTACTTGTCTTTCTATTCTGTCTCTCCTCTCTACTTGTCTTTCTATTCTGTCTCTCCTCTCTACTTGTCTTTCTATTCTGTCTCTCCTCTCTACTTGTCTTTCTATTCTGTCTCTCCTCTCTACTTGTCTTTCTATTCTCTGTCTCTCCTCTCTACTTGTCTTTCTATTCTGTCTCTCCTCTCTACTTGTCTTTCTATTCTGCGTCTCTCCTCTCTACTTGTCTTTCTATTCTGTCTCTCCTCTCTACTTGTCTTTCTATTCTGCGTCTCTCCTCTCTACTTGTCTTTCTATTCTGTCTCTCCTCTCTACTTGTCTTTCTATTCTGTCTCTCCTCTCTACTTGTCTTTCTATTCTTTCTCTCCTCTCTACTTGTCTTTCTATTCTGTCTCTCCTCTCTACTTGTCTTTCTATTCTGTCTCTCCTCTCTACTTGTCTTTCTATTCTGTCTCTCCTCTCTACTTGTCTTTCTATTCTGTCTCTCCTCTCTACTTGTCTTTCTATTCTGTCTCTCCTCTCTACTTGTCTTTCTATTCTGTCTCCTCTCTACTTGTCTTTCTATTCTGTCTCTCCTCTCTACTTGTCTTTCTATTCTGTCTCTCCTCTCTACTTGTCTTTCTATTCTGTCTCTCCTCTCTACTTGTCTTTCTATTCTGTCTCTCCTCTCTACTTGTCTTTCTATTCTGTCTCTCCTCTCTACTTGTCTTTCTATTCTGTCTCCTCTCTACTTGTCTTTCTATTCTGTCTCTCCTCTCTACTTGTCTTTCTATTCTGTCTGTTGTACTGTTAGTAGCTTTATCTTAGTTCCATTTCCATTAACAGCATAGTATTTAGTGGACAGTTATAATTGCTCAGCATTCTGGTGAAGGTCAGATGAAAATGTCAAAAATAAACAATAAATACATGGCATATGGTAAAGAGGATTGGAGATAGAGTGAAGTTATCAAGCTTCTGTTTCTCTCTTCCCCCTTAGCCATCCTCTGAAGTCTAGCAACAGAGATTTGGTTTTCATTAGATGAGACAGAGCATTAGGTAAAACAGACAATTTACTTGCGTAAAAGTGTCTATTCATTGAAGGACTTGTCTGTCTGTCATGCAGCTTTGAAGCAGCTCAGGTAGTGTTTCCACAAAGGTGCAGCTACATTTTCAAATTGACTGTCAACAACCAAAATGTAAAAGTGTGCGCCCTCCCGAAGTCTTATTGTCACCCGAAGCAGCTGGCAGAATTCTACAAATTGGCAGGGAGACCATTTGGTATTTCTCAGGTGCCAGACATTGCAGACTTGAGCACTTCGAAAGGCTCAGGCAATCGTTTGATGATTCATAATTCCTATCAGAGTAGGGGAGAATTTGTCAGCTGCTGTCATCGATTTCTTGACTTTGGCATCTGTCATTAGGATAAGTTCCTGTCAGATTTCCACTGAATATTCCTGTAGTCTCAGATAGGAATGTCAATATGGGAGAAGTAGTGAGAAGTAGGTACAGACGAGAAGGGAAGATCTTTCTCCACATAGAATTCCTCCGCTGGTCGTTTGCTCCATTTCCTGTTGTGTCCATCCCTTATCACTCTAGGACACATCCCTAGTGCCTTGTATTGCCTTCGTTTTGTAAAGCAGTATTGCCAGTTTATAAGAAACTCTAAGGAGTACATCTCTAATGTGAATTTTGCAGAGTGAGTTTAAAACTAGCTATGTCGCATACTTTGCCTTGTTACCTTTATTCTTTTGTTGTTCAGGCAGGCGCTAAGCGCCAAATGCACAAAGAGATCAAGGCTAGGCCCTGACTGAGCATAGGGATGTTAATCTGACTTAATCTGCTGCGGATAGCAGGAACAGGCTCTGCAGCCAGACATTTGATATCCCCCCTACTACACCATTCAATATATGCCTTGATAATATCCACCAAGTTCACTTTGGGCCCCTTTCCTCTTCTGTGGTGATATGTGAGGTCTGTGGGTCAGACAGGATATGAGTTAGGGGCAGTTTGTGTGTGCACACGTGTATGTCTGTGTCTTCAGTTCCGGTGGGTTCTCTAATCCAGAAGAATGCTGAGACTGTCTCCCCCAGATGTGGTGTTGGGCTGGTCTCAGTGGAACCCCCAAACCAGGAGCTCACTCTGGGATACAGTCTCACACGCCCCAGTGATATGATACAGCTAAGCAGGGGCTCCACTGTTGCACTCACTGACAATTTATTAGTGATCTGCCTTTTACACCCCTGCCTCCACGCTAAGTAAAAATGACTGCCTGTAGTCTGAAACAGACAGCTCTTTGTGAAACGTGATCGGTTGCAAAGTTGTTTTCCAGATGTCGCTGTTGTTTGGTTAATGATTATAAAGAAATAAGAAAAAACTTGTTAGTATCTCTCTGAATTAGTTTTCAGTGGGATCAAATGTAGAAAGAGTTAAGCAGAGGTAAGACTTGAGGGTGGCTTGTGCATCGCTGTAGCCTTCATGCAAAGTGACAAGCCCTGGAACTCAGCACAGGAAGCATCAATATCTCGCTTATGATTCCATTCTCTATTCTCCCCATCCTCCTCCTCCTTTCCCTCTCTCATGTACAATTGACAGTGTTAGTAGGGGAGAGTGGGGCATGTTGACCCATTTTTTTTTTTACATTCAGCATCACTACTTCAAGGGAAATATAGTATTATTTCTAACAAAGCTATCTACATATATTTCAGGATATAAACAGAATTCATGTAAACATTACTGAAAACAAAGTTGTCCCTTGGCACAACTTACCCCAGGTATGGGGTAAATTGAGAATAAGGATAGGGTAAGTTGAGCCCCCTTGGGGTAACATGTTCCACTTCTACTAATTGCTGTACTGAATTGTGTTTATTTCACAAACACAATTCAACACAATCACAATAAAAATGTTGCCTTTTAGGCAGTGACCCTTGCCAAGGATTTGGCCTCTGGTGTCCAACATGATAGATGTTGCTGTTTCTTGAATAACTTGAACCAATAAAGTCCTAGAAAAAGCATGATGAGTTTAATTCATGGATGGGGTTGTGATATATTTATTGTACATCTTAAATGTATGCCTACATTCAGATTCTTGCTGTTCAATATCACTTACCCGCTCCAATTCGTAGGCAAGCTCTCTGCATTTGAGGCTTCTAAAGGTACGGACACGCTGGTACTGTTTGCCGGCCGAGAGTACTTAGCACCTCTGAACAGAGTGCAAGTAATTTGCAAACCAAGTGCAAACCGATTCTACATGTCTCTGTGAACGAACAGCAGATGAACGGTAGACCGTCATTCGGTGCAATGTGTTTTCTCCTTAATACTAGAACCGCTGAGCCTCGAGGGACACCCCTTCAAGCTAGTGAGTTGTCATTCTTACTGCAACATTCTAACAATGTAATTAATAAATGTAATATTTGCTATCGCAAAAATGATAATTTGGTAATGTTTAGAATGCGATTTTTTTGTTGTTCAAATAACACAATAGTATTTGCCTTAGTTTATGTTACTGTAGGCTATATGTAAAAACAAAAACAAAACAAAAAATATAAAAATTCAAGTGTTCAATCAATTTTATCCATGGAGTCATTTTGTTACAACTCTGAAACAGAAAGCATATGTCAGAACATGGTAACAGCTTATTTTTATAATTACAAAATTAAATAAATACCCCAACCACCAATATGCACTGTCAGCAAGATGTGAGGTCAAATGATGTATACGGTAAACTAGTCTTGCTAGCTACATTTTCGGATATTACACGTTTCTAATTTTGACAGAAAGTCATTTTCATTTCAAGTGTACTGTTAGCTCACTATCTAACGTTACGTGTATGATCTTATTATTCGTATCTCAGAGCCATTTGCTTTGCTAGTTATAGCCTAATGTTAGCTAGCTAATATTGAACCTGGTTGGTTAGCTACCTGCACATTCATGCATGGTATGGTTCATTGTTTACCTATGTCTTAACGAAAGACTCCACTATGCAAGTAACCATTTCAATAGAATGTCACTGGGACAACTGTTGATAGACGTAGCTAGTAAATTCGCCCTGTAAATTGTTGCCAGCAGCACAGTTGCAATCACCAACGCTCTGGATAACATAAAAACAGCCTAACCAGCTCTGCTAGGGTGAGTAAAATGGTCAGTGATCTGTTCTCTCATTTGTGTCTGGAAGTAGCTAGCAAGCTATCCAACGTTGGCCAGTTAGCTTTGGTGCTTGACTGCTGTTGTTAGGACAGAACGCTCGGATCAGCCCTTAAAGAGATGGGTGGGGCTAAAGCTTAAGAGGGTGTGAACGAATGGGTCCATTTTCTCAAAATGTGTTCGTCAAATGCAGTGTATGATATATCATTTTGTGTGTCTGCTTTTATCCAATGTAAAAAACACTTTTTCAAATTTTGCTACATAAGACCGAATGAAGGCGTACACTTCCTCAAAATAGTCAGAAGTAATCTAAGATAATTCAAGAAATCTGTCAGTAATTTTTCTGTTTTTTGCCGAAGAGATCTTAGTCGCACAATTTTACATCTAAGTAAGATGTTTGGTGCAGTATTTGTCAAGTGCAAATTTTGGCATGAAAACAAGTTGTATATCGTTGAATGAGAACAAACACTTCATTGAAGAAACCCTACTGTTGACCAATGACCAACAAAGGGGAGTATACTTCGGCTACCGACTTCGGCTACCGACTTCGGCTTGCCTCGAGAAAAAATGTGGGCACGAACAGCCCTTGCTGAAGACCAAAACGAACATAACGTCACAAAATGTTTTCATAATATTATGCACAAACTGTTTCGAACTGTTTCGGATGGGAAGCATGCAGATGCCTTAAGTCCCCTCTCAAAGACAGAGAGCCTCCCGTCATGAAACCCTCTAGCCCCAAGAGGGAGAAGGGAGAAGGAAACACCAGAGCAATTTCCTTTCCAGAGTTGACCCTGGCCTATTTAGTCACTCGCAACCATCAGAAGCTCAGTTTTGAAGACCATAGCTTTTACGACCCACTGTTTAGATTTTCATGCAAGTGCCACTTTTTGTTGTACCCCGGCTCAAAGAGTAGGCGGTTGGAGAGAATGCACCCACTCTCCGCCCCTTCCCTCTCCCAATTTAACATAGGGAAAGGAATGCCCATTTGCAAATAAATTCCCAGGCTTTGGCGAAAGAGAAGAGGAGGAGGTGGAGAAGGGCTGCTATAAAACAACAAACTTCAGTGTAGATGGACGGGAGGGCAGTCTGGTAAAAATAATTGTAGATGAGGGAGGAATAAGAATGTTGGTGGTTTTCTCTTTCTCTTTCCCCTCATGCCTCTCCTCTTGTCCTACTACCTCTGGTTGATAACCCCCTTTAAACTCTCAGATGGTGGTCACTTCTATAGTAGCTACTGTACTGGAATTAAAATGTGAAAGGCTACTTCCAGCCGTGGTGACTTGAAGTCAGAAGTTTTATTTAAGAGAGTTGCGGAGAAGCGGGGCTGAGTTGAAGCGGGGGGTTGACTTAGCCGTGATTTCAAATGGTAAGCCAGTGCATGGATTAATCTTCTCTTTTTAGCCTCACAGTGTGATAAGGATTTGAGGTGCTATGTTCTGATAGGCAGCCCATGCCTGATTAATTCTCAAGTTCCTCAGGTGGAAATTAAAGAGATTTTTCACGGTGTCAAAATGTATGACTCCGACTCAGCTAAGATGTCATCAGTGTTTTATGCTCAGGTTTGCCCCGCAGGGAGATGAAAGCAAGGTCTTCTCACATACTTTACTCATGTGTCATAACTGCCATGAGAGTACTTTGGAGGTATGTGGGGGGGTGGTTAGCAAGCTAGCTAGTTGTGTGGGGGGATGTTTAGCAAGCTAGCTGTATCAATTTGTCTTCTGTACGTTGGTGAGTGTTGACATCAAGGCTTTCTCATGTGCTTGAATGAAGAAGACAATTATTCAATTGACCTCTAACCTCTTGATGGGGGTTGAGCCTGCTGTCATAGAGATTTGTAATTGAACTTTTTTCCCAGGTCAAACCAAGATAGAATTGCCAAATGCCTCCACGGGCCACATTTTAGCTGATGTAGTGAATTTGTGTGGTAAAAATAGTGTTTAACCATATTTGAATTATATTTTGACTACTTAGAAAACACAAAGAAAAGGTTTAATATGATCTTCGTTCTGTTTGTGAGAAGTTGCGCTAAATTGCTAGTGTCTCTTTTAAATCTTGAACAATGTTAATGTGCAAATTATTTGTCCCCCTCGGCCCATCTTTCATCAGAATGTCAGTCAAGTGAGTACTTAAGTGATTTGTGGGAGTTGGGTGATGTGCAGATTGAGTTTACTTCCCCAGAGAAGTTGATCAATCTGCTTAGCGGGTAAAAGCCCACTAGGATAGACATGGTGAAATAAATAGTGGAGGGAGATGGCATGGAGATGGAATCCACTATGGATGCTGGTACGCTCTCTTGTTTCAGACAACAAGGTCAAACCAATCCACTCGCTAACTTGAAGAAGAGAAAAACGCACAGCCACAGCAGTTTTTCATTCTCCAGTATAGAATGATATTTGAAGTCTGAACAAGACTATGTTCCCGTACCAAGGCCATTGTGTTACTTTCTCTCTCTCTCTCAATTCAATTCAAGGGGCTTTATTGACATTGGAAACATGAAATGGATGTGAAATGGATAAACAAAAGTGAAATAAACAATAAAAAGTTACAAGTAAATATTACACTCACACAAGTTCCAAAAGAATAAAGACATAAAGACTCCCACATCCAAATGTCATATTACGTCTATATACATTGTTGTAGTGATGGGAAAATAGTTATGGGTTTCTCTCTCTCTCTCTCTCTCTCTCTCTCTCTCTCTCTCTCTCTCTCTCTCTCTCTCTCTCTCTCTCTCTCTCTCTCTCTCTCTCTCTCTCTCTCTCTCTCTCTCTCTCTCTCTCTCTCTCTCTCTCTCTCTCTCTCTCTCTCTCTCTCTCTCTCTCTCTCTCTCTCTCTCTCTCTCTCTCTCTCTCTCTCTCTCTCTCTCTCTCAAAACACATATATCCGACAAGCATGTAAAACTCAAATTTACTCTCATCCTTTGCTGTTAATCAGTCACGATAGCTTGCTGTGGAGTCTTAGTGGGCATGACAATATTGTATAGCATGTTCTTCTCATGAGGCTATTTGTATGTTTTAAAAAAAAGTTTTTAACCTTTATTTAACTAGGCAAGTCAGTTAAGAACAAATTATTATTTACAATGACGGCCTACATTAGCAGCAACCATAGCATGACCACACATTTCGGAATGATTTGATAAACATCTGTACTTCCATACACACAGTATCTGGTCAATACACCCATAGCCAAACAGCTCATATGTAATCACACGAATGCCAGTATGTAACGTTAAAGCATTCGAATATCCATTGAAGACAAAGCAGCTCAACACTCTGGACTCTGTTGCAGTACATTGAGTAGCATTTGTACATTTAAATTTTAGTAATTTAGCAGACACTCTTATCCAGAGCAATTTACAGTAGTGTGCATACATTTTCATTCCTTTTTTCATACTTGTCTTCCATGGGAATCTAACCCACAACCCTGGAATTGCAAGCGCCATGCTCTACCAACTGAGCTACACGGGACCATAGCCTACATTGCAGTAGCCTACAATGCACTTCAAATGCTCCTCAGGTCAGTTAAGGAAACCCAAACCATTGCACATCTTTTTGCCTTTGGACTAGGGCTGTAGCGGTGACCGTATTACGCCACACCAGCA
This sequence comes from Salvelinus alpinus, assembly GCF_045679555.1. NCBI lineage: Eukaryota > Metazoa > Chordata > Actinopteri > Salmoniformes > Salmonidae > Salvelinus > Salvelinus alpinus. The sequence continues at coordinate 34,766,049 of NC_092098.1, forward strand.
GTCATGAGTCATGACCCGTGTGGCTCAGTTGGTAGAGCATGGCGCTTGCAACGCCAGGGTTGTGGGTTCATTCCCCACGGGGGGACCAGGATGAATATGTATGAACTTTCCAATTTGTAAGTCGCTCTGGATAAGAGCGTCTGCTAAATGACTTAAAATGTAAATGACCGCAGCCAAATTCCATGTGACCGTTGAGTCACGGTAATATCCTCTTATGCACTCTGGACATGCGTTGGTAGTACCCAACTCGCTAAAGACGTTGCTAATGGCCTGGTACGAAGCACTCTATTGTCCCTCTAACCACTCTGACATCAATGCAAATGCAATCAAAAATCACATCAAACACTTATCATCAAAACAGAATCATGCTTTTAAAACTCACCTCACTGTGATGATCAATTTGAAGAAAGAAGTTCAACACCAGGTTAAAACTGAGTGGAATAAGCATAGGCCTATATGAGCCCAAGCTCCCCCCAAAAACAGAAGTGAAATAATGATTGTGTTGTTATACAATACATAGCCTAATAGCCTACAGCATATAATGCATGGCATAAAAACAAAAACAAAAATGATTTAAGATGTCTTTGGTACACAATTGGTATATAATCCAAAATTAAACACATTCTAGTAGTATCCTTTGAGTGTGGACTGTATTATTAGGCATACTGGATGGACTGGTTACCTTATGCTACGCTCCAAACTTTCTTTCCTTGAGTCTGGGGGAGAATGTATAAGCCTAGGTGATGCTGTTGGTTCATTGATTGTGCAGGGCGGCTTACAGAGTTAGCCTATCATTATAGTGAATTTGTACTTGATTTTGAATAGCCTAGTTATAGGGCATTTTTATAGTTTCATAATGAATAGGCTGTCACATTACTGTTAGCTACAGAACATCTCACCACTGTGTTTCCTTCTCCTCTCTCTTCTTCATTCCTTTCTTGAGAGAGGGACTGTCAACAGTTTCATGAAATATATTTAGTTGTAACAACATGTTACTTTCCATGTTCCTGAACAGATTTCACTTTGTTTCCCAAATGAAGCACAGTTAGCTGCAGGAACAGGTTTGGCGAGCCCATGGCATACAGAGTTTGGATGGAATATCACCTGCCGCGCAGAGAGCATGTTCCTCAAACAGTGGTTGATTCATGGGGTGAAATATTCAAATTATGATCAAGTTTATTGGTCGCGTACACAGATTTGCAGATGTTATTGCAGGTGCAGCAAAATGCTTGTGTTTCTAGCTCCAACAGTGAAGTAATACCTTGCAATAATAATAATAAAAAAACGATACACATATAATCCAGAAACAATCAAAAGAAAGAAAGTATGACATGCCTTTTTCCCTTGACCCTTTTCCTGCCCATTTGATAATGGGCCATTCTAGATCATAATAAATGTTACATATTAGTAAAGACAAGATTAAATTGAGAATAGTCTGATTGGTGGAAATATGATCACTTGATGAGAGAACAGAGGCTGAGGCAAGGAACAGAGCGCAATATTTTTTTGCAACTTTTTCAAATCATCTTAGCCTATAGTCACATCATGCAGCCATTACTGTATACAGTGCATTCGGAAAGTATTCAGACCCCTTCCCTTTTTCCATATTTTGTTACATTACAGACGTATTTTAAAATGGATTACATTTTTTAAAAATCTCATCAATCTACACACGATACCCCATAATGATAAAGCAAAAACAGGTTTATAGAGATTTTAGCACATTTTGTAAGAATAAAAAACAGAAAAACCTTATTTACATAAGTATTCAGACCCTTTGCTATGAGACTCAAAATTGAGGTCAGGTGCATCCTGTTGGTGGCAGGTAGACTAGTGGTTAGAGCGTTGGGTTAACCGAAAGGTTGCTGGTTCGATTCCCCGAGCTGACAAGGTAAAAATCTGTCGTTCTGCCCCTGAGCCAGTTAACCCACTATTTCCCGGGTGCCGAAGACATGGATGTTGATTAAGGCAGCGCCCAGCACCTCTCTGATTTAGAGGGGTTGTGAAAAATGCAGAAGACACATTTCAGTTGAAGGCATTCAGTTGTACAACTGACTAGGTGTCCCCCTTTCCATTGATCATCCTTGAGATGTTTCTACAACTTGATTGGAGTCCACCCTTGGTAAATTCAATTGATTGTACATGATTTGGAAAGGCACACACCTGTCTATATAAGGTCCCACAGTTGACAGTGCATGTCAGAGCAAAAACCAAGCCATGAGGTTGAAGGAATTGTCCGTAGAGCTCTGAGACAGGATTGTGTTGAGGCACAGATCTGTGGAAGGGTACCAAGAAAAACTTGAACACAGTGGCCTCTATTGTTCTTAAATGGAAGAAGTTTGGAACACCAAGACTCTTCCTAGAGCTGGCCGCCCGGCCAAACTGAGCAATCAGGGGGGAAGGGCCTTGATCAGGGAGGTGACCAAGAACCTGATGGTCACTCTGACAGAGCTCCAGAGTTCCTCTGTGGAGATGGGAGAACCTTCAAGAAGAACAACCATCTTTGCAGCACTCCACCAATTAGGCCTTTCTGGTAGAGTGGCCAGACGGAAGCCACTCCTAAATAAAAGGTGCATGACAGCCTGCTTGGACTACCAGACCATGAGAAACAAGATTCTCTGGTCTGATGAAACTAGTAAAAATTCCCTGTCTTAGGTCAGTTAGGATCACCACTTTATTTTAAGAATGTGAAATGTCATAATAAAAGTAGTAGTAGTGATAATAGTAGAGAATGATTTATTTCAGCTTTTATTTATTACATCTCATTCCCAGTGGGTCAGAAGTTTACATACACTCAATTTGTATTTGGTAGCATTGCCTTTAAATTGTTTAACTTGGGTCAAACATTTTGGGTAGCCTTCCACTTCCTTCCTACAATAATTTGGGTGCATTTTGACCCATTTCTCCTGACAGAGCTGGTGTAACTGAGTCAGGTTTCTAGGCCTCCTTGCTTGCACTCCCTTTTTCAGTTCTGCCCACAAAATGTCTATAGGATTGAGGTCAGGGCTTTGTGATGGCCACTTCAATACCTTGACGTTGTTGTCCTTAAGCCATTTTGCCACAACTCTGGAAGTATGCTTGGGGTCAGTATCCATTTGGAAGACCCATTTGCGACCAAGCTTTAACTTCCTTACTGATATCTTGAGATGTTGCTTCAATATATCCACATGATTTTCCTTCTCATGATGCCATCTAATTTGTGAAGTGCAACAGTCCCTCCTGCAGCAAAGCACCCCCACAACATGATGCTGCAACCCCTGTGCTTCACGGTTGGGATGGTGTTCTTTGGCTTGCACGCCTCCCCCTTTTTCCTCCAAACATAATGATGGTCATTATGGCCAAACAGTTCTATTTTTGTTTCATCAGACCAGAGGACATTTCTCTAAAAAGTACGATCTTTGTCCCCATGTGCAGTTGCAAACCGTAGTCTGGCATTTTTATGGTGGTTTTGGAGCAGTGGCTTCTTCCTTGCTGAGCGGCCTTTCAGGTTATGTCGATATAGGACTAGTTTTACTGTGGATACAGTTACTTTTGTACCTGTTTCCTCCAGCCTCTTCACAAGGTCCTTTGCTGTTGTTCTGGGATTGATTTGCACTTTTCGCACCAAAGTACGTTCATCTCTAGGAGACAGAACACATCTCCTTCCTGAGCGTTATGACAGCTGCTTGGTCCCATGGTGTTTATACTTGCATAATATTGTTTGTACAGATGAACGTGGTACCTTCAGGCATTTGGAAATTGCTCCCAAGGATGAATCAGACTTGTGGAGGTCTACAATTTATTTTCTGAGGTCTTGGCTGATTTCTTTTGATTTTCCCATGATGCCAAGCAAAGAGGCACTGCGTTTGAAGGTAGGATGTGAAATACATCCACAGGTACACCTCCAATTGACTCAAATGATGTCAATTAGCCTATCAGAAGCTTCTAAAGCCATGACATCATTTTCGGGAATTTTACAAGCTGTTTATTAAACGCACAGTCAACTTAGTGTATGTACACTTCTGACCCACTGAAATTGTGATACAGTGAATTACAAGTTAAATAATCTGTCTGTAAACAATTGTTTCAAAAATGACTTGTGTCATGCACAAAGTAGATGTCCTAACCGACTTGCCAAAACTATAGTTTGTTAACATGAAATTTGTGGAGTGGTTGAAAAACAAGTTTTAATGACTCCAACCTAAGTGTATGTAAACTTCCGACTTCAACTGTATACATTTCTGGGAGTCTCAGCTCCATGCTCTTCCCCATGGTTTCATGAGTTCATATTAAGCTTTGAAGCTGACACTTTCTTGCCCCTATATACCACGCCAGGTGGGAATAAGTCCAGGGAGAGCCTAGGTTTGTCAGTTATATGTCTATCTCTCCGGACAGTCAGGCATAGGCCTATTTTCAGACTGTCTACTGTCCTCTCTCATAGTTTATAAGCTACTCAATAGCCTCTTTCTCTTTTCAAGTTGCAATTGGAGAAGGAGTATAATTTAGAGCTCACCTTACCCTTTGAACACACCTTTTGATAAAACTATACTAAATATATTGACATCACCAAATATTTGATTAAAAGTCACTTTTACATGAAGGTCTACAGTAGTCTAAACAGCACTATCATGGGTAGCAACATGGTGGAGCCGAAGGACAGCTTCTTTCTGTCCTCTGGGTACATTGACTTCATCACATATCCTAGGAGTCTCATGGTTTTCACCCCCATTCCATAGACTTGCACAGTAAATATGACGACCTCCTGAGGATGTCCTCCAACCTATCAGAGCTCTTGTAGCATGAACTGACACGTTGTCCATCCAATCAAAGGATCAGAGAATTAATCTAGTACTGAAAGCATAATCTACAGCTAGATACCACTGCAGTGCATAAAATGAGGTGAGTAGTTAACTCAGAGAGAAATATAATAGTTGAAGAGTTTGGATCAAATTCATTTCTTCAAAAAATGAAGGAGAAGCAGCAGAAAGAGAGAGCTAGCTATATTTTGCAGTATTTTTTTCACTTTCACTTCTATTTACCTAGCTAGCTAATTCCCTTAGCTAATTTAGCTTAATCAACAACCTGACACAAATCGAGAGGAATGCTATTTATGATAGCTAGTTGGCTAACGCTATCCAACATTAGAACTCTTCCAAGTCAAGGTATGCTTTCGGTTTTATTAAAGTATGTGTACACCTGCTCGTCAAAATCATGGACATTAATATGGAGTTGGTCCCCCCTTGGCTGCTATAACAGCCTCCACTTTTCTGGGAAAACTTTCCACTAGGTGTTGGAACATTGCTGCGAGGACTTGCTTCCTTTCAGCCACATGAGCATTAGTTAGGTCGGGCGCTGATGTTGGGCGATTAGGGCTGGCTCGCAGTTGGTGTTCCAAATCATTCCAAAGGTGTTCGATGGGGTTGAGGTCAGGGCTCTGTGTAGGCCAGTCAAGTGCTTTCACACCGATCTCGACTAATGATTTCTGTATGGACCTCGCTTTGTATACGGGGCCATTGTCATGCTGAAACAGGAAAAGGCATTCCCCAAACTGTTGCCACAAAGTTGGAAGCAGATAATCATCTAGAAGGTCATTGTATGCTGTAGTTTTAAGATTTCCCTTCACTGGAACTAAGGGGCCTAGCCCAAACCGTGAACAACAGCCCAAGACCACTATTCCTCCTCCACCAAACTTTACAGTTGACACTATGCATTAAGGCAGGTAGTTGTCATTGCATCCGCCAAACCCAGATTCATCCGTCGGACTGCCAGATGGTGAAGCGTGATTCATCACTCCAGAAAACGCATTTCCACTGCTCCAGAGTCCAATGGCGGTGAGCTTTACACCACTCAAGCCGACGATTGGCATTGCCCATGGTGATCTTAGGCTTGTGTGCGGCTGCTTGGCCATGGAAACCCATTTCATGAAGCTCCAGAAGAACAGTTATTGTGCTGAAGTTGCTTCCAGAGGCAGTTTGGAACTTGGTAGTGAGTTCTGCAATCGAAGACAGACGATTTTTACGCGCTACACACTTCAGCACATTTCCACTTCACAATAACAGCACTTACAGTTGACCGGGGCAGCTCTAGCAGGGCATAAGTTTGACTAGCTAACTTGTTGGAAAGGTGGCATCTTATGACGGTGCCACGTTGAAAGTCACTGAGCTCTTCATTCTACTGCCAATGTTTATCTATGGAGATAGCATGGAAGTGTGCTCCATTTTATACACGTGTCAGCAACGAGTGTAGCTGAAATAGCCGAAGGGGTGTCCACATACTATATATAGTGTAGCTATGTTGACTATGATGGTAACAACAATGTAGGCTGTGTGTAGCGGTTAGTGGTTATGGTATGAAGGTTTGGGTTACCATTTCAGTGGCCTCAGCGGTTAGAGTATCCACTCTGAGATTGGAAGGTTGTGTGTTCAATCCCTGGATGAGTCATACCAAAGCCTGTAAAGATGGGACCTGATGTCTCTCTGCTTGGCAATCAACATTTAGGAGATAGATTGGGGGTAAGACCCTGCGATAGACTAGCGTCCTGTCCAGGGTGTGTACTTCTATGTCAAGCTGCCTCACGCTACAGAAACAGGAGATAGGGCAGGAGCCTATGAGCCATTCCGGATCGCACAAGGGAAGGCTACTTAGGAAGGTTTGGCTTGGAGAGTTTTTTTCACCTGGTCACAGACTGCACTGAAGTCCACAAGCAAAGGGAAAAGGTGAGAGGAGGAGAGCTCGTAGATGCAAGAAGGAATTATACAACGAGCAAAGTGATGATGCTGTTTGTATGTGGCTGCTATGAAAGTGAACTGTGTGTGCGGGTGATCAAGGGTGTGTTCATTCCGACGATTCTGTTGGAAAATGTTTCTTAAGTGATGCAGTGGTCTAAGGCACTGCATCTCAGTGCTAGAGGCGTCACTACAGACACCCTGGTTCGAATCCAGGTTGTATCACAACCGACGTGATTGTGAGTCCCGTAGGGCGGCACACAATTGGCCCAGTGTCGTCCGGGTTTGACCGGTGTAGGCCGTCATTGTAAATAAGAATTTGTTCTTAACTGACTTGCCTAGTTAAATATAAAATACAAATAAATTACTAATTTCAAAAATATGAACGCAAGCAAATGAAACAGGGATCGATATAACTTAATTTGTCCAATAGAAACTCTTGTTTTGTTTTGCAACTGTTTGGACTAATGATTACACCCTAGATCAGCTAGATGCTGGCAAGATTGTGCAAGGTGAATGTGTTACTCTCTGTCACCTTGATTACTCCAATATTTGTCTCTCTACCCGTGCAGCTACGTTATTAACTTTAATTTGTAGGCTAGGTTGTAGCAACCTCATGATGTGTATAGGGCAAATTTGTGTATTACGTAGTAGCCTAAACCTATCGATGTTACATTGAGCTGGGTGAATGGAATATGAATGACAGTAATCCAATATGCTTTAATAGAAATAAGACCACGCACATTTAAAAAAATCGTCTTCCCTAATCTTAAACAGCACCGACCGTTATAATAACATTGAACTCCATCTCTTGGCCTTTACCAGTTTACCAGTATCTAAACATTTGCCTAATATTTTGCTCATTTCAAGTTATGCCTCCTTCTGCTTGGAAACCCAAGCATGACATTTTAGCTCAATCTCAGGCAATGTATTCTTCTCCTTTAAAAACCTTTGCATAACATTTTGCTCCATTTCCAATTAGGTGCTTGGTTGCTTTAAAAATGCCCACATAACATTAGCTCAGTCTCAGACCACGGTCCCTTCCCCTTTAAAAAGGCCCGGCCTGTAATATTTATGAAGGAGCTCTTTAAGCCCTGTCATGCTGGGTTTCCCGACAACCTTCCACCAACCCCCTCAACGTAGATCTGTCCAGCTTTTCTACACCCTAAAAGCTATTAGCTGAGTGTCAGTTGGTCCTATACTGTTCTTCTGCAGAGTCTGCCCTAGAGGGAAGACAACTACTCTCCACAAACAAATGGAGAGTGGTTTCTTGTTTAGTAGACCGTCAGATTCTGTGTTATACTTGGTTATAGGCATGAGTAGACCAAGCTCTGCTGGAATACAGGTTAATTGTGCTCTTCGAGAGGCAGTATTCAAGTTAAGATTTAGCAGCCAGTTCAAGCATTTGCTTTGAAAGGCCTATCATTCTCTATGATAACGACCCATGATACTCTAAGATATTAGCCACGAACTAAGGTCAAGCTATCACATTTGCTGTTTAACATATGATTTAAAACTCCATCTACCACCATTTCCTTTACATCAAGATTCCACACATTCCTTCTATAAGAAAGTAATAGGTTTGAGCGAGGGTCCATCACTCAATACAATCATCCTGTATCTCCTCCATCAACTAAAAGCCATCTACCTTTGACTTGTTAATCCTATAACCCTGGAGGATTCGACCGTGGAGGGAAAGGCATTCGCCCAGTGGATACGAAGCCGCCCTCTTATCAGTTGTTATCAGACACAATTTTAACCTACATTCTCACACCTGGCTCTGTGGAGAGGTCTTGAGAGCCTCCTCCTCCATCTTGGTTTGCTGACAAGTCAACTCAGCTCAAAGACTCAAAAAACTTGTGGCTCCATCAAAAATCGGCATCGGGATGCATCTCCGTAATTATTCTGACAAATACCGTGAGAAAAACACTCTAAAAAAACACTCTCGCCCCACGGTGCTAGTGTTTCTGCTCCTGTTGCTATTCATCCATAATTGTCCCATCAACACACTGTCATTAAAACTTGGGGGAATGACAAGGAAGCAATTTCTAAGCACTACAGCATCAAAACCTGCTGGAATTATTCTCATCTGTTCTCTCTCATCTGTTTTCTTTCTCGCTCTCTCTCTCTCACTCTCACTCTTTTGTTTGATAGTCAAATTTAGAGCATGTAATTTCTCAGCCATCATGTTGATATGAATACGGAATAGTATCACGTGGAGAACTATAACTCAACATGTCCCAGTTTCCTCGAGACCTATGTTTTTTTTCATATGTTGTTGACATGTGTTTGAGCCAGAATTGAATGTTGTTTTTGACTTGTTTATTCTGTTGTTTGCAGCCCACTCAGCCCATGTGTGGAGTGTCTCCTTTGTAAAAAAGAGTTAGAGGGCTAAGGTGGAGCTCAAAGAGAAATTAATAAGTATGCACTAACTTTCAGGAGGGGATCGGACTCCTTGAGTATGCACTAACTTTCTGGAGGGGAGAGGGGATAGGGCTCCTTGAGTATGCACTAACCTTCTGGAGGGGAGAGGGGATAGAGCTCCTTGAGTATGCACTAACTTTCTGGAGGGGAGAGGGGATAGGGCTCCTTCAGTATGCACACAGCTACAGGAAAGGATGGAAGAGGGTTGGTGCTGATCACAGGTGGAAAGGGTTAATAAGGTTCCCCCTAGCCAACATCCGCTGAAATGGCAGAGCGCAAAATTAAAAAATATTTTTTAGAAACGGAACAGGGATTTTTCCAAATAAAAGGCACTTCCGGGTTGGATTTCCTCAGGTTGTCGCCTGCAGGATCAGTTCTGTTATACTCACAGACAATATTTTGACAGTTTTGGAGACTTTAGAGTGTTTTCTATCCTAATCTTGGGAACTTTATTTTTCCAAACATAAAAATCTGCCCCCTAGCTGAAAGAAGTTAACTTTCATACATTCACAAGTGCAATACACCAAATTAAAGCTTAACTTCTTGTTAATCTAGCCATCATGTCCGATTTCAAAAAGGCTTTACAGCGAAAACACACCATTCGATTATGTTAGGTCAGCGCATAGTCACAGAAAAACATACAGCCATTTTCCAGCCAAAGGTAGGAGTCACAAAAAGCAGAAATAAAGATAAAATGAATCACTAACCTTTGATGATCTTCATCAGATGGCACTCATAGGACTTTATGTTACACAATACATGTATGTTTTGTTCGATAAAGTTCATATTTATATCCAAAAATCTCAGTTTACATTGGCGCGTTATGTTCAGTAATGTTGTGCCTCGAAAACATTTGCGGCGAATTTGCAGAGAGCCACATCAATTTACAGAAATACTCATCATAAACTTTGATAAAAGATACAAGTGTTATGCATAGAATTAAAGATATACTTCTCCTTAATGCAACCGCTGTGTCAGATTTCAATAAGGTTTTACGGAAAAAGCACACCATACAATAATCTTAGTACAACGCTAAGCCACAAAAACAAGCCATACAGATACCTGCCATGTTGTGGAGTCAGTAAAAGTCAGAAATAGCGTTATAAATATTCACTTACCTTTGATGATCTTCATCAGAATGCACTCCCAGGAATCCCAGTTCTACAATAAATGTTTGTTTTGTTCGATAAAGTTAATCTTTATGTCCAAATACCTCCTTTTTGTTTTCGCTTTTAGTTCACCAATCGAAATTCACAAGGAGCGGGAAGTCCAGACGAAAGTCCAGACGAAAAGTCAAAAAAGTTATATTACAGTTCGTAGAAACATGTCAAACGATGTATTGAATCAATCTTTAGGATGTTTTTATCATAAATCTTCAATAATGTTTCAACCGGACAATTCCTTAAATTAAAAGGAACGCAGCGCGCTCTCACGGCGGCGTGCCTAACTTAGCTCATGGCATTCTGCCAGACCCCTTTGTCAAACAGCTCTTATTCGCTCCCCCTTCATAGTAGAAGCCTGAAACAAGGTTCTAAAGACTGTTGACATCTAGTGGAGGCCTTAGGAAGTGAAATATGACCCCATAGACACTGTATATTCGAAAGCCAATGACTTGAAAAACTACAAACCTCAGATTTCCCACTTCCTGGTTGGATTTTTCGTCTGCCATATTTGTTTGTCTGTTTTCGTCTGCCATATGAGTTCTGTTATACTCACAGACATCATTCAAACAGTTTTAGAAACTTCAGAGTGTTTTCTATCCAAATATACTAATAATATGCACATATTAGCTTCTGGGCCTGAGTAGCAGGCAGTTTACTCTGGGCACGCTTTTCATCCGAACGTGAAAATGCTGCCCCCTATCCCAAACAGGCTTAAGGAGCCCTATCCCCGCTCCCCTCCAGAAAGTTAGTGCATACTCAAGGAGCCCTATCCCCTCTCCCCTCCAGAAAGTTAGTGTATACTCAAGGAGCTCTATCCCCTCTCCCCTCCAGAAAGTTAGTGTATACTCAAGGAGCTCTATCCCCTCTCCCCTCCAGAAAGTTAGTGCATACTCAAGGAGCTCTATCCCCTCTCCCATCCAGAAAGTTAGTGCATACTCAAGGAGCCCTATCCCCTCTCCCCTCCAGAAAGTTAGTGCATACTCAAGGAGCCCTATCCCCTCTCCCCTCCAGAAAGTTAGTGCATACTCAAGGAGCCCTATCCCCTCTCCCCTCCAGAAAGTTAGTGCATACTCAAGGAGCCCTATCCCCTCTCCCCTCCAGAAAGTTAGTGCATACTCAAGGAGCCCTATCCCCTCTCCCCTCCAGAAAGTTAGTGCATATTCACAACATAGAAGAGTTTAACCCTCTTCACTCTCTCTCCTGCTTTTTCCTACTTACTGACAACAAGTCACACAACAGAGTACACTTTTAACCCGTTACCCCCTCTCTCTCTATTCCAGGATCCCGGCCCAGGTTGGAGGATGCCCCCCCGCGGATTGTGGAGCACCCCTCTGACCTGATCGTGTCTAAGGGCGAACCAGCCACCCTCAACTGCAAGGCCGAGGGGCGTCCCAGCCCCATGGTGGAGTGGTACAAAGATGGCGAACGAGTGGAGACAGACAGGGAAGACCCGCGCTCCCACCGTATGCTGCTGCCCAGCGGCTCCCTCTTCTTTCTGCGTATCGTCCATGGTCGACGGAGCAAGCCTGACGAGGGGGTCTATGTGTGCGTGGCACGCAACTACCTAGGCGAGGCCGTCAGTCGCAATGCATCGCTGGAGGTGGCAAGTAAGTGCCTTTGCTTTTGTCTGCCATTTGGCTCTTGGTGTCAGCCAAGATGGCAGAGATGGCTGGAGAATAGCACTGTATAGCACTGACAGAGAAGAGAGGCAATCTTCCTGGACTGGGTTCATTAATGCGAATAAGTGACAGCTCAAGCGAATAAGTGCCATTGGAAAGGGAAAGTGTAGCAAGAACAGGCAATGGTTCCTGTTTCCAGGTGTTAGCCCCCGAAATCATCTCACACACACACACACACACACTATAGAAAACCCTGTGAGAATGGAAAACAATGGAAGTTGGCGCCTCGCAACTTTTCACAATAGGCCACTGCTGATATCTGTTCTGCTGTAATGAAATGTGGATGGGCCAATTTGATTTCACTATTAGTTTAGCCAATGCGCTATTGTATTAGGATTTCATTATGTAATTCCATTCTACAACAACACGGGTAATTTGAGTATTTCAGTATTTTCAAGCTGTTTTTATTACGTTTTTCCTGATATGAGTTGAGGATGGTTTCTTCGTATGTATTGTTGCCTGGTTTTCATTGTAGCCCTGGGAGGCTACAGTTACCCAATTCCTCTGACACTGTTATAGGATGATGTAAGCAGTTTATCTGACAGACTGTTGTTTGTATACAGTATTGACAGCAACATACACATATCTATTAGAGCTAAATTCTTGTGAAGGCTGTCTTTGACCCATGACTAACTACCCCCCCTCAAATTAGCGCTGAAACACAGAAACTGTTTTTACTAAGGTAGCAGTGAAAGTCAAACGCTTTCATCCATCCTTTTGTGGAGTGTATATTGGAGCCAAATTTGCTCGCCTTAAAACTTGCAAACATCTCAGGAATTTCTAAATTCTTCTGCCCTTTGCTCAAACCCCCCATAACATGAAACTCACCTCCCGATGCAGTAATAAGAAACAGCTGAAAAAAGAATGGAAAACATCTCCTCTTCACTCCAAAATCAGTGAAACTCTAGACCCTCTTACAACACCTCGGGTCCTGCGTCCTGTTTTGGAAGGCTCCAGCCCTATAACCTAATCTTCAAGCCTAATTTCCCCCTGACTGCTTCCACAGAAACACTAACATAAATTAGTCCCATGCTTGTTCTTTGGCGGGGTCGTTAAGGCGTACGTCGGTCACCTGAACAGAAAGCATAACTCCAAGGATTATCTTTTTACTTTGTCTTCCTCTCATATCCCGATGCCTCAAATAGCCACATGTTTTATGGGATTGGCTGTGAGCAAGCAGATTGGAGTTGTGTTCTTGGCCGTTCAGAAGGGTGTACTTTCAGCAGTAAAGCCTTAGGAGGTATTCGTCTGTGCTAGGGGAAGTGGAGTAGGCTGCAGAACACAGGATCATTTGGGAGCTGAGGAATAAGACAATGTGTCGTGGAAATGTTTTTGTTGGAATCATGATTTGTCTGACTAGTATTTTCAGCCATGATGGTCTTTTTGAGGCGGGCTACTTATGTTAGCTCTAAGACTGGTGCTGGTTTTACACAAGACATTCTTTTCTTTTACCAGGGTAAGTTGATTGAGAAGACATTCTCATTTACACTGTATGGTCTAAGGAAGAGTTGCAATGGAAAGTGGTTGAATGAGCTAATGATGGCTCTCAACTTCTCTCATCTCTATTTGATGCTGGTCTGGTTTCACTAATTCAGTGCTATACAGGTTTCTCTCTTGCTTCACTGGGTCACTCCTAATCCTATGGCCTTGAGGTACTGGCATCCTGACCTAGTCTCTGGAGCCCAGTGTCTCTGCTGGTCTCTGAAGCTGGTATCTCTGAGACCAATGCACCCTCCAGCTGGCTTTCGACCGAGACACACACACACACACACCGAACGCCTGCTCCGACCCTCAGGGAGAGGACACCCCCCCTCACCAACACACACATCCCTTACTACAACACACACCCCCACACACTGCCCATTGTGGATCAGTGGCACTGCTCATACCTCCCATCTCCTCTCCCCAGAAGATAAGGATCCTATGTTTCCTTTTTCTCTCAGTCTGCAATCTCATGGTTATATGAGTGTGTGTGTGTGTGTGTGTGTGTGTGTGTGCGCGAACATCTGACTTTCGGATCATTGGCCCCAGGGCTGGCTCATGGCTGGGGTCGCCTAGAGAGGAACTGCTCATCTCCATCAGTGGGCGCGTGTCAATGGTGCCTGCATGATGATGGTGATTCTTGAAATACGACCCTGGATGCCAGGACCCTCTGTGCCACTGTGCCCATGCCAGGGGCACAGCATGGCATCGGTGTGGCGCGGGTATGGGGCGGGCATGGCAGTAGCCTTTCAATGGCTCTTTGCTAGTTAGTGAGCTGGGAGTAGGAGCCAGATTGCTCGTGGGACGGCTCACTCACAGGTTCAGGGGGTTTAACCTCTAGTTGCTCCATCTGCTACCAGCGGAGAGGCACTGAGCAGCACAGATGAGCGGTGGTCTAGAGACCAGACAGGCACTGTCCATACTGTGAGTGTGTGTATGTGTCATTGTATATATAGTACATTAGTGTGTCTGTGTTGAATGTGTTCGCCTGTGTGTGTTTGTTTCGTGGATGGTATCCACATCAAAGACCATATCACATTTTACGGCTAAAAATGCAACGTAATAGTCATCGCTGTACAATAGACCCAACTGAAGAGAAGCTGTTTGAAATTCAGACTGCCTTTCCCCAGGTCGCCAGTCAATTGTTTGGTGTTTTATATTGCCCTGAAGGTTTTATGACCCCGTCTCTGTCTCTGTCTCTACCGCTGCTTTTATGGTTCATGAATATGTTTGAGGAGGCGAGGCATGGAGGTGTACCAGAGGGGGACAGGGAGCAGGGTCAGTCCCTGAGATACATTTGAAATAGGATTGCTTCCGGTAACTTGGGAGAGAGGGGGGTCCAAAAAAGAGCCTGAAGGTCATGTGGAGGTCAGCTGTGGTTTCCAGGGGAACAGGTGGGGGCAGGATGGCAGCTGCCGGGGGAATTCTGGGATTTCACAGGTGAGGGGAGGATCTGACGACACTGTCCTCCCTCCTCTATCTGGTGTGTGTGTGGTTCAGTGTGTGTGTGTGTCTCTGTTTTTTATGTTTGTGTGTGTCTGTGTTTGTATGTGTGTGGCAGGAGCAGGGCCAACTTTATCACCCGTCCTAATCCAGGACGGCAGTGTCTGAGAAGCAGCTGAAGCACACACACCCCCACCCTTCCTCCAGAAAAAAAGATTTTGAGGTTTTAGGGGATTAGGAACTGGGAGGAAGGGGGGGACTTGGCAGATAAGGGTGTCTGAGTTGCCTCCCTCCATTTTGAAATGGCCAAGCTGCTACAGGGAACGCTCTCCTCAGGCAGCTCCAGGCTGGTTTCCCTCTTTGTTATTAACCCTGGTCAGGGCCAATATGGGCCACGTTTCTCCATAACTGCTTCATACTCCTGACTGAGCTTTTTCCAACCTCATGTCTAGCTAGGAGCAGAAATCCTGAAATATAGGCCTGGGCCCATAGTCGCCAGCAGAGATTAGGGACATCAGTGGTTCCAAGGCAATTTGCTCCGTCTTTGAGTCGGACTGTCTCTGAGTTGATCTTTCTTTGAGTTGGTCAGTCTCTGAGTTGATCTCTCTGAGTTGGTCAGTCTTTTAGTTGATCTTTCAGAGTTGATATCTCTGAGTTGGTCTGTCTCAGAGTTGGACTCTCTCTGAGCCCTCCTGTGTGTCCAGGCTTCACTAATGAGATCAGTGGGCTGGCGGTCAGGCTTGTGTAGGCTGAGGACGGGGCAGAGGACAGGACCAAGGGGGCTAAACACAAAAGGAGGGGTCAGATGGCCCGAGGTGAGGCTGGGACCCTGGCTGGCCCCTCTTGTCCCCCTTCCCTCTGGTGGTCATCGAGCCGGCCTCAACGGCCAAATCTGACCTCCTCATAGGATCATGAATTAATTAGACCAGATAGGGGCTAACGAGACCAAGACCTGTACTGGTGGCCTGGGGCCAGTGGTGTGTGTGTTGTGTGGAGAGAGGGAGGATGGGGGTCAAGAGGAGATGACAACAGGTGGTGTGAGGAAGAACTTTATAAAAGTACCCCCTAACCCCCATTGCGCACACGCAGACACGCACGCACACACACACACACACGCACACGCACACGCACACACACACACACACACTCTCCATCCACCCCTGCCCCATGCTAATGAGCAGTGGGGCATCTGCAGGGCCATTGTGTGCCCTGGGTTATGGCAGGACCACGCAGACCGCCGAAGAGAACAATAAAAGCCTGCTCCGACCGTTGTGACTAATCACACTACATTATGTCTCATGGCTACAGATCACTAGCTCCGCTGGCTATACCACACTGTCAAATCCACCAGACCCTCCCACTGACCTCCACCGTCTGTCAGATTCTGTTAGTTCCCAAACTGTTATGCAATAGTAGGAGTGCTAATTGGAGTCCTGTAACCTTGTTATCCTGTGATCACAGAATTCCTCAAATTTGTTCGGATATATTTCAAAAGCATGTTGTTCGGGAATAAGATGCGGTTCAAAAATAGATCAACTCCCATCCTTGTCCCCGAGTCGACTCCTGTCGGGTCAGGCTCGGTGGATATGTTGCTGTTTTCAGGTTCTACCAACGGCTGCTTTATTATTCCGTTAATTTTGTTGCATCTCTTCCCCGGGAGCCTTCTGCCTGCCAGACGAGAGGCTGATTCAAAGTCAAGTTTTCGCTTAATTGACTCTGGGAACATTTTATTTACAGACACATTAAACTCTAGGCGTTCAACAGTACCATACATTGTTGTATTAAAAGCACATTTCAAGGGGATATATTTGTTTTTAACCCTCCACAAATGGTAAATGACCAAGCAAATGACCGTTTAAACTCTCTAAGCTGACATTCACCTTAAGATGACCACCGCTTCAGAGTTGGCATAACACACACAAACCGCCTCCTATTCAATCTGCCTCCTATCCTATCTCTATCCAATATACAAAGCTGATAACATGACATGTACCTCAATTACAGCAATAGCACAAAAGCGAGAAGGAACCAACAGTGTAACAGTTGGCGCATGCCAGTAGATGCTAGAACAATGTGGTATCTGGCATTGTCTCCGGCCTTGTCGTGTTTGCGTAAGCATCTATTCTAAATCTCCCAACCGCTAAATCTCCCGACTTTTGTCCTATTGTCCAGGACAAGTAAAACAATTGTCAGACAAGAAGAATATAGATTTAAGCTGTCCGAATGGACAATTTTTACAAAATCTGACAAATCACAATATCAAACAATGAAGGCCTATTCCGATCAGAATTGGATGTTGGTGTTTCCTCCGACACATTGTTGCGGCTGGCTTTCGGGTTAAGCGAGCAGTGTGTCAAGAAGCAGCGCAGCTTGGCAGGTCATGCTTCAGAGGAAGCAAGACTCTCCCAAGTCCGTTGGGGAGTTGCAGCGATGAGACAAGATCGTAACTACCAATTGGATGTCACGAAATTGGGGAGAAAACGTGTTAAATAAATAAATAAAAATTTCCCATGTACATCAATAAAAAAAACCTACGTGTCAAAGTGTAGGTGATATGCATATTGGCTACAGTCTCTTGTCCAAACCGATCCTGACATGAGGGAGACGCAAGAAAATGTAGCCAAACTTAAATGAGACTTTTAATTTCATAAATATAGGCTAAACGCCAGTCATGTTTGACAAATGAAGGATAATTAGCGTCTAAAGACTTCATTCTGTTGACATAGCCTACTCGAGGCAAAGTTCACTCAGATCAATTGGTCACAAGACCGGAGAGTGAAGGAGGTGCCTGTTGCACACCGCACATCACCCACTTTGAATCTGAGCGGAGGCGGTCAGTATTTTGAAACTATTTAACCATAAACGTAATTGTTTAAAACCTGGACATTTTATGTAATTTTATAAAGCATGTCTTACCTTGTTTCAAAGTAGCCTAGCCAATATATGACCATATAAACACTTAATAGGCCATTGAAACCAGCATTCTTCTCATGTTCTATTGGTTTTCAAATCAACATTATTTTATTGTCCAGCAGGCAAAGGCATAATCATAGTGATTTGAGAAAAAGTCTGTCCTACATGTCCAAAGGACAAGTGGCAAAAAAAAAACTGGAAATGAGCACAGATTAACAGATTGAAAACGGGCCTGGTTTTTATCACCGATGTGTGCACCCAATACAACTCTCGCTCTCGCTCACTGCCCAGTCCCAGTCCAGATTCTGCATTTCAGTCATGTCTCTCTGCTGTTGTGTGTGCATGAGTCATTTCGACTATGTTCAGAACTCTTTTTTTTTTTACCCGCATTGGCTCCTGAGGGAAGGTGGATATAGAGGCGTATGGGATTTGGCAAGCTGTCCCACATTGTAAGGTGGGCACCAAGAAAGCTTCCGAGCCCACACACATTCTGTGAGTAAATTTGCGCGACGCAGTTGTACTTTTTGCACACTTTCCAACTCGAGATAACCAATTTAATTGAATTGAGTTTACAGTATAGGTGCAAAATAGAATATTTCTCTTCAGGATACTAGATACTAGATCTAGATACTATATCTACCATTTTGGTTTTGGGCAATGCTACTGCAAGATTCAGTCTTTGTTCAATGAAGCTTTTTATGTTTTGTTATTGTCCGTTTTATGGTAATTTTATTGTCATACAGCTTTTAGAGAAAAGGCTGAGACGTTTTTATGTTTGACCACTCATCAACTCCTTGTTTGTGTGGAACGACAGTGCCTCCGGGCTGCAATCTCAAACTAAACATCACACGGCTGAACCCTAGCCCCCCTATACTTATTTTACACCATATCTGTCCCCAGGCTGTGATGGATGGTTGGTCGTTTTTTTTAGAAAGCCATAAAACACTCTTCAAGAGATCAGTTGGGAATCTAACTCTTAAGCACCTTTTGAAACCTAATTTTCAATTATTTATCAGACTTCGCTTAGTATTCAGAGATCTTCATTATCGTACTGAGATACAGTACCCTAAAGAGAGGGGGTGGGGGAGGTGGAACCAGAATGACCCATTCTAATCTTCCATTCTCATTTCATTGTGATAGTGTGGGGACAGAACAGTTTCTCCAGATGGCTGGCGTACAGTAGACAGAATAGAGAGGGTCAGTGGGGGGAATTTGGGAGAATGGAGGCAATTGCCCCTCTAGACAATGGGGTTCCTTGTGGCCCTATGCTCCCCTTCCATAGGACAAGCAGACCATTACTAGATTAAAGTAATCCTCTTCCAGGGCAAACAATGTTTCTATTAGCTGGCCACACGCATGGGATTAGACCACATCAGTAATGGATTTATTGTGGAGGAATCTGCATACAAAATGACTATGCTTGGGGGCTGAAAGGGGCCGGACTCTCCCCCCGTAAGCCCTGCCATCATTACTGCCCAGTCCCCTCGTTCTTCCCGTCCCTCCTCCCTCTCACCATGCTTCCTCTCTTTGTTTTCACCATTCAGTTGTTTTGGGTCAGACCTTTATTCCAGTGGCGAAGGGGTGTATACACCGCTCGCCCGCAAACACCAAGTAGTATTTTAATATGGCCCCTCTTGACTTGAAGTACTGTATGGCTGTGTTTCAATCAAACTGGCCCACTAGGTCTGAGACATGGGAATGACTGTTGGGGGGGCGGAGATGCACGCAAGAGAGGATGGAGGCCAAGCCAACCCCTGTATAAACGACCCTCCACTCCCTCCCTCCAACTCACTGTTATGAAGGAGTTTACTGGCCTTCCCCACACACATATACTGTAGGCTGCACGTTACTCATTTTTTGTGTTCGAATTTATTCATTTTCCACTCTTTGCTGGCCTTTATATAACATAGTCACCCATAAGGAGCTGTTATGACACAAAGTGTTTTCATTGTTATTCATTGTGGAAAGAAAATATATGATATAAGTTAAGATACTTTTCTTGGACCTATTAGTTATTTAGGTTACATCTAGCCCTCCGTTGGTGCTGTGTTCACATTCTCAGACAGAGACATAGCATGCATCCCAAATGGCACCCTTTTTCCTTTATAGTGCACCGCTTTTTCCTAGGGCCCATTTGGAACATGGCTTCAAAACTGGCTTCAGTCAGAATGCTCCAGTGTGACGGCAGAGAGGTTGGAGAGGGCTTCTTGGCTGGCAGCAGACATGTTTCCCTATCGTACTTTCCTTGAATTACGGTGCTCAGCTAAGCCTAGCTGCCTGGGGGACTGTAGCCCAAATACATACATATGCACACAGACACCCACACACGCACACACACACACACAGTTCTCCCTCCCCCCAAAGACACATACAGGAAAGGTGTGTTGGGGGATTAACCTCTTGCCCCTTGACGGATGAGCACAGCCAGAGCAGGACCACCGTTATAGGAGATGGGAATGGGCCATGAAGCGAGACACTAGGTGAACACTTCCCATGGTATGGGGGATTGGAAGGATTTACACCCCAAAGAGGTGTGTGTGTGTGTGTCCACAGGCTGCTTTCCAAGGCTGAAAGAGACCAGTGCTGCTTTTGTGGGAAGAGGGCTAAGAAGAAGGGGAGAGAGGAAAAGAAAGCTTGAAAAGGCAGAGGGGAGTGTGATAGTGTGATGGGGAGAAGTAGTGGGTCGGACTGGTGTCGGAACATTCCAGTTGTCGTAGTATTTTAATAACGCCCCTCTTGACTTGAAATATGTCTGTGTTTCAATCAAACTGGCCCAGAGACATGGGGCAGAATGTTGGGGACGGAGGTGCATGCAGGAGAGGGTGAAGACCAAGCCAACTACCATATAAACTACCCTCCCTCCCTCCAACTCACTGTTATGAAGGAGTTTACTGGCCTTCCCCACCCACATATACTGTAGGCTACACATATACACACACCTATACATGTACAAATATGAACACACACAGGCAAGGTTTCGCTCGCTCTCATATGAGGCCCTGCAGGTCACAGTCCCCCTCCACATTGAGTAGTGCGGTCGCCACACACTCATTTATTACTCCAATTTGTACCCTAGCACTTCTGTCTGTGAAAGGCTGCTGAGGAGGGCCAGGCACCGCCATTTATGACCACTTAAAATGGCCTGAAATGTTGCACCTTGACAGCTCACCTCGTCTATCTGTCCCTCCCCGTCTATGCCGGCCTCCCCCGACTATTTTCATGGCAGTCTGAGACACCAATTTTTATGTCATATAAGGTTGAATTACGAACGTTACAGTATTTCTACATTGCGTTGTTATGAGTCGTGCTACGAGTGAGTTTTTATGAGGTGCTCTGACCAAAGCTGATGAGTTTTGAGAAGCTTTAAAGAAGTGTATGTTTTCTGTCATGCATCCCTGGGTAGAGTTGGAAAATGGAAGTGAAACCTTATTTGTAAACAGTATTGCCTCATATAGTTGCCCAAACTGACACACTACTTTAGCAGACATGCAAACATTGTTTGTTTTATTGTTTCATAAAAAAATAAATTTCATGCAAAGCAACAAAGAAAAAAGGAAGAATGCTTAAAAAGCAGTATTATAATGCATGGTGGTGTATCAGAACTCCCATCAACCTGGAGAGTCCTATGCGTTTTCTCTGTCATAAAGGAAATCATTTTTCATGCCCTGTCACCACCACGGTGGTGCCAGCTGCCTTTCACCCATCAGTCGCCCAAAGGCCAGAGAGGTTGGCCCAGGGATGGGGGTCTGTGAGGGGAAGGGGAGGAACCCCCAGCTGTTGTGTGTTAACAGGACTCAGGTGACGGGCCTAACCAGGGGAGACAGCTTCTAAATGAGTGGCGCGACAAGGACAAACACGCATCATAAACAAAAGAGGGGGAGAAAATTAGGAGAAATGAGGGAAGGGGAGAAAGGAGAGGAGAAAACATACCATCAGGGTCATATGGCTGGGGGGGTGGGACCCTCCTGGACTGGACCCTCCTCCCCCCAACCTCCCCCTTCTCATTTCCCTATCATCCCCAAGGCAATATCTGTCTGGGTCCGTCAGTGGTTGCCTCACCATACCAGTCCCAGCCTTCCCTACCGCCATCAACCAGTCTCATTATCCAGAGTGGGCCTTTCTTTGTTCCCTATCGGGAGTTTGGAGATGATGAAACGTCAAGGAGAGAGCGTGGAGGGAGGGGTGGGTGTGTGTGTGAGGGGGCTCTGGGTGGGACAGATTTCCTGGCCGCAGGTGCCTCTAAGCACCAAACAACTCCCTCCTCTCTTCGTACACACACACTCACACACAAACCTCCCCTCAAACCACCCGTCCAGCTCATGCCACCAACCCCCCCAACACCAAACACAACACACACACCCTCCATGACAGCTGTGGTTCTAGCAGTAGGAGTCCCAACACTAATACCCTCTACATTATGAGTATGAGGGATAACTAGAGATCATCTGCCCCTCAGGTACTCATTCACACACACATGCATGTGTATTTATGTCAATGTCACTCAATGTGTGTATGTGTGGCCACATGTGTGTTCGTGTTTTAAGCGAGAATTTACAGGCCAAACCACAACTGTCTTTAATCCTAGTGAAAGTATGGGGCCCCCATGGAGAGCCCCCAAAGGCATACCTCCTCCATCCCCCTACCTCCCCTCCCACCCGCCAAACAATCACTTTTATTGATCACCAATTTGGGGACCCACCAATACACTCAATCCCCCACCCCCTATACATCTGCCTATACATCTGGTGTCCAAGGCAAAATAAATATAGAGTCGTGGCCAAAAGTTTTGAGAATGACACAAATATACATTTTCACAAATTCTGCTGCCTCAGTTTGTATGATGGTAATTTGCATATACTCCAGAAAGTTATGAAGAGTGATCAGATGAATTGCAATTAATTGCAAAGTACCTCTTTGCCATGCAAATTAACTGAATCCCCCCCAAAATATTCCACTGCATTTCAGCCCTGCCACAAAAAGACCAGCTGACATCATGTCAGTGATTCTCTCATTAACACAGCTGTCATGCTGATTGGGTTCGAATAACAGACTGGAAGCTTCAAAGGAGGGTGGTGCTTGGAATCATTGTTCTTCCTCTGTCGACCATGGTTACCTGCAAGGAAACACGTGCCGTCATCATTGCTTTGCACAAAAATGGCTTTACAGGCAAGGATATTGCTGCTAGTAAGATAGCACCTAAATCAACCATTTATCAGATCATCAAGAACTTCAAGGAGAGCGGTTCAATTGTGGTGAAGAAGGCTTCAGGGAGCCCAAGAAAGTCCAGCAAGCGCCAGGACCGTCTCCTAAAGTTGATTCAGCTGCGGGATCGGGGCACCACCAGTACAGAGTTTGCTCAGGAATGGCAGCAGGCAGGTGTGAGTGCATCTGCATGCATAGTGAGGCAAAGACTTTTGGAGGATGGCCTGGTGTCAAGAAGGGCAACAAAGAAGCCACTTCTATCCAGGAAAAACATCAGGGACAGACTGATATTCTGCAAAACGTACAGGGATTGGACTGCTGAGGACTGGGGTAAAGTCATTTTCTCTGATGAATCCCCTTTCCCATTGTTTGGGGCATCCGGAAAAAAGCTTGTCCGGAGAAGACAAGGTGAGCGCTACCATCAGTCCTGTGTCATGCCAACAGTAAAGCATCCTGAGACCATTCATGTGTGGGGTTGCTTCTCAGTTAAGGGAGTGGGCTCACTCACAATTTTGCCTAAGAACACAGCCATGAATATAGAATGGTACCAACACATCCTCCGAGAGGAACTTCTCCCAACCATCCAGGAACAGCTTGGTGACGAACAATGCCTTTTCCAGCATGATGGAGCACCTTGCCATAAGGCAAAGTGATAACTAAGTGGCTCGGGGGAACAAAACATCGATATTTTGGGTCCATGGCCAGGAAACTCCCCAGACCTTAATCCCATTGAGAACTTGTGGTCAATCATCAAGAGGCGGGTGGACAAACAAAAACCCACAAATTCTGACAAACTCCAATCATTGATTATGCAAGAATGGGCTGACATCAGTCAGGATATGGCCCAGAAGTTAATTGACAGCATGCCAGGGCGGATTGCAGAGGTCTTGAAAAAGAAGGGTCAACACTGCAAATATTGACTCTTTGCATCAACTTCATGTAATTGTCAAATAAAGCCTTTGACACTTATGACATGCTTGTAATTATACTTCAGTATTCCATAGTAACATCTGACAAAAATATCTAAAGACACTGAAGCAGCAAACTTTGTGGCAATTAATATTTGTGTCATTCTCAAAACTTTTGGCCACGACTGTACAACTACCTCATACAGAAAACGGACATGCAAAACCATAAGGGGGGGGGGGGGGGGGGGGCTAGGCCTACTTAATTCAACACACAGGAGATGAGGCATAGATTGCATACATTGACCTTATCATCATAGGCACTGGCCGCTTTCATTGAATGTCAAACACACGCCATCGATACAGCACACATTCATAGTCAGCTATGAATAAATTCAAATTAAATTGTATTTACATAAGTATTCACACCCCTGAGTCAATACATGTTAGAATCACCGTTGGCAGTGATTACAGCTGTGAGTCTTTTGGGGTAAGTCTAAGAGCTTTGCACACCTGGATTTTACAATATTTTCCCATTATTATTTATACAATTCTTCAAGCTCCGTAAATTGGTGGTTGATCATTGCTAGACAGCCATTTTCAAGTCTTGTCATAGATTTTCAAGCAAATTTAAGTCAAAACTGTAACTAGGCCACTTAGGAACATTCAATGTCATCTTGGTAAGCAACTCCAGTGTATATTTGGCCTTGTGTTTTAGGCTATTGCCCTGATGAAAGGTACATTTGTCTCCCAGTGTCTGTTGGAAAGCAAACTGAACCAGGTTTACCTCTATGATTTTGCATGCGCTTAGCTCTATTCTGTTTCTTTTTATCCTAAAAAATATCCCTAGTCCTTGCTGAGGACTAAGCAAACCCATAACAATATGCAGCCACCACCACCATATTTTTATTCCGTACAAGCTTCCTTCTTTTCACTCTGTCATTTAGGTTAGCATTTTGGAGTAACTACAATGTTGTTGATCGATCCTCAGTCTTCTACTATCACAGCCATTTAACTATGTAACTGTTTTAAAACCTCATGGGGAAATCCCTAAGCGGTTTCCTTCCTCTTTGGCAACTGAGTTAGGAAGGACGCCTGTATGTTTGTAGTGACTGGGTGTATTGATACACCATCCAATGTGTAATTAATAACTACACCATGCTCAAAGAGATATGCAATGTCTGTTTTTACCATCTACCAATAAGTGCCTTTCTGAGGCATTGGGAAACCTTTGTGGTCTTTGTGATTGAATCTGTGTTTGAAATTCCCTGCTCGACTTAGGGACCAGACCGATAATGGTCCTGCTTTAAATTATGTTCAGTTTGTAAAGGCTTCATAAAGCCTTCATAAGCACTACATACATGTGTTACAAAGCATCTATGACCGTATGTCATGCTATACAGAGATGTGGACTCAAATCACGTGTCTTGGATGCAAATTTTGCAACTTGAGACTTGACTTGGCAAAAAGAAAAAACACGTGCGACTTGACTTCGACTTGACCATCTTAAAAACAAAGGTGTCCATGTATGCCGATGACTCAAGTTTTATGTTAAGTCCGCAAGCTAGATCCCTGCAATGTCTCATTAAAGATCTAGATAACTTTTCTGTATTCTCTGGACTAAAACCTAATTATGTACAGTGTGTACAATATTACGTATTGGATCCTTAAAAAATACATTACCCTGCAGCTTACCTATAAAATGGACTGATGGTGAAATAGACATACTCGGTATTCATATCACAAAAGATATAAATAAGCTCTCCACAATGAATTTCAATAGAAAACTTGTAAAAATAGACAAGATCCTGCAACCATGGAGAGGTAAATACCTGTTTATTTATGGAAAAATTGCCCTGATTAACTTCTCCAGGGTATGTGGGACCCTAACGTCCCACTTGGCCAAAAGACAGTAAAAATGCAGCACCAAATTCAAATAAATTACTATAAAAATCAATCTTTCATGAAATCACACATGAAAGACACCAAATTAAAGCTACACATGTTGTGAATCCAGCCAACATGTCTGATTTAAAAAAGCATTTATGGCGAAAGCACACCAAACGATTATGTTAGGTCAGTACATAGCCATAGAAAAACACAGCCATTTTCCCAGCCAAAGATAGGAGTCACAAAAAGCAGAAATAGAGATAAAATTTATCACTAACCTTTGATGATCTTCATCAGATGACACTCATAGGACATCATGTTACACAATACATGTATGTTTTGTTCGATAATGTGCATATTTATATCCACAAATCTCAGTTTACATTGGCGCCATGTTCAGAAAACTCTCCAAAATATCTGGAGAAATTGCAGAGAGCCACGTCAAATAACAGAAATACTCATCATAAACTTTGATGAAAGATACATGTTTTACATAGAATTAAAGATACCCTTGTTCTTAATGCAACCGCTGTGTCAGATTTCAAAAAAACTTAACGGAAAAGGCAAACCATGCAATAATCTGAGACGGCGCTCAGATATAAAAAAACATTTCTCCGCCATGTTGGAGTCAACAGAAATACGAAATTACATCATAAATATTCTCTTACCTTTGATGATCTTCATCAGAATGCACTCCCAGGAATCCTAGTTCCACAATAAATTGTTGTTTTGTTCGATAATGTCCATTAATAACCTGTTTGGGGTGCAGCCCGACACCGGTACACTTATGACAACATCCAGCTCAAGTGCAGGGCGCGCAATTCAAAAGCTATTTTTTAAAAATATTTAACTTTCACACATTAACAAGTCCAATACAGCATATGAAAGGTAGACATCTTGTGAATCAAGCCAACATGTCCGATTTTTAAAATGTTTTACAGGGAAGACAAAATATGTAAATCTATTAGCTAACCACGTTAGCAAAAGACACCACTTTCTAACACCATCAGTTTTTACCTCCATCACCAGCTATCACTAATTCGACCAAATAAAGATATATATAGCCACTAACCAAGAAACAACTTCATAAGATGACAGTCTGATAACATATTTATTGTATAGCATATGTTTTTTTTGAAAAATGTGCATATTTATGGTATAAATCATAAATTACATTTCAGCTACAATCAGAAATTGCACCGAAAGCAGCCATAACATTTACAGACACCAACATCAAATACCTAATTACTCCTCATAAAACATATCTGAGAAATACATACTGTGCAGCAATTGAAAAACAGGATTCTTGTGATTCCAGACAATATTTCCGATTTATTAAATGTTTTACAGCGAAAACAAAATGTAGCGCTATATTAGCATAGCCACATTAGCCAGACACACTTGGGCGCGCACGACCAGTTGACATGCACGACAGATATATGAAATAACATTATATATTGGGTCTTACTTTTGCTGATCTTTCATCAGAATGTTGATCAATGTGTCCTTTGTCCAGATGAGTCGTTGTTTGGATTCATAATGGCAACTTTCCACCTTAATTTAGCATGGGTACCGGTCCACTGGCACGGATCTGTCCAACATAAATAAATTCAGAGAACGGAACACGGCAAAACTCCCGAAAAAATTCAAATAATCTGATTAAACTATATTGAAAAAACATACATTACGATGATATGATCTCATTTATCAACTAAAAACCGAGCCGGAGATTGTTCCCGTCCAAAACGGCAGCAAAACAGAACCCAATGTCACTCCCAAGTCGCGCGTTTCAGACTTCCGGAATTGGTCGGTCACGCCAAAGAAATAGCTATTATTCAACCTCTAAACAAGATGAACACAAAATTCCTTCTCTCACACCCTCTTGACACCCAGAGGAAGGCGTCTGAAGTGTCCGTAGGGTCCTACGTCAAATGACCATGTATAGGCATAACGTTGAAGAGAGCAGAGATTTCTGACATTCTACTTCCTGGTCAGGGAAAGTGCTGCCAAATGACTTCTGTTCCACTCAGAGAAAAAATTAAAACGGTTTTAGAAACTAGAGACTGTTTTCTATCCAATAGTATTAATAATATGCATATTGTAAGAGCAAAATTTGATTAAGAGGCCGTTTGAAAATTGGCACATATTTTCCAGTTTTTCCAATACGCCCCCTGCAGCCATAACAGGTTATGTCCAAGTAGCTACTTTTGCTAGCACGTTTAGTACACATGTCCAAACGCTCGCGCAGGTCCAGGCAAACGTAGGACGAAAACTTCAAAAACTTATATAGTATAAAGTTATATACAGGTCGAATAAACTTGTCAAACTAAGTAGAGAATCAATCTTCAGGATGTTGATATCATAAATATTCAATAACGTTCCAACCGGAGAATTCCTTTGTGTCTACAGAAGTAATGGAACGCAAGGCGATATCATGTGGAATGCGTGTGACCAGGAACTGGCTCTCTGCCAGACCACTGACTGAAACACCTCCCATCTGGCCCCACATCACAGTAGAGGCTTCATTCAACGTTCTACAGACTGTTGACATCTAGTGGAAGGCGTAGGAATTGCAAACAGATCCATATATTACTGGGATTTGAATAATTGATGAGTTGAATATCGACCAGCCTCAGAATTCTCACTTCCTGTTTGGATTTTTTCCTCAGGTTTTTGCCTGCCATATGAGTTTTGTTATACTCACAGACATCATTCAAACAGTTTTAGAAACTTCAGAGTGTTTTCTATCCAATAGTAATAATAATATGCATGTATTAGCATCTGGGACAGAGTAGGAGGAAGTTCACTCTGGGCACGCTATTCATCCAAAGTGAAAATGCTACCCCCTATCCTAGAGAAGTTAACTCCTTAGTCATATCTCAGTTTACTCACTTACTTATGACGCTGCCTACTCCTGATGATTCGTTTTTCAAATCATATGAGCAAAAAATATTTTGCTTTATCTGGGATGCTAAACCAGACAAAATAGAACAAGCCTATCTATATAATGAATATGAATTGGGTGGGTTGAGATGATTAAATATAGAAGCACTTAACCTCTCTCTAAAAGCTTCACTCATTCAAAAGTTTTATTTGAACCCTAAATGGTTCTCAAGTGGATTAATAAGAAAAGCTAATCCAATGTTTAAAAATGACCTTTTTGCCTTTGTGCAGATTGCCATGTCTCATTTTCGATTAATTGAAAATGATACTTTTTTCAAAGTATCTGTCTTTTTCAAACAAGTATTGCAGAGCTGGCTACAATTTCAATTTCATCCCCCTGATAGAAAGATAGAACAAATATTACAACAAATATTATGGCTGAACTCAAAATTGCTGGTTGATTAAATACCTGTATTTATAGGAAAGATGTTTGAAAAGGGTATTTTGTTCTTAAATGATTGTAAATGGGCTCATAGGACTGAAAAGCACCTCCGGACTGAGTGGCAGCTCCGGACTGAGGGGCAGCTCCGGACTGAGGGGCAGCTCCGGACTGAGGGGCAATTCCGGCATCGCCGGCGTGACAGGCAGCTCTGGCAGCTCCTGGCTGACTGACGGCTCTGGCGGCTCCTGGCTGGCTGGCGGCTCCTGGCGGCTCCTGGCTGGCTGGCGGCTCTGGCGGCTCCTGGCTGGCTGGCGGCTCTGGCGGCTCCTGGCTGGCGGGCGGCTCTGGCGGCTCCTGGCTGGCGGGCGGCTCCTGGCTGGCGGGCGGCTCCTGGCTGGCGGGGGGCTCTAGCGGCTCCTGACTGGCTGGCAGCTCAGACGGGGCTGGGCAGACGGGCAGCTCAGACGGCGCTGGGCAGACGGGCAGCTCAGACGGCGCTGGGCAGACGTGCAGCTCAGGCGGCGCTGGTCAGACGGGCAGCTCAGACGGCGCTGGTCAGACTGGAGACTCTGGCGGCTCAGGACAGACGGGAGACTCTGGCGGCTCAGGACAGATGGGAGACTCTGGCGGCTCAGGACAGACGGGAGACTCTGGCGGCTCAGGACAGACGGGAGACTCTGGCGGCTCAGGACAGACGGGAGTCTCTGGCGGCTCAGGACAGACGGGAGACTCTGGCGGCTTACCTGGTTGAATTCTCCCCGTAGCCCGGCCAGTGCGGCGAGGTGGAATAGCCCGCACTGGGCTGTGCTGGCGAACCGGGGGCACCATGCGTAAGGCTGGTGCCATGTACGCCGGCCCGAGGAGACGCACTGGAGACCAGATGCGTTGAGCCGGCTTCATGGCACCTGGCTCGATGCCCAACCTAGCCCGGCCGATACGAGGAGCTGGAATGTATCGTACCGGGCTAAGCACGCGTACTGGGGACACCGTGCGCTCCACCGCATAACACGGTGCCTGACCAGTACGACGCCCTCTCTCTCCACGGTAAGCACGGGGAGTTGGCTCAGGTCTCCTACCTGGCTTAGCCATGTTTTAATATAATCCACTGAACACGACAAAAAATAAAAAATAACAAAGTAACCTAACCGAAACATTCCCGTGTGGCATGAACACAGACACAGGAGACAAACACCCACAAACCAACAGTGAAAACAGGCAACCTAAATATGGTTCCCAATCAGAGACAATGCAAAACACCTGTCTCTGATTGAGAACCATATCAGGCCAATTGACAAACCCAAACATAGAAACACATAACATAGACTGCCCACCCCAACTCACACCCTGACCATACTAACTAAAGACAAAACAAAGGAAATAAAGGTCAGAACGTGACAATGATATTGTAAATCGTAAGGGTAGAGTTATGTCCTTCATGGAGTTATCAGAATTGTACGGGAAGGTCTGCTCAATCCAAGAGTACAACCAATTGATTACAGCATTGCCCCAAAAATGGGCAGACAGAACTGGTCTGTCTGCCCAATATAAAGGATCAAAACTGGCGGAGGAGTACCAGTATGTTGACAACTGTGCCATACAAATTGCAAAATAGTTGGGAAGAGATTTTTGATGTACCGATTCCATGGGTTGATATATAAAACAGCGCAAGATTCAAGACTTCGTGCTTTTCAGCTAAAATTATTATATAGAATTCTTGCCACCAACAAAATGTTGAATATTTGGGGCATAAAATCATCGAAGCTCTGCAGATTTTGTTGTGAGGATACAGAATCAATAGACCATTTATTTTGGTATTGCCCTCAGGTAGCCTGTTTCTGGTCTCAGGTTCAGGAATGGCTGAAAATGCATAGCATTGATCTAAAATTGACACTAGAAATAGTACTGTTAGGAGATCTGGAGAGACTGGGTCAGTCAATTACTAATATACTAATACTCTTAGTAAAAGTATTTATCTTCAACACGCAATCTGTAGATTCTATTCGATTAGATAGATTGAAATTGTACGTTAAACATCATAGCATAGTTGAAATATATGTGTTGCGTACACACACGAAGTGGGTGGCCAGCAGAGATAGATGGGATGGGCTGAGGGAAGCTGAGGGTTGGTATGTGGAATTGGAGACGAGTGGAGTTGCTGTGTGTGAGAGAGAATGATGGTCAAAAGATAAATGACAAAAAAAAGTCAAAATAAAACATAATAAAAGGACATTTGAATGACACTAAGTGGCAGTGTTTTTACAACTAATGCCGATTTGCCTGAGGCTGATGCCGTACAGGTGTTTGTACACATGCATATACAAACACTCTCATTCAAATAAACACATACAAGAACACACACATACATGTAACAGTGCCAGAGATGCACACAAACATATACAGTTGGCATTGCTGTTATGATTTCAGTTGTCCTTGATGTCCTTTGTTTTAAATGTATTATTTTGTTGAATTTTTTTTGCATTGTTGTTTGCTGTTTTCTTCTCTCTTTTCCTTTTTTCTCTTTAGTTCATTCTCTTGGTTGTTGGTGCTGGTGCATTTGGGGGTTCTTGGGGGTGGGGAATGGTATTAATTGTTTTTTTTTCCGGGGGGGGGGGGGACGGACTGTGGGAGGGGTCTCGAATGGTTGAGGGACAGCTATTGGGGAACTGTGGGGGGATCTTGGAGGGTTCGGGTTTCACAAGATTGTGATCATGAAAAAGGAAACTATGACATATATTTTATATCACTATCATGCACACGCACCCTCACACATAAGGATGGCTCTGTTGCGGAAAGACTGATACATGTTTGATAGTGTCTTGATGCTGTATTGTTTGTCCTTCATGTTCTAATACTTTTAATGTTACCCCTTCCTTGTGTTTTTTTGTTGTAATAAATTAAAATTAAATTAAAATTAAAAAACATATCCAGGTGATAGGGCCACACTGATAACTCGAGCTTGGTTCCCAAGTTTTTAAACCATACCAAACCATCTTTCCTATAGTGTCGCCATAATATTTGAATTGAGGAAGTGTGATCATAATCATTAGGATATTTTAGGCATCTGCAGTACATCCTAAATGCTCCCCCAGCCTTCAGACGTGAGCTAAACAGTGCAATTGCACTTGAGATGCATTTTAAGGTTATGGATGAGAAAGTTAACTTATTATTTCCAAACGTTTAGGTCAGCTGTATGCTGCTGCTTTGCAGTCTATTAACAGCAAGGGTTGCATTAAATAGGCTCAATATTTTTTACTGATGCATTTGGAAATATCCAATTAATACTCACAAAACATATACAGTACCAATCAAAAGTTTGGACACACCTACTCATTCGATTATTTTTCTTTATTTTTACTGTTTTCTAAATTTGTAGAATAATAGTGAAGACCTCAAAACTATGAAACAACACATATGGAATCATGTAGCAACTAAAAAAGTGTTAAATCAAAATATATTTTATATTTGAGATTCTTCAAAGTAGCCACCCTTTGCCTTGATGACAGCTTTGCACACTCTTGGCATTCTCTCAACTAGCTTCACCTGGAATGCTTTTCCAACAACATTGAAGGAGTTCCCACATATGCTGACCACTTGTTGACTGCTTTTCTTTCACTCTGTGGTCCAACTCATCCCAAACCATCTCATTTGGGTTGAGATCGGGTGACTGTGGAGGCCAGGTCACCTGATGCAGAACTCCAACACTCTCATTCTTGGTCAAATAGCCCTTACACAGCCTGGAGGTGTGTTGGGTCATTGTCCTGTTGAAAAAGAAATGATCGTCCCACTAAGCGCAAACCAGATGGTAATGGGAGTATCGCTGCAGAATGCTGTGGTAGCCATGCTGGTTAAGAGTGCCTTACCCCGTGTATCTATCTATCTATCTTCTTACTGCCCAGCAGGACTTTGTTCTTGATCCTGACAGAGAAAATGTGTTTATGACTATCACACACTTTACTAAGAAACGTTTTCTCTATTGTGGGCTTCTAATACATCTCCTACATTTAAAATGTGGATTGACCAGATTGTTGACTTTCTTCCTCTTGAAAAGCTCACTTATGACCTCCACAAGAGACAGCCCAAGTTTGATAGACTCTGGTCTCCACTACTCAACTATATTTAAAATTGGGCAGAGTGAATGGGGTGATTAGGGAAATGGGCAGGTACATGTTGTGCAAGGTGCTGTAAAAACTGATTCTTTGCTCGTCGTCTCAGCAAAGGCTGGAAATAGCTAAAAGGAACGCTGATAGTGCTGCTGCAAGTTTGTTTGTTTTATATTTTATTTTATTATTTATGTCTGCCACATCTGTGAATGTGGAATGTGTTTTGTTGGTTGATTGAAAAACAAGAAAACTTAATAAAACTTTAAATTGAAAAAAGAGTGCCTTGAATTCTTTTTTAAATGTTTCACCAGCAAAGCGCCCCCACACCATCACTCCTCCTCCTCCATGCTTCATGGTGGGAACTACACATGCAGAGATGATCCTTTCACCTACTCTACGTCTCACAAAGACATGGCAGTTGGAACCAAAAATCTCAAATTTGGACTCATCAGACCAAAGGACAAATTTCCACCAGTCTAATGTCGGTTAGAGTGTTGGGCCATTTACTGAAAGGTTGCTGAATCGAATCCCTGAGCTGACAAGGTAAAAATCTGTCGTTCTGCCCCTGAACAAGGTAGTTAATCCACTGTTCCTTGGTAGGCCGTCATTGTAAATAAGAATGTGTTCTTAACTGACTTGCCTAGTTAAATAAAGGTTTCACAATATCCATTGCTTGTTTCTCCCTTTAGTAGTGGTTTCTTTGTAGCAATTTGACCATGAAGGCCTGATTCACACAGTCTCCTCTGAACAATTGATGTTGAGATGTGTCTGTTACTTGGACTCTGTGAAGCATTTATTTGGGGATAAAATTTCTGAGGCTGGTAACTCTAATGAAGTTATCCTCTGCAGCAGAGGTAACTCTGGGTCTTGCTTTCCTGTGGCGGTCCTCATGAGAGCCAGTTTCATTATAGCGCTTAATGGTTTTTGGCAAATGCTCGGCCTCCGACTGCAAGGCATTACAGAGGGTAGTGCGTACGGCCCAGTACATCCCCGGGGCCAAGCTTCCTGCCATCCAGGACCTGTTTACCAGGCGGTGTCAGAGGAAGGCCCTAAAAACTGTCAAAGACTCCAGCCACCCTAGTCATAGACTGTTCTCTCTGCCACTGCACGGCAAGCGGTTCCGGAGCGCCAAGTTGCTACTCTCTGTTGTTATTATCTATGCATCGTCCCTTTTATAATTCTACCCACAGGTATATATTACCTCTATTATCTCAACACCGGTGCCCCCGCACATTGAGTCTGTACCGGTACACCCTGTATATAGCCCCCCTATTGTTATTTACTGCTGCTCTTTAATTATTTGTTATTCTTATCTCTTACTTTTATTAGGTATTTTCTTAAAACTGCATTGTTGGTTAAGGGCTTGTAAGTAAGCATTTCACTGTTGCATTCGGCGCATGTGACAAATACAATTTCATTTGATTTACGACTGCACTTGAAGAAACTTTTCAAAGTTCTTGACATTTTCCGGATTGACTGACCTTCATGTCTTAAAGTATTGATGGACTGTCATTTCCCTTTGCTTATTTGAGCTGTTCTTTCATAATATGGACTTAGTCTTTTACCAAATATGGCTATCTTCTGTATACCACCCCTACCTTGTCACAACACATCTGATTGGCTCGCATTAAGGAGAGAAATTCCGCAAATTAACTTTTAACAAGGCACATCTGTTAATTGAAATGCATTCCAGGTGACTACCTCATGAAGCTGGTTGAG
The DNA here is from genome assembly GCF_045679555.1 of Salvelinus alpinus. Taxonomy (NCBI): domain Eukaryota; kingdom Metazoa; phylum Chordata; class Actinopteri; order Salmoniformes; family Salmonidae; genus Salvelinus; species Salvelinus alpinus. The sequence goes on from NC_092098.1 coordinate 34,800,998, forward strand.
AGAATGCCAAGATTGTGCAAAGCTGTGAAGAATCTCATATTATTTGTTTAACACTTTTGGTTACTACATGATATGTGTTATTTCATAGTTGTGATGTCTTCACTATTATTCTACAATGTAGAAAATAGTCAAAATAAAGAAAACCCCTTGAATGAGTAGGTGTGTCCAAACTTTTGTTGTCTGTCTGTCTGTCTGTCTGTCTGTCTGTCTGTCTGTCTGTCTGTCTGTCTGTCTGTCTGTCTGTCTGTCTGTCTGTCTGTCTGTCTGTCTGTCTGTCTGTCTGTCTGTGTCTGTCTGTCTGTACCTATACATATCTATAAGTATACCTATAGAACCTAGAATAACTATTTCTATACCTCAGTTTCATCATTTCAGTGTTGTATCCGTCTGTAAAATTGTATCTCTTAGTTTTGCTGGTCAATGCTATCATGGATAATCATGTGTATGGAATTGCATTGATTTTTGATTTTCGTCAATTATGGAAGTGAATGCCAAGAGTGTGCAAAGCTGTGAAGAATCGCAAATATAAAATATATTTTGATTTGTTTAACACTTTTTTGGTTACTACATGATTCCATATGATTTTGATGTCTTCACTATTATTCTACAATGTAGAAAATAGTATAAATAAAGAAAAACCCTTGAATGAGTAGGGTTGTCCAAACTTTTCACTGGTACTGTAAACAAAAGCATTCACTGTGAAAGTTGATAGGCTACATGTAGGCCGTTCATATATAGCTTATTCGCAGCACTTAGTTACATTTCTCGAATTAGTTATTGTTTTTTTACGCAAACCGAGAGCAACACCTGTCAAACTCAGACATTTCTCTTAAAACACAAGGATGTCGATTCGCTCGGGACTAGTATTATCAGAGGACTTTGGAGTTTGCCAAAAAATAGTAGGTTATTCTGGTTAGAATTGTTACACTCCTGCCATTAAAAAATTACTGAAATGGCAGGTTCGAACGGGACACAAATTACAGATGTGGTGTTTTGTGCTCATGCACATAATTACATTACCCGACATCCGACCAGTAAAACTGATCCCATCCGAATAGGGCACAATAGGGTCTGACCTATAGCCAGGGTCGCTCTTTGCCATTCTGCTGCCATTGGCAAGACCAAAAATGCTGCCCCCCAGAAAAACTAGAATAGTCCCAGTAAGTAAAATTACATTGGAAAGACGTCTAAAATACGTTCGGTTCAATTTAGGTTCTGAATGAAAGGTGAAAGGGTATTTTCCGTATGTTTAAAATATATATTTTCCAGGACACTGAACATGCATATTTTCCGGACGTTTTGTGTTCTGAATGAAAGTTGGAAAGAAGTCATATATAGACATTTATGTTTTTACCAAATTAAGGCTGGTCCAGACCGGACAAAATCTGAATCAAACATAAACGTCTATGGGGGGGCGCTAGAGAGCGTGCTATGGAGTAGACGTGCATTGCTAGAGCTCCGCTCAATTTTGAAACAAATTAATATTTATCTTAACCTCTCACAACCTATAACTTCAAACAAATATGACAAAGGGAAAAGGCAACAAAAAAGGGGGCGCTAAACAAGATAATTGGAATGAGATAGACAACGAACCAATTTCAACGTCGCCGACCCACGAGGAGCTAGCTGAAGAGGCTAGCTTCCAAGAGTTCCCCACAGATCCTACTCAAAGTGACATACTGGCTGCCATAAACGCACTAAGCAAGAAGGTGGACACAAGGTTGGCTGATATCTCAAAGAGTATTGGGACTTTGGCCGAAACTGTGAAGGCAACTAAGGGAAGGGTGCACGAGGTTGAGCAGACGACAATCGATCACGAGGCCAGGCTACAGGACATAGAGAAACAGTGCGCAACGTTCAAAAATGACAACAAAACCCTGAAGGCCCGACTGGAAATGCTCGAGTCGCATTCAAGACGCCAGAACATCCGAATATGTGGGATCCAGGAGGACACTGAGAAAGGGAAACCCACTGAATTTGTCTCGGAGCTGATACCGGCATTGCTGGGGAGTGAACACTTCAAAACGGCCATCCTGATCGACCGCGCACACAGAGCACAGGCAACGAAGCCGGCCAAGGGCGGGCCACCAAGGCCATTCATTGTAAGGCTGCACTATCCCCACACCAGGGATCTCATCCTCAAGCTGGCTAGTCAAAAGTTCCCCCTTAACTACAACGGAGCCAGGGTGTCTTTCTACCCAGATCTTACCTTGGAGGTGAGGAACCAACGGAAAGAGTATGATGAGGTACGCAACAAATGCAGGGCGGCCAACATCCGATATGGATTCCTCTTCCCAGCCCGGTTTAAGGTGACAGTCGAGGGATCAACACGTACGTTTGACAACGCAAAAGAGGCCGATCTGTTCTTGACAAGCAAGCTCCCCGGCTGAGGATACAGAACGGTTGTGCCAGCAGGCTAAATGGCCAAATACAGGCCAGGAATGTGTGTGAATTGAATTTCCGATCTATGTCTTTTCGATCAGAAGATCAGAAATTGGGACTTATATGATAGGTGAGATGTTGTGGCTAATATAGCATTGTTTGGCATGTCATGTTTTAGCGCCACTCACCCCCTAACGTGAGAGTTAAGTTAAGTGTTATTTAATATTAGTTTATATGCGGAGCATCTATAGACGACGAGTTAGTTCAAGCTTTATGTCTAGACACCCTAAGGTTTGTGTGTTAGTCAAGGAGCGCTTCGTTTGGGGAAGTCACTCAGTAAAGGGACGGGTGGAGGGACGGGAGGGGGGATGGGGTCTGTGTTTTATGTTCACGTTTATTAGTACAGGTGGCATGACAAGCTCCCGCACGGCGGGACGTTTTTCTTCGGGGTTTTGTATGACAGCAGCAATTTGCTTTAAAATAAGAAATGCCACATAGTGACCGAGCACAGAGTAGACCAGGTGGAATAAAGATAGTCAGCTGGAACTGTAATGGATTAGGGCATGTCGTGAAACGAGCTAAGGTTTTTTCTCATCTTAAATCACTGGGTGCTGACATAGTGCTTCTTCAAGAAACTCATATTAAACGCTCCGCGCAGGCCAAGCTACGAGTCGGCTGGATCGGTCAGATATACCAGTCTAACTTTGATGCAAAAGCGAGAGGGGTAGCAATCCTGATAAGGAAAAACATTCCTTTTGTTTACTCAACCTCGATTTCAGATCCTAATGGTCGGTATATTATTGTGGCTGGTACACTGAATTCAAAACCAATAACCTTGGTCAATTTATATGGACCCAACTTCGATGATCCATTATTTTTTCAAAGGGTATTTAAGGCCATACCAAATATCTCGGATACAAGTGTTATTGTTGGAGGTGACTTTAACTGTACGTTAGATCCTCTTTTAGATAAACAGCTATCAAGGTCACTTCAACAATCAAATGCCAGTGTCTGTCTAAATACATTGATGACAAACCTTAACATTGTCGATATTTGGAGACTGACGCACCCAACAGACAGGGATTATTCTTTCTTTTCATCAGTTCATAAATCATATTCCAGAATTGACTATTTTTTGTTGGACTCCAAACTAATTTCAGCAGCTGAGTCGGTTACCTATCACCCCATTCTAATTACGGACCACTCTCCTCTGTCCATGGTGCTGAAACGCGACAATATGTCGACAGGTCGGCGACCGTGGCGCTTAGACGCATACCTGTTGAAAGATGAGGCTTTTTGTCAGTATTTGAAGGAGCAGATTGCCTTTTTCCTCAGTACTAACGACACGGGGGATGTTGACGACTCCACCCTTTGGGAATCTCTAAAGGCTGTGATTAGAGGTTACATTATTTCTTATACATCAGAGAGGAAGAAACGTGCCAATACTAGGCTGAGAGAAATTGAAAGAGAGTTAGGGGAACAGGAGAACGTTTTTAGGACAAATTCCTCGTATACAGTCCTTGAGAAGATCACAAAGTTAAAGTATGAATACAATACCATCCTTTCGAAACGGGTGGGCTCTTTACTTGCTAGAACGCAACAAAGTTATTTTGAACTGGGGGACAAACCACATAAATTATTAGCAAGACAGCTAAGGCATGTACAAGCATCTAGAGCTATTCACAAAATAAAAGACAAGAAGGGTAAAATAGTAACAGATCCGCAGGACATTAATAAATGCTTTGCGCAGTTTTACTCAGAGCTATACCAATCAAAATGCGATGCTACTGATCCACAAACTATGGAACGCTTTCTCGCTGAATGTGAACTTCCTAAACTAGACAGGGGGGCAGCTGCCGCACTCGATGCAGGGATAACCTTAGATGAAATTAACACAGCGATAGCACAATTTCCAAACAGCAAGGCCCCTGGGCCCGATGGATATGTAATAGAATTCTATAAGAAGTACTGCGCTAGTCTATCTCCACTTATGCTGCGAATGTTTCAACAATCCAAAGAAAATACCAAACTCCCGCAAACACTGTATGAGGCTACAATAGCCCTGATCTTGAAAAAAGATAGAGATTCCATGGAGATGTCGTCGTATCGCCCCGTGTCGTTACTCCCCATAGAAAACAAGGTGTTGACAAAGATATTGGCAAACCGATTGAAAAAATATATTTCCGACATCATACACCCTGACCAGACAGGTTTTATCCCGGGCCGACATATATACTACAATTTGAGACGCCTTTTCAACGTAATGTATCATGATCATAAAGTTGAGGCAGTGGTAATAGCTCTTGATGCAGAGAAGGCGTTTGATCAGATTGAGTGGAAGTATATGATGTCGGTTCTGGAGCATTTCGGATTTGGAAAGGAATTTATTAATTGGATAAGAATTATTTATGCACACCCAATGGCGTCCGTTGTGACCAATCAGGAAATGTTGCAGTCATTCCGCCTGTTCAAGGGGTGCCGACAGGGGTGCCCTATTTCGCCTGCTCTCTTCGCTATAGCCATGGAACCCCTTGCTACTCGCATTCGGGCATGTGCCGATATAGCTTCTGTTAAAATAAAAGACACACAGCACAAAATTTCCCTATATGCAGACGATGTTCTTTTGTTTTTGTCCAAGCCTAAAACTTCTATTCCACCATTACTTAACTTGATAAACACATTCGGCTCCTTCTCTGGCTACAAGATAAACTGGCAAAAAAGTGAGTTGATGCCAATATCACGGCCTGTGGATATGCAATTTCTGCAATCTACCCCGTTTAGAACAGTGAGGGACAAGTTCACAAGCCTTGGCATTGTAGTGACAAGAGACCTTGACCAGCTATTGAAAGTGAATTGGGACATGAAAATATATCAGCTTAAACAAAATATAGATTTCTGGAAAACTCTGCCTATTTCCTTGGTTGGTCGTATAAACGCTATTAAAATGGTTGTCCTACCCAGGTTTCTTTACCTCTTCCAATGTCTACCCAATTTCATACCACAAAGCTATTTTAAGAAACTGGATTCAATAGTAACTCCATTTTTATGGGATAACAAGGCAGCCAGAATTTCAAAGAAGCATTTATGCAAGTACAAGATAGAGGGGGGCTTTGGCCTTCCTCACTTCAAACTGTATTATTGGGCTGCTAATCTGAACATTGTGTCTTTCTGGAGGGAAAGTTTACCTGCGATGAGACAGAAGGATATGCCTTCATGGCTTTTGATCGAGCAGGCCTCCTGTCAACGTTCCTCACTCCCTGCACTTGTTAATAGCCCATCATATGTGAAAAAAGCCACTTATGACTCCAATCCAGTCATTTGTCATACGCTTAGGATCTGGAAACAGATTAGGGATTTTCTTAACATACCCACTGTTTACATAGACAGCCCGATTAGCCTGAATCATGCTTTCCACCCTGCATTGGATGATGTGGTGTTTTCACAGTGGAGGGAGAAGGGGCTCACAACAATTGGTAATTTATACATAGATGGTCAGTTAGCTTCATTTCAACAATTACAGGCAAAGTTCAACATGCCAACAACACATTTTTTCAGATACCTCCAAATCAGGAATTTCTTAAGGACACATATCCCACAGTATGGCATTAAGCCCAATAGTCCTACATTAGATAGCTTGATACTTGTCAAACCCCATTCAAAAGGGTCGGTCTCTAGACTGTATGATGTGCTACAGGCCCACATAGAGGTATCCACAGACACCATTAAAAGGGCTTGGGAACAAGAACTTGGTTCAGAAATCTCAAATGAGGACTGGATAGAAGCTCTCAGGAATATAAACCACAGTTCAGTGAATGCCAGACACAACCTTGTACAGTTTAAGGTGATACACAGGTTACACTACTCAAAAGTAAAACTGCATAAAATATTCCCGGACACCTCACCACTGTGTGAGAGGTGCAAGCAGGATGAGGGGACGTTGACCCACTTATTCTGGACATGCCCTAAATTACATGCTTACTGGGCTCTCATTTTTGATTACTTATCTAAGGCCTTTGATAGAGTTCTAGCCCCAGACCCATTGATCGCTCTGTTTGGTACAGTTGATGGGAATAACCAGGAGGGGAAAGCTGTCTCTCTGTGTACTCTATTAGCCAAAAGGCTCATATTGCAATTTTGGAAATTGGAGACTGTACCTACCTTTGAAATGTGGTTACGGGATTTAGGGAATGTAATCCATATGGAAAAGATTCGATACAACACCTCCAATAGAAGTCCATTGTTTTACAAAATATGGCAGCCGATACTGGATAAATGGTCTAGCCCCGCTTCATAACTGGGCTGACGATCTGCTGCTACTCTGTGCTGTACTCCACTCAATATTTATTTTTGGCTGAACTACACTGCTTGTAATGACTATATGCTGTCTTCTTATACATGTACCACCTAATAGGATTTTGTTTTATTTTGTGTATGTGTGAGTTAACTTTTGTTTTGTCCTCTAAACTGGCCATCCCATTCAACAGTACAATGAATGTCATTGTTTGTATTGCTGTCTTTTTTACTTTATTTTTATTGGAAAATAATAAACATATTATAAAAAATAAAAAAATAAAAAAAAATAACATAAACGTCTATGATTGGTCCGGATCGGACCAAAAACCAATGTCCGTGGATGTGGAAATCAAGTCCGGATCTGCACCAAAAAAAGACGCCTAAAAGGCTTTGGCGTCGGTCCGTGCTTACTGTGGTGTAGCCTATAGTGTTGCCTAAAATTGAATTTTATGAAAGCCCATCTATGTGATAGGCCTACCGTTTGTAAAACACCAAAAAACTACGTCCGGACAGGACCAAAAAACACATCCAAAAGACGTTGGCTCGTGCTTACTAGGGTGTAGCCTACCATGTCCGCCTGCAATGAAATTTTATGAATGCCCATGTACCGTATGTGGTAGGCCCACCATTTGTGAAACAGGCCATTGCATTGTCTTTATTAGTCCTGATTCCTGTGACTAATCAATTTGGCTATTTATGCTCTGAATATCAGCTACCCAACTTTATCAGGAGCTATCACGAGCATATTTGCAATGTGTTTACACAGCGGGAAATTCAAAAGTATTTACTTTTTCGCTCTATATGATCAGCTTGTGAAAAAATGGTAGGATACAAACTTTCCTTAAGAAAAAAGATGCAGCAAAGGTGCAGTAACTGCAGTTGACCGATGCCAGCGCCTTTTAGATGTCTTTTTTTGGTGCTGTTATGGACAGGACTTGATTTGGATGCAGTAATTGCGGAAATAACTGCAGTGTACTGCAGTTGAACTGCAGTTGTATTGCACTTTAACTGCAGTTACACTGATAAATTACTGCAGTGAAAAAAAACAATGTTATTTTGGATGAAGTATTTGCAGGATACTGCAGTTATATAGCACCCTAACTGGTTATACTGCATTCTGACTGCAATCTTTATCGCAAGGGTTGAAAACACTGATCATGACAATGGGGTGAAGCTCCTGGACAGCAGTTGTGATTGTCCATCTTACTTAGACCTGTCCTGTTTGAAGGATATGTTGCTTTTCTAACATGACAGCTCCTTTTTTATTTGATTGAGCCCCATTTAGGTTAGGCTATTTGATCGGAGAAACCTGCATGATGTAAAAAGTGTCCATCTCATTACATTGACATACATTTTATCTTCAGCCTGAAGGCTTCAGAAAAGGCCACATACTCTTTCTACCATATCCTATATCTGCTACATGATTTATGTTAGATAATTTTTTGGGACTGAGTGTTGGTGGAGCACTGCAGAAATGCATCTTTCCAACAGCACCCTGGAGAGGCACGCTGGGAATGGACAAGCAAAATATTTTGCAGCCCTGCCTTTGACAAATGGAGCACCTTAAATTTAATTTTGGGCAAAAAGGCAAACTCCTCTCCATCGTTCATTGAATCAGATGGCTCATTCATCACAAAACCAACTGATATTGTCAACTTTCATTGGCAAGATAAGCAAATTTAGGCATGATATGCCTGCAAAAAATGCTGACACTACACCTCCAAGTATATCTGACCAAATTATGAAAGACCATCATTGTAATTTTGAATTCCGTAAAGTAAGTTTGGAAGAGGTGAAAAAATGATTGTTGTCTATCAACAATGATAAGCCACCGGGGTCTGATAACTTGGATGTAAAATTACTGAGGATAATAGCGGATGATATTGTCACTCCTGTTTGCCATATCTTCAATTTAAGCCTACTAGAAAGTGTGTGCCCTCTGGCCTGGAGGGAAGCAAAAGTTATTCCCCTACCTAAGGATATGTAAAGCCCCCTTTACTTGCTCAAATAGCCGACCAATCAGCCTGTTACCAAACCTTTGTAAAAAAAAAAAAAAAAGAAAAAAAAAAGGTGTTTGACCAGATACAATGCTATTTTACAGTAAACTAATTGACAACAGACTTTCAGCACACTTATAGAGAAGGACATTTAACAAGCACAGCACTTACACAAATTACTGATGATTGGCTGAGAGGAATTGATGATAAAAACATTGTGGGGGCTGTTTTGTTAGATTTCAGTGCGGCTTTTGACATTATCGATCATAGTCTGTTGCTGGAAAAATATGTGTGTCATACCTTTACACCCTCTGCTATATTGTGGATAAAGAGTTACCTGTCTAACAGGACACAGAGGGTGTTCTTTAATGGAAGTCTCTCCAACAAAATCCCGGTAGAATTAGGAAATCCACAGGTCAGCTGTCTAGGCCCCTTACATTTTTTATCTTTACTAACGACATGCCACTGGCTTTGAGTAAAGCCAGAGTGTCTATGTATGCGGATGACTCAACACTATACACGTCAGCTACCACAGCGACTGAAATGACTGCAACACTTAACAAAGAGCTGCAGTTAGTTTCAGAATGGGTGGCAAGGAATAAGTTAGTCCTAAATATTTCAAAAACTAAAAGCATTGTATTTGGGACAGATCATTCACTAAATCCTAAACCTCAACTAAAACTTGTAATGAATAATGCGGTAATTGAGCAAGTTGAGGAGACTAAACTGCTTGGAGTAACCTTGGATTGTAAACTGTCGTTGTTCAAAAATATTGATACAACAGTAGCTAGGATGGGGAGAAGTCTGTCCATAATAAAGAGCTATTCTGCATTCTTAACAGCACTATCAACATATCAACAAGGCAGGTCCTACAGGCCCTAGTTTTGTCACACCTGGACTACTGTTCTGTCGTATGGTTAGGTGCCACAAAGAGGGACTTAGGAATATTGCAATTGGCTCAGCACGGCTGGCCCTTGGATGTACACAAAGAGCTAATATTAATAATATGCATGTCAATCTCTCCTGGCTCAAAGTGGAGGAGAGATTGACTTCATCACATGTTCAATTCACTGAGCTGGCTGTTTGAACTACTGGCACACAGCTCAGACACCCATGCATACCCTGCAAGACATGCCACCAGAGGTCTCTTCACAGTCTCCAAGTCCAGAACAGACTATGGAGGCACACAGTAATACATATAGCCATGACTACGTGGAACTCTATTCCACATCAAGTAACTCATGCAAGAAGTAAAATTAGATTTAAAAAACATGCATACAAAACACACGATAACATACGCACTATACACACACGTACACATGGATTTTGTGTTGAGGATATGTGGTAGTAGAGTAGGGGCCTGAGGGTACATACTTAATATGTTGTGAATGTCTGCCTTAATTTTGCTGGGCCCAAGGTACAAGAGCAAATGTGACTTGCCACCTGGATTCGGTCTTATGTAGTAAAGTGAGATTCTTTAAAAAAAAAATTTTTTTACATTAGATAAAGTAGAGACTCAGAGCTACAAAATGGTATATCATACACTGCATTTGAGGAACAATGGGAAAGTAATTCTGCTTTGAAAGTTGATCAACTTGTAAACTCACTTTTGAGTAAATTGCCTTTGAATGTATCTAGTGAAGAGCTCTTCTTTGTCTATAACCATTCAGCATCGTTCACACCTTCTTAAGCTTTAGCCCCACCCATCTTGTTTCTCTCTCGAAGCACACACTTGACACTGACTGATGATTAGTTTACCTCTGGATAACATGAAAACAGCCTAACCAGCTCTGCTGTCAACAATTTCATTACGCTTTTTTGCAGACATTTACTGACACCGGCCATATTCAATGGGTGTTGTACACACGTCACGTTAGCTAACGAGCCAGCCAGCTAACGTTAGCTAGTTAAACAACAATGAACAAAGTGGCAACAATGCCACAGTGCTGGGAGCTAACCAACCAGGTCCAATGTTAGCTAGCTAACATTAGACTCTAACTAGAAAAGCAAATGGCTCTGGGAAAGAAATAATAACATCAGCTAGGGAGCCAGCCAGCTAACGTTAGCTAGCTAGCTAACAGTGCACTTTAGCTTGAAATGAAACCACTTTCTGTCAAAATTTGAAATGTGTAATATATAAAAATGTACAGTAGCTAGCTAACGCTAGACTATCTCACCTGCATACTTTTCAACATGCATCATGGACCTGTCTCCCTGTCAGGAATGCCATACCACGGTTGCCCTTAGTTTGAAGATGTAATCCAGAGACTTTAGCTATCATACTCCAATTCCACTGATTTCAAAACTTGATCCTCCAGAAAATGGAGAGCAAAAAAAATTATGCAGCTCCACTACGCAATACATTTAAAAAAAAAGCCGCATTCAATAGGATTACCAACAGACTGACGAGCTCAAATAGACAGACGCCTTCAAAATGGCAGACCAATCCGAACTCCTCTCTCGGCATGTCCAGCCCACTCATCTCAGCCAATCATGGCTAGTGGGAAGGTTGCTGACTTTTCTGTGGCTTAACCAACAAGGCCTGTAATATAACAATTGTATTCGTATTTACAGATGGCATACACATTTGTTATTAAGGCACATGAAAGTTCATATGGTTGAGAAGGCATTTCTGCCCAAAAAAACGCATTTTGTTAAAAAAATATTTTTTAACGTTCAAACGGCTCTCCTGTGAAGTGGTGACTTGTGACATACGCCTATTTTCCTGAATCGGGTCACAATTGGGGATCCATAATAAATGCAAATACAACTACAAACAGGCAACATAAGCAGGATCTGACCGTATTTCTGTAAATATACTGATAATTAATAAAGCCAGGGACATTTAACAGTTAGGCTATTGATTATAGACCTAATTAAGTTTGGGTTTCCTTCTCCTCACTTTTCTTAGTCAATAAGGCAAGAGCTGTTTTCTCATCTCCTCATTCTGCTAGTGCCTCCGCGGCATTGCTCTCAACACCAATATGCTGGTTAACATTGCTAATGTGCACATATCAACATGGTCTAGGAAAAGGTGCCAATTCAACAGCGCACTGATGTGTTTTAGAACCGTGGACAGCGGCCACTATCCAACGAGGGAGAAAGTGCATTTGTTATTAAATAATATAATTTTTATTCGTTTTGCACTATTGTTTATGTAATACAACCATATACAATTTCAGTATCATGTCTTATGCTGATGGACTGTGCCATCCCTACTGCCTACACAATTGATCAGTCCACTCAACGCGAATCAGACAGGTGTCTTGTACACCACGATATATATAATTTTTTTGGGGGGGGAGGCTACTGCTCGACTAAAGAAATCTCAGTCGACCAACAGCCTATCGACTAAACAATCGACCAGTTGACTAAATGGGGTCAGCCCTAGTAGCTAGCTTGGCTGGCTAGCCCCTTCAGTAACTACTGGCGGGCTAGTAGCTGAGACCAAAGAGATAAGAGAATGTTTTTCTGACTGAAGCACAGCCAAGTGACACAGTGCCCCCCTGTGGACTGAAGCTGAACTTAACAACATTATATTTAACCCTATTTAAAATTAGCAATGTTGAGGTGGTAGAACAGACAAAAATTTTATGCGTGATATTCTTATAACCTATTCCGTACTTGGCTCATGTTTGTTATTTCCATATGGACTATGGAACAATTTGTATTAAAATATATATAAATAAGTGAACTGCTCGTTATTAAATTGGTGAAATTATTGAATTAAGCTTTTATTTATATTACTGTTTTTATTTATTTAGCTACATACCTTTCTTATTGTTGTTGCAGGTTAACCTCTTGACTGTGTACTCCATGCACTGTGTGGAGCACTGTGTACTCCATGCATATCATGTGTATACGACAAATAAACAAACTTGAAGGGGAGGGCAGCCAGAAAGAGAGGGGAAAGAATTGCCAGCTTTGTGGTTAGATTGTTGGTGAACAAAACATAGAAAATACATCGGCCCTTAAGTTATGTTTCCTCAAGTGTTATGTCATCTAAAAACCTCACATTCGATTCGCTGGTATAACTGACAAAATGAATCATAGAGGTCTTATAACTTAATACATTTTTTAGTTTGCAAGCCCTGTCACATCCGACAAGCATCGGAGCCGGTGTAGTACGATTCGATCTTAGTCCTGTATTGAAGCTTTGCCTGTTTGATGGTTCGTCGGAGGGCATAGCAGGATTTCTTATAAGCTTCCGTTTTAGAGTCCCGCTCCTTGAAAGAGGCAGCTCTACCCTTTAGCTCAGTGCGGATGTTTGCCTGTAATCCCAAAGGTGTTTGATTTAGCTAATTTAGCTTAATCAACAACCTGACTCAAACAGAGAGGAATGCTATTTATGTTAGCTAGTTGGCTAAGGCTATCCAACATTGGAACTCTTCCAAGTCAAGGTATGCTTTCGCTTTTATTAAAGTATGTGGACACCTGCTCGTCGAAATCATGGATATTAATATGGAGTTGGTCCCCCCTTGGCTGCCATAACAGCCTCCACTCTTCTGGGAAGGCTTTCCACTAGGTGTTGGAACATTGCTGCGGGGACTTGCTTCCTTTCAGTCACGTGAGCATTAGTTAGGTTGGGCGCTGATGTTGGGCGATTAGGGCTGGCTCGCAGTCTGCGTTCCAATTCATCCCAAAGGTGTTCGATGGTGTTGAGGTCAGGGCTCTGTGCAGGCCACACCGATCTCGTCAAAACCATTTCTGTATGGACCTCGCTTTGTGCACGAGGGTATTGTGATGCTGAAACAGGAAAGGGCCTTCTCCAAACTGTTGCCACAAAGCACAGAATCGTCTAGAATGTCATTGTATGCTGTAGCATTAAGATTTCCCTTCACTGGAACTAAGTGGCCTATCCCGAACCATGATAAACAACCGCAGACCAATACTCCTCCTCTACCAAACTTTACAGTTGACAGGTAGTGTTCTCCTGGCATCCGCCAAACCCAGATTCGTCCATCGGACTGCCAGATGGTGAAGCGTGGTTCATCACTCCAGAGAACGTTTCCACTGCTCCAGAGTCCAATGGCGGCGAGCTTTACACCACTCCAGCCACGCTTGGCATTGCACTTGGTGATTTTAGGCTTGTGTGTGGCTGATCGGCCATGGAATCCCATTTCATAAAGCTCCATACGAACATTTATTGTATTGAAGTTTCTTCCAAAGGCAGTTTGGAACTCGGTAGTGAGTGTTTTAACCGAGGACAGACGATTTTTACACACTACGCTCTTCAGCACTCTGCTGTACCGTTCTGTTAGTTTCTGTCCTACCACTTTGCGGTGGAGCCATTGGTGCTCCTAAATGTTTCCACTTCACAATAACAGCACCTACAGTTAACCAGGGCAGCTCTAGCAGGGCAGAATTTTGACAAATGACTCGTTGGAAAGGTGGCATCCTGTGACGGTGCCCCTTTGAAAGTCACTGAGCTCTTCAGTAAGGCCATTCTACTGCCAATGTTTGTCTATGGAGATTGCATGGCTGTCTGATCAATTTTATACACCTGTCAGCAACAGGTGTGGCTGAAATAGCCGGATCCGCTCATTTGAAGGGGTGTTCACATACTTTACTATATATAGTGTAACTTTTCTATATATAGTGTAGCTTCTTATCTGTCATGTTTGTGTAAAGGACATCACGCTGCTTGCTTTGTGATGAACTTTTCATCCCAATTTCGCCAATACCTGGCGCAAACTCAGTACCTCTGCCTTGCTAGCACACGTGACCGCCCTCCTGAAGCATCTTACCAGTTGGCTCCACACGAAAAGCTACCTATTTGCTGGAGCAAGTAGGGACAGTTCAGGCTGAGTAGTAAGTTTTACATTTGCATGTGTTACATTTGGAGTTGTGTTGTGCTGTTATGCAGACACCTGCATTTTTCTTTACAGTTGAGTTGCCCTGGTCGTGTCAGTTTACAATAACTTTAAAGAGCAACTGACCCTAAAAACAACTTCTGTAGAAACAACCTATGTGGCATCGATTTGAGTCAGACACATTTATTCTACTGTCAAAAAGGATAATTTTGGTCATAAAGTCAAGTTCATCCTAAACTGAGTTTTGTTAGACTTGTGGTTGTGACTGCATCACAATGTAAATAAAGGTTGGGTTTGTTTAAATCCTGCCCACATCTGGCAGCACACAAATAAACATCAATTCGGAGTGCAGCTGCACGTGACCTGATCGTAATTAATGTGGTAAATTTGGTTTGACTTTGGATATCCCTATAGGGATGGTTTGGGATCATCGATAAATTACACAATGTACACAGGACAATATGTTAATATTACAATAGCTCCAAATTTCAATGACTTAAAATCCTCAAACCAACTATAAATTGTAGAAATTCATATACCCTTCAAGATGCACTGTAGATTCTAATTAGTTTTATTTACTTGCCAAATTAGAAGAGCTGAAATACAGACAGTGAAAAAGTAAAACATGGTTTACAAAGAATTAGCAGATGTGGTGAAAAAGCCAGTGAAATTACTATGAAAACAATTGTTTACATTTACACTTTGCAACTAGGATAGGACGAGAGAGGAGGGTAGACAAGCGACAGCAGCATAGAATACTAAGAAAGAAGAACTGAAGAAAGCAGAGAAAGTGATGTACTGTAGAGAGGCTGAGGAGGGGTGAGCACATAGTAGACTGTATCACTTAAAGCTGACCTATGGATTCTAATTACTGTACTGTGTGCGTGTGTGTGTGCGTGTGTGAGTGAGTGTTTGGGTACTGTGGGATGCTTTAATCAGTTGGGCTCATTGGACAGGTCAGAGTCTACTGTATGTTTGAAGTTGTTGAGTGGTGTTTGGCAATGCACTGTAGCTGTATGTGTTCCAGATTAAAAGAAACACAGTAGCAATTGTAATTGACTACTGGCAGTGTCTCAATGTTAATCTCAAAGTGCACCAAATTCATGCATTTAGTTGTGGGACCCCCCAACTGGCTTTGGGCTAAGCACCCAATGTCTTCAAATCCTAGAAACACCCCTGGCTGGGCCCAGTCAGGTCTTTGACACAACAATATAACGAACCATACCATGCAGTGTTGGGCCCAGTCAGGTCTTTGACACAACAATATAACGAACCATACTATGCAGTGCTGGGCCCTGTCAGGTCTTTGACTCAACAATATAACGAACCATACCATGCAGTGTTGGGCCCAGTCAGGTCTTTGACACAACAATATAACGAACCATACTATGCAGTGCTGGGCCCTGTCAGGTCTTTGACACAACAATATAACGAACCATACTATGCAGTGCTGGGCCCTGTCAGGTCTTTGACACAACAATATAACGAACCATACTATGCAGTGCTGGGCCCAGTCAGGTCTTTGACACAACAATATAACGAACCATACTATGCAGTGCTGGGCCCAGTCAGGTCTTTGACACAACAATATAATGAACCATACTATGCAGTGCTGGGCCCTGTCAGGTCTTTGACACAACAATATAACGAACCATACTATGCAGTGCTGGGCCCTGTCAGGTCTTTGACACAACAATATAATGAACCATACTATGCAGTGCTGGGCCCTGTCAGGTCTTTGACAAAACAATATAACGAACCATACTATGCAGTGCTGGGCCCTGTCAGGTCTTTGACACAACAATATAACAAACCATACTATGCAGTGCTGGGCCCAGTCAGGTCTTTGACACAACAATATAACGAACCATACCATGCAGTGCTGGGCCCTGTCAGGTCTTTGACACAACAATATAACAAACCATACTATGCAGTGCTGGGCCCTGTCAGGTCTTTGACACAACAATATAACGAACCATACTATGCAGTGCTGGGCCCAGTCAGGTCTTTGACACAACAATATAACGAACCATACTATGCAGTGATGGGCCCTGTCAGGTCTTTGACACAACAATATAACGAACCATACTATGCAGTGCTGGGCCCTGTCAGGTCTTTGACACAACAATATAACGAGCCATACTGCACGGTGCTGGTCCCAGTCAGGTCTTTGACACGTTCACCCACTCCCCCGCTGAAAGATCAGACACAAAATGTTGGCAGCATTGTAACAGGTTGTAATCAAGCCCTGGTCTCCAGCATGGGAACAGAAGAGGAATACCTGGTGCAGTAGTCTCAGGTGGGACCACTCCAAATCATTGTGGTTCTGACACACACACACACGCACACACGCACACACACACACACACACACACACACACGTTTTGCAGGTCCATCAACATATTTAAATACCTATCACACCCTACAGCAACCTGTGGCTCATGAGAGAACCTTCATAAATCATCAGAATGTTAATAACCTCTTTATTGACACTTTATGTAGTGTCCTGTAATACTTTGTTGGAAGTCAAACACCTTCGGTCATTCAAACACATCCATAAAGACTCTATATCACATGACACTGTACTACAGACCGCTTTGGTCATTTATAACACAGATAAATACCTTGTATCATATGACGCTGTACTTACTATAAAGTCAGGCACCTTTGGTCATTCATAACATATACATAAAGGCTTAATGATGTCAATACAAATGTATTAACACTTTGAGAATTTTCACTAACAGCTTAAACAAATAAACATTAAAGACATTTTTAAACCATACATTTCCTTTTATTGTAATTTTTTTAAACAATACACATACATTGAAGTTTCAAAAAGTCCAGAAATGCAATTACATTGAACATTACACAGGGTTGTGAACAGTGTAGCTTACTCCTGAGCTAGCAGACGTATGGTTCTGGCCTCTGCCTACTGGAGGTACTGCATGTTGGTTCCAACCTTAAGGTGACAACAATGAAAGTTAGCAGGTCTGTTAGGAAATGGGCATACTATGAAAGGGGAGATGGGAAACTCCATTCGATTTGTATTATTATATTCCTCTTTCATTTACAAATCTCATGACATAACACATGACTGTATCTAGGGGATAGTCTTTTTGCTGAGCCCGCTAGTGTTGTGTATTGATATTCTAGTTTTGTCCCTTTAGGGCACCTGTAATCCCCCCTTGCTTACCTACGTTGAAATGCTTGGAATGTTCTTCCTGTGAAACGCATTAAACAATGTCCACGTTCATTTTTACTCCCGTCTCATGTCCTGTCCTTATATTAGTTGTATAAGTAATACAGTGTGCTATACAACAAAACTGGCGACGAGGAAGAAACGTTCTCACGTTTGTGCTCATCATCTTTGGCAGAAAGTCTGAGTTAAAGTCGTTGTTTTTTTTTTCGCCGTAGAAAGACGCAAACAAAACGTGGAGCTAGCCAGTCGAGTGATGCTAGCTAGCTTTTGATGTCACGGCAACGAGAGCTTAGTGTGATAGGAAGAGTTTCGCTGCGGGAGAAAGTGAAGTCAGCGTGAGTTAAAAGAAAGAAAGAAAAGGGTCTGGGAGTAAGGGACCGTTTGAAAAGTGTGAGAAAGAAAAATAAACCTAAAATGTCTGCATTGATTGGAAATATAGGAACATTTGATGAATCTGTGGAACAATGGAGTTCTTACACAGAACGTTTTGAGTACTTTGTGTTGGCAAATGGAATTAAAGCAGAAGTCGGTGTGCCAACATTTTTGACTGTTATGGGGGGAAAAACATTAAATCTACTGCGCAGCCTAGTAACGCCTGAAAAACCAGGTGATAAGTCATATGATGAAATTGTGGCTACCTTAAAAGGACATTATTCTCCCAAACCACTGATAATCGCAGAGAGATTCCGGTTTCATAAGAGAAATCAAGATGAGGGGGAATCAATCTCACAGTTTGTGGCTGTATTGAAACAGTTATCTGAACACTGTGAATTTGGGAGATCAATGAGTGACACTATACGTGATAGGTTAGTGTGTGGCATGCGCAGCGAGGCAATTCAGAAACGCCTTTTGACTGAGAGTAACTTAACATTGCAGAGAGCAATAGAAGGTAGTACGTCAATGGAAATAGCAAATAAAGACGCACAACACCTGTGCATTGACCAAAGTGCATAAGGTGTCTACGTGGTTAAAAAAACAAGGCAGGAGGTGGCAAGCCATGCTATCGCTGTGGGAAACCAGGTCACCAAGCAGAGGAGTGTTGGTGCAAAGACTTAGACTGCAAAAGTTGTGGAAAAAAGGGTCACATCGAACGTGCATGTAAGAACAAAAAGACACAATCAAACAAAAGTAATGAACAAAGGAAAAGGGACTTCAGGAAGTACAAAAAGAAAGTGCATAAAATGGAGCACACAGAGGATGAACAAAGTGATACCCTGTCTGAAGGGGAAGAATCTTTGCATGTTATGTCCATTTCAGACAATGGATACGGCTACTGGGTGACACCGCTACTGGATGGAAACGCAGTACGGATGCAAGTGGACACTGGAGCAGCCATATCTTTGGTGTCTGAGGCTGTATACAAGGAGAAACTACATCACCTCACACTACAGCCCACAAAGATGACGCTGAAATCATACACCGGTGAGTTTGTTCCAGTGAGAGGAAGTGTGATTGATACGGTGGAGCTCAACAAACAGAAGGTAAAGCTACCACTACATTGTGAAAGGCAACCATCCAGCATTGCTAGGACGCACATGACTGGAAAAGATCAAACTAAACTGGCAGGAAATTCATATGGTTGCAAAAGAGGACACAAACCTACAAGGGATATTGAGGAAACACGCGGATGTGTTCAAAGGAGAACTTGGCAGTATGAAGGACATAACAGTTAAACTGACCGTGAAACCAGACAGCAAGCCAAAATACTTCAAAGCTAGACCTGTCCCATACGCCATAAAACCAAAAGTTGAAATTGAGCTAAACAGACTAGTCGAGAGTGGAGTATTGGATCCAGTGAATGTTAGTGAATGGGCTACACCCATTGTTCCAGTCATAAAAAAAGATGGATCACTCAGACTCTGGTGATTTCAAAGTCACCATTAACCCAGTCTTGACTGCTGAAAAATATCCACTACCCCTCATTGACGACCTCTTTTCTGGTTTAGCTGGAGGACAAAAATTCAGTAAGATAGACTTATGTCAGGCCTATCTACAGATGCATGTGGACCAAGAGTCACAAGTACTGTTGACCATAGTGACTCACAAAGGACTGTACAGGTACCGGAGGCTTCCTTTTGGAATCACCTCAGCTCCGGCCTTGTTTCAGAGAGCTATGGACCAGATACTGAGCGGGCTCACTGGGGTCCAATGTTACCTCGATGATCTACTCATCACCGGCAAAGACGAGCAGGAGCACCTGAGAAACCTGAACGCTACACTACAGAGATTGGAGGAGTACGGTCTGAGGGTCCGGAAGGACAAATGTGAGTTTTTCCGGCCCTCTGTTTGGTACCTGGGCCACGTCATCGACAGTTCGGTGCTCCACAAGGCGCCATCGAAGGTGAAGGCCGTTGCGGAAGCTCCATCCCCACAGAACGTGAGTCAGCTGAGATCATTCTTAGGACTACAGACATACTACGCAAAGTTTGTGCCAAACCTAGCTAACATGTTAAAGCCACTGCATGAACTTTTGAACAAAACCAAACAGTGGAAGTGGACAGACAGATGTGAGGAGGCCTTCAAGAAAGTGAAAACAGCCTTAGCTCAGTCAGAGGCCCTAACCCACTTCAACCCCAACTTGCCATTACAGTTGGCATGTGATGCATCGCCTTATGGCGTTGGTGCAGTTGTCTCACACATAATGCCATCAGGTGAAGAAAGGCCAATTGCTTTCGCATCACGGACCTTAAGTAAAGCCGAGAGCAATTATGCACAGATAGAGCGTGAAGCACTCGCCATTGTGTTTGGAGTTAAGAAATTTCATCAGTTTCTGTTAGGCCGACGATTCACACTGCTGACGGACCATAGACCCCTCACCTCCATCTTTGGTCCCCACACCGGCATTCCGTCGCTTGCAGTCAGCCGCATGCAGCGATGGGCGTTATTGCTATCTGCTCACCAGTACAATATCAAGTACAGAAGGTCTGAGCAGCACTGCAATGCAGACGGCCTCTCAAGGCTTCCCTTACCTACATTTACATTTACATTTAAGTCATTTAGCAGACGCTCTTATCCAGAGCGACTTACAAATTGGTGCATTCACCTTATGATATCCAGTGGAACAACCACTTTACAATAGTGCATCTCAGTCTTTTAAGGGGGAGGGGGGGGTTAGAAGGATTACTTTATCCTATCCTAGGTATTCCTTAAAGAGGTGGGGTTTCAGGTGTCTCCGGAAGGTGATGATTGACTCCGCTGACCTGGCGTCGTGAGGGAGTTTGTTCCACCATTGGGGTGCCAGAGCAGCGAACAGTTTTGACTGGGCTGAGCGGGAACTGTACTTCCTCAGAGGTAGGGAGGCGAGCAGGCCAGAGGTGGATGAACGCAGTGCCCTTGTTTGGGTGTAGGGCCTGATCAGAGCCTGAAGGTACGGAGGTGCCGTTCCCCTCACAGCTCCGTAGGCAAGCACCATGGTCTTGTAGCGGATGCGAGCTTCAACTGGAAGCCAGTGGAGAGAGCGGAGGAGCGGGGTGACGTGAGAGAACTTGGGAAGGTTGAACACCAGACGGGCTGCGGCGTTCTGGATGAGTTGTAGGGGTTTAATGGCACAGGCAGGGAGCCCAGCCAACAGCAAGTTGCAGTAATCCAGACGGGAGATGACAAGTGCCTGGATTAGGACCTGCGCCGCTTCCTGTGTGAGGCAGGGTCGTACTCTGCGAATGTTGTAGAGCATGAACCTACAGGAACGGGTCACCGCCTTGATGTGAGTTGAGAACGACAGGGTGTTGTCCAGGATCACGCCAAGGTTCTTAGC
The DNA here is from genome assembly GCF_045679555.1 of Salvelinus alpinus. Lineage (NCBI taxonomy): Eukaryota > Metazoa > Chordata > Actinopteri > Salmoniformes > Salmonidae > Salvelinus > Salvelinus alpinus. The sequence continues at coordinate 34,822,439 of NC_092098.1, forward strand.
ACTCTGGGAGGAGGACACAATGGAGTTGTCAACCGTGATGGCGAGATCATGGAACGGGCAGTCCTTCCCCGGGAGGAAGAGCAGCTCCGTCTTGCCGAGGTTCAGCTTGAGGTGGTGATCCGTCATCCACACTGATATGTCTGCCAGACATGCAGAGATGCGATTCGCCACCTGGTTATCAGAGGGGGGAAAGGAGAAGATTAATTGTGTGTCGTCTGCATAGCAATGATAGGAGAGACCATGTGAGGATATGACATAGCCAAGTGACTTGGTGTATAGCGAGAATAGGAGAGGGCCTAGAACAGAGCCCTGGGGGACACCAGTGGTGAGAGCACGTGGTGCGGAGACAGATTCTCGCCACGCCACCTGGTAGGAGCGACCTGTCAGGTAGGACGCAATCCAAGCGTGGGCCGCGCCGGAGATGCCCAGCTCGGAGAGGGTGGAGAGGAGGATCTGATGGTTCACAGTATCAAAGGCAGCCGATAGGTCTAGAAGGATGAGAGCAGAGGAGAGAGAGTTAGCTTTAGCAGTGCGGAGCGCCTCCGTGACACAGAGAAGAGCAGTCTCAGTTGAATGACTAGTCTTGAAACCTGACTGATTTGGATCAAGAAGGTCATTCTGAGAGAGATAGCAGGAGAGCTGGCCAAGGACGGCACGTTCAAGAGTTTTGGAGAGAAAAGAAAGAAGGGATACTGGTCTGTAGTTGTTGACATCGGAGGGATCGAGTGTAGGTTTTTTCAGAAGGGGTGCAACTCTCGCTCTCTTGAAGACGGAAGGGACGTAGCCAGCGGTCAAGGATGAGTTGATGAGCGAGGTGAGGTAAGGGAGAAGGTCTCCGGAAATGGTCTGGAGAAGAGAGGAGGGGATAGGGTCAAGCGGGCAGGTTGTTGGGCGGCCGGCCGTCACAAGACGCGAGATTTCATCTGGAGAGAGAGGGGAGAAAGAGGTCAAAGCACAGGGTAGGGCAGTGTGAGCAGAACCAGCGGTGTCGTTTGACTTAGCAAACGAGGATCGGATGTCGTCGACCTTCTTTTCAAAATGGTTGACGAAGTCATCCGCAGAGAGGGAGGAGGGGGAGGAGGATTCAGGAGGGAGGAGAAGGTGGCAAAGAGCTTCCTAGGGTTAGAGGCAGATGCTTGGAATTTAGAGTGGTAGAAAGTGGCTTTAGCAGCAGAGACAGAAGAGGAGAATGTAGAGAGGAGGGAGTGAAAGGATGCCAGGTCCGCAGGGAGGCGAGTTTTCCTCCATTTCCGCTCGGCTGCCCGGAGCCCTGTTCTGTGAGCTCGCAGTGAGTCGTCGAGCCACGGAGCAGGAGGGGAGGACCGAGCCGGCCTGGAGGATAGGGGACATAGAGAGTCAAAGGATGCAGAAAGGGAGGAGAGGAGGGTTGAGGAGGCAGAATCAGGAGATAGGTTGGAGAAGGTTTGAGCAGAGGGAAGAGATGATAGGATGGAAGAGGAGAGAGTAGCGGGGGAGAGAGAGCGAAGGTTGGGACGGCGCGATACCATCCGAGTAGGGGCAGTGTGGGAAGTGTTAGATGAGAGCGAGAGGGAAAAGGATACAAGGTAGTGGTCGGAGACTTGGAGGGGAGTTGCAGTGAGATTAGTGGAAGAACAGCATCTAGTAAAGATGAGGTCAAGCGTATTGCCTGCCTTGTGAGTAGGGGGGGAAGGTGAGAGGGTGAGGTCAAAAGAGGAGAGGAGTGGAAAGAAGGAGGCAGAGAGGAATGAGTCAAAGGTAGACGTGGGGAGGTTAAAGTCACCCAGAACTGTGAGAGGTGAGCCATCCTCAGGAAAGGAACTTATCAGGGCGTCAAGCTCATTGATGAACTCTCCAAGGGAACCTGGAGGGCGATAAATGATAAGGATGTTAAGCTTGAAAGGGCTGGTAACTGTGACAGCATGAAATTCAAAGGAGGCGATAGACAGATGGGTCAGGGGAGAAAGAGAGAATGTCCACTTGGGAGAGATGAGGATCCCAGTGCCACCGCCCCGCTGACCAGAAGCTCTCGGGGTGTGCGAGAACACGTGGGCAGACGAGGCGAGAGCAGTAGGAGTAGCAGTGTTGTCAGTGGTAGTCCATGTTTCCGTCAGTGCCAAGAAGTCGAGGGACTGGAGGGACGCATAGGCTGAGATGAACTCTGCCTTGTTGGCCGCAGATCGGCAGTTCCAGAGGCTGCCGGAGACCTGGAACTCCACGTGGGTCGTGCACGCTGGAACCACCAGGTTAGAATGGCAGCGGCCACGCGGTGTGAAGCGTTTGTATGGTCTGTGCAGAGAGGAGAGAAGAGGGATAGACAGACACATAGTTGACAGGCTACAGAAGAGGCTACGCTAATACAAAGGAGATTAGAATGACAAGTGGACTACACGTCTCGAATGTTCAGAAAGTTAAGCTTACGTTGCAAAAATAAAATCTTATTGACTAAAATGATATAGTACTGCTGGCGGTGAAGTAGGCTGGCTAGCAGTGGCTGCGTTGTTGACTTTGTTTGAACGTGTAGCTGGCTAGGTAACCTCTAACTGGCTAGGTAACCTCGACAATTTCTCAAAACTACACAATTATCTTGGATACAAGGACAGCAAAGACAACTATGTAGCTAGCTAACACTACGCTAATCAAGTCGTTCCGTTGTAATGTAAGTTGTAATGTGAGTTTCTACAGTGCTGCTATTCGGTAGAAGTTGGCTAGCTAGCAGTGTTAGCTAGCAGTGTTGACTAGGTAGGAGACGGCAGCGCAGCGCGGCGGACGAAAATAGCTGGCTAGTTAACCGAATAATTACTCTAACCAACTCTAAGCTACACAATTATCTTAGATACAAAGATAGCAAAGACAACTATGTAGCCAGCTAACACTACACTAATCAAGTCGTTCCGTTGTAATGTAATCGTTTCTCCAGTGCTGCTATGCTGCTATTCGGTGGCTAGCTGGCTAGCTAGCAGTGTTGACTATGTTACGTCACGTTCGGACGAAAATAGCTGGCTAGCGAACCTCAATAACTACACAATTATCTTTGATACAAAGACGGCTATGTAGCTAGCTAAGATCAAACAAATCAAACCGTTGTACTGTAATGAAAATGAAAATGGTAAAACTACCTGTGGAGCGAAGCGGAATTGCGACTGCTCGCTCCAAACCGTAAGTCGGTTCACCTGTCGCACACACTGAGCACTCCCAGGCTGAAATCTTCTACTTCAAGGAAGTGACGAACGCCCCAGTTACATCTGTCCAAGTGAAAAAGTTCACCCACACTGATCCAGTGATGTCTGAGGTCATGGACATTGTCACTCGTGGAAAAGAAGTAGAGATGTCGGACAGCCTACAACCTTACCTAGTGAGGAGAAACGAGCTCACAGTTCAGTCTGGATGCTTGCTATGGGGTTTTCGAGTCATCATACCGCCGCCACTGAGAAGGCAGGTGCTTGAAGAACTCCATTCAGGGCACTGTGGCATGGTGCGAATGAAGGAGATTGCACGCAGCTACTTTTGGTGGCCAGGTCTGGACGCAGCTATCGAAGACAAGGTCAAGTCATGTTCCGCATGTCAAAAGATGAGGAACATGCCTCAGCTAGCGCCACTACACCCATGGGACTTCCCAGAGGAGCCTTGGCAGCGAGTCCACATAGACTATGCAGGCCCACTAGAGGATTGTATGTTCTTAGTCGTAGTTGACGCACACAGTAAATGGCCTGAGGTCACAGTGATGAAGAGCACCTCAGCGGAGAGAACCATCGAAGAGCTACGGTCAATCTTCAGTTGCTTCGGCTTGCCAACGCAACTCGTTAGTGATAATGGCCCCCAACTGGTGTCTGAAGAGTTCCGGTCATTCATGGAAGCAAATGGAATTCAACACATCAAGTCAGCGCCGTATCACCCTGCAACGAACGGCCTCGCTGAAAGGTTTCTCCAAACGATGAAGCAAGCTTTAAAATCATCACAAGGGAACGGCTCCCTCAATAGGCGTCTAAACACCTTCCTGTTAACCTACAGAAACTGGAGAGAGTTCTTGCTCGGAACTACTGCAAAGGTCCAAAGTGGATACCAGCCACAGTGGTTGCACAAACAGGGCCTGTGTCCTACACAGTTCACACATCGGAAAACATAATCTGGAGGAGACACGTGGATCAACTGTTGCCAGGAACCAACCTCAGAGATGACTCATGTCAAGTGACAAACTAAGATCAGCTACTGGAGACCTACCATGACTACGAGCCATCACCTGAACATCCACTGCAGCAACCTACAAATGTGAAAAGTGCTCCAGACTCACCTGAACCAGCCAGAGTGCCTACGCAGGGTACTGTTGCACCCCAGTCTGGGCATACACCATCACCACTCAGACTCAGAGATAATGTGACTGTAGACTCACCTGTACGTCGTCATTACCCTGTAGGAGAAAGACGACCCCCTGACAGGTTGACTATTTAGTTCAGACTAACCTCCGACATTGGGGCAGAATACACCCCAGGGTTAAGTCTGGGAACTGAGGCAGTCTACCCTCTTTCCCTTATTTAGAAAAGGTTATTCTGAAAGTTCATTTATTTACATTAAGAGAACTTATGTTAAAAAGAAAACAGTGAATATTTACTTTTTCCTTATGAGTCATCAAATGTAAAGGGGGAGGAATATGTTGTGTATTGATATTCTAGTTTTGTCCCTTTAGGGCACCTGTAACCCCCCCTTGCTTACCTACGTTGAAATGCTTGGAATGTTCCTCCTGTGAAACGCATTAAACAATGCCCACGTTAATTTCTACTCCCATCTCATGTCCTGTCCTTATATTAGTTGTATAAGTAATACAGTGTGCTATACAACAGCTAGCTAGCTAAATTTCATTAGCTAGTTAGCTAGCAATTGCTGTGAATTAACGATTTGAAATAATGATTGAGGTAGCTATGTAATCTAACTCAACACTTAACTACTACTAAATTACAATAAAGAAAAGGTTAATTTACTCATTTTTCGTTGTTCTGTGGCACCACTAGCGGACGTTTGATTTGCGAACTCATCACATGTGCGCTTACTGCACTACAGAAACACCGGTAACCAAACAACAGTACAGGGTATGCACACTGAATTAAAGGGCAACTACACTCAAAAATAAAAATGTATTCGATTTTCTCAAGACCTCAAATTTCGTCCCCAGATGTGGTTTAAGAATTGTTTTGAACACAGAAAATAAAACCCTGTTTTTCTATTAAGAAAGTGTGAAAAAAATGTGGGAAATCCAAAACCTGGATAAACAAAACCGAGAAAACGGAAGTGAATTAGGCAAACAATATAAACGCATTTTAAAAGGCCTTTCCAACGTTTTTTTACAGTGCATGACTGCACTTTAGAGTGTGTGACATCCTGCAGCACAGCATTCAGATCCAATATTGGCTATGTACCTAAGAGGGAAAGCGGTTGGGCCATCCATATAAATGTTTTAGAGTAATATAATACAGTATATACAATGTAGTAGACACTTTTTCCAAAGTGACTTACAATCATGCGTGCATACATTTTTACGTATGGGTGGTCCCGGGAATAGAACCCACTATCCAATAATAATGTTTAACATGATTTTTTAAATGACTACCCAATCTCTGTACCCCACACATACAATTTTCTGTAAGGTCCCTCAGTCGAGCAGCAAATTTCAAGCACAGATTCAACCACAAAGACCAGGGAGGTTTTCCAATGGTAAGCAAAGGAGGGCGCCTATTGGTAGATGAAAAAACAAAAAACAAAACGACATTCCTTTGAGCATGCTGCAATTATTAATTACACTTTGGTTGGTGTATCAATAAACGCAGTCACTACAAAGATACAGGTACCCTTTCTATCTCAGTTGCCGGAGAGGAAGAAAACAGTTCAGGGATTAAACCATGAAGCCAATGGTGATTTTTTTAATGGCTGTGATAGGCAACAACTGACGATGGATCAACAACATTGTAGATACTCCACAATACCTACCTAAATGACAGAGTGAAAAGAAGGACGCTGTATAGAATTAAATATTTCAAAACATGCATCCTGTTTGCAATGAGGCACTAAAGTAATACTGCAAAAAATGTGGCAAAGAAATGAACTTTCTGTCCTGAATACAAAGTGTTGTGCTTGGGGCAAATCCAACAACATATCACTGAGTATCACTCTTCATATTTTCAAGCATGGTGGTGGCTGCATCATGTTATGGGTATGCTTGTCATCGTCAAGGACTACAGAGTTTTTTTGAATAAAAATCAACGGAATAAAGCTAAGCACAGGCAAAATCCTAGAGGAAAACTTGGTTCAGTCTGCTTTCCAACAGACACTGAGAGACAAATTCACCTGTGAGCAGGACAATTGCCTAAAACACAAGGCCAAATATACACTGGAGTTGCTTACCAAGATGACGTTGAATGTTCTTGAGTGTCATAGTTAAAGTTTTGACGTAAATCGTCTTCAAAGTCTCTGGCAAGACTTGAAAATGTCTGTCTAGCACTGATCAATAAACAACTTGACAGAGCTTAATGGGCAAATTTCAAGGTCCATGTGTGCAAAGCTCTTAGAGACTTACCCCCCCAAATATTACAGCTGTAATCGGTGCCAAAGGTGATTGTAACATGTATTGACTCAGGGGGTTGAATACTTATCTAATCAAGATATATTTGTGCTTTATTTTCCTTAAATAATGTTTTTGCTCAATGTCAAAATATTACACAACAGAATGTGGAAAACATCAAGAGGTGTGAATACTTTCTGAAGGCACTGTACATAGGGCAGCAGTCACTAAGGTGCTGGGTAGAGTACCGGGTGGTAGCTGGCTAGTAACAGTGACTAAGTTCAGAGTAGGGTACTGGGCGGAGGCCAATGACACGTCTACAACTCAGTCATCAAGGTTGCTGATGACACAACAGTGGTAGGCCTGATTACCAACAATGACGAGACATCCTACAGAGAGGTGAGGGCCCTGGCAGTGGTACCAGGAAAATAACCTCTCCATCAACATCAACAAAATTAAGGAGCTGATCGTGGACTTCCAGAGAGAGCACGCCCCCATCCACATCGACAGGGTCGCAGTGGAGAGGGTGAAAAGCTTTAAGTTCCTCAGCGGGCACCTCATTGATAACCGGAAATGGTCCATCCACAGACGCAACAGCGCCTCTTCAACTTCAGGAGCTGATGAAACTCGGCTTGGCCCCTAAGACTGTCACTTTAGGTACATCCACAGTCGTATAACGTATTATAATTTCAATCTCTGTTTGGAATCATATCACGGGGGTCTGGGGGGCTTGTAAAAGTGTGTGTTATGTTTTGTTGGTTCTAAATCAGATCAATGTTTGAGGATGATAAAACGCAGCGATTAGTGTGTGTGGAGGCGTAGATGACCCGTCTCCTGTGCGTGCGCGCGCAAGTGTGTGTGACAGATTGCCTCACATCAGCCTGAGATGCAAGTGGACAGATTGACAGATGACCGCCATAAACCCACACACAATAGAGCCTGAAATGGAGACCTACGTCTCTTTCTCTCTCCCTATCTTTCCCGCTCACTTCTCTTCCCTCTCTTCATCTCTCTCCTTTTCTCGCTCTCTTTTTACCAGCCTGAGATGATCCGTTATTCTCTGTCTCTCTCTCTCACTCTTCGTCATCTATATGAAAATGTATTCATGAATAGAGCTGCTGTAAATTACTGACGCTTGTCAGGAGGAAAGAACACACACTAGCCTCTTCCTGAACATCTGATGAATGTTTTGATGAATGTGATGAACGTTTGATGAGCATTTGATGATGACAATAAAGTGGACTTTTAATTAAGTGAGCCACCTGCCTGCCTCAAGCGTTTACTTCAAATCAGGAGCACAAACGATGCACTTATATATTAGTGAGGTCCTGACATTGAAAAGTGTTGTTGTAGTGGGGACATATTAGAAGCATGACATTGCAAGAGTAATTCGCTGGTCACTGGGGAAAAGATTGATTCCGTAAATACACAGCTGATATTGTTGATTTTGTTTATATGCGTGGCTTATTTTCTTTGTTAGATTCAATGTAAGGGATATGTTTGCATGTAGATGACAGAGTGGTAAGCTTAGACTTGCTATTTGTAATTTTGTGTGACTAGTGTATTTGTCATTGGTGTAGACAAACAGCTACATTGGATGAGAGACGCGCGTTGACAGCTAACTCAAACAGACGTGCTGCGTGATTGTTGACTCTGTAAAAGAGCTCACTTAAAAACAGAAAAGACTTCTGAGATGAGAAATTGATTTTTGTTAGCTGATAGATGGAATAGGGTTGCCTTCATTAGGGTCTACCTCTCTCATGAGATGTGTTCGTGTGTATCTGTGTGTGTTTATGTGTGTATATATAAATAAATAAATATCTGTGTATGTGTGTGTGCATGTCTCTCTGCATATGTGTGTGTGTGTGTGTGTGTGTGTGTCTCCCCCTCTTATTTGAAGTGGGCCATGCAGGCCTGGTGGTAGGGATTATGCCTGTCTTTTTTGAGGAGCTTCCCCTGAGGGGCATCAGCACTGGCGGGTCAAGGGTCACCTGCTTAATCTGGTCCCCCAAGGGCTTTATGGGTAATTGCCAGTGCCTAATCAAGTTTCTGTGGAGCCCCTTTTCTCAAAGATGCAGTGGATGGGTCCCAAAGGGCACCCTATTCCTTATATAGTGCACTACTTTTGTCCAGAGCTCTATGGGCCCCTATCAAAAGTAGTGCACTAAATAGGCAATAGGGTACCATTTGTGATGCATCCAGTGAAGCAGAGGCAAGTGAGGAGAGGGATCCAGGGACCTAGGATCAAGGACCCCTTGCATCGGGTGTGACAGGTCAACACAAGATTTCCTTAACCTGTGGCACTCCAATCCGGACCCAGGATGTAGCAAGCTAAATAGGTTCCCTGAAACCACATGCCATGACTGGACAGGTCCCTGAGTGATTTTGGTAGTGCACTGTTTTGGTCTTGATTAATGGTGGTTGGGGTAAGGTTTGAATGAGGTTGATATAAGGTCAGGGGCTGTGTGTGTGTGTGTGCGCGCACGCATGTGTTTCAGGCCCTCAGTTGATGTGCCGATGGGAGAGTGGGTCCCAAAGGCTGTGTGGTCCACTCCAATGATTGGAGTCTAGGGAAAGGGGTGGTAGTATGGGATCTAACATATACCGTATGGGCAAGTAAGCACACACATGCCCTAGGCAAGGGCTTAGAAATAGCAATGATATACTTAAACTAAGGCACTACAATTTACTATCCTCAAGGAAACTGAGATGTGGAGCGTTTTAACATCAGTCTCAACAGTTCATTTACTGTTCATTCATCCCAGAAAACACCTCTTCCATTATATACTGTATCTCCATGATACTGCTACTGTTGAAGGAAATAAAAAAATATCCCCCATTCTCTCTCAATCAGACACTTCGATCTGGCATGACCTTGCTTATAAACAAAACAGGCTGATGTATGGAGACACACACACACACACACTGGACACCACGCTATCTTGACATTTGGAGAAATTATTACAAACATAAGCAGGATGAGAGGGCCCCATTGACAGAGATAGGGAGAGTGAGTCCTCATAAGGGACGTAACCCATCAGTAGAGATAAGGTGTCCTCATAATGGATGTTAGCCATTGACAGAAATAGGGAATGTCTTCATAAGTTCCATAAAGGATGGTTATGGTAATGTCGTCGGGTTTTGTTGGCTTTTCTCAACCTTCATTATAAGAGCGAGTTGTCATTAATCAGATAGACTAAGCTCAGAACCACCCTGCTCGGGTGACATTGTGAGGACATTAGCACAGTAATTCAGCCCCTAATGACCAGTTAAGGGATAGTGGTGCTTTTTGGAATGTGACAAAGCTGTTCATTGCAATATCTGAATAATAGACAATATAGTGAATCAGTGCTGTTGCAATTAATATGGGGTAAGGCCTTCCATTGTTTGGAGGAAAACCATTGAGGGAAATCTTTCCTCTTAACATTTGACTTGAAGATTTGAGTTTCACACTTTCCATACTCATGAGAGCATGTTCAGTGAGGATGTAGTGAGAACGTCCATGCATTGATATTACTGATCAGGTCATCATAATATTTGCAACACATTCACCCCCATAACGCTCTCACACATCAATAAATCATCCACCATCATTGATGTCCGAATCTCAATTCAAAGATGAGTGGCTGATTTTGTGTAGAAAGTTGAGTAAGTTTAGAAGCTGACCACTACCCATTTTCACAAGTTTCCCATTGGCTAACTGTGGGACAGAAGCTGATGTGAAAGATAATTTTGGGAGGGTACAAATATGGGGGCGATATTTGAGGATAGAAGCCTGGGGTTGGACAGTGATCCCTCTCAAATACCAACTCCACTATGCTCATAGTTATTTTTAACACAATGATACAAGCTACTGCCATTTTCCAACTGACTCCTTTCAGTTTAACAGCAGTCTGGTATTACAGTAGATCAGTGCTTAATTTGTAAATCGGGAGGTTCCGGAACAAAAAGTGAGCGAGAGAGGGGGGTGACCTTGGGAGTTCTAAGGTACCAGAATGCATGAGGGGGAGAAAAAAAAATCACCTTTACAATAAAGCATTGCATGCATAGCATCGCATTTGTGTAGTGACATAGAGCAGTAGAATAGAGGCCCTTAAAAGAAGTTGCACACATTGGGAACATTTTTAGTAACCTAGGGTCTGGAAAAAACGTGGCCTTTTATAAATGCATTACATGCAATTCTACGTCATGTTACATTACTTTTTTTAATACAGCACAAATGATCGTAATGACAGGCTTTGACAGGCTTTGATACTGACAAACTGAAAATCTGAGCTCAATGAAAACGACCTCGTCCTGAATCCATCAATAGCCTAAGCCTAGGTTTGTGGAGACATATATTGTAGGCTACAATGTGAGGAGGAAATTATAGTCCTAAAAATGCAGCACACTCACTGGTGATGGCAAATGCACTCGTGCCAAAAGTATCTCTTTCTTTTGTAAAACAATATTTGGAAGTTGATCAAATATTTTGGTAGCCTACAGTATAGAGTCTCTGCTTTTCAGCAGGAGCCATTTGCTTTCCAACCTGTGTTTTCCCTTGATTGTATTTGAAATTTTGTGAAAGGCCTGTTTTGTCTACATTATATTTTTTCACTGACAGATTTGCCACATGTTCCCGACTGTAGGCTATTCCTTACTATTGGGCTACAACCAACAGCTAGGCTATTTTTAAAAATAAGCAAATGATCCTCTGGGGCTAAATTATAGGCCTTCACATGATGTAGTAGGCTATTCTGAATGATTTCATTAACAGACAGCAGGAATTCTATAATTTTGGCAAATGTATTTCAATTCATCAGGGGTGCTGCAGTTCCTTCAGAACCCTTCACGCGGCTATGATTCTATAAGGAAATAAATGATGAAGTGCAACACCAGATAGATGACAGTTGCAGGCTCATGTCTATCAGAACAGAGAGATCATACAAGTCGAATTCATTCTAGTTATGTGAGAGATACTGGTGCACTTCTCACACAGCCACGGCCTTGCGTTGATCTCGAACATACAGTAAATTACAATGTCGAGCAAACCATAAACCCGAGCCTGGCCCAAACCAAATCAGCTCTTAGAATATTAGGCTCTGGCCTAAAACATTTTTTTTCACATTACGTTTTTTTGTGGGGGCAGGATAATTAATAAAGAGGCAACTCGAATTAACTTTGATCACTTTTATAATAATTTTTACATTTAAAAAAGTTAATTATTTTTCATGCCACAAGAGGTACAGGATCCGGCCAAATAGGTTACGGAACAAAACAGTCCAAAACGGAGAGGTGCCGGATCCTGTTCCGGCAAGATCCAGCTCAGATTAAGCACTGCAGTAGATTGAATCGAGTGCAAATTGGCAATATCACAAAAGCCCTTCTGCTCATAAATGTAAGGCCATATCCAGGCACCAATTGCAGAGTGGCAGAGAGAGTGAAATAACGAGGGGGGGATGTGTGAGAGTGTAAGTGTGTTTGTGCGTGTTCGTATATCTGTAGGCTTTTGTCTCATGTCCTGTGCGCAACTATGTGTTTGAGTGTATGTCTCTTTAGTATTTTCAAGTGTTTGTATTTCTGTCTCATGTACAGCACGTCTATATCTTTTTTGTCTGCGAGTGTGTGTGTGTGTGTGTGTGTGTGTGTGTGTGTGTGTGTGTGTGTGTGTGTGTGTGTGTGTGTGTGTGTGTGTGTGTGTGTGTGTGTGTGTGTGTGTGTGTGTGTGTGTGTGTGTGTGTGTGTGTGTGTGTGTGTGTTGAGGAATTAATCCACTTTGTGCCAGAAAGGAGCTGCGATAACACACACACGAACACACACACACACACACGAACACTGTGTCAATGAAGACCATAGGGAGGCACCCAGCACCCAGACGCACACGCATGCGCAAGTAAACACAGCCATTTCATTATCTTAGTATTGAAGGGCTTTGGGTTATAACATTAAATCACACACTGAGAGTTGCTCTTGGTTTCTGAATTTCATCTGTTTTCAATTCATCTCTTATTTAGACTTGAGAGTTGATAGTGGAGACAGCACAAAGCTTTATGGCATACAGTTCCTACTTACAAATGAAACTTAGCCTACATTATAAGCTACCCTGCACAGTGAAAGATGTGCTAGACTACCCTTACTTTAGAATTTTGATGTGGACTTCCACGGCATCTTTGTCTCTCCCTTACAGAGGGAAAGGCAGAGCTATTATGATCTTGCTATTACCTATCGAATCGTATTACATCAACAAAGTGCTTAGGGGGTTAGGGGTTGATTTGGAATTGGGCAGTAGGCGTAGTGCTCTGTATCTCCCTCTCTCTATTCACATCCATCTGCGATAGTGCTTTTTTGGCAAGAAATACATGTGTAAAATTACCAAGCAAATGATATTGAGGAATCATTGCTATATAATAACCCCCCTTCACCTCCCTCTCTCCAACCTCTCTCTTACCTCCAGTCCTGAGGGATGACTTCAGGCAGACGCCCAGTGACGTTGTGGTGGCGGCAGGGGAGCCAGCAGTCATGGAGTGCATCCCCCCGCGGGGCCACCCGGAGCCCACCATCTCCTGGAAGAGGAACAACATGAAAGTCAACGACCACGACGAGAGGATCACTGTGAGTCCTTTCTATCTGTCTATAGAAATATGCCTCTGTTGCTTCCTTCAATAATTTCATTATTGTGGCTATCCAAAAAAAGACCTGCAGGCCTGCATATACGTCTATCTATACCTACAGTACCACTCAAAAGTTTGGACACACCTACTTATTGGATTTTTCTTTATTTTGACTATTTTCTACAATGCAGAATAATAGTGAAGACACCAAAACTATGAAATAACACATATGGAATCATGTAGTAACAAAAAAGTGTTAAACAAATACAAATATATTTGAGATTTTAGATTCTTCAAAGTAGCCACCCTTTGCCTTGATGACAGCTTTGCACACTCTTGGCATTCTCTCAACCAGCTTCACCTGGAATGCTTTTCCAACAGTCTTGAAGGAGTTCCCACATATGCGGAGCACTTGTTGGCTGCTTTTCCTTCACTCTGCAGTCCAACTCATCCCAAACAATCTCAATTGGGTTGAGGTCGGGTGATTGTGGAGGCCAGGTGATCTGATACAGAACTCCAATACTCTCCTTCTTGGTCAAATTGCCCTTACACAGCCTGGATGTGTGATGGGTCATTGTCCTGATGAAAAACAAATGATAGTCCCTCTAAGTGCAAACCAGATGGGATGGCGTATCGCTGTAGAATTCTGTGGAAGCCATGCTGGTTAAGTGTGCCTTGAATTCTAAATAAATCACCAAGAGTGTCACCATCAAATCACCCCCACACCTCCTCCTCCATGCTTCACAGTGGGAACCACATATCAAATCAAATCATCAAAGCAAATTTTATTTGTCACATACACATGGTTAGCAGATGTTAATGCGAGTGTAGCGAAATGCTTGTGCTTCTAGTTCCGACAATGCAGTAATAACCAACAAGTAATCTAACCTAACAATTCCACAACTACTACCTTATACACACAAGTGTAAAGGGATAAAGAATATGTACATAAAGATATATGAATGAGTGATGGTACAGAACGGCATAGGCAACATATGCGGAGATCATCCGTTCACCTACTCTGTATCTCACAAAAACCCGGCGGTTGGAAACAAAAATCGCACATTTGGACTCATCAGACCAAAGGACATGGCGCCGGAGGAGGTGGCCGCCGTTTTATGGTCTCCTAACCAATTGTGCTATTATGTGTTTTTTTTGCGATATTTGTAAATTATTTTGTACATAATGTTTCTGCAACCATATCTTACGGCAGAAAAGAGCTTCTGGATATCAGGACAGCGATCACTCACCTCGGATTAGACAAAGATTTCTTCAACAACAACAAGCAGCACTCACACGATATTCTCCAAACACCCCGCAGGGCAGACATCCAAATTATTCGCATAAGGAAGCGACGCAGAGGAAGTAGAGCCGGATGCCTCGTCCGGATCCGCAGAATGCGAGTAGGAAAGCTACCGTTACCGTCAATATTACTCGCCAACGTGCAATCATTGGACAATAAATTAGACGAGGTACGATAACGAATATCCTACCAACGGCACATCAAAAACTGTAATATCCTATGTTTCACGGAATCGTGGCTGAATGACGACATGGATATTCAGCTAGCGGGATACACGCTGCACTGGCAAGATAGAACAGCACACTCCGGTAAGATGAGGGGGGGCGGTCTGTGCATATTTGTAAACAACAGTTGGTGCACGAAATCTAAGGAAGTCTCTTGATTTTGCTCGCCTGAAGTAGAGTATATTGTGATAAATTGCAGGCCACACTACTTTCCTAGAGAGTTCTCAGCTATACTTTTTGTGGCTGTTTATTTACCACCATAATCAGATGCGGGCACTAAGACCGCACTCAGTCAGCTTTATAAGAAAATAAGCAAACAGGAAACCACTCACCCAGAGGCAGCGCTCCTAGTGGCCGGAGACTTTAATGCAGGGAAACTTAAATCAGTTCAACCAAATCTCTATCAACATGTTAAATGTGCAACCAGAGGGAAAGAAATTCTAGATCACCTGTACTCCACACACAGAGACGCGTACAAAGCTCTCCCTCGCCCTCCATTTGGTAAATCCGACCACAACTCTATCCTCCTGATTCCTGCTTACAAGCAAAAATGAAAGCAGGAAGCACCAGTGACTCGGTCTATAAAAAAATGGTCAGATGAAGCAGATGCTAAACTGCAGGACTGTTTTGCTATCACAGACTGGAACATGTTCCGGGATTCTTCTGATGACATTGAGGAATACACCACATCAGTCACTGGCTTTATCAATAAGTGCATTGAGGAAGTCGTCCCCACAGTGACTGTACGTACATACCCCAACCAGAAGCCATGAATTACAGGCAACATTCGTACTGAGCTAAACGGTAGAGATGCCGCTTTCAAGGTGCGGGACTCTAACCCGGAAGCTTACAAGAAATCCCGCTATGCCCTGCGACGAACCATCAAACAGGCAAAGCGTCAATACAGGGCTAAGATTGAATCATACTACACCGGCTCCGATGCTCGTTGGATGTGGCAGGGCTTGCAAACTATTACAGACTACAAAGGGAAGCACAGCCGCGAGCTGCCCAGTGACACGAGCCTACCAGACGAGCTAAATCACTTCTATGCTCGCTTCCAGGCAAGCAATACTGAGGCATGCATGAGAGCATCAGCTGTTCCGGACAACTGTGTGATCACGCTCTCCGTAGCCGACGTGAGTAAGACGTTTAAACAGGTCAACATACACAAGGCTGTGGGGCCAGACTGATTACCAGGACGTGTGCTCCGGGCATGTGCTGACCAACTGGCAGGTGTCTTCACTGACATTTTCAACCTCTCCCTGGTTGAGTCTGTAAGACCAACATGCTTCAAGCAGACCACCATAGTCCCTGTGCCCAAGAACACAAAGGCAACCTGCCTAAATGACTACAGACCCATAGCACTTACGTCTGTAGCCATGAAGTGCTTTGATAGGCTGGTAATGGCTCACATCAACACCATTATCCCAGAAACCCGAGACCCACTCCAATTTGCATACCGCCCAAACAGATCCACAGATGATGCAATCTCTATTGCACTCCACACTGCCCTTTCCCACCTGGACAAAAGGAACACCTATGTGAGAATGCTATTCATTGACTACAGCTCAGCGTTCAACACCATAGTACCCTCAAAGCTCATCACCAAGCTAAGGAACCTGGAACTAAACACCTTCCTCTGCAACTGGATCCTGGACTTCCTGACGGGTCGCCCCCAGGTGGTGAGGGTAGGTAGCAACACATCTGCCACGCTGATCCTCAACACTGGAGCTCCCCAAGGGTGCGTGCTCAGTCCCCTCCTGTACTCCCTGTTCACCCACGACTGCATGGCCAGGCACGAGTCCAACACCATCATTACATTTGCAGACGACACAACAGTGGTAGGCCTGATCACCGACAACGACGAGACAGCCTATAGGGAGGAGGTCAGAGACCTGGCCGGGTGGTGCCAGAATAACAACCTATCCCTCAACGTAACTAAGACTAAGGAGATGATTGTGGACTACAGGAAAAGGAGCACCGAGCACGTCCCCATTCTCATCGACGGGGCTGTAGTGGAGCAGGTTTAGAGCTTCAAATTCCTTGGTGTCCACATCAACAACAAACTAGAATGGTCCAAACACACCAAGACAGTCGTGAAGAGGGCACGACAAAGCCTATTCCCCCTCAGGAAACTAAAAAGATTTGGCATGGGTCCTGAGATCCTCAAAAGGTTCTACAGCTGCAACATCGAGAGCATCCTGATGTTTTTACCCCCAAGCCATAAGACTTCTGAACAGGTAACCAATGGTTACCCGCACTATTAACATTGTGTGCCCCCCCAACCCCTCTTTTACGCTGCTGCTACTCTCTGTTTATCTTATATGCATAGTCACTTTAACCATACATCCATGTACATACTACCTCAATTGGCCCGACCAACCAGTGCTACCGCACATTGGCTAACTGGGCTATCTGTATTGTGTCCCACCTCCTGCCAACCCCTCTTTTTACGCTACTGCTACTCTCTGTTCATCATATATGCATAGTCACTTTAACCATACCTACATGTACATACTAGCTCAATAAGCCTGACTAACTGGTGTCTGTATATAGCCTTGCTACTCTTATTTTTAAATGTATTTTTACTGTTGTTTTATTTCTTTACTTACCTACACACACACAGACACAGACATACCTTTTTCACACTATTGGTTAGAGCCTGTAAGTAAGCATTTCACTGTTTACACCTGTTGTCTACACCTGTTGTATTCGGCGCACGTGACAAATAAACTTTGATTTGATTTGACAGATTTACACCAGTGTAATGTTCATTGCTCGTGTTTCTTTGCTCAAACAAGTATCTTCTTCTTATTGTTGTCCTTTAGTAGTGGTTTCTTTGTAGCAATTCAACCATGAAGGCCTGATTCATGTAGTGTCCTCTGAACAGTTGATGTTGAGATGTCTACTTTAACTCTGTGAAGAATTTATTTGGGCTGCAATTTCTGCGGCTGGTAACTCTAATGAACATATTGTCTGCAGCAGAGGTAACTCTGGGTCTTCCCTTCCTGTGGTGGTCCTCATGAGAGCCAGTTTTATCATAGTGGTTGACATTTTCTGCATTGACTGACCTTGATATCTTAAAGTAATCATAGACTGTCGTTTCTCTTTGCTTATTTGAGCTGTTCTTGCCATAATATGGACTTGGTATTTTATCAAATAGGGCTATCTTCTGTATACCACCTCTGCCTTGTCACAACATAACTTATTGGCTCAAATGCATTAAAAACAAATGAAATTCCACAAATTATCTTGCATTTCAGGTGACTACCTCATGAAGCTGGTTGAGAGAATGCCAAGAGTTAGCAAAGGCAAAGGGTGGCCACTTTGAAGAATCTCAAATATAAAATATATTTTGATTTGTTTAACACTTTTTTGGTTACTACATGATTCCATATGTGTTATTTCATAGTTTTGATGTCTTCACTATTGTTCTACAATGTAGAAAATAGTCAAAATAAAGAAAACCCCTTGAATGGGTCGGTCGGTCGGTCGGTCGGTCGGTCGGTCGGTCGGTCCGTCCGTCCGTCCGTCCGTCCGTCCGTCCGTCTACACCTATACATATCTATAAGTATACCTATAGAACCTAGAATACCTATATCTATACCTCAGTTTCATCATTTCAGTGTTGTATCCGTCTGTAAAATTGTATCTCTTTGTTATGCTGGTCAATGCTATCATGGACAATCATGTGTATGCAATTGCATTGATTTTATATTTTCGTCAATTATGGAAGTGAATAGATTATATGGCTCATTTAATTGAATCTATTTGAAGGTGTAATGACCAAAAACTGAACCCACCAGTACAACAGACCACCTCTCTGCTCTCCCTGAGGCCTAAAGCACTCAGATACACTACACACATAACTCACACTACAGTCACTTATCTGTATAGAAGGCCTTGGGTATATGTATTCCACATTCGTCTATGTGGAGGTTCTCTCAATGTCAAATACAACCACATGAATAAGAGGAATAGTCAGAGGGGGGATGGGAAAGAGAGAGAGTGGAGTGGGGTGAGGTTGGAGAAAGAGAGAGGGACAGAAACGGAAAGAGATAGTGACAATTTGATGCCAGGGGTATGGAGAAAGAGAGATAAACAGACACAGATGCCTAAATGTGTTGTTTGCTTAATAAACAACATGATAGAGTGAATTCTCTCTCTCTCTCTCTCTCTCTCTCTCTCTCTCTCTCTCTCTCTCTCTCTCTCTCTCTCATAGATTCGAGGAGGCAAGCTGATGATTTCGAACACAAGGAAGAGCGACGCAGGCATGTTTGTGTGTGTGGGCACCAATATGGTGGGGGAAAGGGACAGCGACCCAGCAGAACTAGTGGTGTTTGGTGAGTGGGAGTTTACATTCAGATGACCTTGCTTCCCTGGTTCTGTGTTTTCTCCGGTCCTCTCTATTTTCTACTGTGTATTTATCATATTTTCCTAACTTCTGTCACTCTCCAATCTTGTCCTCCTTTCATTTCTCTCTCTCTCTCTCTCTCTCTCTCTCTCTCTCTCTCTCTCTCTCTCTCTCTCTCTCTCTCTCTCTCTCTCTCTCTCTCTCTCTCTCTCTCTCTCTGTACGTTGTTTTCTCTCTGACCATATCTCTCTCTCACTCTCGGTCTGTCAGAGCGACCCATGTTTGTTAAGCGTCCTGTGAACCAGGTGGTGTTGGCTGATGACACAGTGGACTTCCTGTGTGAGGCCCACGGAGACCCCGCCCCCACCATCCGCTGGAGGAGAGAGGAAGGAGAGCTGCCCCGTGGCAGGTGAGAACACACACACATAGAGACAGAGACAGAGACAGAGACAGAGACAGAGACAGAGACAGAGAGAGAGACAGACAGAGACAGAGAGACAGAGACAGAGACAGAGACAGAGACAGAGACAGAGACAGAGAGAGAGACAGAGACAGAGACAGAGACAGAGACAGAGACAGAGACAGAGACAGAGACAGAGACAGAGACAGAGACAGAGACAGAGACAGAGACAGAGACAGAGAGAGACAGAGACAGAGAGAGACAGAGACAGAGACAGAGACAGAGACAGAGACAGAGACACAACATTGCATTAGTCACCAGAAATCAATGAGAGCGAATGGACCCCATGTACAGTAGCATATCATGCTCTCATTCTATATATTCACCCTGGTTTGTTGTTGTTGTTGCAGGTCAGATATCCGCAGTGACCACAGCCTGCGTCTAACCCAGGTTCGGGCTGAGGACGAGGGCACCTACACCTGTGTGTCTGAGAATAGCGTGGGCAAGGCAGAAGCATCGGGCAGCCTGCAGGTTCATGGTAAGACCAGGCACAACACACATGAATATGGACACACGAATATGGGCATGAGTGACACACACACACAGTCTCTTATGTAAAGCTGACAGGCATTATCAAAGGTTTAGTTTAGTTCAATTTCAGCAGCATTTGACTCCCATCATTTTACTTTTGGAACCCTCCACACACACACATGCGTGTGCGCATACACACACAAGTAAAGACACAGGTGCACACACACTCACCAATAGGAGTTTATGGCATGGAATTGCATGGAGATTGTACTGTGTGAATTATGGCAACATTATTTACTTTGGAGAGTGCAGCTGCAATATTAATGGGGTATGCTAGTGTGTGTGTGTTCTTTTTTTAAGTATAGCCATCAAACCAAAATACCTAGCCATAGCAGGGGTTGAGGTCAATTTAATTTAAATTCACTCAATTCAGAAGATGAATAGAAATTCTGTTAGAAACTTTTAAATGGCATTTCTTTATTTCTCACTTCCTGAATTGACTAAATTGACTCCATCCGGAACCATACTACAACCCTCAAACCTGAGCCATACTACATAAAGCATAATCTAATGATGATACACTAAATCTTGGTTCACTGGACTGCACTGCTCATTAAATCAAGTCTCAACTCAACCCATCTCATTTTCATTCATCTCTTTGTGTTTTCTCTCTGCTCAATTTTTCTCCATCTCCCCATTCCAGTGGGTCCATTCAGTAAGTACACCATTTCATCTTGTGTGTGTGTGTGTGTGTGTGTCGGGAGGAGGGCAAGGAATTATCTGATTCCATGTGGTTGCCATACAGATGTAGGATCTTAATTTGAGCCAGTTTGCTACAGCAGGAAAATAATCCTGCAGCAACAGGAAATGTGAATTATTATGTGGATTATTAATGGACATTTTTGTAGGGGTTGATAGATTGTTTGTTAGGGCAAATCAAGTTTGAATTTTCAGAGTGGAAATTATAAACATCAGAACCTTTTTAAACTTAAATACACTACAAGTTTGCATTTCCTGATATGCAGGAAAATTCTCAGCAACAAAAGACTGATCAAATTAAGATACTACATCTGTATTGGGCATAGTAGAAACCCCTCGTTTGCTTTTATACTGTATGATTGGGGGGAAAAGTCAATATTCATTAAGTCCCCCTGGCAGCCCTGTCAAATCATACTCTGACAATACCATATGTATGTTGTTGTAAGTGTACAGAAAAGGCTAGCTTTGCGTGCATCAATATCACGGACCAGTTCGATTCAATTGCATTTTTTGGCATTTTAATGTTTGTGTCAATGGCTGTTGCTGTATTTATAGTGCAGACTATCTATAGTACAGACCATTTTGTAGATGAACTCGAAGCTGATTGGATTGCTGACGTTGAGGCACACTTTTCACATTCTTGTTCTGAAGCCATTCCAGCGTTGCTTTGGCTCTATGCTTGGGGTTATTGTCCTATTGGAACGTAAATCTCCACCCGAGTCAAAGGTCGTTTGCACTCTGATGCAGGCTATCAAGGATTAGCCTGTGTTTTGCTCCATTCATTGTTGCCTCTATCCTTACCAGTCTCCCAGTCCCTGCCGCTGAAAAACATCCCCATAGCATGATGCTGCCACCACCATGCTTCACGCTAGGGATGGTGTTAGACGGGTGATGAACTGTGCATGGTTTTCTCCAGGCATAGCACTTAGCATCCAGGCCAAAGAGTTACATTTTTGTCTCATCAGAGCACAGAATCTTTTGCAAACTCTAAATGTAAAAGATGGCCTCCATTTTATCAGCAAAACATCAGTATGCAATGATAAAAATTTGGATAGAACATTTTGTGGACTTCAACATGCAAGGGTTTTCGTATATACATCTGTTTCAATTGTCTTTGCACAGAACATTGTTCTTAGAGGGTACATTGAACTTTAGCAGTTTCAAGCTTAAAATGCATTTTTGATACAGTATTAACAGCGTTTGGGTGCATTTTTAATTACAAGTGGGTCTACTCCAGCACGTGTGTGTGTGTCTGTTGTGTGTCTGTTGTCTGTCTGCGTCACTGTGTGACTGTGACAGCTGCCTGTCACTCTCTGCCCCTGAGGAGGCTCTCTCCGAGGACACGGCTGTGCTTTGTTACTGTGTCTGTGTGTCTGTGTGTCTGTCCGTGTGTGTGTGCATATGTAAGACAGCTTGAGAAGGAGAACTGACTGTTCTTGTGTGTATGTGTGTGTGTAAGATAGCTTGTTTGCGTTTGTCTGTTTGAGTGTGTGTATGAACATCACAAGAGCAATGACAAGCGCAGATGACTGCTGGACAGACTATCGTCGAAATCGCTCCACTATGTCCATCTGACTCATGCGGAAAAGGAGGGTGCAGAAAAAGCTGAATCGGCCAAGGTTTGACATCAAAAGTCTTGGTGATGCCAGCAAATGACAACACCTCCAGACTGTTCTAAGTGCAGAACTGCTTGAATAATATCCTAAGGATATTGAAACACACTGTAGCATGCTCAAGTCCACCATCCTTAACGCCTGCAAGGACACCCTCGGCTATAAGACCAAAAAGCAGAAGGACTGGTTTGATAAGAATGACTCTGAAATTGAACAGCTCATTGACACCAAGCAGAGAACCTTCTGTGCCTGGCAGAACGATATCAACTGCAGGGCCACAAGAGAAGCTCATGCCAGAGCGAAGGCAGTTGTCCAACACCAGGTGAAGGAACTAAAAAACAAATGATGGACAGAAAAGGCCCTGGAGATCCAGCAGCTGGCAGACACTGGAGCTTCCAGAGACTTTGAGGAGCTCCTCAACAGAAGTACAACAGTTGAGATAGAGGTCAATGATCACGTCCCTCAGCGACCAACAAAGGAGGAATACATGGCAGAACCACCTAGCCTGCAGGAGGTGCAAGATGCCATCAGGAAGAGGAGGAACAACAAAGCCACCGGCCCCGATGGGATTCCAGCAGAAATCCTGAAGGAAGGCGGACCAGTGCTCCTAGAATACATACAGTACCAGTCAAAAGTTTGGACACACCTACTCAATCAA
This sequence comes from Salvelinus alpinus, assembly GCF_045679555.1. Taxonomy (NCBI): domain Eukaryota; kingdom Metazoa; phylum Chordata; class Actinopteri; order Salmoniformes; family Salmonidae; genus Salvelinus; species Salvelinus alpinus. The sequence goes on from NC_092098.1 coordinate 34,845,400, forward strand.
GGGTATTTCTTTATTGTGACTGTTTGCGACATTGTAGAATAATAGTGAAGACATCAAAACTATGAAATAACACATATGAAATCATCTAGTAACCCCAAAAAGTGTTAAACAAATCAAAATATTTTATATTTGAAATTCTTCAAAGTAGCCACTCTTTGCCTTGATGACAGCTTTGCTAACTCTTAGCATTCTCTGGACCATGTCTTTCCTTCTTAATGCATTTTAGCCAATCAGTTGTGTTGTGAAGGAAGGGTTGGTATACAAAAGACAGCCCTATTTGGTAAAAGACCAAAGTCCATATTTGCGGAACATTTCAAGAACTTGACATTTCTTCAAGTGCAGTCGCAAAAACCATAAAGCGCTCTGATGAAACTGGCTCTCATTAGGAACGCCACAGGAAAGAAAGATCCAGAGTTACCTCTGCTGCAGAGGATAAGTACATTAGAGTTAACTGCACCCCAGATTGCAGCCCAAATAAATACTTCAAAGTTCAAGTAACAGACACATCTCAACATCAACTGTTCAGAGGAGACTGCGTGAATCAGGCCTTCATGGTCGAGTTGCTGCAAAGAAACCACTACCAAAGGACACCAATAAGAAGAAGAGACTTGCTTCAGCCAAGAAACAAGAGCAATGGACATTAGACTGGTGGAAATCTGTCCTTTGATCTGATGAGTCCAAATTAGAAATTTTTCGTTCCAACCGCCTTGTCTTTGTGAGACGCAGAGTAGATGAACGAATGATCTCCGCATGTGTGGTTTCCACCGGGAAGTATGGAGGAGGAAATGTGATGGTGTATTGCTGGTGACACTGTCTGTGATTTATTTTGAATTCAAGGCACACTTAACCAGCATGGCTACCATAGCATTCCGCAGCGATACGCCATCGCAACTGGTTTGCGCTTAGTGGAACTATCATTTGATTTTCAACAGGACAGTGACCCAAAACACACCTCCAGGCTGCGTAAGGGCTATTTGACCAAGGAGAGTGATGGAGTGCTGTATCAGATGACCTGGCCTCCAAAATCACCCGACCTCAATCCAACTGGGATGGTTCGGGATGAGTTGGACCGCAGAGTGAAGGAAAAGCAGCCAACAAGTGCTCAGCAAATGTGGGAACTCCTTCAAGACCTTTGGAAAAGCATTCCTCATGAAGATGGTTGAGAGAATGTCAAGAGTGTGCAAAGCTATCATCAAGGCAAACGGTGGCTACTTTGAAGAATCTTAAATATAAAATAATAAGATAAAAGTTATAGAATGGAATTAAGAAATATATAAATATTAGGATGAGCAATGTTGGAGTCTGGAGTATATATATATTGAAGTCGGAAGTTTACATACACTTAGGTTAGAGTCATTAAAACTTGTTTTTCAACCACTCCACAAATTTCTTGTAAACAAACTATAGTTTTGGCAAGTCGGTTAGGGCATCTACTTTGTGCATGACACAAGTATTTTTTCCAACAATTGTTTACAGACAGATTATTCCACTTATAATTCACTGTATCACAATTCCAGTAGGTCAGAAGTTTACATACGTTAAGTTGACTGTGCCTTTAAACAGCTTGGAAAATTCCAGAAAATTGTGCCATGGCTTTAGAAGCTTCTGACAGGCTAATTGACATCATTTGAGTCAATTGTAGGTGTACCTGTGGATGTATTTCAAGGCCTACCTTCAAACTCAGTGCCTCTTTGCTTGACATCATGGGAAAATCAAAAGAAATCAGTCAAGACCTCAGAAAAAAGAATTGTAGACCTCCACAAGTCTAGTTCATCCTTGGAAGCAATTTCCAAACACCTGAAGGTACCACATTCATCTGTACAAACAGTAGTACGCAGGTATAAACACCATGGGACCACGCAGCCGTCATACCCCTCAGGAAGGAGACGCGTTCTGTCTCCTAGAGATGAACATACTTTGGTGCAAAAAGTGCAAATCAATCCCAGAACAACAGCAAAGGACCTTGTGAAGATGCTGGAGGAAACTGGTACAAAAGTATCTATATCCATAGTAAAATGAGTCCTATATCGACAAAACCTGAAAGGCTGCCCAGCAAGGAAGAAGCCACTGCTCCAAAACCTCCATAAAAAAGCCAGACTACGGTTTGCAACTGCACATGTGGACAAAGATCATACTTTTTGGAGAAATGTCCTCTGGTCTGAAGAAACAGAAATATCACTTTTTGAACATAATGACCATCGTTATGTTTTGAGGAAAAAGGGGAACGCTTGCAAGCCGAAGAACACCATCCCAACAGTGAAGTACGGGGGTGGCAGCATTATGGTGTTGGGGTGCTTTGCTGCAGGAGGGACTGGTGCACTTTACAAAATAGATGGCATCATGAGTAGGGAAGTTATGTGTATATATTGAAGCAACATCTCAAGACATCAGTCAGGAAGCTATAGAAAATGTGTGTGCAGATCTGAAAAAGCGTGTGCGAGCAAGGAGGCCGTCAAACCTGACTCAGTTACACCAGCTCTGTCAGGAGGAGGGGGCCAAAATTCACACAACTTATTGTGGGAAGCTTGTGGAAGGCTACCCGAAACATACTAATTGAGTGTATGTAAACTTCTGACCCACTGGGAATGTGATGAAAGAAATTAAAGCTGAAATAAATAATTCTCTCTACTATTATTCTGACATTTCACATTCTTAAAATAAAGTGGTGATCCTAACTGACCTAAGATTTTTCTAGGATTAAATGTCAGGAAATGTGAAAAACTGAGTTCAAATGTATTTGGCTAAGGTGTATGTAAACTTCCAACTTCAACCGTACATGTACTCTAAACAGAGTAGATAGGGGCGGCAGGTAGCCCAATGGTTAGAGCATTGTGCCAGTAACTGTATATATGTGATTGGATTTTTCCTACCTTCACTACCTGGGGGCGGCCAGTCAGGAAGCCCAGGACCCAGTTGCACAGGGCGGGGTTCAGACCCAGGGCCCCGAACTTAATGATGAGCTTCACTATGGTGTTGAATGCTTAGCTGTAGTCAATGAACAGCATTCTTACATAGGTATTCCAAAATCTCAGTATGGCTTTCGTCTAAACAGAGGCACCACCGAAATGATCTTCACAGCAACACAACTGCAAGAAAAATGACGGGAGAAAAAGCAACCACTGTACATGACCTTTATAGACCTTACAAAAGCCTCTGTGAAACACCATGCCCTCTGGCTGATTCTGTAAAAAAATCGGCTGCCCTGACAAATTCACCAGAAAACTGCGAATACCAGAATGATAGCTTCAGTGCTCAGGAACTGAACTCTAAAAGATGAACACTGGAGTTAAACAAGGCAGCATCATTGCACCCACCGTTTCTTTATCTTTATCGCTGCCGGTGCTGATGGAGGACGATAGCACCCAGCAACAGTCAAAAAATTGCTATTTGAAAGTTGAATGCTTAAAACCAGCAAATCAAATTGTTTGGGGACAGACTTGGTGAAGACAACCGAGCACTGAAAGTGATCCTTGGTAAAGACTGCCACTCCCCCACCTTTGGAAGATCTGTCTTGCCAAAAAAGGTTATAACCAGAAAGGTTAACATCAGTGTTCAAAACACTATTCCTTAACCACGTCTCAGTAATGACCAACACACCCGGATTGGAGCTGTGAACCCATACAGTTGTTAACGTGCAGAAAACCCAGGCTTTTACGAGAGCAGAAATCAGTGAAGCAGATATCAGAGCACAAGTCAGAATTGGGGCTAGCAACAGTAGATGGGCCAGGGTGTACATGCACATTTCCAGATTTCATCAACAGTAGTACAATCAAGGCACGGCATAGGACAGGGAGAGCTCTGCAGTGCTGATTTATGCAGTGCTGATTTATTTATCTGAATGTGCATCAGATGGCAACAAGATCATATTGTACAGCAATTTTATCAGGTAACATGAATACAAAGCCGGCGAGAGGTGGTTAGAATAGGATGGGAGTCCAAAAGCCTGTGTAACAAATAGAGAGTCAGAGTCTCTGGAGTCGCACCACCAAAATGCCTTTGCAACATCATGAGGATCAACTGAGATGACAGGCGCACCAACACCAGTGTCCTTGATGAGGCAAACATCAGCAGCATTACCACCAACACTGCTCAACACCAGCTACGATGGACTGGCCATGTTGTCATGATGCCCAACTCTCGCCTCCCAAAACAGGTCCTGTTTTCACAACTAAACGCAGGACAGCGGGCTCCTGGAGGACAAATGAAGCGGTACAAGGACAACCTAAATACTAACCTCAAAAGGTTCCACATAAACAACTTCAGCTGGGAGGACACTACGAAAAGATAGGTCGACATAGAGGAAAACTGTACAAGAAGGAGTAGCACATTATGAAGAAGATCTCTGCCATGCCGCAGAGGACAACCAGCAACTTCGAAAGGTGAAACTTTCCATCAATAAGGCCCAACCACCATCCACCACTCAACCCTGGCCACACCGCACCAAAATATGTGGCTCCCGGCTCAGCCTCTTCAGCTATCTGAAGACCCACAAGCAGGACCCATCAGTAGGACAATCATACTCGACCCCAAGTGATCGCCGATGATGATGATGAGTGTGTGTGTGTTTGAGAGCCTCTTCTCTCTTAGTGCATGGTTTTAGATCATCTGTTGTAAACACTGTCGGCTGCTGTTTGATTTAGAGGCCTGCTGTGAGTTGCTGTGTTCCATACAACTTCAACACTGAAACTAACTGCACTCTGATCTAGCCTAGCGTAAGCACAGTATGTGGGGGCTGAGGAGTCAGTTGAAAAGTATTATACACACAAAGACACACACTTCCTTGCAATAGGCACTTAAAATAAGTCAACGGACTCCTCTTTTGAAATTCAAAGCAAGTATCTATCTATTTTTATTTCAAGGTTGATAAATCAAATAATATATTTCTCCAGCCCCATCCCTCAGCTTAAAACCAAACCAAGTGGCTAATTCCTTTGGCTGACAAAACAAATCAGGATTGTGGCTTTAAGGATCGAACTTAGTTTCTTAAAACGTGTAGTAGGCGGAAGGCATTTCTTATTTATTCCCTATGACACATCTGATACGTTTTCTCAATTCTGGTGTTATGTATATTTTAGATCCACCATTACAGTGTGTTCCCCAATGTGCTATCCCATGTGAGAACATTAAATCTTCTCAATTTTTCCTGCCTCTGAAGCTCAGCGCTGTAGCGCTGTGCCCTTTATGGCTAATTATTTATTGTAGCCATAGGCGATGTGTGAGTGAATGTCTCCTCAAATCAAGCATCGCCATTGTTATTCTCAAGATGGAGCTTTGGAGGGGGAAAAGACCCAGTTAAAAAAAACACTAAAACTAGCTGGGTTTGTGCTTAGTCAAGTTGTCTTAATCAAACCCCAATCTAGTGTGGACTGGATTTGTTTTGTTGGTATTGTTGTTGATATATATATTTTTTATTTATTTAACTAGGCAAGTCAGTTAAGAACAAATTCTTATTTTCAATGATGGCCTAGGAACAATGGGTTAACTGCCTTGTTCAGGGGCAGAATGACAGATTTGTACCTTGTCAGCTCGGGGATTTGATCTTGCAACCTTTCGGTTACTAGTCCAACGCTCTAACCACTAGGCTACGCTGCCGCCACATCAAAGTGTGTTGTCTTTGTGTGTGTGCGCACAAGCCTAGGGTGAGGTAGCATAAGATGTGGTTATTACGCTGCGTTTCTGCACTATTTCAGTGCTTTCATCAACCGTGACAATGGGATTGAATTAAAAGGAGCGCATGCCCCAGAGATAGCTACGTAGACAGAAAAGGGGGATACATAGATTATTGTTTTCTGGTGTTACTTTTGTTTGCTAGCTAGCTAGCTCTTCTTCTGCTCCACAGCCCCTAGACCAAATGACAGACAGTAGGGGATGTGTTTCAGATTTTACCTTGTTGACCTTTGGGGTCGGCATGTGGCGTCTCGTTTGACCCCTGAACACGACCCTCAGCGACCTCTGCCTGGGGTCTATATTGCGGGGGATTTATCCGATTGTTGACATGCCGACCACACCCATCCCACTGTGCGAAGAGCGAGGGTGACAGGAAGAAGGGGTAGCTTTGTCTATGGGGCGTCGTTAGGGAAAAATGAAAGCTTGTGGTAGGCCTACACACTTCAGAAATAGAGCAACCATCCTGAAATAAACACACCTCCAAAGTGAAAATACACACAGGGCAGTTAACCAAAGGTGGTAGCTTTTCTGTTAGACTAACTGCTCTAGGTGGGTCGATAATGATTGCTGGGGTCTGGCTCCACTATTGGTTTGATGAATTGAAAGGAATTGAAAGCGGAGATAAATAGGATGCAACCCAAAGGCACTATTAATGTGCTCTGTCAGGACCTGTCTCTAACTCTCTTTTCCTTTCTCTCTTTCTGCCTCTCACTCCCCCAACTCACTCGCTCTACCCCCGCTCCTTCTCTCTACCCCTATTTCTCTCTACCCCCTCTCCTTCTCTCTATCCCTCCTCTCTACCCCTCCTTCTCTTTAACCCCTGGCCTTCATCTCTGTCTGCTCTCTAATTGAGAGTGAAAGTGAAATAAGAAAGGTGGATCAGCCAGGGAGATGAGAAATCAATTAGGCACTACAAGGGCAAAGGTGACATCATTACACATTCAGTCCCTCTGCAATAATAGACAATAGCTGGTTGTGTGATCAATAGCAATCAAGAAGCTGTGTGTGTGTGTGTGTGTGTGTGTGTGTGTGTGTGTGTGTGTGTGTGTGTGTGCGTGTGCGTGTGCGTGTGTGTGTGTGAGAGATAGAGAGAGAGAGATTATGAGGATGAATTTTCATTCTCCTCACCCCCATTGTATTATTTTCCTCCTTCAAAGACTTCTGAATACAAGGTTCTAGATCAAGAAGTGACCTCCAAATCTCCAGATTTGTGCCCCAGTTTAAGGTGTACATGACTGGATAGGATAGAGAGGGAGGGTGGGCTCCTCTATATGCACCACTGAGCATGTAGAAAGCCAAAGAACCCTAAATCCTTGTAAAAAATATATAATCTTCAAATGATGTAAGTGTTAGATTGGTAGAGTTGTCAAAGTGGTGGTCTGTATTTTATTCACTCTAAAGAGAGTGTGTGTGTGTGTGTGTGTCCATAGTGTTTGTGAGCACAGGGTGCTCTGGTGGGCCTCTAAGCATTCCACACATGCACGGTGTCAATGGTGACAGCTTGGTGGACACACACCGCTTGCAGACACTCACAAGAAGACAGGATAGCAAGTGCACACTAAACACAGGCATACACACACGCACGTGCACACACAAAGAAACACAACATGAACATATTCTGGATGTCCTAACATACTCTTCCATCTCTGCAGTGCCCCCTCAGATTGTGGTTCGGCCCCGGGACCAGATCACAGCCCAGGGTCGCACTGTAAACTTCCTCTGTGGAACCAAGGGCAACCCTCCACCTGCCGTGTTCTGGCAGAAAGAAGGCAGCCAGGTAAGACACCCACCATAGAATACTGTATCAGGTCAACACAGTTGCTCTGTATACACCAATATGACCACTTCACTGTGGAACTGATGTTCCTTCAGTGTGGTTCTGGCACAAAATGGCTGCCATGCCAATGGCAGGCCATTGGTCGAAAATGGGTCATTGATGAAAGAGGACAAAGGAGGCTGACATGAATTGTGCAGAGCATCAGACGGTCTACAGTTAGTCAACTAACAGTCCAATACAACATTGGTGACCCATTAAAGAATTGGAGTTTACACTACCATTCAAAAGTTTGGGGTCACTTATGTCCTTGTTTTTTTAAAGAAAATCAATTGTTTTGTACGTTAAAATAACATCAAATTGATCAGAAATACAGTGTAGACATTGTTAATGTTGTAAATAGTACCCGCAAAACACCAGTCTCAACGTCAACAGTGAAGAGACGACTCCAGGATGCGGACCTTCTAGGCAGAGTTGCAAAGAAAAAGTTAAAAAAGAAAGATTAAGATGGGCAAAAGAACACAGACACTGGACAGAGGAACTCTGCCTAGAAGGCCAGTATCCCATAGTCGATTCCTCACTGTTCACTGACGTTGAGACTGGTGTTTTGCAGGTACTATTTAATGAAGCTGCCAGTTGAGGACTTGTAAGGCGTCTGTTTCTCAAATTAGACACTCTAATGTACTTGTCCTCTTGTTCAGTTGTGCACCGGGGCCTCCCACTCCTCTTTCAATTCTGGTTAGGGCCAGTTTGCGCTGTTCTGTGAAGGGAATAGTACACGGCATTGTACCAGATCTTCAGTTTCTTGGCAATTTCACACATGGAATAGCCATAATTTCTCAGAACAATAATAGACTGACGAGTTTCAGAACAAAATGCTTTGTTTCTGGCCATTTTGAGCCTGTAATCGAACCCACAAACGCTGATGCTCCAGATACTCAACTAGTCTAAAGAAGGTCAGTTTTATTGCTTCTTTAATCAGAACAACAGTTTTCAGCTGTGCTAAAATAATTGCAAAAGGGTTTTCTAATGATCAATTAGCTCTTTAAAATTATTAACTTGGATTAGCTAACACAACGTGCCATTGGAACACAGGAGTGATGGTTGCTGATAATGGGCCTCTGTACGCCTATGTAGATATTCCATGAAAAATCAGCCCATTTCCAGCTACAATAGTCATTTACAACATTAACAATGCCTACACTGTATTTTATGTTATTTTAATGGAAAAAAATAGCTTTTCTTTCAAAAACAAGGAAATGTCTAAGTGACCCCAAACTTTTGAACGGTAGTGTATATTATAAGCTCATAGAAAGGGTAACAAATGTGTTATCCTTTCTATGAGCTTATAATGTGAACTCCAGCGCGAAAAGTACTGTTTACTTGACCATGTCAACACGATGTAACAGCAGTTTAGAGCATTTAAAAAAAAAAAAACTCTTCCTCTCCCCCAGTCCACATAAACTGTTTTGCTTTATTTCCCATGGGCTTCACCCGAGTACTCCCTAGTGGCTGGAATACAACTGTAATAAGCCCCTTACAACACCAGTATCACCAGCAGTACATTTACCGTTAATTCCCATAACTTCTAATCTACATTATTTTGGTTACGGTATTTTCTGTTAATAATAATGATATATTGAATGCATTACAGTCTTACCGTTGTCAATGTAGAAGTGGACACGTTGTTTGTAGAGCGCACAACCTAGGCTACACATGTTTATTTCATTCCATTTACAAGTTGTCAATTTATTCATTGTCTTTTGTTTGGAGCGCTCCTGTCAATCTTGAGTAAGGACACACACTTAATTACGCATAGAACTATGCCTAGGCTACCTGGCCTGCTCGGAAATGTAGGCTTATAAATACTATTTCTGATTGTCTTAACTTATCGTCACTGTGGAGATTCTCAAACTCACTTTTCTTTGACTCAAACAGTAAGTAAACCGTATTTTTTCACATCCATTGAGATTGTCAATAGATCCTCAACGTAGCCTATTTGAAAAATCTTTCCAGCTCTCTCCCTTTCGATAACCACTCAGCATGAAACGGAAAAAAATGTCATGCTCTGGTCGGGTGGAAACGTCATAAAATAGGCCTACCTGATTACGTCTTATCCCTTGCACAAAAAGCCTACAGCTGTGTCTGTCTGTCTGGAGCTCATTGGCACAGGAAACTCTGAGGGCCCAGAATATTTGATACAATGCTGCAAATTTGTTAGCACCAGCTTCTGGCTGACCAAGTTAATGGTTGATACAATGTTCAAGTTACTTGCAGACAGGCCATGCGTAGCCAATGTGGTTTATAGGATTTTTATCCAGATATTTTCTACCTGCGGGCTGCAATGTTTTTATTTATTGGCTTTATGTAGGCTATTTTTACACATTGGCAATGGCAATAAAAGTTACTTTTAGATTTGTATAATTTTCATCTAGAACCCCTCGCCAACAACCAATAAAATTGCAGGGCGCCAAATACAAATCAACAGAAATCTCATAAATCAAATTTCTCAAACATACAAGTATTAGGCACCATTTTAAAGATACATTTCTCATTAATCCAGCCACAGTGTCTGATTTCAAAAATGCTTTACAGCGAAAGCTCCACAAACGATTATGTTAGGTCAAATCAAATTTTATGTGTCACATACACATGGTTAGCAGATGTTAATGCGAGTGTAGCGAAATGCTTGTGCTTCTAGTTCCGACAATGCAGTAATAACCAACGAGTAAACTAACTTAACAATTCCACAAGTACTACCTTATACACACAAGTGTAAAGGGATAAAGAATATGTACATAAAGATATATGAATGAGGGATGGTACAGAACGGCATAGGCAAGATGCAGTAGATGGTATCGAGTACAGTATATACACATCAGATGAGTAATGTAGGGTATGTAAACATAAAAGTGGCATAGTTTAAAGTGGCTAGTGATACATGTATTACATAAAGATGGCAAGATGCAGTAGATGATATAGAGTACAGTATATACATATGAGATGAGTAATGTAGGGTATGTAAACATTATATTAAGTGGCATTGTTTAAAGTGGCTAGTGATACATTTTTTACATCAATTCCCATTATTAAAGTGAGCTGGAGTTGAGTCAGTATGTTGGCAGCAGCCACTCAATGTCAGTGGTGGCTGTTTAACAGTCTGATGGCCTTGAGATAGAAGCTGTTTTTCAGTCTCTCGGTCCCTGCTTTGATGCACCTGTACTGACCTCGCCTTCTGGATGATAGCAGGGTGAACAGGCAGTGGCTCGGATGGTTGTTGTCCTTGATGATCTTTATGGCCTTCCTGTGACATCGGGTGGTGTAGGTGTCCCGGAGGGCAGCTAGTTTGCCCCCGGTGATGCGTTGTGCAGATCTCACTACCCTCTGGAGAGTCTTACGGTTGTGGGCGGAGCAGTTGCCGTACCAGGCGGTGATACAACCCGACAGGATGCTCTCGATTGTGCATCTGTAGAAGTTTGTGAGTGCTTTTGGTGACAAGCCAAATTTCTTCAGCCTCCTGAGGTTGAAGAGGCGCTGCTGCGCCTTCTTCACAACGCTGTCTGTGTGGGTGGACCAATTCAGTTTGTCCGTAATGTGTACGCCAAGGAACTTAAAACTTACTACCCTCTCCACTACTGTCCCGTCGATGTGGATAGGGGGTTGCTCCCTCTGCTGTTTCCTGAAGTCCACAATCATCTCCTTTGTTTTGTTGACGTTGAGTGTGAGGTTATATTCCTGACACCACACTCCGAGGGCCCTCACCTCCTCCCTGTAGGCCATCTCGTCATTGTTGGTAATCAAGCCTACCACTGTAGTGTCGTCCGCAAACTTGATGATTGAGTTGGAGGCGTGCCTGGCCACGCAGTCGTGGATGAACAGGGAGTACAGGAGAGGGCTCAGAACGCACCCTTGTGGGGCCCCAGTGTTGAGGATCAGTGGGGTGGTGATGTTGTTACCTACCCTCACCACCTGGGGGCAGCCTGTCAGGAAGTCCAGTACCCAGTTGCACAGGGCGGGGTCGAGACCCAGAGTCTCGAGCTTGATGATGAGTTTGGAGGGTACTATGGTGTTAAATGCTGAGCTGTAGTCGATGAACAGCATTCTCACATAGGTATTCCTCTTGTCCAGATGGGTTAGGGCAGTGTCCAGTGTGGTTGCGATTGCGTCGTCTGTGGACCTATTGGGGCGGTAAGCAAATTGGAGTGGGTCTAGGGTGTCAGGTAGGGTGGAGGTGATATGGTCCTTGACTAGACTCTCAAAGCACTTCATGATGACGGAAGTGAGTGCTACGGGGCGGTAGTCGTTTATCTCAGTTACCTTAGCTTTCTTGGGAACAGGAACAATGGTGGCCCTCTTGAAGCATGTGGGAACAGCAGACTGGGATAAGGATTGATTGAATATGTCCGTAAACACACCAGCCAGCTGGTCTGCGCATGCTCTGAGGACACGGCTGGGGATGCCGTCTGGGCCTGCAGCATTGCGAGGGTTAACACGTTTAAATGTTTTACTCACGTCGGCTGCAGTGAAGGAGAGACTGCAGGTTTTGGTAGCGGGCCGTGTCAGTGGCACTGTATTGTCCTCAAAGCGAGCAAAGAAGTTATTTAGTCTGTCTGGGAGGAAGACATCCTGGTCCGCGACGGTGCTGGTTTTCTTTTTGTAATCCGTGATTGACTGTAGACCCTGCCACATACCTCTTGTGGCAGTGTCACCACCAAGTCACAGATAAACCCAGCCATTTTTCCCGCCAAAGAGAGGAGTCACAAAAAGCACAAATAGAGATAAAATGAATCACTAACCTTTGATGATCTTCATCAGATGACACTCATCGGACTTCATGTTACACAATACATGTATGTTTTGTTCGGTAAAGTTCATATTTATATCCAAAAATCTTATTTTACATTGGCGTGTTAGATTCAGTAGTTCCAAAACATGCAGTGATATTGCAGAGAGCCACATGAATTCACAGAAATACTCATAATAAATGTTGATGAAAATACAGCTATTATACATGAAACCTTAGATATACTTCTCCTTAATGCAACCGCTGTGTCAGATTTATAAAAAAAATAAAAAAAAGCATCATCTGAGAGCGGCGCTCAGAGCCCAAACCAGCCAGAGAAATATCCGCCATGTTGGGTAGTCAGCATTATTCATAAATAGCATTAGAAATATTCACTTACCTTTGATGATATTCATCAGAATGCACTCCCAGGAATCGCAGTTCCACAATAAATGCTTGTTTTGTTCGATAATGTCCATCATTTATGTCCATTTATGTCCAATAGCTTCTTTTGTTAGGGGACTTTTGGTAAACAATCCAAAAGCGCGATCTGGTCTATTTGGATGAAACGTTCAAAAAGTTATATTACAGATCGAAGAAACTTGTCAAACTAAGTATAGAATCAATCATTAGGATGTTTTTATCATAAAAGTTCAATAATGTTCCAACCGGAGAATTCCATTGTCTGTAGAAATGCACTGGAACGAGAGCAACCTCTCAAGTGAAAGCGCGTGACTGAGAACGAGGCTGTAGGCAGACCCCTTAGTAAAACAACTCCCATCCGGCCCCCCTTCACATAAGCAGCCTCAAACCACGTTCTAAAGACGGTTGACATCTAGTGGAAGCCTTAGGAAGTGAAAAATAACCCATATCCCACTGTGTATTCGATAGGGGTGAGTTCAAAAACTACAAACCTCAGATTTCCCACTTCCTGTTTGGATTTTTTCTCAGGTTTTTGCCTGCCGTATGAGTTCTGTTATACTCACAGACATCATTCAAACAATTTTAGAAACTTCAGAGTGTTTTCTATCCAATACTACTAATAATATGCATATATTATCATCTGGGACTGAGTAGGAGGCAGTTCACTCTGGGCATGCTATTCATCCAAAAGTGAAAATGCTGCCCCCTATCCCAAACAAGTTAACAACATGACATTGACTTTGAGATAGGAAGACCTTTGTATAAATAAAATGAAACCGTTCCATGAAAATGTGCATATGAAAATCATAACTGTCATGCAGATCAGTAGAAATGGTACGATAACTTGGCACTCCAAATGGAAAAGGATGCCGACCACTGGTGTAGCCTATTACTGGGAACTTCCTGAGTTTAAAGGCAGAATCTGCAAAGGCCAGCAGCAGCGGGCAGCAGGATGAGGAGAATCGGAAACCGTTTTTTTTCTTCTGGTTAGGCTATATTGATCTCTGGCTCCCTCTTTAGTAATTTGTCCTCACACGCACATGCGCTCAAGTGCACACACACTTTTTGAGGCAGTGGGAGGTGAACCCTGGTGTTAGTCTATGGTGTAAATGTGCAATATACTTATCATTTTAGAGCAGATCTCACCAGGAGTATATAGGCTCCTTAAGCAAGATAGAAAATAAGTGTGTGTATGTGTCTGCGTGCGTGTCACTGTGAGAATCCAGAGAACTCTGTGAAGCATCACAGTCTGCGGCAACATGCTGAAAGGCTTGATGGGAGTGTGTGCGTGGGAGCCTGTAGCACCACTCTCAGGGACAGAAGGAGGGTGGGGGGGGGGGGGGGTTGATGGAGAGAGAGATATGAAGAGAAGGTGGATAGAGGGAGAGAGATGTTGGTATAGTGGGTAGAGGGAGAGGTAGAAACAGAAAAGGGAAGATAGAAATGGATAGATGCTAATGTAAAAGAGGGGAGAGGAATGAGAAGTTGATGTAGAGAGCGAAGGATTGTATATGGGAGTAGGAGGTGCAGAGAGAGAGAGAGAGAGAGAGAGAGAGAGAGAGAGAACCCATTTGTAGCCCTGCCATGGCTGTGTTAGATAACACCAAACTGCCTGGCTCTAAATAGCACAACAGAGGGCTTCTCTTTGGTTTAACTAACTATTCCCACTATACCTTCCTCTATCCCTCTGCGCCCTCTCCTCCCTCTTTCCCTCCCTCTAGCTCGCCCTCTGTGCCACTGTGGCCCTCTCTTTTCTCCCTCTTTCCTTCTTTGCCCTTTCCCTCAATTTTTTCCCTCCCTCTGTCCCTCTGTGCCCATCTTCTCCCTCTATCCCTCTGTGCCTGTGTCCTCCCTCTCTCTATCCCTAAGCGCGACTGTGGCCCTCTCCCTTTTTCACTATTTCTCTGCCTCTCACGCACACACGATTATCCCTTCATCTTTTACCTCTAGCCATGGGCTGTCCGCCAACCAGCTTTAAGCCTCTTAGAGGACAGAGTCAAAGAGCACCGCACGCCTGCAACCCCCCAAAATATACACATACACATTAGAGGCGACGAAAAGCACACACACATACATACACTGCATGCATTTAGCAAACAGCCATGCATGCACACACAGACATTCTCTCTCTCTCTCTTTCATGTGGCCTTTCAGAAGGCTGAATTATATTAAGTGCATCCACTGCTTAACACTTTCAAAATTCCACTCGCAAAATACTATTCAGTTTTACACAGCCAATTTCTATCAGGGTGGTTAATTGAGAACCAAATCACGTTCATAATAATGTGGTGTTATGATATGCTTTACCTGTTGTGTGACAACAGTTGATGTGAAGTTTTGTCCCCCTGTGCTGACTGGTTTCAGCCTACTTGTTATGTGACCGTGTGTTGTGTCATTTCCTGCCTCCCCAGATCCTGCTGTTCCCCATCCAGGAAACTGCCCAGTCAGGCCGGTTCTCTGTGTCTCTGAGCGGGGAGCTGACCATCACAGACGTCCACAGTGAGGACTCAGGATACTACATCTGTCAGGCTATCTCTGTAGCTGGGAGCATTCTCACCAAGGCCCTGCTGGAGGTCGAGAGTGGTGAGTGTCTGTGGGAGGAACACAAACTCTAGAGGGCTTCACGGATCCACATATACCCGGGACCCGATCTGGGACCCAAGCGGGTCCGAATCCACATATACCCGTGGGGTGGCAGGGAGCCTAGTGGTTAAAGCATTGGGCCAATAACCAAAAGGTTGCTGGATTGAATCCCCGAGCTGACAAGGTAAAAATCTGTCGTTCTGCCCCTGAACAAGGCAGTTAACCCACTGTTCCCCGGTAGGCCGTCATTGTAAATAAGAATATGTTCTTAACTGACTTGCCTAGTTAAATAAAGGTTAAATAAAAATCCAGAAGCCTAAATAATGTCACGGGTCTCAGTCGGATCTGATATGATTGTCTCAGGGTATGTGTAATTTTAACTGACTTGTCCGGAATGACATGTACAGATCCAAACACGATTGCTGCAGTAGAGACAGAAAGAGACATTTTATAATTTATGCAGCTGCTCTTGCTTTTCAAGAGAGAAGAGCGTGGCGTGTGTAGCTTGTTGTTGGCCAATCATAGAGTTCCTTCGGAAAGTATTCTGATGCCTTGACTTTTCCACATTCTGTTATAGCCATATTCTAGCCCTAACCCTAACCCTAACCCCATAATGACAAAGCAAAAACAGGTTTTTAGAATTGTTTGCTAATTTAAAACTGATATTTCACATGTACACAAGTATTCAGACCCTTTACTCAGTACTTTGTTGAAGCACCTTTGGCAGCGATTACATCATTGAGTCTTTTTGGGTATGACGCAACAAGTTTTGCACACCTGTATTTGGGAAGTTTCTCCCATTCTCCTCTGCAGATCCTCTCAAGCTCTGTCAGGTTGGATGGGGAGAGTTGCTGCACAGCTATTTTCAGGTTTCTCCAGAGATGTTCGATTGGGTTCAAGTCCGGGCTCTGGCTGGGCCGCTCAAGGACAATCAGAGACTTGTCCCGAAGCCACTCCTGCGTTGTCTTGGCTGTGTGCTTAGGGTCGTTGTCCTGTTGGAAGGGGAACCTTCACCCCAGTCTGAAGTCCCGAGCGCTCTGAGACAGGTTTTGGTGGAGTGCTGCAGAGATGGTTGTCCTTCTGGAAGGTTCTTCCATCTCCACAGAGGAACTCTAGAGCTCTGTCAGAGTGACCATCAGGTTCGTAGTCACCTCCCTGACCAAGGCCCTTAGCCCCCGATTGCTCAGTTTGGCTGAGCAGCCAGCTCTAGTAAGAGTCTTGGTGGTTCCAAACTTATTCCATTTAAGAATGATGGAGGCCACTGTGTTCCTGGGGACCTTCAATGCTGCAGAATTGTTTTGCTCTGACATGCACTGTCAACTGTGGGACCTATATAGACAGGTGTGTGCCTTTCCAAATCATGTCCAATCAATTGAATTTACCACAGGTGGACTCCAATCAAGATGTAGAAACATCTCAAGGATGATCAAAGGAAACAGGATACACCTGAGCTCAATTTCTAGTCTCATAGCAATACTTATGCAATAAAATGCTAATTAATTACTTAAAAATCATACAATGTGATTTTCTGGATTTTTGTTTTAGATTCTGTCTCTCACAGTTGAAGTGTACCTATGATAAAAATTACAGACCTCTACATGCTTTGTAAGTAGGAAAACCTGCAAAATCGGCAGTGTATCAAATACTTGTTCTCCCCACTGTATATGAATATTTTTTTGACCAAAAATAGAGCTTTTTGGTCTAAACTCCACTCGCCGTGTTTGGAGGAAGAAGAAGGATGAGTACAACCCCAAGAACACCATCCCAACCATGAAGCATGGAGGTGGAAACATCATTCTTTGGGGATGCTTTTCTGCAAAGGGGACAGGACGACTGCACCGTATTGAGGGGAGGATGGATGGGGCCATGTATCGCGAGATCTTGGCCAACAACCTCCTTCCCTCAGTAAGAGCATTGAAGATGGGCCGTGGCTGGGTCTTCCAGCATGACAACGACCCGAAACACACAGCCAGGGCAACTAAGGAGTGGCTCCGTAAGAAGCATCTCAAGGTCCTGGAGTGGCCTAGCCAGTCTCCAGACCTGAACCCAATAGAAAATCTTTGGAGGGAGCTGAAAGTCCATATTGCCCAGCGACAGCCCCGAAACCTGAAGGTCTTGGAGAAGGTATGGAGGAGTGGGCCAAAATCCCTGCTGCAGTGTGTGCAAACCTGGTCAAGAACTACAGGAAACGTATGATCTCTGTAATTGCAAACAAAGGTTTCTGTACCAAATATTAAGTTTTGCTTTTCTGATGTATCAAATACTTATGTCATGCAATAAAATGCTAATTAATTACTTAAAAATCATACAATGTGATTTTCTGGATTTTAGTTTTAGATTCCGTCTCTCACAGTTGAAGTGTAAAAGTGATAAAAAATTACAGACATCTACATGCTTTGTAAGTAGGAAAACCTGCAAAATTGGCAGTGTATCAAATACTTGTTCTCCCCACTGTATATGAATATTTTTTTAAGAGTATAAATTAAAAAGTTTTTAAGAGTATAAATTACCAACGCTAGTGAAAATTGCCAAAAAATCTAGCATTTTTTTAATGCAAATATCCCAAGAAATCACCAGGAAATCCTGTCGGGATGATATACATTGATATACACTGCTCAAAAACATTGATATACACTGCTTCTGTGAAATCAAACTGTCCACTTAGGAAGCAACACTGATTGACAATACATTTCACATGCTGTTGTGCAAATGGAATAGACAACAGGTGGAAATTATAGGCAATTAGCAAGACACCCCCAATAAAGGAGTGGTTCTGCAGGTGGTGACCACAGACCACTTCTCAGTTCCTATGCTTCCTGGCTGATGTTTTGGTCACTTTTGAATGCTGGCGGTGCTTTCACTCTAGTGGTAGCATGAGACGGAGTCTACAACCCACACAAGTGGCTCAGGTAGTGCAGCTCATCCAGGATGGCACATCAATGCGAGCTGTGGCAAGAAGGTTTGCTGTGTCTGTCAGCGTAGTGTCCAGAGCATGGAGGCGCTACCAGGAGACAGGCCAGTACATCAGGAGACTTGGAGGAGGCCGTAGGAGGGCAACAACCCAGCAGCAGGACCGCTACCTCCGCCTTTGTGCAATAAGAAGCAGGAGGAGCACTGCCAGAGCCCTGCAAAATGACCTCCAGCAGGCCACAAATGTGCATGTGTCTGCTCAAACGGTCAGAAACAGACCCCATGAGGGTGGTATGAAGGCCCGACGTCCACAGGTGGGGGTTGTGCTTACAGCCCAACACCGTGCAGGACGTTTGGCATTTGCCAGAGAACACCAAGATTGGCAAATTCGCCACTGGCGCCCTGTGCTCTTCACAGATGAAAGCAGGTTCACACTGAGCACATGTGACAGACGTGACAGTCTGGAGACGCCGTGGAGAATGTTCTGCTGCCTGCAACATCCTCCAGCATGACCGGTTTGGCGGTGGGTCAGTCATGGTGTGGGGTGGCATTTCTTTGGGGGGCCGCAAAGCCCTCCATGGGCTCGCCAGAGGTAGCCTGACTGCCATTAGGTACCGAGATGAGATCCTCAGACCCCTTGTGAGACCATATGCTGGTGCGGTTGGCCCTGGGTTCCTCCTAATGCAAGACAATGCTAGACCTCATGTGGCTGGAGTGTGTCAGCAGTTCCTGCAAGAGGAAGGCATTGATGCTATGGACTGGCCCGCCCGTTCCCCAGACCTGAATCCAATTGAGCACATCTGGGACATCATGTCTCGCTCCATCCACCAACGCCACGTTGCACCACAGACTGTCCAGGAGTTGGCGGATGCTTTAGTCCAGATCTGGGAGGAGATCCCTCAGGAGACCATCCGCCACCTCATCAGGAGCATGCCCAGCCATTGTAGGGAGGTCATACAGGCACGTGGAGGCCACACACACTACTGAGCCTCATTTTGACTTGTTTTAAGGACATTACATCAAAGTTGGATCAGCCTGTAGTGTGGTTTTCCACTTTAATTTTGAGTGTGACTCCAAATCCAGACCTCCATGGGTTGATAAATTAGATTTCCATTGATAATTTGTGTGTGATTTTGTTGTCAGCACATTCAACTATGTAAAGAAAAAAGTATTTAATAAGAATAGTTCATTCATTCAGATCTAGGATGTGTTATTTTAGTGTTCCCTTTATTTTTTGAGCAGTGTATATTGTATAGCTGTTCATACACAAAAGTCTGGGACAGACACACACACATGCTAAACACACACACAAATCAGGAAATCATGGCATGTTTTAATCTCTCACCTGCCTGAACATTGTCGTTAAAGAATGGATTCCCACCGTCCCAGAAATTCATAGGCCTCCAAAATAGTTGTTTGCACCGTCACAGCCTCTTATTGTGTGTGTTTCAGTTTGTTTGTGTGTGTATGTGTATGTATGCGTCAGAGGCTGATGGGAGGAGCTATTGGAGGGCTCCTTGTAATGGCTGGAATGGAACCGAGTCAAATGGGGTTTCCACATGTTTGTGTTTGATACCGTTACATTTATTCCATTCCAGCCATTACAATGAGCCCATCCTCCTATAGCACCTCCCACCAGCCTCCACTGGTGTGTGTGTGCATGCGTGTGTGTGCTTGTGCATTCCTTTGTGAGTGAGTGTGTGCCAGTTTGTGTGTGTATGAAAGCTAATCTGTAAGGACAGAAACCTAGCGTGAGTTTCCTTGGAGTTAGTGATCCCTAGGGGGTAATCAACTATCACACACACAGCCAGCTTCAATTAACCAATCTCCTAAAGCCAACCCAGAGCCTTCCTCGTACAAACCCACATTGATATTCCATTACCATCTAACACTTTGGATGCATCCTAAATGGCACTGTATTTGTTTTATAGTGCACTAAATTTGAGCAGAGGCCTAGGTCAAATGTAGTGCACTATAAAGGGAAAAGGGTGCCATTTGGGAATTAGTCTATTTCCGACTACCTAATTATCATTTTTTATGCTGACATATTTCATGGACTGCTGTTTTAGCCAAAGGACTAGACGTCCAGTAACCCCCCACCTCCCCCTCACCCTCCATCACTTCCTTCACAATTGTTTAAACCCAAATCAATTAAAGATTCTTCAAAGCCATCAAACATAAAAAATTGTCGCCCCCCTCAGTCCCCCAAATGAACAAACAGCAGGAGGTAACGCGAGACGTAATCAAAAAGGGCAAGTCGGAATGTCGCTATGCAAATTAACCTCGCCGGGAACACATGCTCCCCTCGTCCCGCCGTGCCAAATAAGGAAGGGGATAAACTGTTGTTTAGATGCATTTGTGCTCCGTGTCTGCCTCAAAGCACTGTACCTTAGCTAGAATATCGTAGCTTAGCATACAGACAACAACCTAAGTGTACATTATGCTTACAGCTCAATGGTAAATATTTGTTTCACATTTTCTCTTTGTCATAGTTCAGCCATGGTGTTTGAGTTCATAAACCAACAATTTCACTAGCTATGGCTTCAGCAAAAAATGCATTTCTGGGTCCCGTAGAAAGATATTTGTCTCATGATGATACAATAAGACTGTAGTTTTGATATACATTTTGAGGTACATTTTGTGTTAATGATATGTTTTGGCAACATTGGCTGGTGTACAATCACGCAAAACACACAGGGCCTGTGCTTCACTACAGGATGGACAGTCTGTGGAGGGATGGGATTTAGTGCCATCCCTCCATAAAGGGATAGTGCCACACACATAAACACTCAAACACACTCATGCACACAAACACTCCGCTCCTCCTTCCCATATTTCAGCCTCTATGAAGGTAGATTGACATGTATCCACTTACGCCTGGACCCGTACAAATCAGCTGGGCTAGACAATCTGGACCCTCTCTTTCTAAAACTATCCGCTGCCATTGTTGCAACCCCTATTACCAGCCTGTTCAACCTCTCTTTCGTATCGTCCGAGATCCCTAAAGATTGGAAAGCTTCCGCGGTCCCCTGATCCACCTCTACGCAGACGACACCATTCTTTTTTCATCTGGCCCTTCCTTGGACACTATGCTAACTAACCTCCAAACGAGCTTAAATGCCATACAACACTCCTTCCGTGGCCTCCAACTGCTCTTAAACGCTAGTAACACCAAATGCATGCTTTTCAACCGTTTGCTGCCCGCACCCGCCCGACAGCATCACCACCCTGGACGGTTCCGACCTAGAATATGTGGACAACTATAAATACCTAGGTGTCTGGCTAGACTGTAAACTCTCCTTCCAGACTCATATTAAACATCTCCAATCCAAAATCAAATCTAGAATCGGCTTTCTATTTCGCAACAAAGCCTCCTTCACTCACGCCGCCAAACTTACCCTAGTAAAACTAACTATCCTACCGATCCTCGACTTCGGCGATGTCATCTACAAAATAGCTTCCAACACTCTACTCAGCAAACTGGATGCAGTCTATCACAGTGCCATCCGTTTTGTTACCAAATCACCTTATACCACCCACCACTGCGACCTGTATGCTCTAGTCGGCTGGCCCTCACTACATATTCGTCGCCATACCCACTGGCTCCAGGTCATCTATAAGTCTATGCTCCGCCTTATCTCAGCTCACTGGTCACCATAACAACACTCCAGCAGGTATATCTCACTGATCATCCCCAAAGCCAACATCTCATTTGGCTGCCTTTCCTTCCAGTTCTCTGCTGCCTGTGACTGGAACGAATTGCAAAAATCGCTGAAGTTGGAGACTTTTATTTCCCTCACCAACTTTAAACATCAACTATCTGAGCAGCTAACCGATCGCTGCAGCTGTACATAGTCTATCTGTAAATAGCCCACCCAATCTACCTACCTCATCCCCATACTGTTTTTATTTTATTTACTTTTCTGCTCTTTTGCACACCAGTATCTCTACTTGCACATCATCATCTGCTCATTTATCACTCCAGTGTTAATCTGCTAAATTGTAATTTTTTATTGCCTACCTCCTCATGCCTTTTGCACACACTGTATATAGACTTTCTTTTTTCTACTGTGTCATTGACTTGTTTATTGTGTTATTGGCTTGTTTATTGTTTACTCCATGTGTAACTCTGTGTTGTTGTCTGTGTCACACTGCTTTGCTTTATCTTGGCCAGGTCGCAGTTGCAAATGAGAACTTGTTCTCAACTAGCCTACCTGGTTAAATAAAGGTGAATAATAATAAAACCGCCATATGGCTATTTAGCACACAAAACAAAGCCACATAGTACCAATGCTCCTTACAGGACACATCACTGCACGCTATACTCTGTAAACTGGTCATCTCTGTATACCCGTCGCAAGACCCACTGATTGATGCTTATTTATAAAACCCTCCTAGGCCTCCCTCCCCCCTATCTGAGATATCTACTGCAGCCCTTATCCTCCACATACAACACCCGTTCTGCCAGTCACATTCTGTTAAAGGTCCCCAAAGCACACACATCCCAGGGTCGCTCCTCTTTCCAGTTCGCTGCAGCTAGCGACTGGAACGAGCTGCAACAAACACTCAAAGTGGACAGTTTTATCTCAATCTCTTCATTCAAAGACTCAATCATGGACACTTACTGACAGTTGTGGCTGCTCTGCGTGATGTATTGTTGTCTGTACCTTCATGACCTTTGTGCTGTTGTCTGTACCCAATAATGTTTGTACCATGTTTTGTGTTGCTACCATGTTGTTGTCGCTACCATGCTGTGTTGTCATGTGTTACTGCCTTGCTATGTTGTCTTACATCTCTTTTTATGTAGTGTTGTGTTGTCTCTCTTGTCGTGATGTGTGTTTTGTCCTATATTTATATATATTTTTATTTTTTTATCCCCCGTCCCCGCAGGAGGCCTTTAGCCTTTTGGTAGGCCGTCATTGTAAATAAGAATTTGTTCTTAACTGACTTGCCTAGTTAAATAAAGGTTAAATAAATAAATAGTATGTGATGTGGCAAATGCGGGAATTGTGTCCACAATCCTGGTGGTATGTTGTGAATTATTATGTTTCCTTTCCAATATGTTTTTTCATAAAAGTATCCCCTTGGCCTCTTGGAATGGAGTCCAATATCTCAAACCCAATTTCAGCATGTACTGTACACAATCCCCGCAGTCCAATGTCCTTGGTTTTACCATTAAAACTGTTAGATACATTGGAGAGGGAATGGTAAATGCCAAAGTAATTGACTCGTCAATGACTTATTCATGGTCCTCCGCCTCCCTCACGCCGCTCGACACAAAAATAGTTTTCCAGGTCCACTCAAATAAATATTAAGTTATTCAGCGCTACTTTGGCATGTTAAGCCATAACATTGCTGTCTAATGGGAGAAAGCAATATAAAGATTTTTTTGTAAATGTAACCGATAAGCCCGATTCGGTCTTATGTAGCAACATTTGAAATTGTGTTTTTTTACATTGAATAAATGTAGAAAATGGTATATCACACATTACAGTTGAGGAACAATGGGAAAGTAATTCTGCTTTGAAAACCTAACTTTTGAGAAAATGGCCTTTGAATATTTTTGGTACACCTATTGGAGAGCTCCTCTTTGTCTACACCCATTCAGCATCGTTCACACCCTCTTAAGCTTTAACATCTCTTTAATCCGAGCGTTCTGTCCTAACAACAGCAGTCAAGCACCGAGGCTAATTGGCTAACGTTGGCTAGCTTGCTAGCTACTTCCAGACACAAATGAGAGAACAGCTCACTCTGACCATTTTACTCGCCCTAGTAGAGCTGATTAGGCTGTTTTTATGTTATCCAGAGCGCTGGTGACTGCTGGCAATAATTTATGCTTTTTTGCCAACGTTTACTGCCACCGGCCATATTCAATGGGTGTTGACCGTTCAAAAAATGTGTTGGTTATTCATACACGTAATGTTAGCTAGCGAGCCAGCCAAGTAACATTAGCTAGCGAGCTAACAGTACACTAACTTGATATGAAAACGACTTTCTGACAAAATTAGAAAAGTGTAATATCTGAAAATGTAGCTAGCCAGACTATCTCCGTATACATGGATGGACGCTTCTCCCTCTGTCACAGATGCCATGGTTGCCCTTAGTTTGAAGATGTAATACGGAGACAGGGCTCCTTAACTATCATACTCTAATTCCACTGATTTCAAAACTCGGTCCTCCAGAAAGTGGAGAGCAACAACACTTATGCAGTTCTACTACACGATATATATACAAAAATTTGCCGGGTTAGACAGGATTACCTACACATACTGACCAGTTCAAAAAGACAGAAGCCTGCTACATGGCAGACCAATCCGAACTCATCTCTCTGCATGTCCAGCCCACTCATTATCTCAGCCAATCATCGACTTACTGTGAATGAAGTGCTTTGAACACACAAATGTATCGAGTAACCGGAGCCCACAGATTTACATCATCATTGCGGCGTATAGCCTGAAACTATGAGGTTTGTCTAACCTGGTCCTTGGCCAGTCGAGGAAACTTGATTTGGTGGTTTTCTCCTACTACTGTTCAAACAAAACGGAACCCAACAGCTTTTCGGCATCTTAGCTATAAAAGCAGGGTTAGTTATTAATGTTAGCTAGTGTGAGTCAGGCTACTTATCAGCCTCACAGCAGTCAAGAAATGCATTCTGCCAAGAGTTGTTCACAATCTAGTCCGGTTGCAGCCACAATTAGACCTCATATTTGTTTGCCTAGCAATTATCAAATGTACATTGTTTAAATCACACGTTTACAAGTCTCAGTCAAAATGACAGCTCCAATAAGCCCCCTATGCTGAACGACATGTGAACGAGAGGCTCATAGAACCATGACTCTTTCAAGTTTTCAGTTCATCATTCACCGTTAGGGGGTCCTGCAGTTATACTGCACTGTAACTGCAGTTCAACTGCAAAATTATTATAGTAAAAAAAAAACGGTTATTTTGGACACAGTATTTGGAGCCTACTGCAGTTATACTGCATTCTAACTACAGTTATACTACAGTGTACTGCAGTTATACTGCACTCTGACTGCAAGGGTGTGGCTATCTAGCTACTATCAACAAGGGCTTTCTACGACACTGCCAAACCACACTGCTCACTTAACCCAAAAGCCAGCCGCACCAATGTGTCGGAGGAAACATGTCTGTCTAATAGAATGATGGTCAAAGATAAAGTATAAAAAATAAAGTCAAAATAAAACATAATAAAAAGTAAGTTTGAATGACGCTGAGGGGCAGTGTTTTTACAGCCAATGCCTGTTTGCCTGAGGCTGATGCCGTGCAGGTGTTTGTACACATGCATATACACATACTCTCATTCAAATACACACATGTAAATAGTGCCAGACATGCACTCAAACATATACAGTTGGCCTTGCTGTTATGATTTTAGTTGTCCCTGATGTCCTTTGTTTTTTTTGCATTCTTGTTTTCTGTTTTATTTTGTCTTTTTCTTTTTCTCATGAGTTAATTTTCTTGGTTGTTGGTGCATTGAGGGTGGGGAATAGAATGAAAAAAAATATTGGGAGAGGTGACTGTGGGAGGGGTCTTGGATGGTTGAGGGACAGCTATGGGGAACTGTGGGGGGATCTTGGAGGGTTCGCGTCCCCATTTTTTTGGGCCTTGTGGGAGATCTGTCGACGTGCCCTTGAGCAGGGCGTTGACACTGGATGCTTCTGTGTGTCGCTCTGAATGGGAGTCTGATGGATGGCTGGTGTGGTGTAGTTGTTGAGCGGCAAGTATATTGTATGTATTGGATATTCAATAAAAAAAATACAAAATAAAAACATTTTTAAATCACAGACCAGCTGATGACCGAAGTCACCTTACAAGCGCCCGGCCCACCACAAGGAGTCGCTAGAGTGCAATGGGACAAGGAAATCCCAGCCAGCCAAACCCTCCCCTAACCCTGACAATTGTGCGCCGTCTCATAGACACGGCCGGCTGTGACACAGCCTGGGATTGAAGTGACGCATCAAGCACGGCGATGCAGTGCCTTAAACCGCTGCGTCACTCAGGAGGCCCCTGGATTGGAGTATTTTAACAAGGCAGAGTGGCTGATGGCTTCAAGGTCTCTCCATGCTGCAAATGTTTAGGATACATTAACGTAACATGCCGTAACTGTTTATTACGATTAATTTATGTATATTAGTTGTTTTATGATCTCTAAGACAGCTTATCTCATGAATATATAGCAATGTGTTTGTATTCTGTAGCTGGTTGGTGGAGGATGGTCCTCCAAGAGAATACACTCAACTACACTCTCTTAACGTATCTCTCTCTCCTTCCCTCCCCCACACAGCATCCTCCGACCGAGTCCCACCCATCATCCGCCAAGGACCGACCAATCAAACGCTGGCGCCGGGCTCCATGGCCCATTTACAGTGCCACGTGATGGGCAACCCTCTGCCCAGCATTCAATGGGAGAAGGACGGCCAGAGGATCCTGGGAGACGAGCGTGTCAGCCTGATGGAGAACGGAATGTTCCAGATCATAAACCTGCAGGTACCTGAAAATAACTTACATAGTACGTTCCCAATAATTCTTAAGAACATAGAAAGAATGTTCCCAATAATGCTCATGAACGTTGCTAGAATGTTCCCATTGATTCTCTTTCCCTCCTCCTTCGTAAATGCCATCACTCCCTGGATATTAGTATATGAAATTAAACGCTTCACATTTCCTCTCAATGCACTCCAAGTCTCATCATGGCCAATCATCTGAGCTATTTCTCCTAGGTGATACTAAGCAACCGCATGCAGTCACAACTGAGTGCTGTTTCCAATGCAATCCAATCAACTTCTCAGCCTTAATGGTATTTAGCTTAATTTAATTCATTGTACTATTATGACTCACTGCCAGTCACAGCAATAGGCATAGCAGTTTTGAGATGCCACGGCAAAGTAACCTGTCCATTTGATATATTGATATTTACTCATTGAGCGTCATACAGGTCATACTAGCCTTCCACTCTAAAACACAACTCAGCAATCTAATGCAATCTAATTGAGAGGCAGATATTAATATTGGAATATCATACTGGCAGAGTGGCTTTTTTATGGTTTATGGGTGACTCAGTGATTTAGTGATTGGTGGTCGAGTTTCTGTGGCGTCATAAAGCTTAGCAGTGATGCATACTCGCCAAGGTAATGAACAAGTGCAATCGTTAGTGGTGGTATATGCACGGATAATGATATACATTCTACCAAGAGCCCTCTGGGGTTGTGGGCTGCACCTGCAGGTCACCGGAGTGTGTGGCTAGCTTCGGGGCCAGCTGACGCGTTAATTAATTGATTGTTGGGCCCAGAGTGATTAACGATCGCCATGACTTTAATTAAATCCTTGTAGGGGTTTTGAGAGAGGCAGAGAGGGAGAGACCGAGAAAGAAAAAAGATTAAGTCAAGCATCTCAATGTACCAACACATTTGTCATGCACTCAAGATGTAGAAAACACTCTTTGGTACTTCCTCTAATGACTGTATTAGAGAATTTCTCACATCTCGACTCGCCTCGACTAGATGGACTGTACTTATGGCCAATTCTATCTTTTTGAATCTTGGACACTGTCCCTGTTCGTTTTTAATTGCTCTCCTTCCCTTTTATCAGGGTGCACATCTTTTAACTAAAGCAGAGAGGGGCACAGGAAGTTGACTTCTGGTGGAGGGAGGAGAGGTGAGAGAGGAGGGTGGGGTGGAGAAGAGAGGGCAGGGGACCCGACCAGATGGTCTGTTTGTTCCTCTCTGTGACTGAAGAGATGCCCATTACCCCGGGACCAGAGCAAGAACGAGGGGGATGGAAAGAAAATAGAGGAGAAAGAAAGACATGATATTGAGATGAGATGAGAGAGAGAGAAACAGAACAAGTCAACGAAGATGCTACAATATAGAGAAAGAGTGCACTGGAGATGATATTAGAACAGCGGGGATGTGGAGAAAATAACAAACTCTTGCCTCCTTCATACATTTTTAACAATCTGTTTAGCGCAGCACCCAAAGCTGCCAACCATGATTAATAGTTAGATGCCCGACCGTTTACCCCTTCCCACTTCTCTCCTCCAATCACCAGTCACCAACATGGACCTGCCGCCACAGATAGCCATATCCTTGGCTGCCATACAGGCCCGTTCAGGGTCAGCCTGCCTATAGGAAGTGAGAAGGAAGAGTGATGTACTGTTGGACTTGGAGTCACCTCTCCTGTCTCTCTTGGGGCTTTTAGACAGGGCACTTAGACTTGTGTAATGCCAACGCTACTGCAACTGGCCAGCCACACACACACACACACACACACACACACACACACACACACACACACACACACACACACACACACACACACACACACACACACACACACACACACACACACACACACACACACACACACACACACACACACACACACACACACACACACACACACACACACACACACACACACACACACACACACACAGAGAGAAGTAGTGGATGGCATCCAAGCACCAACCACATTGCATTATATTGATTGCATTGTGTTGTCTCGCTCTGTGTTTTTGTAGTGTGCTTTGTATAATTAATTACCTTCGTTTTGAATAAGAGTGGTCTTAAATTAACCAAAAGGTCTGAAAACCTAGTTGGTAGTTTGAAATCTGTGTTTGTGTGATTGTGTAGCCCACTAACCTGCAAGCGGGTGGCCGTGAGCTGTCACCATCATTAGATCCTTGTCTGCAAATTAAAGTCTCTACATCTTCCACTGTTGTGAGCAATTTCTAGCCCCCGTCTAGCTCTGAGCTTCCCAATGAATTTTTAATGACCCACACTTACAGTCTCTCACACACACTCACACACACATGCACACACATGCGCGCGCACACACACACACGCACACACAAAGTTTCCCTTGCTAGTAGCATGGCTATGCATCATCAGCCTGGATCGCTGCTTACTATTGAGTGCTCAGTATGCAGCACAGTCAGAGCCACAGAAGTATGAAGTGCTGTATGAGCCGCAGAAGTCTGCAGACCCCCTCTGGTTACATATTCCACCTCTTTTCTACGTCATGTTCATTATGCCCAGCACAATACCATTGTCTACATAATGTGAACAGTCCTTTATCCTCCTTTAAACGTTGGGGTACAACAGTTGAACTAAGCTCATGAGGCATTTATAAGTTAGTGTTCTTTAAAAATCAATTGGTAAATATAATAAATGTATAAGTTCAAAAATTGATGTAGCAATGGCAGATTGCCCCTGAAAACTCTCACATTGGTACCAAAGGATCAGGGCCCATATTTGTAAAGTCTTTCAGAGTAGGAGTGCAAATCTATTATCAGTTTTGCCTTTTAGATCTTAATGAATACAATTACATGGACAGGGGGGACCTGATCCTAGATCAGAAACTCTAACCCGAGACGCTTTATGTGCACAGGCCCAGAGGTACTATAGTAAAAAAAAACTAAAATAACAGCACATACTGTATGCTCCAAACCCTTTTTGAGGAACTGTGGTTTCTCTATTAAGGGACTAGCTAACAGTGTTACAGCTACATGTGAGACTTCATTAACAGCAAAGTGTAATGTTACTCTTTATTAATGTTCATGGAACCATATGAGCGCAAATGTCCATATCCAACAACTATGTTCCAATAGAACATACTGTAAATAGAATACTTCCCCAATAACCATTATGAGAATAGTACTTATTAGATCAGAGCAATGCAACATATGGGTATCTTTGGGGAGATATACAGAATTATTATACATAGTTAACAGTCTTTGGAGACCATAGATTCTAGGTAGATGTTCATGTTTACTTATCTGGAAAGATTTGCTCCAGAACACCTGAATGTGAAAAGGCAAAGGCATTGTGCTTCTGTGCATATACACCGATGTTAACTAGGCCCTCTCTCTTGTTGCCAGGAAACCGACTCGGGGGCCTACACCTGCGTGGCTTCCAGCTCCAGCGGAGAAACGATGTGGAGCGGTGTACTCACTGTGAAAGGTAAATGCCCACACACGTACATGCGCGCGCACACACACACACACATGCACACGGACACAGTGAATGGTAAATCTACTGTAATAAACTCCTCCCTACAGTATTAGATTGCCTCTCTGCCATGTGATTGTCACATTGGCATGAAGGATCGGGAGACAGACGCAGGAATGCGTAATAGTTTTTATTCTTAAGCACAAATTACTGCGTGCCGTGTAAAGGCACGGGGAGGGATCCGTGACAGCAGCGCAACGACACCGGCCTCGAGGACAATCACAGGAATGCAGTGCAGGTCGATCAGGACCCGATGCAGCTGCTGAAGTTGCGTCGGACGGGCCAGTTGCTGCTGCAAAAGTTGTGGCGGCATCAGACGGACCAGTAGCAGTGGCGTCGGACGGACTAGTTGCAGCATCAGACGGACCAGTAGCAGTGGCGTCGGACGGACTAGTTGTAGCTGCCGAAGTTGCAGCAACGCCAGACGGTCCAGTCGCAGCATTGTCGGACGGGCCATTCCCGCTGTCTCCCTTAATGGTCAATTATTCTGTCACGTTGGTAACAATGATTTGGGAGACAGATGCAGGAATGTGTAATATATATATTTTTTAAATTAAGCCCAAATTACAGAGTGCCGTGTAGGCATGGGGACAAAGACCAAACAAACACTTAACAGAAACACAGGGTAGAAACCCAAACAAAAAAACGAGGAGTACCTTGAATAAATAACACACACGCATAATGATTAACACACAGGACGAGAACAATAATCATCTGTGCAATCCACAAGGGCACGAAAGCCCAAAACACACAGCACAGGTACTCACACGCACCAACGGACATTGTAACAATAATCGACCCCCTAAAGGAAACCAAAGGGCACATATATACAAATACGATCAGTGGGAATAGGGGCCAGGTGTGTTCCAGAGGGATCCGTGACAGTCATGCCCATATAAGATCATTGAATCAAGAAAAAAGGCAGAGGTCTTGTGATATTGTGGATGTAATCACACCTAGGGGCGTTGTTTGGCCCAAGGCGAAGCAGAGGGATGATGAGTTGGAATAAGTAGTGTCTTATTGCTGTTATGAAATGCTAATGTTTGATGAAGCTTGATAAGATGGTATTTAGTGCCTACTAATGCATCGTAAACCAACCAAGCCGAAACTCAGATAATTCACAACTAAACTGTTATTCAGCCAGTCCGTCAAAGTCAGTTACTGTGATCAGGGCTGTGGTGTCGGTTCCATTTCAACTCCTTATTGACAATAATGTCGCTTTTCAATTCGCAATTGACTGAATTGAAATGGAATTGACCGTATTGCATGAATGATTTATTCGTAACTCTTTAGCCCACAAAAGGGCCAGTGCTAGTCTTCCAAAAACAGTTATATTGAGAATGGTTGCACTACTACTAAATATAGGAGATCTACTACCATCCAGCTACCCTCTCATCCTCTGTCTCTGTTGTCTCTTTTTAAATGCATTTTAAATAAAGTTTGATTTGATACTTTGTGATTTTTTTGTGATTTTCAGAGAGTGGAGGTTCATTTGTGCCCCAGGCATCAGAACCCTTCCAGCTACCGGGACCTCCCCAGAAGCCTGTGGTGACCGACGTGACCCGCAACAGTGTCACCCTCACCTGGCAGCCCAACGCCCACGAGGGGGGGGCTGCCGTCACCTCCTACATCATCGAGGCCTTCAGGTGGGTGGAGTCGACAGTAGAAGATAGACCTGGGCCGCGTTCAGTAGGGCTCAACCTTGTGGTACATTCTGTAGAACAGACAGAAAGACAGATATGAAAACCAGTTTTTGTTAGAAGTAACACGTAACATCTGAAGACACACTTGCCCTAACACACATTTTCTATCCTCCAGCCCACTGTCCTCTCTCTAGCCAGAGGTTGCTGTGGGCAGCCATCCCTCATCCTTTCTTAATGGTGTGTCAGCACATGAGCCGTGTTAGCCGGGCATGACAGGCAGTAGGGCTCACACACACACACCCCTGCGGACACGCCGACTCTGACACCTTTCACATTCTAATCAACCCCAGCTAGGTTGGAGGCTGGCCCATGCTAACCCACTCCCCAAACATCCCAGCTGCCCCCACTTTGCTTTTATTCCACATCAAACAAATCAAAATCAAATCACATTTTATTGGTCGCATACACATATTTAGCAGATGTTATTGCGGGTGTAGCGAAATGCTTGTGTTCCTAGCTCCAACAGTTCAGTAATATCTAACAATTCACAACAATACACACAAATCTAAAAGTAAAAGAATGGAATTAAGAAATATTTAATATTAGGATATATATTATATATAATATTAGGACGAGCAATGTCAGTGTATGTGCATACGGCAGGTAGCCTAGTGGTTAGAGCATTGGACTTAATCCCCGAGGTGACAAGGTAAAAATCTGCCGTTCTGCCCCTGAACAAGGCAGTTAACCCACTGTTCCTAGGCCGTCATTGAAAATAAGAATTTGTTCTTAACTGACTTGCCTAGTTAAATAAAGGTAAAATAAAATAAATATATACAGTACCAGTCAAAATTTTGGACACACCTACTCATTCAAGGGTTTTTCTTTATACATCAAAACTATAAAATAACACATATGGAATCATGTAGTAACTAAGAAAGTGTTAAACAAATCAAAATACATTTTATATTTGAGATTCTTCAAAGTAGCCACCGTTTGCCTTGATGACAGCTTTGCATACTCTTGGCATTCTCTCAACCAGCTTCATAGTGCCGGCGCCGAAACGAGATGGCCGCCTCGCTTCGCGTTCCTTGGAAAATATGCAGTATTTTGTTTTTTTATGTGTTATTTCTTACATCGGTACCCCAGGTAATCTTAGGTTTCATTACATACAGTCGGGAGGAACTACTGAATATACGATTAACGTCAACTCATCATCGTTCCTACCAGGAATATGACTTTCCCGAAACGGATCCAGTGTTTTGCCTTCCACCCAATACAATGGATCTGATCCCAGCCGGCGACCCTGTGCGACGCCGTAAAAGGGGCAAACGAGGCGGTCTCCTGGTCAGGCTTCGGAGACGGGCACATCGCGCTCCACTCCCTAGCATACTACTCGCCAATGTCCAGTCTCTTGACAATAAGGTTGATGAAATCCGAGCACGGGTAGCATTCCAGAGAGACATCAGGGATTGCAACGTGCTCTGCTTCACGGAAACATGGCTAACTCAAGAGACGCTAACGGAGTCGGTGCAGCCAGCTGGTTTCTTCATGCATCGCGCCGACAGAAACAAACATCTTTCTGGTAAGAAGAGGGGCGGGGGGGTATGCCTTATGATTAACGAGACGTGGTGTGATCATCATAACAACACACAGGAACTCAAGTCATTCTGTTCACCTGATCTAGAACTCCTCACAATCAAATGTCGACCGCATTATCTACCAAGGGAATTCTCTTCGATCATAATCACAGCCGTATATATTCCCCCCCAAGCAGACACATCGATGGCCCTGAACGAACTTTATCTGACTCTTTGTAAACTGGAAACCACACACCCTGAGGCTGCATTCATCGTAGCTGGGGATTTTAACAAGGCTAATCTAAAAACAAAACTCCCTAAATTCTATCAGCATATCGATTGTGCTACCAGGGCTGGAAAAACCCTAGATCATTGTTATACTAATTTCCGCGACGCATATAAGGCCCTCCCCCGCCCCCCTTTCGGAAAAGCTGACCACGACTCCATTTTGTTGATTCCAGCCTACAAACAGAAACTAAAACAACAAGCTCCCGCGCTCAGGTCTGTTCAACGCTGGTCCGACCAATCTGATTCCACGCTTCAAGACTGCTTCGATCACGCGGATTGGAATATGTTCCGCATTGCGTCCAACAACAATATTGACGAATATGCTGATTCGGTGAGCGAGTTCATTAGGAAGTGCATTGACGATGTCGTACCCACAGCAACGATTAAAACATTCCCAAACCAGAAACCGTGGATTGACGGCAGCATTCGCGTGAAACTGAAAGCGCGAACCACTGCTTTTAACCAGGGCAAGGTGACCGGAAGCATGACCGAATACAAACAGTGTAGCTATTCTCTCCGCAAGGCAATCAAACAGGCTAAGTCCCAGTACAGAGACAAAATCGAGTCGCAATTCAACAGCTCAGACACAAGAGGTATGTGGCAGGGTCTACAGTCAATCACGGATTACAAAAAGAAAACCAGCCCCGTCGCGGACCAGGATGTCTTGCTCCCAGACAGGCTAAACAACTTTTTTGCCCGCTTTGAGGACAATACAGTGCCACTGACACGGCCTCCTACCATAACCTGCAGGCTCTCCTTCACTGCAGCCGAGGTGAGTAAAACATTTAAACGAGTTAACCCTCGCAAGGCTGCAGGCCCAGACGGCATTCCCAGCCGCGTCCTCAGAGCATGCGCAGACCAGCTGGCTGGTGTGTTTACGGACATATTCAATCAATCCTTATCCCAGTCTGCTGTTCCCACATGCTTCAAGAGGGCCACCATTGTTCCTGTTCCCAAGAAAGCTAAGGTAACTGAGCTAAACGACTACCGCCCCGTAGCACTCACTTCCGTCATCATGAAGTGCTTTGAGAGACTAGTCAAGGACCATATCACCTCCACCCTACCGGACACCCTAGACCCACTCCAATTTGCTTACCGACCCAATAGGTCCACAGACGACGCAATCGCAACCACACTGCACACTGCCCTAACCCATCTGGACAAGAGGAATACCCATGTGAGAATGCTGTTCATCGATTACAGCTCAGCATTTAACACCATAGTACCCTCCAAACTCGTCATCAAGCTCGAGACCCTGGGTCTCGACCCCGCCCTGTGCAACTGGGTCCTGGACTTCCTGACGGGCCGCCCCCAGGTGGTGAGGGTAGGTAACAACATCTCCACCCCGCTGATCCTCAACACTGGGGCCCCACAAGGGTGCGTTCTGAGCCCTCTCCTGTACTCCCTGTTCACCCACGACTGCGTGGCCATGCACGCCTCCAACTCAATCATCAAGTTTGCGGATGACACTACAGTGGTAGGCTTGATTACCAACAACGACGAGACGGCCTACAGGGAGGAGGTGAGGGCCCTCGGAGTGTGGTGTCAGGAAAATAACCTCACACTCAACGTCAACAAAACAAAGGAGATGATTGTGGACTTCAGGAAACAGCAGAGGGAGCACCCCCCTATCCACATCGACGGGTCAGTAGTGGAGAAGGTGGAAAGTTTTAAGTTCCTCGGTGTACACATCACGGACAAACTGAATTGGTCCACCCACACAGACAGCGTCGTGAAGAAGGCGCAGCAGCGCCTCTTCAACCTCAGGAGGCTGAAGAAATTCGGCTTGTCACCAAAAGCACTCACAAACTTCTACAGATGCACAATCGAGAGCATCCTGTCGGGCTGTATCACCGCCTGGTACGGCAACTGCTCCGCCCACAACCGTAAGGCTCTCCAGAGGGTAGTGAGGTCTGCAGAACGCATCACCCGGGGCAAACTACCTGCCCTCCAGGACACCTACACCACCCGATGTCACAGGAAGGCCATAAAGATCATCAAGGACAACAACCACCCAAGCCACTGCCTGTTCACCCCGCTATCATCCAGAAGGCGAGGTCAGTACAGGTGCATCAAAGCAGGGACCGAGAGACTGAAAAACAGCTTCTATCTCAAGGCCATCAGACTGTTAAACAGCCACCACTAACATTTAGCGGCCGCTGCCAACATACTGACTCAACTCCAGCCACTTTAAAAATGGGAATTGATGGAAATTATGTAAAAATGTACCACTAGCCACTTTAAACAATGCCACTTAATATAATGTTTACATACCCTACATTACCCATCTCATATGTATATACTGTACTCTATATCATCTACTGCATCTTGCCATCTTTATGTAATACATGTACCACTAGCCACTTTAAACTATGCCACTTTATGTTTACATACCCTACAGTACTCATCTCATATGTATATACCGTACTCTATACCATCTACTGCATCTTGCCTATGCCGTTCTGTACCACCACTCATTCATATATCTTTATGTACATATTCTTTATCCCTTTACACTTGTGTGTGTATAAGGTAGTAGTTGTGGAATTGTTAGGTTAGATTACTTGTTGGTTATTACTGCATTGTCGGAACTAGAAGCACAAGCATTTCGCTACACTCGCATTAACATCTGCTAACCATGTGTATGTGACTAATAAAATTTGATTTGATTTGATTTGATGAGGTAGTCACCTGGAAGGAATGCATTTCAATTAACAGGTGAGCCTTGTTAAAAGTTAAGTTGTGGAATTTCTTTCTTTCTTAATGCATTTGAGCCAATCAGTTGTGTTGTGACAAGATAGGGTTGGTATACAGAAGATAGCCCTATTTGGTAAAAGACCAAGTCCATATTATGGCAAGAACAGCTCAAATAAGCAAAGAGAAACATCATTACTTTAAGACATGAAGGTCAGTCATTTCGGAAAATTTTAAGAACTTTGAAAGTTTCCTCGAATGCAGTTTCAAAAATCATCAAGCGCTATGATGAAACTGGGTCTCATGAGGCCTGCCACAGGAAAGGAAGACTCAGAGTTGCCTCTGCTGCAGAGGATAAGTACATTAGAGTTAACTGCACCCTAGATTGCAGCCTTCACAAAGTTCAAGTAACAGACACATCTCGACATCAACTGTTCAGAGGAAACTACGTTTTGCTGCAAAGAAGCGATTACTAAAGGACACCAATAAGAAAAAGAGACTTGCTTCGGCCAAGAAACACAAGCAATGGACATTAGACTGGTGGAAATCTGTCTTTGGAGTCCAAATGTGCAATTTTTGGTTCCAACCGCTGTGTTTTTGTGAGACGCAGAGTAGGTGAACGGATAATCTCCGCATGTGTGGTTTCCACCGGGAAACATGGAGGAGGAGGTGTGATGGTGTATTGCTGGTGACACTGTCTGTGATTTATTTTGAATTCAAGGCACACTTAACCAGCATGGCTACCCCATCATTCCACAGTGATACGCCATTGCATCTGGTTTGAGCTTAGTGGAACTATCATTTGATTTTCAACAGGACTATGACCCAAAACACATCTCCAGGCTGCGTAAGGGCTATTTGATGGAGTGATGGAGTGCTGCATCAGATGACCTGGCCTCCACAATCACCCGACCTCAACCCAACTGAGATGGTTCGGGATGAGTTGGACCGCAGAGTGAAGGAAAAGCAGCCAAGAAGTGCTCAGCATATGTGGGAAATCCTTAAATTATGTTGGAAAAGCATTCCAAGTGACTACCTCATGAAGCTGGTTGAGAGAATGCCACGAGTTTTCAAAGCTGTCATCAAGGCAAAGGTGAGCTACTTTGAAGAATCCTAAATATAAAATATATTTTGATTTGTTTAACACTTTTTTGGTTGCTACATGATTTCATATGTGTTATTTCATAGTTTTGATGTCTTGATTATTATTCTACAATGTAGAAAATAGTCCAAATAAAGAAATACCCTTGAATGAGTAGGTGTGCCCAAACTTTTTACTGTACTGTATTTATATATATATATATATGTATTTGTGTGTTTTAAATTACCTAGGCAAGTCAGTTAAGAACAAATTCTTATTTACAATGACGGCCTACTGGGGAACAGTGTGTTAACTGCCATGTTCAGGGGTAAAACGACAGATTCTTACCTTGTCAGCTTGGGGATTTGATCCAGCAACTTTTCGGTTACTGGCACAATGCTCTAACCACTGGGCTATCTGCCGCCCCTATCTACTCTGTTTAGAGTACATGTACAGTTGAAGTCGGAAGTTTACCATCTACTGCACACTTAGCCAAATACATTGAAACTCAGTTTTTCACAATTCCTGACCTTTAATCCTAGAAAAATTCCCTGTCTTAGGTCAGTTAGGGTCACCACTTTATTTTAAGAATGTGCAATGTCAGAATAATAGTAGAGAGAATTATTTATTTCAGCTTTAATTTCTTTCATCACATTCCCAGTGGGTCATAAGTTTACATACACTCAATTAGTATTTGGTAGCGTTGCCTTTAAATTGTTTAACTTGGGTCAAACGTTTTGGGTAGCCTTTCACAAGCTTCCCTCAATAAGTTGGTTGAATTTTGGCCCATTCCTCCTGACAGAACTGGTGTAACTGAGTCAGGTTTGTAGGCCTCCTTGCTCGCACACACTTTTTCAGTTCTGCCCACAAATGTTCTATAGGATTGAGGTCAGGGCTTTGTGATGGCCACTCCAATACATTGACTTTGTTGTCCCCTAGGATAGGGGGCAGCATTTTCACGTTTGGATGAAAAGCATACCCAAATTCAACTTCCAGCTACTCATCCCCAGAAGATAAGATATGCATATTATTAGTAGATTTGGATAGAAAACACTCTGAAGTTTCTAAAACTGTTTGAATCATGCCTGTGAGTATAACATAACTTATTTAGCAGGCGGAACCCCGAGAACAAACCATTCATTTAATCTAAATAAGAAGAGTCAGGAGAGGAAAATGCAAACGGGACCGTCAAAGCCAAAGAAGATCAAATTGTTTCCCTCTACCTTCATCACATGCGTTGTTCACAAGATTTATCACATGTATTTATTACAGAGCGAAATAGTATCATTATGCAAGTGATCTCACACATTTTAACAAAAAC
The DNA here is from genome assembly GCF_045679555.1 of Salvelinus alpinus. Classification (NCBI taxonomy): domain Eukaryota; kingdom Metazoa; phylum Chordata; class Actinopteri; order Salmoniformes; family Salmonidae; genus Salvelinus; species Salvelinus alpinus. Next base: position 34,884,176 of record NC_092098.1, read on the forward strand.
AAGCCATTTTAAAAGGACAAAAAAAAATGAAGACTTGACATAAACACAGCTGGCATTATTGTTATTGTAATCAGAATGAAGACAGTGAATAATAGTTTGTCACTATAGGGTAATGACATCGTTGTCACTATAGGGTAATGACATCGTTGTCACTATAGGGTAATGACATCGTTGTCACTATAGAGTAATGACATCATTGTCACTATAGAGTAATGACATCGTTGTCACTATAGGGTATAAGGAAGGCTTGCCTTGCACAGTAACTTTACTAACATAATTGGAAATGACACGACATCATTGTCTGTGGTCTCTTACTCTAGCCAATCAGCAGGCAGTACGTGGCAAACGGTGGCTGACCTGGTAAAGTTGGAGAAACACACTGTCAGCGGTCTCTTTCCCAACACCATCTACCTGTTCATCGTCCGAGCGGTCAACGCCTACGGGCTGAGTGACCCCAGCCCCATCTCTGAGCCCGTCCGCACACAAGGTCAGTACCTGGGAGGGGATATAACAGCTTTACTGGACATTTACTATGAAAGACAATTGAAAAAAATTGTAAGCATTACAAGGTGGTTGTTAGTGTAGAGAGAGCGTGAAAACTTTAAAAGTGAAAACTTTTTTCTCTCAAATTTTGAGGCATTTCATCATGAAAGCATGGTGGTCTGAAGGCTTCATAAAAACGATTTTGATTATTTCAATCAAGTGTATGTGAGCTACAGTAAGCATCTACTATAGTTTTATGATTATTTTGTGTCTGATGTTTGTTAATGTTGTGTTTGCAGATGTGAGTCCTACAGGTCAGGGAGTGGACCACAGGCAGGTCCAGAGAGAGTTGGGAGAGGTGGGTGTTCATCTTCAGGAGCCTATCACACTCACTGCCTCCAGTGTTCAAGTATCATGGACGGTGAGTACCCTGACCTGAGTTTTTGACATATTCTTTCACAGGAGAAATACCATATGTAACGATGTGCGCTGAGAGTCGGGAAGAAAGTTCAGGTAGTGTGTGTTTTAATAAATAAACACAACATAATACAAAACAAGAAACACTAACAGCACACAGACATGAAACTGAAACAGAAACAATGAGGGAAGGAACCAAAGGGAGTGACATATATAGGAAAGGTAATCAGGAAAGTGATGAGTCTAGGTGAATCTGACGACCTGCAGGTGAGCGTAACGATGGTGACAGGTGTGCGCCATAACGAGCAGCCTGCTGACCAAGAGGCCGGAGAGGGAGCACACGTGACACCATCCGTTGTACTTTCACACTCTGGAATGTTTTTTACTGTATATCCATTTCCAAGGGCAGTAAACTGTCATTCATACATTTCTCTTTTTTTCTCTCTTTCCCCCCCTTTCTTCTGTCCCTCCCCAGGTAGACCGTCAGTCCCAGTACATCCAGGGCTACCGGCTCCTCTACCGGCCCAGCGGTGGCACCTGGCAGCTGCAGGATATCAAGGCCCCGTCAGAGCGCCTGGCCGTGGTCGCCGACCTGCTCACAGGCACAGAGTATGAGATCAAGATCCGGCCCTACTTCGACGAGTTCCAGGGCAAGGACAGTCGGCTGCTGCTGATCAGAACAGCAGCGGAAGGTAAGACTGGCTAGAAGCTACTGATACTCACAACTTCTGATGAGACTGACACAAGCCCTTTTGAGACCGAGGCTCTCCTAATATGGACATGGTACACTTGAGATAGCCTATGTCCATAATGGAGGGAATGGTGGGTAACAAGGGTTTTAAAATAGGTTTTTCTCAATGGGATTTCCAGGTTCAAATAAAGGCTTTTAAAGTGGCGATTGATTGTTTATACTCAGTCGTTGCTGTCAAAGAAAATGTGCCCTCAGTCAATTCACCCAGCAAAATAAGGGTGAAATACAAAATACATTCTAGAAGTGGTTTTTAAATAAAACTTTTTAGTACTTGTCTTGGAACATTTTGAGGACTCTGGCTTTTTGAAAATAGCTAGCTGTTCAGGAGCCTCTAGGAGTCACATCACAGTCGAAGCAATTGGATTGCAATTCCCAACACCTGTGTGACCTTTACATCCTGTTATGAAGACGAAGCACTGTTTATAGTTCAATAACCATTTGATGGCATTTGATGGAGTCGGCCATTTTCATCAATCTCAAATCATATTTTCGCTATTTTACCAAATGCCCCTATTTCATTTTTTCTATATCAGTTGGGTTTTTTTCACACCTTGCTCATATCTCTTCTCCTGCAGTCCCAAGCGCCCCTCCCAGAGCAGTCACCGTGGTTACAGTGAAGCTGAGCAACAGCTCCAGTATTAGTGTGTCCTGGGAGCCTCCTCCCGCCGACATTAAGAATGGAATAATCCAGGAGTACAAGGTATGCTGACTGAACCAGAGAAAATGGCATGATGATTGGATCTGTCCAAAAACGTGCATCCATAGGGGTGGTATTTTCATATAAACAAAATGGACATTACAGAATAATAGTTACATAATTACGACATAGTTTCTTTGGGATTCATTAAAACAAGTAATTGGAAACAAAGGAGTTGCTATGAATTGTTTTGAATTCTTTGAAGCAAGTACCAGAAAGTACCCATAGTTACCAAATAAGTATCAAACAGGACTGTAAAATAAATTGTGTCTATATAATGACTGCCTCAGAGTCACAACAGGCAGTCCTAATAGCATGTTGACGTTTACTGTCATGAGTCTCGTCCTGGAGGCAGAACTGAGTGATTTCTTCTTAGATAGGCCAGCTACAATATCAAAATTGTCTATATTGTAAAAAATATATAAAAACTAAAATTGTTTTTTTTATCTTCATTTAAGGTTAGGGTTAGTTGTTAGGGTTAGCAGTGTGGTTAAGATTAGTGTTAGGTTAGGTTTAAAATCAGATTTTATGACTTTGTGGCTGTGCAGAGCTGCCTTCAGAACAAGATCCATGACGGAAAAAAACGCTAACCTGCCTCCTAATTTGGACACTGCAAATTTGACCTCTTCCATCTCTCACACCAACTCACCGTCCTCCAACCATCAACAGGTGTGGTGTGTGGGCAATGACACCCAGACCCGCTACCACATCAACACCACCGTGGATGGCACTGTCCTCTCCACCGTACTCAAGGGGCTGCTGCCAGGCATCCTGTACCAGGTGGAGGTGGCAGCGGTGACCAGCGCCAGAGTGGGCATCCACAGCCAGCCTGTGTCCGTCCTCATCAGTGAGTCCCCCCAGAACCACAAGCTAGCAGAATTAGACATTTCAGTTCTGCGATATCAAGGAGATAGTGGGGGTAGCTAAAATTACTGAAATTATTGCTAAGCATTTTTTAAATAACATTTAAATGTTTGGTCATTTAGCAGACACTCTTATCTAGAGCGATTTACAGGAGCAATTAGGATTAAGTTCCTTGCTCAAGGGCACATCGACAGATTTTTCACATATTCGGCTCAGGGATTCGAGGTTGGTTATAACACTTACCAGGTAAAAGTTAAATATCACTTCACTAACTACTTGCCGCTCTCCTTCAGAGCTGCCAGTGGAGGCACCGTCAGTGCCCGGTACCGGGGGAGGCGTGGAGGGTGATGAGAGCAGCGTGAGCCTGGCCGAGCAGATTACTGACGTGGTGAAGCAGCCGGCGTTCATCGCTGGGATCGGCGGGGCCTGCTGGGTCATCCTCATGGGTTTCAGCGTGTGGATCTACTGCCGCCGCAAGAAGAGGAAGGAGCTTAGTCACTATACCGCATCGTTCAACTACACGCCTGCTGGTACTTTACACACTTTATATGATGCAATCTTTACACACCACTTAATGTTACTTTACCACAATATCAAATAAGTATGTTGTACCATATCAATTATTCTACTGCACTTTACAAAAGGCTACTATTATACCTTAAAGTTACCTAACAAAATATTTACTTATTGCATTCTAATATATTGGCAAACTTGCACTTTACAATGGAGTGCAATGGAGAAGAAACTTCTGTTTTCTCTTTTCAAACCTGGTTGAATTACTATTTTTACACTGTAGGCACCTGAAACTTACCAAAAGTGACATAGTAAACGAGAATCACCTGCCTCCAAACAAATTCATTTGAATTCTTCTGAATTCGTAATACTTTTTTTATTTTTTTATCTACATTTCAGTTTAGATGTTTTACTTGTTGTGCAGTTGTAAATCAAACAAATCCTTGTGTGAACACCAAAATAGTCTTTCGATGCATTAAAGGGGCCATCTGCAGTTGCTACATCCGTTTTCGGGCTTATAACTTAATGATATGTACCCATTGATTCTTGAAGAATATAACATATACGGTAAATGGATCGCAAGCTTTGTTCAACTGTCATACCCCATCAGAACCCAAAATATAAGGTTGCTTTACTCAAATGTTTGAAACAAAGCAAATGTAAACAAACACTATACAGCCTGAAAACATGGTTAGAACTATAATTTTGATATCATGGACGGTCAGTACTTGCATCCATAGCTTTGTCTATGAATTTGAGAGTGGTTACATTTCTCCAGCCCCATCCCTGAGCCTATTACTGAAACAGAATATGAATGCGCTTTGTTATTTTTTCAAATGCTGATTCCTGCTTTAGGGGTGCCAATATATTACAGCGAAATGTACCATACTGCACTGTGGCAACCTTACTGTATTTTACCTTGCCATTCACACCTGAATGCACATTTAATTTTCTCTGCAGTTGGCTTTCCACATGGAGAGGCATCTGGACTTAATGGAAGGTAAGGATCCCTGTTTATGTAATTTCAAGTTGACTTTCACATTCTTATATTAGACCTTTTTTTGTAAAGTGATGAGAACAAAGTTGTGGATTGGCATCAGATATGATCATAGTGTACATATTATTGTACACATGTACATATTACCTCAATTACCTTGTCTAACCGGTGCCCCCACACATTGACTCTGTACCGGTACCCTCTGTATATAGCCTCGCTATTGTTATTTTACTACTGCTCTTAAATTATTTGGTACTTTTATTTCTTATTTCTCGTAGGTATTTTTCTTAAAACTGCATTGTAAGCATTTCACTGTAAGGTGTTGTATTGGGCGCATGTGACAAATAGAAATGGATTTGATTTGATGAATGATGTTTTAGGCCTGGCATGCTGGGTGGCAACATGGGCAACTACCCATGGCTGGCAGACTCTTGGCCCACCACCAACCTGGTCCACAGTGGCAAGGAGGCTGTCAACTGCTGCACCTCCAAACATGACACGGCAGAGAGATACTACAATGGTATGAGACACAGCATGATTCTGCTCACGATGGCCATTTTGTTTTGTACACAACCAGGGATTATCTCTTCAATGCCTTTTGGTCTAGTCTCAGTCTTTGAAGAAACCTCAATGTATAGTTGCCCTCTGCACGCGATATAAACTTGAATGGTATACTACGGGGCTGCCAGCATGCACGCATTTTGCGTACCAACTACGCAATTCTCTGTCCATGCAGGTACGAGTTCCGAGTTAAAAGTATGCAGAAATTAATAGGGCCTGATTTTTTTTTTATATATCTTTTTTTAATAAAAAATTTATCCACTGAGTAAATCTAACAGCAGTTCACTCGCATTTGCTAGTGAAAGAAAGAATACCCTCTCGCTAGGGACAGAGGTCCCAGGCAGAGCCAGGTAGCGCCTTGCTAACATGGCAATATGAGGGTAAATTAACTCTTTGGTCTTCCACCATGTAAGTGGATCAGCATCCAGGGGACCTTGACCTTTGACTTGGTTCCCTGCTCCTGGGTCGTGAACAACTCTCCAAAAAGCTCAGTCATGGCAGACTTATTTTCTGAAGGAGAACCCCTGTCGCCTGGCTTGACCCTGCAGAATTAAATTAGATGAAAATACTATCTCTGAAGTGGCTTTAAAAATATGATTTGTTGTTAGAAATATATATCAGACACTATTATGACAATACAATTATTACCTTATAATGAATTGTTAAATCACTAATTAATAAAATAATACATGTCACATTAACAAAATAAATACAATACCTGTTGTATATTGGTCACAATCTCTGCTGTAAGTTCATAGTAGACTCTCAGATGAGCAGCAGCATCCAGGTGCAGCAGGGACTTGAACCGGGGGTCCAAAGCGGTGCTCTTGTGTAAGAAGTCTTGGACCAGGGTCATCATATCTAGGCTCCAGGTTAACTCTGATAGCAGTCTTGACATCCCTTAATGCGGGTTCATCTTCATCAGATGCCACCATTGATTTCAGGATCATTGTTTTCATAGGCAGGACCATGGAAACTGATGGAATGCTCTCAGTGCAGATCAGTGTTGTGACTGTTTTGAGAGGTTTGCACACTTTGATAACTTCCGTTGCTAGTCTTATGTTATTTTCAAACAGTCACAATATCTTTGACATTCTTCCTCACAGCTTGATCAGTCAGTGTAGAATACACCGCAACTTTCTGCTCAAGGTATCTCTCAACCATGTCATGGCTTGAATTCCATCTAGTAGGGACATCTTGGATTAGTTTGTGGTTTGGCAGCTCCAGCATCTCCTGTTTTGTCTTGAAAACATGTGCAGCAGTTGTGCTTTTATGAAAGAGGGATACCACCTTCCTGATCTTTGCTAGGAGGCAAGAGACTGGATTCACTGACATTGCTTTTTGAGATGCTAGATTAATAACGTGAGCAAAGCATCCTATCTGTGGCCCCAGTCCAGCTAGCGCAACTGTTTACAATATTTCTAGTGTTGTCAGTGGTCACAGGAATCGTTACATTATTCCTCTCCAACTTCCACACTGCAACTACTGCCCTTAGCTCTTCCCCCAAGTTTACACTGTTGTGACTACTCTCAAGGGGACGTGTTTGAAAGAGATGGCTTTTTATCTCCCACTCTGCCATAATGAAATGAGCCGTTACAGTATGGTAGCTCTAGACGTCCAACTGTCTGTTGTTAGAGCAACAGACCTCATTCCTGACAACTTGCTCTCAAGTTTTTTTTGTTGTTGTTGTATAAGGCAGGTATTCATGTCTGGGCAAAATGGAAGGAATAGTGAAGCATTCTGCATTCTCTACCACAGAGAAGGGTCTCATATCTGCCGCTATGAATTTTGCCTTCGCTCCGTTGATTTCTTTAGCCCTACCGGAGTCAGCCGCATATTGTTGCGTGAAGGCTGTGGGGAGAAGTGGTTGCCGATTGGTTGCCGTTTCATTTTTTCGCCTAGTCACACTGATTGGCATTTTGGGGTGATGTCGGCGCAAATGAGTAGTCATGTTAATCGTATTGCCACTCGAATAGGCTATCAGCAATGAACAGAGCATACATGTTGTAGAAGTTTTATCCACCACTCGTTGGCAATCCCCGTTATAGTTTACAGGGAAACTGAAATGTTCCCAGACGGCAGACCTGAATGATACTGGGGCGTCTTCTAGTTGTGGCTCGCCAATGCTTGCCATGTTGCTCCTTTGCATTTAGCTAACTGCTAATTCCTTCATAAGATAATCGCTGCTACGACGGTCTCTCAGCTCTGTTCTCGCTGGAGTAAAATAACTAATGAGCAGAGCTGCAGACAACTATAAACAACTTTATTACTATGTGGATATTTTTCCCACGCTAATTTATACGCCATTGGTTTATGCAATAGTATTTTTTTTACAATTAAATATACTGTATATATATACACATATATTTTCCTAGCTATAATATATGATTAATGTATTGTTTTTAAAAAATATGTTTTTCGTTGTAATTAGATGGGGTGGCAGGTAGCCTAGTGGTTAGAGTGTTGGGCCAGTAAACGAAAGGTTGCTGGATCGAATCCCCGAGCTGACAGGGTAAAAATCTGTCGTTCTACCCCTGAACAAGGCAGTTAACCCACTGTAAATAAGAATTTGTTCTTAAGTGACTTGCCTCGTGAAATATATTGTTTGTGACTTTTACCATATGTGTAAATGGAATGCTGTCAAGAAATAAAGCGAGCGTTCTACGCGCATGAGTTGATTCTTCAATTTCCCGCGTGCATCTGGTACTCTAAAATGTTGGACAGGGTTGGCAGGTCTGAATAGCTTCTGCAAACCAAACAGGTTGAATTGTTGTACTTTTATATTTTATTGTGCTTACTGTATCCTGTATACAGTGCATTCGGAAAGTATTCAGACCCCTTCCCTTTTTCCACATTTTGTTACGTTACAGCCTTATTCTAACATGGATTAAATCATTTTTTCCTCATCAATCTACACACAATACCCCATAATGATGAAGCAAAAACAGTTTTTTAGAAAAACTGAAATAACTTATTTACATAAGTATTCAGACCTTTTGCTATGAGACTCAAAACTAAGCTCCGGTGTATCCTGTTTCCATTGATCATCCTTGATGTTTCTACAACTTGATTGGAGTCCACTTGTGGTAAATTCAATTGATTGGACATGATTTTTAAAGGCACCCACCTGTCTATATACACAGTTGACAGTGCATGTCGGAGCAAAAACCAAGCCATGAGGTTGAAGGAATTGTCTGTAGAACTCCGAGACAGGATTGTGTCAAGGCACAGATCTGGGGGAAGAGTACCATTTTTTTCAGCATTGAAGGTCCCCAAGAACACAGTGGCCTCCATCGTTCTTAAATGGAAGAAGTTTGGAACCAGCAAGACTCTCCCTAGAGCTGGCCACCCGTCCAAACTGAGCAATCGGGGGAGAAGGGCCTTGATCAGGTCCCCGATGGTCACTCTGACAGAGGTCTAGAGTTCCTCTCTGGAGATGGGAGAACTTTCCAGAAAAACAACCATCTCTGCAGCACTCCACCAATCAGGCCTTTATGGTAGAGTGGCCAGACGGAAGCCACTCCTCAGTAAAAGGCACAGGACAGCCCACTTGGAATTTGCCAAAAGGCACCTAAAGGACTCTCAGACCATGAGAAACAAGATTCTCTGGTCTGATGAAACCAAGATTGAACTCTTTGGCCTGAATGCCAAGTGTCACATCTGGAGGAAACCTCCTGGCACCATCCCTACGGTGAAGCATGGTGGTGGCAGCATCATGCTGTGGGGGTGTTTTTCAGCGGCAGGGACTGGCAGACTAGTCACGATCGAGGGAAAGATGAATGGAGCGAAGTATTTAAGAGATCCTTGTTGAAAACCTGCTCCAGAGTGCTCAGGACCTCAGACTGGGGCGAAGGTTCACCTTCCAACAGGACGACAACCCTAAGCACACAACCAAGACAATGCAGGAGTGGCTTTGGGACAAGTTTCTGATTGTCCTTCAGTGGCCCAGCCAGAGCCCGGACTTGAACCCAATCGAACATCTCTGGAGAGACCTGAAAATAGCCTTGCAGCGATGCTCCCCATCCAACCTGACAGAATTTAAGAGGATATGCAGAGAAGAATTGGAGAAACTTCCCAAATACAGGTGTGCCAAGCTTGTAGCGTCATACTCAAGAAGAGTCAAGGCTGTAATCGTTGCCAAAGGTGCTTCAACAAAGTACTGAGTAAAGGGTATGAATTCTTATGTAAATGTGATATTTAAGTTTTTTATTTCTAAAAACCAGCTTTTGCTTTGCTTTGTATTGTGTGTAGATTGATGAGGGGAAAAACACATTTGAATCCATTTTAGAATAAGGCTGTAACGTAACAAAATGTGGAAAAAGTCTGAATTCTTTCCGAATACACTGTATGTCATGGTAACTGTTTTGGGTAATACAAGAATCGCTTAACTCACATAACAATACTAACTCTGCAGTTAGTTGAATAACAAATTAATTTTCATTACCATAAGTCAGTCACCTGTCACCTGAATCTGACTTCTCACTTCTGACCCCTCTCACCATCAGAAGCGGGCATCTCTAACTACTTGAACCAGACAGAGAAGTACAGCACGGGCAGCTCCAACGAAGGTCCTATCTACAGCACCATCGACCCCAACGCCGAGGACCTGCGGAGCTTCAACAGCCCCTACTCCTCCACCACGCCCTACGCCAGCACTCCCATCATGCCCTTCACCAACCAGGCACTCCATGGCTCTCACAGCCCCACAGAGCAAGATGGCGGTCACTGGATCACCCAGCCCGCCGGACCCTCTTCCCAGTACGCCCAGCCCGAGCGCTGCAGGACGGACTGCGGTAAGACAGTGTTTAAGACTGTGTTTCCATTGGTAAATGGTTCAGTGTGGGGCACCAAGACCCCAAAGCAACATTCACAAAATGTAAACATAATAACTGGAGGCACCTTGACATTTTTGGAGCCATGAAACCATATTATGGTACCTACTAGCTAGCAACAAGAGAGGTAGTGGTGGCTAACCTACTGTGTAACACTGATTCATGTCTCCAAAAATGACAAGGGATCTCCAGTTATGTTTCCATTTTGCGGTTTGTGACATATACCTTTTTCAAGAATATTAAAAGGAATTTAGAGACCTTAGGACCTCCATTGAACAGCACTAACCCAGCTCTTTGTGTGTCTATGTGTAGGTAAACCCAAGCAGAAGTCCATGGGGAAGGCGGTGAAGACCCCTTCTCTAAAATGGACAGAAGCCCTCCCCCCACCCCCCTCATCTGGGGAGCTGGAGCAGTGTGTGGTAGAGGATATGCCCATGGATGACCATGAGGACATGGAGCTAGGGTAAGCACACAGACACACATGAATACACATAAGCGTGAACACATGCGCACACACACACTCTTACGATGTCTGGCATAACACACACCAACTAAACACACACATACACATCAGTTACACCATCTTCTTGCTAACTTTGAGGTCATACTGATTGAGGTATGGTAGCTCTCTCATGTAACCTCTGTGGACAATCTTTATAGGTCTGTATACTGTCCTGTGGACCTTTGACTCTCTCACACTGTGTTTCTCTTGGCCCATGTCCTTGCACTCTCAGGCCCCACTGACACATAGTGGTGGGCCAGAGCTTTGTGTGGAGGTTAATGACGTTTCTGTCTGACAGGACAGTCTCTTCTTTGGTCTCTCTCTGTTAACCCGTTGCTAGCTCTGGACCTCAATGCACCTTTTATTCCAGGTCCCCGCTGAACCACATTACTGTCACACTGCAAAATGGATACATACGCATTCGCCTACACACATAGTCACACATGCATGCACGCACACACTTCATATAACACAGTATTGTCAAGGCCAGCAAGTCAGTATTCATCACGTTTTGGCAAGGGGACCATTCACTTATCGCTCCTAACTGCCACTCACTCCTCTAGAATAGGCTAGGCTAGCAGCTCAACTAAAGCAGGCATGAGGCTTAGAAACTTCTACTTCTAAGCATTTCTGACAGCTAGATTACATTGGCGCTATCCAAGAAGCTAGCAGGCAGTTAGCAATTTAGCCACCATTCCCAAGTTCCAACCCTCTTACACATTGACCCCGTTAGCTAATGACATTAGCCTACGTTAGCCCGTTCCCCTTCTCATGTTCTTTTCTCCTGGTCACCAGAACAAAGTAATCATTCAGCAGCCTTCTCATGCACCGCCCTCCCTGCGGTTAGCCGTTAGCAGTTAGCAGAGATTGGTGATGAACCCACGATAACAGCGTTAACCTATGAGTTAGCCCCTGTGGCTAGCTGAGAGGAACGTTGGCCTGGCATTATGACATTAACTAGGTTACTCCCTGGCCTTGGCCATTTCCTCCATGATGTACACACACATGAATGCACTTGGCACTCACACAGACACGAACGCGCGCACACATACTTCTCTACCAAACACAAATGTATAAAAACTGATTCCATGCACACGTATGAAAAACATAGCTGAAAGACATTTCCCATGTTGTGAAGAAGCCAGTTCAGTTTGATGGAAATGCCTTAGGCATAGAAGGACATGGAATGTGATTTTTTTCACCCAGGTGAAGTCTCTTGTTCAGACATGGCCCTCAGCAGACCTGTAACAGGTATAGTGTTGCCCACAGGGAAGACTGTCTAATGATGCTGTAGAGCAGTGGAAATCAATACGGTACAGACAAATACTGTAGGCATTAGAGAGGGAGGGCCACCCATAGAATTAGGAATTAGAATACTTAATAATTTAATAGGATCTTGTTGGAGCCACCATCGTGAATGTGCTATGATCGATCTACTGCTCCATAGCACATACTGCACAAGCAGTGATGTAGTGGTGACTGTTTTATAATGGTCCAGATTGAAATTGCCCTTAGACACAGATCTAAGAACAGTTTATCCTACCCAATCCTGACCATTAATAAGGAAAATGTAAAAACTGACCATAGATCATTCTCTAGGGTCCACGTCATCCTCCTCTGTCTAAAGTGAACCTATGGAATAATTACATTTAATCGCAGGTCTGATGAGGAAGAGTGGTGCCCGCCCCTTCCGGAAAGAACCTATCTGATCGAGGGCTGCGAGGTAGGTCCCGCCCCTCCCCTCAGGGGTGACGCCTCGTCCCCCGCCACCTCCTTTAGTCACCAGTCCACCGCCACCCTCACACCATCGCCCAGAGAGGAGAGCCGCCATCCACCCCACAACACAGCACGCCTTCACCTCCTTGATGGACAGCAGCTAGCATGGTATGACATGACAAAACAGTCAAATTCTAAAAGCCACATGATGTATGTACAAACACATGGTTTGATGCCATTCCATTTGCTCCGTACCAGCCATTATTATGAGCTGTTCTCCCCTCGGCAGCCTCCACTGATACTAATGGTGATGGCAGTGAATACCTCTTGTTCAAATTAATAAAATGGTAATAACATAGGTATAATCATTGCTTTGGTATGGTAATTGCCCAATGTCATTAACAGCAGATAACACAATGCTCATGATATGAGCAGTAAAATCCCCATTCAAATAAACAAAACAATAATTCAATTGTGTAACATATCATCGTAGTAAAATAACAGTAGTATGTCATTGCTATTGCTAACCACCCACTCTTTCTTTGCCATTATACAGTAGGTTACCTTGCGGTCCCGTCTCAGTGCCCCGGGCGCCCAGCCCACCCCTCACCCAGTCCAACCCCAACCTCTCAGCCCAGCAACACGGTGAGGGCTCCGAGGTGGGCACACCGCTCCGCAATGGCTTGGCCCACCGCCGTGACCTCAGCCAGGGGGCAGCACTGAGTGCCGACAATGTCAGCTCCACCACACCTGGTCAGTGACGCTTACTGCTCTGTGCAAACACAAACGAGTGAATGCACCACCTACGGATGTGCATAAACACATACATTCAAAGCCAGTGCACGCACATGCATGTACACACACAGAAAATGAATTACATTAATATCCAGTATGTAATTCATGTTATTCGTAACACCTAAACGATCAGCTGAAATTACATAAGGCATTGCAATGTTGTTATTTATCCATGTATAGTGCTTCAAAGGACCAATGTCCAATTACCTTCTAGTAATGTTTTCTGTCTTTCTGGCTGACCTACAGTAAGAGCTCAGCCCTCCCCAGCTGACAACACACACGCTCCCCCCGGCCTGAAGTCTCGAGTGAAAAAGAAGACTTCCAACAGCGGAGCTTACAGAAGAGAGGTGCTTAATCAAGGAGGTGAGTGTGTGTGTGAGCATATATTCGTTGATTTGTTTGTTCACACAAACGCACGCACACACGCATGTGAGTGAACAAACAAATCAATTAATATATGTTGGGCATGAGCATGTCTCTGTGTGCGTAAAGCCTACATTATTGCCTATATGTTTATATATTTACTGGTCTTCCAGTGCAGTCCAACCCTAACCCTGTTGTCCATGTGTCTTCTCCTCAAGACCTCCCTCCTCCACCAGAGCCACCTCCAGAGAATGGAGCAGTGCGGTGCCCAGCAAGGGCTGTAGACTGTGGCCAAGCATCCCTGGACAGAGAGGGAGAAAGGAGCACCCCCTACAGGAAGGGATCAGGACAGAGACGCCAAGATGGTGAGTGGTGCAGATACTGAAGTGTGGTGTGCAAACTCACACACATGCACAGTCTCATATTCACAACACACACACAAGCACAGCCAGAGCCTTTGCAGTTGCCTATTAGCACTCACTCCCAAACACAGTCACTCTTTCACCCAGAAAATACTAATTCACACAAATAATAATACAGAAATCAATTATGCTCATAAACCCGTTCTCACACACACACACTAACATATGAATACATTTAATTTCACAAATCCATCCATTAAAACTCTTATTACTTCCTCTTTCCTTCAAGACCCTCTTTCATCAGTAGAATAGCCATTTGTCTCACTCTCCATTCCCAATATGGAAATCCCTGACCCTAATTCTCCCCTCTCCTCCAATCCCATCTCCTCCACAGATGAGGACCTGATCCCGTACAGCAAGCCCAGCTACCTGGCGGGGCGGGGGTGTCAGATGTCCAGTAACTGCTCCACTACAGGAAGCTCCTCGTCGCGGGGCTCCACGGGGTCACGAGGGGGTCCCGGCTCAGGCAGGAAACACAACGAGGTGAGACAAGGGTTCTGGTTCTTGGGAGCCACAATATCTGTTGTTTTTTCTTCTCTCTCATTTAGTTGAACTATTCATATCAAGAAGAGACTACATTAGTAGGAATAGTGGTAATACAAGGGGACCATGATTGGTTCTAGTTATTGGGAGCTACAATGTCTGCTGGAGTTCAGTGGTTAATAGAGGGGTGAGAAGAGATACTACAGCATTGTATTGTAGCATTTTTGCACTACAAAGCTGCATGTTCGTTTTGGTTACTCTTTATTGTTTTGTTGCTGGTTCACATTAATAAACATGATGAACGCCTTCCACGCTGCACCTTGGTCCAATCCTTGCAACAATGAGCGTGACATGCATGCATATCGTCGCATTTGCGTAGTAGCATAGAGCAGTAGAGTAGAGGCTCTTACAGAAGTTGCACACATTGGGAGCATTTTTAGTAGCCAAGGATCCGGGAAAAATGTAACCTTTTATAAACACATTTCATGCAATGGTACGTAATTTTACATGACTGGAGACTCTGGTAGAATCTTTTTTATTGCACACAAATAATTGAAATGGCAGGCTACTTTGACACTGACAAACTGAGAATCTGAGATTAATAAAAATGACCTCGTCTTGAATCCATCAATAGCCTAAGCCTAGGTGTGTGGAGACACATATTGTAGGCTACAATGTGAGGAGGAAATTATAGTCCTAAAAATGCTTTCCAGTTTCTCTGACTCGCCCAATGATGCGCAGCTCACTCACTGGTGATGGCCATGCGCTCGTGCCAAAAGCCTATCTCTCTCTCTTGTAAAACAATATTTGGAAGTTGATCAAATATTTTGGTAGCCTACAGCATAGTCTTTTCAGCAGGAGCCATTTGCTTTCCAACCTGTGTTTTCCCTCGATTCTATTTGAAATATTGCGAAAGGCCTGTTTTGTCTGCATGCTGTTTTTTTACTGACAGATTTGCCGCGCGTTCCCGACTGTAGGCTATTCCTTGTTATTGGGCTACATTCAACAGCTAGGCTACTTAAAAAAAATAAGCAATTGATCCTCTGTGGCTAAATTATAGGTCCTCTCATGGTGTAGTAGGCTATTATGAAGTATTTCATTTATTTCAGAACAGACAGCAGTAATTCTATAATTTTGAAAAATTTACTCTAATTTATCTGGCGGCGAAAGGCTCCTCCAGAACCCTATGATTCAATTAGGAAATAAATGAAGTACTGGAGAGATGAGAGTTGCAGCTCATGTCTATCAGAGCAGAGAGGCACAGAGATCATAAAAAGTTTATCTCATTCTAGTTATGTGAGAGATACTGATGCGCATCTCACACAGCCATGGCCACGCGTTGGTCTCAAACATAGGTTACTATGTTGCACAAACCATAAACCCAGGCCGGCCTAACCCAAATTAACTCTTAGAATATTAGGCCCAGGCTGAAAATATACTTTTTGACATCACGTTTTTTTGTGGGGGCAGGAGAATTAAGGAAAAGACAACTCGAATGAACTTTGATCGCTTTGATTACAATTTTTACATTGCAAAAAGTGAAAATAATTTGTAATACCTGGAGAGGTACCAGATCCAGCCAAATAGGTGCCGGAACAAAACAGTCCATAACTGAGAGGTGGTTATACTGTCTATGGTTCAGTGCTAGTGTCATACATACAGTGGGGAGAACAAGTATTTGATACACTGCCGATTTTGCAGGTTTTCCTACTTACAAAGCATGTAGAGGTCTGTCATTTTTATCATAGGTACACTTCAACTGTGAGAGACGGAATCTAAAACAAAAATCCAGAAAATCACATTGTATGATTTTTAAGTAATTAATTTGCATTTTATTGCATGACATAAGTATTTGATCACCTACCAACCAGTAAGAATTCCGGCTCTCACAGACCTGTTAGTTTTTCTTTAAGAAGCCCTCCTGTTCTCCACTCATTACCTGTATTAACTGCACCTGTTTGAACTCGTTACCTGTATAAAAGACACCTGTTCACACACTCAATCAAACAGACTCCAACCTCTCCACAATGGCCAAGACCAGAGAGCTGTGTAAGGACATCAGGGATAAA
Source organism: Salvelinus alpinus (assembly GCF_045679555.1). Lineage (NCBI taxonomy): Eukaryota > Metazoa > Chordata > Actinopteri > Salmoniformes > Salmonidae > Salvelinus > Salvelinus alpinus. The sequence goes on from NC_092098.1 coordinate 34,900,641, forward strand.
TTGTAGACCTGTACAAGGCTGGGATGGGCTACAGGACAATAGCCAAGCAGCTTGGTGAGAAGGCAACAACTGTTGGCACAATTATTAGAAAATGGAAGAAGTTCAAGATGACGGTCAATCACCCTCGGTCTGGGGCTCCATGCAAGATCTCACCTCGTGGGGCATCAATGATCATGAGGAATGTGAGGGATCAGCCCAGAACTACACGGCAGGACCTGGTCAATGACCTGAAGAGAGCTGGGACCACAGTCTCAAAGAAAACCATTAGTAACACACTACGCCGTCATGGATTAAAATCCTGCAGCGCACGCAAGGTCCCCCTGCTCAAGCCAGCGCATGTCCAGGCCCGTCTGAAGTTTGCCAATGACCATCTGGATGATCCAGAGGAGGAATGGGAGAAGGTCATGTGGTCTGATGAGACAAAAATAGAGCTTTTTGCTCTAAACTCCACTCGCCGTGTTTGGAGGAATAGAAGGATGAGTACAACCCCAAGAACACCATCCCAACCGTGAAGCATGGAGGTGGAAACATCATTCTTTGGGGATGCTTTTCTGCAAAGGGGACAGGACGACTGCACCGTATTGAGGGGAGGATGGATGGGGCCATGTATCGCGAGATCTTGACCAACAACCTCCTTCCCTCAGTAAGAGCATTGAAGATGGGTCGTGGCTGGGTCTTCCAGCATGACAACGACCCGAAACACACAGCCAGGGCAACTAAGGAGTGGCTCCGTAAGAAGCATCTCAAGGTCCTGGAGTGGCCTAGCCAGTCTCCAGACCTGAACCCAATAGAAAATCTTTGGAGGGAGCCGAAAGTCCGTATTGCCCAGCGACAGCCCAGAAACCTGAAGGATCTGGAGAAGGTCTGTATAGAGGAGTGGGCCAAAATCCCTGCTGCAGTGTGTGCAAACCTGGTCAAGAACTACAGGAAACGTATGATCTCTGTAATTGCAAACTAAGGTTTCTGTACCAAATATTCAGTTCTGCTTTTCTGATGTATCAAATACTTATGTCATGCAATAAAATGCAAATTAATTACTTAAAAATCATACAATGTGATTTTCTGGATTTTTGTTTTAGATTCCTTCTCTCACAGTTGAAGTGTACCTATGATAAAAATTACAGACCTCTACATGCTTTGTAAGTAGGAAAACCTGCAAAATTGTCAGTGTATCAAATACTTGTTCTCCCCACTGTAAATAATCATTCATTAGCATGGAAATGCTGACACGAGGGATAACTGAGCAAAATGATAAACCTTGTCAAGCGTGTAGTACAAATACTATATATTGTATATCTATAGAAAAATATGTGCACATACTCACAAATACTTAATCTCTCTCCATTAAAATATACACTCATGCACACACACACAACACAAAACCCTCTGCACAGTGTATAATAATGTCAAGGATAGCCCCGTACCCCACTCTCCCTCTATAGTGCACTACTGAGGGAACACTTCTCTGCGTGATTGTTGCTTATATGCACTCCCTGCAGGCTCCCTAGTGAGGGGGATGCCCCCCCACCCCCACCTCCACTGCCCTTCTTGCTCCACCAGGAACATAAAAGCCAGAGCCTTACAATAGAAGGACTGTGTGTTTCACTGGGGAGCCAGTTGCGGGTTACCCCTCTTTCTGTCATGGTGCTGAGCCTTATGTTTCCACTTGGACAGAGCAGTTGAATGGGGTATCTGTGTGATTGGGGAGGGAGTTGTTCTTTATCCCCCCAGTGGGGGATACGTTTTGTGTGACTCCCTCAGATCTTGACTTCCTCGATTAACGGCCAATCCCTCGGGTGATTACAGAGTCAAGTAATCCATGAAGGACGAACCAGAGCTGCTCCCATAGGGCGGTTGACTAGAGTTTGGGTTACAGCGAGATAGAGCTGAATAGGGGTTTTGCCCTGGTTTAGAAACATTTTATGATGGTTATTAGTAAAAATGTGGGTTTTCTCCCAAAAGTGTATACTTAAAAGCAGCTGAGTAAAGTACTTAAATAAAAATACTTTAACATACCCTGAAAACCAACTTAGGTAGTATCTGTACTTTATTTTACCATTTATATTTTTTACAACTTTTGCTTTTACTTTACAACATTTTAAAGAATGTTATGTGCTAAATTTTCTCTGACTCCCAAAAGTACAATTTTTTTACACAAAATGATCCAATTTACACACTTATCAAGAGAACATCCCTGGTCAAATTACTGCCTCTGATCTGGTGGACTCACAAAACCCCACATGCTTCGTTTGTAAATTATGTCTGAGTGTTGGAGTGTGTACCTGCCTATCTGTAAATTAAAATAACAAGATAATCGTGCAGTCTGGTTTGCTTAATATAAGGAATTTGAAATTATTCATACTTTTACTTTTGATACTTAAGTATATTTTAGCAATTACATTTACTTTTGATACTTAAGTATATTTAAAACCAAATACTTTAACTATTTTTATATGAAAGAATCTTTACTTTCACTCAAGTATGACAATTGGGTACTTTTTCCACGACTGCTTAAAAGCCACCTCCTTAGGGTTTTTAAGCTCCTGTCATTTAGTTTTGTATCTGGTTATGGGTTCTGTTTTGAAAATAAATTGACAACTAAATACATGTTGTTGTATTCAAAACTAGCAATGTAGACTACCTTTTTAATTTATGAGACATGCTTTGTGAGAGCTCCTTACTGTTATGTGCAGATAATAATTTCTGCGTTTTCCCCCTTTTATTCATATGTTGACACGTCTGTCTGTCTGTCTGTTGCAGGAAATGAGATAAGTGGATACCGGAAGACTCGCAGAAAACAAAACACCTTTGTCGTTCGACATTCCTTTGATGCCTCCCATTTTCTTTATTCGATCAAAGCAAACAGAAAAAAAATTAAGATCACTTTCTGAAGAACAATGGAATAAGAACGGATTTTCATAAATTGTTTTATATTATTATGATTATTTATGACTCTCGGGCTTGGCCCGTGTTCATTTGCAAATAGCCATTGCTGTACTGTTTTTACGTGGGCTCTGGATAAAGGGAAAGAAAAAGTATATTGTATTTATAAGGAAAAACACATGTATAAAAAGTTAATGTCTTGAATGTGCCAACGTCATTTTGTAGAACTGTATACCCTTCGGAAAGCATAAAGACTATTGCACTCTTGTTGTGGTGGAGAAACAACAACAAATATGAAGCACAAAGTGTGTTCATGTCAGGCAGCCGGCCGGACAGCTGAACCTGCAGGGGTCCTCGTGCACTCAGGACGACTCTGCCTGTCTTCTCTGGATCCCTATCGCCCCTGGTCCAATGAGAATATTATTTTCAAAGTTGTTGTTTGTTTTTTTTTACAGAAGAAGCTAGTTGTGAACTGACAGACCGACAACGTTGTGAAAAGATTGTAACCGTCACTTTTGAAGGACTGTTGCTGCGATTGTGCGCCGACTTGCATATTCTGTTAAAAAAAACAAAATAACCTGTTCTGTCAACTAACTTTTTGGTAGTCTTGTTGTTTTGTAATAATAAAATAAAATACATTTGTTGAACAATAAATTGGGTACTTTTTTGGACTTTACAAGTCATGTTTCATAAGAATGTCTAGAAATAAGTTTACTGTGTACGACCCCCCACCCCTTCTTTCCAGGTGGAATGAAAATGTAAAAGCTTAGCTGAAGTCATGTTTTCTTTATTTTCTTCCTGAAGCCTCTGACTATTCACAGTACATTCCACCTGGTTGGCTCTGCATGGAGAAGTATGCAATTCCCAGTGTGAGGGGCCTTAACCCAGAGCAATAAATAACAGGCACCCTCTCCTCTGCCCACCTGAGACATCACACACTACCCTGAGGTTCCCTATATATATATATATATATATATATATATATATAAATACACACACGCACACACACACACACAAACTGGCAAACAATAGAGTGTCCTGGGAGTACTCTCATTGTGCCCCAGCAGTGAACTGAAAAAGGGCACGATGTGTTGTCTTTGTACGGTACTGTAGCCTACTGTTGTGCCCTGGAAAAACAAGGCATGTTGCAGAAATGTGTCTTTTGATCCTAGCTGGATCAAGGAGTAATTCAAATGGGAGTGGGAATGGGACTGCTCTCTGTGTAGTTAATCGGCGATGCACTACTATGCAAGTCAGGTCACAAGAAACACAGACAAAGACAGGAGACACACAGGTCTCCGAATTAACATATTCAGACCAACTCATATATCTATTATAGCTCAGCTCGACAGAGACTACCCAAAACAATGATGTACGACTGATATACAGCACTTCTACCTTCATGTATCCCTAAACTAGCTCACGGGCCCTCTCAACACACTGTAGACAGGGAAGAGCCTTTAGGACTCGCCCTCAAACCTCACCCCCACTTATCTCCCACCTTCATGGCATCCTGGAAGGCCCCTTTCCCACCTTCAACCCCCCAACCCCCCCATTTCTCCCCTGTTGGCATTAATCATCCAGCTCATTCATTAGGCCAGTGTCAAGCCGGAAACGCCCACTAGAGAAAGAGAGAATAGCCTGAGAAAGAGAGAGCAAGATGGAGAGATGAGAAGTTGGGAATTGGGTGGGTCATTAAAACCCCTGTCCCATCCAACATGTCACATTCCAATTTCCATGTTAATTGCATGGCAGAGAAGAGATGGATGTTTTTGACTTTTAGGCAGACGTCTGTATGCAAAATGGGTCGCAAATAAAGCCGTATGCAGTCAAGAGGATATGTGAGCAGAAGAAAATTATATGTATGTATGAATGTAAACTTTTGGGGATTGAACATTAGTTGGTTGAGTTAGTATGTTTGAAGAGAAGAGTAGAGAAAGGACAAAAGAAGAGGAGAGAAGAGGAGAAGAGAAGCGGAAAGGAGAAGAGAACAGAGGAAGCTGGAGGGACCCTTCTGTCTAATCTGGTCCAGACCAGATCTGGGTCACAGAAGGCAGGCTCCCATGGGGTCTGACCAATTCACCATAGACTCTGATCACACAATGCACAGGAAACACCACCAACCAGGGCCAACCAAACACCCCCAATATGACACCACCACGCAGCACTAAGTGTTGGAGACGGCAGGTAGCCTAGTGGTTAGAGCATTGGACTAGTAACCAAAAGGTTGCAAGATCAAATCACTGAGCTGACAAGGTAAAAATCTGTCGTTCTGCACCTGAACAAGGCAGTTAACCCACTGTTCCTAGGCTGTCATTGAAAATAAGAATTTGTTCTAAACTGGCTTGCCTAGTTAAATAAAGGTAAAATAAAAAACATGTACAGTTGATGTTGGAAATTTACATACACTTAGGTTGGATTCATTAAAACTTGTTTTTCAACCCCTCCACAAATTTCTTGTTAACAAACTATAGTTTTGGCAAGTCGGTTAGGACATCTACTTGTGTATAACACAAGTCATTTTTCCAACAACTGTTTACAGACAGATTATTTCACTTATAATTCACTGTAACACAATTCCAGTGGGTCAGAGGTTTACATACACTAAGTTGACTGTCCCTTTAAACAGCTTGGAAAATTCCCGAAAATTATGTCATGGCTTTAGAAGCTTCTGACAGGCTAATTGACATCATTTGAGTCAATTGGAGGTGTACCTGTGGATGTATTTCAAGGCCTACCTTCAAACTCAGTGCCTCTTTGCTTGACATCATGGGAAAGTCAAAAGAAATCAGCCAAGACCTCAGAAAAAAAATTGTAGACCTCCACAAGTCTAGTTCATCCTTGGGAGCAATTTCCAAATGCCTGAAGGTACCACGTTCATCTGTACAAACAATAGTACGCAAGTATAAACACCATGTGACCTCGCAGCCGTCATACCGCTCGGGAAGGAGACGCGTTCTGTCTCCTAGAGATGAACGTACTTTGGTGCGAAAAGTGCAAATCAATCCCAGAACAACAGCAAAGGACCTTGTGAAGATGCTGGAGGAAACAGGTTCAAAAGTATCTATATCCACAGTAAAACGAGTCCTATATCGACAAAACCTGAAAGGTCGCTCAGCAAGGAAGAAGCAAGCCACTGCTCCAAAACTGCCATAAAAAAAGCCAGACTACGGTTTGAAACTGCACATGGGGATAAAGATCGTACTTTTTGGAGAAATGTCCGCTGGTCTGATGATAGAAAAATAGAACTGTTTGGCCATAATGACCATCATTATGTTTGGAGGAAAAAGTGGGAGGCTTGCAAGCTGAAGAACACCATCCCAACCGTGAAGCACGGGGGTGGCAGCATTATGGTGTGGGGGGTGCTTTGCTGCAGGAGGGACTGGTGCACTTCACAAAATAGATGGCATCATGAGGTAGGAAAATTATGTGGATATATTGAAGCAACATCTCAAGACATCAATCAGGAAGTTAAAGCTTAGTCGCAAATGGGTCTTCCAAATGGATAATGATCCCAAGCATTCGCTGTGGCAAAATGGCTTAAGGATAACAAAGTCAAGGTATTGGAGTGGCCATCACAAAGCCCTGACCTCAATCCCATAGAAAATTTGTGGGCAGAACTGAAAAAGCGTGTGCGAGCAAGGAGGCCTACAAACCTGACTTAGTTACACAAGCTCTGTCAGGAGGCATGGGCCAAAGTTCACCCAACATATTGTGGGAAGCTTGTGGAAGGCTACCTGAAACGTTTGACCCAAGTTAAACAATTTAAAGGCAATGCTACCAAATACTAATTGAGTGTATGTAAGCTTCTGACGCACTGGGAATGTGATGAAAGAAATAAAAGCTGAAATAAGTCATTCTCTCTACTATTATTCAGACATTTCACATTCTTAAAATAAAGTGGTGATCCTAACTGACCTAAGAAAGGGAATTGTTACTCTGATTAAATGTCAGGAATTGTGAAAAACTGAGTTTACATGTATTTGGCTAAGCTGTAGGTAAACTTCAGACTTCAACTGTATGTGGGTTTGTGTGATGGAGGTGAGCTGGTTACATAGTATTGACATACATACAGAGTGGATATGAATTGCCCATGTGTGCCACATTGATTTCCAGTTAGTTAAATCATTGTCACTTTAACATGCAACTGTAAATACATTTGTCACAGTTCAGTGTACAACTTTTAATTGCAATTTTACCTCTGCCCAGATGGTTGTGGCTGTGCTTAGAAAGCAAGGAATCCCACAAAAACACACACAGAAATTATATTCAGTTAATACGCAGCATTGCCTGCCCAGAGAGGTGGGATGTAAGAAAAATACTTGCCATAAATTCTGTACAAGCAGAGCCATTGAATATTATTGTCCAACAATCCAGTCAAATCTAACTGGACATCCAAGTCCAAATACACGAGGAAGCATTGGATTACTTCTGTCTCATTCAAAGTTATACTCCCTAGAGAAAGCAGTGATCAAACACAGATGGCATAATATAATTTTTCTCCCAAAATGCCTAATCCCTCTGGTGAAATGGCAGTTATGACATAAAAATTGATATGTAAATAAAAACAGAAAGAACGTGAGATAAAAAGTACAAAACAAGCATCAAAGCAGACCTGGGTTGAATATTTTTTTAAATAATTTCAAATACTGCAGCTGTGTTTGAGCAAGCATGGAGAAATGGAATCAAAAGAATACTCCCAAATGTATAAATCTCGCACATTTGTCACTCGAGGCAGGCTTAAGCAAACACTCAAAGTATTTAAAAGATTGCAAATTATATTTGAACCCAGGTCTGCTTGGGGGCAGACATTGGGGCACAGTTTCTGTTTCTGTGTTCTCTGTCCGGGCCAATGGATTACCTACAGGCTATAAAAAGCTGCCATTTTGGCACAGGCCTAACCCAGCGGTACCATGTGTTTGTGTGTAGGGGGAGGTAGGGGGAGGAAGAGAGAGAGAGAGAGAGAGAGAGTGTGTGTGTGTGTGTGTGTGTGTGTGTGTGTGTGTGTGTGTGTGTGTGTGTGTGTGTGTGTGTGTGTGTGTGTGTGTGTGTGTGTGTGTGTGTGTGTGTGTGTGTGTGTGTGTGTGTGTGTGTGTGTGTGTGTGTGTGTGTGTGTGTGTGTGTGTGTGTGTGTGTGTGTGTCACTGTTGTGTGCATACACTTGTGTGTGTGTGTGGGTGGAGTGGGGACTGGTAGCTTTTTGTGCTGAGCATATGGCCGTGGGGTAGTGAGCACTGTGATATGAAGGCTAATCCCTCTGGATGTGTAGCCTACACATACGAGGAAAGATGAAGACACTGTTGTGTAATGTCATTTTTGTCTGTTTGTTTGTGGTAGTGGGAAATGGGGATTAACACTAAGTAACAACTCAATACAGACTAAAGCAGCAAACTCTTTCCTTGCCAAAGAAGCTATTGACCAAAGCTTAACAAACACACACACACACACTTAACCAAATGTGAGGAAAGGCAATACAGCGGGGCCAAAATGGGCCAGCGGGGCCAAAATGCTAGACATCGTCAAAGATGATCTTTTCCTTTCGTTTTAAGAATATTTTTTTTATGATTATATAACCCTCCTGTTGTACATCCTCTACATTACAAGGACAGAATATTTTGTAAGTGCCACTGAATATTACATTTTATTTAAAGGTTTAGTGTCACATTAGGATTGAACTGGATGTCATTTGAGTTGGATACCAGTTGGTATCAAAACATTTGCGGGAGATCATCCTGATCCACAGAATGCGATTGGTAGTCTCAAAATATAATTAATTTATCTTGGTTGACTGGTCTGTTTTTGCTTAAGCCAACTTGTGGTTGTCTTACCAAACAACTGGCAAATTTAGAAAGGCAAGGATGAAACACAGGCTAATATCCACTGCTACTTGAGAAAGACTTCCTGGATTAAATATGAATTACTAAAAATAAGTTATCAGACTGAAATGTATACGTTTTTATTCTGAATAAGGCCACAGTAGAAGACACTTAGTTAGTTAAGCTTCAAATAGTATTATTAAGTAATGCATAAACATTTAAATAAAATGAATAATTATTCCTCCTCTCCAATAATACACATTAGTCCAGTCCTACTGAACCTATTCTTACAAAAGGAAGACCTTTACAGCATGAGAAAAACATTCTACTTATTCCTACATTTATACACATTTCATATAGATATACAAGTACATAGGGACAAATCCTAACTTCTGACATGTGAGTGTGTTTGAGATGTTTGAGCTAGTCATGTATTAATGTCAAAGGGAGAATTGCGAGAGAAGAAAGTTGCGTGATGCACACACATCTGAAGACATGATTCAGCCCTTAATGTTTAGCTTGAAGTCAAAGGGAAGAGAAATTAAACACAATCTGAAATAGAACACAACTAATTCTAGTGTAACAACTTAAATGTTTAGCTCTCATTATAAAATCAATAGAGACAAAAGCACATTTAATAATAATGAAAAACATGATAAAACTTTAGACTGTCTTTTGTGAACAAAGGATGATAAAAAGAAGAGGCAGAAAATGGGTTGGAAAGTCACAGTGTTCATGGTTCATTAAATAAAATCAGTCGCATATATTTACATTCTATTGCAAATGAATGATCAGTGAATGTTGTGTACAGATTCTCTCCTGTTGTTTTCAATACACTCTAATATAGTAGGATCATAGCCTGGTTAAACCAGACTGAACGCTATGCCCATCATTGTGCGTTCAGTTCAGTCTGTTTTAACCAGCAGGATCATAGCCCATGGAAGATTCTGGAAGAAAAAAAAAGCACTACATTACAGTAATAGTGCCACTAAAATCATAACATTCCAAATATTTGTTCTGGAACAACCTGGTATGACATGAGTTGTGATCATTTTGAAAAACCTTTAAAAACTTTTGGGGGGGGCTGCAGTTAAACTCTTGGAAAGACCATCCCAGGTTAGGACATATGGAGAACACAAATTGGAGGAGGATCCATAGAAATAGAAGATGCCTATTCTAGGAATTCTATTTTCATCCGAGAGACTGCCCTGAGGTATTGTGGGAAGCATAGTTCAGGTAACCAATAGTGGTCTGGATGGGAGAGGTTGAATGGTCAACTTTTCATTTAATTCCCAATTATATCTTCTACTCATGACTTGTTGTAAACCACTCACAGGAAAACAAAGGCCACATCCTAATTCATGGATGAAACATAAAATTACATAGTTTTTCTCCTGATTTTCTATGAGTACTTTACAAATCATGAGTAAATTAAATGCATGTCTTGGCATTGAAATGGATTTCACAAAAAACGTATCATCAAGCCAATCATCGCTGTGAGGTTGTCCTTGACCCACCCCCTCATCCTCAAACCCTACCCCCTCCGGTGGCTCGGCGGTCCTCACAGTGATGGTCAGCACGACGATGCCCCCAGGTGTTGCAGGCGGGGGGTGTATCTGCCTGGGAGGTGTACTGGGCGCGGTACTGCGCCTCCATCTCCTCCACCCAGGCTGTGCTCCAGGCCCAAACGGGCATGGGATCCAGCTCCCCGAAACACTCCTTCATCTGGAGCCGGAGGGAACAGGGCACTGAGGGGCAACGCCGGGGGAGAGAAGTCTGGAGAGGAGAACCAAACTAGAGTTATCACACACACAGATGCATGATACCATGACGCACCAGCATACACCATGTGGAGAGATATATGATACCATAATACAAATAAATATATGATACCATGATACAGAGAGATATGACAACTGATACCATGATACAGAGAGATATGACAACTGATACCATGAAACAGAGAGATATGACAACTGATACCATGATACAGAGATACATGACAACTGATACCATGATACAGAGAGATATGACAACTGATACCATGATACAGAGATACATGACAACTGATACCATGATACAGAGAGATATGACAACTGATACCATGATACAGAGAGATATGACAACTGATAGGTTGGACACACCTACTCATTCCAGGGTTTTCTTTATTTTTACTATTTTCTACATTGTAGAAAAATAGTGAAACATCAAAACTATGAAATAACACATAAGGAATCATGTAGTAACCCATTTTTTTTAAACAAATTAAAATAAATGTTATATTTGAGATTCTTCAAAGTAGCCACCCTTTGCCTTGATGACAGCTTTGCACACTCTTGGCATTCTCTCAAGCAGCTTCATGAGGAATGCTTTTCCAACAATCTTGAAGGAGTTCCCACATATCATGAGAACTTGTTGGCTGTTTTTCCTTTACTCTGTGGTCCAACTTATCCCAAAACATCTCATTTGGGTTGAGGTCGGGTGATTGTGGAGGCCAGGTCATCTGATGCAGCCCTCCATCACTCTCTTTCTTGGTCAAATAGCCCTTACACAGCCTGGAGGTGTGTTTTGGGTCATTGTCCTGTTGAAAAACAAATGATCGTCCCACTAAGCGCAAACCAGACGGGATGGTGTATCGCTGCAGAATGCTGTGGTAGCCATGCTGGTTAAGTGTGCCTTGAACTCTAAATAAATCACTGACAGTGTCACCAGCAAAGCACCCCCACACCATCACACTTCCTCCTCCATGCTTCACGATGGGAACCACACATGCGGAGATCATCGGTTCACCTACTCGGTATCTCACAAAGACACAGCGGTTGGAAACCAAAAATCTAAAATTTGGACTCATCAGACCAAAGGACAGATTTCCACTGGCCTTGTGTTTCTTGGCCCAAACAAGTCTCTTCTTCTTATTGGTGTCCTTTAGTAGTGGTATCTTTGCAGCAATTCGACCATGAAGGCCTGATTCACCCAGTCTCCTCTGAACAGTTGATGTTGAGATGTGTCTGTTACTTGAATTGTGTGAAGCATTTTTTTGGGCTGCAATTTCTGAGGCTGGTAACTCTAATGAACTTATCCTCTGCAGCAGAGGTAACTCTGGGTCTTCCATTCCTGTGGTGGTCCTCATGAGAGCCAGTTTCATCATAGTGCTTGATGGTTTTTGCGACTGCACTTGAAGAAACTTTCAAAGTTCTTGACATTTTCATTATTGACTGACATTCATGTCTTAAAGTAATGATGGACTATCGTTTCCCTTTGCTTATTTGAGCTGTTCTTGCCATAATATGGACTTGGTCTTTTACCAAATAGGACTATCTTCTGTATACCACCCCTACCTTGTCACAACACAACTGATATGCTGAAACGCATTAAGATGGAAAGAAATTCCACAAAATAACTTTTAACAAGGCATATCTGTTAATTGAATGCATTCCAGGTTACTACCTCATGAAGCTGGTTGAGCGAATGCCAAGTCTGCAAGGTTGTAATGGCAAAGGGTGGCTACTTTGAAAAATCTCAAATCTCAAATATATTTTATATTGTTTAACACTTTTTTGGTTACCACATGATTCCATATGTGTTATTTCATAGTTTTGATGTCTTCACTATTATTCTACAATGTAGAAAATAGTCAAAATAAAGAAAAAAACTTGAATGAGTAGGTGTGTCCAAACTTTTGACTGTACTCTATATGACAACTGATACCATGATACAGAGATATGACAAATGATACCACTATAAAGTGAGATATGCTAACTGATACCATGATACAGAGAGATATTACATGACAACTGACATCATGATAAAATAGATATGATAACAGAAAGGTGACATATCAACAGTAAAAACCTGATGTATGATGCATACGCAACTTAGAATCAATCCATTGTCTACTTGTTAAGAGCCCATTTGGCACCCTATTCTCCTCTCTCTCTCTCTCTCTCTCTCTCTCTCTCTCTCTCTCTCTCTCTCTCTCTCTCTCTCTCTCTCTCTCTCTCTCTCTCTCTCTCTCTCTCTCTCTCTCTCTCTCTCTCTCTCTCTCTCGCTCGCTCTCTCGCTCGCACGCACGCACGCACGCACGCACGCACGCACGCACGCACGCACGCACGCACGCACGCACGCACGCACGCACGCACGCACGCACGCACGCACGCACGCACGCACGCACGCACGCACGCACGCACGCACGCACGCACGCACGCACGCACGCACGCACGCACGCACGCACACACACACACACACACACACACACACACACACACACACACACACACACACACACACACACACTTAGAAATCCAATTTGTATAATGCACAGTGCACATTCAGGACTCTGTTTCACTGTGGCAACACTCCTGTATTAAAAATAACAATTGGGCAAATGGAATCAAGTTGAATCGGCCATATGCACATTTGGAGAAAGGACAGAGTGATTAATTAAATGACAGTCTCAGAACGATTACTCGCTAGTGCCTTCAATTTGCTGAGAGCTCCTAAGTAATCGGCAGTTGCCACCCCTGAAACCTGAGTTTACCCCCTACCTAACATACGTACGTGCGCGCGCACACACACACACACACACACACACACACACACACACACACACACACACACACACACACACACACACACACACACACACACACACACACACACACACACACACACACACACACACACACACACACACACACACACGAGTAGTTGCACACAACACATACTCTCCACTCTGTGTGTCTGTGAGATACACTCTCACCTCAATCACATTGATCTGTCCCATAGGTCAGTCTCAGTGGCCACACAAGCACTGACATTTCCCACGTGTAGTCCTCCCAGAATACAAGACCACTGCTTAACTCTAGTCTAGGCTACATCCCCAGTGGATACAGAGCATGCCGATAAGCTACACAAATGTAAACTGGTGACACCTGATTGTGTGGTTAAATCCTTTACACTACCAGCTACCCGAGGGAATAAACTACAATTCCATTTATGAGTTGTAAAGTCATTGTTAAATACTATAAACAATGTTCAATTCATGAATAAACATAACCCTGATGTAGCCTGAGACATCCACCAAAAAATCTTCTTACACAAGTATATCATGACCAAACTATAGAGGCTAGACGTTAAAGAGGAATCTGTTGTAAATCAGACTCCAAAGCACCATTTTAGGATTGTACAGTATGGTAAGAGTTCACCACCTAGTGGTAGTTGGTGACAAAACATCTCAATCTCAAGTAACCTGTTAAAGTATGATTGACTAAAGTATGAAATATAATTAATGTGTGAGTACATTTTCTCTAGTAGTCTTGCCTGAGAAAGAGGCTCCACTCATGGACTCTGCGGCCACAGTGGCCAGCACGCAGGCAAAGTTGGCATCGCTCATGAATGAGCCGTCCGACGAGCTGATGAAGCTGGTGCGGGCGCTGTTAGCCATGTTGCCCTCTGGCATCGACCCCCAGCCGTTCCACAGCGAGCCCTCCCATTCACTGCAGAGCGACAAGGGTGTGCTCTGGAGCCGGGCCCGTCGAGAGCCCATTGGCTGGGACTCCTGGTCGTCAGTCAACCTATCCTCCAGTTGGTCGGAGGGAAGGAGCCCACAGATGTAGCCCAAAGTGGGAGTGGGGGAGAAAGGGCGGGACAGGGAGGAAGAAGGAGGATTCTCCGGCATTGTGCTGGAAACAGGAAGTGAGGTAAGAGGAGAGGTGAATGAAGTAAAAACTACTGATTCCGGTAAAGCAATACTGTACTAAAATAACAAACATTTTTGTAATATCCAACACTATTTTACTAATAAAGAGACTGGCTATTCAAATATTGAATATTACTGACAATAATTTTGGTTGTCTCTAAATGCCCTTATCAATCGATGTAGCAGAATAGATAGCATCAAAGCACAGCCCCTCAATGACTCTGACAGTAACCCTCTCACCCTCCCCTCCCCTTGGTTTCCATGGCAACCCTACCTGCGCCTCTCGGCCTTGGGGTTGAGCTCCAGGTACTGGGTGACTTCCTGTGAGGTCATTGTCGTGTCCTGCTCCTCGTCTAATGACAGGCAGTAAGAGGCAGTGGACAGGCGGCTGTAGGAGGGGAAGCCCGTGGTGTTGGATGGGGGGCCACGGAGACCGGACGCAGCACACACAGACTGGTGAGACCCGTCATCCACCATCAGCTTAGTGGACCTGCTGGACCTAGGTGTGACAAATAAAGGTCAGAAGGTAATTTCCAATAATTCAGACTAAATTCAGGAGACATTTATAAGTTATATTCTTCAATAATCAACTTGTGTATCATAAATGAATGAACAAAATGGCTACATCACAGATTGGGCCCCCAAATATTAGCAATTATTTATATTAGGTATAACCAAAAGATTAGACCCTAGTGTAGGAGAAAATCACACAGGTATTTATACTTTGTACTTAGTTGTCTAAATGTACTGTACAGTCGTGGCCAAAAGTTGAGAATGACACAAATATTCATTTTCACAAAGTCTGCTGCCTCAGTTTGTATGATGGCAATTTGCATATACTCCAGAATGTTATGAAGAGTGATCAGATGAATTGCAATTAATTGCAAAGTCCCTCTTTGCCATGCAAAGGAACTGAATCCCCCAAAAACATTTCCACTGCATTTCAGCCCTGCCACAAAAGGACCAGCTGACATCATGTCAGTGATTCTCTCGTTAACACAGGTGTGAGTGTTGATCATCAAGAACTTCAAGGAGAGCGGTTCAATTGTTGTGAAGAAGGCTTCAGGGTGCCCAAGAAAGTCCAGCAAGCGCAAGGACCATCTCCTAAAGTTGATTCAGCTGCGGGATCGGGGCACCACCAGTACAGAGCTTGCTCAGGAATGGCAGCAGGCAGGTGTGAGTGCATCTGCACGCACAGTGAGGCGAAGCCTTTTGGAGGATGGCCTGGTGTCAAGAAGGGCAGCAAAGAAGCCACTTCTCTCCATGAAAAACATCAGGGACAGACTGATATTCTGCAAAAGGTAAGGGGATTGGACTGCTGAGGACTGGGGTAAAGTAATTTTCTCTGATGAATCCCCTTTCCGATTGTTTGGGGCATCCGGAAAAAAGCTTGTCCGGAGAAGACAAGGTGAGCGCTACCATCAGTCCTGTGTCATGCCAACAGTAAAGCATCCTGAGACCATTCATGTGTGGGGTTGCTTCTCAGCCAAGGGAGTGCGCTCACTCACAATTTTGCCTAAGAACACAGACATGAATAAAGAATGGTACCAACACATCCTCAGAGAGCAACTTCTCCCAACCATCCAGGAACAGTTTGGTGACAAACAATGCCATTTCCAGCATGATGGAGCACCTTGCCATAAGGCAAAAGTGATAACTAAGTGGCTCGGGGAACAAAACATCGATATTTTGGGTCCATGGCCAGGAAACTCCTCAGACCTTAATCCCATTGAGAACTTGTGGTCAATCCTCAAGTGGCGGGTGGACAAACAAAAACCTACAAATTCTGACAAACTCCAAGCATTGATTATGAAAGAATGGGCTGCCATCAGTCAGGATGTGGCCCAGAAGTTAATTGACAGCATACCAGGGCGGATTGCAGAGGTCTTGAAAAAGAAGGGTCAACACTGCAAATATTGACTCTTTGCATCAACTTCATGTAATTGTCAATAAAAGCCTTTGACACTTATGAAATGCTTGTAATTATACTTCAGTATTCCATAGTAACATCTGACAAAAATATCTAAAGACACTGAAGCAGCAAACTTTGTGAAAATTAATATTTGTGTCATTCTCAAAACTTTTGCCCACGACTGTAGTTACAAGAAATTCCCATTTATTTTGTGATAATAGTGTTATTCCTTGCAAGAGAATATAGTCGTACTATAACTAGAATTTAGACGTTTTCTTTGTTAAAACTGTGGTTACATGTCATTCATGGTCATGTAAATTGGCATTTAATTGGTGCATGTTGGTTGCTGTTCTATGAGCCGTGCCAAGGCCCTGTCATCGAGGCTAAGAACAGGGAGGAAGTACAATCATTTTCCCCAGCGGGAGACAGGAAACCAGTTCAGGCCATCCGGTTTTACTATAATGGCAGAGGAAATGGAGGGAAGCGGAGCGCAGTGGCTCATTAGAGAGTGGGGAATGGGAGAAACTGTGGTAGATTGGTGTCAGGAAGAGGTTAAAAGGAAGTAAACAAGGGAGCCCTGTGGCAGAGTGTGAGAAACACACGGCTCATAGATGCTCATATGTGCTCAGATGTACTGTAGATGACTGGTCTAACTGATTCAAGGGGCTAAATGCAAGGTCCATAAGGAAGAACCCTTTGATTCTTGGTTATTGTTCAGAAGTATGTCTCTGAAAGCACCAATCATCAACACACTACAGGGGAGTTATTAATATAATGCTACAGCCAATGAAATATGTAACAGATGGTACATTTATTGAGCTCAGTTTGATGAGTATTCTCTCATGTGCCATGTGTGGTAAGTGTTAGTCAACATAAGTAGCCTTGGTTTTGAGACTGGGGTAGGACGTCTTGAACAGTGGCACAGAGAGAGGGGGAGCAGGATTGGGGAGTCTTGCCAATGTCTGTGTGTCTCTGTTTGGATGTGTGTGTGTCTGTGTGGGCGTGTGTCTGTGTGCGTGGGTGTGTGTGTCTGTGTAAGTGTGGTTATGTTTGTGTGTACATGCATGTGTGTGTGTTCCTCACCCTTCCTCTGAGGTGAGGCTGTGTGTGTCAGTGGTGTCGTCCATGGGCAGCGGAGGCGGGGTGGGGAGCATGTCCACCAAGTGCAGTGAGGCTGAGTGGTGCAGGAAGCGGGACGACGCCAGGGGCTTGACGCACTCTGAGCGCCCACCTGGAGGAAGAATACACACAGGCACCAAGGTCAACACAACAACAACACTGTCAAGGACAGTGGTTCTGTACCATCCATTCCTGGGGGAACCTTCAGGAGTGCACATATTTGTTCTAGCCCTGCACTCACACACCTGATTTAAGATAAGCAGCTAATTTCCAAGCCCTTGATTAGTTGAATCAGGTTTGCTAGTGCTGGGATAAAACAAAAACATACATACCTGGGGTTCAGTGAAAACAATGGTTCTAATTGTCCTTCAGCATTAAAAGCCTTTAGGGTATGAGTGGTGTAAGATGACAGTACAGTACAGTACAGTACCTGGTGGGAGGTGGCTGAGCCTCTGTTTGTAAGGCACTCCCCTCACAGCCAGCGCCTGGCTCCTCGATGACACCAAGGGGGCGCTGTTCACTGCATGGAGCTCTGAGGGAGGAGACAAAGTCTGTGATTCAAAAGTAATTACAGATCGATGTTAACCAAGAGCAAGGACATCACAACCATTTAAGAAGGCCACATTGACTATCACCTCGTTTGTAATTCTTCTCCCATGACTCCTTGAGCACGCCCATCTTGGGCTGGGCTGGGGGCAGGGCCTGTCCATCCTTGACCAGCGTGGTCTTGACAGCGGTACGCACCGCCTCTGCGCCGTGCTGGGAGTAGTGTGAGGAGGAGGAGGTGTGGCAGTGGGGCCTCTTAGGGCATCGGGTGGGGCTGTTGAAGGTCTTGAGGCCGTTTCCCGTCAGGTCCACGTAGAACGTCCCATAGACACCGCAGCTGTCGGGCACGATGGGGACAGCCGAGTCCAGGGAGCCGGGGTCCTTCTTGGCTGTGATTGGCAACTCTGGAATAAGAAGAGGACCACTATCTGTTATCCTCAATGATCCTAAATGATGTGCATCCACTTGTGTGGATTTTAAATGCTGTGCATACACTTGTGTGTATTTTAAATGCTGTGCATACACTTGTGTGGATTTTAAATGCTGTGCATACACTTGTGTGGCTGGAATTATTTTTGAGTTATCGATCTAAGATTGGAGAAATTCTGAGGCAGAATGGATCAAGTGTATTGTTGAGATAGCAGAGGTGGTTCACTGAGCTTCCATAATGAATAACAGAGGTAGCAGATGAATAGCCTCAGCCCTAAAAATCTATGTTAAAAGCCTTTTCTTTTAGCACACAGGGCAAACTAACTGAGCACCGAGTTGCATTATCAACTGGTCCAGGGCCAGTCTTTTTTTATCCAACTCATAATGCTTACATTAAGAACTGCGGTAGGATGAACTGATTCTAGACAAGCTGTAGAGGAGAACTCACTGGTCTTCCTGAAGCCGGGGTTCTCCTGGCTCTGAGCCCACATGCCCTGGTACTTCTCGCCACTCTGGGCCGGTCTCCACGCACCCGAGATCCATGGTGAGTCTGGGGCCGCCATTCTGCAGAGACGCAGGTCAATCAATCAGTCAGTCAGTCAGTAAATCAGTCAATCCCATGTATTGCGTATGGTTAAAATGGCAAAACTAGGAGGCAAATACAGTGGATCAGATCATATTATACACATTACAAAACAAAAAGTAGTGAAATCCTTTTCAATGAGCGACACTGTCTTCCACCTACCGGTGTTTGATGATTAGGTCCTCACTGGCCAACCTGTACAAACCTGCAAAACCCAGAGTAACAGTCACTTGGTTGATTTCACACTGAGGTATCACAGCTTATACAGGAACATTGGAGATGTTAATGGTAATCCTGTCATTCAACACTATCAATCAATCGTATTTATAAAGCCCTTTTCACATCAGCTGATGTCATAAAGTGCTATACAGAAACCCAGCCTAAAACCCCAAACAGCGAGCAATGCAGATGTAGAAGAACACGCTTCCATAGCACAAGCTTCCATATCATTGTAGCATCACTACAATGTGTCCTTAATATAAATTCTCATATAGCATTTACTTTGAATGATGAGAAAGTCAAAAGTAAAAACCAACCTATGTAAGTAAAAGCATGCCTGCTACTATACAACCTTGTGGTGTAAAACCTCTAGTTGCACATCATATAGCTACAACCTCTCTTGTTTTAGCCAAATAATACTCACACA
The DNA here is from genome assembly GCF_045679555.1 of Salvelinus alpinus. Taxonomy (NCBI): domain Eukaryota; kingdom Metazoa; phylum Chordata; class Actinopteri; order Salmoniformes; family Salmonidae; genus Salvelinus; species Salvelinus alpinus. Next base: position 34,920,273 of record NC_092098.1, read on the forward strand.
TTAAAACCTGATTAGCAGCTAACGCTGATTACGTAGCCGTAACAACACAGTTGACTAGCATAGCATCCATGCTAAGCTTATGCTAAAGATACAACATATAAGCTAGCCCCCACTTCCAGCCCAGACAGACCTTTAGCCTTGCCGTGGCCTCGTCCCAGGTGGTCGCCGGGTCGGGTGTGGCGGCGGTACAGGCAGAAGGCCATCACCATTAGGACGCACCACAGGAGGGCGCCAACGCTTCCGATGAACACAGGGTCCCTCAGCACAGCCAGGACCTGAGTCAGGTCCCTACTGGGGTTGTCTGACTGGGGGGGCCCGGACCTCCGAGAGTCTGTAAGAGGGAGGGAGGGAGGGAGGGAGGGAGGGAGGGAGGGAGGGAGGGAGGGAGGGAGGGAGGGAGGGAGGGAGGGGAAAGAAAAACAAGACTTAAATAAATTAAAACACAGAGAGACAGATACAGAGAGGAAAAGAGACAGACAGACAGAAATAAAATAAGTCAGAGACAGAGAATATGAAAGAGGGAAACACTATCACACACATGATTGGCAGTGTGGGTATAAATGGTCCAATTCATGCACTTCTCAAGAGAACATCCCTGGTCCTCCCTACTACCTCTGATCTGGCGGACTAAACACTAAACACAAAAGCTTTGTTTGCAAATTATGTCTGAGTGGAGGAGTGTGCCCCTGGTTATCCGGAAATTTAAAAAACAAGAAAATCGTGCCGTCTGGTTTACTTAATTGTGAAATGATTTATACATTTACTTTTGATACTTAAGTATATTTTATCAATTACATTGACTTTTAATACTTAAGTATATTTAAAACCAAATACTTTTAGAGTTTTACTCAAGTAGTATTTTGCTGGGTGACTTTCACTTTTACTTGAGTAATTTTCTATAAATGTATATTTACTTTTACTCAAGTATGACAATTGGGTTGTTTTTCCACTACTGACACTAACACATACAGTGTTATACACATCTGTTTCATTCATCTTCAAACCTTCCAAACCACATTGATGCTTTCAATGAACTGGACTGCAAATTGCACAAATCTACTATTGTAGTCTTGTTTTATGTAAGGTTTCGTAACCCTGTGGTGTTTGGTTGACCATACAGATATCTGTGGCATGTTGTCACTAACCTATGACCAGTCTATGGGGGTCACTCTGCACCCCGACGCCAGCTCCGTTGACTGCTGCCACCTGGACCCAGTACTCTTTGCCTGGGTACAGAGGGTTTATTTCCAGACTGTGGGTCCCACTATCCACTGTCCAGTTCAGGTACTGCTGCTCCTCCAAATGCACAAACCACAACTGGACAGGACAAACGCACACACAGAGCTCAAAGAGGGAACCAAGGAAGCATTACAGAGAACTGTGTGTGTGTGTGTGTGTGTGTGTGTGTGTGTGTGTGTGTGTGTGTGTGTGTGTGTGTGTGTGTGTGTGTGTGTGTGTGTGTGTGTGTGCGTGTGCGTGTGCGTGCGTGCGTGCGTGCGTGCGTGCGTGCGTGCGCGCGTGCATGTGTGTGTGTGCGTGCGTGCGCACTCAGGTAACTGCTTCCACAGCAGGGATACTATGAAACTCTGGTCAGGGAAAGCAGGCTTTTGTTCCAGCCCACACCTTTGATTCATCTTATCATGGTCTTCTTCTATCAGGACTGCTTAGTTGAATCAGGTATTTTGCACTTGAACAAAAGCTTGCACACCAGGGTTGCAGAGGACCCCTGTCAATACAATGTCTAATTAAATTGTGAATGTGAATTTAATATGTTAAACATAGTACAAGGTCATTGAAAAAGAGAATTGTTTCAACACTTTACATGTCAGGCATATAGAGAAAATAAACTCACCCTGGAATTTCTTGCATGCTCTCAAACATGTCATAAAACACATTGTGGAGCATACAAGAATGCTAGGTGCTAGATTTGTCAGGCATAGATACAAGAAGGTAAAGGTGTAGGTAGCCATCTTATTCTTACCTGGTATCCCTGGATGATGCCGTTGTGAGCTTTGTGGGGTGGAGGCTCCCAGGTCACATAGACCGTGTCATTGTGGTCAGGGGCCATTGTTATGGAGACGGCCTGAGGTGGGGCGCTAGGCACTGCAGGAAGATGGAGTGTCATGAAAATAACAATACACGTGTAAAAACCACACATATGACCCATCTTGATTCAAATCATAGTTTTTCATCTTCATAGTACAAATTAGCGCAAAGGACCACCTTTATTCAATAAAGTCGGACTACTCCTGAGCCACAGTATCCAAAGACACACCTACAGTATATTTGCATACTTTTTGGTTTACAGTTGATAACAGCCTGCTAACTTTTTTGAGCCCTTCCTTACCCGTTTCAGGTACACGCAGGTGCCTGGTGTTGCTCTCCCGGCCATACAAACTGCTGCCGTAGGGACGCACTTTGAACTCATACTTGTAGCCCCTCTTGAGCGGGCCGACCAGTGTTTGAAAGTTGGGTAGTGGCACCCTCTTAGCAGCCCAGTCCGAACTGGCAGGCAAGAGAGAGCGACAGAGGACCTCGAAACCATCCAGGTATTGAGGCTGGGTTGGGAAAGACTGGAGCTGAAAGAAAAAGAACAAAAAGGAAAGACACAGTTATCAAGCAATAATGAGATTTGCGCTTTTGAGTGTAGAAACTAGGGTTGCAATGGAAGGGTATATTACTGGTAACTTTTAAATTTTACCAGTAAACTACCAGAACTTTGGTAACTTTCAGGTTTGGGGGGAATTTTATCACACGACATCTAGTGGCCATTTTGGGAACTTCAGAGTATCACAGGTGTCTTATTATCTATAGCCTTCTGTGTGGCCTCACATGTCAAATATATAAAATAATCAAATACGATTTTTAAATAACAAATACACTGGCAAAGCTGTAAAACATTAGCTTAAATATAAACCATAGACTTTGTGAATACCATTGGTGTGGGTTTCAGCATGAAATATATATATATTTTTTTTTACACACCTTTATTTATTTTACTATGTCAATATGTATTTTGTTGTAAATCTTTTGCAGCCAAACTGGTGGCAGTTATGAAAAAAGTAAATAGTTAGAAGAGTTGCAGAGTTAATTGAAAATAATGCCATTGTTGATTATATGCTTTTTTCATTAATTAAGCTATTTCCTCTTTAACCATTTAAAAGTTAAAAAAATAATATTTAACCTTTATTTAACTAGGCAAGCCATATGGTATATCCACTTGAAACTCATGGACAATATGGACACAGATATAAAAATAAATACTAAATATGAATACATTTTACAAAATGTATTCAGGTATAAATTGCCAAAGTTAACATAGATTGCCATTGATTACTTGATAATTACAAAAATTACTGAACATTATGGCAGTTTTGAATCCTTTGAATATTATCTGTAGCTAGATTTCCATCCAATTGGTGACAGATTTTCATGTGAATAGTCTAAAATCCGCATAACGAAAATATGTGCATTTTCCCACCAGTGGTGTGTTTCCACCAAACGGACTTGTTGCGGATATAAATCAGTGCGTGATGACATAGACGATTTTGTGTGCACTAAGTTTTCATGTACCAAATGAAGTTTGCAGATACAGTGTGGGTAGGCTATGAGTTTAATATGGATAAGAGCGAGAATATTTTTATTCGATCATCATGTCACCAGAATAAGACCCTCAAAATGTATTGGAAAGGAGCATCAAGTTCACCGTCACTTTCACCACTCAGTGAAGTTCATCATAACTTATTTCATCTGTATCCTAATAAACTGCATAGTTTCCCGAGTCGTAGTGGGAGGCCCACACACCATATCATCACGGGACTCCAAGTTTACTTCGAAATGATGGTTATTATATCAATATTTGCTCCTAAAGGCATTTCCACCACCATTTCTCACATAACTGATTTTAGAGGCACGAAAAGATCCCACTATGTCAAACGAACAAATGATCTGTCGGCATTTATAAATTGTACCAAAACTTCCTGTTTCCATCACAGCTGTCATTATTTTTTTTACATACGGTTTGCCTTTTCTCTCATAAAAAAACTGTGGATGGAAATGTGGTTTGTGACATGAAAATAATGTTCTAAACAAACACAAAAAATGTCAGGCATGAATCTTAGTTTAGCTAAAGGTAAATTCCTTACATTAGGAGTTCACTATTGAAGTGTTAGCTGGGGGATACTCTCTCAACGTCTTGATGCAGTTATCTGTTATGTGAAAACAGTTTTCATAGTAATACATGAACCTCCATGTGACGTGTCTGATGTCTGTACCTTCCACTGCACTTGGGACATGTTGGAGTTTGGAGTCAGCACCGTCACATTCTCCAGAGCTATGCGCAGGTCCGACAACTCTCTGTGAAGGTCCCTCTGTCTGGTGCTTGCAGCTCCTGTGAAGGAGGGAGAAAAATCTTCATAGAAAAGAATGTTGTACACTTTTCTATTCATAAATTGAAATTCCCTACTGGCACTGAAATTGACACAAACTAAACTCCATGTAACGAAAAGTCCCATAGTGCTCCTAAAAACGGTTTACTTTGAACCACACTCATTTCCTCCACCGTCTCACAAACATCATAAAAAGTAATGTTTTTGTTTGTGTTACATCCTGCTGCAAATATTGTGAATAATATGTTCCTTGTTTAGCATTCCAGTAGAGTTTTCTGCATTCCCCTGGGAGAAATAAATACATTCTATTCTAGCTGTAAGGAAATAGGATAGGACAGGATCAACTTTAATTTCCCTCAGGGGGAAATTGTCTTAGACAAACAGTACTGCTGTATACAAAATAAACACTGTACATTACACATTCAACAAATACACAACACATAAATGTAGTGGTGAAGGCTCAAGCTAAGTGCTCTTACCCTCCACCACTAGCTGTGCGCTGGCGGTGACCACCCCCACGTCGTTGACAGCTGTGCAGGTGTACCTCCCAGAATCCTGTGGTGTCACGTAGTGGATCTGGAGGCTCTGGTCAGGATTCACTAGATACCTACAGACATGACACAGCAACCAACACAACATTCACTATAGAAACTGTATGAAATTATTAGAAATCAAAGAATTACTTATTATCATTAATATTGCATACTAATAATGCATGTTATGACACATGTACTCACTGTGCAGAAGAGTAGCTCAAAGAGTCACAAAGATTACACCCCCAAGACTTTTGTCTACTTTAATACACAAGTGTCACGCGCTCACCTTAGGGTGTGACTTGGGTGGGCAAATCTATGTTTCTATTTCTTTGTTGGCCTAGTATGGTTCCCAATCAGAGGCAGCTGTGTATCATTGTCTCTGATTGGGGATCATACTTAGGCAGCCCTTTTTCCCACCTTAGATTGTGGGATCTTGTTTTTGTATAGTTACTGTGTAGCCTGCAGAACGTTACGTTCGTTTATATATATATTTTTTGGTGTTCATCTAATAAAGAAAGATGTACGCTTACAACGCTGCACCTTGGTCTCATTCCAACAACGAACGTGACAACAAGTGAATTTGTCCAAATACTTTTGGTTCCTTAAAACGGGGGGGACTACGTACAAAAAGTGCTGTAATTTCGAAACGGTTCACCCTCAAATTAAAGCTGACAGTCTGCACTTTAACCTCATAGTCATTGTATCATTTCAAATCCAAAGTGCTGGAGTACAGAGCCAAAATAATATACACTGCTCAAAAAAATAAAGGGAACACTTAAACAACACAATGTAACTCCAAGTCAATCACACTTCTGTGAAATCAAACTGTCCACTTAGGAAGCAACACTGATTGACAATAAATTTCACATGCTGTTGTGCAAATGGAATAGACAACAGGTGGAATTTATAGGCAATTAGCAAGACACCCCCAATAAAGGAGTGGTTCTGCAGGTGGTGACCACAGACCACTTCTCAGTTCCTATGCTTCCTGGCTGATGTTTTGGTCACTTTTGAATGCTGGCGGTGCTTTCACTCTAGTGGTAGCATGAGACGGAGTCTACAACCCTCACAAGTGGCTCAGGTAGTGCAGCTCATCCAGGATGGCACATCAATGCGAGCTGTGGCAAGAAGGTTTGCTGTGTCTGTCAGCGTAGTGTCCAGAGCATGGAGGCGCTACCAGGAGACAGGCCAGTACATCAGGAGACGTGGAGGAGGCCGTAGGAGGGCAACAACCCAGCAGCAGGACCGCTACCTCCGCCTTTGTGCAAGGAGGAGCAGGAGGAGCACTGCCAGAGCCCTGCAAAATGACCTCCAGCAGGCCACAAATGTGCATGTGTCTGCTCAAACGGTCAGAAACAGACTCCATGAGGGTGGTATGAGGGCCCGACGTCCACAGGTGGGGGTTGTGCTTACAGCCCAACACCGTGCAGGATGTTTGGCATTTGCCAGAGAACACCAAGATTGGCAAATTCGCCACTGGCGCCCTGTGCTCTTCACAGATGAAAGCAGGTTCACACTGAGCACATGTGACAGACGTGACAGTCTGGAGACGCCGTGGAGAACGTTCTGCTGCCTGCAACATCTTCCAGCATGACCGGTTTGGCGGTGGGTCAGTCATGGTGTGGGGTGGCATTTCTTTGGGGGGCCGCACAGCCCTCCATGTGCTCGCCAGAGGTAGCCTGACTGCCATTAGGTACCGAGATGAGATCCTCAGACCCCTTGTGAGACCATATGCTGGTGCGGTTGGCCCTGGGTTCCTCCTAATGCAAGACAATGCTAGACCTCATGTGGCTGGAGTGTGTCAGCAGTTCCTGCAAGAGGAAGGCATTGATGCTATGGACTGGCCAGCCCGTTCCCCATACCTGAATCCCAATTGAGCACATCTGGGACATCATGTCTCGCTCCATCCACCAACGCCACGTTGCACCACAGACTGTCCAGGAGTTGGCGGATGCTTTAGTCCAGGTCTGGGAGGAGATCCCTCAGGAGACCATCCGCCACCTCATCAGGAGCATGCCCAGGCGTTGTAGGGAGGTCATACAGGCACGTGGAGGCCACACACACTACTGAGCTTCATTTTGACTTGTTTTAAGGACATTACATCAAAGTTGGATCAGCCTGTAGTGTGGTTTTCCACTTTAATTTTGAGTGTGACTCCAAATCCAGACCTCCATGGGTTGATAAATTTGATTTCCATTGATCATTTTTGTGTGATTTTGTTGTCAGCACATTCAACTATGTAAAGAAAAAAGTATTTAATAAGAATATTTAATTCATTCAGATCTAGGATGTGTTATTTTAGTGTTCCCTTTATTTTTTTGAGCAGTGTATATATTGTCACCATCCAAATACTTTTTGATCTCCTGTATATAATAATATAAGCCATTTAGCAGACGCATTTATCCAAAGCGACTTACAGTCATGCATACAAACCACATGTTGTAAAGCTCATGTCAAGAACAGTTTCTAGTGTACATTTAATGGACAATTAAGTTTTTTTAGTTGAATCAAGAATCAGACCTGCCGTTGGGCAGAGGGCCCTGCTCACGGCTCCACTCCACAGCAGCCATGGAGTCTCCTTTAGCCTCGCAGTAGAACTGGGCAGACTCCCCTGTCCCCACCGACACATCCTGAGGCTTCAGCACCAACACTGGCTTGGCTGGGGATGGAGAAAGCATGGGCAAATACACAAATTATGGTTATTCATATCATGTCTCTAAGCATTCAATTCCATGCTATCCCTTATATCAATAGCAAACACTGACATACCTTTTTCACACTGATGTGCCGACCCAAACTGTACTGTGTGGACTCTGTTCTTTTCACATTTTCATTTCCAGCACCGTTCCAGCAACTATGGTGGATGCATAACCAGGCCAGCGAAGTACAGCTTGGCTCAGTAGTGTAAAAAAGGTTATTGCTAAAATGGTACTGTACATGGAGTCAGGGTTCATCTTACCTAAGACAGACAGGCGGGCGGCCCTGCTCTCTCTTACTCCCACAGTGTTGGAGGCCACACAGATGTACACGCCAGAATCATTTTTCTGGGCTGGGGCGATTATCAACTTCCCATTCAGTTCCTATAGGTCACATGGGGAGCATGCACATACAGTTAAAAATAAACAAGGATTTTTTGGGGGATAGTTTTTCATCCAAGGTGACATGTCCTCTTTTATTAATAATGGGGGAAAATGTATGAAGCGGCCTGTGGTTTTAATCAAAATGTTGTACAACAGTGCCCTCTATTGGCAATACTGTGTTACCACTGATATGATTAGAGAAATAAGTATTCAGAACAGTATGCATTTCAGCTCCTGCCACCTCTGGAAATTAGTTCAAAAATGAATTACAATAATATAGAATATCTTTCCATATTATGGAAAAACCATAGTGTCTTGAAAATACATTTACTGCACAGAAATGCACACTGACAACTGTCCCATTGTCAATTTCTAATTTCAAAAAGCATAGCAAGAAAGCCCAAAGCATGTAGCTATGTTATAAAGGAGGTCTCACAGTGTAGTGCGGGTTTGTGTGGTTGATGGGGACCCCGTCTTTTCTCCAGGTGGCATTGGGCTCGGGGTGGCCCACCGGCGGGCTGCAGTTCAGCACCGCCACCTCCCCCACAGCCACCTCCACGTCACTGGGCTGCACCCGGAAGTCCTCACGCAGAGCTGAAAGAACACACAGAGGTCGTCCATTCATAAACAGTGGGTTTGAGACTAGCTGGTGCACAAGGCCATAACATTACATTGGATAACAACGTCAAAGTCAGTCTACAAGCCTGTAGTTAATAAACATTGCCTGGGAGACATGTGCCCAGCACAACACGCATCACTGTCTGCTTGACTTGGCTTCCTACAAATGAGAGTTTTGACCACCGAAAATTTGCAAGGGTGATAATGAACTAATTTAATGATTTACCTTATTTCACAGTACCATTACCACACCATATCACACTATACATTTTGGACCACATCGCACAGCTCTAAATATCCATATATTTTATACACGGAATACACAGTGCTTTTGTCCAGTATTGCCCCATCAACAACCTCATATATTCCCCAGAGGTCCCAAACAATTCATAGAGCAAACTTGACCTGTCTACATTGATATAAGCACAAGTACATGACAGACAAGCCTGACCTCTTTACAGGAACGTGTCATGTTGACTCAATCGTTAAGAGTCACTGTGAAACATTTCAGTTTAAGGTCTAAGGAGCTCCCTTCCATTATATCCAAAATGACAGAGACAATGGCATTTTCACCTTGCATGTGTACATTACCACATGTTTAGGATGTCTGTTTAAATCTTCACTGATGTCATAACATAGGTATTACATTAGGACACCACATGGAATCATGAGACAAAAAGTATTTGGCGTCTACTTGGTCACACGTATGGTTACAATGGTCTAGTGCCATAAACTACTACTGGAATATCTCCACTCTTCATCAAGGAATGATCCAAGGCTGGACTGCTTTAAAATGTATTAAGGGGGCCTCCCGGGTGGCGCAGTGCTCTAGGGCACTGCATCGCAGTGCTAGCTGCGCCACCAGAGTCTCTGGGTTCGCGCCCAGGCTCTGTCGCAGCCGGCCGCGACCGGGAGGTCCGTGGGGCGACGCACAATTGGCATAGCGTCGTCCGGGTTAGGGAGGGTTTGGCCGGTAGGGATATCCTTGTCTCATCGCGCTCCAGCGACTCCTGTGGCGGGCCGGGCGCAGTGCGAGCTAACCAAGGGGGCCAGGTACACTGTGTTTCCTCCGACACATTGGTGCGGGTTGGAGGCGCGCTGTGTTAAGAAGCAGTGCGGCTTGGTTGGGTTGTGCTTCGGAGGACACATGGCTTTCGACCTTCGTCTCTCCCGAGCCCGTACGGGAGTTGTAGCGATGAGACAAGATAGTAATTACTAGCGATTGGATACCACGAAAATTGGAGAGAAAATGGGATAAATTAAAAAAAAAAAAAAAAAAAAAAAAAAAAATGTATTAAGGGTATTCTTGAAAATCAATAATTGTCTAGCTATGATAGAGAACTTAGCACAACTCTTGAATTAACAGTGCTGCATGGTTCATGACTGTAGAGGCTACTAACCAAACCAGTACAACTATACTTACAAAAGGTCACAATTGCACAATTATCTTATTGAGACTAACCTGGATAAATAAAGGTTAAACTCAAACTATACTACAATCGATCTGCTAGTATAACTCAATCGAAAGTAAAGTGCCACTGTTTACTGTCCCAATGGCTCCATGCCTCCACCACATACTGCTCCACGGAAGTTCCCCCAACAAGTCAATCAGCCACTAATTATACCAGCTAGCTCAGGAATCCAGTGGTCTGTGGGTGACCCTATTTTGGGTAGAAACAGAGGCTGGGGGTCAGGGGTAAATTAGCAGAGTGTTTGTCCTGGGAAGGTGGTAAACATTGATTTTGGACCCCCTTTAATTTCAGTTCGCTTCAGCTAGCGACTGGAACGAGCTGCAACAAACACTCAAACTGGACAGTTTTATCTCAATCTCTTCATTCAAAGACAAAGATCAGTGTCCAATCATGGACACTCTTACTGACAGTTGTGGCTGCTTTCCGTGATGTATTGTTGTCTCTACCTTCTTGCCCTTTGTGCGGTTGTCTGTGCCCAATAATGTTTGCACCATGTTTTGTGCTGCTACCATGTTGTGCTGCTGCCATGTTATGTTGTTACCATGTTGTGTTGTTACCATGTTGATAATAGGCTGTGTTGTCATGTGTTGCGGCCATGCTATGTTGTTGTCTTAGGTCTCTCTTTATGTAGAGTTGTGTTGTCTCTTGTCGTGATGTGTGTTTTGACCTATATATACATATAAATATATATTTTTTTAATCCCAGCCCCCGTCCCCACAGGAGATCTTTGGCCTTTTGGTAGGCCGTCATTGTAAATAAGAATTTGTTCTTAATAACTGACTTGCCTAGTTAAATAAATGTTTAAAAAATATATATATATAATAATAATTCTACTCAGCAATCACACGGACAATCTCAACGTCTCTCGCTTTCTCTCTGGAGCAGGGGTCTGTGGTTACTGCGGGCTTTCCGTGGACCTGAAGGATCATATATTAGCTTGATATCACATTTAAGATCAGCATGGAGGGAGAGAAGAAGTTAATGGGACAGGATGTAGGAGCCACAGAGGGCCTTCCAACCAAGACAACAGAATGTATTCTAAGGCCAGATTTTCACATCCATCTGGCATAGTGTTTTTAAGTACTTGGAAGGGAGCTGTGTGTGGCTTTGGTTCCATCTCAGTATGAGCACACTTGATGCAGCCAATCTAGCCCTTGAGTGGTTTATTAGTTAGTCTGCACACTGCTGAGACTGATACATAGTCTCTTCACTCACATGATCTATAACAGTGGGACCACTCTATAACATGATACCTCTCTTCATCCTACTGTGCAATTATTTCTGCATGGCATCTTGGAATTTATAACAAGATACGCATGTCCATCTAATTTGAAAGACATCCCCACAGTCTTACCTGCGATATAGAGGGAGGCGTTGCGGCTGGTGGCCTTGCCAGCGCTGTTCCTTGCCATGCACGCGTACACGCCCTCATGTGACTGACTCCGCCTCCCTGGCACCACGCTGAGGAAAAAAAGGCTGCCCTCCGACAGGACGATGGGCCGCGATTGGCTGTCCAGCTTGTTCATCTCCAGGGGCTGGCCATTGCGGATCCACTCAATGGAGGGCTCGGGTGTACCGTCGGCGCGGCAGGAGAGGGTGGCGGGGCTGCCTACCTTGACCACCACATCTGAGGGGTGGTGGACAATCCGCGGGGGCACCTCCACCACATCCGTCCTCAGTCTGGAACCTGGAGGGAACAAGAACAGTGGACGGAGGAAAGATGGAGAAATTCAGGTTCTGTCAAAGTAGGCTATTGCGTCTGTTAATTCACAGAAGATCTGACAATAGTTTATTACTATTACTATGCATACTATGCATTTAGCATCGAATGGGGTTCAAGACGATTAAGTCATAGTTGTTTCCCATGAGAAGCAGTAGGCCTATAACTTCCATTGTCAACTAAGTCAAATACATAGGCCTAAAGCTAACAAATAAAACCAGTAGAAAATATCCTGATAAAAATTCAGGTTCTTTCAAGTTCAAGTTGTATTAGTCATATGTGCGGGATACGCATGTATACATCACATTCATCGCTCTACTCCACCTGTTGGCCCCCATTTCTATCGGTCTTGACTTGAGCTATTGCTAGTGAAGGGCAACATTGTATCAAATCAATCAACTGTTGCTAGCAAACTTGTATCAACAACATTATACAGTCTATTCCGGGCCCTCAGAGTTCACCGCTCCAATGAGCTCATACAGTTGAAGTCGGAAGTTTACATACACCTTAGCCAAATAAATTTAAACTCAGTTTTTCACAATTCCTGACAATTAATCCTAGTAAAAATGCCCTGTCTTAGGTCAGTTAGGATCACCACTTTATTTTAAGAATGTGAAATGTCTGAATAATAGTAGAGAGAATGATTTATTTCAGCTTTTATTTATTACATCACATTCCCAGTGGGTCAGAAGTTTACATACACTCAATTAGTATTTGGTAGCATTGCCTTTAAATTGTTTAACTTGGGTCAAACGTTTCGGGTAGCCTTCCACAAGCTTCCCACAATAAGTTGGGTGAATTTTGGCCCATTCCTCCTGACAGAGCTGGTGTAACTGAGTCAAGTTTGTAGGCCTCCTTGCTCGCACACGCTTTTTCAGCTCTGCCCAAAAATGTTCTATAGGATTGAGGTCAGGGCTTTGTGATGGCCACACCAATACCTTGACTTTGTGTCCTTAAGCCATTTTGCCACAACTTTGGAAGTATGCGTGGGGTCATTGTCCATTTGGAAGACCCATTTGCGACCAAGCTTTTCCTGACTGACGTCTTGAGATGTTGCTTCAATATATCCACATAATTTTCCTACCTCATGATGCCATCTAATTTGTGAAGTGCACCAGTCCCTTCTGCAGCAAAGCACCCACACAACATGACGCTGCCACCCCCGTGCTTCACGGTTGGGATGGTGTTCTTCAGCTTGCAAGCCTCCCCCTTTTTCCTCCAAACATAACGATGGTCATTATGGCCAAACATGTCTATTTTTGTTTCATCAGACCAGAGGACATTTCTCCAAAAAGCACGATCTTTGTCCCCATGTGCAGTTGCAAACCGTAGTCTGGCTTTTTTATGGCGGTTTTGGAGCAGTGGCTTCTTCCTTGCTGAGCGGCCTTTCAGGTTATGTCGATATAGGACTCGTTTTACTGTGGATATAGATACTTTTGTGCCTGTTTCCTCCAGCATCTTCACAAGGTCCTTTGCTGTTGTTCTGGGATTGATTTGCACTTTTCGCACCAAAGTACGTTCATCTCTTGGAGACAGAACGCGTCTCCTTCCTGAGCGGTATGACAGCTGCGTGGTCCCATGGTGTTTATACTTGCGTACTATTGTTTGTACAGATGAACGTGGTACCTTTCACGAGTTTGGAAATTGCTCCCAAGGATGAACAAGACTTGTGGAGGTCTACAATTTTTTTCTGAGGTCTTGGCTGATTTCATTTGATTTTCCCATGATGTCAAGCAAAGAGGCACTGAGTTTGAAGGTAGGCCTTGAAATACATCCACAGGTACACCTCCAATTGACTCAAATTATGTAAATTAGCCTATCAGAAGCTTCTAAAGCCATAACATCATTTTTGGGAATTTTCCAAGCTGTTTAAAGTCACAGTCAACTTAGTGTATTTACACTTCTGACCCACTGGAATTGTGACACAGTGAATTATGAGTGAAATAATCTGTCTGTAAACAATTGTTGGAAAAATTACCTTTGTCATGCACAAAGTAGATGTTCTAATCGACTTGCCAAAACTATAGTTTGTTAACAAGAAATTTGTGGAGTGGTTGAAAAACGTGTTTTAATGACTCCAACCTAAATGTATGTAAACTTCTGACTTCAACTGTATATCCACTGGATATATGGGATCATCAGAACTCAGACATCCCAAATGGCTAATTTCCTAAATTTGCGTGCAGCAGGCCAGGTACTTCTATGCGTGCTCAGACGTGCACGTTCCCTGAATATTATCAGAACAGAGAAACCAGACAGAGACATGCTCATTGCTCACATGGAGCACGCCAAACAAAAGACAATAGCAAAATTTACAAAACTCATAAATGATGGTTATGGAAAAAAAACTTACTGGTTTCTCACAAGTGTAGCAGGTGTTGAACTCTGCAAACTACGTTTCAACTCCGAGAATGAGAACGGTAAATTATGAATTAATACATGCATTAACTTCTTATGGCTGCAGGGGCAGTATTGAGTAGCTTGGATGAAAGGTGCACAGAGGTGCCCAGAGTAAATGGCCTGCTCCTCATTCATAGTTGCTAATATATGCATATTATTAGTATTTGATAGAAAACACTCTGAAGTTTCTAAAACTGTTTGAATTATGTCTGTGAGTATAACAGAACTCATATGGCAGGCAAAAACCTGAGAAGTTCCACTTCCTGTTTGGATTTTTTCTGAGGCTGCTAGATTTTCAACCAAGCTCCCAATGAAATTACAGCGAGATATGGATGAGTTTTCACTTCCTACGGCTTCCACTAGATGTCAACAGTCAATAGAACTTGGTCTGATGACTCTAATGTGAAGGGGGGCCGAAGGAGACAGGAATGAGTAATCACTGACATGAGGTGACCACGCATTGAACACGTGATAGGCAGCTCCTTTCCATCTCTCAACTGAAGTCAATGTAATTCTCCGGTTGGAACGTTATTCAAGATGTATGTTAACAACATTCTTAAGATTGATTCAATACATCGTTTGACATGTTTCTACTGACTGTTACGGAACTTTTGGACATTTCGTCACGTTATAGTGGACGCGCTTTGTGACTTTGGAATTGTTTACCAAACGCGCTAACCAAAGTAGCTAATTGGACATAAATAATGGACATTATCGAACAAATCAAGCATTTATTGTGGACCTGGGATTCCTAGGACTGCATTCTGATGAAGTTCATCAAAGGTAAGGAAACATTTATCATGTATTTTCTGGTTTCTGTTGACTCCAACATGGCGGCTAATTTGGCTATTGTTCTGAGCGCCGTCTCAGATTATTGCATGATTTGCTTTTTCCGTATTTAAAAAAAAAAATCTGACACAGCGGTTGCATTAAGAAGATGTATATCTATAATTCCATGTGTATAACTTGTATTATCATCTACATTTATGATGAGTATTTCTGTTGAAACGATGTGGCTATGCAAAATCACTTAATGTTTTTGGAACTAGTGAATGTAACACGCCAATGTAAACTTCGATTTTTTGATATAAATATGAACTTTATCAAACAAAACATGCATGTATTGTGTAACATGAAGTCCTATGAGTGTCATCTGATGAAGATCATCAAAGGTTAGTGATTAATTTTATCTATATTTCTTATTTTTATGACTGCTATATTTCGCTGGAAAAATGGCTGTGCATATTGTGGTTTGGTGATGACCTAACATAATCGTTTGTAGTGCTTTTGCTGAAAAGCATATTTGAAATCGGACACTTTGGTGGGATTAACAACAAGATTACCTTTAAAATGATATAAGACACATGTATGTTTGAGGAATTTTAATTATGAGATTTCTGTTGTTTGAATTTGGCGCCCTGCACTTTCACTGGCTGTTGTCATATCGATCCCGTTAGCGGGATGCAGCCATAAGAAGTTAACAGAAATGAATGTAACCAAATGACTGGTATTAACGGTACAATTACTTGGCCTACTGGTGACATACAGTACCAGTCAAAAGTTTGGACACCTACTCATTCCAGGGTTTTTCTTTATTTTTACTATTTTGTATATTGTAGAATAATAGTGAAGACATCAAAACTATGAAAAAACACACATGGAATCATGTAGTAACCAAAAAAAGTGTTAAACAAATCAAAGCATATTTTATATTTGAGATTCTTTTTTTTCATCTTTATTTAACTAGGTAGGCCAGTTGAGAACAAGTTCTCATTACAACTGCGACCTGGCCAAGACAAAGCAGTGCGACAAAAACAACAACACAGAGTTACACATGGGATAAACAAAGGTACAGTCAATAACAAAATATTAAAATATGTGTACAGTGTGTGCAAATTAAGTAAGGAGGTAAGGCAATACAGAGGCCATAGTGGCGACGTAATTACAATTTAGCGTGATAGTGATAGTTGTGCAGATGAGGATGTGCAAGTAGAAATACTGGTGTGCAAAAGAGCAGAAAAACAAACACAAATTTGGGGATGAGGTAGGTAGTTGGTTGGATGGGTTATTTAAAGATGGGCTATGTACAGCTGTAGTGATCGGTAAGCTGCTCTGACAGCTGATGCTTAAAGTTAGTGAGGGAGATGTAAGTCTCCAACTTCAGTGATTTTTGCAATCCGTTCCCGTCATTGGCAGCAGAGAACTGGAAGGAAAGGCGGCCGAAGGAGGAATTGGCTTTGGGGGTGACCAGTGAAATATACCTGCTGGAGCGTGTGCTACGGGTGGGTGCTGCAATGGTGACCAGTGAGCTGAGATAAGGCGGGGCTTTACCTAGCACAGACTTATAGATGACCTGGAGCCAGTGGGTTTGGCGACGAATATGAAGCGAGAGCCAGCCAACGAGAGCATACAGGTCGCAATGGTGGGTAGCATATGGGGCTTTGGTGACAAAACGGATGGCACTGTGATAGACTGCATTAGATTTGCTAAGTAGAGTGTTGGAGGCTATTTTGTAAATGACATCGCCGAAGTCGAGGATCGGTAGATAGTCAGTTTTACGAGGGTATGTTTGGCAGCATGAGTGAAGGAGGCTTTGTTGCGAAATAGGTAGCCGATTCTAGATTTCATTTTGGATTGGAGATGCTTAATATGTGTCTGGAAGGAGAGTTTACAGTCTAGCCAGACACATATTCTAAGTCAGAAGCCTCCAGAGTAGTGATGCTAGTCGGGCAGGCGGGTGCAGGCAGCGATCGGTTGAAGAGCATGCATTTCGTTTTAATAGCATTTAAGAGCAGATGGAGGCCACGGAAGGAGTGTTGTATGGCATTGAAGCTCGTTTGGAGGTTTGTTATCACCGTGTCCAAAGACAGGCCAGATGTATACAGAAGGGTGTCATCTGCGAAGAGGTGGATCAAAGAATCACCTGCAGCAAGAGTGACATCATTGATATATACAGAGAAAAGAGTCAGCCTGAGGACTGAAGCCTGTGGCACCCCCATAGAGAGTGCCAGAGGTCCGGACAACATTCTTTAAAGTACCCACCCTTTTCCTTGATGACAGCTTTGAACATTCTTGGCATTCTCTCAGCCAGCTTCATGAGGTAGTCACCTGGAAGGTAGTCACCTGGAATGCATTTCAATTAACAGGTGTGCCTTGTTAAAAGTTATTTTGTTGAATTTCTTTCCATCTTAATGTGTTTTAGCCAATCAGTTGTGTTGTAGGGGTGGTATACAGAAGATAGCCCTATTTGGTAAAAGACCATGTCCATATTATGGCAAGAACAGCTCAAATAAGCAAAGAGGAATGACAGTCCATCATTACTTTAAAACAGTGCAGTCGCAAAAACCATCATGCGCTATGATGAAACTGGCTCTCATGAGGACCGCCACAGGAAAGGAAGACCCAGAGTTACCTCTGCTGCAGAGTTCATTAGAGTTACCAGCCTCAGAAATTGCAGCCCAAATAAATGCTTCACAGAGTTCAAGTAACAGACACATCTCAACATCAACTGTTCAGAGGAGACTGCTTGAATCAAGCCTTCATGGTCGAATTGCTGCAAAGAAACCACTACTAAAGGACACCAATAAGAAGAAAAGACTTGCTTGGGCCAAAAAACACGAGCAATGGACATTATTAATTTTTTTGGTATTTTTCTTAAAACTGCATTGTTGGTTAAGGGCTTGTAAGTAAGCATTTCACAACAGATTACACCTGTTGTAATCAGCGCATGTGACAAATAACATTTAATTTAATTTGATTTGATTACACCGGTGGACATCTGTCCTTTGGTCTGATGACTACAAATTTGAGATTTTTGGTTCCATCCGCCATGTCTTTGTGAGACACAGAGTAGGTGAACAGATGATCTCCGCATGTGTGGTTCCTACCGTGAGGCATGGAGGAGGTGTGATGGTGCTTTGCTGGTGACACTGTCAGTGATTTATTTAGAATTCAAGGCACACTTAACCAGCATGGCTACCACAGCATTCTGAAGTGATATGCCATCCCATCTGGTATGCACTTAGTGGGACTATCATTTGTTTTTCAACAGGACAATGACCCAACACATCTCCAGGCTGTGTAAGGGCTATTTTTTATATTTTGTCTTTAACCTTTAATTAATTAGGCAAGTCAGTTAAGAACAAATTCTTATTTACAATGACGGCCTACCCCGGCCAAACCCGGACGGCGTTGGGCCAGTTGTGTGCTGCCCTATTGTGTGCCGCCCTATCAAACAAATTGAGATGGTTTGGGATGAGTTGGACGGCAGAGTAAAGGAAAAGCAGACAACAAGTGCTCAGCAGATGTGGAAACTCATTCAAGACTGTAGGAAAAGCATTCCAGGTAAAGCTAGCTAGCTACAGTATTGTGCAGGCTAGCTCAAATGAACTGCTAATATAGCCACCTTTACATACTGTATAGCTAGTTAGCTATGTGAATTAAATAAATCAGCAGATAGCTACCTAACTTCATATTCGCTAGCTATCTTGTAAATAAATGTAAAACACACACTCCAAATGTATTTGTAGGTAGGTAGCTAGCTAGCTAACAGAAATGGAAGAGGGTGAAAGGATTAGCAGCTCCAGCTGTCAAATAAGGGAGAGAGTAGGCTACTCTGGATAGGGCAGGTACTTTTGTGTAGTTTCAGTCCTTCGAGAGAAAAACTGAGGACAGAGATAATAGCAACATAATATTCAGTGCTTTCTAATTGCAGTATAATGAAGCCTGTTTCTTTGTGATGTTTTCTGTCCTCAGATACAGAGAGCTGTGAAAGCCTGTCTGCAGATGAAGAGGTCCCAATGAATGTCGCAAGAACAGTGGTTCTCAAACCTGGTCCTGGAGACCCAAAGAGGTGCACATTTTTGTTTTTGCCATAGCACTACACATCTGGTTCAAATGATCAACTCACCATCAAGCTTCAAGTGATATTTATGTATTAATTTGTGATGCCATCCTTGATATGATCCTACTGTTGTCACATGCACGTGTGCGCACATGCATCTATCTATCCAATGTTATCATTTGTAATGAGAGATATTTCCCAACCAAGGGACAGGCATGAATTCCTCCACGGTCAGGCCCTCAGAGATGGCACCCTGGACCTTCCCGAAGATAGTCTGATTCCAGTAGCAGAGCACCGGGGATCCCAGCCCCATGTCTTCATGGGAGACGAGGCCTTTCCGTGCCGGAGAAAACTCATGCGGCACCCTCCTGAAGCGAGCATCTGCAGGAGGAACATGGTCTTCAACTACCGCCTCTCCCGAGCCAGGCTGACCGCCGAGTGCACCTTCCGCATTCTTGCGTCCCAGTGGCGGAGGTACCAACGAGTCATCGGGGTCCACACTACTAACGCAGAGGCGTGTGAAGGCTACCTGTGTCCTGCATACTGTAACTTCATGAGGATGGTCACGAGGACCAGGAGGGGACCTGCAGCTCACTGCTGTGTGCTAGAGGAGATGTCTGCTGCTCTGCAGGATGATGCCAGGATGGGGGCCTACAACGCAGCACGGGAGGCAATCCCTGTGCGGGAGACCTTCACCTCCTACTTCTACGAGGAGGGTGCTGTTTCCCAGGCAACATCTTGCGCGATAGACTACACTATGCACAACCAAAGGCTCTTTTAAGAGCCACGCACATTGCAATAAGAGTATTCTTCCATTTACTTAACAATTCCCAGTTTCTCTCCCTTTGATTTCTACTTCTCAGGTTAGGATACAGTTCAAAACAGGCTTTTTTACGAGTTACCCGTATTGAAAAAATGTAGAACACTAAGACACCCTACAACCCACACCTGCATCAATCTGATGGATTGATTGTGTTCTGCAGTAAGAAGGCTCAGGTGTATAACTGTGTGGGCTGTGGCTCCTTCTACCAAATAATAGGCAAGAGGACCAACCATGGAGAATAGTAAGGCACTCCATTATTTCTGTTAACATAACTATGCTATATGTGACCTGAGCCAACTCCTCGTGCTTACCGTGGGGAGCGTGTAACTGGTCAAGCACCGTGTTGTGCAGAGATGCGCACGGTGTCTCCAGTTCGCATTCATAGCCCGGTGCGCTCTATTCCAGCTCCTCGCATTTGCCGGGCTAGAATGGGCATCCAGCCAGGACGGGTGGTGCCGGCTCAGGGCTCCTGGTCTCCAGTAAACCTCCTTGGACCAGGATATCCTGCGCCAGCTCTGCGTACTGTGTCCCCAGTGCGTCCTGTGCTAGGGCCCCGCACTTGCCGGGCTCAAGTGAGCATCCAGCCAGGACGCATTGTGCCAGCTCTACGCTCCAGATCTCCAGTGCGCATCCACAGTCCAGTATGTCCTGTGCCTCCTCCCCGTACTCGCCCTGAGGTGCGTGTCCCCAGCCCGGTACCACCAGTGCCGGCACCACGCATCAGACCTCCAGTGCGCCTCCACAGTCCAGTACGTCCTGTGCCTCCTCTCCGCACTCCCTCTGAGATGCGTGTCATCAACCCGGTACCACCAGTTCCGGCACCACGCATCACGCCTCCAGTGCGCTTCCACAGTCCAGTACGGCCTGTGCCTCTTCCCGGTACCACCAGTTCCGGCGACAGTTCCCAGTCCAGAGCTTCCGGCCACAGTTCCCAGTCCAGAGCTTCCGGCGACAGTTCCCAGTCCTGAGATTCCGGCGACAGTTCCCAGTCCAGAGCTTCCGGCGACAGTAGCCAGTCCAGAGCTTCCGGCGACGTTTCACAGTCCGGAACCTCAAACGACGGGCCACAGTACGGAACCTCCACCGACGGGCCACAGTCCGGAGCCTCCAGCGGCGATCCCCAGTCCGGAGCCTCCAGCGGCGATCCCCAGTCCGAAGCCTCCAGCGTAGATCCCCAGTCTGGAGCCTCCAGCGTAGATCCCCAGTCTGGAGCCTCCAGCGACGATCACCAGTCCGGAGCCTCCAGCGACGATCCCCAGTACGGAGACTCCAGCGACGAGCCTCCAGCGACGATCTCCAGTCCGGAGCCTCCAGCGGCGATCACCAGTCCGGAGCCTCCAGCGACGATCCCCAGTCCGGAGCCTCCAGAGATCCCCACAAGGTATGACTCCAAACACCCAAAAAAGGCTACTCTCCTTGATGTTATCCTCACAAATAATCCTGATAGGTATCAGTCTGGTGTTTTCTGTAATGACCTTAGTGATCACTGTTTTACAGTCTGTGTTCGCAATGGCTGCTCAGTGAAACGACCTGTCCTGATTTGTCATAGATGCTTGCTAAAAAACTTTAATGAGCAAGCCTTCCTTCATGAACTGGCCTCTGTAAAATGGTATAGAATCAGCTTGATCCCCTCTGTCGATGACGCTTGGACCTTCTTTTTTATATTTTCAGTGGTATTATTAACAAACACACCCCCATAAAGAAAATGTGAATTAAAAACTGGTTCAGCCCCTGGTTCGACCGTGATCTTGTAGAGTTACTCCACCTTAAGATTTACATTTGACGAAAGGCTCGGCACATGCATACTCAGGCTGACTGGCTATCGTTCAGGCAAATGAGAAATAAGTGCACTCAGGCCATCCGGAAGGCCAAAGTTAGTTACTTTAAGGAACAGTTCTCTCTCTGTGGGTCTAACCCCAAGAAGTTCTGGAAAACGGTTAAAGACCTGGAGAATAAACCCTCCCCCTCACAGCTGCCCATGTCCCTTAATGTTGATGATGTGGTTGTTACTGACAAGAAGCAAATGACTGAGCTCTTTAATCACCACTTCATTAAGTCAGGATTCCTATTTGACTCAGTCATCCCTCCTTTCCCATTCAACATTTCCTCATCTCCCACCCTTTCTAATGCGACTATCCCGCTACAACATTTCTCCCTGCAGGCAGTGACTGAGTCCGAGGTGCTAAAGAAGCTCCTTAAACTTGACCCCAAAAACACATCTGGGTCAGATGGAGACCCTTTCTTCTTTAAGGTTGCTGCCTCTATCATCACCAAACCTGCCTCTCCTTTCTGGGGAGGTTCCCATTGCTTGGAAGGCAGCCACAGTTTGTCCTTTATTTCTGGCTTTCTTGATGTCTATAGTATTGTCTCGGGTATGCAATCTGGTTTCCACCCAGGTTATGGATGTGTCACTGCAACCTTAAAGGTCCTCAATGATGTCACCATTGCCCTTGATTCTACGCAATATTGTGCTGCTATTTTTATTGACTTGGCCAAAGCTTTTGATACGGTAGACCATTCCATTCTTGTGGGCCGGCTAAGGAGTATTGATGTCTCTTAGGGGTCTTTGGCCTGGTTTGCTAACTACCTCTCTCAAAGAGTGCAGTGTATAAAGTCAGAAAATCTGCTATCTCAGCCACTGCCTGTCCCCAAGGCTCGATCCTAGGCCCCACGCTCTTCTCAATTTACATCAACAACATAGCTCAGGCAGTAGGAAGCTCTCTCATCCATTTATATGCAGATGATACAGTCTTATACTCAGCTGGCCCCTCCCTGGATTTTGTGTTAAATGCTCTACAACAAAGCTTTCTTAGTGTCCAACAAGCTTTCTCTACCCTTAACCTTGTTCTGAACACCTCCAAAACAAAGGTCATGTGGTTTGGTAAGAAGAATGCCCCTATGCCCACAGGTGTTATTACTACCTCTGAGGGTTTAGAGCTTGAGGTAGTCACCTCATACAAGTACTTGGGAGTATGGCTAGACGGTGCACTGTCCTTCTCTCAGCACATATCAAAGCTGGAGGCTAAAGTTAAATCTAGACTTGGTTTCCTCTATCATAATTGCTCCTCTTTCACCCCAGCTGCCAAACTAACCCTGATTCAGATGACCATCCTACCCTTGCTAGATTACGGAGACATCATTTATAGATCGGCAGGTAAGGGTGCTCTCGAGCAGCTAGATGTTCTTTACAATTCGGCCATCAGATTTGCCCCCAATGCTCCTTATAGGACACATCACTGTACTCTATACTCCTCTGTAAATTGGTCATCTCTGTATACCCGTCGCAAGACCCACTGGTTGATGCTTATTTATAAAACCCTCTTAGGCCTCACTCCCACCTATCTGAGATATCTACTGCAGCCCTCATCCTCCACATACAACACCCGTTCTGCCAGTCACATTCTGTTAAAGGTCCCCAAAGCACACACATCCCCGGGTCGCTCCTCTTTTCAGTTCGCTGCAGTTAGCGACTGGAATGAGCTGCAACAAACACTCAAACTGGACAGTTTTATCTCAATCTCTTCATTCAAAGACTCAATCATGGACACTCTTACTGACAGGTGTGGGTGCTTTGTGTGATGTGTTGTTGTCTCTACCTTCTTGCCCTGTGTGCTGTTGTCTGTGCCCAATAATGTTTGTACCATGTTTTGTGCTGCTATCATGTTTTGTTGCTAGCATGTTGTTGTTGTTATGTTGCTACCATGCTGTGTTGTCATGTGTTGCTGCCTTGCTATGTTGTCGTCTTCGGTCTCTCTTTATGGAGTGTTGTGTTGCCTCTCTTGTTGTGATGTGTGTTTTGTCCTATTGTCATACCCTGACCTTAGAGAGACTTTTTTATGTCTCTTTTTGGTTTGATCAGGGTGTGATTTTGGTGGGCATTCTATGTCCTTTCTTGCTTTGATTTTGTGTTTCTATGTTCTGGCCGGGTATGGTTCTCAATCAGGGCAGCTGTCTATCGTTGTCTCTGATTGGGAATCATACTTACGCAGCCCTTTTTCCCACCTGTGATTGTGGGTAGTTGTCTTTGTTAGGGGCACTATAGCCCTCGGAAGCTTCACGGTTGTTTATTTTGTTTCTTGTTTTGTTGGCGACATTCTAAAAATAAATGAAGGCTAACCACGCTGCACTTTGGTCCACTTCTTTCGACGGCCGTGACAGAACTACCCCCCACCAAAGGACCAAGCAGTGTGGCCGGGAGGAGCAGCTCTTTCTGGAGGAATGGAGATGGGTGGAGGTATTGGAAGGCAAGGGACCCTGGGCACAGGCTGGTGAATTTCACCGTCCTAAGGAGGAACTGGAAGCAGCTAAAGCAGAGCGGCGATGCTATGAGGAGTTGGCACAGCGGAGCAAGCACGAGAGGCAGCCCCCCAAAACATTTTGGGGGGGGCACACGGGGAGAGTGGCAGAGTCAGGGTATAGACCTGAGCCAACTCCCCGTGCTTACCGTAAGGAGCGCACTGAAGACACCGTGTTATACGGTAAAGCGCACGGTGTCTTCAGTGCGCTCTCATAGCCCGGTGCGCTATATTCCAGCTCCCCGCATCGGCCGGGCTGGAGTGGGCATCCAGCCAGGCCGGATGGTGCCGGCTCAGCGCATCTGGCCTCCAGTGCGTCTCTTCGGTCCAGGATATCCTGCGCCGGCTCTGCGCACTGTGTCGCCGGTGCGTGTCCACAGCCCAGTACGTCCTGTGCCAGCACCCCGCAGTTGCCGGGCTAGGGTGAGCATCCAGCCAGGACGGGTTGTGCCAGCTCTGCTCTCCAAGCCTCCAGTGATGATCCATGGCACGAAGCCTCTAGTGATGATCCATGGCACGAAGCATCCAGTGATGATCCATGGCACGAAGCCTCCAGTGACGATCCATGGCAGGGAGCCTCCAGCGACGGCCTCCAGTCCAGAGCCTCCAACGACGGTCCCCAGTCCGGGGCCCGCAACGAGGGTCCCCAGTCCGGAGTCGGCGACGAGGGTCCCCGCACCAGAGGCACCATCAAAGTGGGGTGAGCCAGAGGTGGAGCGGGGTCTACGTCCCGCACCAGAGCCGCCACCGCGGAAAGATGCCCACCCAGACCCTCCCCTATAGGTTCAGGTTTTGCGGCCGGAGTCCGCGCCTTTGGGGGTGGTACTCTCACGCCCCGACCTTAGAGAGCCTTTTTTATGACTCTTTTTGGTTTGGTCAGGGTGTGATTTGGGTGGGCATTCTATGTCCTTTATTTCTATGATTTTGTGTTTCTATGTTTTGGCCGGGTATGGTTCTCAATCGGGGACAGCTGTTTATCGTTGTCTCTGATTGGGAATCATACTTAGGCAGCCCTTTCTCCCACCTGTGATTTTGGGTAGTTGTCTTTGTTAGGGCCACTATAGCCCTTGTAAGCTTCACGGTCGTTTTTGTTATTTCTTGTTTTGTTGGCGACATTTTACTCAAATAAAAAGAAAATGTACGCTCACCACGCTGCACTTTGGTCTCCTTCCAACGACGGCCGTGACACCTTACTTACTTACTTACTTACTTTATTGTCCCCATGGGGAAATTTTGTTGCAGTGTCATGTACACATTTAAAGTGGCGTTAAATACAAAACAAGATTGACAATACAACTTTCAATAACAGTCACGCACCAATAAATAAAATACAATTTAAAATTTAAAAAAGACTAGCCTGCTGACCTTACGGGGTCAATGGGAACATTTGCCCGAGCTATTTAAGAGGGATATCACACCTGGCACAAATGATTGTCTCGTTCTATTTTTCCTGCTGAGGGGTGCCCTATACCTGCGCCCAGAGGGGAGTAATTCAAAGTCCAGGTACAGGGGGTGACTTGGGACACCTATATTTATATTGTATGAATTTTGAATCCCAGGCCCCCGTCCCCGCAGGAGGCCTTTTTCCTTTTGGTAGGTCGTCATTGTAAATAAGAATTTGTTCTTAACTGACTTGCCTAGTTAAATAGAGGTTAAATAAAATAAAAACATTAACATACCTGAATTTGTCCAATAGAAACTCTAGTATGCAACTGACTAATGATTACACCCTAGATCAGCTAGATACAGGCAAGATTGTGCAAGGCGGTATTGAATGTGTCAATGTCCGTCACCTTGATTACTCAAATTTCTCTCGACCTGTGCACCTACGTTGTAAACTTTCATTCATAGGCTAGGTTGTTGCAACCTCATGATAGGTATAGGGAAATTTTGAGTATCATGTAGTAGCCTAAACCTATTGATGTTACATTGAGCTGGGTGAATGGAATATGAATGACAGTCATCCAATATGCTGTAATAGAAATAAGGCCATGTTCATAACAATAACAATTGTCCTCCCTCATCTTTAAATGGCACCGACCGCCACTGATGTGAGTGTGTGTGTCTGTTTTTCAGTATAAAGTACTCTGTAGCCACTCAGTGTGGACACTGTGGACCCCAGGTGGGGACAATGCCACAGGTGTCAACAATTCCCTTATTGAATGGAAATGTCAAAACATGTCAATCACATGGGCCAATGGGAGGGACTTGGGAGGATGATACCCTATTGATTCTAAGGCTTAATTGCAGATATATACTATTGGATAAAAATCACAAACTTTGGCCATTGAGCTGCGATGGGCTATATGTGCCTGTGTTGATTTTTATATTAAAATATTGCAACTAGAACAGCTATCTGATGGATGCTTTCATCATGCATGAGAGGACATGCTTTCAAAGACTGTCAACATCTTTTTCATAGGTTTTCAGATGTAATTTGCAACACTAGGCTAGCCATAGGCCTACTCCTGATCATAGGATAAGACAATCTTGTCTGTGGCTTGCCATGTAAAGTCTATATTCTTTCGGACAGAGCTATTTCGTCAGGGAGAAACATCTCAACATCCTACAATCATTTTTTGAAAATCGAATATTACATTTTTATATGTTAATTATTTTCAAAATCTCTAGAATTCTCTAAATCTTTCCTAAATTGTCACTTCCATATTGATTGGAATAACAATAGTGTGTCACACAGATGGGCTGACTTGGCAGGTGCTGTAGGTTAGATCAAGTGTTAATTATTTACTAAACAACAAAGTGCCATTGAAAAGTAGGAAAATGAAATGTAAAAATACATTTGTTCCTCTCTTGTTGAAAAAAAACGGGGATTAAAAAAATCAGTAACAGGAGAGAACTATATTCACAATTGGTCATACAGATAAGCCTAAAGTCTGGCTTTAAAAAGCTAAGCCTGTCAATAAACAAATGGTGGCTCTGATACCACTGGAATCTATGTTTGTAAACTGTTGTTGAGATAAAGTTATTTTGTTGAGAGAGAAACTTCTGTTGAGAATGAGTTCAATTCATTCAATACCTCACAAACCAGGCAACAATAACCCAGCCAACATAGGCTACAACTACGGTATTACACACTTTATTTATTCCATTGATAGCAATAATGACAATTAAAATAACACTACATGCATGATCAGATATGGCATACAATCGATGTTTACCATAGATAGGCCTACATTACATATATCATATCAAAATAAAAGCCTTACCTGCAAGGTTGCCAAGAGTTGCGAAAAATACCAACAGTCTTGTAAACACCTGTTCCGTCATTTTAAATGTTAGGTCACCAAAACACAGCATGTAAACAAATTCTTATTGCATCGTTGACCTATTTGGTGCATATTATTTCACTTGAGGACGTTCGTTTCCTTTAAACTTTTACGCACGAACCACATTTCAATTTGAGGAATTTCTTATCAAGATTGAATAAAATGGTTCAGATATTTCAATGTTTGTTTCGTTTGCCATTCCGCCACACAAGACTACCGCTTTATCTAGATCCAACAAAGCGCCAACGCAATTAGGAACAGTCCCTAGTGACTATGATGCGAACAGAATTGAGGTAGGCGAAGCGGCAACAAGTCACCGCTTTAAAAAAGCGACACTCCCACGTTTTAACTCCCTGGCTGGAAATTACTTTAATCGCATGAGGGGCTTATGCCACCGTTTTATCACCAACGCCTGCTAAGCATTACAAACATAAATGTCAAGAAATAAAAAGGACTGCCACTGCATACATAGGCTATACAAGATATATTGTGGTCCTCTTTGAACATAAATTGTTTCCTGAAACGCAATAATAAGATAATTTGCTTCTGGGGCACTTTAAAGCCTACCTTATTCGTTTACATTTATTTACATGTTCCCTTATTTGAAGTGACAATTTCAGGGTTATCAATTCTGGTAGCCTACAGCAATATTGATCCCCATAAGCTATATTGCTTGCCTATATGTTTGGTTTCCTGCATTCTTAGAACGCTTATAATACAAACAGCCATGTAGACTGGTCTTCAATTTCCATGTTTTTCTTTAAAAACTATTTGTAGCAGCAGTTCTGTCAACCCTACATGGAGAGGCAGGAAATGTGGAGGCTCCATGTTTCTAAACAATAGATGTAAATGAAATGATCTCATCTCTCATGAACTGAAGAGATTTTACAGTTCTTGCAATCATGCCATATCTCATGGTTTATCATTGCATTATTTCATCTAAACTGAAAAGATGTTGCACAACAAGGAATTGGAAATGCAAGGAATTGTTTTGTAAAGAGAAGCAATCACAATAATATCTGCTAATATCAACAGCCTTATTTTTCAACTGAATTTAAATTACTTATGGAGAGGTTTGACTTGCTCTAGCCTACAGATTCATGCAGAGTAGCCCTAAAGAATAACATATGCATTCAAATGTTCTTTTAGTATTTAGAGTTTTACTTGAGACAAAATGGATCTCTCTTTTTTCCATCCTGCTACAAATCCACTCGGATGTCATCACCAAGTGATACATTACAGCAGAAACAACAAGGAGGTCCTGCTAGAGCATAGCTGTGAAGAGAAAAGAAAAACAACTTCGGGAGCTAATAGTTACTTATCCCAATTACCCAAGATCCCCTGTGCAAACAGGGCTCTTGGAGGGAGAGAAGAGAGATTAAAGGGGGAAACTGCCACTGGTAGTTAATTCCCTCCCAAAAACCACATAGATAAAGTATTGTTTAGTGAACCTGCCATTGTGTCGGTCTAGAAAGGCCCAGTCGAGGTGATAAAAAAAAATATATTGATCCAAGAACTCGGGCTAGATGGCCTTGGCATTGGCCAGATTTCAGCCATGAACAAAAGGTTTAGAGAGGCTGAAGGAAGATGGCTAGCCCTAAACACAATGCATGGAATGGTGGTGGGTTAAAGATGTGCTGAGGGATGGCTTTAAAATTGACCTCTTTTAATTTTATGAAGTCTCAAATGTCAAGGAGGTGTTGGAATGAGAAGAATAATGTGTAAAAAATAGGGACTTAACGCTAAAAGCTTTTGAAGTGTTTTGTATTTTATTTCAAACAAGCTAGAAATATATATACTGTACTTGCAACAGGTGCCATTTAAGATGAGGATGATACTTTTTTCATGAGCATGGCCTTATTTCTATTACAGCATATTGGATGACTGTCATTCATATTCCATTCACAGAGCTCAATGTAACATCAATAGGTTTAGGCTACTACATGATACTAACATTTTCACTATACTCATGAGGTTGCTCCAACCTAGCCTAAGAATGAAAGTTCACAATGTAGATGCACAGATGGAGAGAAAATTGGAGAAATCAAGGTGACAGACAGTGACACATTCAATACCGCCTTGCACACTTTTGCCAGCATCTAGCTGATCTAGGGTGTAATCATTAGGCCAACAGTTGCAAACAAGAGTTTCTATTGGACAAATTCATGTATGTTTTTCCCAGTTTCATTTAATTTAAGAAATGTTTTTCAACAGAATCGGAGGATTGAATACACCCCTGATCACACGCAAAGACAGTTCACTTTCATAGTAGCCACATACAAACAGCATGAACATTTGGCTCGTTGTATAATTCCTTTTCGCATCTATGCACTCCTTTCTTCTCACGTTTACCCTTCGCTTGTGGACTTCAGTGAAAACCAGGTCAATGATCACAAAAAGTAATTAGATTGAGGATATATTATTGTTTCATCAAAGGTACACTGTAAATCCCAATGTGCTGTTATTACTCAAAACCTTTGTGGAAACCCGGTGCACTACCATATCAGAGTACAGTTACTTGAAGTGATTTTGTAGGGGGTCCAGATTTGAGTTGTGTCAGGTTAAACATTTTGAGTAAGTCAAGAAATGCTTGAAGTACATTGATCTTTAAGCTCATTGTTAATTACATGCTAAACTTAGTGTCTTGAATGCTAAACAGGTGTGTTAAGAAATTGTTAATATTGTTGATCGAACTTAGAATAAAAACATTTTGTACCTCAATATTTTTTGTGACACAAACATAAAAAAATATTTTCATGCTGCTGCTAATAACACATTAGTAGATTCATTTCTAAACATGAAGAGATTCCAAGTCATCTGAGCAACAATTGTTCCTTAAAACAAGTTGAAAGAAGAACGACATTCCAAACTTTTTGGCTGCAGTTTGAGGTTTTCAACAATATTGATGCAAATACAGCAACAAGAGTCAACTCCGGTGAATCTGACCCAAGTCATCTCATACTGGTTTTCCATCAATCGTCCAATACATTTTTCAGTGTTTTCAATCTTTAAAGATGTCACGCATTGGTCCTCACACTGGGACACATGCTGAGTGCAATGTTTCTTATAACAGCTTGGGGCAGGCATAGCGGTCTCAGGCTACGATTAAATAATACACCAAACATGCAAATGACAACCTTAAATAATTAATATATAACTGATAATTTTTCATATGTATTTAACTTTTCATTAGTAATTGGTTAGAAAATATGTATGCATATTGACCAACATTAATTTGACTTTGTATGCAAACTTGATGTCTTTCTGTACTATTATATAATAAGTCAATAGATTATAAAATATCAAATATATTACTTAGTCAGTAATGCATTATAAATTAAGACACCGAATTGCATTATTAATGAATTATGTAGCCTAACTCCACAACTTCTATCCTGCAATGAACTGCTCCAAATATGGATATAGCAGAACATGGAGAACTGTCTGGACTAATAGCATCAGCACTCCACAACTCCATTGAACTCATCAATCATTCTTTGCTATGGTACAGGTTTCCCTCAAAAGATGTCTGAGGGAGGTCAGGGGGGAGGAAGGGGGGTGCTTACCTTTTCTCCGGTGTGGCTTGTCCCTGTGTGGCCGATGCTGCCGGTGCTCCAATCGATGACGGTCATGCTCCTTGACCGGTGTCTTTGACCCCTCGGCCAGTCCCGGCTCAGGTATACAGGTGCATTGGCACTGACACTGGCGTGACCCTTCCGCCCAAGTATAGAGCCAGGTCACCCAGAGCAGCCACCTGCCAACTTGCATCTTCTAGCCTCCGCGTCTTCCCTATCTGGATGACACAGCTCTACACTGAAGCTCCTAGCCTAAGGCACCATGCCTTACCATGGTAGACTTTGAGCCCAAACAGGCACAACTCAACTAGTCTCTCCCCCTGACAACTCTTGGACCTCCCTGCGTTAAATTATTGGAGATTGTTATAAAGAATGTTTTTTCTTTATATTTCTTCCACCCCAGCTTTTGTGATGCCCTTCCCTCCCTCTTTCTTTTTTGCCTCTCTCCTTGCTCTCTCACTCTCACCCTCCTCTTTCTCTGTGCTTCTTTTTTCTTTGGGGGGTAAAAGAAGTTGGGGGGGGGACAATGATTGAAAAACAAGTTTCAGGCCCCATGCTGGGAGAGGAGGGCAGGGAAGGGGACCAAATGGGTCCTGTCTTCTCCAACAACATCTGTGTCATTCGTTCTGCACGGAGCAGGGGGGAACGAAAACAAGGCCTGGAGGGGGAGGAAGAGGGGAAACAAGTTTGGGCAGGGGGTGGGGAGATACAGAGAAGCCTGTTTCACCTAAGCTATACTGAACAAAAACATAAATGCAACATGTAACTATTTCAAAGATTTTACTGAGTTACAGTTCATATAAAGAAATCAGTCAATTTAAATAAATTCATTAGGCCCTTATCTATGGATTGCACATGACTGGGAATACAGATATACATCTGTTCGTCACAGATACCTTAAAAAAGGTAGGGCCGTGGATCAGAAAACCAGTCAGTATCTGGTGTGACCACCATTTGCCTCATGCAGCTTGACACATCTCATTCTCATGGAGTTGATCAGGCTGTTGATTGTGGCCTGTGGAATGTTTTTGGATATTGGCGGGAACTGAACACGCCGTCATACACGTCAATCCAGAGCATCCCAAACATGCTCAATGGGTGCCATGTCTGGTGAGTATGCAGGCCAATGGAAGAACTGAGACCTTTTCAGCTTCCAGGAATTGCGTACAGATCCTTGCGATATTGGGCCGTGTATTATCATGCTGAAGCATGAAGTGATGATAAATGGCACGACAAAGATGAATGGCACGACAATGGGCCTCAGGTTCTCATCACGGTATTTCTGTGCATTCAAATTGCCATCGATAAAATGCAATTGTGTTTGTTGTCCGTTGCGTATGCCTGCCCATACCATAACCCCGTTGCCACCATGGGGCACTCGCACTTGTTCACAACGTTGACATCAGCAAACCCCTCACCCACACAATGCCATACACATGGTCTGCAGTTGTGAGGCTGGTTGGACGTACTGCCACATTCTCTTAAACGTTGTTGGAGGCGGCTTATGGTAGAGAAATGAACATTCAATTCTCTGGGAACCGCTCTGGTGAACATTCCTGCAGTCTGCATGCCAATTGCACAATCTCGCAAAACTTGAGACATCTGTGGCATTGTGTTGTGTGATAAAACTGCACATTTTAGAGTGTCTTTTTATTGTCCACAGCACAAGGTGCACCTGATCATGCTGTTTAATTCGCTTCTTGATATGCCACACCTGTCAGGTGGATGGATTATCTTGGCAAAGGAGAAATGCTCACTAACAGGGATATAAACACATTTGTGCACAAAATTCAAGAAATAAAGCTTTTTGTGCGTATGGTAAATTTCTGGAATCTTTTATTTCATCTCATGAAACATGGCACCAACATTTTACATGTTGTTTATATTTTTGTTCAGTGTAGATCAGTTCCATTAATAAAGTGTCTACCAGCTGACTGATCACGTCCAGCACAATACCACTTTCTCCACTCCATCAATGGAATTTGATATGCGTTGCTCCTCCACACCCATTGGTTTGTGTTCTGAGATTATTTCTTCAAGGGTGACTCACTGAAGTAGGCAGGCGGTATCTGTTACTGTGTATCTGTTACTGTGTATCTGTTACTGTGTGCCCCCCTTTCTTGCCCAGAGTGTTTTAGGCCGAATACTGGAGATGGAGTGTTTCCAAACAGGTCTGACCTCTCTGATAACTCTAAATGCATTAATGCCAAGAAAGGGCAAGCCTTTGTTGGAGGATATTCAAGCTTTTCCGACAAGGAATATTACAATATGCCACAAAAAGTCAAATGCAAGATGAAAAAAAACTAGACATCAAGCCTGCAGCATTCTCATTTGTTGAGGTGGAGATAATTCATTTTCACTGGTGACAATTTAAATTTTCGGAGCCCATGTATCAATTATCTGGCTGCAAGACAGCCAGTTCCCTTTGATGAGGAATACGTAAAAGGGAAAAAGGGCCACAAAGGGTTATTTTTTCCCCTCTCTGTCTTCCTTTAACAAGGCAACTCAAACCCCCATTGCCCACCCCCCACTAGCGCAACTAGCCAGGCAAATTTGTAGCTGCCTGCTCACACAGTATGAGCCCTCATACATCATCTTGGCTCAGCGATCACAATCAGACAAAAGTTTTTTACAACGACCTTGTCGAAACATTCTAGTCCGATGTTTCACTATTCAGTCCAGCTGGTTTGATACTAGAGAGGCCTTGGGGGGAAATAGGTAACAGTGGTACCGTGCTGGGCTAACACATCAGACCTGATCTTGGGTTTTATCCCAACAACCTCGACTGTTTTTCACTTTGTGCCCTGTAACTGCTAATGGACAATGACAGACTTAACTTTGATGAACTAAAAGTCACAATGACTGGTCTCTTCTGCTGTATGCATCTCTTCCAGCAGTGAGCAGTACACATTAGAACACATAGCTAGCTGGATAGGAGACCAGATGCTGCTGGAAGTGGTGTTGGGGGGCCAGTAGGAGGAACTCATTCCTCTGGTCCCAAAAATAATATTCCAATGCCCCAGGGCAGTGATTGGGGACATTGCCCTGTGTAGAGTGTAATCTTTTAGATGGGATGTTAAAACGGGTGTCCTGACTCTCTGTGGTCACTAAAGATCCCATGGCACATCATAAGAGTAGGGGTGTTAACCCTGGTGTCCTGTCTAAATTCCCAATCATCGTGGCCACCTAATCATCCACAGCTTCCAATTGTCTCATTCCTCCCATCTGTAACTATTCCCCAGGTCATTGCTGTAAATGTGAATGTGTTCTCAGTCAACTTACCGGGTAAAATAAAATTAGATTTGAATATCTGGTTGACTACAACATCTCCCTAGTGTGAATTCAGCTCCCAAGTCAAATTATTGAGTTGAATGAGCTATCACTATTCTATTTCAGGAGCATTTCTATGCCAAGTCAATAGTACAAACACCTCTTGCATCATTAGCCATTTCTTCAACACATTCATTGAGCATGTGATACTATTTAAATGAATATCACTCTTTGACTCTGATTGATACAAAGAGCAAGACCAACAGGTGTGTCCTGTGACTGTCCTCCCTGTGTAAGAACTAAAAACAGACCACCACACACACATTTTATCCTATGTATCAACAGATATTTTTTGGGGACCAGTGACCACCCACTACAGACAACCCATCTCTATCTCCATAATTTTGAACACAATCTTTCTAAAGCCTGACACTGTAGCCCCTTCCCCGGGAAGTGGCCCATGTTCGGACATCTTTCCTCCACAGGGACGCCCAAAGAGCCACGCTTCGCCCGCGATGGGGCGTCGGGTCCTTGCTGCCAGGGGTCCATTGGAGAGCACTCTGACCTCTAAATTGGGCCTTCATCTTCCCCCCAGGAGGAGCGGCTTTGGGGTAATCCCCTCCTGAGAAAGGAGTAAGAGGCAGAGGCCACGCCTGGTCCTGGGACTCGAGATTTGTCCCTGGGTGTGTGGGGCACTGACAGCACCCTCTGGCCTCGTACAAAGGGGGTAATGGAGCGAGACCAGGGCGGCAGTGAGAAAATCTACACTCCTCGGCCCCAAAAATACATCAGCTGTTACCGGGGCAACCCGGCATCAAGCTAATTTCTACACCCCCCTCAAAAAAAAATCCCAGCTCTGGTGAAGCAGCCAGTCAAGCCAGGGTAGTGAGAGGACTCGCTGGAGGTTCGGAGGTTCCCAGAGTTCCACTCGTTGGGCAGGGAGTCCTAATTCAAATTCAAGACTTAGAAGCAGCTCACACATTTTTTGACGTTCCCCTGTATAAGCTCTCAACAAAAAATGTATTACGTTTTGAAACCTATAACAAATTGGCAATGGAGGCCTGCTGGAAACTTGCCAGCTGAGTGGATCCAAGATCCATCGTCAATACTGCCACTGCTAAACCATGAGCTCTTGTCTCCTATCAAACGGCATGGATGGGATGCTCTAACCTTGGGTCAGGATATTGGAGTACTGATAGAGGGTCTTCAGGGTTAGCTTGAGTGAGAGCAGAAAGGCTTGGTGAAACTGGCCATATCGCACAAGGAAGGAAGAGGGTGGGGGTGTGAAAGGCAGGAGTTCTGCTTGAGTGGATCTCAATACAGGATCTAGTGAGGAGGAGCACCCTCCCCTGCTTCAAAACCAAGCACCCACTCCCACATCCTGGGCTTTGCACACACCTCTTTGCCCCCACATCTCTCTCCCTCTTTTTTTCTCTCTCTCCAGTCTCCCCATCTCTTTGTATGTCCAGCTGGCTGCTATACAAAGGCTCTGGATCGAGGTTCCAAGTGAACCTTAAACCCCCAGACGCTTTGTTCTGCCCATTTTCCCACTCCCTATTGGGAGTTTGTTAACAAAATTGAAAATGAAGAAGGGATAAAGCAAAAAGAAAGAGTGAGAAAGAGTTATGTTTTTTAAAAGATAAAGCAAGGAAATGCACTAGGATCGGCTGGAGCAAAGAACTTTGGGCTTGCATTTTGCACAGGCCTTGTAACTGTCAGATTTGGAGCCTGAGGCATCTGAAAGATGTGGTGGTAATCAGTGGCATCTGCTGCATTGCGACCTTGAAATACCAACTGCTGTTGCAGGAAAAAACCTTTCAAAAGGACCATTTCAACGACAACCCCCACACATCTGAAAATAAATTGGTCTCTGATTACATTTCAACGCGTATGCCACATTCGTTGACTACACTAAGAGGTAAATCCTATCCAACAAGTGTCACTATGCTTCAAAACATTCTACCACTCTATGACATTCTTCGGTAACACTTTACTTGACACCCAGCATCATAACACGTTATGACACGGTCATAACAGTGTCATAACAGCTTAACTTGTCATAACCTGTCATGACCCATATATTTACACCTGTTTTGACATATTTGGTTATTTTATGGCTGGTTATGACACCTACAGAGTGTCAAAACCCACATTTATTCAAATTTATTTTTTTCCCTGCCAAGAAGTTTCCTTTCATTTGAAAGTCCTAGTTAAATAAAGGTTAAATAAAAAAATGTAAAAGTCCATTGTTGATGCTGGAAGGAATTCTTTACAGTCACTTATTTTTTACCATTATATTTGAAATAACTTACACAAAAATACACTGTCAAGAAGCATTATGACCATCATAATCATATAATGCCTATCAAGTACATGCCCTTCTCCTGAAATCTGCTCCTCCATTCAACTCAGTCATCAGAAACAGAGCATTGGGGTAGGTGCATGTCTGACATCAATGTGTGCGCAATAACAATGATCATTTAATACTGTCCATTTAAGAAAATGTTATATAACATCAACATACTGTTGACAAGTAGGCTATGGTGGAATGGAATGTTTTGCCTTGTGTGGTAGGTTTTATGAGTTTAGACACTCTTATGTAGGTGTCATAACCTGCCATAAAATAATGCAATATATGTCACAACAGGTCTAAATATATGTGTCATGACCATATTATGACAGGTTATTACAGCTGTTATGACATATGACTTGGTTATGACCGTGTCATAACGTGTTATGACACTGGGTGTCAAGTAAAGTATTACCCGTTCTTCTACCCCTCTATGGCTAAGATCATGTTTTGTGGAAATCACACGCTCAAGTACAGGCAAGGAGCCCCCCCTTGGGTTGGTCTCAGATCCATCCCAGGCAAGGAGCCCCCCCTTGGGTTGGTCTCAGATCCATCCCAGGCAAGGAGCCCCCCCTTGGGATGGTCTCAGATCCATCCCAGGCAAGGAGCCCCCCCTTGGGTTGGTCTCAGATCCATCCCAGGCAAGGAGCCCCCCCTTGGGTTGGTCTCAGATCCATCCCAGGCAAGGAGCCCCCCCTTGGGTTGGTCTCAGATCCATCCCAGGCAAGGCTCAACCAGCACCCGTTTCCCAGCCTGTGTGAGAGGGACCGTTCATAGTAGATGGGCCTGACCGTGTAAAAAAAGGCCTGTGTGGTGAAACGTGGGCCGGAACTAATAGGATTGGTTTTGATTCATTAGATTCGCTTTCATCATCCTGGTTGGAATTTCACTGCACGTCCCGTCGGGCTTCACACTTTAAATGGGGGGGGCTGCTAGGTTCCAAAAGGGGGGCTGAGCACTTGTAATTGAGCCCCTACATTGCAAAAAGCTTCATACTATGTGGAATCATTAGCAGTGCTATAATAATGTCAATGTGCAACAGTACGGTATGATAAACAAATGATTGATGACAACAGGAGAGCTGGCATCCTTCTTACATCTGTAGGTTACTAGCTATACCCTAAAGGGCAAAGGAACCATGTTTGTTTCATTGTGTTATGTTAGCAATAATAGACCCCTGGTGTAACCCTACTGTAGGGTTTCCCAAACTCGATCGTCAGGACCCCATGAGGTGCACGTTTTGGTTTTGCCCTAGCTGATTCAAATAATTAATTAATCATCAAGTTCTGGTGCCCTCTTTGCTGCTGTAACAGCCTGCACTCTTCTGGGGAGGCTTTTTACTAGATGTTGGAACATTGCTGCAGGGACAAGCTTCCATAGAGAAACAAGATCATTAGCGAAGTCGGGCACTGATGTTGGGCGATTAGGCCTGGCTCGTAGTCGGCGTTCCAATTCATCCCAAAGGTGTTCCATGGAGTTGAGGTCAGGGCTCTGTGCAGGCCAGTCAAGTTTATGGCTGCTCGGCCATAAAAACCCATTTCATGAAGCTCCCAACAAACAACTCGTGCTGAAATATGTTCCAGAGGAAGTTTGGAACTCGGTAGTGAGCGTTGCAACCAAGGACAGGTGATTTTACCACGCTTAGCACTCGGTGGTCCCTATCTGTGAGCTTGTGTGACCTACCACTTCGCGGTTGAGCCATTGTTGCTTCAAGACGTTTCCACTTCACAATAACAGCACTTACAGTTGAGCTGGGCAGCTCAAGCAAGTCCGAAATTTGACAAACTGACCTGTTGGAAAGGTGGCATCCTATGAAGGTGCCACGTTGAAAGTCACTGAGGTGTTCAGTAAGGCTGTTCTACTGCCAATGTTTGTCTGTGGAGATTGCATGGATGTGTGCTTGATTTTACACACCTGTCAGCAACGGGTGTGGCTGAAATAGCCGAATCCACTATTTTGTCCATGTAGTGTAGTTTTTCATATGACTACAACTGGCCTCCCAGTATCACACTTTACCATTTTGTTAGTGTGCGAATGTTACGGGATAGTTGGTATACTGTATGATTAATTTGCCGTCCTGGAGATTACATGTCCAGAGATACAGTATGACATCTACTTTTAGGATTAGTGAAGATAAGGAGAGTGCAAGTTGTACAATGCATTCATGCAGTTTTATCTGAGACCGAAATTACATAACTTCAAAACAGTAGCACACATTGTTTGAGGAAACCCACCCAGAATTTGTGCTTTCCCGCTTTGTTGTATTCTTTGGGAGTAT
Source organism: Salvelinus alpinus (assembly GCF_045679555.1). NCBI lineage: Eukaryota > Metazoa > Chordata > Actinopteri > Salmoniformes > Salmonidae > Salvelinus > Salvelinus alpinus. The sequence continues at coordinate 34,959,208 of NC_092098.1, forward strand.
GAGACAGTCTTTCAAAGAAGGAAGGCATCAGTCAGTCGAAAAATTTACATTTCAATGTAGTCGAGTGCAGATGCAATCTGGTTTAAATGCTGGCAAATGTGACAGAACACAGAATGCATCCGGAGTTAATGAACACACTCACTCCATTTAAACTACATGAGAGGGCTACTACTTCACATCACAGTATATCACAGGATCGCTACTGACAGTTCTCTCTGCATTCAATTAGCTCAACTGACTTGAGAGACTTCAGGAATCAGACAGTTATGAGGAGTGTAATCACAGAAGAGATCTTAGTTAGCCAGATTCAATCAAAATGCCACCCGGCTGCATCTGAACAATGTAGACAACAAGCGCTATGCATATTCATTACAGGGTCTAATACAGGACTAGGCCTCAGTTCTTTAGTGGCATTTTGATGCTGGATGATTTTGTGAGAAAGAATTAGTATGATGACGAAGTTCTATATTTCAAACACTTCTAGTAGCAAGAAAGATTTCAGTAGGCAAGATTAACAACATTGAAATGTTTAATAAAGTTCTCCTAAAAATCACAATAGAACTATTTTATAAATACAAGTGGAAAAAAAAGTGAATGTCAAAAATATACATACAGTTATCAGTCTTATCCTCTGAACTTCTGAATCAGGCAATAGAGATAAATGCATTCTATTGATGCAAGTGCTACTCCACCACCACAATTCAAAGTAGCCTAATTGCTATCCATAAACACAAAACATATTGTCTATGTTTACAGTGGCCTATACCAAAGAACATAGTAGCCTCTTTAATTTCAGTTGGCCCAAAATTCCCCCCAACAACAAACAGTCGATCACGGAGAAAACATTGGCCCTGTCTGTTTTTGGGCTCGGTTGCCAACCTGTCCTGTGCTCGATTTCACTAGGGCCCCTCTTAGTTGGCCTCCTCTCATCTCCAGCGCTGCACATTGGGCCCTGGCCACCAGTCTAGCAGGCCAACTTGGCCTGGCCACTCAGCTCTAGTGTGTTCAAGGGCTTGGCATAGACAGCATCCAGGAAATGGAGGGGCAGCAGGCCGAACAGAGCAACCAAGAAGCCTACGCTGGCCACCGACAGCAGGACGTATCGGCTGATGAAGAAAGTGTCTACGGTCTGCAGGAGGAAAGAGATATTCAGACAGTAATCAGTTCATTGGTTTATCAAATAAGTACAAACTGATGATAAATGGGTTAGTTTAGGATAGATGGTTTGTGTATGTTTGATAAGTGGGTATCTTGTTTAAATGGTCGGTGTAATTCCTCTTTCTTCCAACAGATGTCACAAGTGAGCCACTGCAATCAGTTCTGGGGAGGGAGAAAATGGAAGGCAAGGCAGGTTACCCCTTACGTTTCACTATAAGCCAAATGTTAAAGGCCCCGTGCAGTCAAAAACGTGATTTCCCTGTGTGTGTTATATAGGCGCACACTATAAGGGTGGAATAATATTGTGAACTTGTGAGAATTATGATAATGCCCTTTTAGTGTAAGAGGTGTTTGAAAAGACCGCCTGAAATGTCAGCTTGTTTTGGTGGGATAGAGTTTTGGCCTGCCTTGACATCAGAAGGTCAATTAGTTAGACCAATAACAAACGGCGTTCCAAACCCCTCTACCATTAAACAGCTAGTTTTCCCCTCCCCACTCAGACAGTCCTAGTAAAATATTAATTCTTGAGAAATTGCTCTTGCTAAGTTAGGTACTAATTGTTACCCAGAAAGGATTTGATATTGAGATGAAAACAACTGCATTGGGCCATTAACATGGACTTTGGTAAACATATCACAGTGTCTGACTTGACTTAGTAGTTATTATATTGTACTCAAGCAAACATGGCCTCATTCAAGAAATTGACATGATGGTGCAAGAGACTTGATAATAGCGATGTGAGTCATTCAAGGCTTTCCTTAAAGCTAATGATTACATTTACATTTAAGTCATTTAGCAGACGCTCTTATCCAGAGCGACTTACAAATTGGTGCATTCACCTTATGATATCCAGTGGAACAACCACTTTACAATAGTGCATCTAACTCTTTTAAGGGGGAGGGGGTTAGAAGGATTACTTTATCCTATCCTAGGTATTCCTTAAAGAGGTGGGGTTTCAGGTGATCACTCAATGTCTGCAATATGATCACATGTTGCATCATCCACTTGAAATGTCTTTTCAACTAAAGATTATTTTGCCATGTTGAAACTTGATAGCAAAAACACAAATGATTCATGACACAAAAAAATGTATTGAATACATTAAGACCAATATTCCTCAAAAGATAGGATACATACTAGGATACATACTCGTCTCTGGCGAATGCAGTGTTCTCTCATTTAACGCATCTTACTTTCTTATTTGCCAATTAGTCGGCGAGCGGAGCCCATGTTTTATTAATGTGGCATCCGACTGCTCGGTACTGGGGCAGGCCCTAATTGGCACTGTGTTATTTTGCTTTTGTTTAACAGGGAGAGGTTAGCGGTTTCTTACACTCGTGTTCTCACACACACACACACACACACACACACACACACACACACTCACACACTCTCTCTCTCTCTCTCTCTCTGTCACATACAAGTGGAAACCATGTGTTTGATGTATTTGATACAATTCCACCTATTCCGCTCCGGCCATTACCACGAGCACGTCCTCCCCAATTAAGGTGCCACCAACCTCCTGTGCTGTACACACACTCTCAATCATCATATTTACTGCTTCTAGTCTGTTTATCATATATCCTAGTCACCTTACCCCTAAGGTACTGGATTGATAGACGTAGACATGTATAGGGGTAAGGTGACTAGGATATATGATAGACTAGCAGCAGCATATATGATGATTGAGAGTGTGTGTGTAGAGCACAGGAGGTTGGTTGCACCTTAACTGGGGAGGACGGGCACGTGGTAATGGCTGGAGCGGAATGGTATCAAATACATGGTTTCCATGTGTTTGATGCCATCCGCTCCATTCCAGCCATTATTATGAGCCGTCCTTCCCTTAGCAGCCTCTACTGGTGTACAGTATGAATGTGTGTGCACGTTGTGTGTGTGAGCAAATTAAGAGAGAGTGTGAGTGTGTAGAATGTGCATAGAGTGAGTGTGTATAGAGGGTCAAAGCAGACCGTCCATGTAGACATTTTGTTAGCTATTTAAACGGTGCATATTATTTTAGCACACACACACAATAGCTAGTTATTAGGAGGTAAGTCACATAAAAACATAGAATGTAATTTAATAGGATCTCTGTAGTATGGAATATCTGGTTGAGCCTCTTCTAAGACAGCCTTCTACAAGATAGTTGCCTGTTATACCCCCTTATTTCAATAGACCTACTGGCATTGTTTGTGATGTAATGATAGCTAGTACTCCAGTTGAGACAACTATTTACAATGTGCAATAGGCAGCAGAATTAAAACGATCTTAGCTATGCTTGTTTATTTTTTATTTGAATATGGCCTACAAATTATTTACCCCACCGGTAATCTTTTAAATCAATAAAATAGTTTCTTTTTTTTTTTTTTACACATTCCAAAGACTTGAAACTCATCCACAAGTCAATTAATATTTCACTACATAAACCTAACTACATTAACACTTTGCTGTGGGAACATAGAAATCCTTAAAAAGTATCATGGCAGAACAGCAAATCCTGAATGTATTCACATGATTATGAATGCATGCAGTCAAAAATAGATTGCCTGAATCTGATGCCTCAGGTCCATGTGTGAGGTGATCTTGCCCATTGGCCTAAACTAACAGGACACTAGGCCTACATCACTATGAATGCGTCCCAAATGGCACCATAATCCCTATTTAGTGCAGTACTGCACCAAATAGAGAATAGGGTGTCATTTGAGAGGCAGTTCATGTCTCCCTGTAGTTCTGGTTTTCCTATACACAAACCTAACACAAACTGGCCAGGCTGGCGGTGCCCTCTGTGGGGTGGCAGCTTGGCGGACCTGCCTGCGTTATTTGGCAGGCGGTACAGGAGGAAAGCACTGCAGTCTGTTTGTGCTGCTGTTGGGGAGAGATAAATCAGACCAGGTCTTTACGACAAACACACCGCCACATGTTCTGAATGCAGCTCTGCAGCCAGGGCCAGCAGGCCACTCTGCTAGGCCTACATACATGGACCACAAAACAAAAGCCATGATGATTTTAAAAATGTTGCAGTTTACTTGTTTGGGACAAAACCCTCTGTGTTGTTCAGGGGAATCATTTGATGAGCTCAACTACTCTATTCAAATTCAATAGATCTTCATACTCCATTAAAAATCAGCCTACACCACACTGCAGTGATTTAGCAGACAAACATAAAATGTTTTTTATTAACTTTTATTTTTTCAGGGTAGCCCTCAACACTACAATTTCAACATAACAGTGTATGTGTAATCCTGAGTGACGTTCAGCCAGTGCACAGTAAAGTGCTGTGTGGCCAGTACAATTTTTGGTGCTGCTGTTAGTACCCTATTCAACTTGAGTATCAATATTAGAAAACACATGACACCAGTGGCTCACACTTCTGAAGAGAGCCTTTGAAGCCCAAGTGTGCCAACAACAACCAACTGCTCTGACAAGGCAACTATTGAGGCAACCAGCTCCAGTTCACTTGCAAGTGTGTGTGTGTGATTACAGTATTATAGCTTACCTCAAAGTCTTTGAATGGTGATAGGGTCTCTGAGCTGCGGGGGAAGAACATCAGGAGAAGAGTGGAAATGAGGGCCAGCAGGAAGACAGGGATGACCCCTAAGCTGTTAGTCAACAAAAACAATACAGATATATAATTTAAATTAAACACAAAAACTAAGTGTGAAATAGGGATTGGTCAGTGGCCAATTCTCTACCAAGGTATTCCAGCACACAGCTTTGACCTACTTAGTAGCTATGTTGGTCTATTGTACTTCAAACAATGTGTAGGCAGGTTGCTTAGGATTCAAACCTTCTCAAACAGACTAATTCATAGTCTTAGAGGTGGTATTCCCACCATAATGTGAGTTTTACTGTATACAGTACAAAGGGAAAATGTTTTATTCTTCATTAAATAATTTTCCTAGTAATCACTTGATTGGGTGTTCTGTAGGACTAATGCAAATTTGGCCAAGGGCACTCCAATCAACCCAATAAAATCTGTAACCAGTAAACTAACCCCTTTTCACACTTTGTTTAGACAGGCAGCCCAATTTTGATCATAGTTTTCACAAATTGGTGTTTTGACCAATCAGATCAGCAAAGAAAAATATCTGATGTGAAGAAAAATCGCATGGATTGGTCAAAATATCAATTAGTGTAGCAAAACAAAATCAGAATTTGTCTGGCTGTCTAAAGGCAGCCTTAGTGAAGCAATTAATTTTCTCAGTAAAATCATGACAGACCATTTCAGCAGTAGTGAAAAACATGTAGCCTAGCTGGTATCAGTGGAAATAACAGTTAGTCTAAAGTCAAATGACACTAAGGATGTAGGGCCTAACTATTTAATATCATCTCTGAAATAAATTCTAAATGTGTACAGTATAATCATTGTATAATCCTCAAAAGTGTAGGCCAAGGGATTGAGGTGGAAGAGTCAGTGGGGCATTCACCGATGACCCTATGATTACAGGACATGCCACAACACCACCTGTGACATGACAGCCTGGTCTCATAGACTAGACCTAACATAGTTTAGTCCAGGACACTCAAATTAGTATGATATGTTAGCCTGGTTCCTCTCTACGTTTCTTCCTAGGTTTTGGCCTTTCTAGGGAGTTTTTCCTAGCCACCGTGCTTCTACACCTGCATTGCTTGCTGTTTGGGGTTTTAGGCTGGGTTTCTGTACAGCACTTCGAGATATTAGCTGATGTACGAAGGGCTATATAAAATAAACTTGATTTGATGTTACGTTTGGTATTGTTACATAAAACAGATGGTTACTTACTGCAAAAATTAAAATAGGGTGGTTTGTCGGGTTGGGCATATAACGCAAACATCTAGCAACCCAAAGGTTGCGAGTTCAAATCTCATAACTTCAGAAATGTATAAACTGACTACTTACAACTTTTTAGCTAATTTGCAACTACTTAGCATGTTAGCTAACCCTTAGTGAAGAGCTCAGTGACTTTCAACGTGGCACCTTCATAGGATGCCACCTATCCAACAAGTCAGTTCTTTACATTTCTGACTTACTAGAGCTTCCCCACTCAACTGTAAGTGCTGTTATTATGAAGTGGAAACATCTAGGAGCAACAATGGCTCAACCGCGAAGTGGTAGGCCACACAAGCTCACAGGACGGGACCGCCGAGTGCTGAAGCGCGTTAAAATCGCCTGTCCTCGGTTGCAACACTCACTACCGCGTTCCAAACTGCCTCTGGAAGATATGTCAGCACAATAATTGTTTGTCAGGAGCTTCATGAAATGGGCTTCTATGGCCGAACAGCATCACACAAGTCTAAGATCCCCACACTCAACATCAAGCATCAGCTGGTGTGGTGTAAAGCTCACCGCCATTGTCCTTATGAGCAGTTGAAATGCGTTCTCTGCAGTGATTAATCACACATCACCATCTGGCAGTCGAACGGAAAAATCGGGGTTTGGCGGATGCCAGGAGAACACTACCTGCTCCAATGCAACTGTAAAGTTTGGTGGAGGAGTAATAATGGTCTGGGGCTGTTTTTCATGGTTCAGGATAAGCCCTTCGTTTCAGTGAAGGGAAATCTTAAAGCTACAGCATACAATGACAGTCTTGACAATTCTGTGCTTCTAACTTTGTGGCAACAGTTTGGGGAAGGCCCTTTCCTGTTTCAGCATGACAATGCCCCCGTGCACAAAGCGAGGTCCATACAGAAATTACTTGTCGAGTTCAGTGTGGAAGAACTTGACTGGCCTGCAGAGCCCTGACCTCGACCCCGTCGAACACCTTTGGGATGAATTGGAACGCTGACTGCGAGCCAGGCCTAATCGCCCAACATCATTGCCCGACCTCACTAATGCTCGTGGCTGAATGGAAGCAAGTCCCCGCAGCAATGTTCCAATAGCTAGTGGAAAGCCTTCACAGAAGATTAGAGGCCGTTATAACAGCAAAGGGGGACCAACTCCATTAATGCCTATGATTTTTGAATGAGATGTTCGACAAGTAGATGTCTACATACTTTTGGTCATGTAGTGTACCACACGAAACATATACTAAATGGGGAGTACAGAATAATACAAATACTATAGTTAGCCTTTTTTTTTTTTTTTAAGTTTGTAGTTCTATCCTTGAGCTGCTATTGTCTATTAATGTTCTGTATTATGTCATGTTTCATGTGGACACCAGGAAGAGTAGCTGCTGCTGCTTTTGCAACAGCTAATGGGGATCATAATAAAATACCAAAAGACCAGGTTGGCAATCGACATGAAAGTCCAGACCACTTGGCAGATGTAGAAGTAGGCTATTCAGGGTAATGCAAATGAGAAAGTGCTATACAGTGTTCACTGGCATCATATCAGCAAAAGATAATGTGTACAAAATACTAAAATGTGTTTAGGTATCTAGCTAAGTTAGGCCTGCATGTGTGTATGTATTCACAACTTACTTAGTTGGTCCAGTAGCTCTCAAGAGGATCATCCCCAGCACGAAAGCTACAATCCAGATAAGAGCAATGAAGAAAACCCCAGTGCCCACGCCCAATACCGTACCAGCCATGCTTCACCAAATCAAAGTGCTAGACTAACGCGTTAGCTAGCTAACTAACTACTCACATTGGTCTTGAGGAGATTCAAATGAGCTATCTAACTATGTTAGTTAGCTAGTGTTGTTGATCAAGCAAAGCTATTTGCGTGAAATTGTGTTTCTACAAAACGAGTTGCATCGTACAATGCCAATTGCATCGTTTGAACTGGCATTTTGTACTCGCTGTTGACAGTCAGGTTTGATTTTTTTTATTTTTATAGTTTGTTAGCTAGCTAAACAGCTAGCTTGTGCGTGCGTACTGTTACTAACGAACTTCCTTCCCAAATAATTTACTCACTGTTCGAGACCGCTCATGATAATGGTGTGTGAACGCAAACATTCCAACTGTGGCCTACCAACCGCTTGCATGCGAACTGTTTAGCAACTACCAACCGGCTCTCTTGGTTACAAATAACCTTCAATTTCATAGGATAGACCACAAGGGCAAAGAACTATACCGAGTGGTTGTTACTAAATACCGAATAGAATGCTGGGAAGTGTAGTGTATTCTAGTCCTAGCTGAAGTTGCATCTGAAATTGGGTAGGCTCGCTTGTGTTTATTTGCCATGAACTACCTAGGCTTTAACTTTGGATGCTTCTTTTTTTTTTTTTTTTTTACAATTGTATAACCACGATAAATCCAACTAATGTGGTCATGATTATGTTGGTGATTCAACATGGGTAATTTCAATCACAGGCTGCCGCAAAATGCTTTTCAGACAATATCCAGCCTATTTCCAATTTCATGAGCATTGACACCAAGGCTAGGCTATGACAAAATCTTAAATTGGCCTACTAAATCAAATCAAACTTTATTTGCCACATGCGCCGAATACAACAAGTGTACACTTTACCGTGAAATGCTTACTTACAAGCCCTTAACCAACAGTGCAGTTCAAGAAGAAGAAAACATGTATTTATTTTATTTATTTATTTTTATTTAAAATAAAAAGTAATAATATAAGGAACACAATAGTAATAACAATAACGAGGCTATATACAGGGGGCACGGGTACCGAGTCAGTGTGCATTTGTACAGGCTAGTTGAGGGAATCTATACATGCAGGTGGGCACGAAGTGACTTTGCATAGGTAACAAACAAACAGCGAGTAGCAGCAGTGTACAAGAGGGGGGGTCAATGTAAATTGTCCAGTGGTGATTTTTATGAATTGTTCAGCAGTCTAATGGCTTGGAGGTAGAAGCTGTTGAGAAGAATTTTGGTCCTAGACTTGGTGCTCCGGTACCGCTTGCCGTGCGGTAGCAGAGAAACAGTCTATAACTTGGGTGACTGGAGTCTCTGACAATTTTATGGGTTTTCCTCTGACACCGCCTATTATATAGGTCCTGGATGGCAGGAAGCTTGGCCCCAGTGATGTACTGGGCCGTTCGCATGACCCTCTGTAGCGCCTTACGGTCAGATGCCGAGCAGTTGCCATACAAGGCGGTGATGCAACCGGTCAAGATGCTCTCGATGGTGCAGCTGTAGAACCCTTTGAGGATCTGGGGGCCCATGCCAAATCTTTTCACTCTCCTGATGAGGAAAAGGTATTGTCGTGCCCTCTTCACGGCTGTCTTGGTATGTTTGGACCATGATAGTTCGTTGGTGATGTGGACACCAAGGAACTTGAAAGTCTCGACCCGCTCCACTACAGCCCCGTCGATGTTAATGTGGCCTGTTCGGCTCCCTTTTCCTGTAGTCCACCATCAGCTCCTTTGTCTTGCTCACGTTGAGGGAGAGGTTGTTGTTCTGGCACCACACTGCCAGTTCTCTGACCTCCCTATAGGCCCTCTTATTGTTTTCGGTGATCAGGCCTACCACTGTTGTGTCATCAGCAAACTTAATGATGGTGTTGGAGTCGTGTTTGGCCACACAGTCGTGGGTGAACAGGGAATAAAGGAGGGGACTAAGTACACGTACTGAACATGATACGTCTTAGAAATTATGGTCATAATATTATTTGTATTCTATCGCCACTGTAATATTGGAATAATATATCATTATGAATAATGAATAGCGCAGACCTAGACCTATAGCCTAGCTCTTTTTTTTCACTGGTGTGTCATCATTGTGAAGTTATGCAATGTATCCATCCTCATACTAGGATGTCTGCTACAATGTTTCCAATGAATGTAGCCCATCACTTGCTTGTCTCACCGTCAATATGTAATTTTTAATTTGCGCCGACAGGGGGCCGGCAGACTCCGCGGTTTGAATAGATGGAGATGCGCAGGGCCGGGGTTTGTGGTGGGAGACCAGTGGAGGTGATGGGAGGGGGGCTACGAGGAGGCAGAGGAGGCAGGGGTGGTGGTGGGGTGGGGGTGGGAGGGGTCTTACATGGTACACGTCACTGCTTGTGCAGGGGAGTATAGGCTGTGTTGTCAGCCTAGTGTCAGTCTGATGAAGATTGGCATTCAGGTAAGCTGTCATTCATTTTCAATGTCAGAGCATGGAGCAGGCTAACACTCCAGCGTCATTACAAAAGGCAGCACATTATTCATACAGACAGGGCCATGCTAGGGAAAGAGAGAGAGAGCGAGAGAGAGAGCGAGAGGGAGGAAGTGAGAGAGAGAGAGAGAGAGAGCGAGGGGAAGAGAACAAGATAGACAGGGAGAGAGGGGAGGAGGGAGAGAGTGCATGTGCGAAAGGGAGGGAAGAGGAGAGGAAAGAGAGAACAGAGAAGGGTGATACATTTTTGTACTGGATGGAAAGACGAGCATTTTTGCTTGATGCAGCGTTTGGATTAATAAAATAGCATATGTAAATGTTTCAGATAATGGCATTAGGCGTTTTCGTTTTGCGTGGACACTTTAGTTTTCAAGGGATATGGAGAAGAGAGAATTATCGAAGACTGTACTAGACATTTTTAGACACTGCACCTGAACGTGCTTTCCGACAATGGATTCATGCTCATTGAATAATTATTTCTTAATTAATTAATTAATATGCATGTCTATATTTAGTTGTTTTATTAGTTATATTTGCAAATATGTTTTGACTGGCATAGCCTATATGATAGACCTATTTCATGGATATGGATTTTATTCATATTTACATCGAGTCGTCTATAATTTTCATAGATTTTCAGCTGGATGATTGTCTTTAAACTTCATTGTATTCGATCTGATCATTTTCATAAGCTTATTGGTATAGATGGGCTATAGGTGGAAGAAATATCTCCTCTTCTCTAAGGAAAAAAACACGTTTTGCTGTCAGACCTGGCTGGTAAAATAAGTAATAGTATAGGACTAACTTTAGGCTACAAATAGTCCCGTTTGGCATCAATAAGCTATCCCAAATTCACTGTAAACAACTGCTAATGTATGTAACGTAAATATATAAGAGTATGAAAGTCAACAAAATTGTTTATAAGTGACAAATGGGCTACATTAATAATATATTCACGTATAGGCAATTGAAGCGCATTATTTTGCGTTTATGGCACATATGTTATGCGTTATGCTAGTCATTGTAGCCTAATCATTGCCAATTTGTCTAAACTACAAATTGTACGCTGGTTGTTGCTTGTCAGTCAAATCTTGCAATAGCCTGAGCATGGCAAAGAGTTTTAAAGATTTTATTGTAGCGCTATGTGGTTTGGATTAGATAATTTGAAGTCTTGGCACTTGGCGCTCCAACAAAGCAATCCAACCCACTGCCCTATTTGTATGCATTATAGTCAGTGTTTTAGTTTGAATTAATCTGAAATAGCATCTTGTAAAATATTGTTATAGTTATTTAATTGCCCTAGTCAACAAGTTGGATGACTTTAATCCGTGTATCAAAATAAATTAAGTTTGGCACTTTATTAGCTACTGTATTTCTATCTTTCTATCTTGATAAGTGAATGGCTTGTGGCTGTCATCAACTCAGTGACTACAATGTTTGCTTTTCATTGCTGAGGCATACCCTGCAAGACCTCTCCAGACTGAACATTAGCGCTCTTTGTGTGCCACGACTCAATGCCTAGTCGCTCTATATATACTTTATATTTTGGATTACTTGTCTATTCCAGGACTGGGCTTTTAGTGGGCTGGGCATTTGACACGAACACTCTCAAAATGTCACATAATTTGGAGTTGACCCCAGTCATGTATTCACAATGTATTGCCATGTATAGATGATAAAGAATTAAGCTATTTTGTCTTTCTCCCTCTAAGCTTCAAAGTTGTTGAACATTATAGTGAGTTCTGATTCACAATTCATGCATTCAATATGTGCCCATTTGCAATGTTTGGTCTTCTATTATGGTTTTATTTAGTCAAAGTATTTGAGGCATTATTGGGTATAACCCTGCATCTGATATTAATTCACTTTTGTTTATTTATATTTAAACTAAACTGATATATACATACAAGATATTCCCACAAAAATGATTATATAAACTCCCTTTGAAGGAGTATTCCATACAACCTCTCAAATTCTGATAATAGTTATATTCAGAGAGCATAATTCAAAGCAGTTTATATTTAGAGCAAAATCAGAATCTGCATCTTATTTGGAAATTGGAAAATAAGCCATGTACATGCCAAGTAATTGTAAACATGAAACGTGTAAAACTACTGTAAAGAAACATATAATATGTAAAACATGTAATATTGAAAGCTAATCTTTAGGCCTCATTCAACTAAAGGGCCCTGTTCAATCAACTTTCAAGAAGGCTGAATGTCCTTGTGGTATAGTGTTGAACATGATGCAGGGTCAGTATTGTGCACAGTGACCCTTGTCCCTTTATAAATACCAAATCTGATGTCTTTGCATGTTGTACTCACGTTACCAAGCAAGAAATGGTAATAAAATAGCTGCGGCAATGTATTCACAAGTCACATAACAAAAGCTAGTGACTCAGGCATTTAGTCCCCTAGGTATCTACCACATATGGGACAGTCGTAAACACTTCAATGGACCAGATTTGTTTGAACTTTGACTATGACCATAAACAATACATTTTCTGAATTTGTCTGTATTTGTGTTGACAGAAGAATATGAGTCAAAGAATGAATGTAACTTTTGTGCCTGTAAAATAAATATCAGACTCATGATCCAAGCAAATAATTAAAAAGTTAGTTGTGGAAAATAAGAGAGTCAAATAACACACACACACACACACACACACACACACACACACACACACACACACACACACACACACACACACACACACACACACACACACACACACACACACACACACACACACACACACACACACACACACACACACACACACACACACACACACACACACACACACACACCCACTATAATCTCCATTTTGTCACAAACTACTCATCCTTAGTGCTTGTGCCATGTTGTTGTGTACCCCACATGATTCCAAATGTTGGTAGATCGGGGTATTGACAATTTAGATGCTCCAAAACCCTGCTGGGATCCTAATTGCTGATTTGTGTCATGGGACAAGCAGCCCAGGGGCAAAACTGCAGATACAAAACACCCAGACATTATTTGCATATTCCCATTCCCCAGTTTATGGGTCAATTACATTATTACGTGCAATGCTGTGCTCTCCTGCAGCTTTTTGGGGATAATCACTAATAAAGTAATTCAGTCGCACAAATGAAGGAAATAAGCAGAGCGAGAAAAGCATATGTTATAAACCAATTTGTGCATTTATGTGTGGCCATAAAGCGATTGAGAAAATTTAAGCGATGTGCAAATGCCTGGTATTTCCTTGCCTTAGCCCCTAATACCACCTCCTTCACTGTGCGAAAGTAACAAATACATAATTTTCTATGAGAAAACCATCAAGGTTTTTCAGGTCTCATTCTAACTAATAACCCCATTTCATAATCTTCGTCTTAGCAGTCAGATGGAGGGAGAGAGAGAGGGGGAGAGAGTGCGAGAGAGAGAAGGGGAGAGAGAGAGAGAGAGAGAAGGGGAGAGAGAGAGAGAGAGAGTTGTTTTGTTTGAAATCATTCATGAGGCCTTAGTCTGCTGGGTGTATCGCGTTGGAGTGCACCAAGGTCTTGTTCTATCCCCGGGAACATTTGGCCCTTTTTCTCTGCTGTACAGGCCTCCATAGTGCAGCACACCAGCAGACCTCGAGATGATTGGGATGCATGTTGTGGCCCCTACATCAGGGGCCCTCACCGGCCAGGCTCACTAAGCTTGCTTGATCCCTATTGCTCTCTTGAGGAGGAACGAGGCCTGCTTTAACCGTCGGAGGGCTCAGTGTAAGGACGACCCTGGATGCTTTTATACCTTATCCCTCGCCCCATTATCCCACTACTGCTGCGTTGGCATCGCTCTAACTCTAAGTCCGTCACCGGGGAGCGACATGGAGAGGAAACAAATTTGCTTGATTTATGCTCTAGAGGAGCAGTGGATGTATTTAACGATCTGCCATGTTGTTTGTGTCATGTGCAATTGGCTGATCCTTCGCTGCTGCTTGCTCAGTCTGCAGAAGGACTGAAAATAGATAGGGTCATGAAAATGCATTAGAACTCTCTGAGATGTTTTCAAGGATTTTTCCAAAGCCACTACATTTGAATAGCAACCAACAGATGTGAATGGATTTAGTTCCTATTACTTTAACAATATGCTTTCCAAAATCATCATATCACCAAGTATACTAGGCAAGATCTTTATGGTTATGTAGAGGTTGTCCAGACAACCATCATGGTTGGAGATCTGGATATGAGTCTATAACTATAAAAGAGTACAGCATGTCATAGCATTGAATAAAAGATTTAGTCATTTGCTAATGATTTTAGCATCAGCACTTTGATCGTATTGCCCTTTTCTAGAATGAGGAAATGAAGTAAAAGACATTCCTGAAACTAAGCAAAACTCACTAAACAGAATGCTGATGTTTTTAATTGTGTTTAGTTGAAGTGGATGTAATTATAGTGTGATAGATCATAGTCAAGCTGCGAATACAGCTATTTATTGGCAATAATGACAATAACGTTTATTGAAAGTACATTTAAACTTCTTTACAATATGATGGTGATGATGATGATGATGATTATTATTATTCACACCAAAATCAAGTAGTTTTTTTACTGTAAAAATGATTATTCAAGGATCAAAAGCTAAATCAAATTAGCAGCAGCTTATTATTAATTCTGCATTTAAAGACCTTTAACAAGACTGCAAACCTCTTTGTGCTTTTGCTTTTTATCTCTGGTGGAATGCAGATAATCCTAATAAATTAATACAGCCTCACAGAGAGAAATATGAAGCCTGCCAGTAAATCCTGAATTTATTATATTCAAGAGCCCTGGTAACAGCTGAGCAGGGTGAGGTTAGAAATATTTGATTTTTATTCAACAGCAGATCAAAGCAGAGAAAATCACACCAACCGTTATGGATGCCGCATATTTGTGAGCTCCCTTCTCCAAAAATACATACATGTATGGGCAGCAATATGGTAACTCTACAGTTGGTTAAAAAATATACACCCTTAGTGGGAGACTCTTGGAATGTAGGTTAAAACTACAGCTAGAGCTACCATTCATATTCCCACAATTAGTTTTGAGGTGTGAAATGTCATTCTCGAGTTTCCTAGACATTTTGACTGGCTGTGTTACAAAGCATTGGCCGAGACACAGAGGGCGTGGAGAGAGTACTACTCCTTGGTGGTAACCATGTGCCTACAGTTGTCTTAATGGAATCTGGTTGGCCATTTCCTTATGTTGATGATTGGCATTAGACAGTAGTAGACTGTACTTAGAAAAACAGTACACAGGTTCATTGAATGGATGCAATCTCCTAAGTGCCATTTTGTCCTAAGAAGTGCCATCTCTCACAATTTGCTGGAATGACATCACTCAGCCCTTTCTGCCTTACTGTATACTTCCTGTGTATTTCTCAGTGTATTGTATTACAGGACATCACTGGTTTGGAGGACAATATTTCCCCTCTGTACTCTCACCTCCTGGCTTTTTAACATTAGTCTATAATCGAGTTTCCTTCCCTGCAAATCCATCTGTACATCTTGTTTTTGTTCTCCCTATGATGTCCATAGAGGTTTATTATCAAAAGCCAGATGCAACGTCTGACATAGGAAATCAAGGACATTTTTCTGATGGGCTTTGTTATAGCAGAAGCAGTGGATCAAAGGACTGAAAGCATCGCTTAAGCGGCAATGACAGAATCATTTATTGTATTGCGTTTTAGTGGAAATTTCACTTATTAACTACAAATGACTTCCTCAATGTGGTCCAATTCCTTGTAAAAAGCACCATGATTGTATGCTGACGTTGACTAGTGGGAGTGCATTTTATTTCTCCCTGGTAATGTTATGTCTTATGTTTTACTAGACTTTGACTCTCCAAAATACTTTAAGGAGTACCGTTTCATCTCCGCAATATAGTACATTAGTGCATTTTGCCCGTAGGGAGACTGTAAAGCTCCCAGCTTCTCTCGGCTTTGACATATTAGATGATTTACGGGTTCTAGGCAATGCAGGTCTTTGAAAAACATAGGTCCCTCTAAAGCCAACTCTTCAGTCTATTTTGGGGATGGAAGTGAGCAATTTTTTACATTCAGCTTGTCAACATGTTAAGATGTACTTGATAGTTGATACTGTACTTATTTCACGTTGTCCAATCTTTAAGGATCTGAAATATGCTTTTGTTCAAAGTAAAGTTTGTGGACGTTTTCCCATTCTGTTCCCTAATCCTCAAATAGAGAAGTTAATTAAGAAAATAATCTCCTTCCAAATTGATGAGCCTCAGATAACTGTGGGCGATTCATACACATGCTTCCTCAAGTTACTTTAATGGTCTTTGACAACTTTTATTGAAACCAAAATTGAGAAAACGTCAACTTGCAAAGTGCACAGTACACCAAGAAGGCCGTATCTGCTATATTCAGATAATTCAATCATTGCTCTCCCCTCTCTTGTTCTCACCCCATTAGTTTCAGAAAATTATGAGTCTGGCACTCTGGCACTCAGTGAGGGTGTGTGAGAAAACAATAGGTGAGTAAGAAGAACACTGACGTTATGTTAAAGCTACACGATTGCGTTGAGAATCAGTCCCTTCGCACTTCGCTTTTAGTCAGTTAGACTGGATTCTTTTGCTGTTTTCCTCGTTCAAGTTTTTAGATTTTGTTTGGAATTTCAACAGATGCTTCCCTTGCTCAGTCACAGAGTATGCTTGCACAATTCCTCTGCACATTCTAGTTCTTGTATAGAGAAGCGAAGTAGACTTGTTGTGACATCACTCAGTTAATGTGAGAATGTAAAGTTGTGGCCGGTTGCCCTGCAGGATAGGTTAGAAATGTCTGAATAGCTCACTGCTCTTTCAGTTCCTTTGCAAGCAGATCATGTTTAGCCCTAGCCTGTGTTACTTTAGCCTCCCTACAAGAGAGCATGCTCCTGTATTGCTGGAGGGCTAGAGCCCAAGGGGGCCAGGGTGGTTTGTGAGCAAGGACAAGGTTTCTTAGAAATAGTATAGAGTAACCTCGAATGATTAAGGTTTTGGGTAGGGTAAGCTGATCTGAGATCTGTGCAATCTAAGGACGACTTTTAAACACTACAGGTTTTCACTCCTCAACAGGAAATGCTCAGTGACATGTTTATGGAGATCCCATTGAACTTTGTGTCCAGGAATTTCATTCAGACTTGAAAAAAGGGAGTTAATATGAAATCTAAACCTTAAATACAGTGAAATGTAAATGAAACGACTGTGTATGAATGTGGGGACTCTTATGCCTTGATTCTTAATGGCACACACACGCACCACGTGAATGAAAGCTGTGTGTTTGTAAGACTTTTTAGGCTAATGCCAGTTCTGATTTAAGAAGTGGTTGCATTTTTATGACTCAACATGCATCTTACTTCCCACTGGCTGTTCCAAACCACACACGCCAATCCTTATTTTATGTTCTTTCACATTTGTTACGTTTTATTGGACCCAAGGCATCAAGTTGTTGACTTTCAAGTCAGAATGTAAACAAGATGGCAGATGTATAAAGTGGATGCACAGGCTCTGAAAAATATTATCATAACAGACACAAACGCTAAAGGAATCTGCACACAGAACAGTTGGCGACAAAAGAATGGTAGTAGTTTTATTGTCCATGTTAGAGTTCCCCTGTCTTCCTTATACCCATTGTACCAAGAGATTGAGAGAACACCTATTTATTCTACTCAGACTATGTGTTTTAAAACAATGGCCCTAGTTCCTATTTTCCAATTATCCAACTATCAACATACAATAGAATTAACACTTTCCATATAGTAAAACATTTAGACATTTACCATTGTCTTTAAATTACGTGACTAACCTCATCTTATCACGGTTACTTTATAGCAGTAAATAAAGAAAATATGAATTGTAATAAAATGTCTAAATGTATTGTCGTACAGACATTTTATAGATGTTAATTCAAGCTTGGCAGTACATTATGTAGAGTAGTATGTAGAGACAGTACTCATTTTCAACCTAGTCTATCACTGAGCTTTTCTCCACTACAAAGACTTTTGTGACTTCTGTACATAATTGGTTACCACTCTTTTATCTTATTATCTGTGTGCGCATCATTATTGCAGTCATCACATTAGATTATTTCATGCATAATAAACAGATTCAAACTGTGTGCCGGGTAATTAGTATGTTAGGATATGTGCCGCGATATGAGCTTTGCTTTTCTAATGATCCTATTGTTCCTTCTGTCTCTGAAAAGTGTGAGTTACTGATACAAATTTGGCATGGTTGAATAAGCAATGAATTTCATCATACCATTTTCTTTCTCTATACTTTGCTCTTCTTGGAAGCTCCAGCAAATAGAAAAAGATACTAAAGAAATATTACAGAGAGCGATAGGCATGATTTGATTCTGGTTTCTGGTAGATAGATATTAGTCGATTTAAATCACAGATGTGCTAGAGTCCATTCACAAAGAAAGAATCCTTTGACATTTTATGTGTTGATAGCTCCACTCTGGTCTGTGGAATTTGCAATGCATTGAACTGCATGGTTTTGATACAGGTTTGGAACTCCTTGGCAAGTTATGGCCCAGTGGCTTAACACTAAACTGACTTTTAGAATGATCACTTTCGGATGTTTGTTGGCAGACATGTTAAGGTTTTTAGGAAGAGAAGAGTACAGTTCTCTGTAGAGGTCTAACAGACAAAAAGACGTGGGGATTTTGGGCCTGCTGATAACAAATCAAATCAAATCCAACTGTATTTGTCACGTGCCGAATACAACAAGTGTAGACCTTTCCGTGAAATGCTTACTTACAAGCCCTTAACCAACAGTGCAGTTCAAGAAGAGTTAAGAAAATATTTACCAAATAAACCAAAGTAAAAAATAATTAAAAGTAACACAATAAATTACAGTAACGAGGCTATATACTGGGGGTACCGGTACCGAGTCAGTGTGCGGGGGTACAGGTTAGTTGAGCTAATTTGTACATCAGCTTTGTCAACAGAATTTAAGCTAATGTTTTCTATTTTCTGCACTCTGCACTGTACTCATCTTGTCATGAATGATTGGATTAATAATCTATAGGAATGAAAATAGGGATTTTAAATCCTCTTTTCCCCCTCTTGTGGTAAATATTTTATTTTTTCCCATGGTGGGGTCAATTCAAATTGAAGGGAGTAAACTGAAAATAGTTTCATTCCAAAACGCTATATTTTTATTTTCAGAAATGTTGGTAAATTAGCTTTTATTGTTTAAAGAAATTGTTAAAGAGATTTGTGTGACTTTTCACTGTCTAATCATGGCATGGGGTTGTTCAATGACAGACATGTATTTGTTTAAAATCTATCTCTTGATGGTTTCATTTCAGAGAGACAAATCATTTTACTAAATCTTATATCCGCCTCACTCTCAGAGAAATAAGTAGTCCTGCTAGGTTTTAGCCGATGCTCTGAGCCAGAACGACTTACAGTGAGTGCATTCATCTTAAGATAGCTAGGTGAGACAACCACATATCACAGTCAAATATACAGGATGCGAACCATTCCATTCCAGCTAAACAACAGATATATAGCATTTCTCGGAAAAACACATTTTACTATATATCTAAAATATTTTAATTAAACGTCTGAGAACAGTCGTATTTGACACACATACAGTACAGTATGAAGGTATCCATAAGCAATCATTTCTGATAAAAAAACTGAAATGTGAAAAATTGTTGGATATAGCATTTTGGATATAAACTCTTCTTCCATTCAATTTTTTTTTTTTTTTCAATGACTTCTGAATAAATGAAACGTCAAAGCTATTTATTTTTTAAGCTTTTCAATTTCTAAATGTTTTATTCAAATCACTTCCAGAACTGACTGCCTTAAATTCGAATTGATCCTAACCCTGATTTTCCCTAATGCATAACACACAAAACACTGATAACCAGCCTATGAACATAGAGGTTTTCTCCAGATGCTTTGATGAGCAACTACATGCATTTTCAATGGCCATAAAATACCACATATACTGTTTATATCCATTTATAAAACCCCACTGCAAATTGTTTATAACCTCCCTGCAACCTGCTCCACCACTAACTCATAGTAACAATAGACTTGTTTAGTTTCATCATATTTCATTGGGTGGTTTGGACGGGCCTGTCATGGCATCATCTGGACACCCAGAACCAAATTTACAAGAGACTAGTCATATCAGAACATTAACAGGTTTAATGCCTGTGGCTGATCCAGCGAGCTTACCAGAGTCATAACCACATAACCGCCTGTCTCCACCACCATACCATTCTAAAGACAGTGACTATTGACCAACCAACCAACCTGCTTCCCCAAGGTCAGAGTTGAAACAGGACACCTATAACGAGCCACAGTGGGTTCACAAAAGGCGCAGCACCGTACACCGGAGAACACCAGACTATGTCACCTAATAGTGAACCCCTGTCCTCCGTCTTCCACTTGACTTCAGCCCCCCCCCGCCACTTACTTTAAATATCTAATTTTATAATGGTGTCCCTCAAAAGGTTGATGACAGCTCTGTGCTAAAAGTGAAATGTAAACAGCTGCTGTGTAGCGTAGAGCGACCGCTGTGGGGCTGAACACGGCAGCCAGTGGGTCTGTGGTTCGCTGTCATGTCGGCAGTAGAATGACAAGGCCTAAGGTGAGGTGAGATGACTTTCCACACCGCCAGAAGTTCTGGCAGTTCTGTTCGGTGTCTGCCCGGTCAAACTCCCCTGTGGCAAATACATGGCACACTCCCTGGGTTGGCTCGGGCCAGGGTCAGTTATATGTAAATGGACATTGTAGCCCCTGAGCGCTGATCTGGGGTCAGGTGTGTTTGTTTAATCTTAATGAGTAAGGTTAGGGATCGGGAAGGGAAAGCTGATCCGAGACCAGGGCTGTGGAACTGTCTGTCAGTACAGCGTTTTCTGGAGGTGAGATGTCCCCAGTAAAGAGCAGGATGGTGTAGGATCACTTGCACCTTCGTCTTGATTCCAATGTGTGTGTGTGTGTGTGTGTGTGTGTGTGTGTGTGTGTGTGTGTGTGTGTGTGTGTGTGTGTGTGTGTGTGTGTGTGTGTGTGTGTGTGTGTGTGTGTGTGTGGGTGTGTATGGGTGTGTATGGGTGTGTGTGTGTGTGTGTGTGTGTGTGTGTGTGTGTGTGTGTGTGTGTGTGTGTGTGTGTGTGTGTGTGTGTGTGTGTGTGTGTGTGTGTGTGTGTGTGTGTGTGTGTGTGTGTGTGTGTGTGTGTGTGTGTGTGTGTGTGTGTGTGTGTGTGTGTGTGTGTGTAACAGCCATTTAACAGGCTGGCTGTTGTCCCTGGTTTCCTGCTGTGGTGGTATTTATAAACGGTTGAAGACATTTAATACAGATTGCAGCACACCTCTCAGCTTTCCCTGTTCTCTTAAATACATTTTGTACTCAGAAACATACAGACAAGCACATACATGAAACATCTATCCAGAGTTTGAAATGAGCTGGTGCACACTGGTACTGATTACCGGCACCTCAAATGTTCTAATGCTTGAGTACCAGCACATCTTATAGAATATTGCTTCTAAAATATTGACCCTTGTACAGCTAAATTAAAACAGTATAAAACATTTATGACCTATGTGCTTCAGATAGGGTTAACCTTTTCCTTCCTACTTAGAGAAAGAGAGAGGAGTCTGGAAAAAAACAGGCTAAAGGTCAGCTAGCCAGGCTGACTTCAGACACAGACGGAGAATTCCACACTGTCTTGACTTTTCAGACCCTTGCCCTTCTTCTGCCAAGTTCATTGTGTTCCCTCTTCCCTCCACCCGCTCTCCCTTCTGCTAGACAGAGAGACCACAAATTAACTTCTGGGAGACGTTGTGGGCCCATTGGAGGCCCAATGGAGTAATATAAAACAGGCATGTGTGTATCTGATCCTCCAAAAATAGGGAAGACACCACCAGGGGAAGATAGTTTTAGTGTCCCCCAGCGTGCATTAGATCAGCCAGCCTAGCATTCGCTAGTGGAGGTTCCATCCACCCTCCACTGAATTCATCCACAAGCCTGAGGAATCTGCTGAAAACTCAGTGGCTCAGTCTTTTCCCCTCCATTACCCCTCTTCCCTCCTTCCTTCCCCTCAGCTCCACCCGGGTTGTGCTGGGATGACACAGATTGGAGCTGGGTTTGGGGCTAGGACTAGGACTAGGGATGAGGCTGTTGGGGTGGGACTAAGGGGCAGTGGATAGGGATATGGCTCATGGGGCTGAGAGCTACTTCTACAGAGCTAGGGCTGGAGCTACTTCTATAAAGCTGAGGCTGGAGCTACTTCTATAGAGCTGAGGCTGGAGCTACTTCTATAGAGCTGAGGCTGGAGCTACTTCTATAGAGCTGAGGCTGGAGCTATGTCTATAGAGCTGAGGCTGGAGCTACTTCTATAGAGCTGGGGCTGGAGCTACTTCTCTAGAGCTGAGGCTGGAGCTACTTCTATAGAGCTGAGGCTGTAGCTACTTCTATAGAGCTGAGGCTGGAGCTACTTCTATAGAGCTGAAGCTGGAGCTACTTCTATAGAGCTAGGGCTGGAGCTACTTCTATAGAGCTGAGGCTGGATCTACTTCAATAGAGCTGGGGCTGGAGCTACTTCTATAGAGCTGAGGCTGGAGCTACTTCTATAGAGATGGAGCTACCTCTATAGAGCTGTGGCTGTAGCTACTTATATAGAGCTTGGGCTGGAGCTTCTTCTAAAGAGCTGAGGCTTCAGCTACTTCTATTGAGCTGAGGCTGGAGCTACTTCTATAGTGCTGAGGCTGGAGCTACTTCTATAGAGCTGAGGCTGGAGCTACTTCTATAGAGCTGAGGCTGGAGCTTCTTCTATAGAGCTGAGGCTGGAGCCACTTCTATAGAGCTGAGTCTGGAGCTACTTCTATAGAGATGGGGCTGGAGCTACTTCTATAGAGCTGAGGCTGGAGCTACGTCTATAGAGCTGAGGCTGGAGCTACTTCTATAGAGCTGAGGCTGGAGCTACTTCTATAGACATGGAGCTGGAGCTAATTTTATAGAGTTGGAGCTACTTTTATAGAGCTGAGGCTGGAGCTACTTCTATAGAGCTGAGGCTGGAGCTAAATCTATAGAGCTGAGACTGGAGCTACTTCTATAGAGCTGAGGCTGGAGCTACTTCTATAGAGCTGAGGCTGGAGCTAATTCTATAGAGCTGAGGCTGGAGCTACTTCTATAGAGCTGAGGCTGGAGCTACTTCTATAGAGCTGAGGCTGGAGCTTCTTCTATAGAGCTGAGGATGGAGCTACTTCTATAGAGCTGAGGCTGGAGCTACTTCTATAGAGCTGGGGCTGGAGCTACTTCTATAGAGTTGAGGCTGGAGCTACTTCTATAGAGCTGAGGCTGGATCTACTTCTATAGAGCTGAGGCTGTAGCTACTTCTATAGAGTTGAGGCTGGAGCTACTATAGAGCTGGAGCTGGAGCTACTTCTATAGAGTTGGAGCTACTTTTATAGAGCTGAGGCTGGAGCTACTTCTATAGAGCTGAGGCTGGAGCTACTTCTATAGAGCTGAAGCTGGAGCTATGTCTATAGAGCTGAGGCTGGAGCTACATCTATAGAGCTGAGGCTGGAGTTACTTCTATAGAGCTGGGGCTGGAGCTACTTCTATTGAGCTGGAGCTGGAGCTACTTCTATAGAGCTGAGGCTGGAGCTACTTCTATAGAGCTGAGGCTGGAGCTATGTCTATAGAGCTGAGGCTGGAGCTATGTCTATAGAGCTGAGGCTGGAGCTACGTCTATTGAGCTGAGGCTAGAGCTACGTCTATAGACCTGAGGCTGGAGCTACTTCTATAGAGCTGAGGCTGGAGCTACGTCTATAGAGCTGAGGCTAGAGCTACGTCTATAGAGCTGAGGCTGGAGCTGCTTCTATAGAGCTGAGGCTGGAGCTACGTCTATAGAGCTGAGTCTGGAGCTACTTCTATAGAGCTGAGGCTGGAGCTACTTCTATAGACCTGAGGCTGGAGCTACTTCTATAGACCTGAGGCTGGAGCTACTTCTATAGAGCTGAGACTGGGGGACTGTGGCCTGGTGCTCAGACCTGGTGTTAGCAAAATAGCAGATTATGCACTATTGGTTGGCCCCACTAGACCCGTGGGGGCTTGAGGAGCATGGTTCAGGTCATACGAGTTATGTGTGCTAGCTAGAGAGCTCCTTCAGTTTTATTAGATTGGGGAGGGTGATGGAATAGCATAAACTGCACGGACGTGTTACGACTTGTCATATCGAGTAGCATTTCAAACACGTTTTCATGTTGTGAAATAGTATTGACAAAGATTGTAAAATGGACATGTATCATTGGGCACTGCTGGGTTGGGTTTGGTCTTACTGGCTAAAGGGCCTTAGTTATCACTAGTGTAGACAACATTGCTAAACACTAGTTTGAGTAATATTTTAGAGCTAATCGTATTTAATATAATGTTTTCTGGAATCAAACCATTTGGAAAATATAGAATGGAAGATGGAAGTCATTTCGAGTTGCAGTGCATTAGAACAAACTGACGAACCAGTGACCACACCCCAAAGTTCATATCTCATCAATGTTACTTTCAAATGTTCCGTCTCTGTACTTCCTTTTGCTTTACCCTCTACATCTCCCACCACTGAAAATAAAGGTAGCAATTTGCTCACGCTTTAGTAGGAATCACATTGTATAGGCTAATTTTATATTCATAGCTAAGTTATGAGGTATTATTGACAATTTATCAGTATTTTCTTATTCACACACTGAATAAATGCCTAATTAGCAAACATACCTATGTATAAACTGCAAATTAGTTACTATGTGATCCTATATCAAAGTGTTAGGTTTAAAGATTTGTTGGATACAATTTATTTAGTTGACTGTAAGGTCAAATATCAAATATCTGCCCATCACAGAGATAGAAGTAGCTATTTGGAATCACTGAATAATTGACAAACATTGGACAAACATTGCTTCCATGACCATGATGCAAAGAATCAATTGCCGATACAGAAACAGCATGTCAGTTTTAAATGGATTGAATGTGTTTTCAGGGCTTTATGAAAAGGATATGAGGTATAGAGAGAAATAGGGAGATTTTTTTTTGTTGGTATTTCCTTTTTTTTATCCAACCTGACTCACCACTTTGCTCAGGGATATTTATAGCCAGTTATTTCCTTTTCCTGTTTGGCTTTCCCCCTGTTTGCTCATGAGGAGAGGAGTGGAATGTTCTTCTTCTGTCAGATCTGACTGGAGCAGAGAGGAAATCTATGTTTGAAATAATCAACTGACACGACAGTGTAGCAGTGACTAATAAAAAGTACAAAGACAATGGCTATGATGATTTTTTTTTTTTTTACTGAACTAGGTTTATCCTAAGTATTGTTCAGGTTGAACTAAATGGATTATGTAGTATGTGTTGTATGCTGTTCACTTTTGTGAGAGTAAAATTGTGGGTGTAAAGTATGGATATATAGTATATGGATCATTGTGTGTGTGTGTTTGTATATGCATGTGTGTATTGTTTTGTGTGTGCATGTAAGGGTGGATAGGGTGTCGTTCGGTGTTTGTATTATATGTGTTTATGTCCGTGTGTGTCCCGTGCTTTGTCTGCTACAGCTGCCTATATCAGCTGCTTGCTCGTTAAACGTTGGGTGTAAACCCCTCGTGACACCATGCAGTGTCCTGTTACCCCTATGGGAATACCTACAATTGTCATCCAAAGCTTCCTTAACTCCTTGGAATTCTACAGTTGTTATCCTTAAACAACAGTCTTAGCCATACTGACCTGAAAGTAGGCCTAGTCCCAAATGTTGAGCTTAGAATAACTTCTAAACATGCAAATGTATTCTATGCTATTCCAAATGTTAAGTACATAGTCTGTGTTTCAAAAGAACCCTGAAAACTGTGTGATGGTGAAAGAGGAAATAGTTTGCACTGTAAGGGTTCTTTTTCTGTCAAAATGCTTGATTACTGCTATTGATTATGGCCCAAATATGTTCCCTCCCTGAAATAATCATCACCTAAATAGTTAATGTGATATTACATTTTGAAGAGTGATAGAGGCACATATATATACCCTTCTGTGTTTCTTCTGGCACCCTATAGATGGCCAAATTACCTCCTTTCCTGTTTGGCCAGAATAAAGAAACTTGTATAATTGTACATCCTGCTTGACAGTGATCTGTGTGATATTCTGGTGTACAGCTGTAAGGCATGACAGAATATTTAGGTCCCATTGTGTGTGGAGATACCACTGTAAGAATTGTATATTGAGTTCATTCTATAGATACAGATACATTCAGTTTGGTGTTTGTTGCAAGCATGGGGGGTCAAGTTTATGCATTGGGTTTTTGAGTTTGGGTGCATGTGCTACAGAACTCGGCATTATACAAAATGAATTAGCTTCTTCATGCCCTGCGTCTTAGTGTAGAACAACCAAGCTAACTTTTCTTATTTTATGGAAATTAAATTATGGCATAATGCCACTTTCGTTATTAGAACAGAGAGACTGTGCATATGAATCAGTCTACTGTTGTCATAGTAACATGAAGCACTAAACCTTGGAGCAGCTGTTGTTATGGCAGACTTTGAACAGCTGGGGGGCTATTGCTGGCAAGGGATTGTGGGAAATGAGTCCTTTGGTCCTCCCTGCTCACCTTGACCTCCCTCCTCCTCCGAAGTGGAGTGTTTGGGGATCTTAAAGAGGTCCATCTGGAATATTCCACTGTGTACTGAGTCTGTGTATGGTTATAGGATATTTATTGAACATTCAGAATGCATAATAATGCTATCTTCTCTGAACATGTTTGCTATAACAAACTACGTACTCCACAAAATGAATGGTAAAAAAAAGTAGAGCAAATGAGCTGGATTGTCTCGTAACGTGGGGCCGCAAATGAGTTTGAAGCATTCGAATGCATCTCGTTGTCCGAGAGCAAATGTTGTACACGGCCGTGATAAAAACTCACTCGCAGGAAGCACAACTTGTCCAATTCCTTCAGCATTAATCAAGTCAAAGCGTAACCCGAGAGCAGCACCCCATCCTCCCACTGTTCGCTTTAATGAAGAATTCCTCGACTGGGGGACAGTGCATGTGTGTGTGAGCATGTGTGCTAGGCCTGCTCGCATGAGGTGACGTGCAAGACTCCTTGAGAATCTGAGACCGAGACAGTGACTATGTGAGAAAAATCAAACACCCCAGGGTCAGGCAGGCCCACTCTCTTCTCTTCATGTCTGTTTAGGGGCCCAGCCAGCCGGCCAGGCTGACAAACCTTAGTGGGGCCGGTGTGGTGGTCTGCTGCTGCAGGAATGCTAATGCTTCCTGCTTCCTCTGTGGTTTGTGAGAAACACGGTGATTAGCCCTCCAGCCCCCCAGGGGGAGCCTCTGCTCCTTCGGCCCCACTCCAATTCACTTTGACGTCAACAGGAAGGCCGGTCCAGGGCCCCAGGGGGGTCGTCCTGGAGGAAGACTGGGGGGACTCTTGGGCCTGGGCAGGCCAGGCGGCTGAGCGGCCAGAGAGGAAGGCCACTGCTGGCCCTGGAGCTTAGGGGAGGCTTCTAGAGGGATTACAGACCAGGCTAAAATGTTTTCTTTGTAGCTGGAGGAAACCTGAGAAATGCCCCCCCCCCCATCTTCCTTGGGTGACAGTAGTGTTGGTGAAGTGAACGACCCAGGCTAGAGGCTACATCCCAATGTTATTTTAAAAAGCCTCCTCTCCTCATCTCCTTTCATGAGCATTGGTCTGAAATGAGTTCATACATTGAAACTAAATGGTATATGGTGGAATCCAGTTCTATCCAGTTTTCTATCACTTGTTAGTGGTCTTGAAGTAAAGTAAACAAAGAAGCCATGTAACTGCTACAGTCTGTACATCCATCCTCCCCCTGTCTGTTATATCTCCAGCCTTTAAGCTCCCTAGCCTGTACCTCACACAGTCCCCATTGAGCCATCTTCAGAGTTCGTTCTGTTTAGGTGACCTAAACTGGGATATGCTTAACACCCCGGCCACCCTACAATCTAAGATAGATGCCCTCAATCTCACACAAATTATCAAGGAACCCACTAGGTACAACCCTAAATCCATAAACATGGGCACCCTCATAGATATTATCCTGACCAACTTGCCCTCCAAATACACCTCTGCTGTTTTCAATCAGGATCTTTTTTTATTTTTTCTGTTTTTTATTTCACCTTTATTTAACCAGGTCAGCTAGTTGAGAACAAGTTCTCATTTACAACTGCGACCTGGCCAAGATAAAGCAAAGCAGTGCGACACAAACAACAACACAGAGTTACACATGGGATAAACAAGTGTACATTCAATAACACAATAGAAAAAAAGAAAGTCTATATACAGTGTGTGCAAATGGCGTGAGGAGGTAAGCAATAACTAGGCCATAGTAGCGAAGCAATTACAATTTAGCAGATTAACACTGGAGTGATAAATGAGCAGATGATGATGTGCAACTAGAGATACTGGTGTGCAAAAGAGCAGAAAAGTAAATAAAAACAATATGGGGATGAGGTAGGTAGATTGGGTGGGCTATTTACAGATGGACTATGTACAGCTGCAGCGATCGGTTAGTTGCTCAGATAGCTGATGTTTAAAGTTAGTGAGGGAAATATAAGTCTCCAGTTTCAGCGATTTTAGCAATTCGTTCCAGTCACTGGCAGCAGAGAACTGGAAGGAAAGGCGGCCAAAGGAGGTGTTGGCTTTGGGGATGACCAGTGAGATATACCTGCTGTAGCGCGTGCTATGGGTGGGTGTTGTTATCGTGACCAGTGCGCTGAGATAAGGCGGAGCTTTACCTAGCATAGACTTATAGATGAGCTGGAGCCAGTGGGTCTGGCGATGAATATGTAGCGAGGGCCAGCCGACTAGAGCATACAGGTCGCAGTGGTGAGTGGTATATGGGGCTTTGGTAACAAAACGGATGGCACTGTGATAGACTGCATCCAGTTTGCTGAGTAGAGTGTTGGAAGCTATTTTGTAGATGACATCGCCGAAGTCGAGGATCGGTAGGATAGTCAGTTTTACTAGGGTAAGTTTGGCGGCGTGAGTGAAGGAGACTTACCTAGGTGTCTGGCTAGACTGTAAACTCTCCTTCCAGACTCATATTAAGCATCTCCAATCCAAAATCAAATCTAGAATTGGCTTCCTATTTCGCAGCAAAGCCTCCTTCACTCACACTGCCAAACATACCCTCGTAAAACTGTCTATCCTACCGATCCTCGACTTCGGCAATGTCATTTACAAAATAGCCTCCAACACTCTACTCAGCAAATTGGATGCAGTCTATCACAGTGCCATCCGTTTTGTCACCAAAGCCCCATATACCACCCACCACTGCAACCTGTATGCTCTCGTCGGCTGGCCCTTGCTACATATTCGTCACCAGACCCACTGGCTCAAGGTCTATAAGTCTTTGCTAGGTAAAGCTCTGCATTATCTCATCTTACTGGTCACCATAGCAACACCCACCCGTAGCACGCGCTCCAGCAGGTATATCTCACTCATCATTCCCAAAGCCTACACCTGCTTTGGCCGCCTTTCCTTCCAGTTCTCTGCTGCCAATGACTGGAACGAATTGCAAAAATCGCTGAAGTTGGAGACTTTTATCTCCCTCACTAACTTTAAGCATCAGCTGTCTGAGCAGCTCACCAATTTCTGCAGCTGTACACAGCCCATCTGTAAATAGCCAATCCAACATCCCCATATTGTTTTTATTTACTTTTTTTGCTCTTTTGCACACCCGTATTTCTACTTGCACATCATCATCTGCACATCTATCACTCCAGTGTTAATTTGCTAAATTGTAATTACTTCGCTGCTGTGGCCTATTTATTGCCTTACCTCCTTACTCCATTTGCACACACTGTACATTGATTTTTCTATTGTTATTGACTGTACTTTGTTTATCCCATGTGTAGCTCTGTGTTGTTGTTTTTTGTCGCACTGCTTTGCTTTGCTTTATCTTGGCCAGGTCGCAGTTGTAAATGAGAACTTGTTCTCAACTGGCCTACCTGGTTAAATAAAGGTGAAATAAAAGTAAATAAAAATAAATACAGGTCTTGGTAAACGTAGGCCGTTCAGAGCTCCGGTGTTAGCAGGTAGCTTCTGGAGTCGCTAGCCTACTGGGAGGACCACCACACTCCCACTGACAGGAGACACGACTAGCCGGTCAAACGAAAGATCATGTGCCCAACCCTAAATTAATGATTGAACTTAAATATGTTACATGTGCACATTAACTGACTGCAATGCACCATAACTCCTTGAAACTTGAGCCTATGGAAGTACTAGGCACAAAGCAGTTTATCTCACAGATACAAAGGGTTCTTGCAGCCAAGAAATTCTATATTCAACATATTTACACACATAATATGAGGGTATTTTCATGACAATACTGTAAAGATAAGAAATATCCCTGGACCACTATCATTGCAAAATTACAATTAAATGCTTTGCTTACTCATGTGTACAGTATGTGGGATATATGTTAAAAAGTGGCTTTATACATGTGTACCCACACAACAATATTTCCTGTTTTGTAGACTTTGTGTGGAGGACCGGACACTAAGGCGTGGAAGAGCAGACAACGACAACATTGACTACTGCTTTGTTGCAGAGGGCAAACTAACTGTAAGTTTTTCCATCACCTTTTCACAGTCCTGAAATAGGGAAGTAATGGCTCGGACACACCAATAATGTTTGCCTGCCAAGAGTACTTAGGACCTCTGAACAGAGTGCCAGATGTAATTTGCGAACCGATTGCAAACCAATTTTACATGTACACTGAACAAAAATGTAAAAGCAACATGTAAAGTGTTGGTCCCATGTTTCATGAGCTGGAATAAAAAATACCAGAAATGTTCCATACGCACAAAAAGCTTATTTCTCTAAAATGTTTAGCACAAATGTGTTTACATCCTGGTTAGTGAGCATTTCTCATTTGCGAAGATAATCCATCCACCTGACAGGTGTGGCATATCAAGAAGTTGATTAAACAGCATGATCATTACAGAGGTGCAACTTGTGCTGGGGACAATAAATGGCCACTCTAAAATGTGAAGTTTTGTCACATAACACAATGCTACAGATGTCTCAAGTTTTGAGGGAGCGTGCAATTGGCATGCGGACTGCAGGAATATCCACCAAACCTGTTGCCAGATAATTGAATGTTCATTTCTCTACCATAAGCCGCCTCCAATGTTGTTTTAGAGACGATAGGTTTGTGTGGGCGAGCGGTTTGCTGATGTCAACGTTGTGAACAGAGTGCACCATGGTGGCGGCGGGCTTATGGTATGGGCATGAATAGGCCTCGGACAATTGCATTTTATCAATGGCAATTTGAATGCACAGAGATACCGTAAAGAGGTCCTGAGGCCCATTGTCGTGCCATTCATCCGCCTCCATCACCTCATGTTTCAGCATGATAATGCACAGCCCCATGTCACAAGGATCTGTACACAATTTCTGGAAGCTAAAAATGTCCCAGTTCTTCCACGGCCTGCATACTCACCAGACATGTCACTCTTTGAGCATATTTGGGATGCTCTGCATCGACATGTATGACACCGTGTTCCAGTTCCCGCCAATATCCGCCAACTTTGCACAGCCTCTGAAGAGGAGTGGGACAACATTCCACAGGCCACAATCAACAGCCTGATCAACTATGCGAAGGAGATGTGTCGCGCTGCATGAGGCAAATGGTGGTCACACCAGATACTGACTGGTTTTCTGATCCACGTCCCTAATGTTAAGGTATCTATGACCAACAGATGCATATCTGTATTCCCAGTCATGTGAAATCCATAGATTAGGGCCTAATGAATTCATTTAAATTGATTGATTTCCTTATATGAACTGTAACTCAGTAACAGCTTCGAAATTGTTTTGTTGCATGATGCGTTTATTTTTGTTCAGTATAGAATCTCAGGAAAATGTCGGTAGAAAAATGGGAGATCCACATTAGGTGCAATGTGTGTGTCCCTTAACTCTTGAAGTCTTCTTCGTTAAAGTTGATGTTTACATACTGTATGTTTGTTTACAGCACTATTAGAGAAGAGGTTTATGTAGCAGGGCCTAAGTGTAGTGTGTAGGCATGTGTTGTATATGCATGACTAACATCTGTTATATCTAATTCTGTCGAACTGCCTCTTCCGATCCAACTGCAAGTGTTTTTATCTTCCATGATAAAGGCTAAGACTAAGAGCACACGATTAATTGTAACTCCTACCTTAAACAAACTGCCATGCAAGAGTAGTTCAATCTCTTTGATTTACTCAACTCCTTCGTGGTTCGGTTGAGGTAGCACAACATCAATCATTTAAGGCCTCTTCCTAATTACGCCGGCTAAATTGTATTTCCAAATTGGACTTTTTAAGTTGTCTTTACTTCTCACAGGGAGTTCATTTCCCAAAGTTTGGATGCTGCCTTTTCCCATCTTGTTTTTAATAGCAGTTAGATTCACTCTAAAAACACTATTTATGTCTTTAATGGCTGAGCGGGCCAGGATGGAATTGACTGGAGTTGACGAGTTCTAAGAGAAGCTGTGGGGGGAGTTCGAGACGAGGGCTTTACCGTGACAATATAATGACAGGCAGCAGTGAGGTGAACTCATTTTTTATCAAGGGGGGAATAGGATGAGAAGGGAGGGTGGAGGGCAGAAAGAGAGGGAAGTCTCTTTAATTGAGTGTGAAAGCAGCTGGGTATTCCGAGCCATTTCCCGCCACAGCAGTGGTGCATTGGTGCTGCCCGTTTCCATATCATCCCAGCCCTAATCGCTCCCAGCCCCTGCTTCCTCTCTCCCGCCTCTCCTCTCCCGCCTGGATCCTTCGGAGCCCTGCCGAGGATTGTCTTGCACTTGATTTTGTTAGACCTAACAAGATTTTGCTAATTAAATCTCCTCATGGCTGGAGTCACCATCTCGCCTGTCGTACAGAGCGATTGTTTGTATAGATCTTTTTAGACAAATAAACATTTTCATTCCGAAGGAAGGGGGAGAGGAGAGGAGGGGGGTGTTGACGGAATGAGGCCTGTGTTGCTCTTTCCGCTCCTCCTATTTTGCGCCAAGCTGCTTGACTGCATTTCTGATAGTCCTTATAGGCTTTTACCTAGGATTCTGTGTGAGGGAAGAGGCAGCCATCCGCACCAGGTACCACTGTCTCTCCTCAGTGGAATGGCAGCCATGAGATGATAGCACAGATAGAACAATGAGCCAGGTGTTTCACAGGATGTATACATCTGAAGCATCCGGTTGGCATTTTCACTCCCCACCAAATGGCAATGAGAAGAAGCCCAGTGGTCGGTAGTGGGAGGAGATGGAGCGAGATGGATTTTGGGCGACATTCTGCACATTTTCTCTGTTCCCAAAACTATACTGAACAAAAATATAAATGCAACATCAAATCAAATCAAATTTCATTTGTCACATGTGCCGAATACAACAGGTGTAGACCTTCCCGTGAAATGCTTACTTACAAGCCCTTACAATGCAGTTCAAGAAATAGAGTTAAGAAAATATTTACTAAATAAACTAAAGTAAAAGTTAAATAAAAAGTAACACAATAAAATAACAATAACGAGGCTATATACAGGGGGTACCGGTACCGAGTCAATGTGCAGGGGTACATGTTAGTCGTAAAAGATTCAAAGATTAAAAGATTTTACTGAGTTACAGTTCATATGAGGAAATCAGTCAATTGAAATACATTTATTAGGCTTTAATCTATGGATTTCACATGACTGGGAATACAGATATGCATCTGTTGGTCACAGATACCTTTAAAAAAATGGGCCTCACATTGGGCCTCAGGATCTCATCATGGTTTATTTGTGCATTCAATTTGCCTTAAATAAAATGCAATTGTGTTCGTTGTCATTAGCTTATGCCTGCCCCTACCATAACCCCACCGCCACCATTGGGCACTCTGTTCACAACGGTGACATCAGCAAGCCGCTCACCCACACGACGCCATACATATGGTCTGCGGTTGGGAGGCTGGATGTACTGCGAAATTCTCTAAAACGACGTTGGAAGCTACTTATGGTAGAAAAAAATGAACATTCAATTATCTGGCAACAGCTCTGGTGGACATTCCTGCAGTCAGCATGCCAATTGCACGCTCCCTCAAAACTGTGCACAACATTTTAGAGAAATAAGGTTTTTGTGCGTAGGGAACATTTCAGTTCATGAAACATAGGACCAACAGTTCTCATGTTGCGTTTATATTTTTGTTCAGTATAGAATCTGTTACGAACAGAGTGGACTACATTTTGTAGACTTTACCCTTTACCAAAAGTTTAAAAAATGACATTGTTTAGAATGAGTGCAAGGGGCGAAATTAGTTATTGCACACGTGCACTTCACAAAGTAGGCGTTCCCTAACAGAAATATGCAAATACATACTAGAACACACCAATAGGATCTCGCTAGCTCGTGCTTGGCTCTGCCCACCTCCTTGCTTGTTCTGCCCACTATGATTAATTTGCTCCCCTTGGAAATGACAGGCTGTGGTCTATCTTGGGTTAGTTATAAAAAATATTTGATGATAGTCTCTTATGAACCCTGTCAATGGCTTTCTAGCTCTTTCCATTCCTTCACATCATCGTGTTATTTTTATTTTATTGATAAATGGGCAGCGATCATGCAGCTTTACTATCCTGATAAACACAGCCGTTCACCCAATCCACTCCGGTCTTTATGGATTAATAGAAAACCTTTTGACAATGATATATGCTTTCATAGTGCACATATAGTATGACCAATTCTAAGATGGATAGATGCATACGAATACATATATTGTCTTCCTCTCCTGTAGTTCCCTTTGTTGTCATTCCTAACAAGGAAACAGCCTGTAAAACTACATGCAATAAAAAGAGGTTTCAGTAACCAAAATGTCCCTATCAGTCCCAGTGTATATCTCAAGAAGTCTCCCTGCATTGTATAGCACTGTGTTGTAGTGTTCTAGGGGAAGTGTCACCGGGTGGGCCCAGGTCTAAACATAGGCGATGCCTGGAAGGGGCCTTGAGAGCATTGTTGACAGCAGCCATTTGTCCTGCTATTGTGGATTCCCCCCCAGGAGACTCTCCCCGACTATTGTGGGAGCAGACCTCCTGTTTCCCGCTTAGGCCTTGCACACCCAGTGCCAGGCCTCTCTAGCCAAAGGCTCCTTTGTAACCCCCTTCCACCTCCTACCTCCAGTCTCCTCTTCCCCTCCATGCCTGCATCACCCTAACTCGCTCTTTGGTTCGGTTCTATCCAGACCTCTGCCACCTCTGTCGCCATTGTGGGTGGTGTGGGCAGGCTGCCCGGTCCTGGCAGAGGTGCCCCCTGGTGAAGGCCTGTGCTTGGTGATCAGGTTTCTTCCACCTGTCGCTCAGCTTAGGGAGGGAGGGGATGGAGGGAGGGAGGGAGCCAGGGGAGATGCCCAGGCATCTGGCACCAAGCGGGGCTTGCCATGTGCCAAAAGTACTGGATCCAATGTTCTGGACCTTTCATTTAATCTCATTTAATTTCATTTCTCCACTGTGAAGTTCTTTATCAAGGAGGACAAAATAAATGGTGGTAGGGAATTGTATTGTTAGCATTTGTGTTAGCATGTGGCTAATAACTAGCATCTCAAAGCTAGAGGTTAGTTACAGCTAATGTTGCATTGTTGGAATAAAAGCTATGTGTTTAATGTTTTGATATGTCAATACAAGTGTTTAAGGAATGCCATTACGACTCTGATGAGTACCTTGTGTACAGTTTCCTGCTCACAAAATTGTATCTAGCATATGAAGTATCTAGCACATGCATAGCAAGGTTAGCATAGCACAGTACCGGTACCCCTGTATATAGCCTCACTACTGTTATTTTACTGCTGCTCTTCATTGATTTGTTACTTTTATTTTATTTTTTTCACTTATCTATTTTTTTACTTAACACTTAGTTTTCTAACTGCATTGTTGGTTTAGGGTTTGTAAGTAAACATTTCACTGTAAGGTCTGCACCTGTTGTAATCGACGCATGTGACAAATACAATTTGATTTGAATTTAGAGGGAAGCCATTAAACAGATAACATCTAAATGCTCACTCTCAGGTGAGTCAACTAAGCTTATTTTAGATTGAAGCACCTGACACCTCCCACTGTCTTTACAGACAATTAAATAGTGTACGTTACCATTTCCAATCCCACAAGGAAATCCAATGTAAACCCTCGAGAAAGTCATTTAGCCTGCACTGCCTCCATACATACCAAGCCATATTAGTGGATAATCTGTGAAACTGTAAGCCTAGGGTGCCGCCTAGGCTAAGGGCATTTTCCAAATGTATTAAACGATTTAGCTGTCATTTCGATAATGGAACGAAAAACGGAAAAAGGTAACAAATTGGAGTACGCCTGTAAATATAGTTGGGCAATCTCAAGTTAACCTGTATGCCTTTTATCATAACTGTTAGCACACTAGCTACCCTGCTATCTCCCATCCCATATTTCTTGCCATCTCAACCTCAACCATCATCCCCCTGTGAAACCCTTACATCTCCTCACCCTGCTAGCTACCCAACCCTGCTCTTGTTACCCCACCTACCCAGCAACCCTAATTCTAATTATGTTGATTTAACTTAGCCACAGCCCCCTCCTCCATCCATACCTCCATCTGAATGGAAGCTTATTAGTTAGATTTTTTTTTATTATTCCCCATTTCTTGGGGTCCCTGTCGGCATTTCCAATTACTCTCACCGCGCGGCTGTAATTGCCTCCATGCTAATGGCCGCCAGACAATCGTGCTAAATGAGGTGAGGCTGAGAGGCTGCGAGCCCGACTTCATTAAGAGCTAATGGGATTTTATTGGGGGGACTGAAGACCCAGCTCATCATAAAGGGACGATGGAAGGAAAACAAAACAGATGGAGAGGAAGAGCCGAAAGACTCTGCGACGTAGCTCCCTGCGTAGGCAGCAAAACACTACAACTATATCCTCACCACACCATCAACCCCCCACCCCATACCTGTAAAACATTATAGCGTTATTGAAAGGCCTGGAGGGTGGAAGGTTTTATAGAAAGTCTGTGGGCTTCCACTTGTGTCATTGTATTTCAATTATAGTTAAAATTCAGTTTTTTTCAGAATGTTTATTTGTCTTTGTTAAAAAGTATTCTAGCCTGTAATTTTGTAGCACTTACCACAGAAAAAACATTATTTCACTTGCAATCTTCTCTCTCGGATTTTAAGCAGATCAATACCGAGTCAAGTTGGTAATATCACAGTTTATTTTTTCATCACCTATATGTACAATAGATACTGACACTAACTAATTCAGTATATTAACTCATAAAAAAAAAATAGTACTGGTGACACTTCCAGACAGACAATGCCCTGGTTTTAACCCAGTTGAGGCATCCAACGTGCTGCACTGAGATTGAGTTAGCATTCATGCATCTGTGCAATTGTGGATATGGCAGTGTTTGATGCACTCTGAAACAAGGAAAGTACTCAACTCAAAAAGAGGGCACACAAAGTGCTACAAAAATAGCTTTAACAGCAGCAACGTTTGGTTTTGTACATATTGTTAAAATACTTTTGCATGTGTTCGGTTTATGTATTTTATAGGGGAAAGAGATATGATAACTCCTTCAATGTGCAGATGATATCTATGGAATGGAGATGAGTGAGATAGCCAATCACTGCCGATAGGCAGCAATGTGATGCATCTCGTGTTAAGATGTTTTCCAACCCAGACATGTACAGTATGTATGTATTTGGTACAGATGCCCATGAAATGAATATGAATATTCCCTCGTCTGTCATCAGTCTGCCCTTGGTATGCATGTGAAGTTGGTCCACCATTTTGGAGAACCCCTATAGGAATTGCTAAATTGTGAAGATTGCGGTTGTGGATCAGTTGCCCATACTTTAATCCTCTGCGCCATCTTAATTCTGCTACGGTTGGCCTGCTGTGGGATTCAGCTCAATGGGCCTTTTGGCTCCTCTGTAAGAGGGTCCTGCCAAAATCTATTACACGGTGAATAAAGCTAAGTGTTCACCTGCAGGAGCATTTAGACCCAGTGTGTAATGGATACTGTAAAGTGAACATCAGCTACTAATCTGACTTTGCTCCATTCTGTCGTTATTCAAATATCTTGGCTACTCAGTCCATTCACAGGAAATGAGAAGTCGTGATTTGCCCAAAATACACGACTATTTGGGATCAAAAACGACATGTTTCTAACTGACTGACTTGTCCTAAGCAAAGTCTCTCAAAAGACAATCGAACGATTCAAAGTTTCCTGGCCTCCTGAAAAACTTCCAGTCCAACTTTACTCTGTTGCTTTTCTTCCACATATTCCTTGTCTTCATCCACACAAGACAGTGTACTCAGTGTGTGTACCCAGTGTTTGTTTTGGGTGGTTGTAGGCCTGTGCCGGGTCCTGCAGCCGATTTAGCCCTGGTCCTGGTAGTAACAGCTGTTCTCCAGCTGCCAGTAGCTCCTGCTGGGAGTAAAACAGGCCCAAACCTCTAGGGTCAGAGCTGTGGTATGGCGGTCTCCACGGCAACTGGCGGAGGATCTAGAGCCCTGAGAAAGATCCTGCTACTGAGATGAGAGAAGCGCTATGGCTCGCCTCTGAGCACAGCACAGGGCAATGCGGGCGCTCCCGAGCGGGGAGACAGGGAGAGAGAGAGAGAAGTGGATAGGAGGGAGTGAGGGATGGGGAGAGGAGGGAGAGAGGGAGAGAGAGAGAGAGAAGTGGATAGGAGGGAGTGAGGGATGGGGAGAGGAGGGAGAGAGGGAGAGAGAGAGAGAAGTGGATAGGAGGGAGTGAGGGATGGGGAGAGGAGGGAGAGAGGGAGAGAGGGAGGGAGATAAAGAGGATAAGGAGAGGCGGGTGGGCGGGAGGGAGTGAGAGAGAGGCTTGGTTTTAGCCCTGACAAAACAGCAGTTGTCATGTTAACCCAACCCCCTCCTCCTTCTCCCCTTCCTTCTCTCTTTCAATCTCTCTTCAACCCTTCACCTAGCTCAGTTATTCCCCACAGGGAGTAAGGCTATGGTGGGAGCCTGATCTTCCGCCTCCAGAACTCAGAGGCAGCGTTCGAATGACTGAAACACTATATGTAAGACTTAAAAAATGTCCCTGGGTGCCGTCTTGTATTCAACAGGCCAACCAGTGATGATTAGAACAAAAAATCCCTATCCCTTTGCCAAAATGTTGAGTATTTTTGTTATATTACACCAGCACTGAGCAAGCTATATTCTATGAAAATAAATGCTATTTTATGATACGTGGTAATTCAATAAACTCTGTCTTTTCATGCAAAGTAAGGTTATTTCATTTGATTTCTGCTGGTTCAGATACGTTTGTTGCTCTAACTTCAGTAATGAGGTTATGCCTACACTGTTAGTCTCAAACTGCAGACCACATCAAAGCTATTTACACTGTAGTAGGCAATGGCTATCAACTTGTTAATTTTTATATATTTCTGTGTTCACACAAAAACATAAGAATAAAGCTTTCACCCACCATCCTTATGTACAAACGACATCTCCAAGATTCAAATCAGACAGGAGACAATAGAAACAGTAACAGAAAGAGTAACAGGTGTTAGCGAAGATGCAGTGCCACTTGAACCACTGTATCTGCTGATCAAGGTTTCGCTTTAAGTGGAAGGAGAAATGCTTGGCATCCTTTGTGGACCTTCTGATGATAATACATGTAAATCAGTTTAAGCCAAAAGGAAATTGAGAATCAAACCATCTATTGTTATGGTACATGAAACATTTTCAGGACATTATTGTTCTGTTCTACATGTAGAGTCCACCAAGCTTCACCTGTAGCTCGACATGTAAGACACACAAACAACACTTGACTTAGAGGGAGGGGAAAATAATGCTTGTTATTTCCCTCGTCAACACTTTTTGCCCAAACAGTGACAGAAACACAGAACGAATGGCGGGGTTGCACTGTCGGTTTCTATGGTAACAGGCTCCCTGTGAAAAGGTCACCATCAGAGGCAGCCTCAGAAAGGTACGAGGATTATGGGGGATTTGGAGGGGGAATAAAATCAGTTTAAAAATAATATATAAATACATTTCTTCTTTAGAATATGTGAACGATGATAGAAACATTTGATTTGAATAGTGCAATTACATGGCTCCAAACGACAAGGGCCTCTCTTTTTTCTTATGATTTCTTTATTTTCTTATGATGTCAGAATTGAAAAGGGAGTGTGGTCGGCAGTCGACTGCCAACCAAGCTTTGTGCTCGCAGCTGATACGTACCTGCCTTGCCCCCTCAATCACTGGCGGCTCCTTCCGTTCCCGTCCCTCTCAAGTCATTTAATTAAGTCAGTCTCGCTGGTATGGCTGGCAAAGATAATTGGAGTGGGTTTTGGATGCCATTTACTCTAAATGTCGGCTGTTTCTTTCCTTTCTTCTCGGTATGCCTTGGTCTGTCTCAGTCTACCTTTCTCCCCTCATCTTATGGCATGGAGGCTGATGGAGCCACCTAGCTCCCCTTCTCTCTTCTATGTCTCTTTCGCTTCCATCTTATATTCAAATGTGAAATATGGATTAACCTTGTCTGTGTGGTGCGTGGCACACCGCAGAGAAGTTCCTGTGAATTGAAAATTTGGGCCGATGCTGCAATTTATTTTAAATGGCAAATCAGGCGAGGGCAATTTAATCCTCTTTGAAAAAAGTACAAATTTCTCACTGTCAAGAATAGTGAAAACTTATAGGGAAGACATTTTACAATAGCTTAAGAATCACTGATGATGCTTTATGATAGTGTCAGTGATGTAGGCACTGCTTTGATGATCTCAAAGTGAATCAATTGTATGTTGATTCTCAAAATATTTTCACATTGCTTCCATATGTAGAGATGGATCATTTATACAGTACCAGTCAAAAGTTTGGACACACCAATCATTCAACGTTTTTTCTTTATTTTTACTATTTTCTACATCGTAGAATAATATTGAAGACATCAAAACTATGAAATAACCCATATGTAGTAAACAAAAAAGTGTTAAACAAATCAAAATATATTTTATATTTGAGATTCGTTGAAGTAGCCACCCTTTGCCTTGATGACAGCTTTGCACACTCTTTGTTTAACACTTTCTTTTACATGATTCCATATGTGTTATTTCATAGTTTTGATGTCTTCAATATTATTCTACAATGTAGAAAATAGTCCAAATAAAGAAATCCCTGGAATGTGTAGGTGTGTCCAAACTATTTACTGGTACTGTATATATTGTATATAGACTTATTTTTCTACTGTATTATTGACTGTATGTTTGTTTTACTCCATGTGTAACTCTGTGTTGTTGTATGTGTCGAACTGCTTTGCTTTATCTTGGCCAGGTCGCAATTGTAAATGAGTACTTGTTCTCAACTTGCCTACCTGGTTAAATAAAGGTGAAATAAAAAATAAATAAATACAAATATTGTATGTGATGAATAATGACCCCGAAGTTCTAGTCAAGAGTAGGTGCAGTTGAACTCAGATTAAGACTCCAAAATATGGTTTTGCAACATTGTGAAGATGTAACGGGCTTCCTCCTTCTCTTCATCCGAAGAGGAGTAACAAGGATTAGACCAACGTGCAGCGGGTTGTGAATACATAATGATTTATTATAAAGACTAAGACAAACACGAAAAACACTTGATACTTTTACAAAACAACAAACGAAGTAGACAGACCTGGTGCGACGAACTTACATGTAACACGAAGAACGCAATAACAGGAAAACTGACTACATAAAACGAATGAACAAACAAAACCGAAAACAGTCCCGTGTGGCGTAACATACAGACACTGACACAGGAGACAATCACCCACAAACAAACAGTGAGAACAACCTACCTTAATATGACTCTCAATCAGAGGAAACGTCAAACACCTGCCTCTAATTGGCGAGCCATACCAGGCAACCCAAAACCAACATAGAAACAGAAAACATAGACTGCCCACCCAAAACTCACGCCCTGACCATCAAACACATACAAAACAACAGAAAACAGGTCAGGAACGTGACAGAAGAACATCTAATCTCTTAATAATAATACTTTATTTCAAGT
This sequence comes from Salvelinus alpinus, assembly GCF_045679555.1. Taxonomy (NCBI): domain Eukaryota; kingdom Metazoa; phylum Chordata; class Actinopteri; order Salmoniformes; family Salmonidae; genus Salvelinus; species Salvelinus alpinus. The sequence goes on from NC_092098.1 coordinate 35,001,364, forward strand.
TCTTTATGTTGTATTGTGTGCATGAGTGGTGAGAGAGCAGGAATGGAGCAATGAGTGATATGTGCAACACTGTAAAAGTGTTAACTATGTGCAATGTGCCCATGGGTGTTAACTGCATATTTTCTGTCATTTGCAGTGTTCACTTAATTGAGTGATAAATATAATAGTACATTTACATAACATGTATGTACCCTCAATGTATAATGTGGTGTATGCAGTGTATTGTACTTGAGTGTTTAGTGTGTGCAGTTTGTGGCATGCGTGGTGTGTGTAAGTGTTAAGTAGGCAAGGACTCCTCCTGGCGGGCCCCCTATCAATCACAAAGGGCCGGGCCTGTTGCTGAAAGGGGGCTGCAGTGGGCCACCCATCCAGCCATGCCACTCGGGGGAGATCCAATGTCCTCAGAGCTCTAATGAACTCCACATGTCCTGTTGGCTGGGGCTGGGCCTGGGCTACAGGGAGAGAAGGAAAACTATGGAGCTATGGGCAGCAGTGGATAGAGTTCATTAGGCACCAAACTGAAGAAAATGGACCGAAACGGGGAGAAACTACCTGAACTTGGCCAATAAGAAACGCTTGTTTTTCGCTTTCCGTTGTAAAACTTTTTTGCTACGTTGTGCACAAATAAATAGGACCCTGGTGACGGCCTGGGAAAGGCCCTATTTCACCACCTTCCAAATGCTTCTAAAAGCCCAGAGGAGAGATAAGATTCCTAGGTTATACCCTGGACTAAGCCCATATATGTTTGAAACAGACAACCCCCGAGTCTCCATCACACAGGGTATTTAGACTGTAATTTCTGGCTGTGTGTGCTTATACCATTCCCACCTGCACCGCCAGCCACGGAGGCTAGGCTACACATGTAACCGGGATCACACGGCTCTGGCTTCGATGCAGACATACTAGCCTTGATGAGCATTTCGGGAAAGTAAATAGTCATGTGTTGCAGAGAAAGGAGGGAGTTTTGACTTTGCAGACTTGAAGGTAGTGGAAGGGGACGTTGGCAACATTTAATTTGGGACTCTCCTGTGGATTGGCTCACATACGTATTATCCTCGGCGGAGGCTGAGGCAGATGGAGGGACTTGTTGATGCACCTGCAGCAGCTCGCCAATTCAGTTTTGATCGTTGGCTCATGATAGCAGAGCATGGAGCTCTGTGGGAATTTTGAAACATTTATTTTAAAACAACATTGGTAATACTGAGTCCTCATCCTCTCTGTTCTCTCTGGTGTTGGGTGCTGTCCTCTCTTTTTTTATCTCCTGACTACTTTCTCTACATCTCTTACCCTCGCTCTCTTTCTTTATCTACTACTCTTTTCCTCTCCCACTACCTTTCTCTCTCTAGTTTTCTCTCTATCTCGCTCCCCCTCTATCTCCCACACATGCTCCCCTCCGCTCCCTGTGGCATTTGAGAGAGGAAATGTAATATAAAATAATTGGGGAATCATCCAAAGTGATACGCTACTACGCCAAGTCTTTCCTGAACCACCAGTCATAAGCTTTAAGAGATGTCCTACCCTAAATGACAAATTAGTCCACAGTTATCTTCCGGGTGACTCTCAAAAAACTTGGCTTGACCACAAACCCAAGGGCTCTTTTAAATGTTACCAGTGCAACCATTGCAGTAATATTGCACAGAAAAAGTATTTTGTTGACACAGCTTCTAAAATGGAGTATTACCTCAAGCATTTTATTAACTGCAAAACCACTCATGTCATCTATAGACTGGAATGTCCACAGTGCAAGGTGTTCTACATTGGACGGACAAAGAGACGCCTTCAAGATCGCTTGGCGGAACACAAGTACGCCATACGGGTAGGCAATGAAGACTACCCCATGGCAAGGCACTACAAGTCCTTACACCATGGTAACCCTGCCTCCCTACAAGCTATGGGTATTGATCATGTTCCGGCCTCTATTAGAAAAGGGGACCGTCTTAAACAGTTAAACCAAAGGGAAAGTTTTTGGATTTACAAACTACAGGCCACTAAGTACCCTGGTTTAAATGAAGATATGGATTTCTCACCCTTCCTGTAGGGTCGTGATGGATCCATTTGCTGTCATCTAGTGGACATTTTGCTCAATTGCCCTCTAGCTATGTTCGGACTGTTGTTCATGTTTTGCTGTGGTCTGGAGTACTGTGGAATATATTGCTTTCTTGTTCTGGACACTTCTCCCAGTCATGGTTAGGGTTGGAACTGCCTCTCTGGGTGTTCTGATGCTTCTAGCTTGGAGTTGTATGCTCATGATAACATAGCTACAGTATTTCACCTTTTCATGTGTATATTATTGCTTACTAGGTGTGTCCAATTTGGTAACCACTCCCTCTTCTAATTAGGGCTAATTGGAAAAGCCTTTCAAAAGAGGACATTGTATTCTCCTTTTTCTGTACTCCCTGACGAAGGCCATGCAGCCGAAACGCGTAGGTTTTTAAACAACTTTGTTTCTATTGAACATGCCATACTAATAAAGGCATTTTAATTAATTATATGAAGAGTGCCTTGGTCCTCCTTTCTTTTTGATGACCTATTTACACCTTTTACCAAAGAGCACCTTCTATTTACCAATATACTATAGTGTACCTTAGTAGCGCTTCCCTTCCTCCTCTTTCTGAGAGGAAATGTAATATTGGATTGTTTGGTGTTTCCAAGGATTCCATTCGGCTGGGCTCCTGCCCCGACACAAAGACAAACATCAGCTGTCGTTGCCAAGAGCAGCAAACACCAGCATCTCCCTCATTAGTGGCCCCTCTCATTTCAGAGCCCTATTGCTTGGTTTGTGTTCGAGACGTCTCTCCCGGCTCTCCATATGCCCCTGCCACTCCACATTACTGTATACCCACTACAATCGTTTCTAATAATGGTCACAAAGTATTTTTTTTTAGGGTATCAGCAAGTTAAATTGTAATTACAAGGCCATTGGGAACGGTTTGGGACAGTTATCAGATTTCCATTTTATGGGAAAAATACATCTGGATTAAGAGATAAAATTAGGGAAGCGGTTCATTTTAGCAGGGGATGAAACTGGAGATAGGGATAATAGTCGTTCACTTTCCAATAATTCTGAAGGGAGCATCTATGAACTGGTTTTCAATTAGCTAGCATATTCCGTAGCCTAGCTACTGTATCTTTCAGACAGTTTTTAGACTGTGCACCAGTCCCCCCTTTAACTCAACCCATAATTGGTTACCCTTCGGTTTCCTCACAGGTCCAAACCCACATTGTAAAGGAACACCCTCATGAGGTGAAGGTCTTTCTTCCGACCACCTCTCCACATGTCATCCACCTTGCCCTGGTTCCTCCACATGCTATATTAGTATGACCGCCCTCTGCGGTTCATCCAGACTCTGACGAGGGGTCCTCATCCCAGGCTACTCATCCCTCTCTACTCTCAAGCGTCATTTTTGAAATGGAAACCCCCTAAACCCCTCCCCACCTCCCTGAACCCTCTCTGCCAGGAATCTACTGACAATCACGGCTGCCCGTCCAACCCTTCTACCTTCTCTACACCCCCCCACCTGTTAATCCCCCCACTCATTAGCCCCCCTCCGTTCTCCTCAAATATTCCCCCTCGCCTGTCCTTTCCTTTGTAGGAGGGGGGATAGAGGGAGGGATAGAGGGATAGAGAGATGGAATCCTCTGCATACAGATGACTAGGTGCTCTAAACCCAATGAGTCCCACCGTCATACTGGCATGATTTAGGACTTCTAACCCCTTTTAAACATTGTCTGTTTGATCTACAGACTTCTGGGTTGTTCCACTGGGTCCGTCTATTCTATCCGTTGGTATCAGTCTGTGTGATTAACGGGGGCTGAGCTAGAGCACTGTCTTTTTTACAGAAACGTCTGTAAAGGCAGAATGGTTTGAGCTACAAACTATTAAAAGCAATCTATGAGACTCTCACCAACTATGAGACTCTCACCAACCTTGTAAACTCTTGATTTACCCTCGGTGTCAATGTTAGGTGATGTATAGCTAATATTCCCTCTAAAACCTTTTGAACTAAGGGCAGAGGACATGGAGTCATGCTCCCCTTAAGCCAGGGTCTTAAACATTGGGCCCGGGGTCCATTAGCAGCACACCAGCATAGTGCTGCTTTTCAACTGTAACACCCGTGTTACACTAATGTATACACCCCTATGTTATACTGGGGAAATTGTGTTTCCATAGCTAGGACTGACAGTGAGGACTTGTGAAGAACAGAATCAACAACCTCTGCAGAATCAAAACAGTTGCTTTGTGAGGTGTTAAAACCTGTTAAATGTTAAAAGTCAAAATGTAGATTTTTGCCTAAATAGACATACCCAAAATCAGTGTTTTATCATGAGAGGGCCATAAACAAAACCTAGTAATGCTTATACTGCCAGAAAGATTAAAATCTCACCTTTCATTTATTTATTTTTAAAATAAATTGCTGAGATGTAGTCACTTTTGAGGACACAAGCCCAAATACAAATATTTTAAAAACATGAAAATATGAACAGTCATATATAGATTTTTTCCCCTATTTAATTAACAAAACTGGGGGAATAGGACTTGAAATTATTTAAAAGCTTTCTAAATATAGTAATAATCAAATTATAAACAACCTTTTCACCTTTCTTATAACTGTAAAATAAATATGATCATTCTTAGTGACAGTACAAAATTGGCATCATTTCATATAATTGATGACAGAGTCTTTTTTTAGCCAGCATCTTCTGAGCGATGCATGCCTACTGACTCGTTACAACTTCAGCTTTAAGCACGAGGTGATTTTGTCCCTCTGTGACCAAGAGAAATGGCTCTTGTTTCAGTTCTACAAAATTATTTTCTATTGTTTCTTGTTGACAGCTCTGAATCCATCGGAGAATATTTCAATGAGATGAAACTGGGTTTGCTGCATTCGCTAGAGTCTCCTCTTTTATAAACAGAGCTGCGAGGTTCACAGCCAAGGGAGTTCGATCCTGTCTTGATAGGCCAGAAAATGTGTCGTGTCGCTCCCTATGCAAATTAGGTGTCTGATTTTTTTCTCAAAGTTGCCGGGAGGTCACATTCATCACACTTACATTGAACCTTTGTTATTCCTAATCAATATCAATGACCTTGCAGAAATGGAACGAGTCACATCTACTAGATTCTTCTGAGTTCTGAAAAGTTATACTGGAAAGATCATATTGAATTTGTCTGTAGCAAGGAGATGAAATATGTTGGTATCATCAGAAAGATTAGTGGTTTGGTTCATCAGGCTTGCTTCCTAACTCTATACTATGGCTTAATTTACCCATATCTCACGTATTGTAATATTGTCTGGGCCAGTACATATGCCTCCTACCTACACAAATTACTCATCATAAAAAATACAAATATTACCTGGCTCCATCTGCACCTTTGTTTAAGAAACTCAATATCGTGTCTATTTACGACGTTAATGTAAGCCAATTATGCACTTTCATCTACAAATACTCATACCTCCCAGACAGTTTACCTAAACCCTTCAATGGATCCTTCCAGGTTAATTCTGAAATCCATCTATATAACACAAGACACTGTAATAACCTTCACCTTCTAAATTGCCGCACCAACATACAGTCCATTTTCTATCAGATACAGAGGTACCATACTCTATAATTCTTATCTTCACATTGCCAAAACCTCATTATCCCTCAATAACTTCAAGCGAAGACTGGGGGTCAGCCTGATGAGCCAAACTACCCAATAATCCCCTCCATGTAGCCTAACTCTCACACACACATGCACACACACACTCATAATCAAACATGTTTTTTATTGTTTACTGAGTAAATCATGTTAAATTATAAATAATATGCTTTGTTTAACTGATTGAACCATCTTTTTTTATGTACTTATATTTGTGGTGTGGTTTTCATATAAGCTCTTTTGGCTCACTGTTAATTTTTTTGTTTGTTATCTATACTGTTTTCTTTCACTTCTTTTCTTTGGTGCGAATAAATAAAACCTAAAAAAACTATATCATTAGGGGAGAGCTGGGACAAAAGTAACACGGGCAAAAGTAACACCCCCATTTTCTCAGATAACACAGAAGCTAGAATGACGTAGTGAAGTCAGCACGTTCCTAATATGAAGGACGACCTCCCTACAAAAAAAATGCACAGTCTGACCATGTTTTGCCGAGTTATCAACAAAACGTGGTTTTGAGCGATTTGAGTAAGAAAAATATGACCCGGACGTGTTTTCCGGTTGTAGAGTTGTATTTAGTTGTTTAATGTTCCAAACATACATTATGTAATTTTCTTAATCCATCTAGTGACTAAATGACAGCATAAGTTTCAAGGTTCATGCTAGCTAGCTTGTCTTGGGTTTTAGCCTGGGAGAAGTTACATGAGAGATGGGTGAGACGAAAGTAAAACAATGTAAACTCATGACCCGGAATAAAAATAAAAATATGTTTAAGCACAGGCTAAAACATATAGTTCATATTGCTTTTATAATGTTAGCAAAATTTCAACAAGTAGCTGAATGTTTGAAAATTATAATGACATCATTAGAATCATGCCTTAATCAATTGATTTAATGGATCAGCTTCTCACATACTAAGCTTTTATTGACAGGTTAGTGGTTAAACATATATATCTTCATGATTCTGGTGGTCAATTACCTTATGTCAAGCCATGGAAATGTGATAAGCATGATGAGTTTGTCATTTGTGAAGAGAATAACAACGTTTATTCTATCAAGACATAAGGAGCACGCATGACAAGAACAGTTGGAGCACACCTGATTGGTAGAGCTAAGCATGAACAGTCATTAAAAATGGTTAACAACATCTCCTACTACATTCCCATTAAAGTGAGATGAGCAAATGATGGTTAATATAGCTATTATGTGATCAATTTAGTCCGATTAATATTGTAAGTCAAAAATATTGTGGTTGTGGAACATTGCGATGTTGACGCATGGGTTATTTTCATAAATTACGAACCTACAGCATTAATTATTCAAATCGACACAAACATGAAATTATGGCTGATAGTACATTTGTTGAAAGTAATGAGCATTACAAACCAGAAACATGGAGATAAGACTGATATTGTGCACTTCTTGCCAGCTGTTACTTCCGTCCCAAGGCTGTGTTACTCCCGCCCTGCTGGTAGGTACACAAGTAATGTTGCGATAGTTCTGTTCTCTGTCTATTTAATTTCAACTCATTTACACTAGAAATTAAATTACAGTTGCTAATGTTAGAGGACATACAGTATATAAGTTGTTTGTCATAAAATATGGTGAATCTAGCTTTATCAATCTCTGAGTAATTAGGAAAAAAACGAAGTGTTACTTTCATCCTGGTTCTACCAACATCTTGACTAAATTCAACACTTTTATTGCCCCCCATACAAAAACTCCTCACATGTTTAATAATTAATGATCTGCTTAACGTGGACAGGTTTTGGGTGGAGTAAACCCTCCTGATTCGCCTCTCAGGAGCAGGTCTGCCAGAACCATGGCCCAGTTAAACCCGGGTGCCGGCCCATGTAGATGGAAACAGAGAAGTCTGAGCCTTTTGGGTAAAACACCTGGGTAAATCCTCAGTGGAAATCATGTACAACAACCACAACCTAAAGTTTAACCGGAGTGACACAGACCTCACTCACTCACACCTCCACCGATAAGGAAGTATCCATTTTAAAAAGGCCTTGCAGATGCAATAGCAGATAAGCAACACAATGTTCCCATCGGCGTATCGCTGGTGAACATGAGAACGGAAGAAGAGAGGGCCGCGGAAACCATTAGACGACAGCAAACTCTTGAAGATTACTCTCCTCTCGCCAAGCTCAGGAGTTCCAATTTCAGGCACAATTTTCAGCCTTCAATATCTCAATTTTTATCAGCTTAAAGAGGAAATACAACTACTGTGTGTCAACCATGCAATACGCTGCTTGCTCTCATCTGCTCTGCCCTGCCCTGCGTTGGGCTAATAACATCAAGAGCCGGCTTAGCACAACGCACAGAATATACGTTTTGTGGTGTGTAGGAGGATGCAATGAAGGTCTCCAATGGAAGTCCATCAAAATTTGACTGGATCTGAAAGTATTTGAGGGAGCAAGGGAGGGAGGAAAAAGCAATTGCCTACAAAAACAAGGAAGAAGCCTTAGTGCTTTAGAGTTTCAAAACAGAAAGGGAAATAGGCTATACTGAATGTTTTCCAGTTCACCTGGAAAATAATGTCAATGCACAATGAACACCAATTAGATCAGTCTTTATTAGGCTGGCTAATGCATGAATTTATTTCGGTCTGACAGACAGAGCACAGGATGTCTGATTGAAAATGGCAATCTTAAAAAAATAATCAGGCTATTTTGATTGGTGTCATCAACAGAGCTCTGGAATTACATTGTTCTCATACCGTAGTTCACCTGCTAGATACAGTATATCAATATTTTATGATATTCTCTCCATAAGCTTTGCCGCTGAAGAAACAAATACATATTTGACCTATCTGTCAAAAAACTGACAAACCTTTTTAAAGGTCCAGTGCAGCAATTTTTATCTAAATATCAAATCATTTCTGGGTAACAATTAAATACCTTACTGTGATCGTTTCAATAAAAAAATGGAATGGTCAAAAATAAACAAAAATAGCTTCTTAGCAAATGGCAATTTCTCAAGCAAGAATTTTGCTAGGACTGTCTGGGAGTGGTCTGAGTGGGGAGGGGAAAACTGAAAATGTGCAGTTATTAGCAGAGAGATTTGGAACAATTTTATTGGTCTATTTATTTGTTTATTTTGTAATAATATAATTGTACAGTATATAAAAAAAATATTTAAAATAGATTTGGGCCTACACCCCCAACTCCCCATTCCCTCCAGCCCAACGTCTCTGTCCAACAGAGTCTCTCCCTCAGGAGTATCTGTGCAGTGACCTCTGCTGAATTTATGTCTATAACAATGTCTATGAGTGGCCTTCACCAAGCCACAGCATCGAAACCATCCCAATTGAGGTGCGTGTGTTTGTCTGTCATGTTTTTGTGTATGTTTCTGTGTTTGCATTTGAGTATATTTTATTTTTTTACAGGGACGTTAATCAACTTTTCAGTAAAAGTGCGGGTTTTAGGCAGCCGGCTAATTTTCAACCGCAGTCCCTGGGAAAGTTATTAAAAACAATTACAATAACAAAATAGCAGTGAGCACATGCAGAGCAACATAGGACAAGCAACATGTAGCACGCAGAAAAGCGTGCTACGTGCAGAAAGCAACAAAACAAAAATACATAAAAACAACAAAGTGTTTCCACAACTCACAAGCTACAAACAACAGATAACATGGAAAACGGCAATACACAGCCAGGGATTATGTCTGTGTGAATGATAGTAGGATGAATGCTAAGTAAGGAGACAAGGAGAGGTTGAGGAGTATAGTTATGGATAGAGAGGAGGGTGGGAGGCGGGTAGAGGTGCTGGTTGAGGTGGCTCTACCTGCTGCTTGGCCAGGTTAATGAGGTGGATTGGGAGAAGAAGGCTGGGCCCTGTGATATGTGAGCCTCTTCCTAGCCTGGGGCCATGTGGCCAGAGGACCACTGTTGAGCCCACCCGCCTCGGGCTCTACGGTGTGGTGTATGTGTGTTTGTGTGTGTGTTACCCATCATTACCACCTGCCAAGGCCTTCCCTCTAACACGTTGAATACCCACCAAGGCCTCCCCTTCTCTTCCCTTTGCATTGCAAATCTACCCCTACGAATGAGCAGTGATTGGATACCCATATTCAGAATACCTCATTTATTTCTTCATCTGTGCTATTGCTATGACTCAGGACATTAAGATGCATGATATTTGGGCTAGGTGTGACCTCCGATGCAAATGTTATTCATTTCCGTCACCAGGAAACTCTATAACAGGATGGACAAAATGGGAAAAGGGGGGGATTTCAGTTTCTGAAATGGCAGCCCTTTGGCTCAAACAAATGTTGTGGTGGTTGCCTCGCAGAGTGGTTTTCTCCTTTATGATCCTGAATGCACAGTTGAAATCGGAGCATGGCGCACTAACTTCAAAATCACTTTTAAACTGCCACATTCCAACATGTTCTTCTTGACATCAGAGTCTGGCATTGTGCAGCATGAAACAATCATATGTGGGATCGATCTTGAAGTAAGTCTGTGTTGTGCTGTTGATAGTTTCTCAGTATGTGTGTGTTGGAAAGACTCACGCAACATCCTCCAACACATGGTTTCCTTAATTCCTTCCCAGACTTTTTCGTAGAGCCAAAGAGTATTTGGATGAAGTGTGTGCTGTAAACACTCATCTGACCACATCCCCTTGACTGCAGGCATCACCTGTTTTCTGTTTTCTGGGAAACCTAGCTGAGCTCTGTTCAAGAGCGCCGAATCACTGTGTGTCAGACACATCAATGGAGATGTCTTTCAACTTCAAGCATTCGCTCGCACTAATTTCTTACTAACACTTCTTCTCACTGTTTGTTTTTGGTGGGGGAGTTAATTGTTTAAATACTGTAGCTCACATTTGGTAGAAATCTGACCCTGGCCTAGTATTAGCAAAAGAGGAATAAGAATGTGTATGTGTGTGTTTGTGTGTGTGTGTGTACGTGTTTGGGTGCATGTGTTAGAGAAAAAGAGAGAGAGAAAGAGAGAGTGTGATAGAGAGTGTGAAATACATGGCTATGTGTATCTGTTTTCAGTCACATTGAGTAAGAAACAGAGTCTGAGAGATTCGGAGCCAGCCAGCTACACGAGCAGCTAGACACCACGGTGCTTTCCCCCTCCCCAGCCAGCCTCATCAATAGCCTGGACTCCCTAGACGCTTGTATAAATTAGCCACTGTTATCAGATGAGCTAACGATTGCTGTCCGGGTTCATGTCAAGAATTATCGATGACATCTTTAGCCTTTCCTCAGCCAGGGCTCTCAAGGAGCATGAGGCCCCTGGTGGGAAGGCTCAGCGATCGAACCCAAAGTTCCTGCCACATCAGGGAGATCACTCTAGTTTGAAGTCGAAGTTAGACATCCATCCAGGTCCCTAGAACCTCTAGAATTGCCTTCAAAACCAGCCACTAGGGGCAACTCTGAGCCCTATTACCTTCAAGTAAGCTGGCGGCTTGCTAGGGCGTTGTGGACAGGGATGGTGGAGCGCTCCGGTGCCGAGGGTTCTGTGTTCAAACCCAGTGCTAGGCAATATTTTTTCTTCTGTTTTAAGCCTTTCCTAAACCAACCCTTAACTTCTCGGAATTCATTCCTAAACTTAACCCTATTTTAAAACATATCCCATAACATAACGACATTTGAAAACCCCAGCCCGACTCAAGTGTTTTTGGTAACAGTATCTCAACTGTAATGTCAAAAACTGATGTTTAACTTAATTTCATCCATAGACATTTGGAAGAAGGTGGACAAACATCAAATCTCAAGTCAACCTGTGATACCTGGTTGGCCAAATAGCTAGACATCGGCCCTGTTCAAATGCTTCCGAAAAGTAATCACTGACCTGAAATGGTTGGATTAGTGAAAGTTTAATCACTTGTAGATCTGTGCTTACCTCAAGGAACTGAGTCACATGCTTATACAGCTTACACTTACAGCTTACACAAAATTCCCCAAATTCCCTGATTACCTGAAAACAAATAAAGGTTATGACCGGAGCCTATTTTTTTCTGACCACATAGTGACTTGACCATGAGGCTAAGTCTGGAACCAACAGGACCATGAATAGCTTCTACCCCCAAGCCATAAGACTGCTAAAGAATTAACCAAATAGCTACCCAGACTATCTGCATTGAACCTTTTTGCACTCTATGCACACACAATGAACTCTACCCACACACTTACACTGACACACACACTTACACTTACACTGACACACACACTTACACTTACACACACACTTACACTTACACTGACACACACACACTTACACTGACACACACACACACACACACACACACACACACACACACACACACACACACACACACACACACACACACACACACACACACACACACACACACACACACACACACACACACACACACACACACACACACACACACACACACACACTGTATCAGGTCACGTAGTAGAGCATTTGTTAGATTTGACAGTGAGCTGACTGTGTGACATTTAAACACATTCCAAAACAATCATCTGATCACAATGCAGACATGGGATGGTTATGGCTCACATTGTACTATCAGGTCAAGTGTGGATGGTATAGCACTCAATCGCATCAAATGTGACCGGATATGGATTTCATATCTATACTAGGGGTAAATGGTGTCAAATTGGGATTCAGCCACTAACTGGCTTTGAGTCAATATGATGTAGGCCGATTTTACGGCTCATAATAGAAATTAACCTGGTTGGAAAATTGAATTTGAAAAAGGAGTGGTCTTTACAGTAATATTATACACTTCCCTGAATCTGATTAAATAGTACAATTGTCACCCTTTGCCGCCACGCTCCTCCAAATTGACAAAAGCCTTTGATGTTTATTGAATAATTGTATGACTTTTTATGATTATTTTTATGCTTGCCTTTGTATTTTCGCATTGACTACAGGCAATTCTCCATTGATATGCATTGTGCATTCTAGAATATTTGAGGTGTGCTCTTTGTTAAATACAAAGATCTTTCGTACATTGGGTCCTCAACCAACTGGCACGTACTTTGTGGTTTATGGTGTAGACATATTCCTCTTAGTTGGTCCAGTGAGTATTTGGTCTTGTATTGCAATAATTTACAGGCACTGATCAGTGCTGCTTTGGGAAAGGGGCATTTTGTTCCTACCATTCTACCAGGCTAGTTTTGTTGTCCATTTGGGTGTTATATTTCAACTCCATATTTCAACTCCATCCCCCTGTGTGTGTTTGTGTTCGTGTGTGTGTGTGTGTGTGTGTGTGTGTTTGTGTTCGTGTGTGTGTGTGTGTGACTGTGTGTGTGTGTGTACAGTGCCTTCAGAAAGTATTCATAACCCTTGACTTATTCCACATTTTGTTGTGTTACAGCCTGAATTCAAAATGGATTCAATATATTTTCTCTGACCCATCTACCCACAATACCCCATGAAAAAGTGAATTTATTGAAAATGAAAAACAGAAATACACTTTGTATACGAAAGTATGTGGACAACCTTTCAAATTAGTGGATTTGGCTATTTCAGCCACACCCGTTGTTGACAGGTGTATAGAATCGAGCACAAAGCCATGCAATCTCAAATCAAATCAAATCAAATTTTATTGGTCACATACACATGGTTAGCAGATGTTAATGTGAGAGTAGGGAAATGCTTGTGCTTCTAGTTCCGACTGTGCAGTAATATCTAACAAGTAATCTAACAATTTCACAACAACTACCTTATACACACGAGTGTAAAGGAATGAATAAGAATATGTACATATCATGGAAGAGCGATGGCCGAATGGCAGAGGCAAGATGCAGTAGATGGTATAGAGTACAGTATATACATATGAGATGAGTAACGTAAGGTATGTAAACATGATATAAAGTGGTATTGTTTAAAGTGACTAGTGATACATTTATTACACCCAATTTTTAATTATTAAAGTGGCTAGAGATTTGAGTCAGTATGTTGGCAGCAGCCACTCAATGTTAGTGATGGCTGTTTAACAGTCTGATGGCCTTGAGATAGAAGCTGTTTTTCAGTCTCTCGGTCCCAGCTTTGATGCACCTGTACTGACCCCGCCTTCTGTATGATAGCGGGGTGAACAGGCAGTGGCTTGGGTGGTTGTTGTCCTTGATGATCTTGTTGGCCTTCCTGTGACATCGGGTGGTGTAGGTGTCCTGGAGGGCAGGTAGTATGCCCCCGGTGATGCGTTGTGCAGAGCTCACTACCCTCTGGAGAGCCTTACAGTTGTGGGCGGAGCAGTTGCCGTACCAGGCGGTGATACAGCCCGACAGGATGCTCTCGATTGTGCATCTGTAGAAGTTTGTGAGTGTTTATGGTGACAAGCCAAATTGCTTCAGCCTCCTGTGGTTGAAGAGGCGCTGCTGCTCCTTCTTCACCACGCTGTCTGTGTGGGTGGACCATTTCAGTTTGTCCGTGATGTGTACGCCGAGGAACTTAAAACTTTCCACCTTCTCCACTACTGTCCCGTTGATGTGGATAGGAGGCTGCTCCCTCTACTGTTTCCTGAAGTCCACGATCATCTCCTTTGTTTTGTTGACGTTGAGTGTGAGGTTATTTTCCTGACACCACACTCCGAGGTCCCTCACCTCCTCCCTGTAGGCCGTCTCGTCGTTCTTTGTAATCAAGCCTACCACTGTCATGTCGTCTGCAAACTTGATGATTGAGTTGGAGGCGTGCATGGCCACGCAGTCATGGGTGAAAAGGGAGTACAGGAGAGGGCTGAGAACGCACCCTTGTGGGGCCCCAGTGTTGAGGATCAGCGGGGTGGAGATGTTGTTTCCTACCCTCACCACCTGGGGGAGGCCCGTCAGAAAGTCCAGGACCCAGTTGCACAGGGCGGGGTCGAGACCCAGGCTCGAGCTTAATGACGAGTTTGGAGGATACTATGGTGTTAAATGCTGAGTTGTAGTCGATGAACAGCATTCTTACATAGGTATTCCTCTTGTCCAGGTGGGTTAGGGCAGCGTGCAGTGTGATTGCGATTGCATCGTCTGTGGACCTAGCTCAGAGATGGCCGACAGAGATGGCCGCCTTGATTCGCGTTCTTAGGAAACTATGCAGTATTTAGTTTTTTTATGTATTATTTCTTACACTGTTACCCCAGGAAATCTTAAGTCTTATTACATACAGCCGGGAGGAACTATTGGATATAAGAGCAACATCAACTTACCAACATTACGACCAGGAATACAACTTTCCCGAAGCGGATCTTCTGTTTGGTCCACCACCCAGGACAATGGATCGGATCCCAGCAGGCGTCCCAAAACAACGTCACCGCAGAAGGGGCAGATGGATCGGTCTTCTGGTCAGGCTCCGTAGACGAGTACATCGCCCACTGCTCCCAAGTATACTACTCGCCAATGTCCAGTCTCTTGACAACAAGGTAGACGAAATTTGAGTAAGGGTTGCTTCCAGAGAGACATCAGAGATTGTAACATTCTCTGTTTCAAGGAAACATGGCTCACTCGGGACACGTTATCAGAGTCGGTACAGCCACCTGGTTTCTTCACGCATCGCACCGACAGAAACAAACATCTCTCTGGAAAGAAGAAGTGCGGGGGTGTATGCCTTATGATTAATGAGTTGTGCTGTGATCTTGACAACATACATGAACTCAAGTCCTTTTGTTCACCTGACCTAGAATTCCTTACAATCAAATGCCGACCGCATTATCTACCAAGAGAATTCTCTTCGATTATAATCACAGCCATGTATATCAATCTCCATTGACAAACATTGGCAGTAGAATGGCCTTACTGAAGAGCTCAATGACTTTCAATGTGGCAGTTCGTCAAATTTCTGCCCTGCTACAGCTGTCCCGGTCAATCAATCAATCAATCAAATGTATTTATAAAGCCCTTTTTACATCAGCCGATGTCACAAAGTGCTATACAGAAACCCAGCCTAAAACCCCAAACAGCAAGCAATGCAGATGTAAAAGCACGGTGGCTACGAAACATTCCCTAGGAAGGCAGAAACCTAGAAAGAAACCTAGAGAGCAACCAGGCTCTGAGGGGTGGCCAGTCCTCTTCTGGCTGTGACAGGTGGAGATTATAACAGTACATGGCCAAGAAGTTAAAACGTTCATAGATGACCAGCAAGGTCAAGTAATAATAATCACAGTGGTTGTAGAGGGTGCAATAGGTCAGCACCTCAGGAGTGAATGTCAGTTGGCTTTTCATAGCCGATCATTCAGAGTTAGAGACAGCAGATGCGGTATAGAGAGAGAGTCGAAAACAGCAGGTCCGGGACAAGGTAGCACTTCGGGTGAACAGGTCAGGGTTCCATAGCCACAGGCAGGACAGTTGAAACTGGAGCAGCAGCACGACCAGGTGGACTGGGGCCAGCAAGGAGTCATCAGGCCAGGTAGTCCTGAGGCAAGGGCTCAGGTCCTCTGAGAGAAGAAAGAAAGAAAGAAAGAAAGAAAGAGAGAGAGAGAGAGAGAGAGAGAGAGAGAGAGAGAGAGAGAGAGAGAGAGAGAGAGAGAGAGAGAGAGAGAGAGAGAGAGAGAATTAGAGGGAGCATACTTAAATTCACACAGGACACCGGATAAGACTGGAGAAAAACTCCAGATATAACAGACTGACCCTAGCCCCCAACACAAACTATTGCAGCATAATTACTGGAGGCTGAGACAGGAGGGGTCAGGAGACACTGTGGCCCCGTCCGACTGTACCCCCGGACAGGGCCAACCAGGCAGGATATAACCCCACCCACTTTGCCAAACACAGTCCCCACACCACTAGAGGGATATCTTCAACCACCAACTTACTATCCTGAGACAAGGTCGAGTATAGCCCGCAAAGTTCTCCCCCACAGCACGAACCCGAGGGGGGTGCCAACCCGGACAGGAAGATCATGTCAGAGACTCAACCCACTGAAGTGACGCATCCCTCCTAGGGATGGCATGGAAGAGTACCAGTATGCCAGTGACTCAGCCCCCGTAATAGGGTTAGAGGCAGAGAATCCCAGTGGAGAGAGAGGAACCGGCCAGGCAGAGACAGCAAGGGTGGTTCATCGCTCCAGTCCCTTTCCATTCACCTTCACACCCCTGGGCCAGACTACACTCAATCATTGGACCTACTTAAGAGATGAGTCTTCAATAAAGACTTAAAGGTCGCGACTGAGTCTGCGTCTCTCACATGGATAGGCAGACCATTGCATAAAAATGGAACTATAGGAGAAAGCTCTGCCTCCAGCTGTTTGCTTAGAAATTCTAGGCACAATAAGCAGGCCTGTGTCTTGTGACCGTAGCATACGTATAGGTATGTACGGCAGGACCAAATCGGAAAGATAGATAGGAGCAAGCCCATGTAATGCTTTGTAGGTTAGCAGTAAAACCTTGAACTGAGCCCTAGCCTGAACAGGAGAGGCTAGCACTGGAGTAATATGATCAAATGTTTAGGTTCTAGTCAATATTCTTGCAGCCGTGTTTAGCACTAACTGAAGTTTATTTAGTGCTTTATCCGGGTAGCCGGAAAGTAGAGAATTGCAGTAGCTTTTTCAAAATTTTAGAGAGGAATGGGAGATTTGATATAGGCTGATAGTTTTTAATATTTTCTGGGTCAAGGTTTCGCTTTTTCAAGAGAGGCTTTATTACTGCCACTTTTAGTGAGTTTGGTACACATCCGGTGGATAGGGAGCCGTTTATTATGTTCAACATAGGAGGGCCAAGCACAGGAAGCAGCTCTTTCAGTAGTTTAGTTGGAATAGGGTTCAGTATGCAGTTTGAAGGTTTACAGGCCATGACTATTTTCATCAATGTGTCAAGAGATATAGTATTAAAAAACTTGAGTGTCTCCCTTGATCCTAGGTCCTGGCAGTGTTGCGCATACTCAGAACAACTGAGCTTTGACGAAATACGTAGATTTAAAGAGGAGTCCGTCATTTTCTTTCTAATGATCATGATCTTTTCGTCAAAGATGTTCATGAATTTATCACTGCTGAAGTGAAAGCCATCCTCTCTTGGGGAATGCTGCTTTTTAGTTAGCTTTGCGACAGTATCAAAATTAAATCTAGGATTGTTCTTTTTCTCCTCAAATAAGTTGGAAAAATAGGATGATTGAGCAGCAGTGAGGGCTCTTCGATACTGCACGGTACTGTCTTTCCAAACTAATCAGAAGACTTCCAGTTTGTTGTAGCGCCATTTCCGTTCCAATTTTCTGGACATTTGCTTCAGGGCTCGGGTATTTTCTGTATACCAGGGAGCTAGTTTCTTATGACAAATGTTTTTTGTTTTTAGGGGTGCGACTGCATCTAGGGTATTACGCAAGGTTAAATTAAGATCCTCAGTTAGGTGGTTAAATGATTGTTGTACTCTGACGTCCTTGGGTATGTGGAGGGAGTCTGGAAGGGCATCTAGGAATCTTTGAGTTGTCTGAGAATTTATAGCACGGCTTTTGATAATCCTTGGTTGGGCTGCCCCGACCTCGAGCCTGCGTACCAGGCTCATTCTCCTGTATATTATGAGTACAGCGACTGCAATTAGAAGGCATAATGTTAATGCTACTACTTAGCTTCGGCTGGTGAAGGTCCTGTAAAACCATGTCCAGATAAAACATCCGGGGTGAAAAAGTTGAATGAAAAAAGTCGAGAGAGGGGGGAAAAAACGAAATAAATATATATAAAATGTTAATTCAAAAGTAAAAACCGTAAAGTTGGCAGGTAGCAAAGTAACGATAGCAACAAAACGCACAGAAGCACGTAAACAAGTCCACAAGTTGTGACAGGAAATGACTTCAGCACTCAATGATGCAAAACATCAAAACATAATTGCTGTTTTTGTGAAGTGGAAACGACTAGCAGCAACAACAGCTCAGCTGCGAAGTGGTAGGCCACACAAGCTAGCAGAACAGGATCACCGAGTGCTGAAGCGCGTACCGCGTAAAAATTGTCTGTTCTTGTCACAAGTGTAGAGAGGAGGAGGCATTCGCAGATTTAGAACTACTGAATTTATTAAAGCACCGTATATAAAAGCGGGATGAAACCCAAAGCGTAAAATAATAAAGTACTCAAGAAATAGCAGGAGAGATTCCTCCCAGGAAAACAAGCAAAATCTACAATGACAGACAAAGACATATGACAGAGGGAGTATATATACAGTGAGAAGGTGGGAATTGGAACCAGGGCGCAAATATTTGCAAATAAATTTATTAAAAATCCTACAATGTGATTTTCTGGATTTTTTTTCTCATTTTGTCTGTCATAGTTGAAGAGTACCTATGATGAAAATTACAGGCCTCTCTCATCTTTTTAAGTGGGAGAACTTGCACAATTGGTGGCTGACTAAATACTTTTTTGCCCCACTGTACAGTGATAGAGTGGGGATTGGAACCAGCTGTGTGTAATGATGACGAGACAAGTCCGGGGTTGATGAGTGCAGGGCATTTGCCAGCAGCAGGTTTGGCAGCAGCTAGAAGGCCGGCGACGCCGAACACCTGAGCTGGACAGGAGGCTGCTGTGACAGTCCTCGGTTGCAACACACCACCGAGTTCCAAACTGCCTCAGGCAGCAACGTCAGCACAAGAACTGTTTGTTGGGAGCTTCACGAAATGGTTTTCCATGGCCGAGCAGCCGTACCCAAGCCTAAGATCACCATGTGCAATGCCCAGCGCCGGCTGGAGTTGTGTAAAACTTGCCGCTATTGGACTCTGGAGCAGTGGAAGCACGTTCTCTGGCGAAGAGAACATGCTTCCAACGGACAAATGCCAGAAGAACGCTATCTGCCTCAATGCATAGTGCCAACTGTAATGTTTGGTGGAGGAGGAATAATAGTCTGGGCTGTTTTTCATGGTTCAGGCTAGGCCCCTTAGTTCCAGTGAAGGGAAATCTTAACGCTACAGCTTTCAAGAACATTCTAGACGATTCTGTGCTTCCAACTTTGTAAGAACAGTTTTGGGGAAGGCACTCTCCTGTTTCAGCATGACAATGCCCAGTGCACAAAGCGAGGTCCATACAGAAATGGTGTATCAATATTGGTGTGGAAGAACTTGACTGGCCTGCACAGAGCCCTGACCTCAACCCCATCGAACACCTTTGGGATGAATTGGAATGCCGACTGCAAGCCAGGCCTAATCGCCCAACATCAGTGCCCAACCTCACAAATGCTCTCGTGGCTGAATGGAAGCAAGTCCCTGCAGCAATGTTCCAACATCTAGTGGAAAGCCTTCCTAGAAGAGTGGAGACTGTTATAGCAGCAAAGGGGGGACCAACTCCATATTAAAACCCATGATTTCGGAATGAGATGTTCGACGAACAGGTGTCCACATACTTTTGGTCATGTAGTGTATCTCATTTACATAAGTATTCACACCCTTGAGTCAGTACTTTGTAAAAGCACATTTGGCAGTGATTACAGCTCTGAGTGTTTCTGGGTAAGTCTCTTTTCAAAATTTTTCAAGCTCTGTCAGATTGTTTGTTGATCATTGCTAGACAACAGTGGAGGCTCTTCAGAGGAGGAAGGGGAGGACCATCCTCCTCAGTGTTATTTCAGAAAAATAAATATGTTAAGACATGAAAAAAGTTATCATTTTCAGATAAAACTATATTAAATATAATCACGTCACTAAATAATTGATTAAAACAGACTATTTTGCAAAGAAGGTCTATAGTAGCCTCAACAGCACTCTGTAGGCTAGTACCATGGTGTAGCCAGAGGACAGCTAGCTTCCGTCCTCCTCTGAGTACATTGACTTCATTACAAAACCTATGAGGCTCATGGTTCTCACCCCCTTCCATAGACTTACACAGCAATTATGACAACTTCCGGAGGACGTCCTCCAACCTATCAGAGATCTTGCAGCATGAACTGACATGTTGTCCACCCAATCAAGGGATCATAAATCAGAAAGCTAGCTAGCACTGCAGTGCATAAAATGTGGTGAGTAATTGACTCAGAGAGAGAAAGAAAATAGTTGAACAGTTTTGAACAAATTAATTTCTTCCTAAATGAAGGAGAAGCAAGAGAGAAATAGAGAGAGATTTTGTTGTTTCACTTAGCTAGTAATTGCAGCTAGCTAGTTTAGCCTACTGAAACAGCCTGCTCAAACAGAGGGATGCTATGTTAAGTAGCTGACTATGACTAACCAACACACCACTGGAACTCTTCCGAGTCAAGATAAGGTTTTGATTTGACAAATTTATTGCCACCGGGGCCTGCCGGTGTAACTGCTTACTGACTGTGCACTGTAATGTTACTGTATGATTTAGCGGGTTTACTAACACGCTAGTTCTATTAGCTATGCTGACTATGACGTTTTTCATTTTTTCATTTTAGATTACCTTTATTTTAGTAGGTAAGTCAGTTAAGAACAAATTCTTATTTTCAATGACGGCCTAGGAACAGTGGGTTAACTGCATTGTTCAGGGCCAGAACAACAGATTTCTACCTTGTCAGCTCGGGGATTCACTCTTGCAACCTTTCGGTTACTAGTCCAACGCTCTAACCACTAGGCTACCCTGCCGCCTTACTTTAGCTAATATGGTAACAACGATGTAGGCTGTGTGTAGGGGTTTGGCTTGGAAAGGTTTTTCCGCATGGTCACATACAGCTGATTTGTTGTGCATTGAAGTACACAAGCGAAGGGAAGAGGTGAAAGGAGGAGAGTGCATAATGTAGATGCGAGAAGGAATACAACGTGGCTGCTATGAAACTGTGAACTGTGTTTACGTGTGATCAGGGGTGTATTCATTCTGCCGATTCTGTTGAAAGATATTTCTGAAACAGAAGCAAACGGAACAAAATGGGGATAAACATCCCTGAATTTGTCCAATAGAAACTCTTGTTTACAACTGTTTACAACTGTTGCAAACAGGATGCATGTTTTGGAATAGTTTTATTCATTAAAGGCTTCCTTCTTTTCAGTCTGTCAATTAGGTTAGTATTGTGGACTAACTACAATGTTGTTGATCCATCCTCAGTTTTCTCCTATCACAGCCATTAAGCTCTGTAACTGTTTTAAAGTCATAATTGGCCTCATGGTGAAATCCCTGAGCGATTTCCTTTTTATCCGGCAACTGAGTTAGGAAAGACGCCTGTATCTTTGTAGTGAATGTGTGTATTGATACACCATCCTAAGTGTAATTAATAACTTCACCATGCTCATCTACCAATAGGTGCCCTTCTTTGCGAGGCATTGGAAAAACTCCCTGGTCTTTGTGGCTGAATCTGTGTATGAAATTCACTGCTTGACTGAGGGACCTTAATTCTATGTGTGGGGTACAAAAATAAGGCAGTCATTTAAAAATCATGTTAAACACTATTATTGCACACAAGTGAGTCCATGCAACTTGTTGTTGTGACTTGTTCAGCAAATTTTTACTCCTGAACTTATTTAGGCTTGCCATAACAAAGGGATTACAGTAAATACTTATTGACTGAAGAAATGTCAGCTTTTTCATTGTTAATGAATTAGTAAAAATGTCTAAAAAATAATTCCACTTCGACATTATGGGGTGTGTGTCACGCCCTGTCCTTAGAGATCCTTTTTATGTCTCTATTTTGGTTGGTCAGGACGTGAGTTTGGGTGGGCATTCTATGTCTGGTGTTCTATGTTGTCCTTGTTTTGTATTTCTATGCGTTTGGCCTGGTATGGTTCCCAATCAGAGGCAGCTGTCTATCGTTGTCTCTGATTGAGAACCATACTTAGGTAGCCTGTGTTTGTGGGTGGTTGTTTTCTGTTTTGTGTGTCGTCACCTTACAGAACTGTTCGTTTGTCGGTTTTGTTGTTTTGTTCAGTTGATTGATTAAAATATGAACACTTACCACGCTGCACCTTGGTCCTCTTCTCCTTCTCCCGACGACAATCGTTACAGTGTGTAGTCCAGTGATAAACAAATCTCAATTTAATCAATTTTAAATTCAGGCTGTAACACAACACAATGTGGAAAAAGTCAAGGGGTGTGAATACTTTCTGAAGGCACTGTAGGTGTGTGTGTATTTGCCTGTACATCAATGTGGTTGTGTTAGAAATGCAGTTAGGTAGCCTATTGCATTCCTTCGAGGGATGGGAGACTTGAGAGGCCACCTAAAATACTGTGCAATAATTGGAATTGCTTTATCTTTTAGACTCATCAGTTAATTTGCAATTTTCCATTTAATTACCAACTCGCTCTCTGCATTTGCAATTAAAATGAGCACTGATAACAGAGAAGATGCCTTTTAGCTGATTCCACTTGGAATGAGAACAAGCCAGGAATAGCAATCAGTATACAAATCACACTCACACTAACACACACAACATCCTCAATTTGTATGATTTGGAACGGAGCTCGTCAGATGTAATAAAATATGCGAGCCAGGATCCAATCCAAAGCTGTGTTGAGTGGAGGGCTGAGTTGAGGGGGTGTTGTGTTTTTGGCCTCCCCGGCACTTTTCCACTCATGTTGGTGTCAGGCCCGGGTCCTAGGATAGGATGGGATGAGCTCACTGGTGTAGCACGCCTGTCCTCTGTGTCATCCGGTCTGTGTCTGGGGCAGAGTTGAGAAGCCGATCGCATCACTTCCTGTCCCTTCTGGCTGTCTGGGTCTAAGTGCTGTCTTGTGCACTTGTGACCCCTCAAACTCAAAGACACTGTTTCTATTCAGAGTAGAGCAGACACATTATTTATGCTAAATGGTGACTGGGTATGCTATACAGCTGTTTTTAAAGAACATTTTATAATGTCTCAGTTATTTGCATGGAAGTATGGGGATTTGTGCCCTGCTTTTGTCTTTTCTGCCTGTAAAATACAGTTGAAATGGTTCAGTCCAAAGCAACTCTCTGTGCCTTGCTTTGGTATGTCTCACAATGTCAATATGACTTAACTTCTGGGCACCTCTGATTGTTAACAATTACCATACAAGTTCAGCCTTCTTAGTAAGGATGACAAATATAATCTATTCCACAGTACCGCTCCCAATCTTTCTGTAAACACACAAGCAATTACTGTGATTCATACCATAGCATCCTGAGGGACCTTCATGCTCATGACTAGACATGCTGATTCACTGATGTTGTGCTTTGCATGGGAAAAGTGTGTGTGTGTGAGAGCATGTTTTTTGTGTGTGTATGTGTGTGTCTGTGCATGCATGTGTGTGTCTGTGTGTGTTCAAAAGATGGAGTGTTGTAGAGGAGGGTAGCTTTCAAGAGGTCAAGCCAAGTGTGTCAGGTCTGCGTGTGCTGAACAGGGGTGTGTGGGGGGTGAGGAGTTGGTTAGGTCTGAATGTGCTGAACAGGGGTGTGTGGGGGGTGAGGAGTTGGTTAGGTCTGAATGTGCTGAACAGGGGTGTGTGGGGGGTGAGGAGTTGGTTAGGTCTGAATGTGCTGAACAGGGGTGTGTGGGGGGTGAGGAGTTGGTTAGGTCTGAATGTGCTGAACAGGGGTGTGTGGGGGGTGAGGAGTTGGTTAGGTCTGAATGTGCTGAACAGGGGTGTGTGGGGGGTGAGGAGTTGGTTAGGTCTGAATGTGCTGAACAGGGGTGTGTGGGGGGTGAGGAGTTGGTTAGGTCTGAATGTGCTGAACAGGGGTGTGTGGGGGGTGAGGAGCATACAGCATTGTCAGCAAGAGGGGATAGACACTGTATGTGTGTGTACGTGCATGCGTGGATGCATATGCGTGTGTTTGTGTGTGTATGTATGAATGTGGGTGTATCCGGTGTGAAATGGCTAACTAGTTAGATATACATGCTAGTAGCATTTCTATCGGTGACGTCACTTGCGCTCAGATATATTTAATCAATTTTGAATTCAGGCTGTCACATAACAACATGTGGAATAAGTCAAGGGTTATGAATACTTTCTGAAGGCACTGTACATGCAAAGACAGACAGGTCACTGTGGGTATTGGTGTATACTGTATACACAGACAGACAGGTCACTGTGGGTATTGGTGTATACTGTATGCTCCGTAAGAAGCATCTCAAGGTCCTGGAGTGGCCTAGCCAGTCTCCAGACCTGAACCCAATAGAAAATCTTTGGAGGGAGCTGAAAGTCCGTATTGCCCAGCGACAGCCCCGAAACCTGAAGGATCTGGAGAAGGTCTGTATGGAGGAGTGGGCCAAATCCCTGCTGCAGTGTGTGCAAACCTGGTCAAGAACTACAGGAAACGTATGATCTCTGTAATTGCAAACAAAGGTTTATGTACCAAATATTAAGTTCTGCTTTTCTGATGTATCAAATACTTATGTCATGCAATAAAATGCAAATTAATTACTTAAAAATCATACAATGTGATTTTCTGGATTTTTGTTTTAGATTCCGTCTCTCACAGTTAAAGTGTACCTATGATAAAAAATTACAGACCTCTACATGCTTTGTAATTAGGAAAACCTGCAAAATCGGCAGTGTATCAAATACTTGTTCTCCCCACTGTATGTATTGGTCTACATAGAGAAACCCCTTGCTGGTACCACACTCGACAATACTAGAGATCAAGCTCAAATTAAACTGTATTCAAAAAGCAACCTCTTACGGATCTCTACAGATAGGTGTCCCTTCCACGGGACGGTTGGGCTAATTTGCGCTAATAAGATTAGCATGAGGTTATAAGTAACAGGACAATTTCCCAGGACATAGACATATCTGATATTGGCAGAAAGCTTAAATTATTTTTAATCTAACTGCACTGTCCAATTTACTGAAGCTATTACAGTGAAAGAATACCATGCTATTGTTTGTGTGCACAGTTATGAACTTGAAAAGTTATTAATTAACCAATTAGGCCCATTTGGGCAGACTTGATGCAACATTTTGAACAGAAATGCAATGGTTCCTTGGATCAGTCTAAAATGTTGCACAAACACTGCTGCCATCTAGTGGCCAAAATCTAAATTATGCCTGGGCTGGAATAATACATTATGGCCTTTCTCTTGCATTTCAAAGATGATGGTAAAAAATAAATACAATACACTTGACATTTATCACAATATCAGGGTTCCAGGGTTATATTAAGGAATGCTCCTCGGCCAATAATATTAGGTAGCCGGAATGTTATTTTATATAT
Organism: Salvelinus alpinus; assembly: GCF_045679555.1. Lineage (NCBI taxonomy): Eukaryota > Metazoa > Chordata > Actinopteri > Salmoniformes > Salmonidae > Salvelinus > Salvelinus alpinus. The sequence goes on from NC_092098.1 coordinate 35,026,957, forward strand.
ACTAGGATATATTATTAGGATATATATTATTAGGATATATTATTTAATATTAGGTTAATATGATTGTATCAAAATGTTAGGTATTGTGTAGTCAGTGTATACATATAGCCCACAGTCACATAGATAGACCATTAGAAACACACTGAGGTGAGCCTGCTGTGTTTACCTAACAGGTTGTGATGCAGGTAGGGGGTCCCTGTGTGTGTGTGTGTGTGTGTGTGTGTGTGTGTGTGTGTGTGTGTGTGTCAACTCCAGAGACCCTATAAGCCAATTAGCTCCCCAGGGAACTCCACTTGGTACAGTAGACAACCCTGCAGGATTCCTCCAGCTCTGGACAATAGCAATTAGTCCACTGACTGGAGCTTTAATTGGACACTGATTAGATTGGTGTCATAACTATAACCTACTATCCACTACATGGGGAAAACAAGGGCACTGATTCCCTTTTGTTTGTTATGTTGTTGTTTTATTACAATGTCACTTGTTATGTGATGCTACATTGTTTGTGGACTTATTTAGAAACTATGGTGTACATGTCTACAATGTATCATATGTGTGTGTGTGTGTGTGTGTGTGTGTGTGTGTGTGTGTGTGTGTGTGTGTGTGTGTGTGTGTGTGTGTGTGAGAGTGAGAGTGAGAGAGAGAGAGCACTAGAACAGTCTGCAGCATCCAGCCTCACGCTACTAGAATCTGAAGTCAAATGTCTACTATTTGCTGATGATCTGGTGCTTCTGTCCCCAACCAAGGAGGGCCTACAGCAACACCTAGATCTTGTGCACAGATTCTGTCAGACCTGGGCCCAGACAGTAAATCTGAGTAAGACAAAAATAATGGTGTTCCAAAAAAGGTCCAGTTGCCAGGACCACAAATACAAATTCCATCTAGACATTGTTGCCCTAGAGTACACAAAAAACTATACGTACCTCAGCCTAAACATCTGTGCCACAGTTAACTTCCACAAAGCTGTAAAAGATCTGAGAGACAAGGCAAGAAGGGCCTTCTACGCCATCAAAAGGAACATAACATTCGATATACCAATTAAACTTGATATATACTTGATATACTTCAATCAGTTATAGAATCCATTGACCTTTATGGTTGTGAAGTCTGGGGTGAAACCAAGAATTCACAAAATGGTACAAACACCAAATTGAAACTCTGCATGCAGAATTCTGCAAAAAATAACCTGTGTACAATGTAAAACACCAAATAATGCATGCAGAGCAGAATTAGGCCGATACCCACTAATGATCAGAATCCAGAAAATAGCTGCTAAATTCTACAACCACCTAAAAAGAAGCGATTTCCAAACCTTCCATAACAAAGCTATCACCTATAGAGAGATGAACCTGGAGAAGAGTCCCATAAGCAAGCTGGTCCTGAGGCTCTGTTCACAAACACAAAAAGACGCCACAGAGTCCCAGGATAGCAACACAATTAGACTCAACCAAATCATGAGAAAACAAAAAGATAATTACTTGACACATTGGAAAGAATTAACAAAAAAAACTGAGCTAACTAGAATGGTATTTGGTCATAAACAGAGAGTACACAGTGGCAGAATACCTGACCACTGTGACTGACCCAAAATTAAGGAAAGCTTTGACTATGTACAGACTCAGTGAGCATAGACTTGATATTGAGAGAGGCCACCATAGGCAGACCTGGCTCTAAAGAGAAGACAGATTATGTGTACACTGCCCACAAAATTAGGTGGAAACTGAGCTGCACTTCCTAACCTCTTGCCAAATGTATAAACATATTAGAAACACACATTTTCCTCACATTACACAGACCCACAAAGAACTCGAAAACAAATCAAATTTTGATAAACTCCCATACAGTATCTTTTGGGTGGAATACCACAGTGTGCCATCACAGCAGCAATATTTGTGACCTGTTGCCACAAGAAAAGGGCAACCAGTGAAGAACAAACACCATTGTAAATACAACCCATATTTATGTTTATTTATTTTCCTTTTTGTACTTTAACTATTTGACCATCGTTATAACACTGTACATAGCCATAATATGACATTTGGAATGTCTCTATTACTTTGGAACTTTTGTGAGTGTAATGTTTACTGTTCATATTTTTTCCTCACTTTGTTTATTATCTATTTCACTTGTAAACATATATTTCCCATGACAATAAAGCCCTTTGAATTGAGAGAGAGACAGAGAATGTAGGAGTGACAGACGGAAAACACAGGGAGGAGAAAACTAACAGATAGTTCAGTATTCTTACCCTCTCCCATTACTTAATCATAGCAGCACCTGGTGGCTGCCTTGCACAGTAATAAACCAGACAACTGCTGCTCAGTCATTCTCAACACAAGATACATTTTACATACTGTACAGCAAGTTCATCATTTTGTGGATTTTGTGAAAGTGAGTTTTCTGCTTACCTTTGTCAAAATGTGGCAATTGCTGCATAAGCATATTTATTCAAGTCATTAAATGCTTTTAAATGTATTTTAATATAATGTGTTATCACCCTGTTAAATCCAAACAGTCAAGTATTTTATTAATGTACATTGAAATGCACCAAGCAAGGTATTGAGAGTAGCAAGGAAAAACACCAACTATAGCTGATTAGGAGGATAAGTAACTACATGGGCCTATTCATAAAGCTTCTCAGAGGAGTGTTGATCTAGGATTGGTCCCCCCTGTCAATGTAGTCTTAGGGCTCGATTCAATCCGTAATAAGGATGTTCAGTGCTTTAGCGTAATTGATATTTAAAGTTAATTTCGGATTGAACCGACATATACAGCGTTTACCGTGAAACGTGGAGACTGCATTCATCGCCTTTAAATTTCAAACGCGCTATAGCGCTGAACTTCTGCGATATGGATTGAATCGAGCTCTTCTTCATCATGGTCTATTGTAAAAAGCATAACGGTAGATAAGCTCTACTACTCTGAGACACTTTATGAATATGGGCTCTGACCCTGGACCAGCAGTTGGAGGCCACTTCTACCACAACACCTGATGTTTACATACAGTATAATCAGTGTTGGGGAAGCACATCTGAAAAGATTATCAAGCTACCAATTACTTCACACTGTAAGAAGTTAAGGTACGCTAAAGCTAACCTTAAGAAAAATATAGTTTACTTAACTAAAGTTATTTTCAAAAAGTAGTTCACATCCAAACTACTTTGTGAAAAATGATCATATGTAAATCTGAAATGTCAATGACTACAAATTGCAAGAACAGATAACTTTGGGGTCACATGTTAACATTTGGGGTCACATGTTAGCCTATTAATAAAAAAAAACGACAGTATATTTCAAGTGAAAATTAGGCAGGTCTGATGCTGAAAAATAAAGTAAATGATAGCCTACTTCACCCATATCTTCTTTTGTTTTTGCAAAAAAAGTTGTGTAGTTCCAGTAGTTAATTACTTTTTTGCCATGTAGCTGTGTAGCTAACTACTGAAAACACAACCTAGTTTAGACTTTAGTTCAACTACCACCAAGCTACTGCAAAATGTAGTAAACTTACTAGTTGAACTACATGTAGTTCACTACTCTACAAAAATGCATGTCATGTACTCCTATCACCATGTGTGTTTGTATCCCGCTACAGGTCTCCATGTGAAGCTGTCCCATGATGCAACATGTGTCCCCAGCACCAGCACTGACAATGATGGCCACTCAGAGCGTTCCTCCACCATCGTACCAGGAGAGCCAACAGGTCAGTACACCACTAGTGGTCAGCTCAGGGTTGGGGTCTAAGACAGTTTTTTATTTCAGTCAATCCAGGAAATGGATTGAAATTCAGTTCATCAATTGAAAAATCCTGAGTCTCTTATTTGTCTTTAGTCAAGTGCACTTCCAAACAAACATTGTTATAAGAGTTTGAAGTAGAGGCTAGCCCAAACTGTATATCTAGGACACATGCTGCCGATAGCACCTAAATGGGGGGGGGGGGCTCAAAGTACAGTAATGGCTAGAACAGAATAAATGGAATGGTATCGAACACATCAAACACGTGTTTGATACCTTGATACCATTCCATTCACACCATTCCGTCCATTATTATCAGCCGTCCTTCCATCACCTCCTGTGATCTAGGACTTACCCTACCTCAATCTCAACCACCGTCATTAGGAGACAAAATGACCATAGACCAACAGTTCAACCTCAACCTCATCCTAGCTATCCTAGAGAAAGAAGTAGAGCAGGTTTGCCAGAGCACCTCACCACTCCCCTCCTTGTCTCCTCTCTACCACTCTTTCCTTGCGCCCGGAGGATTAGTGCCAGGGGTGATCTCCCGAGCCTCAGTCAGCGCTGGCAACAAAATGCAAATGAGAGCTAGTTAAGTGTGAAGAAGCTAATTTATTTCCCATTTGGAGCCGGGATTAAGACTTGAAGCTTCCTCCCCAAACCAACACAGAGGGGGGTGGGGTAAGGAGGGATTGGAGGGGGGGAGGAGGGCCTAATTTCCTTCTCTCCAAAGGCTGAGGGGAGAGAGAGGATGAAGGGGGAGAATGAGAAAGAGAGAGAGGTGGGGGTAGGGGACCAACACAATTGAAGAGAGGCATTGTACACATTCAGACTGTCACATCACAGTAACACACTCATATTTTGAAGGCCTTGTAGAAAGATCAAGCCAGTTGTCTATCCACTCTCATGTAGTTCACAGAATCTGATAAGGTGTGTGTCTGCACGCTAGAGATAAGATAGTGGAACACAAACTCAGTCTTCTAAGTCAAAAGCCCATTCAAAAGAGGGCTTATGCACATACAGATCTGGGACCAGGGCTACCAGTCTATGTATTGTAGTTCACTGTGGTTCTGTTTGCTGTGCCCTCAGATGACAGGCACCACCCAACAGAACTCCAAGGCCCAGCAGGTCCACATCACAGCATCCTCGGCGGCTGGGAACACCCCCGTCAGTGTGACCCTTGACCCCCAGGCCCAGCTGGAGTCAGACAAGCGGGCCGTGTACAGGTAAGATGTGGTCTCAAAAAAAACATTTACAATGTAAAGCTCTTTGTGCCATACTGTAAATTCTCTCTGTTAATTCAGCAAACTTCTCCAAAAAGTGATAAGGCAAAACTCTTTTGAACTAACCTTGAGAAGAATCAGGCATTGAAGGGAACACCTGTCCTCTTCTGTTTGATTGGTTTAACACACACACAAACGCACACACAAACACGCACTCCCAATGCTACCGTAACGACGGTTGGTTTTCTCCATTTTCAAGCACTTTATTTGTGTAACTTCTGAATGGTACATACATTACCATGTTAGGAATGCCCTTTAAAAGTGCAGTATTGCAATTAAGAAGTCCTTGTAAGCAGGGGTGTCAGGCACACATTATTTTATAGGGGGCACGAAAGTACGTGAGGATAGAGGCGGGGTGGTTGGAGAATTTTTGTATTTTCAAACACCTGAAACAGCTTTTCTCCTGCAATCTAGAGCCATAATCATTATGCCTAATTCGATGTAAAAAATATGTCTATTTGTCTGCATATGTTGTCCAAGCATACCTTGTTACATGTTTAATTGTCATTTTAATTAGGGTGCCATTCTGACTGTTGTAAATCACACATCTTAATACTGTATACTGCACTACCATGTCTAGGATATTATAATCACATTACAACACAGTACATGGGATCATAACACACATCATCAATACAGGAACATGTCTTATTATCATAATTAATAGACAAAATATCATGATATTATCATAAGGTGCCAGATTACATTTAAACCAAGCATTTTTCTGCATATTTAAGTATACCTCTTGAGCTGTCTGTATCCTCCTGACTGGTGGTTCTTTGAAGAAAAAAAACCGTAATATGCTTTTCTGCATCTCTGCTAAAATCTGGGTAAAAGGTTGACAGGAATGTCTTATTCAGGACATCTAGTAATTGATTGCTTTTCTAAAGTCTACCAACCTTGCCAGCAGGCATGCCACCTAAGATAGTTAGACAAGCTCCTCTAACTGGATTGATAGTCTGAAACGGCTTGGTTTCTAGTTATGAGGTTGGGAGATTGGGAACATATCTAGCTGGCTAGATAAAGCCAACTTTATAAAATTGCTAGGTGGCTAGTATTACAGGGAAACAACACAACATTGAATTTATTCATCAAGAAGAAATCAATAGGCTACATAGCTTGATCAAATGAATTTACAAACACACCTCCTGCGAGTCCTGCCCATCAACGGCAGCTAAAATCAAATGCTGTGTGTGACTCTACACTCTCTCTCTTGCTCCGTGGTGCACATTGGAAGGAACTACTTACTGCTGAGAACAGGGTACTCTTTCCTGGTCCAGTCAGTGTGGGCCCTCCCCAAAATACTGCAGATAGATCTTTTTATAAATAATTATGATAAAACGTGCGCTTAAAAATGTATTAGTAATTCATTCAACATTAACATTAATTTAACATCTGACAAATGTAAAAACAGGACAAATCTGAGGGGGCATGTGCCTTTGTGCCCCCTATGGGCACTGCTCTTTATAACAGAATGTTATATATTTGTTTAACTTTTTTTTTTACAAGCCTCTGCTTGTAACTTATAAGAGTAATGAAGGGAATAGACAATTGCTGCCAACTGAAAACTAAACATAGATTCTGAAAAACACCCTCCTCTCCCAACTCATCACTTGAATATTAATGTACTTTCATAATGGGCTAATATTATCTATTTATGAAGTAAATTATTCATAGAACACATCCTTTTTTTTACATGTTCAGCAACTCTAGGATGACACTGCATACTCTTTGCTCGGCTCGCTGTCCTGGCTCCTTGGCTCTCCCTTAGTGTGGTTATCTACTGCTTTTGTCTGAGTGCTCTTGGCCCTTGGTTAGCTGCTCAGGCCCCTTAGGCGAGAGCTGTGAAGGCCTCGCCAAGCCTGGGGCTGAATTTCTAAGCTCCTCTGAGATACAAGGCTTCTCTTTGATGTGAGCAGCCAGCCTGAGGGGGGCTGTGAGCGCTGAAAAAGACAGACTCAGCCCCAGCCCCTTGCTGCCTGTTCACTCACTACAGTTCCCTCCTGAAAACACACACTCACAGGCGGGCTCGCCGTCGTGCTCACACACACAAATGGATGTACTGTATATGCATATACACACACACACACACACACACACACACACACACACACACACACACACACACACACACACACACACACACACACACACACACACACACACACACACACACACACACACACACACACACACACACACACATCTAACCCTACCACATGAAGGGTATGAATCTGAAAGCAAAGGGGCTTCAAAACGTTGCCTTTTCATCCTCTCTGACACTTCTAAATATTCTTACAACGTTCTAAACATTGACAGACAAAGCAGACAGTTTCCTGTCTTCCTCTACATTGATCATCTCCTATAGTGCGCTCACACCATGCAGCAGCACAACACACAACACATGCTACTGCAATGCCAAAAGCTAACTCGACACATACTGTGAATTGAATACAGTATACTGTAACTAGTCATTTTCGGTTAAATCAAATCAGACATGAACAGACTCTGTGCCAATTGATGAACAAATTGTTGGAAACCTTCTTGGATTAAAGATAGAATGCTCCCATCTTCGTCTTGTTTTCTTATTTAGATGGCCTTTATGACAAAATACTATGCTATAATTAATAAAAGACTGTAATACACAACTTTAAAGCATGTTCAATGAGTAGCCTTCAAAGCCACTGTCTTGCCTCCCTCCCACGACTGTCGGATGATGCAAAGGAAACAAATACATTCTCAATTCCAAAAAGCTGCTCCTCCCCTGTTAGGCACTGTTCCAGTTCCCCGCCGCCATTCGGGGGTTGAAAAGTTTCAAAGCAAGACAAAAGTTTGAATTAGAATCGCTGTAATTTATCCAGGAATTTAGTCAGCAGCATCTCTTTCTTATTAATGTTTGTGCACACGTCAGTTCTTTTCGCTAATTGCCTGCATAGTGAGTTTGTTGTATGTGGAAGAGCTGTCTAGCTCCTCTATTCTCTTTGATGAGTCGTCTCTTAATTATTACCAGCAGACTCAACGTGTGATAGTTGTAATTAGCCTAAAAAGCGCTGGATTTTCTAAATTGTATTATTATTATTATATACACTACCATTCAAAAGTTTGGGGTCACATAGAAATGTCCTTGTTTTTGAAAGAAAAGCTATTTTTTGTCCATTAAAATAACATCAAATTGATCAGAAATACAGTTAATGTTGTTAATGACATTGTTAATGTTGTAAATGACTATTGTAGCTGGAAACGGCTGATTTTTAATGGAATATCTACATAGGCGTACAGAGGCCCATTGTCAGCAACCATCACTCCTGTGTTCCAATGACACATTGTGTTAGCTAATCCAAGTTTATCATTTTAAAAGGCTAATTGATCATTAGAAAACCCTCTTGCAAATTATGTTAGCACAGCTGAAAACTGTAGTTCTGATTAAAGAAGCAATAAAACTGGCATTTTTAGACTAGTTGAGTATCTGGAGCATCAGCATTTGTGGGTTCGATTACAGGCTCAAAATGGCCAGAAACAAAGAACCTTCTTCTGAAACTCGTCAGTATATTCTTGTTCTGAGAAATTAACACTATTCCATGCGTGAAATTGCCAAGAAACTGTAGATCTCGTACAACGCTGTGTACTACTCCCTTCACAGAACAGCGCAAACTGTCCCTAACCAGAATAGAAAGAGGATTGGGAGGCCCCGGTGCACAACTGAGCAAGAAGGAAAGTACATTAGAGTGTCTAGTTTGAGAAACAGACGCCTCACAAGTTCTCAACTGGCAGCTTCATTAAATACTACCCGCAAAACACCAGTCTCAACGTCAACAGTAAAGAGGCGACTCCGGGATGCTGGCCTTCTAGGCAGAGTTGCAAGGAAAAAGCCATGTAAATGTTGCAATTCTTCAGCCACTCCTGAACCTGCGACAAAAACAAGCTACGTATGGACAGTACCAAAACAAATAATCTACTGATGCTGTCTCTTCGCAGCAAAATCTACAGAGTTGGGATGGTTGTATTCCCCATATACTGTATATAACATTCTATTGATTGCAAGAATTTTGTATAATAATTTAAATAGAAAAACTCTGTTTTGAATCCAGCGTCATTTTGTGTATCAGTTCATAAACCATGTGCCATGGAATCGGTACATCGAAAATCCCTTCCCAACTATTTTGCAATCTGTATGGCACAGATGTCAAATTTTTTTGTCCTTAAATGAAACTAGTATATTTTTTTCAATCAGGGCTGACTGATAAGTTCCTTAATTTCTCCCCCATCCACTTGCCTCTTCCATTTTTTAGGTAATTTCCATATATTTTTGATAGCTGCGTGTGTTACATAACTCCACCAGTCCTATTTATGATATCATTTACAAAGATTATGCCATTTGTAAACATTTCTTCCAAAAATATAGTTTTTTTAATCAAATAGTATATTTGAGTTTAACCATACTATTTGTTGTAATATTTGTTCTGTCTTTTCCGGTGGATTAAACTGACATTGCAACCAACTCTTTATGGGATATTTTGGAGATGATTTCATTTTCAAATAACTGAAAGTGAGAGGTTGTAATCTGAATAAAGGGAAAAATGACATTCTTGAACACAGGTTGAGACATTCTTAATAATCTACTAGAGAACCAGTTCGGATTTAAGTATAACTTTTGTATGACTGAAGCCTTGAGCTAATTGCCTGGATAGTGAGTTTGTTGTGTGCGGAAGAGCTGTCTAGCTCCTCTATTCTCTTTGACAAGTTGTCTCTTAATTACTACCGGTGGAATCAATGTGTGATAGTTGTAATTACCCTAACGAGTTATGAACCTTCCGATGAAGAAGCGCTGGATTGGCCTTGTCTTATTAGCGAGCTAGCAGGGGGTCTGTTTTCCAGCAGTCTCTCCACTATGCCCAACTGATGGAGGTTCGGCCCACTTTCAGATGGAAACACGGCGGTGGAACGAGAGGCGTTTTTTAATTTGTTGTGGTTGTAAATGTAAGTGAAATGTGGGATGGGGAGAATTTAGCTACGTTGTTTTGATTTGTAAAGCTGTAGTAAAAAAGGAAAACAGGAACGTATTTCACAGAATCAATGTGGTAACTATTTTTGCATCCGTGGGTTATTGAGATATTGAGGTACAGTATGTATAGGGCTCTGTTCTGTAGATAGAGAAAATAACTCTGTTTCACACAAAAGTCCCATATTTGTCATACATCTTAAATCTCAAAATGGAAACTAAACAGCCTTATGACATGATTATTTTCAACAGTAACAAAATATTTTTTTTCCTTTCCCTTGACATTGGTGCCAATGCAATCCTTTTTTTAAATGGCCCAAATTGCAGTGCAAAGCCCTGTATGTGGTGTATTATGATTTACTGTCCTCCATAGTAGGTCTGTGCTGAAAGCTTCTCTTATGCTGGTTCACCCGAGTGTTTTGCATTGATACCGGATTAGAACCCTGTGTAGGTGGGATGTGTGTATGTACTGTATGTACAGATGAAGTTGGAAGTTTACATACACTTAGGTTGGAGTCATTAAACTTGTTATTCAACCACTCCACAAATTTCTTGTTAACAAACTATAGTTTTGGCAAGTCGGTTAGGACATCTACTTTATGCATGACACAAGTATTTTTTCCAACAATTGTTTACAGACAGATTATTTCACTGTATCACAATTCCAGTTTACATACACTAAGTTGACTATGCCTTTAAACAGCTTGGAAAAATCCCCCAAAATATGTCATGGCTTTAGAACCTTCTGACATCATTTGAGTCAATTGGAGGTGTACCTGTGGATGCATTTCAAGGCCTACCTTCAAACTCAGTGCCTCTTTGCTTGACATCATGGGAAAATCAAAAGAAATCAGCCAAGACCTTCGAAAAAAATTGTAGACCTCCACAAGTTTGGTTCATCCTTGGGAGCAATTTCCAAACGCCTGAAGGTACCATGTTCATCTGTACAAACAATAGTACACAAGTATAAACACCATGGAACCACGCAGCCGTCATACCACTCAGGAAGGAGACGCGTTCTGTCTCCTAGAGATGAACGTACTTTGGTGCGAAAAGTGCAAATCAATCCCAGAACAACAGCAAAGGACCTTGTGAAGATGCTGGAGGAAACCAGGTACAAAGTATCTATATCCATAGTAAAACGAGTCCTATATCGACATAACCTGAAAGGCTGCTCAGCAAGGAAGAAGCCACTGCTCCAAAACCACCATTAAAAAAACTGACTACGGTTTGGAACTACACATGGGGACAAAGATCGTACTTTTTGGAGAAATGTCCTCTGGTCTGATGAAACAAAAATAGAACTGTTTGGCCATAATGACCATCGTTATGTTTGGAGGAAAAATGGGGATGCTTGCAAGCCGAAGAACACCATCCCAACCGTGGAGCACGGGGGTGGCAGCATCATGTTGTGGGGGTGCTTTGCTGCAGGAGGGACTGGTGCACTTCACAAAATAGATGGCATCATGAGGCAGGACAATTATGTGGAGATATTGAAGCAACATCTCAAGACGTCAGTCAGGAAGTTAAAGCTTGGTCAAAAATGGGTTTTCCAAATGGACAATGCATACTTCCAAAGTTGTGTCAAAATGGCGTAAGGACAACAAAGTCAAGGTATTGGAGTGGCCATCACAAAGCCCTGACCTCAATCCTATAGAAAATTTGTGGGCAGAAGTGAAAAAGCGTGTGCGAGCAAGGAGGCCTACAAACCTGACTCAGTTACACCAGCTCTGTCAGGAGGAATGGGCCAAAATTCACCCAACTTATTGTGGGAAGCTTGTGGAAGGCTACCCAAAACGTTTGACCCAAGATAAACAATTTAAAGGCAATGCTACCAAATACTAATTGAGTGTATGTGAACTTCTCACCCACTGGGAATGTGATGAAAGAAACAAAAGCTGAAATAAATTGTTCTCTCTACTATTATTCTGACATTTCACGTTCTTAAAATAAAGTGGGGATCCTAACTGACCTAAGACAGAGAATTCTTACTCGGATTAAATGTCAGCAATTTTGAAAAACTGAGTTAAATGTATTTAAGGTGTACGTAAACTTCCGACTTCAACTGTATGTACAGTGGGGCAAAAACGTATTTAGTCAGCCACCAATTGTGCAAGTTCTCCCACTTAAAAAGATGAGAGAGGCCTGTAATTTTCATCATAGGTACACTTCAACTATGACAGACAAAATGAGAAAAGAAAATCCAGAAAATCACATTGTATGATTTTTTATGAATTTATTTGCAAATTATGGTGGAAAATAAGTATTTGGTCAATTACAAAAGTTTATCTCAATACTTTGTTATATACCCTTTGTTGGCAATGACAGAGGTCAAACGTTTTCTGTAAGTCTTCACAAGGTTTTCACACACTGTTGCTGGTATTTTGGTCCATTCCTCCATACAGATCTCCGCTAGAGCAGTGATGTTTTGGGGCTGTTGCTGGGCAACACGGACTTTCAACTCCCTCCAAAGATTTTCTATGGGGTTGAGATCTGGAGACTGGCTAGGCCACTCCAGGACCTTGAAATGCTTCTTACGAAGCCACTCCTTCGCTGCCCGGGCGGTGTGTTTGGGATCATTGTCATGCTGAAAGACCCAACCACGTTTCATCTTCAATGCCCTTGCTGATGGTAGGCTTTGTTACTTTGGTCCCAGCTCTCTGCAGGTCATTCACTAGGTCCCCCCGTGTGGTTCTGGGATTTTTGCTCACCGTTCTTGTGATCATTTTGACCCCACGAGGTGAGATCTTGCGTGGAGCCCCAGATCGAGGGAGATTATCAGTGGTCTTGTATGTCTTCCATTTCCTAATAATTGCTCCCACAGTTGATTTCTTCAAACCAAGCTGCTTACCTATTGCAGATTAAGTCTTCCCAGCCTGGTGCAGGTCTACAATTTTGTTTCTGGTGTCCTTTGACAGCTCTTTGGTCTTGGCCATAGTGGAGTTTGGAGTGTGACTGTTTGAGGTTGTGGACAGGCGTCTTTTATACTGATAACAAGTTCAAACAGGTGTCATTAATACAGGTAACGAGTGGAGGACAGAGGAGCCTCTTAAAGAAGAAGTTACAGGTCTGTGAGAGCCAGAAATCTTCCTTGTTTGTAGGTGACCAAATACTTATTTTCCACCATAATTTGCAAATAAATTCATAAAACATCCTACAATGTGATTTTCTGGATTTTTTTTTCTCATTTTGTCTGTCATAGTTGAAGTGTACCTATGATGAAAATTACAGGCCTCTCTCATCTTTTTAAGTGGGAGAACTTGCACAATTGGTGGCTGACTAAATACGTTTTTGCCCCACTGTATGTGTGTGTGTGTGTGTGTATGTGTGTGTTTGCATGGATGTGTGCAAGTGTGGATGGGGGGTAACAGTCACACTGGCACTTATTGAAGTCCAGTAGATGGACTTATTCACAGGGAAGAGAGGAATGAGAGAGTATGTGTGTTTGCACGCACCACTTGGGTGTGTGTGCTTATGTATTTGTGTGTGTGTGTGTTAGCATGCCCAGGCATGTGTTTCCATAGAGCAAAGACTTTGAGGCGCAGCAGCGAGGCAAAGTCATCCCATATCATACACGGCGGGAACGCTTTTAATTTGACAGTGCGCTGGGATGGGGTATGCCATGCAGGCTGTCTGCTCTTGGGCCTCGGTAATGCACCATAAAGTCTGTTTACTATCGCCGCTGTGAAACTCTCGCTGCCATTTTGGCTCCCATCGGCTTCCGACATCCTAACGACCAGCACTGTTTGATGGCACAAAGCTAGCCTCCCGTGTTTTTTTAAAAGGCATCCCTTCGTGAAGTCAGCTGCCTGGCGCTAAATTGCCACGAGACGGAGGAGTTAGAGGAGTTTGTGTCAGAGCCCTGTGGTTTATTGGCTCGGTCAGTTCAATATCTGTTTTTTACGAGGTTTTTGCCATATTACTTGACTGAGGTGGAGAGAGGAAGGGCTGTAGGATATTTGTGAGGGAGGTTAACCAGCGATGTTAACTTCGATATTGTTATGGATACAGAGAACTTGTGGAAATATTTGTTAACGTCAAATAATCTAGGTAATCCAATGATAAGAATGACAAGAACTTTGATATATGTACTTTTGAAAGTAATCATCTTCGATAACGTCAACTGCAGGTAATCTAACTCTTATACATTAACCATCACAGCTGATATGACTGAATAGATTCAAACTGAATGGACAGTTTGAATGGTGAATACAGAGTACAGCTTGAAAGGAGTAACATGGAAAGAGGAAACTGGCAAAAAACTGAATTGATGACAGTGTCACGCTCCGATGAAAGGAAGGTGACACCAGCCCATCTGCCTCCGTCTCCCATGGGCCCACTTGCTCTCTACAATCTGACTGTGACAGAGACTGACAAGGACATAGGCAGACATGCACACACACACACACACACACACACACTTCAGATGATCCATACAGCAGACACTGCACCCTGTGCCAGCTTTGCCCATCTACCCCGCATTGCAAGCGATGAAGGGAGGATGGATGAGGGAAGAAAGAGAGAGTAGGAGAGACAGAGAAAGAGGGTGGAGGGGGGAAAGCGTGTGTGTGTGTGCACCCTGCACAGGGTGTGTTTCAGACATGTAGCCTGGGGGAGAGGGCCTTGTCAAGAGGAGACACAGCATGGTTCCTGCTACAGACTGGGTTCTAATAAAGCGCCCGGGCATACGGCAGGACTGATTAGGAAGGCAAACACGGTGAACATACAGAGAGAGCCACCTCCCCCCTTTGTCCCCTGGCTGGGCTGTGCATAAACCTCCCAAACAAAAACAGTGGCAGAGAAGAAAATGTGGAATAGCAACACATGGTTGCTCTTTCGAGGGGAAGCACTGTTTTGTCAAATTTTTGTAAATAATTTGATTTAACGTTTTTCTGAGCGGATGATTTTTCTATATCTAATGACTAAATAAGTCCCAGTTATAAGTATAGATCAATAAGCCAAGACATTTCAACTCCAAAGTTACGCTTTTGACCATTATATACAGTAGGTATGTGGGCTGTATCACATCCGGCAGTGATTGGGAGTCCCATAGGGCTGCGCACAATTGGCCTAGCGTTGTCCGGGTTTGGCCGGGGTAGGCTGTCATTGTAAATAAGAAATTGTTCTTAACTGACTTGCCTAGTTAAATAAAGGTTAAATAAAAATAAACAAAGGTAAATAAAGGTAAATAGGGTGCCATTTTGGACGCACACAATGCCTTCGATTTACCTACGAAATTGCAGAAAATAGTCTGTTTTTTATAATCATTCCCCATCCTTCATGTTTAAGTCATCACGTATCCTGCACCTGTGATTCATGGAGGAACGTTTCGTTGTGGTGTGTTGTGGTGGCCCGGATGGTCCAGGAGGAGAGACTTTGTGCTTACTGACTCCCCGCTCGCTTCTCCATCCTGTAAATGGCTCTTTTATGGCCTGAGTAATGATCCCCCTGTCCGCTGTCTCCACTCCGTCGCAATGCAGATAGAGCCTGGCTGTTTTTTGGCGCTCAATGTGATGGTGGTAGGTTGGGAGGTCCCACTCCAATGCAGTGCAGGCAGGCATGGACACACATCTGACTTCCTCCACACACCTTAGGCTGTCCAGGTAAACAGTGTCCATATTAAGACAGCCTTAGACTCAGCAGGACTTGTACAGGTAAAGGGTGCATTCTCCTCAGTCCGATCCACTCTCTGATTTACCACGGTCTGTTCTAGGGATGAGGGTTTGAAATAATTTCACTATTTGAATAGTATCATACATATTTGTCAGATATGCAGATATTCGAAATACATGTGCTTTTTTAAACTTAAGTTTCTAACCTAAGTACTACTGCGCGAGGGATAGACTGGCGCTCTATTGCTGCAGCTGCGGAGGGGGCGGTGTGTATGAGATGAGTGAGCTGAGCAGACAGAGGGAGAGAGAGAGACGCCAAGGCAACTCGGGCTACAGCCAAGACTAACTAACTTGTAGCAGCCACAGTGTTATTTATCATCTCATATATCAGTGCCTCTCTAGCTAGGCTAATTGAGGCCACATGCTGTGCTTTCACCCAAATCCCATTCAGATAAAACAACAGCCTACCTTTTGGTTGCTTGTTGTAGCTTACGTCTTCTCATTTCTCTAACTTTTAATTCTGTTATTTTATTCCAATTTGCATTGCATTAGGGAACTCTCACCCTACTTGCTACACACTGAGCCTCTTTTCCGCATTGATTGGCCAACGTAAACAACAAGCTACACACATGAAGGCTACCAATCTTTTTATTAAATGAATAATAAAAAATGTTATGGTATATCGTTGAATGTAAAACTGTCACATGGATATTTTTATTTAATTTTGTTAAAATAGGCCTAGAATTTTTTGTGGGGCCCAAAATGAATACTCACACCAGTATTTGAATACTAACGTATTCGGACCATTCGAATATCCGAAAATTTGATTAACCATGCACATCTCCGGTCTGTTACATAACCATGGGGCGATATATGCATACAGAAGTCCTGAAATAGTGAACATTAAATCGAGTGAAGATAAATGTGACACATTATAGAACTGAGAAACATTTTCATGTTAATTAACATGGTACATTTACATGCTCCGATCTGAGCAAATCAATGAAAGTAAAACCAAGTAAAATGTTCAAAACCAGGAAAGAGGTCCAAAACCAGGGGGAAAAAATCTAATCTGGTAAAAGGTCAATCAATGACTGTTATATGCCTGGAACCTTACAGTACTGTTTAATAAATCCCTCTAAAATATGGATGAAATCATGTATTCACCAGTGGTGGAAAGAGTATCCAATTGTCATACTTGAGTAAAAGGAAAGATACCTTAAAATGACTCAAGTAAAAGTGAAAATCACCCAGTAAAATACTACTTAAGTAAAAGTCTAAAAGTATTTGGTTTTAAATATACTTAAGTATCAAACATATAAGTATAAATCATTTCACATTCCTTATAGTAAGCAAACCAGACGGCACCAATTTTAAAATGTTTTTATTTATTTACAGATAGCCAGGGGCACACTCCGACATCTATACAAACAAAGTATTTGTGTTAGTTAGTCCACCAGATCAGAGGCAGTAGGGATGAGCAGAGATGTTCTCTTTATAGGTGTGTGATTTTGACAATATTCCTGTCTTGCTAAGCATTCAAAATGTCACGAGTGCTTTGGGGTGTAAAGAAAAAGGTGTGTAGTACAAAGTAGAATGTTTTCTTTAGGAATGTAGTGAAGTAAAAGTTTACAAAAATATAAATAGTAAAGTACAGATACTCCAAAAAACGACTTAAGTAGTACTTTAAAGTATTTTGACTAAACTACTTTACGCCACTGCTAATTACTGCTATTGTTTATTATTTACTCCTTTGTTTGTCCTCATACTGTGGTGTTGGAGGTGTGGGCCAGTCGGCAAATAAAACGTGCTGTGCATACCCATAATACAAAGGGTTATTAGAAGAAGCCCTGGCCCTGGCATTTTATCTTAATATCAGAGGCTAATTAATTTGGGGTTCAACACCCTCAAAACACATTAACAATATCAAATATCTTTATAACGACACAGTGCAAGACCCAGATGCAGACACAGGAGGCAGATGGTTAGAGTCTCTGATATGTATTAAAATACAAGGGGCAGGCAATAGGCAGGTCGAGGACAGGCAGAAGTTCATTAAAACTTCTTATGGCTGCAATCCCGGTAACGGGATCGATATGACAAAAACAAAAAAAAGTGCAGGGCGCCAAATTCAAAAAACAGAAATCTCCTAATTAAAATTCCTCAGACATTCATGTGTCTTATATCATTTGAAAGGTAATCTTGTTGTTAATCCCACCAAAGTGTCCGATTTCAAATAGGCTTTTCAGCGAAAGCACTACAAACGATTATGTTAGGTCACCACAAAACCACAATAAGCACAGCCATTTTTTCCAGCGAAAGATAGCTTTCACAAAAACCAGAAATAGAGATAAAATTAATCATTAACCTTTGATTATTTTCATCAGATGACACTCATAGGACTTCATGTTTCACAATACATGCATGTTTTGTTTGATTAAGTTCATATTTATATCAAAAAATCTGAGTTTACATTGACGCGTTAGATTCACTAGTTGCAAAAACATCAAGTGACTTTGCATAGCCACATCGTTTCAACAGAAATACTCATCATAAATATAGATGATAATACAAGTTATACACATGGAATTATAGATATACCTCTCCTTAATGCAACCACTGTGTCAGATTTCAAAAAAACTTTACGGAAAAATAAACCATGCAATAATCTGAGACGGAGCTCAGAACAATAGCCAAATTAGCCGCCATGTTGGACTCAACAGAAACCAGAAAATACATGATAAATGTTTCCTTACCTTTGATGAATTCATCAGAATGCAGTCCTAGGAATCCCAGGTCCACAATAAATGGTTTGATTTGTTCGTTAATGTCCGTTATTTATGTCAAATTAGCTACTTTGGTTCGCGCCTTCGGTAAACAATTCCAAAGTCAGAAAGCGCCTCCACTATAACGTGACGAAATGTCCAAAAGTTCCGTAACAGTCAGTAGAAACATGTCAAACGATGTACTGAATCAATCTTTAGAATGTTGTTAACATACATCTTGAATAACGTTCCAACCGGAAAATGTTATTGACTTCAGAAGAGCGGTGGAACGGAGATACTCCTCATGTGAAGGCGCATGGTGAATGCGTGATCAGCCCGTGGAAGTGATTACTCATTCCTGTCTCCTTCGGCTCCCCTTCATATTAGATTCACCAGACAAAGTTCTATTGACTGTTGACATCTAGTGGAAGCCGTAGGAAGTGAAAACTCATCAATATCTCCCTGTGATTTCAATGAGAGCTTGGTTGAAAATTGGTACCCCCAGAAAAAATACAAACGAAGTGGAACTTCTCAGGTTTTTGCCTGCCATGTGAGTTCTGTTATACTCACAGACATAATTCAAACAGTTTTAGAAACTTCAGAGTGTTTTCTATCCAATATGAATAATACTATGCATATATTAGCAACTTGGAATGAGGAGCAGGCCATTTAATAAGGGCACCTCTGTGCACCTTTCATCCAAGCTCAATACTGCCCCTTCAGCCATAAGAAGTTAACCAGGTCAGAGTCCGAAAGGTACAGGTCGGCAGGCAGGCGGGCTCAGTGTCAGGGCAGGCAGAAAAGGTTGGAACCGAGAGGGCTAGAAAAACAGAGACTAGGAAAAACAGGAGCACGGAAAAACACCCTGGTAGGCTTGACGAGACAAGACGAATTGGCGACAGACAAACAGAGAACACAAGTATAAATACACTGGGGATAAGCACAAGACAGTACTGTCACATTCGAGTGTGACAGTACCACCCCCCCTCCCCCCACCACCTGGCGTCCTACCTGGGCACATACCTGGTTGACCAGGGTGCCAGCGGTGAAAGTCGGCGATGAGGGCCGGGTCCAGGATATCCTTAGCGGGGACCAAGCACCTCTCCTCCGGGCCCTCCCAGTCAACCAGGTACTGGAAACCCATGCTCCGAGGTCGAACACACAGGAGGCGTTTCACCGTGTACGCCGGTACGCCGTTTCATTGGAAACAGGAGACAAAGGGCTGTGAGACAAGGGCTTAATCCTGGACACATGAAAAGTGGGATGTATACGGAGGGTACGGGGCCGGAGTCCGGTAGCGGTCCGCTTGTCGACGATACCTGGAGGTGGTCTTGAGAAGAGCAGACAAGCTCTTTTCCAGGTATGCCGACAGAGGCAGACGAACATCTGGGCCGAGGGTATGTTGAGATCTTCTTCTTGCTCTGGGAAGAGCAGGGGTGGATACCCCATGGAGCACGAGAGCCCAGTGGCCGGGAAGAGTGTTCCGGGAGTACTCCACCCACAAAAGTTGCCGGCTCCAGGTGGTGATGTTGGTCGAGACGAGGCACCTAAGCGTTGTCTCCAGGTCTTGATTGGCACGCTCTGACTAGCCGTTGGATTGGGGATGAAACCCGGAGGACAGGCTGGCCGACGACCCAATGAGGGTGCAGAATGCCTTCCAGAATCAGAACGAGAATTGAGGACCACGATCAGAGACAATGTCGACAGGGTGTCCATGGATTCGGAAGACCATGAGCTGGACGTCTCCTTGGCTGAAGGTAACTTGGGGAGAGGAATGAAATGGGCAGCTTTAGAGAACCTATCCACTACTTTCAGGATATTGGTGTTGCTATCAGACGGAGGAAGCCAAGTGACAAAATCCAGGGATATGGGACCAGGGGTGATGAGGAACAGGGAGTGGCTGAAGGAGGCCAGCCGGAGATTGCTGTGGAGTCTTATTCTGAGCACACACAGTGCATGCGGCAACAAAGGCTGAGACGTCAGGAACCATAATGGGCCACCAGAAGCATTGTCAGAGGAAGGCCAGGTTTCGACGGGATGGCAGGTGAGCTTGGAGGAATGAGCGCATTCCATGACCTGAGATCCGACCGAATTAGGAACAAACATCCGGTTAGCCGGGCCCCCCCAGGGTCGTTGTGCCTTGCGAACCAGGCTCTCGATATCGCAGACAACTGTAGCTGCAAGACATGGTAGGGAGGACGGTCAAAAGGTGTGGCAGAGGAACTAGACATGCGAGAGAGAGCGTCCGGCTTCACATTCTTGGACCCTGGGCGGTAGGAGATGGTGAAGTTGAACCTGGTGAATAACAGAGCCTGCCTACAGTTAACGGGCCTGCCTAGAGTTAAGGCGCTTGGCTGTGCGGAGATATTCTAAATTCTTATGATCGGTCCACACCAAAAATGTATTTTCCGCCCCTTCCAACCAGTGCCTCCACTACTCCAAAGCCATCTTGACCGCCAGGAGTTCCCGATTTTCCTACGTCGTAGTTTCTCTCAGCGGGGTTGAGACGATGGGACAGAAAGGCACAGGGATGCAGCTTTTGGTCCTGGGCAGACTGCTGGGACAGGACGGCATCCAACTCCAACGTCAGAAGCGTCAACCTCAACCACAACCACAAACTGACAGAAAGGCTCCGGATGGATAAGGATGGGGGCTGTAGGAAGCCGATGCTTAAGGGCCATAAACGCCTTGACAACAGCTGGGGCACCATGTGAACGTCACCTTGGGAGAAGTGAGTGCAGTGAGGGGAGCCGCCAGGGTGCTGTAGCCCCGAATGAAGCCGGCGGTAGAAATGAGCAAATCCCAGGAAACGTTGCAGCTGCACTCTGGATGTGGATTGGGGCCAATCCATCACCACTCTCATCTTTTCAGGATCCATTTGAACATTCCCTTCAGTGATGATGTATCCCAGAAAGGAGATAGTGGAGCGGTGGAATTCACACTTCTCTGTTTTCACAAACAAATGGTTCTCTAAGAGGTGCTGAAGGACTTGTCAGACATGGAGGACATATTCTTGAGCAGAACGGGAGAAAACAAGGCCGTCGTCGAGGTATACAAACACAAATCAATTCAACATGTCGTCACAGAGCACATCGTTGACCAAGGCCTGGAACACTGCGGGAGTGTTGGTGAGTCCAAATGGCATGACCAGGTACTCATAGTGTCCACTAGCTGTGTTGAAGGCCATCTTCCACTCGTCTTCTTTGTGTATCCGAACTAGGTTTTAGGCATTCCGAAGGTCCAACTTGGAAAAGATGGTTGCCCCCTGGAGAGGTACGAAAGCCGAGGAGAGGAGTGGTAGAGGGTAACGATTCTTAACCGGGATGTCATTGAGGCCCCGGTAGTCGATACATGGACTCAGGGTCTTGTCCTTTTTTCCACAAAGAGGAACCCTGCGCTGGCAGGGGAGGAAGAAGGACGAATGCTCGCATCAGCCAGAGAGTCCTCAATGTACTCCTCTATGGCCTTGTTCTCAGGGCCAGACAGGGAATCTAGCCACCCATGAGGCGGTGTTGTGCCCGGGAGGAGATCAATAGCGCAATCGTAGGGACGATGCGGAGGGAGGGAGGTGCCTCGAGCCTTGCTGAAAACCTCCAAGAGGTCCTGGTACTCGGGAATGGCGGCAAAATCAGAGGCTTTAACAGAGCCCGCAGGAGGACATCCCGGGGCAGGCTGCGCCGCCTTAAGACAATGTGAGTGGCAGAACAGGCTCCAACCCAGGATAGAACCAGTGGTCCAGTCAATAACGCGGTTGTGCCTCTGGAGCCATGAAAATCCCAAAACAACAGGAACATGGGAGATTCAATGAGAAGAAGCTGTATGGACTTACTGTGATTGCCCGACACAGGCAGGTTAATGGGCACCGTATTATGAGTGACATTGCCAATGGTGCATCGTCCAGTGCTCTGGTGTCCATGGGAACGGATAGAAGTTGTGTGGAGATACCCAGCTCCGATACCAGAGTAGGGTCCATAAAACTCTCATCAGACCCAAAGTTTAGACTGGTCACCCCACAGCAGGATAACATGGAAGGGAGTATGAGTAATGGGAGTTAGAAAACTCCCAGTATGGCCCACCATAGTACTCGTACCTAACTGATGAGTCTGGTCTTTCACTGGACAGGTGGATTTGTAATGCCCTATAGTACCACAATACAGGCAACTGTTGGAGTTAAGCCTATGTAATCGTTCCTGAGGCGACAATCTAGCTCTGTCCTGTTGCATAGGCACAGTAGAAAACGAGTCGCCCGTTCCCGATGATTCCCGAGGGCACTCGGGTGACTACGAAACCTCTCGGAAATGCAGGTGTCGGGGACTCCCGGGGGTTCTTCGGGGGCGAGCAAGCAGCCGTGGACAAACGAGCGGGGCCGAAAACAAAGCTCTCCCTCCTGCATTCCCGTAGACATCCATCGATCCTTATAGTTAAGGCTATGATGGAGTCAAGGTCCAGGGGTAACTCCCGAGCTGCGAGCTCATCTATAATCTCCTCCGATAGTCCATGAAGAAAAGTATCGAACAGAGACTCCGGGTTCCAGGCATTCTTGGCTGCCAACGTGCGAAAGTCTACAGCGTAATCTGCCACACTACGGGGTTCTTGACGTAATCAAAGTAGCTTTCGGGCCGCCTCATCCGGGAGAGAAAGCCATTTCCGCAGGCAATGTCACTTTTTTAATTTGTGTGTGTCAATTTTGACCAGCCCACCCAGCTAAAAAATGGTCCAGCCCTTCTGGCATCTGCCAGAATTGCCAGATGGCCAATCTAGCCCTGCCACATGGTGTCATATTTCCATTACACCAGTTTTTGTGTGTGTCTGTGTGTTTTCAGAGAACACCACTGACGAAAGGAAAACAAACATTCCACTCAAAAGATGAAAATCATCACTTGTGAGAGATGCAGCTGTTGGAATCAACAACATGACAAATTGCTATATTATCTTATTAGAAAATAACTGTCTACAACACTTCGATTTCTTAGATCAGCAGCAAGTTAAGTAATAACTAGTCCAGTTGAACACCTGCCATAGAAAAGGACCTGAAAAACAGGCCCTAATGAACATAATACACCTTTGCAGCCAGAGGGAGGAAGTGGTTGGCACTTATACTGATCCCCCCCCCCCCCCCATACACACACACACACACACCCAATGGACGAGGCCGTGGGGACTGCAGCTCGGTGATCTGCACATGGCTGCCTGTTTAGTATTCGTCTCACGTCTGGCCGAGGGAGCCACATTAAATCGGGATCAGGTAGATTACAGTCTAATATAGCGAGCTATTAAAGGCTGCAAATGAGAGCCATAGGTTAGAGCCAGAGCAGAGGCCCACTCTCCCAGCATCCTACAGTATTCCTGTGTGCTGCATGCCTGCTTTCCCCCTAACTACCTACTCCCTCACACCACCCACCCACACACACACACACACTCGTTCGTACATACGCAGATGGATTCATGCATGCATACACGCAGGCACAGACCGACACATGCACGTGGCAAAACCAAAGGCTACAGAGGCATAAATACTTCAGGCGGTGTCAACCTGCCTGAAATATGCACCTGACCACAAGGGCCAGTAAGTAAGGGGATGAGAGAGTTTTTTGTTTGTTTATTGTATATCTTATCTGTGTTTCCAGAAGCCTGTGCCAGATTTGTACTTTTTTTTGGCTTGTACATCTATTTTGGGGTGCAATACATTATTTCAACTGTTCTTTTTTAAATAATTTTAAAAAGCAGACGAATATAAATAAATATTAATACAGATTGGTACAGTTCATGCTACATGGTAAAATAAGTGAATATGTAAGGTGGCACATTTCCAGCCAGAGATAATAATTATTATAAACAAAAAGAGCAATAGAAAAAGACCCCCAAACCCACACACAAAATAGCACAAATAAAATGTTAAGTCTCATTACTGGGCTCCATCTTAATTAATGTAGGTATTTTTAATCTAAGTGAATGTGTTATTTATTCCATCTCATACAGCTCCCAAACCTTTTTGCAGCTATGAGTTATATGTTGGAGGGTTGGGTTTTAACCATTTAATTGGATTGCTGTGAGCAAAATCTGCAAAAGACAGTTCTGACCCCTTCCCTCTATGCACTCTGGAATCACCCCCAGGATAGCCACCAAGGAGTGTTGTGGTGTTTCTACATGGTACACCTCATTTAAAGCTGTATAAACATCATCCCAATACATTCTGGTCATGTTGAAAGTGTATGTACATAGTTGCTCACTTGTTCCCATTTCAACCATTCTTGAGTGACAAAACGTTTTTACATGGACAAAGGTTTACACAATGCTGTTCGAGGTCACTGCTCTAATTGTGTTACACAGAATGAAAATAGCCAACAGTACTATAGACCCTAAGCCTGGAAGATACATTTTGCACCATGAGTACAATTGTATTGTGGTTTTCAAGAGCGTGCAACATTAAAGGTCCTGGTTGATAGTCTGTTTTCATATTCTTATTTTAGGCTCTTATCCTTATGTAAAGAAGCCTACATCATAAAATGGCAACTACTTCTAAACATCTAATCAACACACTTCATGGATTGGTGACAATCCCTGTTGAATTCATGGTGTGTTTTGGTCAAATCAGAACACAATGTGTTCTCAACTTCACTCCAATAGTTGACTATTAATTCAGTATAGTTTTCAAACTATAGTACCGAAATAAAATAAACTGTTGCCTGTCTTCTGAATGGGTGAATAAAGGTTGTAATCTTATTGATCAACGTCTCAACCAAATATTACCCATATTTCCGTGTTGAAATGACATGTGTCCAGTGAAATTATCTGCTGCACATCCAGTGGCAGGCTAAGATGCAGGAGTAAATGCATATGATTGAGTGAAAAAGCAGCCTACACAAACTTTAATCAGAAGCAATTAAAACTCAAATTGCATCTGATTGAAGTGTTCAGAGATTCCTTTTCCACCACCTGACAAGTAAACAAAATAACGAACAAACTGTTTGACGCAACCCCGTATCACTGTGTTATCAATAGTTTGGACTAGGGTTTTAAAAATCTTGTAATTTTCCCACAATTCCCAGAACTCCTGGTTGAAGGATTTCTGACACCCTACTTATTCCCTTCTGATTCTGTGAATCTTCAATCCAGGAATAATGAAAACTTGGGGATTTTGGAGAAGTTGTGCAACCCTAGTTTGGATCGTTTTCTCATGTTGCCTAGAACATTTAGCTATGGTATGAATCAATATGAAGACGTTAAAACTTCTACCGAGTCAGAAACCCGGATCCGGGAGCACCCCCCCACCCCCCACCAGTAAAAAAGCTGAATAGCATAGCTAGCATAGCGTCACAAGTAAATAGTAGCATCTAAATATCATTCAATCACAAGTCCAAGATACCAGATGAAAGATCCACTTCTTGTGAATCCAGCAATCATTTCTGATTTTTAAAATGTTTTACAGGGAAGACACAATATGTAAATCTATTAGCTAACCACGTTAGCAAAAGACACCATTTTTCTATCACCAATTCGGCCAAATAAAGATATTGATAGCCACTAACCAAGAAAAAACCTCATCAGATGACAGTCTGATAACATATTTATTGTATAGGATAGTTTTTGTTAGAAAAATGTGCATATTTCAGGTAGAAATCATAGTTTACAATTGCACCCACCATCACAACTCGACTAGAATAAATACAGAGAGCAACGTGTATTACCAATTTACTCATCATAAAACATTTCATAAAAATAGACAAAGCATAGCAATGGAAAGACACAGATCTTGTGAATTCAGACAATATTTCAGATTTTCTAAGCGTTTTACAGCGAAAACACAATAAATCGTTATATTAGCATCCCACATGTGCAAACGTTACCCCAGCATGAATCCAAGGCAACGGGAGCGATAACGTTATGATCACCAAAATATATACATTTTTTCACTAACCTTCTCAGAATTCTTCCGATGACACTCCTGTAACATCATATTACAACATACATATAGAGTTTGTTCGAAAATTTGCATATTTAGCCACAAAAAACCGTGGTTATACAATGAGAATAGTAGCAAAACTGGCCTGAAAATGTCGGGCGCTATCTTTGAGAGTGATCCAGTCTAATCGATAGCTAATCATAAACTTGACTAAAAAATACAGGGTTGACAGGAATCGAAAGACAAATTAGTTCTTAATGCAATCGCTGACTTACATTTAAAAAATTATCCTTACTGTGCAATACCGGGTCCGCCAAAGCGAAGCTACACATAACAAAATGGCGATATATGCGTTTAAAATTTTTCAACAGAACAGCGATTTATCATCATAAATAGTTCTTACTATGAGCTGTTCTTCCATCAGAATCTTGGGCAATGTATCCTTTCTCCGGTCTAATCGTCTTTTGGTCGAAAGATGTCCTCTTGTCCCGTCGAAATGGCCAATAACGTTCGGTATGTACAGGAAACGTGCCCAGCTCATGGAAGAGCGTCACAAATAAATGCCTCAAAATCGCACTAAACGGATATAAATTGCTATAAAACGGTTTAAATTAACTACCTTATGATGTTTTTAACACCTATAACAAGTAAAAACATGACCGGCGATATATTACTGGCTAAACCAAGGCTTGGAAAGGGGGCGGTCCGACGCCCTTCATGCGTCCAGCGCAGGATCCAAAAGAAAGCTACTTCCGGTCTTTTCTGTTTTATACAGGCCCTGATTGCGCAATCGACTCCATTCAAATTGTCACCACTTACTGACATCTAGAGGAAGGTGTAGGCAGTGTTTGTATCCTCATAGCATTCACAGGGACATTAAGACTGACCTGGGACCAGAGGCCAAGATTTCTGAAATCTCACTCCCTGTCAGGAAAAGTGCTGTAGATAGAGTTCTGTTCCACTCAGAGACATAATTCCAACGGTTATAGAAACTAGAGAGTGTTTTCTATCCAATAATAACAATAATATGCATATTGTACGAGCAAGAATTGACTACTAGGCAGTTTAATTTGGCAATGTCAAAAAAATAAAAGTGCTAACATCACCCCCTATTGACAAAAGGTTTTAAGTGGGAATGATATGGAAATGATCAGTCTGCAAAGCCCCCTCTGTTTAATATAGTGGTTCCAACTTCTGCAACTCAGGCAAGAATGACTGTTCACTGCAGTATCTTTATTCTTGATGTCAATGTAAAGGAGAAAATATATATCAATGTTTTGTCAGAAAATACAGAGATGGGCAAAGTTTATGGATACTTGCCTAGAATTGACTGGACAAGACTATAACAGGAAACAAGTGAAATAGAACAGAAGATTAAAAACATATTAATCACTTCTTGTTATTCGGAAATCCAACTAGCCTACGGATCTGGTTGCACTCACAAAATAAATGTGTCATACTTGCTTCCCTTATAGAAAAGGGTCTGAGCCTTTGTAGTGCTTGGTGAGGGGGGTCTCACCTGAAGAGGCAGAAGGAGACCTCGGTCTCCCACATGACATATCCTTGGAGCATGAATGCTCAAGATTCTCTGCTGGAAAATATTGGACCACATGGCAATTCTTAGTCAAATTAGAACACCTTTCCCAAATACATCGATCAAGAATGAGAATAAGGGGTTGGCTTATGTTGTGAAGGGTCCACCGCACTATAAATCGATCGGTGGGACTTGCGCAACGTTTTAGTTTGCCGTTTCCCCATCCACACACTTGGTGGCTTGCATGGTGTTTTAGTTTGCCATTTCACCTCACCACCAATACTTGGTGGCTTGCAAGGCGTTTTATCCTTTTGCTTCTTAGTGGCAGTGGTACAGGTTATGGCGCTTGGGTAGGCCCTCTCCCACCAAAGAACACATGCAAGTGTAAAAGGGCAACCTAAAAAGCCATGTGAGAGACCAAGATGATTCTCTGAAATAATAGATTAGACAACGTCATGCCAATTGTTTTTACAAATGGAATACCTTTATCAAATACAATGATCAAGACTAAGATGTTGGGGCCTCCCGAGTGGAGCAGAGGTCTAAGGCACTGCATCGCAGTGCATCATGCTTGAGGCATTACAGCAGACCGAGACCGGGAGACCCACGAGGCAGCGCACAATTGGCCCAGCGTCGTCTGGGTTAGGGGAGGGCTTGTCCGGCCGGGATTCCTTGTCCCATTGCACTCTAGCGACTCCTTGCAGCGGCCGGGCGCCTGCGAGCTGACTTCGGTCACCAGTTGTACGGTGTTTCTTCTGACACGTCGGTGCGGCTGGCTTCCGAGTTAAGCGAGCTTGGCAGGGTCATGTTTTGGAGGACGCACGGCTCTCAACCTTCGCCTCTCCCGAATCCGTACAGGAGTTGCAGCGATGGGACTGTAATTGGATATCACGAAATTAGGGAGAAAAAGGGGTCGTCATTACTTGGTGGCTTGTGCTGCATTTGAGCCTTCTTGGTAGCAGTGGCACAAGTTCTGGTGTATCAGGGAACATTTTGGAAGGGGCTTGGGTAGACCTTTGCCTGAAAATAAAGTGTAAAATAACATCCTTTTAAGTTTTATTGGTGATAAAAACTTCTAAATAGTCAACATAAAACACATAACCAATTTTAAACCAAAATACTACAACATGCAAAAGTTAACCTCAAAAGCCCTACCCCTAGCCTGGAAGTCCGGACGGATTTCAGCTCAGTTTCACTACACTAACAATGGTGAAACATGGAATGATTCTGTCCCGGGTTGAGGCTACCGTCCCTCTAGCCACACGCTTGGAGATTTGAATGGATCAATTAAAGTAACACGGTAAAAGGTCCTACCACTCTATTAACAGGCAAGGTGGTTGTTTGGTGTCTAACGTTTAGGGAAAATTAGTCGATTAGTAAACAGCATGGCAGACTACCATACTTATATAACTTGGAGGCAGTACTGGCTGGAGGTGGGAGATGACATTCCTCATGCAATTCTAAACACGCGACAATATAAAGAATAAAAACCATGCCAATTAAAATGAATGTACACAAACTGCCAATATGTTTGAGTTTGAGTTTATTTGAGTTTATTTTATTTTTACAGGGACAGTACACATTAATCAACGTTTCAGTAAAAGTGCCGGTGTTAGCCAGCCGGCTGATTTTCAACTGCAGTCCCTGGGCAGGTTATTAAACACAATTACAATATAGACAATCATTGAGGAGTGAGCACACGCAGAGCAACATAGGACAAGCAAGACATAGCATACAGACAGAGCAACATAGAACAAAAAGCAGCAAGACAAAATTCATAAAAGCAACAAAGTGTTTCCACACCTCACAAGCTACAGACAACAGACAACATGGAAAGCGGCAATACACAGCTAGGGATTATGTTCACAAATCTGATTGACTTTTAGTCATGTCTTCATGCATTTTGTGAAAGTGTGATATGTGGTACAGTATGTGTGTCTGATGGCAGTGTATTCCAGACATGGGAAGCTCTCACAGAGAAAGCGGATTTACTAAAGGTGCTTTTCCTTAAGGGAACTATACAGTCACCTCTCATGGCAGACCTTGTGGATCTTGTGGAGGGGAACCAGGCCATTTAGGATCTTGAACACAAGACATGCGTCGGTGTATTGCACAAGATTTTCCCAACTCAGGAGCTCATGCTTTCTGAGGATGTAACAGTGATGATGGCTATTGGGCTTCCTATCAAGCACTTTGAGAGCCTGTTTGTAGACAGACTGAATAGGTTTTAATGTTGTACAGCAAGCTTGGGCCCAACTAGTCAAGCAGTATGTTAAGTGGGGGAGTATCATAGATTTGAAGTACAGTTTTGCTACCTCTGTAGTCAAACAATTTCGTTTAAATCGGAAATTAGCTAGGTTGAATTTGGTTATCTGAATGACCTTTTTCACATGCTTTTTAAAAGAGAGGTTGGAATCAAGTATGATGCCAAGGTACTTAAAATCAGATACCACCTGGAGCTTCTCCCCTGACACATAGACATCTGGCTCAGTAGCATCTGTTGCCCTCTTTGTGAAGAACATGCAAACAGTTTTTTCACATTGAGATGCAAACACGAGTCACTGAGCCACTTTGTAACCTGGACCATTACAGTAGTGAGTTCTTGTGCAGCTTGTTGTTTGCTCTTTGCATGCACATACAGTGGGGAGAACAAGTATTTGATACACTGCCGATTTTGCAGGTTTTCCTACTTACAAAGCATGTAGAGGTCTGTAATTTTTATCATAGGTACACTTCAACTGTGAGAGACGGAATCTACAACAAAAATCCAGAAATCACATTGTATGATTTTTAAGTAATGAATTAGCATTTTATTGTATGACATAAGTATTTGATCACCTACCAACCAGTAAGAATTCCGGCTCTCACAGACCTGTTAGTTTTTCTATAAGAAGCACTCCTGTTCTCCACTCATTACCTGTATTAACTGCACCTCTTTGAACTCGTTACCTGTATAAAAGACACCTGTCCACACACTCGATCAAACAGACTCCAACCTCTCCACAATGGCCAAGACCAGAGAGCTGTGTAAGGACATCAGGGATAAAATTGTAGACCTGCACAAGGCTGGGATGGGCTACAGGACAATAGGCAAGTAGCTTGGTGAGAAGGCAACAACTGTTGGCGCAATTATTAGAAAATGGAAGAAGTTCAAGATGACGGTCAATCACCCTCGGTCTGGGGCTCCATGCAAGATCCCACCTCGTGGGGCATCAATGATCATGAGGAAGGTGAGGGATCAGCCCAGAACTACACGGCAGGACCTGGACAATGACCTGAAGAGAGCTGGGACCACAGTCTCAAAGAAAACCATTAGTAACACACTACGCCGTCATGGATTAAAATCCTGCAGCGCACGCAAGGTCCCCCTGCTCAAGCCAGCGAATGTCCAGGCTCGTCTGAAGTTTGCCAATGACCATCTGGATGATCCAGAGGAGGAATGGGAGAAGGTCATGTGGTCTGATGAGACAAAAATAGAGCTTTTTGGTCTAAACTCCGCTCGTCGTGTTTGGAGGAAGAAGAAGAATGAGTACAACCCCAAGAACACCATCCCAACCGTGAAGCATGGAGGTGGAAACATCATTCTTTGGGGATGCTTTTCTGCAAAGGGGACAGGACGACTGCACCGTATTGAGGGGAGGATGGATGGGGCCATGTATCGCGAGATCTTGGCCAACAACCTCCTTCCCTCAGTAAGAGCATTGAAGATAGGTCGTGGCTGGGTCTTCCAGCATGACAACGACCCGAAACACACAGCCAGGGCAACTAAGGAGTGGCTCCGTAAGAAGCATCTCAAGGTCCTGGAGTGGCCTAGCCAGTCTCCAGACCTGAACCCAATAGAAAATCTTTGGAGGGAGCTGAAAGTCCGTATTGCCCAGCGACAGCCCTGAAACCTAAAGGATCTGGAGAAGATCTGTATGGAGGAGTGTGCCAAAATCCCTGCTGCAGTGTGTGCAAACCTGGTCAAGAACTACAGGAAACGTATGATCTCTGTAATTGCAAACAAAGGTTTCTGTACCAAATATTAAGTTCTGCTTTTCTGATGTATCAAATACTTATGTCATGCAATAAAATGCTAATTAATTACTTAAAAATCATACAATGTGATTTTCTGGATT
This sequence comes from Salvelinus alpinus, assembly GCF_045679555.1. Lineage (NCBI taxonomy): Eukaryota > Metazoa > Chordata > Actinopteri > Salmoniformes > Salmonidae > Salvelinus > Salvelinus alpinus. The sequence goes on from NC_092098.1 coordinate 35,058,903, forward strand.
TTTGTTGTAGATTCCGTCTCTCACAGTTGAAGTGTACCCATGATAAAAATTACAGACCTCTACATGCTTTGTAAGTAGGAAAACCTGCAAAATCGGCAGTGTATCAAATACTTGTTCTCCCCACTGTATATCACTGTATCATCTGCATACATTTGAACTTCAGACCCAGTACAGACAGAAGGCTGATCATTAATGTAAAGGCTGAACAGGAGGGGCCCCAGTATTGACCCTTGGGGCACGCCCACATCATAGCTAAGAGTGGACGACAGCTCATTGCTCACTCTGACACACTGAGTTCTGCCTTCAAGGTATGATTTCATCCATCTCAAGGCATTGGGAGAAAAGTTGAACTTGGACAATTTTGTGATGAGAATCTCATGGTTAACAGTATGTGTTGAAACATACCAGTTATAAATTCTTTGAATGTAGTTTTCTTTCGGTTTCTCTTGGAGAGCTCCTCCACTTCACTGGCTTTGATGATTTTGACATCTTCACATTGCTGTTTTGATTCTGAATGGTGGGTGAAGCTTCAAAACAATTTAACAACCAGCAATGTTTACTTATTGCATTTTCAAGTGTAATGTATCTGCTATTTACCTGATAAGATGGTGCCCGAAGAGGATGGCTGATGTTTTACATGCTCCTAACCAACTTTGCCTTTTGTTAGTTTTTTTGCGTTGTTTGTAACTTATTTTTTTACTTATTTTGTACATAATGTTGCTGATACCGTCTCTTATGACCATAAATAAATTCTGTACATCAGAACAGCAATTCCTCACCATAACTGGAAGAAGCTTTTTCCTTTAATGAGTCCGACGAGAAGGATATACTGCTTTCCCGGGAGAACTAGCCCAAATCACCGTAATTTGCGTTAAGAAAAGATGGAGGAAAAGAGGGCACAGATCAGGCTGCCTTCTGAGAATCCTTAGGCGAGTGAGTGAAGTCCCACTGCCATCTGTCCTACTTGCTAACATGCAATCATTGGAAAATAAAATTGATGACCTACGATTATGATTATCCTACCAATGGTGATGATAGTTGGATGTTCTTGGCAGTATGTTTCACTTGGCTTGATTCAGACAGTTGCCTCGTCTCTTGTACCAATGGATTATGTGGGTTTTTATTTATTTTTATTTTCTGCACTTTTTCATGATGCCCAATTGGTAGTTACAGTCTTGTCCCATCGCTGCAAATCCTGTACGGACTCAAGCCACACTGCTTCTTGACAACCTGCTTGCTTAACCTGAAAGCCAGCCGCAACAATGTGTTGGGGGAAACACCGTACAGCTGGCAACCGAAGTCAGTGTGCATGGGACAAAGACATCCCGGCCGGCCAAACCCTCCCCTAACCCGGACGACGCTGGGCCAATTGTGTGCAGCCTCATGGGTCTCCCGGTCGTGGCCTGATGCGACACAGCGTCTCCAGGTTAGACCTTTTTGGAAACATCCTTCAATACTATGGGACCAGTGTAAAGCAAAAACTACCTGTACTCAGTGGCCTTTCATCAGTCAAGTCCTGCCAGTCACCGAGGTTGTCAGGCAAATTATTTTGGCAATAAACCTTTGAAAGGAGATCAGAGCCTCTGACAATTTGATTTTCTGACAGGAAGACAGTGCATATTTTAGGGCCTCATTTAAGGAAAATCATGACACCCAAGCACACCTTATGCATATAATCTAATAGAAACCATGAAATACAAGAAACTCCAGAGTCTACTAATGGAGATGTAGTTACTTGATGGCTAGCCATGTAGGCCAAGTTATTGAATTCATATTTTCTCTCTGGATGTGTCCCCTCGGAGTGTAACTCTACCCTTCCATTCCAATAGCGTTTAATCTTAAACGATTTATTCCATCCCTGGTGTGGTTATTTTCATTAGCCCAAGATCCCAGCTTCACACATATACCACCCTTTGTTGCAGTTTGAGAAGATCCTGCTTCACACAATCAGACGACCTCTTAATCTCATCCCTATCAAACAACCTTTCAGTACGATCACTTGTTGTAACACTGGAGGTGTCACTCACGTTACCATCTACACTAGTTTCAGTAGAAATGTCAGATTTTCCATTATCGCTAGACTGTCCAAGAGCTAAAACAGCTGCATGGCATTTACGCCACCGTTGATGATAAGTCACAGCTCAATTGCAGTAGTCCAACAAACAATCAAAATAAGTCTATAGGTGATAAAATGATTGTTTTACCTCTTCAGCAATTGTCTTCTTCTCCACAGGGCTTGTTTAGCTTGAAATTGGTTGTGCTCTGTGTTAATTATCGTAAGCTTCTCATACTAATAAGGCAATCAGGTCAATTGGGTGCAGGTGTCAGACGGCATCACAAACAGGTTGACTAGATATGGCAACACTTCATGCAATGTAAATCACAAAACATCATATGAAAATGTAGCCCTATAAATAGAATGCCAAATTCATGATATTAATACACTGCTCAAAAAAATTAAGGGAACACTAAAATAACACATCCTAGATCTGAATGAATGAAATATTCTTATTAAATACTTTTTTCTTTACATAGTTGAATGTGCTGACAACAAAATCACACACAAATTATCAATGGAAATCAAATTTATCAACCCATGGAGGTCTGGATTTGGAGTCACACTCAAAATTAAAGTGGAAAACCACACTACAGGCTGATCCAACTTTGATGTAATGTCCTTAAAACAAGTCAAAATGAGGCTCAGTAGTGTGTGTGGCCTCCACGTGCCTGTATGACCTCCCTACAACGCCTGGGCATGCTCCTGATGAGGTGGCGGATGGTCTCCTGAGGGATCTCCTCCCAGACCTGGACTAAAGCATCCGCCAACTCCTGGACAGTCTGTGGTGCAACGTGGCGTTGGTGGATGGAGGGAGACATGTCCCAGATGTGCTCAATTGGATTCAGGTCTGGGGAACGGGCGGGCCAGTCCATAGCATCAATGCCTTCCTCTTGCAGGAACTGCTGACACACTCCAGCCACATGAGGTCTAGCATTGTCTTGCATTAGGAGGAAGCCAGGGCCAACCGCACCAGCATATGGTCTAACAAGGGGTTTGAAGATCTCATCTCGGTACCTAATGGCAGTCAGGCTACCTCTGGCGAGCCCATGTAGGGCTGTGCGGCCCCCCAAAGAAATGCCACCCCACACCATGACTGACCCACCGCCAAACCGGTCATGCTGGAGGATGTTGCAGGCAGCAGAACGTTCTCCACGGCGTCTCCAGACTCTGTCACGTCTGTCACGTGCTCAGTGTGAACCTGCTTTCATCTGTGAAGAGCACAGGGCGCCAGTGGCGAATTTGCCAATCTTGGTGTTCTCTGGCAAATGCCAAACTTCCTGCATGGTGTTGGGCTGTAAGCACAACCCCCACCTGTGGACGTCGGGCCCTCATACCACCCTCATGGAGTCTGTTTCTGACTGTTTGAGCAGACACATGCACATTTGTGGCCTGCTGGAGGTCATTTTGCAGGGCTCTGGCAGTGCTCCTCCTTGCACAAAGGCGGAGGTAGCGGTCCTGCTGCTGGGTTGTTGCCCTCCTACGGCCTCCTCCACGTCTCCTGATGTACTGGCCTGTCTCCTGGTAGCGCCTCCATGCTTTGGACACTACGCTGACAGACACAGCAAACCTTCTTGCCACAACTCGCATTGATGTGCCATCCTGGATGAGCTGCACTACCTGAGCCACTTGTGTGGGTTGTAGACTCCGTCTCATGCTACCACTAGAGTGAAAGCACCGCCAGCATTCAAAAGTGACCAAAACATCAGCCAGGAAGCATAGGAACTGAGAAGTGGTCTGTGGTCACCACCTGCAGAACCACTCCTTTATTGGGGGTGTCTTGCTAATTGCCTATAATTTCCATCTGTTCTCTATTCCATTTGCACAACAGCATGTGAAATTTATTGTCAATCAGTGTTGCTTCCTAAGTGGACAGTTTGATTTCACAGAAGTGTGATTGACTTGGAGTTAAATTGTGTTGTTTAAGTGTTCCCTTTATTTTTTTGAGCAGTGTATATATTAATAATAGTCATCAATATATATATACTGAACAAAAATATAAACTGTCACAAAACACAATGCCACAGATGTCTCAAGTTTTGAGGGAGTGTGCAATTGGCATGCTGACTGCAAGAATGTCCACCAGAGCTGTTGCCAGAGAATTGAATGTTCATTTCTCTACCAATGTCGATTTAGAAAATTTGGCAGTATGTCCAACTGGCCTCAACTGCAGACCACGTGTAACCACGCCAGCCCAGGACCTCTGTCACGTTCTGACCTTAGTTTCTTTTTTATGTCTTTATTTTAGTTGGTCAGGGTGTGAATTGGGGTGGGCATTCTATGTTGTTTTTCTATGTTTTGTTCTAGTCGTTATATTTCTATGTGTTTGGCCTAGTATGGTTCTCAATCAGAATCAGCTGTCTATCGTTGTCTCTGATTGAGAATCATACTTAGGTAGCCTGTTTTCCCACTATGGGTTGTGGGTAGTTATTTTCTGTTTATTGTTTTTGTTTGCACCTTACAGAACTGTTCGTTTGTCGGTTTGTTGTTTTTGTTTAGTATTCATTCTTTATTAAATTATTATGAATACGTACCACGCTGCACTTTGGTCCTCTTCTCCTTCCACCAACGACAACCGTTACAACCTCCACAACCGGCTTCTTCACCTACGGGATTGTCTGAGACTAGCCACCCGGACAGCTGATGAAACTGCGTAGTATTTCCGTCTGTAATAAAGCCCTTTTGTGGGTAAAAACTAATTCTGAATGGCTGGGCCTTGCTCCCCAGTGGGTGGATCAGTCTCCCAAGTGGGTGGGCCTATACCCTCCCAGGCTCACACATGGGTGTGCCCCTTTCCAGTCATGTGAAATCTATAGATTATGGCTTAATTTATTTATTTAAATTGACTGATTTCTTTATATGAACTGTAACTCATTAAAATCGTTGAAATTGTTGCATGTTGCGTTTATATTTTTGTTCAGAGTATTATGAATAACATATTTATCAAATACAATTTCCAAAGGTGAAAGTGTATTAATATAATACATGTGTCATCCTATTTATAGGGCTAATAGTAAATACTTCTACATTTCTATCAATCAATCATAAATTAATGATAGTATACCTAGCTACACATTGAAATGATGGTGTCCTTTGGGCAAATCAGATGGCAATGTACTACATTAAATGTAGCCTACATAAACCCAATCTTATTCTGAATTTACTTTCACATAGCCTGTGTAAAACAAGTTAAAGGATTTACTCTTAATTATTCAATGTTATTACGGCAGCTATGCAAATGAGTATGGAAGCTGATCAGTGTCCGTATGTGTTGAGATGATAGCTCAGCAGAAACTAACACAACTTGTTTCCAAAGCTAAGCATAGGTACATAGGATCTGATGTTGCATGTATAGAGCATATGCTGCAATTCCCATGTAGATTCTAAGTGAGATTTTTTGCAATTTTACATGGATTTCAACGTATACAGAACATAGTTTTGATGATTATGTTGAAGTTAGGTTAAGTAATTGTATTTCAATGTTTGCAACGCAGGTTGAAATGATATGAAAACACTACTGGTTGATTACTTTTTGCAAATCCAAATGTGTTTCAATCAGATTCAATGTGTCACGTTCGTCATAATGATTGGACCAAGGCACAGCGTGCGTAGAGTTCCACAAAGTTTAATAAATCGAAACTCACCAAACAAAACAAACAAGCACAGGACGGGACAGTACCCCCCCCCCCCAAAGGTGCGGACTCAGACCGCAAATAGGGGAGGGTCCGGGTGGGCATGTACCGTCGGGGGTGGCTCCGGTGCGGGACGAAGTACCCACTCCGCTCGCAGATACGTCGTCCTCCATGGCCGCTCTGGTGCGGGGATCGTCGCCGGAAGCTCCGGACCGTGGGTCGTTGCCGGAGGAACCGGACCGTGGATCGTCATCCGTAGGAACCGGACCGAGGATCGTCGCCGGAGGCTCCGGACCGCAGACCGTCTCAGTAGGTTCCGGACCATCTCAGGAGGTTCCGGACCGTGGACCGTCTCAGGAGGTTCTGGACCGTGGACCGTCTCAGGAGGTTCCGGCCTGTGGACCGTCGCAGGAAGCTCTGGACTGGGAACTGTCGCCGGAAGCTTAGTGCGTGGGACCAGCACTGGTGGTACCGGGCTGGTGACACGCACCTCAGGACGAGCGCGAGGAGCAGGCACAGGACATACTGGACTGTGGAGGCGCACTGAAGCCCTGATGCGTGGGACCGGTACTGGTGGCACCGGGCTGATGACACGCACCTCAGGGTGCAGGGAGGAGGCACAGGACGTACTGGACTGTGGACACGCACTCCAAGGAGAGTGCGAGGAGCAGGAACAGGACGCACCTGACTGGGAACACACACTTGAGGGAGAGTGCGAGGAGCAGGTGTTACACCCCTGAAAAAGGGGAGAAAGAATCACGAGTGTGATACGGAATGTTTACTCATTAAAACCTTTAGTGCAATGAGAAAAAGACCGCAATTTCTCCGTGAACTTGAGTGGAGACCAGAGCAATCGATCTCAGGCTCATAGATTAAGAGCATTTAGTAGATCACAGATTAACACTTTTACCCACGACAAAATAAAGTAATCAACATAACGTTTACACATTCCTCTCACAATTCGTACCCTTTGTATGCTTGACGGATTTTAACAAAATTATATAAATGTTATCAATCTATCAACTAATACTGAATGCATGATCTTCTTAACCTTAGATGTTTTAAGATCCTCACATACTATGAACTTACTAATACTTTTTAATGTATAACAGGCTATTAGTATTTCCTTTAACCTGTCACACAGGCACAGGACATACCGGGCTGTGGAGACGTACTGGAGACCTGGTGTGTATAGCCGGCATCAATTGTTCCGGAACTTTAACACACTTCTCAGGACGAGTACGGAGAGCTGACTCAGGTTGCACCAGACTGACAACACGTTCCTTTATTACAAATCCGTGAATCCTCCACCAACTCAACAACTCTCCCATTTCTCTCTCCTCCAAATTCTCCTTCTCCCAGACTGGCTCTGGTTCACTCCTCGGCTCCGCCGACTGCTCCATGTGCCCCCCCAAATAATTTTTCTTGGGGTTTCTGTGGCCTTCCTCCCCGACTTTGTCGCTGTCCCTCCTTCGCTGCTTCCGTCTGCTTCCATGGCAGGGTATTGTCCCCTGCCATAACCTCCTCCCATGTCCATGATGTCCTCCACTCCCTTTTCTCCCGAGCCCAGGATCCCTGCTCCTCCTGGCCACGCTGCTTGGTCCTTTGGTGGTGGGATCTTCTGTCAGGTCCGTCATAATGATTGGACCAAGGCGCAGCGTGCATAGAGTTCCACAAATCGAAACTCACCAAACAAAACAAACAAGCACAAACGAAACGTGACGTTCTGGGTTGCTCACAGGCAGCTACACAAACACAAGATCCCACAAAGCACAAAAGGGGAAATGGCTGCCTAAATATGATCCCCAATCAGAGACAACGATAAACAGCTGCCTCTGATTGGGAAACATACCAGGCCAACATAGATGATTAAACACCTAGATAACCCACCCTAGTCATTGTCACGCCCCAGCCACCATAGAGAATAAACAGCTCTCTATGGTCAGGGCGTGACACAACGTGACAAATTACATTGAAACAACTAGTTTGTGCCCAGTCGGATCTCATTGTCTTCCGTTTTCTTTGTCTGTTGCATTTGTCTTTTGAGTTAATGATCAAGTTATCTTGCTAATGCAGTTCCTGGGTGTCAAATAGAGCATTGTTGCAGTTAAACATGCTGTAGTTAACACACAATGCACAACTAAACTTCCCTCTAAGGCCGGGATTGAATCTGATCGCACATTGGGACAATGCGCCAATTTAGGTAATTTCCGATTGAGCCGACATATGCAGTGTTTACTGTGAATGTGGTCTCAGCGAACATGGAAACATTGCCTTTAAAAGGACCATTGTCGAAAAAGCGCGATCGGATTGAATACCGTTCTCAATCTGTTAACATGATACATACCTCAAATACGCCAATACCGAATAACTGAGTTATTTTTCCTCTTTGTACCTAGAACTACTACTTATATGGCATTCAAGATACAGCTAGAGCAGTTATGAAGTTCAACTACTTCCTGTCTTCTCCTATCCTTCCAGACACCCTCTATTCCCACTGCTGGCCCTGCTGTTTGAGAAGTGTGAGCAGGCCACCCAGGGCTCCGAGTGCATCACCTCTGCCAGCTTCGATGTGGACATTGAAAACTTTGTCCACCAGCAGGAGCAGGACCACAAGCCGTTCTTCAGCGAGGACCCTGAGCTGGACAACCTGGTTAGTACCCTGCCTGGGGTCCATCTAAATAGTTTAACGTGGATTTTAACCATCCCAAAGTCTAACATGGCTTCCTAATATTGAGCAGTTATCGCAATAGTCATACTGTAATGACTTCCTCCACCAGTAGAGAGAGCAAATCATCCTCAACATTAGTAAGCCACGCTGGACTACTGAGATGCCTCCTCAGCGTTAGGAAGCTCTGTTAAATATCCCTTTCAGGTCCCACCCACAATAATCTTATTTTCTCTCTCACCCTTTCTCATGTACACAGTTCTCTCTTCAATTAGCTCTCTCTCTCTTGCTCTCTCACACACGTCTACCTCTACCCCCTCCCTCTTGTACCTCTTACTTTCCTCCTTTGTCTCTCTCTCTCTATTTCTGGTCTATTCACCCTTTCTCTCTCTTCCCCTTTCCCACTCTTCCCCTCATGATATCTCCCTCCTACCATTCTATGACAGCTAGCAGTAATTAGAAATTAGGAGAAAAAGGGAGGGTGGCTAGAGACAGAGAAATCATTATGTGGGTGCTCGGCGACAAGTGGTGTGGCAGTCAATTAACCCCGCATCTGTGTGCTTTACGAGGTGCTGGTCGGTGGCTGGACCCAGCACACACTAACTCTTCCACAGGACAGTAAGCTGAAGCTGACTGGCTGAGATGGCACAAGGCCCCGATTAAACAAGCAGCGGTAATTGTCATGTAACATCTCACCCGGCTCGAATTGGACTCTTACGATATTACCTTACTTAGAATATCTCAACAGCATGGGATATTAGGTGAGAAGGACATCTCCAATAAGAATCCCTATTGTAAACTCGCTAGGGTGATGACAACTAGGGTTTTAACTTCAGGTAGAATGCTTATAGATTTGTTATTATGTAAGAATATTCTTTCATGCATTTAAATGAAGATGAAACAGTAAATGACTCCACCAATGCAACAGACATAAGGTTCAAGATGTATATTGTCACATTTTCAATGTACCACATCAAAAGAAATGAAAATAATAAACCCCAATGATTTTTCACAACCCGTGTACAAATTACTTTCAAGATTGCTTCAACCCGTTGGCATGCGTTGGAGCTAAAAAAGAAGAAGTCCCGAAGCACCCCATCGTTGTGGTTACTCACTAACGTTACTCGTAGATATTTCCACAGCGAAGTATAACAGTTCCGTGCAGCTGTCCTCACAAGATCCACAGCAAGCACAGCTATCAATGCAGACAGTACTCATTAACAGCAACAGATATGCCATGGAAACATGAACTCGTTAATCTTCCACAAGCAATTCTCTCCAGGTCTCGCACGATGCTAGGCTGACCTCGAGGCTGTCAAATACCGCCACGATGAGATGGTAGATTCAGTCTACTAAGTCTTTCTTAACAAAATAATAATACTCTCTTATAAAATAAAATCAGTATTTCCCTTCAAAACTCGGTAGATACGTGTTTTGTTCTATTTTTATCATCTTCTTTCATAGTTTTTCTTCACCAACACTGATAATGTTCACCATATGTGAATTGATTTCCCCCCATCTATCTTCAGAGTTCGTACTGTTAGGTGAACTAAACTGGGATATGCTTAACACCCCGGCCGTCCTACAATCTAAGATAGATGCCCTCAATATCACACAAATTATTAAGGAACCTACCAAGTACAACCCTAAATCTGTAACCATGGGCACCCTCTTAGATATCATCCTGACCAACTTACCCTCTAAATACACATCTGCTGTCTTCAACGAGGATCTCAGCGATCACTGCCTCATTGCCTGTGTGCGGAATGGGTCCGCGGTCAAACGACCACCCCTCATCACTGTCAAACGCTCCCTAAAAAACTTCAGCGAGCAAGCCTATCTAATCGACCTGGCCCGGGTATCCTGGAAGGATACTGACCTCATCCCATCAGTAGAGGATGCCTGGTTGCTCTTTAAAAGTGCTTTCCTCGCCATCTTAAATAAGCTTGCAAGAACAGAACAGATATAGCCCTTGGTTCACCCCAGACTTGACTGCCCTTGACCAGCACAAAAACATCCTCTGGCGTTCTGCATTAGCATGAAATAGCCCCTGCGATATGCAACTTTTCAGGGAAGTCAGGAACCAATATACTCAGTCAGTTAGGAAAGCTAAGGCTAACTTTTTCAAACAGAAATTTGCATCCTGTAGCACTAATTTCAAAAAGTTTTGGGACACTGTAAAGTCCATGGAGAATAAGAGCACCTCCTCCCAGCTGCCCACTGCACTGAGGATATGAAACACTGTCACCACCAATAAATCTACGATAACTGATCATTTCAATAAGCATTTGTCTACGGCTGGCCATGCTTTCCACCTGGCTACACCTACCCAGGGCAACAGCTCAACATCCCCTGCAGCAACTTGCCCAAGCTTCTCCTTCACCCAAATCCAGACAGTTGATGTTCTGAAAGAGCTGCCAAATCTGGATCCCTACAAATAAGCTGGGATAGACAATCTGGACCCTCTCTTTCTAAAATGATCCGCCGAAATTGTTGCAACCCCTATTACTAGCCTGTTCACCCTCACTTTCGTATCGTCTGAGATCCCCAAAGATTGGAAAGCTGCCGCGGTCCTCCCCCTTTTCAAAGGGTTCGACACTCTAGACCCAAACTGCTATAGACCTATATCCATTCTGCCCTGCCTTTCTAAAATCTTCGAAAGCCAAGTTATCAAACAGATTGCCGACCATTTTGAATCCCACCGTACCTTCTCCACTATGCAATCTGGTTTACGAGCTGGTCATGGGTGCACCTCAGCCACGCTCAAGGTCCTAAACGACATCATAACCAGGATCAATAAAAGGGAGTACTGTGCAGCCGTATTCATCGACCTGGCCAAGGCTTTCAACTCTGTCAATCACCGCATTCTTATTGGCAGACTCAATAGCCTTGGTTTCTCAAATGACTGCCTCGCCTGGTTCACCAACTAACTCTCAGATAGAGTTCAGTGTGTCAAATCGGAGGGCCTGTTGTCCGGACCTCTGGCAGTCTCTATGGTGGTGCCACAGGCTTCAATTCTCAGGCCGACTCTTTTCTCTGTATATATCAATGATGTCAATCTTGCTGCTGGTGATTCTTTGATCCACCTCTACGCAGACGACACCATTCTGTATACCTCTGGCCCTTCTTTGGACACTGTGTTAACATCTCCAAACAAGCTTCAATGCCATACACCACTCCTTCCGTCTTCCGTGGCCTAAATGCAACCGATTGTTGCCCGCACCCGCCCGCCCGACTAGCATCACTACTCTATACGGTTTTGACTTAGAATATGTGGACAACTGCAAATACGTGTCTGGTTAGACTGTTAGACTGTAAACTCTCCTTCCAGACTCACATTAAGCATCTCCAATCCAAAATTATATCTAGAATTGGCTTCATATTTCGCAACAAAGCCTCCTTCACTCATGCTGCCAAACATACCCTCGTAAAACTGACTATCCTACCGATCCTTGACTTTGGCAATGTCATTTACAAAATAGCCTCCAACACTCTACTCAGCAAACTGGATATAGTCTATCACAGTGCCATCCGCATATTCTACCCACCACTGCGACCTACCTGTATGCTCTCGTTGGCTGGTCCTTACTACATATTCGTCGCCAAACCCACTGGCTCCAGGTCATCTATAAGTCTTTGCTCGGTAAAGCCCCGCCTTGTCTAAGCTCACTGGTCACCATAGTAACACCCACCCATAGCATGCGCTCCAGCAGGTATATTTTACTGGTCATCCCCGAAGCCAACACTTACTTTGTCCGCCTTTCCTTCCAGTTCTCCGCTGCCAATGACTGGAACGAATTGCAAAAATCACTGAAGCTAGAGTCTTATATGTCCCTCTTTAACTTTAAGCATCAGCTGTCAGAGCAGCTTACTTGTACACAGCCATTCTGTAAATAGCACACCCGACTACCTCATCCCCATATTGTTCTTTATCCTCTTGCTCTTTTGCACCCCAGTACCTCTACTTGCACATCATCATCTGCACATCAATCACTTCGGTGTTAATGCTAAGTTGTCATAATTTCACCTCTATGGCCTATTTATTGCCTTACCTCCCTACTCTTCTACATTTTCACACACTGTACATCGATGGTTCTATTGTGTTATTGACTATGCATTTGTTTATGTGTAACTCTGTGTTGTTGTTTTTGTCACACTGCTTTCCTTTATCTTGGCCAGGTAGCAGTTGTAAATGAGAACTTGTTCTCAAATGGCCTACCTGGTTTAATAAAGGTGAAATAAAATAAAATAAATAAAAATGTCTCTTCCTCTTTCTTCAACGTCTCTTTCCCAGTTCTCCTGTTAACCAGTTCAACTCTCCCATTGACCACAGCTTAACAAGCTACCTAATTGGTCAAAACTTAAACTTAAACGTAAACCAACCTTTTCACTTGTACATTAAATAAATATTTCTTCAAAAGAAATGCATTAACGACATTACAATACAGAAGCAATTTGATCATCTTTTACATCTAACACCAATGCATTATAACAAATAAACTCAAAACTTGGTTTTAACAAGGGTATTACAGTCAGATTTATCTCCTCCTTGGCCAAGCACTTTCCCACCCCATTCTGGTGCCCTTGAGTGCTGACTTTGAGAGAGTGAACACAGGAATGGGAAGCCTGGTTGGGAAAAGGATTGGATCATGGTGAAGAACTTTGAGAGGGTCATGGATTAGCAAGTGTTATGTCAAGGGCTATCTGAGAATGTTCAGGGACTGACAGACTAGGGCCAGCACATCATCTATAAGGCACACAAGGGGTCTGTCCAGAAACAACCCCTAGCCCCTGGGGATTTCTTGTGGCGTCCATTGTCAATTATTGATCCTGCTGGGTTATATATATCTTTGGTGCAAGGCAACGATGGAGCTAGTCAATGTTGAGCCAGCCTAGCATTCAGGCTAGCATGTAGCAGGTAGCCTACTCCTCCTGTCATTGAGCCTGCTGGCTTTGTCTCTCTCTCCTCAGATGGTGAAGGCCATCCAGGTGCTAAGGTTACACTTTTTTAAAGCTGGAGAAAGCAACAATGGAGCTAGCTAAAGTTGAGCTAGCTCAGACTAGCATGAAATCTAGCATATAGCCTCCTTCTTTCCCCAGTCATTGAGCCTGCTTATTTTCCGCTCTCTCTCTCCTCAGATGGTGAAGGCCATCCAGGTGCTGAGGATCCACCTGCTGGAACTGGAGAAGGTTAATGAGCTCTGTAAGGACTTTTGCAACCGCTACATTACCTGCCTCAAGACCAAGATGCACAGCGACAACCTGCTCCGCAATGACCTGGGCGGGCCCTACTCGCCCTCGCACACCTCACTTAGCCTGCAGCAGGTAAGAGACAGACACACAAAAACTCATTGAATCAACATTGTTTCCATGTCATTTCAACTGCAAAAAAACTATGTGATGACATTGAATTAACGGATTGGATTTGCAATAAGTCATCATATTTTAATATTTAATATTTTTATATTTTTTACCTAAATCCAATGACATGGAGAATTTTTGTTGCTAATTTCACGTTTAATGTTAGTTGACAAGTCAACCAAAATTAAATCAAAACTAGACTTTGAAATGACATGGGATATGCACACTGGTGCACGCATACACATATGCACTCTAAACAGAATGTCTTTGGTATGCACTTAGAAAGAGCCAACTGTTTCATCTGTTTCGTCTTTTTATTTTTTATGTTAATATATATATTACATCAATTTCCCCCTGTTTTCGTTCACTCTAAGGAAGTAACTTCAAGCATGACCCATATCTTTTTCTTTTGACTCTCCATTTATATTTGCAATAGTTCTCAAATTTGACAGAGATAGTTGGAGCCATTCTGCAAATGAAGGCAGCTGCTCCTCTTTCCAATCCCTTAAAATGACCCTTTTAGCAATGAGAGTTAGTGTCCTGTGCATGGAAGCATTTGGTGTATTCTCCGGGAGGTTAATTCCCAGCAAGATAAAGGCTGCATTTGTGTGTATTACATTTTTATTGCACTTTGAAATAGAGAGAATATTATTTTCCAACAGGGTTTGATTTGATTTATTAGGAGCCCAATTAGCCAACGCCAATGGTGACAGGTAGTCTTACTGCGTTCCGACACCTAACAGAAAAGATATTACAGACAAAATACTTTACAATTTATACTGAACAAAAATATAAAACAGACGCCTCACAAGTTGTCAACTGGCAGCTTCATTAAATAGTACCCGCAAAACACCAGTCTTAACGTCAACAGCGAGGAGGCGACTCCGGGATGCTGGCCTTCTAGGCAGAGTTCCTCTGTCCAGTGTCTGTGTTCTTTTGCCCATCTTAATCTTTTATTTTTCTTTGCAACTCTGCCTAGAAGGCCAGCATCCCGGAGTTGCCTCTTCACTGTTGATGTTGAGACTGGTGTTATGCGGGTACTATTTAAGGAAGCTGCCAATTGAGGACTTGTGAGGCACCTGTTTCTCAAACTAGACACTCTAATGTACTTGTCCTCTTGCTCAGATATGCACCGGGGCCTCCCACTCCTCTTTCTATTCTGGTTAGAGCCAGTTTGCACTGTTCTGTGAAGCGAGTAGTACACAGCGTTGTACGAGATCTTCAGTTTCTTGGCAATTTCTCGCAAGGAATAGCCTTCATTTCTCAGAACAAGAACAGAACAAGAATAGACGAGTTTCAGAAGAAAGTTCTTTGTTTCTGGCCATTTTGAGCCTGTAATCGAACCCACAAATGCTGATGCTCCAGATACTCAACTAGTCTAAAAAGGCCAGTTTTATTTCTTCTTTAATCAGAACTACAGTTTTCAGCGGTGCTAACTTTATTGCAAAATGTTTTTTTAATGATCAATTAGCCTTTTAAAATTATACACTTTGATTAGCTAACACAATGTGCCATTGGAACACAGGAGTGATGGTTGCTGATAATGGGCCTCTGTACGCCTATGTAGATATTCCATTAAAAATCAGCCGTTTCCAGCTACAATAGTCATTTACAACATTAACAATGTCTACACTGTATTTCTGATACATTTTATGCTATTGTAATGGACAGAAATGTTTGCTTTTCTTTCAAAAACAAGGACATTTCTAAATGACCCCAAACTTTTGAACGATAGTGTACATTTAAAAACATGAACATGTACTGTGCGTGTGTGTGTGTGTGTGCATCTATCAGTTAAATGTCAGTACATACAAACAACAAGTAGGTCAGATGGGGGAGAGGCGTTGTGCCGTGAGGTGTTGCTTTATTTGTTTTTTGAAACCAGGTTTGCTGTTCACTTGCACTATATGAGATCGAAGGGAGTCCCATGCATGTATAATACTATACGTTTCCTTGAATTTGTTCTGGACCTAGGGACTGTGAAAAGACCCCTGGTGGCATGTCTGGTGGGGTGTGTGTGTCAGTGCTGTGTGTAAGTTGACTATGCAAAAAAAAAATGAATTTCCAACACAATGTTTCTTATAAAACAAGAAGTGATGCAGTCAGTCTTACCTCAACTCTTAGCCTAGAGAGACTGACATGCATACTATTGATATTAGCCTTCTTATTTCAATGAAAGGCAAGACGTTCCGCTCTTTTCTGGGACAGCTGCAGCTTAACTAGGTCTTTCTTTACATCCCTATGAGTAGACAATATCAAGATAAGACAAAACTGGAGACTGCAGGATTTGCTTTGTTGAGTGTGGTTTCAAAAAAGCAGAGCATCTCTTTATTATGGACAGACCTTTCCCCATCTTACAACCATTGAATATATATGTTTTGTCCATAACATTTTACAATCTAAGGTTAAACCAAGTAATTTAATCTCCTCAACTTGTTCAACAGCCACACAATTCATTACCAGATTCAGCTGAGGTCTAAAACTTGTGTGTTCAGAAGCAGTTTATTACTGGCCACCCATTCCAAAACTGACTGCAACTCTTTGTTAAAGATTTCAGTGACTTCATTAGCTGTGGTTGCTGATGCGTATATGGTTGAATCATCAGCATACATGGACACACAGGCTTTGTTTAATGCCAGTGGCAGGTCATTGGTAAAAATAGAAAAGTGTAGAGGGCTTTAAGAGCTTCCCTGTGGTACACTACACTTTACAAGTTTGACATTAGAGAAGATTCCATTAGATAGATCGCTGCCAAATCGTGGATTCAAAGCTATTGAAAAGCCATAACACATACATTTTTCAACAACAGGTTGTAGTCAATAATAGCAAAGGCTGCACTGAAATCTAACAGTACAGCTCCCACAATCTTCTTATTATCAATTACTTTCAACCAATAATCAGTAATCATCATGTTGAGTGCTCACTAAGCTATCTGGGGTGGCAGGTAGTCTAGTGGTTATAGTGTTGGGCCAGTAACCGAAAGGTTGCTAGATCGAATCCCTGAGCTGACAGGGTACAAATCTGTCGTTCTGTCCCTGAACAAGGCAGTTAACCACTGTTACTAGGCCGTCATTGTAAATAAGAATTTGTTCTTAACTGACTTGCCTAGTTAAATATATATTTTTTTAAAGCATTCTGAAAGTCTGTTGTTAATTTGTTTACAGAGAAATAGCATTGTATTTGGTCAAACACCATTTTTCCCAACAGTTTGCTAAGAGCTGGCAACAAGTTGATAGGTCTGCTTTACCACTTTTGAGTAGCAGAATTACTTTGGCTTCCCTCCAGATCTGAGGACAAACACTTTCCTCTACACTCAGATTAAACGTATGACAGATACGAGTGGATATAGAGTCAGCTACCATTCTCAGTAGCTTTCCATCTAAGTTGTCAATGCCAGGAGGTTTGTCATTATTGATCGACAACAATAGTTTTTCCACTTCTCCCACACTAACTTGACAAAATTCTAACTTACAATGCTTTTCTTTCATTATTAGGACACTTGACCACCATACTGTATGTACAAGCACAGGATCATCTGATTTAAATCTCCAATATTTGCTGTCGATTGTCATTTTTGCCTTGTACATTTTAGAGGGAGTCCAATAAGTTCTATTCATTATAATATACTGAACCATTTGTGTTTAAGACTGTGTACATAAAAAAGAAAAAAAAGGCACCTTTTTCCTTTACATTTCTTGTATATTCATCTTCAAATCTTTTTCCTTAACGGAAGGTGTAGTCCCCTTGTATTTTCATGTAATAATTTATACACCCTGGATGCCAGGTGGTTTCTGGAATGGACATCCTTTATAAAACTTTGCAATTAGTTAGAACAATTACATTCAAACATGATTTTATCTGTTGACTTTACTGCCAAGTCTGTTTTGTTTTTCTGAAAGGCCATTACACTTGTGTCCAAACGTCTGAGTCATATTCAGTAGTGTACAACATTGTGGAATGTTTTGATACAAATACATTTTGAAGAACAGACTTTTGTCTCCTACATGTTGCAATAATGAGTCATGTCAGCTCTATTCATGGAATTTCTATCTGCAACATTCAGTAAGTCCTCAACTGCCCATCTCAGACGCCTCACTGGTTCCCTCTCTTCTTATGACCTCTGACCTCACCAGGACCTCCTCCAGACGTCCTCTCCGTCCATGACATCAGTCTCCAGCTCTGTCAACTCCTCGGGAATCATGGTGCCCACCGGGACCCTGCAACAGGGCAACATTGCCATGACTACCATCAACTCCCACATGGTGTCAGGTGAGAAGCCTTTCCACCTTCCACAAGCCAGTTGTGTGGGTACCTCACCTTCCCTAATATTATGCTTGTTATCATTTATTGGGATGAGTCCTGTCCTGGAAGCAGAACTGAGAGATTCAAAATGGTCTATTTTGTAAAATGTTATGAAAACTAAAATTTGCTTTTTGGTCATAGGCATTAGGATTAACAGTGTGGTTAATGTTAGAGTTAAGGCTAACGTTAGGTTTAAAGTCAGATGTTATGACTTTGTGGCTGTGCCAGCTAGTGACCACTCTCAGAGCTGCCTCAATAACAAGATTCATGACAAAAAACGCTAACCTGCTAATATTACATCTTTACGTTGTACTTTGTAACAACTGGCCCTTTTGCCTATACATTTTAGATACATAGGCAGGAACAGTTGCAGTTTATGTACAAATTGTACAGTGTTCTACCTTGCATGCACAAAATGGACTTACAGCAGAATTATCTAAAACAACAACAGGGTGAGAGAAGGTTTAGCCACAATACATGTTATGCACTAAGTATTTATCAATGCTTCTTTCAGCATCATCATGCTGGTAGGTTAGAGCATATCCTATGTAAAACAGAGTCTGTTGACATATAGTTAAGAATAAACATTTTGTGTTAATGAAGGTGTTCTATATCACTCAAGAGTGTGACTATGGGTTTCTTGTTATTATGTACGGCGGGATGTTACCCCTACCCTCCGGAAATCCCTTTCAACCTAGAATAATCAATCTCATTCCAGCTTTCTCTTTGATCACAACACTCAAATTAACTCAAATGTAACACCCATAATCAGAGATTCTAAATTAGTGGTAATTAGTAGCAAAACAACAGCTCCTTCCTCAAGGACCCCGAGGTGAAAGAATATACCTTTTGTTTCGTGCTTTATTCGCGTCGTCCGTGTTTACGTGTTGTTGTTGTTATTGTTGTGTTAGGGTGAGATAATATATCTCTCGAGTTGAAACTGCGCGAGGCCGACTGCTTTTCACAGAAGAAGAAGCCACTTGACTTTCATAATCGCAAATTATACCCTCAGGTGGAACCTTGTATCAGCCGGTTGCCATGGTGACATCGCAAGGGCAGGTGTTAACCCAGGGACTCTCCCAGGGGACCATCCAGATCCAGAATTCACAGGTGAGGCCACCAGCTGCTTTCCTAGCATATCCCTCCCTGCTGTCCCCGCAATCCAGTCGCCCCACAATCAGTGCTGTCCCCACAATCCCTGCTGTCCCCACAATCCATCTTGTCCCTGGAATCCCTGCTGTTCCCTTTATTCAAGATTCAAAACCATTCTTCTCACCAAAACGTATTGTTGTTATAGGTACACTTATTTCAATGCTTGTGAGAAACCAATTAAAATCATGTCAAATCAACTTTTTGCAGAGAATTTTTTTGAAATAATAGAAAGATAGTAACACGAGGAATAACTACACAATGAGTAACAGTAACTTGGCTATATACAGCACCGAGTACCAGTACCGAGTCGATGTACAGGGTTACGAGGTAATTGAGGTAGATATGTACATACAGTGAATTCGGATAGTATTCAGACCCCTTGACTTTTTCCACATTTTGTTACATTACATCCTTAATCTAAAATGGATTAAATTGTTTTTTACCCTCATCAATCTATACACAATACCCCATAATGACAAAGCAAAAACAGGTTTTTAGAAATGTTTGTACATTTATTACAAATAAAAAACTGAAATATCACATTTACATAAGTATCCATATCACATTTACATAAGTTGCTGCACAGCTATTTTCAGGTCTCTCCAGAGATGTTTGATCGGGTTCAAGTCCAGGCTCTGGCTGGGCCACTCAAGGATATTCAGACATGTCCCGAAGGCACTCCTGTGTTGTCTTGGCTGTGCTTAGGGTCATTGTCCTATTGGAAGGTGAACCATTTGTTGGTACCTTCCAACAAGACATCAACCCTAAGTACACAGCCAAGACAACAGAGGAGGGGCTTCGGGACAAGTCTGAATATCCTTGAGTGACCCAGCCAGAGCCCAGACTTGAACCCGATCAAACATCTCTGGAGAGACCTGAAAATAGCTGTGCAGCAACACCCCCCATCAAACCTGACAGAGCTTCAGCTGATCAGCAGAGAAGAATGGGAGAAACTCCCCAAATACAAGTCTGCCAAGCTTGTAGCGTCATACCCATGAAAACGTGAGTCTGTAATTGCTGCCAAAGGTGCTTCAACAAAGTACTGAGTCAAGGGTCTGAATACTTATGTAAATGCAATATTTAAGTTTTGTATTTTTAATACATTTGAGAAGAAAAATAAATCTGTTTTTCCTTTGTCATTATGGGGTATTGTGTGTAGTTTGATGAGGGGGAACAAAACAATTTAATCAATTTTAAAATAAGGCTGTAGGGTAACAAAATGTGGAAAAAGTCAAGGGGTTTGAATACTTTCCGAATGCACTGTATTTAGCAGGGTTATGGGTTCGGAGGTAGAAGCTGTTCAGGGTCCTGTTGGTTCCAGATTTGGTGCATCGATACCACTTGCCATGCGGTAGTAGAGAGAACAGTCTACGACGTGCGGATGGAGTCTTAAACATTTTTTGGGGCCTTCCTCTGACATTGCCTGGTATAGAAGTTCTGGATGGCAGGGAGCTCTGTCCCAGTGATGTACTGAGCCATACGTACTACCCACTGTAGCGCCTTGCAGTCGGATGCCAAGCAATTTCCATACCAAGCGGTGATGCAGCCTGTCAAGATGCTCTCAATGGTGCAGCTGTAGATCTTTTTGAGGATCTGTGGGCCCATGCCAAATCTTTTCAGCCTCCTGAGGGGGAAGAGGCATTGTCGTGCATTCTTCACCACTGTGTTGGTGTGTGCGTGGACCATGTTAATTCCTTAGTAATGTGGACACCGAAGAACTTGAAACTCTTGACCCAGTTAGAGGAACAGTAGTAAAATTAATTGATAACACTTTATTTGAGATATAGTCTTTATCATATCGTATCACTGTCATAAGAATAAATAATAAATATATCCTGCCTTAAGATAATGACTGACAAACTCCAAATACTCTCAATGTCATGCAGTATATTCATTTTTTCTTACCATTAGCTGTCACCAGAGGGCATGCCTGTCTGTTAGGAACATGTGACGACAGTACTAGCATGAAAAATGAGTATTAGAGTAATAGTATAATAGCTCACGTTTCATTGGTAAACCTAAGAAATTCGGCACACTGTGTTTGCGAAGTATCACTTGTTTTTTATGGTAACGTTTCATCCTTTAGCCTATGTGCTAAAATGTTCTCCTTGATGAAATGTGCACTTGTTTATTTTTATTTGAAGTCTAACACCTGCAAAGAAAGCTCTAGATGTCCGAGTGGGCGAGTGCATGTCCCTTTAAACCCATGCATTCCTCATGTTCTGAAGAACCTCACACAGGAGGTCCATATCTGAGTCAGACTGTCAGACCACCCCTATGCTCGGCTATGGAGTAGACGGTTTAGTGCAGTACTCTGCGGCTGTATCAGCCAGGCAGGAAATACTGTGTTTGACAGACAGCGGCGGCCTCTGTGAATACCCAAGACCCAGCCGAGGCAGCGCTCTACACGTGGGCTGGGAATAAAGTGCATCCCTGTAGCTACACCACCGGCAAACTCCCGGTTATGATACCCCGGCTTGGTGCCGCCAATTAATTCAACCCCGCTTTCCCGGAACACGCATTCCCTGGGCCGAGGGGGATGGGGGAGGGATTTCCATACCCCCGCTGCAGCTGTGATGAGGCTTGTTTTGTGTGTTTTATATATTTATATCAGAATCAGTTGGGAGCCATTTCTTTTTAATGACTTTACAATGCCAGTGTCTGCATGAAATTAATCACATGCATTTTTAGCTGAGTATATTTATGTATTTGTTTATTTATTTTTGCATTTTGTCCTGCCAATGTTTTCATGATGGGTTGTTAAATATGAATGAAGGATCTCCACTTTGATACTGTTTGCGCCAATGACACAGAAACTATTTGTTTTGTGTGGACCAGAGATGGACATTTTGAGATTTCATACATAGTGATCTCATGCCACTGTAGATGCCTTGGTGTATGTGCGTGTGCGTAGATGTGTTTTCTTGCACACACACACACACGCAAACGCACGCACGCACACACACACACACACAATGCTTCTATTTTCTATCAGTGGGGACATGCAAACAAAAGCCTCTAACACATTGCTGTTTAAACTAGGACACTGGAACAGTTAATTACCATTGAGTTCTCCCCACCCATCTATACTGTAAAACAGAAATCAGCGAATTATTGAAGAAGTGCTTTTTCACGATTTTCTCAACCACCCACTGAGTTGGCACAAAACTCTTATCAAAGCCAAAGTTTTCATTACAAGCGTTCTACTTGTACTCTCTTGTTTTCCCACCACACGTTGCCAGGTTTTTGAGGCAGATTTCTCATCTGAGCTCTCTTTTTTAGATCGGCCTCGCAGATTTCTCTGAGTCAAGGGTGTTGCGAATCGACATTCCTTCCTCGCCTTTTAATATAAGTATCATTACTCAAATTGGGTTGCTATGGCAACGGTGAAAAGGGCGGTTCTGCATTTGCCAAAGAGACGAGTAATTGGCACTCTCCTTTTGTTACCATGGCAATAATAACACCCCATCCCTTTCTCCATCCCTCTCTTCCATCGAAGGTAAACCTGGACTTGGCTTCACTCTTGGACAGTGATGACAAGAAGCACAAAAACAAGAGAGGGGTCCTGCCCAAGCACGCCACCAACATCATGCGCTCCTGGCTCTTCCAGCACCTCATGGTTAGCTAGCAACATTTCAGTGTTCATATCAATGTTAATGTGTTGGAGTTAATCAAAAGAGGGCCATCGCACTCTCAAAAAGTTTGTTTGGTGCATAAAACTGTTGTATCCAGATAAGCAAAACATTTGATGGAAAAGTAAAGTAAGCTTTATGCAACATATTTTTGAGTGCAGAACCTTCACATTTTTTTCTGATGTGCTGCTGAACTGGTAACAGGGCCAATATTCATCTGTAGTCCATGGGTTAAGCTATGGAGGAAGATATTGAGAAGAGTCGAGCTATGGAGGAAAAGCGGGGTGAAGGGTTTAGAGCTGATCATCTAGAAACAGCCCCTATAGCTTCTACACCAATAGGCACTAGGGATCTGAATGAATTGAGTAGGTATAAGCAAGATGGTAGTTCCACCCTGTCTGATAGGCTGAGGATTTTTTAAGGTGTAAAATAGGTAAACAGGTTAGACTGAGAAGTCAGCATGAAGATGGTAAGGGTTAGGGATGAGAGGTGCGAGTGGAGGGTTTGAACTATTAATTCACAACAATTCTAATTGAAATTGATTCAACTTTACTGATGGCACTCTAAATATCTTATATCTTTCCCTTTTGTAGCATCCCTACCCAACAGAGGACGAGAAAAGACAGATTGCAGGACAAACCAATCTCACCTTATTACAGGTCAACAACTGGTAAGATTGTAATACTACTACTGCCAATGCAATATGACATGAAAATCAACTGGCTAAAAGTATGGATGAAATTAATAGTGAATGATGATGAGTTCAAACTTCAGTCCTTTGCTCTACCACCTAATGGTGATTCACAACATATTGGCGCCATCTACTGGTCTAAAAATGCTCTCAGTATCATAGAGTACAAAACCCTTACAGAGAAAAAATTTCTGTCTCTATGTTTCTCTTACACTTGTCTCTGTCTTTTTATTTGTCTACTTTCCTTCCCTCTCCATCTCCCTCTCTGTCCCTCTCTTTTTTTCTCTCTCTCTCTCACAATCTCTAGGTTTATCAATGCTCGCAGGCGCATCCTCCAGCCCATGCTGGATGCCAGTAACCCAGACCCAGCTCCCAAGGCTAAGAAGATGAAGTCCCAACACCGTCCAACCCAGCGCTTCTGGCCAGACTCCATTGTGGCTGGAGTCTTGCAGACACATGGACCTCACTCTAATAACGCCGACAGTACGTCACTAAACCATTCGAACGTTCTGTCCATGTCTGTTTGTCTGTTTCAACACTCTAGACAAAAATTGGTTGAGTCAACATGGTTCTTTTGTAATTTCAACATAGTTTCCTCGTTATTTCAACCTACTTTATCAAGGGAATCATTTTGCATCAATGTGCATAGTTAATGTGCACATACACACTCAATAGTCATGGATCTTTAAAGCAATGGATCAGCAAAATACAGTGAATATTGGCATGGCTATATAGATTCCACCACATTATACCAGTCCATTATTTTTAAACCCATGAGGGGGATTGAATGAGTTCATCATTTAGATGAGAAGGGTAGAGAATCAAAGGCCGTTATAGTGTGTTAACCCTGCGTTGCTTGCTTCTCCTCCTTCTCATACAGACCCCCTAGGCTTTGACAGCCTCCAGCCCCTGTCCTCTGTCTCAGCCACACTGTCCATGCAGCAAGCCATGCTCGGGGGAACCGATGACTCCATGGATGGCACAGAGGAAGAGGAAGAGGAGGAAGAAGAGGAAGGGATGGAAGAGGAGGAGGAAGAGGAGGATGAGGAGGAGGAAGAGATCGAGGGAGGAAGGAGAGATCTGGGCATGGAACATAGAGAGGGACTCGAGTAATGAGAGATGTTAGAGGACTACCTTTTGACCTTTTGACACCTGGGTTGTGTTCATTACTCACCAAATGGAAGAACATTTTGACAGATTTCTCCAATAAGAAACAGTCATTTTCAATTTCTGTTGCCCTAATGCACACAACCCAGCCCATACACAAAATAAAATGCTGGGTTGTTTGGATGACCCAACCTCTGGGTTGCAGGCATTGGGTCACATAGTTTGGTTGTTTTCTTTGAAAAAAACAAGATTGGGTTGTTGATGCTGGGTTATTAAGATATGACCCAGCGGGTCAGATCAGAAGACTGGAGGCGTAGCCTTCATATAGTTATTAGTTATTTTTGGGCACCCGTGAGAGTAAATGTCATTCTGGTTCATCTGTTCTGTTATCACATGTTAAGGTTGAACACGGACAGTTTTGTAGCTTTAATGAGGCTTACAAAAGTGCATGAGTTCCTTGAGCTTATGCAAATTCCAATGGTAAGATAGTTACCACTTTGTTACAATATGTAAATAACATTTTAGAATATGTCATTTGCAAAAATAGTCAAGTAAAATAGACATGTACAATGTACAAACATAACATGATGAACAGGTAATAAAGTTACTCTCATAGGTGGCCAAAAATAACTATCTGAAAGCCACGCCCCTAATAAGCCCCACCTCCAGAAAAAAGACTCAGCTACTGGGTCAACCCAGCATGAAAGTGAATAAAATCCAAATTTATGGTAAAATTAACCCATGTTAGGGTAATCCCAACAACCAAACATGTTTGGTTATTCACGCAACCCAACTGGCTGGGTCAAAATAAATATGTTAAATATTTACCCAGTGCTGGGTTACCAAATAACCCAAATTGGGTTGTTTTTAACCCAGCATTATTTAGAGTGTACTCTCCCACTACAACCCACACCTTCATTCAAACTCACCCCTTGACCAGCCCCTAGATTCAGGCCATAGACACACCTCGAATGGGCTTTTTGTTTTTTCTACCATGGATGTCTGTCTAGAAACTACAGATCCGTCCCATCAGAACTCTTAAGACTGAAGAGCCTATATGAGGTTGAAGGTGTCCTAAAATGGACACCATACTATGTGGACTAGTGGGTCACCCCAATCCTCTTATGTTTTATTACAGACAAAATTGATGACAATGACAATGAAGAAAACTATGAGTTGCTGTATGTGAGTTGATTGTGAGCTGTACTGTAGGTCTATACCTGGCCATCACGTTGGGTTCCATGCTTTGGTATCATCGATGCCTTAGTCCGTTTAAATGACTCTTTGGTTCTCAGGTTGACTCCATTGACTCCATAAGCACGACGTGGTCATACTGTTTTCCACGCAAGTTTTCATGACATTGATGATGAGCGATTATTTGCTGCAACAAAATTGATGTTTTCAGGTATGATAAAAAAAGTCTGAGGCTGCGGATCCGTAGGTAACCGCCCCCTTCTCGCCCCTGCCCTGCCCTGTCCCGCCCCGCTGGATCCCCAGGAAAGATCTGTACCATGTTCTGCGCATGTTTTTCTTTACCTACAGTATAATTTACGCACACATTTTTGTGGTTATCCTCCCTTGATATGTCTTACTGTCAGTCATGAATGATAATCTTTCAAGTTCTACCGGTGAAATGTCCATGCAGCATCTGCATGCCAATCATTTGATCTCAATCAGTTTCATGGGAATATGCATTTAGATCTTCTTAGTTATGTACAGTGTTGTTTCGAATTATGTACAGTGAGTGAATTTTAGAACAGATGGAGTTAACAAACTGTAGCATATCTGTGTTTTGTTTCAAATAAAGCACATATTTTGCCTAGAGGCGCACGCTGTTCATTCGAGAAAAATGCAACCATTCTGTTATATACAATACTATCATTATGTGATCTTGCGGACATTGATTCAGCTTTGATTTAACTTTATTAAACGAGCACCGTTCACCAGAGTAGCCTGTTCTCTAGAAGTAAAGCAGACTGCAGAGACTGTGCGTAAATAGAGAATCATGCGCCTAAGTTGTGGGACCTTAAACCCCCAGGAAGAAAAATCCAGTAAAAGTCGGATCCGCAGCCACTCCTTAAAAAAAACATTTAATTATTTGCATCTATGAGCAAAAACGTTTCCAGTAACCTGACAGCACAAAGTATGTATATTAGATTTGTGACATTTGTGTTATGTTGTTGAAGGCTTGCATATTTATTATGTTCTTTCTTAGAGCTCTCAGAAGGCGGTTCAAGCGGAACCTTCTTTGTAGAAGGCACAAAGTTACTGTTGTGACGTTCTGGAGGTCTTGCAATTGCGTGAATCTGAGTTATCGAAGATACTGATGGCCAGTCAAGCTGACAAAATCTCTAGACTGTAAAAAATGTCACATTGAGAATTCACATGACAAACAAAACACTGCCCTGGTAAGTGTCTCAATGAGTTAAAGAAAAACACACCAACATGGAGAGAGGTGATGTCCTCAATTCATATTAACTGACAACCTTTGCAAGAAAAATGCAATTTGAAGCAGAAGCCTGGAGATTTAAAGAGAATAGTTAAATTCCTGCCATATCTTTTACGTGAAGGATTTGAAGAAACTGTGAAAACTAATTTCAGCTCTCTTTTTGTGCTAAATGAAATCCACAAAATGGAGTCACCTATTTCTGATGTGATGTCTTGAAAAGAAAAACCTGTTCTTGAATTTTCCTTGGTCTTTGTGAAGTATGTTCTTCATTATTCATTTTCTTGATTGCTTATTTTTTTAAATGGTTCTTCCAGCGCAAGTGACAATAGGGGATTTTTTTTATTTTCGTTTGTACACATTAATGTCATAATCTATTCTGTTTCAATAGACCATTTTTAATAATTAAAGATATAAAGCTACTCGTTTGAGTATCCTTTTGAGGCAGAAAAATGTGTACAGTTCCATTTGTATGCATATGACATTGATCGCACATCTTGAGCATACAGTGTACATATTAGGACAGGCTTAGTCTCAGCCTATTATAGAAACTGTATGAGTATGACACAGTGAATGTGTGAAGTTTTGTGTCATTATACATCATAACAGCATCTTGACAGTGTAATAGCCCCAGCCCTCCTCCCTGTCTCCAGATTAGGAAATACAATCCAAATAGCTGTGAATGATGATGTCATATTTCAGTACCCTTATCTGTTGTGGTGGTTGTTCTATCTACATCACTCAGAGGAAGCACACTCTGAAGGCACTAAAGATAACCCCACATGTTGTCATGAATGTGTGCCTGTTGCTCATTGATAAGTCTTGCTCTAGTGCTCCTGTCAGAAAAGTTCACCCCAGTCACACTACCTGTTGCAGGCTGACACTAACCCAACGCTGGGCCTCTGCTTTGCAAACAAGAAAGACCACAAGAGTTCCAAGTATTAGAGAATAACCACAGTTCTCCATGTTTTTAACTGAATCCTGCCATAAACGAACTACCCAAATTACAGATGACTCTCAGACCAAACGGCCTCAATGTAGAGAAACCTCTTACATTTTCTTTGTCTTATATCCCACTCACCGGTTGTTAATCAAGCCTATGATTTGGGTACCACACAGATGTCTTCCCAGCTTTTCATTTGTGTGATCCATATAAATACAGATTATCACTAAGTACCCCGGTTTAAATGAAGATATGGATTTCTCACCCTTCCTGTAGGGTCGTGATGGGTCCATTTGCTGTCATCTAGTGGACATTTTGCTCAATTGCCCTCTAGCTATGTTTGGACTGTTGTTCATGTTTTGCTGTGGTCTGGAGTACTGTGGAATATATTGCTTTCTTGTTCTGGACACTTCTCCCAGTCATGGTTAGGGTTGGAACTGCCTCGCTGGGTGTTCTGATGCTTCTAGCTTGGAGTTGTATGCCCATGATAACATAGCTACAGTATTTCACCTTTTCATGTGTATATTATTGCTTACTAGGTGTGTCCAATTTGGTAACCACTCCCTCTTCTAATTAGGGCTAATTGGAAAAGCCTTTCAAAAGAGGACATTGTATTCTCCTTTTTCTGTACTCCCTGACGAAGGCCATGCAGCCGAAACGCGTCGGTTTTTAAACAACTTTGTTTCTATTGAACATGCCATACTAATAAAGGCATTTTAATTAATTATATGAAGAGTGCCTTGGTCCTCCTTTCTTTTTGATGACCTATTTACACCTTTTAGCAAAGAGCACCTTCTATCTACCAAAATATACTATAGTGTACCTTAGTAGCGCTTCCCTTCCTCCTCTTTCTACAGATTATCACTTCACATTTGCTGAATATGATACAACTAAGATCTTCTGTAGATCGCCATTATACATTGATTTCAGATATTCTGCAGTTTATCACTGGTATGGACACACACACATGCACACACACACAAACTTGGACGCACGTACAGTACCAGTCAAAAGTTTGGACACAGCATTATTCTACAATGTAGAAAATAGTAAAAATAAAGAAAAACCCTTGAATGAGTAGGTGTGTCAAATTTTTTGACTGGTACTGCATCCATATACACCCCCCCCCCCTAATGGCTTCTAGCAAAGTAACTGTTTTGATTCTGCAGAGGTTGTTGATTCTGCTCTTCACAAGTCTTCACTGTCAGTCCTAGCTATCGAAACACAAGTTCCACAGTATAACATAGGGGTGTATACATTAGTGTAACACGGGTGTTACAGTCAGAAAGGAGCATAAGGTTACCAGTCCCATCAGCAGTACTGAAATAGCTGTAGCAGACAGAGCCTAAATGTAACTGCCATCCTCCATACTATGCGCTAGAAGCACCATCTCTGGAGCCAACCTGAGGTAGAAATAGGAAGGGAAATGAAAGAGGCAGGAAAAGCCACTGGTGCTGGGGCCTTGTTTGAAGTGGTCTGCTACCATGGCAGTCAAGAGCATGGTTGGGACATCAGTGGATAGCAAGGGCAGTGTCTCATAGGTACACACATGCACACGTAAGTCCAAACACACACACACACACACACACACACACACACACACACACACACACACACACACACACACACACACACACACACACACACACACACACACACACACACACACACACACACACACACACACACACACACACACACACACACACACACACACCCCCGCTCCCTACTGCCATCTGGGCTCCAGCACACAGCAACAGTGGTCCCTTGTAATTAGACCCATAGACCCAGGAGCCAGGCCCAGTCCAGCCCAGTCCCAGCCTCTCATTTAGCAGGGCCCTCATGGACTATTTAAGGGCCTCGCCAACACAGCTCTGGTCTTCAGAGGTCCGTTTGGTTCAGTTGTCTCACTGCATTTAATTTCTGGATTTCCATCCTCCAGTCACTGGAAAGAGCAGGCAGATTGAAGGTAACGTGGAGGCTTTTTTATTATCATGATTTAAAGGCTGTTGACATTTAGGGAGCTAAAGGTGTGTAGAATAAGTGGTATTTATTTCAATGGTTTAAATGACTGATGTATGTTTGGTATTTACCTTATGGTGGTACAGTATTGTCAACTGAAGAGAAATATCTGATACCATTTGTCTCTTCTCATCCTTAGCCATAGTTTTGCATACAGTTATGATTCCGTCACACAAAGAATACCAGTTTTAATTCTCAAATTGGACATCAAAACTATACATGGGCAATCTGAAATATGTATGAATAATTAAAGAATACAAAGTACTGAATACAAAGTACATTCTAATACGCTACAGGGTAGGACATCTATTTTCCCTAGCTAACCCAAAAACTCTTGGTTGTTAGTTGGGATTAGATCGTGCCCAGGCTAAAAACTCTTCATGCTCTATAGAGCTTAGTGCTATCAAGTCTCAGTGGACTCAGGTTGGAGTAAATCCAACATTTTTCTGTCCCTTTCTAGGCCCCAAGATGTCCATCGCTAATGCAGCTGCCCAGGCCATGCTGTCAGATGCCCTGCTACGCGACGGCGCTGGCGGCAACCGCATCGGTCACCTGGAGCTGGAGCTGCCACTTGACAAGGTCATCAAGTTTGTGTCCGTGGGGCTGCCCTTACTGCTGGTGTCCATGGCCTTCGCTCGCGAAATCTCCATCGGTCAGTCAGTCTGTCTCTCTCCCTCCCCTTGTTTTGCTGCACATTTGGCCCATTATGAGATATTCATTTTCTTTCCTCTCTTTTTGCCTATCGTTTCCTTTTCTGTGTTATTTTTTCTTTTCTCACGCCTCTTTTGTCCCATGTATCATTGTGTCATCTGCCTCATTATCTTTTCCTTTGCCTCATGTTTCTCTCTCTAGTCTCTTCTCTCTAGTCTTTTCCCTTCACTGTGTGGGAGTGAGAACCTGTGTTTAGGCTATTCGATTAACTATTCAAAAAGTTCATTCTAACGCCTCTCATGAATTGCAGCAGTATCCTATTATTTTCAATGAAGTCTTTACATGTATTCATAGCATTTACATTTGTTTCCTGATTTGAGTTGACATGTACTGGACCCCAACCTTGGTCAACTGCAGCAACAACACTAACACACAACAATGTGTGTGGTAGCGGCAGCCATAACAGGCTACGTACAGACAAGCTTATTTCCTCGTTTCATTGACATTGAGCTAACGATCGTCTTCCTACGGAGCTGGCCTATAATCAGCCGCCACAGATGCTTAAAGGAAGGGGGATGATTGAGAGCAGCGTTCGCCGATGCCGCATTGCTCGGTAATTACAGGCAACCTGCTGTTTTTGCAGCTCTCTATCGAAGTCAAATGATAGGATATGTTAATTAACTGGAAGATGTTGCAAAACGGAAAACAGTCTAGGAACAGTTGATGGATCTTGGCCCTTCTTATCTGGTTTGTTTTCTGCTTTATCTTTCGTTCATTGTCTGGTTGGTGTCTGTGTTGTGTGTGTTGTGTGCACCTACGGCTGCAGACAAGATTTCTGCCACAGCTACACATAGCTGGGTGAGAAGGAGCCCTTGTTGTACAATGTGTAACAAGCAAGATAGGGATGGCAATAGGGGTTCTTTGTCAAACTGTCTGTGGTAGAAGGAACATGCTTTGTTGCTGTCAGTGTTCCCTTGTAACCTGACGGTCTTGTTAAATAGTCCATTTCAGATACAGTATGTCCCCAGCTATCTCAATTTACTAAAAGACACGCACACACACACACACACACACAGTTTCACATCTACATCGTGTTACATGTAAGCTGTCCATG